>NC_138089.1:47399327-48649327 GCF_964212035.1 Myotis nattereri
TTCTAGCTATTGAAAGGGTTTAAAATATATAAATCTTTGGGTAACTTTAGGTGAATAACAGTCATTGTGTTTGGGGGCAATGACTTCACTGTTCCTTTTTCCTCTTTGCGTGCTTACATGTACTGGAAGAGCATTTCCTCCCACAGTAAAGCCTGCAGCTTAGAAAATCGGACTGCCCCTTTAATTTATTTTTATGGTTCATTATCTAAGAGAAAGGGCTGTTTTCTGTTTTTTCAAAAGGAGATTTAAGTCATCCATAACTTTCTCTGTGAGGATGTGGTTTTGGCAATTGTAATACTTATGACCTTCCTAGGGACTGATTGCTATTACAAATACCTATTAGAGTCTATTGGGTATTGAGCTTTCCTTAAATACTGTGATTCAAGCAAACCTCTTTGTGCCATAAATTACAAGTTCCTTGTAAAATCAGACTTTAGAAAAGTTACCAATCACTTGTTTGTGGTGGTGTTGTTTTTTTCTTTCTCTTTAGTTAATATTCACTTCCATGCCTTGGTAGAATTGTTCACCCTCTCCTGGTTCTGAGTGTGTCTTCTGTGACCCCTATCAGAATAACTAAAACCCTTAAGAGATGTTAAAATAAGTTTTTTCACAATAAAGAGAAATGGTAAGGTACAATGTTCTATTCTCCTAAGCTTCCTGGCATATGATTCCTAGAGTCAAAGAGAAGATTCTGTGATGGATGTTTATAGGCAGTCTAGTCCCTAGAGAGAAAAAAATACATTTTTTCCTGATTTTTATGAGCACGCCATATAACTGGGTGGCCACATCATATGATGGCTTCTCTCTATAAAAGAGACTGGTCATTTCTATACCGTAAGAAAAGCAAAAATATCTTCTACTTGTACCTTTTTAGTTTCTGACCTAGGAAAATTCTCTAGTCTCTCCACTTCACATTCTCTTTCGGGGTGCTAGCCACACACATGAGTAAGAAAATGCTTTCTACCTTAATGAATATTCATATGTACCATCCTTACTTCTTCCAAGAGGGTACACTGTCTTAAGAGCAGTGGAACCAGCTAAGTCTTGAAAACTTTACTAAAAATCTATTCTTTATTTCAACAAATATTTATTGAGTACCTACTGTGTGCCAGGATGTTGTCTAGAAGCTGAGGCCACGTGACTGATCAAAAGAAAGAAATATTCTATTCTGTAAAGCCTCATGGGGGGAGAGAGAAAATATGAGAAAAAATATTGTGAGTCATCCTGTGCCATATTCTGCAGAAATATAAGGCATGTCAAGGAAGTGACATAAAGATAGGGGTGTGCAATGTAAGTAAGAGGTGGTCTCTCTGGGAAGGTGATATTTTTACAATGATATGCAGGAGTTGAGGGGGAGAGGCATGTGATTTTTCTGGGAAAAGATGACTCTAATCAGAGGGAACATCAAGTACAGAAGCCCTGAAGCAGAAACATGCCTGGGGTGTTTAAGGAATAGAAAGGAATCCTGAGTGTCTTGAGCACAGTGAGCGAGGCAGAGGAAGCAGAGTAGGGTAGGGCATGTAGGTCATTTTAGGGACATTTGCTTTTATTCTGAGTGAGATGGGAAGTCAGTTCTATTTTGAGCTGGAGAATGATATGACCAGATTTACAGTTTTGCAGGGATTACTCAATCTGCTGATCTGCTAAATTCAGACGGGACTATGGATGGGCAAGGATGGAAGCAGGAAGACCCTATAAGGAGGCTATTGTGCTAACCTGGGATAGAGACGACAGGGGAACTGGACCAGCAGACAACACTAGAGATGTAAAGAAGTCATTGAATTCTGAATAATTTTGAAGGTAGAATTAATAGGATTTAGTGACTGATTGCAAAAGATGAAAGAAGAATCAAAGATGACTTCAAGTTTTGTGTCTGAGCCACTGAAGAGTTACCATTGATAAGACAGAGAGGGCTGGGAAGAAGGGAGTTGGGGTGGGGACAGACTCTATGGGACATGCAAGTGCAAATGTTGAGTAGACGAGTATATCAGTCTGGAGACAAAAGGAAAGAACAGGATCAGACACACATTTATAGGTAGACTTTAAACTCATGAGTTTTGATAAGATAACCTGGTAGGAATTGCATGTAGGGCAGGGAATGCAAGATTTAGATGACAGACAATATTCATCTCTCTTCTCCTAGAAGCACAAAGATCAGATGAATGTAGCAAGTCACTTAAAGGTGTTGGGTTTTTTTTTCCATTTTACATGTAAGTTGGTTAGGCTGTAGAAAGTAGGTTTAGATGTTTAGGCATGCACATGCTTGCAACAACATACACATGTACTCAAATAATAGCTCTGAAGAAATGGGGGCAACATTGAATGGGCTGTTCTTGAAACTTGGCCCATGATGAATATAACAGCAGTTACAGGCCTCGAGGCAGATCTTTCTTCCTGGGCCTGTCTTATTATTTGGGTAGTGTGTTGTATATCTTCCATGTTACAAAGCACAAAGGGATCTTGTGTTGTTTCTTCACATAGTAGAGAATTGTTTTAAATTTGAGAAAAAGGAATCAGAGTAGCAATTTCTTAAGGATAAATCTGTCCCTCTGTGTGCACCCTCCCCACCTCCACCCAATTTGTGGTTTTGTTTGAAACTTTGATTTTTAAGCATATTTTCCGGAAGATGATTTCCCTGCCTTTGTGAATTGTAAAATAATGTCCTCCAGTCAAGCAAGATTTATTTCTTTAATGAATCTATGTGAAATCCAGGGGCTGGATCAGGGGTGCCCTTATATGCCTTGCACTGTGCTGGGTGTTTTGTAATGTCCTCACCTAATTTGCCTAGCAGCCCTGTGATAGTGGTATAGTGAGCTTTGTTTATGGCTGATTAAAGCAAGATTCAGAGAGAATAAGCAACTTAAATCCTATGCTCTCTTCTCTGTATGCCATACTGTATCTTTTTACAACTCTAATTTTCTACACTTCTCCGAAGTTTCTGCCTGCACCTTAAGCCAAGCAGATCTTCCTGAAGTTGCAAGACTAGCTGCTGTGACTTCCCAGGAATCTGCTTATTCTCTCCCAATTGTGTGACTCTGCACACATTTTAATACTGACTGGTGTTGACAGCATCTTCCCTTGGAGAATTCCCCTGCATGTTGATTGTACATCTACCTAAACCCTCATTGCCCATTGGGTCGTTGTTTCTATCATTAGTTTCATTTCACAGACTTAGTAACTGAGAATTTAAAAAAAAAAATGGTCTTGAGATCGGAGAAGAAACCACTGGGCAAGTTCTGTAGTAACAAGTCATTTCTTTGGGAGTGTACCACCTGCTGGGGCAGTGTTATTGTTTGATGAAGGGATTGTTCAATTTAGTGCATCAAATGCCTTATCATATTTGTGCACATTTTTTCCATGTGTGCTCAGTTGGCCTGCAGAAATCCCCAACCAGTCTGATTACCCTTTGATGCTTTTTCATCTTTTGTTCTGCCCTATTATTCTTAGGAAGTAAAAAAGAAAAAAAGAAAACGAGAAAAAAAAAAAGCATCTCAAACTATAACATTTGAATTTCAGTGACTTTAAGAACAGAAGGCATAAATTCTAAATTCAGGCAGTAGGTTGGCAAAATTACAAAACTGGGTCACACTAGTATAGTAGGTGTGTGAGAGAAGTGGAACTTTTATATATTTTGGACGAAGATACATTGGTACAAATTGAGGGGACTATCTAAACATATTAAATTTGTATTCCCTTAGATATAGTAATTCTACTTCTGGGAATGTATCTTCTAGATATATAGCTGCTGGAGGTAAGATTCTGGACAGAGCCCTTGCTGGGTAGCTCAGTTTGGTTAGGGCACATACAAGAATCAACCAATGAATGTGTAGATAAGTGGAACAACAAATCAGTGTTTCTCTTTCTCCCCCCCCCCCCCCAAAATATAAAGTCAATTATAAAAAAAAAATAAGATATCTGGGCAGAGATAACTGAGCCCAAAACTTTGCTTGCTGCACTATTAAAGAGCAACATCCTCTTCTATGGTTTTCTCAAAACAAATAAACAAATTGTAAATTAAGTTCTGAATTTATATTAAGTTTATTGTTTTGGTAATGCAACAAGTCTTATCCTTCCTATATTAAAAAATTTGAGACCACAGATAAGAAAGAAGGAAAAGGAAAGTATATTCCTGATGCCACCACCCAGAGATAACCATTGTTTCCTTCTAGTTCTTTGCTGTGCAGATGTGTATGTGCCAACATGGTGTTTCTTTCCTGCTTTCCCCTCATAACTTCATAACATGGCTATTTTCTTTCATCAAACTTTTATAAGAATTATTTTTATTAACCACAAGATCTCCTGTTCTTGGAAGAACAGGACTTAAACTTTCTCATTGTGTAGGATATTTATTTGTTTCTAGTTTTGCTTTGAAATATTCTCCCTGATGGTAGCAGGCCAAAAGTACCTACACATTGCTTTTTGTTAGTTAATTTTTTTGTCCTACATGTCCTGGTTGATTTTGGTTTGCAGAAGCTTCATTAACAGAGTCTGGGTCAGTATATTCCTTTGTTTCTCTCTTGGTAAATCACCTTTATGGCAATTATAAGTCAAAAGTTTTATATATATATATGGCCCAGTGCAGGAAATTTGTGCACTCGAGGTGGGGGGAGGGGGTTCCTCAGCCCAGCCTGTGCCCTCTTGCAGTCCTGGAGCCCTTGGGGGATGTCCAACTGCTGCGGAGGTGGTGGGAGAGGCTCCCGCCACAGCCACCGTATTAGCCACCTGTGAGTCCGCTTCTGGCTGAGCGACACTCCCCCTGTGGGAGCACACTGACCACCAGGGGGCAGCTGCTGCATTGAGCATCTGCCCCCTGGTGGTCAGTGCATGTCATAGCAACTGGTCGTTCTACTGTCAGGCCGAAACCAGCTCTCCGTCATCCCCTGAGGGGTCCCGGATTGCGAGAGGGCGCAGGCCAGGCTGAGAGACCCCACCAGTGTACAATCGGTGTATGATCAGGGCCAGGGAGGGACACGGGTGGTTGGCCAGCTGGGGAGGGACTGCAGGAGGGCTCCAGTGCATGACCAGCCTGTCTAACTCAGTCCCAATCAGCCAGAAACCAGCAGCAAGCTAACCTACTGGTCAGAGTGTCTGCTTCCTGGTGGTCAGTGCATGTCATAACGAGCAGTTGAGCGGCCGTAGCATATCATTAGCATATTATGCTTTGTTTGAAGGGCCGACCAGACAACTGGATAGTTAGCATATTAGGCTTTTATTATATAGCATATATATAATATATCACATACATAAATACTACATTGTTTTATTTTAATTTTAGCCTTAGCATTTTATTTTAATACACATATTTTTGAATTTTTGGGTGACACAGGTTATGTTGTTGGTGGTAGTCTGGCACCATTTAAAAGCTTGGACTCTAGAGTCACTGGCCTGTGGGTAAATCTTGACTGGTAGCTGTGTGATTTTAGGTCAATGTTTTATCCACTTGTAGTTTCTATTTTCTTATTTGTAAAATAGTGATGATAATAATGTCTACCTTGAAGGCTAAACATATTGGGGAACATGCAGGGCACAGTGCTCAATGCATAGTAGATGCTTAATGAGAGGTAGTCATCATTGCTATTGTTATTTGTTGCTTGCTATTCACACTGTTTAGTTTTTTTATATCACTATAGTCTTTGTTTTTGTCACACACTTTGTCCTCACTTCAAGGACCTCTTCCTCCGCTGTAAATTTAAACTTATTTAGTCATTCCTGTAATCATCACACCCTCCCCTCTCCTTTTCTTTCTCTCTGTCATTTTTCCCACCCCAAGTATTGCTAAAATATGAATTGTGAATTAGCATTACATAAAAATTATGACATAATCCTGAGTTCCAGTACTTTTCTCTCATATCTATACTAAAGTCCCAGTGTACGAGATTCATGCACTGGGGGTGAGGAGGGTCCCTCAGTCAGGGCTGCACCCTCTCGCAGTCCAGAAGCACTCGGGGGATGTCCTTAGAGCTGCTGCGGAGGTGGGAGGTGGGAGAGGCTCCCGCCACCGCCACTGTGCTCGCCAACCATGAACCTTGTTTCTGGCTGAGTGACGCAGTGACCACCAGGGGGCACTCCTGCATTGA
The DNA here is from genome assembly GCF_964212035.1 of Myotis nattereri. Lineage (NCBI taxonomy): Eukaryota > Metazoa > Chordata > Mammalia > Chiroptera > Vespertilionidae > Myotis > Myotis nattereri. The sequence continues at coordinate 47,405,405 of NC_138089.1, forward strand.
GCATCTGCCCCCTGATGGTCAGTGCGCATCATAAGGACTGGTTGTTTCACCATTTGTTCAATTTGCATATTAGCCTTTTATTATATAGGATGGGTTTTTATCTTTTAAATCAGAACTATTAAATTGCTGATTCTTAAACATCTTAATGAGACCATTGACCCATCAGGACTGCACAGAAGTGGGGTTGAACACTTCCAGTTCTCTCACTAACCTCATGAACAGTCAACTGCAGGCTCAGTGAGTCTAATGCAGACTTCAGAATGAAGGAGAAGCACAATGTATTTAGACGTATGGCAAGTTGGTAATGACCTGTTTAGATTACTTCATTATGTCTGTGGCTTTTCTGGGTCCTTGACTTCAGCTTTTGTCATAGGCATTTTGCATTTCTTGGGGGGGGGATGGATCATGAAGAGCCTCCCTTTTTGAAGGGATCTATTGTCACTAGCAGTCAGATTCTCATGGGAAATGGAAACCACAGAGGAACAATCATAAATGACAGTTCTTATTATGTAATTTTGTCTGAACTGACATTTGCTGCCCTGTTTTTAATATAGAGATGAAAAGATCTCCATTCCTGATGTTTTTCATTTTCCCCTTTTTTTGGTTTCTAAAAATAACATTAAATGTAAAGCAACAACAACAATGACATAATAACAATAATACAGAAATGTTTAAAAGTCTCTTGTAAATATGTCCCAGAGACAAGCATTGTAGTTTTTGTCTGTAAACCTTTCCATCTTCCTTCATGTACATACATGCATTCCAGTATATCACATATCTGTATTATATACACTTTAAAATTAGCATTGGTGCCAGGACAGTGTGGCTCAGTGGCTGAGCGTCAACCCATGAACCAGGAGGTCAAGGTTGGATTCTAAGTCAGGGCACATTCCTGAGTTGTGGGCTTGATCCCCAGTGTGGAACGTACAGGAGGCAGCTGATGAATGCAGTGATTCTCTCTGATCATTGATGTTTCTATCTCTCCCTCTCCCATCCTCTCTCTGAAATCAATCAATTAAATATATATATTTAATATATATATAATATATAATTATATATAATATATATAATATTTAATATATAATATTTAATATATATTTAATATATATATATTTCTCCCAAAGTAGACTCTGAGACAAAGATTTGAGTGGACATAATTTATTGGGAAAGTCACCCTGAAAAATAGAAGTGGGGAAAATGAGATAGAGTTGAGAGAGAAGTCCAAAAAGGATGATCTAACAAGCAGATTTTGGCCATGAACAATTGGAGCTCAATTCTGCTGGAGAACCCTGTGGAATGCACCTCAGACAAGGATGTTGGAACATTTATACTCCAACTTCCATACTTTGTTGGTGGTAGTTTGCCTTTGGGGTATTAATTCTCCGGCAGCTTGGTCTGTGCCTGTGCACAGATGAACAACCTTTGGAAAAGGCAGAGCAGAGAGGCCCCCTGCATGTGCTGGTATGACTCTGGCAATGGTGCCTGTGACCATGACTGTGTTGTAATCACATGAGCCAAAGAGACGTGCTGCGGTACGCTACGATCTTCAAGCATCAGCTCCAATCCTGTCCTGCATGCTGTTCTTCAACTAGCTTTTTAAAAACATCAGCAATGTATCTTGGATACATTTTCACGTCAGTACATGGACACGTACTTTTTGTTTTTAATGGCACCATTCCTCCCTGAATATTATAGGGGGCTAGTTGATCATTTGAGTGAGAGCAATGCCAGTTTTTGTTCTCATTTTACTGTGTGAACCTAGAGGTACATTAAATAGTTCTCCCTAATACCAAGAATGATTTAACTTCGAAAACAATGTGTCTCAACCTCTTATGTGTACAAGAATCACCTGTAGATCTTGTGAAAATAGTGATTCGATTTAGCAGTACTGGCCTAAGACCAAACCATGCTTTGAGTTCAAGGTTCTACACCCAAATGTACACTGTGAAAATATTTTTATAAGAATCTGAAAATTTTTCATAAGGATAGACATATCGAACCCGAGTTCAGTATGCAGGGAGGATGTAATTTTCAGCTACAAAATTGCTTTGGGACCTTGGGCAAGTCTTCTGTGTCCTCTGAGAAAACCTTGGGCATTGTTATCATCCCTGGTTCTTAATATATTATTTTTTGATCCAATGTCTGCATTCCTGGGCTGTTAAAGAGAATATTCTTCTTGTCTGCTTATATCTATCAATGTGTTGGACCAAGCTAGCCTATAAAACCAGATGTAAGGTATGTCAGAATTCCAGAGTATTTACATTTATACATTATCACTACTATTATTAGCTAAAACTAAATGAGTCAGATCACAAGCCTAGATGTCTAATATCAAACTTAAAGTATCCAAAGGAGAATTCTAAATTTCTTAGTCTGCCATGTCTTCGATCATAATAAACAGTGAATATGTGGGTGAAGACCCAAATGTCAAAACCCTGAGGTCATCCTTGAATCCTCCTTTCTCAAATGCCTCACATCCTGGCCATCAGAAAGTGTGCAGTCTACCTGAAAAACAGAATTTTTTAACCCACTTTTTACTACCGCTATCTCCACTGTTGTTTTCGTAATCCCCCTCCTGACCTATGCAACATCTTACCAGCTAACAGGAACATGGTCCCTTTCTGTTCTCTTACAAACATTTCTTTTATTAACAAATCAGATCATGTCTTTCCCCACTTAAACTCTTCAATGCTGTCCCAATGCACATAAGAACATAATCCCAGGCCCCAGCATGTAGGCACAGCATGGCCTATGATGCCTTATTTAATCTGGCCCCTTTGTACCTTTCCAATGTCATTTCATACCACGCCCCCCTAGCTCACTGTGCCCCAGCCCCACTGGCCTTTTTGCTTTCCCTGGTGCCAGGAAATGCTTTCCTTCCTGAAGGACTTTCCACCTGCCTGGAAAATGTTTTCAATCCTATGAATTTCATACTGCTGTTCTTTTCAGTGAATCTGATATGCATCAATCTCTTCTCTGTGCCAATGTTATCATATTTAGCCATTGTTAAGTCTTACTTTGGCAATGTCTAAAGATTCACAAGGAAAGGGAGGTGGAAAGAAAAAAAAATAAAAGGAAGTCAAGATTTCAGTTCTTGCTGCCCTTCCTACCTGTCTTCTTTGATTTCTGAATTCCTGTATGCTAAACAGGTAGTTTTCACAGAAGAGATAGTAAATTAAAGACCATCAGCTGTAAATAGATACATTTTGACTTAATGCTTTCTTTAATATGAGCTTCTGGAATTGATGCAGTTACCTATTCCCTCAAGTGCTTAATTTTGTTTCCCATTTACTTGAGAAGAAAATGTAGGCAGGCACAGCAGCTTAAGATTAAAAAAGAGAAGACATAGATATTAACATCTATGAAGTGTCTCTTTAATCCTCACAGTGACTGTACAGTAACAGTATCCTTCTTTTAAATGACAAGGAAATGAAGAATTCAGGAGATGAACTTACTAGTCCATAGCTGTAAAGCATCCACACGTGTGTATTTGTGTGCATATATACATACATACACATATACTCACATATACATATATAATATCTCCATGTGTATAAACTTATGTATAGCTAATGTGTCAATGCTTCTAGTTTTACAACCAGATCAGAAGTGGAAATCCGTGGCAGTTTTCATTGTATTGTCATCTTTTAATCATTGGAATCTGTAAAAATAATTTTAAAGAATTCATGAGTTCTCTATGAGAATTTATAAATTTGGGGCTTTCCTTTCTATGACAGTCGGAAAAAATGTATGAGAGCCTGTTTGAGGTCATCTGGTTGACTAGATGGTGCCGCTGCCTGCGTCTGTATTGACGTGTCTAATCATATAGTGCCAGGGAGACCTAGTGTCACTGTCTCGGGCTAATGGGGAAAGAATGAGGTAGACCTAATCCGTAAATGATGCTTTCAAGCCAAATGAAAGCTGTTAGCGTGGCAAGCTATGCCCAGATGAAGGTTTCACAGCAATCCAAGTAGATACAAGTGGTGGAAGGGGTAGAATGTCATGTGGCAAAGAGAATGTAACCTGTGAATTTCAAAACTATTGGGTACTGCAGCAGTCAGTAGCATATTCACGTCGTAAGTGGCAATTCAGATTTGGCAAAACGTCATCGTCCATGATATTAAATTAATGTTTTAATTAAATTGTATTGGTTATGCAACTTTGCTTTTCTGCACTTTTAAAGTGTATTTGGTTTAATCGTTGCAATTCAAGCTATAAACAGAGGCATTTATATCCCATAATTAAACGTTTGTACATATTTAAGTTCTGCTTAATAAAAATAACCAAATCAACACGGGGAGTCTATTATATATCCTATATAATAAAAGGCTAATATGCAAATCGACCAAACGGTGGAAAGACCGGTCACTATGACACACACTGACCACCAGGGGGGGCAGACACTCAACGCAGGAGCTGCCCCCTGGTGGTCAGTGCACTCCCACAGTGGGAGCACTGCTCAGCCAGAAGCCAGGCTGACAGCTGGGGAGCGCAGCGGTGGTGGTGGAAGCCTCTCCAGTCTACGTGGCAGCACTAAGGATGTCCAACTGCTGGCTTAGGCCCGCTCCCCTAAGCTGTCAGTCGAACATCCCCTGAGGGCTCTCAGACTGCGAGAGGGCACAGGCTGGGCTGAGGGACCCCCACCCACAGTGCACAAATTTCATGCACTAGGCCTCTAGTATTTCTATAAAATCTATGATGTATATCATAACATACAGTGATTGATATGTGATGTATATTTTTTCTTCTTTAAAGGCCTGGTACCAGGGGGTATCTCAACCATGGCCTGACAGGTGCCTTCTTTCACAGATGATTCTTCCTTTAGGCAGCTTTTCTGTGTGTTCTGGGATGCCAGGGCAGCCCCCTCACTGAAGTGTAACAATCAAAAAGCTTTCCATATATTTCCAAGTGTCCCTCGGGGGACAAAATTGTGCTGTTTTAGAATCACTGATCTATGCATTACTCAACTATCGTGACGGCTTATTCCATTATTACTATTATGGTTCCCAAGTGGTGATTGGCAATTCCAACCTCCCTTCTACATTTATTAGTTTGCCTTCTACCTTAAGGAACTCCTCCTGTATTTAGTTATTCACTTACATGCGAAGAGCCTCATAGATTCTTATTTTATTTTATGGGTTACAATCATTACTTACATTTTGTATATTTATGCTCCAATGTTTTGAATAGAGCTCTAATGAGGTAAAGATAAATGATGGATATAAACCAGCTGCTCTTTTCTCTCCTCCTTAGCGGAGCATATTAGCTAATTTTTGCAGTTCTTTTCAGGTATTAGGGTAATCCAGCAGAAGCGCCGTTGTCTCAATGGGTAGGTGCCAGTTCTGCCTCAATGACTCATTGAAGTGGAGCTGAAGGAGCGCCAGTCCCTTTCTCCTTGGAAGCCTGGAGTGTTCTATTGTTCTTCACTTGTGCACAGAATGCCAATGACTCTAAAGCTGGGGGGAAAAAAGACTCTTAATGAGTTTCAGCATTTTAATGTACTGCAGGTTCCCAATTGTATGAATTTAAGAAGCTTAGCAATTCGGTATCTTCTGAATAATAGCATTTATTTTATACTCTAAATACTCCCAGGGAAGTCTGAAAAACATTGTAGCTTCTTTGGTATAATAGCTTTCTTTGCTGGGCTAATTGACTTGAACAGTGGAATTGCTCCTTAAAAAAAAGTCACACAGTTTTGATTAATGAGCCCAGTAATAAAGCATTAATCGTTTTAGCTCATGAATGATAGGAACAGTATTCTCCCCCCCCCCCATCCTATTCCTAGATTCTCTTGCTGACATAGTGGCCATGTGTTAGGATCTCATCATCAGTTTAACCTGCCCGTCTCCACATAACTTAATAGAATGTCTGCTAAGTTTGCACCTATGAGGAACTCAATGGGGCAGATTCTAAATAGCAATCATTATTTTATTTATGAACATGACTTACTTGTAGTTAATAGCTATCCGTTTTTGAAATGCCATAAAATTATTTCTATAATTTAGTAATAAGTATAAAATGAGTTACTGAGCTTCCCCTCTGTACCTAGAACTCTACTAAATTTTTAGTGTATTGTATCATTGATTTCTCACAGTAACACTCTGAGGTTATTAGTAGTATTATGTCCACTTTAAAGTTCAGGAAATTTGGTGAGAAATGTTAATAACTAGTTAATGTCAAAGAACTAATTGGTTAATGTCAGAGCCACCATGTTACTATCTGATTATATATCATTCCTACTCAATATTTTCTCGAGGTTTATGAATAAAATTATTTTTTTTGAGATTAAAATATATAAATAGGTTAGCTCAAACTGAAATTTCTAGTTGTCTTAGGACTTAACTTATTCCAGGGTTGTTGTTTTTATATTTCAAGAATTAATTTTCATGTTTATTATGTAGCTGAGACACCATTTAGGAATAATTTAGATGGTCTCATCACCATTTTGAGGAAAATAGAATTTCAGGTGATAGACTATTAGAGAATCTGCAAGGCAAATGTCTACATTCTTAACTATACTAATGTATTGACTGAGGTGAAATGGCTCTTTATTAGTGAAATGTAGTTGTAAATTATCCACTAGACTCAACTCTCTATGGTAGGCAAGAATCATCGTCCTATCATGTTTGTAACCTCAGGATTTAGCTCAGTGGCTGACATAGACTGGAACATTAAATGTTGAGTGAGTGAATAAATAAATGGTCAATAGCAATGATGTGAAAAATGAGTGGATGATCCATTTAGTAAAGTGCCTGGACTCAAAATATGCAAATCAACAAATGACTGGGACTCATATTAGTGTTGTGACCCTAAGTGCCTCCAATTTTTCAAGCATGCCAGTCTACTGAAGTTTCCTAGAGATAGAAGGCAGGGGGAAAATGAGATGTATGCATTCCTTTTTCATTGACCTTCTAGGCAGTCTTGGTAAAATCGTTTAGCTCAGTGAAGTCACATTAAGAATAAGACTTACCTCTTTCCACGTATGAGTTTTGAGAAGTTTATAATTGATATATGTGTCACATAAAAGCTGACAGTGGTAATGGAAGTTTCTCTTTTAAGAGGCAAATTGGTTTGTCTCATTTAAACACCTTGGGCCCACGGTTGCAGCTTCGCTTTGCTATTTCTCTGCCAGGATCACAATGTTAATACAAGAAATGGACACGTGACACTAGGACCTAGTAAGCTTCCTCTCCCGACCTGCCCCCTGCATTCTTGCATTGATAAATTGGTTTTCACCATGGACTATGCACACGCGCACACACACACGCACACACACGCACACACACATGCATGCACCTTTTCTCCAAACTGATGTTAATGATCATAAGCCACCAAATGTTTGGTAGCCTGTTTTGGCTCTTTTGGAAAGACTGTAATTAAATAAACCGAGGACATGCCATCTTCCAGTTAGACAAACAGCATTCAAATGTACAGCCAGATTCTTAAAAAGTGTTTCCTCTTCCTCTATCACCTGTGAAATGTACATGTCCTTAAAAAGTCAGTTTCTTGTGAAATTGATATTGGACAATTTTTAAATAAAAGTGGATTCAAGCAAAAATTCCATGCAACAGCAACATTTTGTACACAAAGCTGTGATTTTTAACTTTATATTATTTATTTCTATTTCTATTATTGCCCAGCCAGCCTTATAAGTAAGACTTAACTTTGGGTCTTCTTTTGCTAATTCATTCCCTCAGTATGATTAAGTGATTTCCAGTCTCAGAAAGGTAAATTGTGCTGTCAAGTAGATTTACACATTGAACATCTGTATGAATCCATCCAATGGCAGCTCCTTCACCTTGACCTGTCAGAAAAAGTTGTGAGCCAGTTATTAAATACACTTCACCTATTTTGAAATCTCAGGCCTCTGACTGAAATAGATTGGAATTTGAATTCTAGTTGGATTTCTTAATAGCTGTGCGCCCTTGGGCAATTGCATAGCTTTCTCACGTGTAAAATGAGGACATTAACTGTATCTACCTCAAGAATTATTTTAAGGAATAAAACCACAATAAATTTAAATAACTTTTAATCATCGTGCTTAGCACATAGTTAGCATAAAATAAATATGAGTTGATATTTTACTATAAAATGGTAATGGTATGAATCTTATCTAACAACAAACAATTTATGTGACTTAATAATGTTAATCTTATGTAGCAATAATTATTTTCCTATAAATATGTCTCATGCAATATTTGAGATGTACTTACACTAAAAAACTTGTTTTTTATTTACAGGAAATTTATATTTAACAGGGTATCCTGTATTTTGTCAGGGTGCTCTAATTTCATGGGACATAGTGTTTGCCACATGAGCTCCCTTGTATAATTCCATGGATCACCATTTGTGCTGTGTTCTGGGGGTGTCATTGACATAGAATACAATGAAAATGGTTGCCCTTTAGTGGAACTATATGTCCCTAATACCTTTTAACATCTCAGTGACACGTTTCTTTATATACCAAATACAAAAATGCTTTGTATCTGTTCGATATTGATGTTATGATTCTTCCAGATGGTTTTAGTAGGGTTCCATAATAAAGTTCTGGTTATACTCATGTCAATTTCATAACTCCAGCTATCTGATGGAGGATCATGGTCATTACCAACAAATCATGTGACACCTTTGCATCCCAGAGTTCACAGCAGGCTCATAAAAGAGAGATTCCTGGAGGGTCACTTCAGAGAAGTGAATCAGACGCTGAGAAAATGTGGCGTGATTTCTTTACAATATTGAGTAGTTCTCTATAGTTTTGTTTCCTGTTCTCAGTTTTGACTGTCAGGACCCTGAGTACAACACCAGACGTATTTGTGATACAGTACTATATTACAATAAAACTATAGAGAGATCTCAATATTGTAAAATGTTAATTTAGCATTTTCTCACAGGGCACACCATCACGTCAGGGCTGATAGCTGGTGATACTGAGTTCGAGTTCATGAGGTGCATGTGGAGGGAGAAGTCAAGGAAAGCCAGGAATCCAATCTGGCCACCTATCCCAGGACCACAGGTAATGCCAATTCAGTTATAAAGACCCCAGAGGCCCATTCAGTCATTCACTGCTCACCTCAACTCGAGGCTGCTCGATTGATGTAGAAGAGCTCACAGCAGCCTTAAAGAACAGGCACAAAGAACGAGTGGTTCAGGTTGTCCTGAGCACTCAGCATCGTTCCATAGTCAGGTCACTGCCGAGTTTATTATTCAGAATGAAACCCCTCCAACTGAATTTGGGGATGTGAACTCCAACCTCCACTGCTATGCTTACATTAAATTTGAAATAATGAAATGTTTCTTTTTCAAACATGTGTTCCTTAGAGAAATCGTTCTTATTGGTGTTTATTTCAAGAAAATTACTCTTATTGGTGCCTTGGGAGGAAAACCTAGTAGTCAGCCTCCTAACTCTAGCGCCGTGGGAAACTAGGGGAGGAGACATCACCCTGTCTTTTAGTGGAGCCAGAAGGCAATTGAAAACATAGGGCAGCCCCCTTCACTGCTTAGCAAAGAGAACAGAGCACACATTTATTCGGCATCATTTAGGGACAAGGATAAGGGCCTACTTCTTGGCAGTCCTTTACTTTTTCCTTTGCTCTTTAACGCATTAGCTTGGAGGTGTGCTCCCAGAGCACCTATCTTAGGAGAAGGCTGTGCACCCCTTTCCCTGCTCAATGGCCATGGCTGTGTGGCGAGGGAATGCAGAAGTCCTCGTGTGGAGGTCAGAGCTGAGCCTGCGTCTTACTTTTTCATAGCAATACAGATTTGACAGAATTAACCCATTGTATTAGATAGGGTTCTCTAGAGAAATAAAACCATACATATGTATGTGTCTGCGTGTGATTTTTTTTAAAAAATATGGAATCTGCTCATATACTAATGAGGGCTGTCAAGTCCCAAGATCTGCAGTGAGAAGGCTGGAGAGCCAGGAGAAGCCATGACATAGTTCCAGTGTGAAGGCCAGCAGGCTTGAGACCCGGGAAGAACCAATGTTCCCGTTGGAGTCTGAAGGCAGGGACAGAGCAGTGTCCCAGCTTGGAGGCCAGCAGGCAGAAAGATTCTTTCTTAACTCAGGGGAGGATCAGCCTTTTTTTCTATTCAGGTCTTCAACTGATTGGATGAGGCCCGCCCACATTAGGGAGGGCAGTCTGATTTACTCAGTCTACTGATTCAAATGTTAAACTCATCCAGAAACATCCGCACAGATCATCCAGAATAATGTTTGACTGAATATCTGGGCATCCTGTGTCCCAGTCAAATTGGCACATGGAATTAACGATCACACACTTATGATACTGAAGCAAATCTGGCCAGAATGGCAGGCTTCTTCCAGGTCTCAGCTAGAGGTGCTGTAACTCCTATAGCCATGCTGCAAACACGCTGAGAATTCTCCAAGAGGGTGAGGACATCTTTTTACAAAGTTGGTGTTAAACTAGTTCTAAAACCTCAGATGCCTTTCAGCTTGTTAATAAAATAAGAGGCTCTGACTCTGCTTCTTTTTTCAGGCTAAGAGAAAACATTTAATTTTTATTATTAATATTTTTTAATTGCTACAACATTTAAAATAGATTGTGTAATTAAGAACAATTGCTCCTTTGTCTTGCCATTGATTTTTTTTTTCTTTCTACAGGTAAAATCCAATGAAAAGCAATATTTATAGGCAGTATCCAGATGGTGTAGTGTGGTAGAAAGAGTATTAGATCAAGAGTAAAAAATATATATCATTTATAATGTTGTTTATTTACTTACTAGCCATGTGACCTTGGTAACCTTCTTAAGATATCAGAAGCAGCTTTCTCATGTGTAGAATGGAAATAATAACTCTTGCCCTATCTACTTCATAAGTAATTATAAGGGGCTACATGAAATAAAATAACCCTGAAACAAGTTGAATACTATAAAACTCTCCCTATGTAAAGTAATAATAGTATTATCTTCAGTCTGTATGAATACCTGTGTTTTTAAAGTGTTACAGTCACATGTTCACTTTAAGGTTGTTTCAGACTTCCTCAGGGTATTTTCTGGATGTTTTATCACAACTGCTGAAGATAATTCATCTTATAATGGCTCTGTCCACCTAAACAGTTAAAAAATGACTATAAATTGGTTACACACAATTTTGTGATTAAAAAAGGACTTGAGAGTATAAAAATAAGCAAAAACTAACAACTTAGTATTATATGATGATGGGAAAAATAGGCATATAGTTCCCTAAAAGAGTGTTACTTCAAGTTTGGTTCACCAAATGATACATTCCCACAATGAAATAAGCACAAAAATTTAGAGTAAGCATTCAAAACCTTTTATAACAATTTCACACTAACATGACGTTTAATCCAAATGTAATTTGGGTCCATTGAATGTATAATAAAAATTACAATTTGCATTTTTCATATATGTTAATTTTACTTTATTAATATTTCTGTTGTATTTTGCACAAATATTGGTCTGTGACAGATTGTAAATAAAGTGGGTCTCTAAGCCAGGTAGCTTGGGAAACGTTTTAAAATCTCTTAATGCCAATAACTACTTCCTGAGTACTTAATGTAGTTTTGTCAAACGTGTGTTAGTAGATTATCTTGAAATCCTATTCTGTTAACCACCTTTTTTGGAATCATGTATATTTAATAACCATAATGCATACCCCCAAACACAGCCCCAGACATAACCTTTGACCTAGATATGGGCAACAATTTTTTATCCTTCATTTGTATCCATTTGCTTAGCTACCTTGGAATGTTTGAAATTCTAAAGTTGTTTTAAAGTGTTAAAAAGCAAATGAGTGCTAATAAATCTTATTTTGGCAGTTTGCATACACAAAAAAATCCAAGAAAAGTGAAGTCATTTCCGGAAAAGAACTTTACATATTCTTGAGTGAAATGACTTGTGTCTGTTCTCATTAACAATGGAGATGGTATTTTTCTAACTTTTTCACCATCTTTTGAGAAAACTAAGTAATAAATCAAGAAATTTCAGTACAGATGAAAATTATGTGGAAATAGCCTAAAATGGGGAAATTATGGTATCAATTACTTATGGGGTCAATTAAATGTAATAGATGTATAAATTGCAGTCATAATACTTTTACAAACTAGTACATGCTGTAAAGTATTCATTCGGTGACTATCTAGGAGATGCTGGCTAGGAACTCTTTTTATTATTTTTCCATAGCCTTAGCTCTGTAACTAAAGCCAATTGATGAATAAGCCCAAGTGACTAAAACATAGACTTCAAAGATATTTCTTTCTGTCTGTATTAATATTCCTTTGAATCACAAAATGCTGTCTACTGGTCATTGGATTTTATGAGCAGAGGCAGTGCCACGAATTGGTAAGAACATTGGACCAGGTATAAAGGACGTGGGTTCTATTTCTCATGTGTTACTAATTAGCTGGACAACCTTGAGCAAATCATACCCACTCCTCTAGCTTGTGTTTCGTTCTCTCTGTGAAATGATCAGATTGGTTAAAATGCCCTCATAGACCCATTCTGGAGCTAAATGATCATAAACATTTAAGGTAAAAATATTTTTTAAAAGTTCTTTAAGATTGCAGTGATCACTGAAAAGTTCAGAGGAAAGTGCTCTTTGGTTCATGGTGCCAAAGAATCTTTTAAGTCAGCATCTATTTATATACACCCGATACATAAATAAAATTGAAAGTAAAAATATGAATGTATGTATTATTCAAAAGTTCCTTCTATGCAGAAATTAAGATCTATGCTCAAGTCAACAAATATATTCAAGATGAATACTGCATTTCAAAGGACAGAATTTCTTAACAAGTAACACTGTCCAACACCATATTCTTTCTGTGAATACAAATTAAGGAATGACACTGTCCAATGCCTTATTGTCTCTCTAAACACAAATTAATGAGTTGGCCTTACCGTTTGAATTTGGATTCAGAACATAGCTTTCCGGGCGATCCCTTATGTACCAGGTTCTGCATGTTTATTGCACACCATTTGCTGCAGTGCATTCTACACTTGGGGAATTTAGAAATGGATTTTAATCAGGACAAATTGGTGCAGTTCTGCCTACAGAAAATGAAAAGATCCGTACAGTACTCTGTATAGTGTTGTTGGTTGCTTATGATTATTTAGCCTGATCAAGGACACAGGAGAGCAACATGTTGGGCAAATTTCATTCTATTCATGGCACCACCACATGTTGCAGCCTGCTCTTCTGGAAGCTCTGGGTTAAGGCAGGAATTCCCAAGTTGTGGGACATGTATCTGTCTCTCATGGAAACTTGAGTTGATATAAGCGTGTAGGGTCCAAAAATCAGATCGTAAGAAAGTGTGTTTTTTTTATTTCTTTCTCAAGTATTATTTTTCCCAGGAAAATAAAGAATCTGGTGCTCATGTGCTTCTGACACATCTTTTAATTACAAATCTCATTTGTTACTGAGAAAGAGTCAATCACTGGGGTCAAAATCTTCTGCAAACAAACATCATGGACATGATTTAATAACATTGATTTATTCCCTATTTTTACAGTAATCTATGCAAAGTTATGGTACCGACATCAACTTATATTTTGAAATAAATTTATTTATACCCAAAGGTATGTTGAGATTAAAAAAACTTTTTATGTAAATAAAATAATATCACATCACCAGCAGAATGTTCTAAAATGATATGCAAATGAATGAAGCTTGGGAAACATTGGGCTAGTGGAAAGTACACTGAGTGGCAGATAGGAAACTTGGTTGCTAAATCTGCTTCTAACTTTGTCAGTAATTATTGGATTGTCCTGGGAAATAATGATGAATCTCTCATGCTTCTATTTCCTCATAGCCCAATTAATATAATGATAGTTGCCCAGCTACCGTTGGAGTAACAATGTGAAGATTAAAAATAAATGCTGGGTCGTGAAATCTGTAAGTTGTATGTGCATGAGGTTCATTATTATGTATCTGAAACACCACTTTTAAAAATAGATATATTTTTATTGATTTCAGAGAGGAAGGGAGAGGTAGAGAGAGAAATATCAACGATGGGAGAGAATCATTGATCGGCTGCCTCCTGCATGCTCCCTACTGAGAATTGAGCCAGCAACCTGGGCATGTGCCTTGACTAAATTCTATCAAACCCTGGACTCTTTAGTCCCCAGGCTGACGCTCTATCCACTGAGCAAAAGAGGCTAGGACAGTGGTCGGCAAGCTCAATAGTCAACAGAGCCAAATATCAACAGTACAACGATTGAAATTTTTTTTGAGAGCCAATTTTTTTAACTTAAACTATATAGGTAGGTACATTGTTATTAACTTAATTAGGGTACTCCTAAGGCTCGGGAAGAGCCACACTCAAGGGGCCAAAGAGCCGCATGTGGCTCGCGAGCCGCAGTTTTCTGACCACGGGGCTAGGACTAAAACACCACTTTTTCTTTTCTTTTTTTTTTTCACCATCCCAGCAAAAAATCCCACAAAAACCAAACCATGGTCATTATAATTTAGGAAAGGAGGGAAGGATAATATTATCTCTGTTTTCTTTCTATGATCATACCACTTAGTGTGTGTGTGTGTGTGTGTATGTATGTGTAGAGAGAGGAGAGAGAGAGAGAGAGAGAGAGAGAGAGAGAGAGAGAGAGAGAGAGAGAGATTATAGTTGTATATTGTCTACAGTTATACTATTGCTAAATACTGAAGTTGTACTGTCTTTTTCTGATTGATTATATGTTTATTTTTACTATTTTCCGTGGTGATAAATAAATATTTGAAAACTAACCTATGTTTAAAAATGAACCTATGCCCAGCTGGTGTGGTTCAGTTGTTGACTTATGAACCAGGAGGTCACAGTTAGGACTGTGGGCCTGATCCCTCTTAGGGGATGTGGGGGAGGCAGTCGATCCATGATTCTCTCTCATCATTGATGTTTCTCCCTCTCTCTCCCTCTCCCTTCCTCTCTGAAATCAATAAAAATAAAAGATGAACCTAATAATAGATCTTATTAATATTAAAGCTTACTAAAAATATTATGGACTATCTGAATATTTAGAGCTGTTTTAAAAATAGTGGATTTTAGTTTCATACCAGAATTGTTACTTGACCTTAAATAATATTTGGAATCTTGCTTATTGTGTTTTTCCTTGTGATTAAAACATTAAATTTTATACAATATCAAATTCTCTGCAACATATGATACCAAGTTTTAACAAAAGATATTTTACTGTTATGTAATGTCATTTCCTATAGACTTCAGGATTTCTCTTTTATTATTTAATCTCACTTATTCTTGAAGTTAAGGTTGTTGTTTTAGTTAAAATATAATGGTTCAATGAAATAACATATATTTTAATGTTAATAACTAATTATGTCAGGTTATTTTGAGACATACATACAACTAAGTTCAAATTTATTAATTCATTATGTGAAAGAGAACATTCATGTACATAGGAATAATGCTAACAGTTGTTTGGTTTCCCATTCTATTAAGCAAAACTTATTTAAGCACTATTGTTGCTGGTTTCGAAAATGATGGGCATCACAATTCATTTGCATATAAATATTCATCGATGGTCTAGGGCAGCGATTCCCAAACTTGAGTAGTCATCACAATCACCTGAAAGATTTTTCAAAACGCAGACTACCTGGCTCACCCTCAAGTTTCTGATTTAATAGTTCTGGGTGGGGCCTGAGATTTGGCACTTTGGGCAATTCCTGCATTGATGCTGAAGCTGATAATGCTATTCTATGACCATGCATTTTTCCTCATTGGTCTGGTGCAAGGCAGTATAGCAGGACAGTGAAGCTCAAGAACTTTAGCGATACCCCCAGATTTCAGCCCTGGCTTTCATACTTACTAGCTTTGTAACTTGGACAAGGTAGGGATCAGTTTTGTCATACTAACAATTGCCTGGCCGGTATTGCTCTGTTGTTGGGCGTTGACCTATGAATGAGGAGGTCACGATTTGATTCCCCCATCAAGGCACAGACCAGAGTTGTGGGCTTGATCCCCAGTGTGGGGCATGCACGAGGAAGCCAATCAATGATTGTCTCTCATCATTGATGCTTCTCTCTCTCTTTCCCTTCCTCTCTGAAATCAATGAAAATATATTGTTAAAATAGTAATATATATATATATATATATATATATATATATATAGAGAGAGAGAGAGAGAGAGAGAGAGAGAGAGAATATTGAATGAAATAATGCATATTATAAGAGTTTAAAACAATGCCTAAAATATTATTAGCACTTGGTAAATGCAACCAGAAGTGATGGTAATTAGAGTGGTAACAGTAAAAGTAATAGTTAATAGTAATAAAAAAGAATTTACTTATTTACCTTAGTTCAATTGCAATAAAAGTTCATTAGTCTTTTTTAAGGAAGGCTGGACAGAAAGGTTGCTTTTCATTGATGATATTGTTTCTATAACAGCGGTTCTCAACCTGTGGGTCGTGACCCCTTTGGGGGTTGAACAACCCTTTCACAGGGGTCGCCTAAATACATCCTGCATGTCAGATATTTACATTACAATTCATAACAGTAGCAAAATTACAGTTATGAAGTAGCAATGAAAATAATTTTATGGTTGGGGGTCACCACAACATGAGGAACTGTATTAAAGGGTTGCGGCATTAGGAGGGTTGAGAACCACTGTTTTATAGGAAACATTCTGGCAAGAAGGGAATTCAGTGAAGAAAAGCAATTAATTCCCTAAGTGAAAGAAATTTCAGGACCATGCTAAAGTAGAGTCCAGTTTACCGTTTAATCAAATGTTTATCCATTTGTGCAGTCATTTTCTCAATATTTAGAACTTACTGCATTTGTTTCTTTCCTTCCTTAGCAACAAGAGCAAGACCCAACAAACCTATACATCTCAAATCTCCCCATTTCCATGGATGAGCAGGAACTTGAGAATATGCTGAAACCCTTTGGACACGTCATTTCTACAAGAATACTAAGAGATGCTAATGGAGTCAGCCGAGGCGTTGGCTTTGCCAGGTAAAACAATTTCTTTGTATATTATTTATCTTTGCTCCCCATTTCCTCTTAATTCCAGGGCCTTTCTAGCACAAGGGCCCAAAGCAATAGAAATTTTAAAAGCAGTTTATCAAACTCATTCTATGTATTTTTGCTTCAAGACAGAGAATCCCAGTGTAATTATAAATAGGTTGTGCTTTCTAAAATATGTACATGGAATGTTTATATGTGTCTGGAGTCATAATGATATGCATACTGAGTTCCCAAGCATCTCTCTGGCTAAAGATCAACAAAATCAGATGCTGCCAATTTCTGTTGGGGATAATAAATGCCCAGTACCCCAAAGCTAAGGAGCCATGTGGTGAACGAAGCATCCAGATGGTTTTGCATTGATTTCCAAAGAATGAGATGATAGTGTTTCTCAGTCAGCAGAAGAAAGAAAAGAAAGATACAGAGAAATAGGACTTTTTGGGAAGTCAAGGAACACAAAACTGTAAGAGGAGGTCAAGAGGGCATTTGCACTTCAGAGGCCCTGGCTGTGTATTTTTTGATGTTTTACACAGAAACAAAAAAAGCAGATTGCACTTTTGTCATTGTCATAAAAGGAAGACTAGTTTTTACTTAACTTTAAGGGAATGTTTATAAAAGAGGGTCTTAGCCAGGAAGAGAATTAAGATGGTTGTACCTGCTGTGCTTTCAAGAAAAACAAAGCTAAAGAAACCACAGAGAAGAAGAAACTGCTCAACCACACACAAGAAAAGGAAAAGCTGTGTCTCCAGGTCTTGGTGCGTGTATGTCTCTGGCTGACTTCACATGGATGAATGGATGGATGTTAGTGTCATCTGAAAGTCAGTCCATTGTAGACAGGAGTGTCCACTGTGATGAACCCTGTCATCAGTTGGCAAACCATTCCAAATCAACCCCTGTTAACCCACATTGAAAGACAGCACATGGTAGGGTTTTTAAAAAATCTTTATTGTTGAAAGTATTACAGATGTCCCCATTTTTTTTCCATCGACCCCTGCCACCCCTCACACACCCAGGGCTTCACCGCACTATTGTCTGTGTCCAATGGCTATGACTATATGCATAGAAGTTCCCCAGTTAATGTCCCCCCCAACCTTGTTGGCATCTCTCTGATGATTAGTGACGTTGAACATTTTTTTCATACATCTATTGGTAATGTCTACTGAGGTCCTTTGTCTATTTTTTAATTGGATGGTTTCTGTTCCTAGTGTTGAATTATGTGAGTTCTTTTTATATTTTGGAAATTAACCCCTTATCAGATGTATCATTAGCAAATATGGTCTCCCATACAGTGGGTTCCTATTTCTTTTTCTTCTTGTAATATGTTTTAATTGATTTCAAAGAGAAGAAGGGGGAGAGAGAGAGAGAGAGAGAGAGAGAGAGAGAGAGAGAGAGAGAGAGAGAGAGAGAAACATCAATGATGACAGATAATCATTGATTGGCTGCCTCATACACAACCCCTACTGGGGATCTAGTATGCAATCCAGGCATGTGCCCTGACTGGGAATCGAACCGTGATCTCTCAGTTCATGGGTCAATGCTCAACTACTGAGCCACACTGGCCAGGCAGTGGGTTCCCTTTTCATTTTGCTGATGGTTTCCTTTGCTGTTCAGAAGCTTTTTAGTTTGATGTAGTCCCATTTGTTTATTTTTTCCTTTGCTTCTCTTGTCCTAGGAGATGTATTGATGTAAATACTGCTATGTGGGATATCTGAGATTTTGCTGCCTAGGTTTCTTCTAGGATTTTTATGATTTTGCAAGTTACATTTAAGTCTTTTATCCATCTTGATTTTATTTTTGTGTATAGTGTAAGTTGGTGGTCTAGTTTCATTTATTTGCACGTACCTGGCCAGTTTTCAAGCACCATTTATTGAAGAGACTATCTCTATTCCATTGTATGCTCTTGCCTCCTTTATCAAATATTAGTTGACCATATGGTATGGGTTAATTTCTGGGTTCTCTGTTCTTTCCATTAGTCTATATCCCTTTCTTATGCCAATATCAGGCAGTTTTTATTACAATGATTTTGTAGTATAGTTTGTTATCTGATATTATGATCCCTCCTACTTTGTTCATCTTAATATTGCCGAGGATATTCAGTGTCTTTTTTGGTTCCATATAAATTCTTAGAATATTTGTTTTAAATCTGTGAAATATGCCATTGGTATTTTAATAGGGATTGCATTCAATCTATAAATTGCTTTGGGTAGTATGGACAAATATCACATGATCTCACATACATGTGGAATCTAATGAACTAAATAAACTGGCAAACAAAATACGCCCAAAGCATGAATGCATGGAACAGACTGACAGATCTCAGGAGGGAGGGCTGTGGGGGGACAGGAAGAGATTAATCAAAGGACATATGTACTTATATGCATAGCCCATGGACACATACAATAGTGTGGTGAAGGCCTGGGGTGGGATGGGGGCCAGGTGGAGACGAGCAAAATGGGAGACATTTGCAATACTGTCAATAATATATTTTTAAAGAAAGATAGCAGCCTGGCCAGCATGGCTCAGTGGTTGAGAATTGACCTATGAACCAGGAGGTCACGGTTTGATTCCAGGTCGGGGCGCATGCCCGGGTTGCAGGTTCAATCCCCAATGTGGGCATCCAGGAGGCAGTCAATCAATGATTCTCTCTCGTCATTGATGTGTCTATCTCTCTCTCCCTATCCCTTCTCTCTGAAATCAATAAAAAGTTAAAAAAAAAAAAGAAAGATAGCAAATTGTAAATGTAAATGTTAATTGATTTCTGTCTTGACTTCCCAGAGGTCATGGACCATGCCTTTAAATTCTTTATATTCCTCAGTGTTCTACACATAGCAGACCAGTAGATGTATGCAAGGTACTTGTTTGATGATTTTGAAGAGAATTGGGCAAAATGAGGAAAGTCTCCCTGACTTGAATGTATGCATGAAACATTTCAGTTTTCAGAACACTGTTAACTGTTGGTTTTCATGGTCAAAGCAGAAGTGGTGTGATTAGCTCTGCTTTGCCAATGTAGTCATTCTTGGATAGTGCACGACCTGCAGTTGGAAGTCTGACCAGTGTGGGAGTTCACTGTAATCACTGTTATGCTTCACACAGCAAGCACATTCCTTTGGTTCACCCCCACCTCTCACACCCCAAAAAACTCTATTTAGAAAATTAATTTCTCCTTCATTTGTACTCCTGCTGAGAAATGAACATTTTTCAAATCAACAGAACATACTTTCTAAGAATATCTATGGTGATTTTTTTTAACAAAGGATTTTTTTTTTTTGTACTAAGTATATTAGTTTGTTAGGGCTGCCAGGACAAAATACAAACAGACTGGGTGGCTTAGACAAAATAAATACATTTTCTCACAATTCTAGAGGCTAGAAATCCAAGATAATGATGTCAGCAGGTCTGGTTTCTCCTCCTTGTTTTATAGTTGGCCTTCTTCTCCCAGTGTCTTCAGCTGGCCTTCCTTTTGCTTTGAGTCCTAATCTCCTCTTAAGTAGAGATTGGGTTAGGACCCACCCATCTGACCTCATGTTAATTTAAGGACTCCTTTAAAGGCCCTGTCTCTAAATGCAGTCACATCCTGTAAAGGGTGAGGATTCCATCCTGTGAATTTGAGCATGGGACACAATTTAGCTCATGACATAAAGATTGGGCTGTTCATTTCTCTCATCTGTATCTTCTCTGCTCATGTTGAGCCTGCTTAAAATGAAGAATATTTTCCTTATGTGCAGAACCGAGCGATGCACACTGTAAGTGGTAAAATTATAATCACAGTATGTGTTGTCATGAAATGGTAAAATCTGTATTTTTTTTTTCTTTATAGAAACTGAATGAGGATGGGAATTTTAAATTATTATTTTATCTTCTCTGAATGTATCCTCTCAGTTTTTATGTGCATTTTGAATTTAGATGTCATTAGAGATTCTTTAAAAATGCAAATCTGATCATGTCAGAGGCCTGCTGACTTCCTTTCCACATGGCCTGAGTAACTGAATTCAGACCTCAGACATCATTATCCCTGACATCATTATCTCCGACATGGCTCATCTTTCTAGCCTGTCTTCCTGCCTCTCTTCCTAGACATAAGCTGCCCTTCTCCACTATTATATGTGACTCTTCCTCTAGTTTCTGCCTACTCACCCTTCAAATATAGGCTTAAATGTCTTTTCTTTAAAGAAAACTTCACTGATTTCCAGCTCTAGCCTACAGACAAAGTTAGGTTCTCATGTTACAGTTTTTGTCAAAGTTGTGTCTTCTTGTTGTCTTTTTAAAAATAAATTTATCACAATCATAATGAATTCACTAGTTTATTCCTTCACCCACTGGATTGTACATTTACTGAAGTCAAATTTTCTTTTTTATTGTTGGATGGATAGATGGGTGAATGGTAGATTGCATAATTACCTTTCTATGAAGGTTTTGAATGACTAAATTCCAAGCAATGAATTTTAAAACTTTGAGCTCTAAATATGAATTATTGGTCACATTTCAATACTGAAACATAGGTCTCTGGACTCTAAGTTGTGCATTTTCCAGTTTCGGAAAGTGGCATGTGGATTGAAAAGGAAATCTTAGGTTCAAAGCAAGCCCATGATTTCTCATGTCTAAGAAATCTCAAGAAAAATCTGGCTTGCCTCTCTTGTAAGAAGCCAGGAAGCTGAAACAAAATAAGTATTTCATTCTCCATTATCTTAGGCCTGAAATTTCAAGAAGCAGGATCCCATGTGATTTACCAATTGGAGGGAATGAGAAAAGAATTTTGGCTATTGCGTATGTAAATAGACCTGCCCAAATTCCTACTTCCTCACACTTCAATATGTGCTCTGCATTTTCTCAAACAATTGCAGCTACTGCTTTAACTAACTTGATCATACACAAATGAACTCTTGCACACATTTCCGGCTTTTAAAATACTGTCTTTTTCCTCCTCAGCCTTTCTTATTAGAAGCTCACTTTCTGAACCACAAAACAGAAATACTTTGAGTCACAATTTCTGAATTCGTCCAAGGATAGTACATAGCTATAGCGAGTCAGAGAAGACAATGGATTACATGTAATGGATGCCTTGGGACAATGGTTCTCAAAGTGTTGTTTCTAGGACAGCAGCACTCCCTGGGAAATTGTAGAAATGCACATGCTTGAGCCCCACCTCAGACTGCATCAGCAATGAGTGGGGGGTGGGTGGGGTGCAGCAGTGGGTTTTAACAAGCACTTCAGGTGTCTCTGATGCTCTCTAAAACTTGAGAGCCTAAGGGCATAGGTTCTCAGAATCATCAGGAGGCGCTGTAAAAACTCAGATTGCTGGACCTCATTCTTAGAGATTTTTTCCAGATGGAGTGGATTCCTGTTGACGCCCCTATCACACTGTCCCACTTTCTCCAAGAATACTCACCATGAAGCCATCTCTCTCCCTGTTCCTCTAGGGAGAGACTGAGCCTTATATTTCTTAGTATCTTTCCTAGAACCTAGAATGGAGTCTGATACATAACTGCCCCCCTGCTAAATTTTTGATAATGAACCAATGAAATCACTTTAAGTTCTTTGTGGGTTTGTTTTTTTGTTTTGTTTGTTTTTTTACTAAAGCAATATGCAGAGAGATAGCATTTCAGGAAAAACCAATTTTGAGACATTAGAAAAATCAACAGTAGCATTAGCCCAACTATTCTTGGTTCACAAATTATTTCTTCCTCCAAAAGTTCACAGTGCCACTGGCATTATTAAATGAATCATAATTGGGAGAACAGCTAGCCTTTAATGTGGTAGTGAATTGTACATAGCTCTTGTATTTTTTACCACCTCAATTCATGAAGCCTGAATCATTTTTTCATCAGGCTTCAGTTTGAATATTACCACTGGTCACTTCCATCCACCAGATGTGGTCCTTGATTCGTGTGTAAGAGATCCTCGAATTGTTTTGACTAGAAAGAAAACCCCACATTATTATCTTACCCTAAAGCTGCACATTAATCTTCTTTGATAACCATCTCTTCAAAGTAAAGGTAGTAGAATCTTCATTTTATATTTAAAACACTGAACTTCAAAGCACTGATGTGAATGCCAGTAGGGCGCACAGACAGCACAATTACAGGCTTTCCGAAGTTCCAGAAGCACTAGATAGTGTCTGAAATTACAGACTTTTTATTTTATTTTTTATGTTTTTAACTCTCTTGTAACTTAAACCAATTCAGTACGACCCACCCCCCCTTCAGGCAGCATTTCATAGCCAAGTCATAAACCTCTAAAAACAGAAGTTTATGGTGGGAATGCTGATAGTCAGACAGACCACTACTGCAGGGCTGGTGGGTGCCCACAGACTCCCTTGCCTTAGAGGGTGTGGATTAGAGCATAAATCAGTCCTGGCCTGGAGGGACGGGACTGTCTGTTCGTCTTATCCATTTCCCATTCCCAGAAACATGAGACCGTTTGTCTAACAAAAATCACATTGAACAAGTATTATGAGAGGCTGGTAAAGCAGGACCCAAAGCAGAGAAGGGATGGGGGGTAAGTACTCCCCATCCAGCTTCAACATCTGGGAACATAGAACCTCTTTAAGAAGTGCATTTACTGTCCCCTGGTGAGCTAAAGAGCGTGAGAGACTGCTGAGCACAGAGACCTTTGTATTTGTAGTATTTCCCGCCCCTCTCCAGTGCTTTTAATTTGATTCTCATGGAGTTTTTGTTTGAATGACTTTTAACACAGAGGAAGCCCTATGTCTCAATTCTCTTAACCAAATGAGCAAGTTTTCCAAATAATTTCAATTCTTCTTTTCACAAAGTAAAAAAAAAAATATATCAGTTATGGTTACAGGCAGACAAATATCAGCCAGATTATTGAAAATCAATATAAATAGAGGATTAAAAAATTATTTGTATTCTTATAACTATGAATATCATTAAAATTTAATTGATTTGCCATTTACTGCCTGATCTGCTTGCTCCCTATCTTTCCTCAGCTGGCGAGATAAAATGAGAACTCTGGTTCAGAATAAATATAATGAAAATATAGGAATTTTAAAAATTATAAAGCAAATTGCCAAAACTTTTTTATTGGGCAATATGCGCTTCTTTAAAATGACTGTCTAGCCCTTGCTGGTTTGGCTCAGTGGATATGTTTAAAGAGGGAAGGAAAACATACTAGTATGTTATTGTTTTGTGATTATGAAATTGAAATGACCTGCCTCTGTAGAATGGGAGGGGGTTCTGAATATGACTTACCCATGAGAAACTGAAATGGGAGAACTCTGTTGCCCTAGATTGGAAGAGGTGGCCATTCAGTGTGCTCTGGACCTGTAAGATCTCTTTGCTCTCCCTGCTCTAAGCACAAAACATGGCAGGGACTCTTGGGCCATCCAAAAGCTGTGTGCCTTTGAAGTAGGCTGTCTGCTTCCAGCCAATAAAGAGGAGGAACTTGGACATATCGTTTGGACTACTAGTGTCAGTCTCTTTATTGAGTATCTTTCTTACATTCTCAGTTTCCTGTGAGTTGGACCCATCTACTTTCTGTGTGGTTATGAACACAGGTCTATGGGTCAGAAACAACTGAGCTTTCATCTTAATTCTGTACGTCCTATCTGTGTTCTAGCACTAGTTATTTAATCTCTCTGAGCCTCCTTTCCTGATATATAAGACATATTCATTCATTTATATTCATTCAGGTCATCTGATAAATATGTCTTGTGCACTGCTAATATGCCGGTAATTATTCTAGATGCAGTAATTCAGAGGTGTACACAAAAGATAAATATCTGCTTTCATAGGTGGATATTGTACTGAATCGAGACCAACAGCATGCAATCAAACAAATACTAAAATATCAAATAATTGAAGATACATGAAAACAGAATAAAACATAGGGGTGCAGTGGAGAATATGGCAGAATCAGAGGCTGAAGTCAGGGACAGGAGAGCCCCCTGAGGAGAGAGCATTTAAACTAAGATGCAAATGATAAAGAGGAACCAGCCAGGAGAGTCTCTTGGTGGGGTTGGGGAGTGAAGAGAGCATCTTTGGCAAAGGAAAAAGGGAACAAAAGATCCATGGTGAGGCCAAGTTCACATATTTGGGCAGCAGAAGAAAGGCAAAGTTGTTAGATCATAGAGGAAAGAAAAGAGATGTAATCTCTAACAATATCTAGGACTGGAATATGATTGCAGCTCAAAAGACTGATTAAAAGTGATGATGCATTCCAGTGCCTTTAATGGCAGGCTTTCTCATTGGTTTCTTTCCTTATCTCAGCTTTAATTTTTCAAATTTAAGTTTCTCCTATTTCTGTACCCAAATTCTTTTTGAAAGCATGAACTTATGGTTAAAAGAGAAATTTAGCTTATGATGTATCTAGGTAAGGATGTGTCAACTCAGGCAGGCAGTAATCTAAGCTAGAGAGAGAAGTGGCTCCTTTATTGAGTGTAAGAAACTTTCCTCCCTTACATATTTTCTTGAAACACACAGCCTGCGGGATAATGTTGTTTCATGATTATTGATAGTTTTATGATGTAGCCATCAGAGTGTGGGCTGGAAACAGAATTTTGCCCCAAATGGTTCAACTGAAGAGACTAGAATAAAAGGAGTATTTACAGAAGTGTGGGCAGAGTTAAGGGAACTGTCAAAGGAATATTAAGACACTCAGAGATGAGCAGCAGGAGGAAGCCTGTACCACCATGAGAGCTGACAGCAAGAGGAGGAGTGTTTCCAGAGCCCAGTGAGACCCCGTGCTTTGGAGCAGGGGCTGCCTGGATGAGCCATAGAGAGAGAGGGATACAGCTCCTGCCAGAGAGGCAAGTGCCAAAGCAGAGAGAATGAGAAAGAGCTGGTCACATTCTCTCTACTTTCCCTAAGTCCCCAATGAAATGCCATCGGATAAGGGAGCAAGATGATACCATCCATAGAAAGCTCACTTCTTTGGGGCATAGAACAGAGCAGAGAAGACATATGAGAAGAGGTAAATGAAAAACACAAGTACACATGGATAAGCGAACTTTTACCCCCTCTTGACTCCATCATGAAAAAAAAAAAAAATAGTGCAAGGTCAGCAATAGCTAGCATCTGCTTCTTGCCGTGGGATTGGCACATGATACAGGTTGGTAGGAATGATGGCGGACTGGCTCTCTGTAAAGGAGACAACTGCTCAACTCTAGGCCGTGGTGGCTGTGATGTCTTTTTTTTCTGATACCAAATATGTGTCATTTTCCCACAATTCTCCAATTCTCTGACCATAACTGGGAGTGCAACAATTCAATTCAGTTCTGACTCTACCCGGAGTTATCGTCAGACTCCACAGGTTTAAGGGCTTAGTCTCACAAAACTGTCCCTGGGCTACCCACACTTCTACCAGGCCAACTGCAAATTCAGGGCTTCCCATGATCCCCCTCAGATTTGAGAATTCACTGGAGCAAACAAGAGAACTCCCAAAAACACTTCATGTATGTATACCGGTACATTATAAAGGATACAACTCAGGAACAGCCAAAAGAGATGCACAGGCAACGGAGGCATGGGGATGCCTAAGAGCTTCCCTGCCCTTTCTAGGCATACCACCTTCCCAGAACATCAATGTGTTAATCAATCCAGAAGCTCCTGAAACCTGTCCTTCAATGGTTTTTATGGAGGTTTCATTGATTAAATTATTGGCCATAGTTGGTAGCGATCCATCTCCAGCTCCTCTCCAGTCCCTCCAGAGGTTGGAGGGTGGAATTGAAAGCTGAAAACTTCTGATCACTTGGTCTTTCTAGTGACTGGCCTCATCCTGAATCTTTCTAGGGGTCCCAACTTGAGTCATTTCATTAACATAAACTCAGATATGATCAAAAGGGGCTTATTGTGAAGAACAAAAAAAACATTCCTATTACTCAGGAAATTCCAAGGGATTTAACAGTTCTGTGACAGGGACTAGGCCAAAAACCAAATGTATTTTTATTACACCATACTTGCCATATTAAAAAAAAAAAAAACATGGGTCAAATCATCTCATTTTTAAGAGAAATCAGAAATTCGATTTATGAGAAGTCTTCCAATTTAAAATTTTGACAAGTATTTCAGATTTTCCAAAAACTCTTTGCAGTCCAAAGAAAACATCCCAGAAGGCTGGATTTGGCCCACAATTTCCAGTTTGGGACACCTGACATAGAACTCCAGTTAGTGGCTTTTAACCCTGGCTGCACTCTGAAATCACCTAGGTAGCTTTGAAAAATATGTACCTAGCCTTCATGCCAAGCCAATTAAGTCAGCATATCTTGAGTTGGGGCCCAGACATTGCTATTTTTAAAAATAGTGTCCTGATAATTTTAATGTGCAGCCATTATTAAATAAGCTTTTTCTTTTGAAATAAGTTTGGTTTTATAGAAAGTTACAAAGATAATACAGAGTTCTCATCTACCGCACACCCAGTTTCACTTGTTATTAACACTTTACATTACCATGCCATATTTCTCAAAATAAGAAACTGACATTGGTATATTGCTATTAACTGCTGCAACCTGGGCATGTGCCCTGACCGGGAATCGAACCATGACCTACCTCCTGGTTCACAGGTCGATGCTCAACCACTGAGCTATACCAGCTGGTGAAATCCAGGTTTATTTGGATTTCACCATTTTTTTTTTTCATTGACATCCTCTTTCTGTTCCAGGATCCAGTCTAATGTACCATTTTCCAGTTAGTTGTCAGGTCTCGCCAGTCTGCTCTGTTCTGTGACAGTTTCTCAGTTTCCTAATTTTTCCTGAGTAGCACTAACCGGGTTTTCTGCAGAATGACTCCAGATCTGGGTTTGTCTGATTTTTTTTCCATGATAGGATCCATATGATGTGCATACTTTTGGAGTGAATACCAGAGAGGTGAAGTGCCCTTCTGGTCATGTCATATCAGGGTGTATCTCATATTTTCGAACAACCGCTCCAGTCAGTAGCGGCTGCGGTGGAATAGAGCTAGCAGGATCCACCCAGCTTCGGAACGGATTAAAGAAGATGAATATTGGAAATCAGGAGGATGACATGAGACCACCAGGGAGCTCCATCTCTTCCAAAGAAGCCACTTGAATTGAAAGTCAAGAAACACATGTTCTATTCCAGGATCAACCACTAGCCGCAGTCTCCTGGGGTTAGTTTCTTCACCTGGATAATGTTGAAGTTACCTGAGGCTGTTTCTGGTTTCAAAGGTATATGATTCCCAAACTCGGGAGTGAGTTTCCATTAGTCAAATATTGTCCACACCTCTGTCTCCTAAGAGGATGTGTTGTAATGCTGAGCAAGACTACCCAGGTGCCGCGGTTTCTGCAAAGGGAGACAGCAGGGAGACCACCCTGCGTCACTATGCGACATGTGTGACACTCGTATCCTTCGGGTGTCCAGGATCTGGCTGGAAGGAAACAAATTGCAAAAACTAAGAAGAAAACTCAAGTCATCCTCTCATCTTTGTTCCTGGGACTCCCAGTTATTCCTTCCATTACAGTGGACTAAGGAGTAAATGACATAACTTGTTTTCAAAATGTCAGGCATGCACATTGCAGTACTTTTAAGAAGCTTTTAATGCTGACCCTTGGCGTAAATCTTACCCGAAATGAGGGACGACTGCCTTGCAGTGTGGGATGTTTCTAAGTTGCCGATCATTTGCACAGAGCCTGTGATTGCAAAACCACAAAAATTTGGCAATAGTGAAAACCTCTAATTAAGCATAATAAAATGACAGGGCGGATTTGTTTTAAATACATGGTTAATCACGCTTATTGGTTTAAGGTCGTACCCTGAGAAGTCCTCTGTTGGGCTTGAGTTAGGTGGGCTGCAAATGGTTTTTGCAAAAACACTTCTTTACCTCTGCACGTCAAGCCTGACCCAGAACATTTTACTAATATTGGATCGGGCTCTCCGCTGATGTCATCTGCCTGTGGGAATTGTATTGGCTGTGAAATTAGCTCCTCTTCATAGCTGTTGAAAAAAAGAATGTTTAAAAAAATCACGATTCTGTGATGCATTTTGAATGACGGAAGCCAGGTTCCTAGGCACTGAGACAAGAAAGAATGTCAACCGGGGCCTTTAATGTGTGTTTATATTTAAACATCAGACCTAACAGAAAACCCTTAAGCTTTATACAATGATTAGAGCCTTGTAAGAACCTAATTAATGTATCATCGGGTGAATGGTTGGCCTGGCATGCGAGCTGCTCCGAGGGACGCGAGGGGGCTCAGGTACCTGCTAGGAAGAATAGATGCGGTTGTAGTGATTCAGTGGCCCGTCTGAAAGGGACATGTAAAGGCAGCTTTGTCTGGCGTGCTGCCTTTTCAGACTCACTTGATAATGCTAGTGTCAGTTTCAACTGAAGCGTGTGCCAGATTGCAGATAGCTTGAGCTGGCATTTCAAAGCGGTTAATTGTGAAACTTGAGAAGAAAATGGGCACATTCTTCAGAGGTAGCTTTTCAAATGCAATCTCCACCCCCCTCCTCCACCCCAACCCTCACCTCCCCCCCCACCCCCCCCCACACCACCTCCATGGGTCTCACTTTTGTTCTGCTCCCACATAAAATGCATGAGAAACACTGAGCCTTCCCCTTGGCAGCTCTGATCTTGCTGTCTTTGCTGGGACTGTTTTGCCTTGTTAAAATGTGCCCCGTGTATTAAAATGAAATTGTCACTGCTGGGTGGTGCGGCGTAACACGGTTTGACACTAAGCACCGGCAGCGATAGAAAACAGACTTTTATTGCATTTATTCTTTCAGAGAGGAGAGTCTCTAAAGCCTCACTGTAGACATTGACTTAGTTAAATCTGAATGAAGCTGAAGTGAACAATCTAGGCTGCTGTCTTTGTGTTCCTAGAAACAGCCCCCATCCGGCTTGATGAGGCTGTAAAACAGTCTTAAGAAAAGGCGGTCATATATAGAATCCAAAAAGGAAAACCAGAGCCTTTCAAACCAGGGCAGAAATGTTTTAGGTCGGTCGAGTGGGTTAGCCACTTGACGTTCTTCTTTAGCTATCTCTGGATTCCTTAAAACACATAATACAGGATCAACAAGTGCACACACACACACACACATTTACTGACCCCATTAGGTTTTAGTCTTCATTTAGAATCCCATGTCATTTTTAAAAATATTTTCATTGATTTCAGAGAGGAAGGTAGAGGAGAGAGATAGAAACATCAATGATGAGAGAGAATCACTGATCCACTGCCTCCTGCACGGCCCCCACTGGGCATGGAGCCCACAACCCAGGCATGTGCCCTTCACCAGAATTGAACCTGGGACCCTTTAGTGTGAAGGCCAATGCTCTCTCCACTGAGCCAAACTGGCGAGGGCAGAATCCTATGTCATTTTAAGACAAAGAAAAAGGGTTTGATTTGTAGGACTCTTGCAAGCAAGCTTTAGATTCTTAACTGCCTTTTACTGAGATGGGTACCCAGAGAGAGCCTGAATAGGGAAGGGGACTCTGGGGCATAAGATTTTTATTCTGTAGCTCTCCTGGAATAAAAATTCCATAAAGCAACATCTGTAGTCATTAAGGGCTTACATTTCCTCACCCATTCATGTCTCTACTAGGAGAGAAGGTTATTTTCCCTAAGAGACAATAGATAGTGGATCCTGTGGGAAGAGAGAAAGAACAGAATTACAATTCTTTTGTTCCTAGAAATGGAACTTTCCTACTTAAAAAAAAAAAGTTGGAGGACTTACTATAAAAGATTCACCAGAAAGAAAACTTAAGGAAGTTGAAAATTTGTACTTAGCTACTCCAAAATATTTGGAATGAGCAAGGTTTCACCTTGTGTTTCTAATCCAAATGTCTTCTGATTTGGGGGAAATTGTGAGTAAGCAGTTAACAAAATGCTATCTTTATATTTTTAACTTTTAAAGTTGCATGTTACTAAGATTAAAGAGTTTCTTTTTTGTTTCATTTGGACATAAAATCGGTTCATTCTTGTTGTTAATCAAAATAACACCTATGTTGATCCATTGGACCATTGGATGAACATAGGTGTTATTTTGATAAACAACATTTCAGTTCCTATAGCTGTAATAAATGCATAACTTCTTTGTCTTTTGCTCACATATTTTTTCCTTGTCTTATAAATAATATGATCCTGAAAACACATATAAGATTTAGAGGTAGAAAAGTTTTACAACTTGTGTCAAAGGGCTCCATTCCCAGAAAGCTCATATTCATAACAGAGCAGAACATTTAAATTATACTTTGCCTTTTAGACAAATTTCACACATTTCACTTACATCCTTTCATATGGATGTGTTCTGGGTTGTTGTTTTTTTTAATTTTTGTCTCTACTGTGCTGTTTGTGGGATTTAATTTCCTTTAATCAGAGTAAACCCTTTATTTTTTATCTTTTCCATCCAATTTTATAAAGTAATAAAGCCCAGATATAGTTAATTTATTAAAATTGTTGCCAATACTACTCTACTTAGGATATGGTGATTCTGCCAATATTGAAATGATGATGGTATAGCTCAAAATGTTCATTCATTAGCTTCTACGTGAGATGACAAAATTTGGCACAAGAAACCCAGTTTAGGAACATTGTTATCTAGTATAAAAAAATCAAGGGCTGTTCAAAATGAAGAAAGTTCAGCACCTGAGGTCTGTGTATTTACATTCTCCTCTCACGTTACAGACACCAAGTAATTCTCTTTTGTATCTTTCTAATGGGTTATCAATGAAAGTGTCATGAAACTGATGACGGCACTACTATATTAACCATTATTTAGGCTGGAAGAGGTTGAAATAAAACACATCTCACCAGTTGGCTTTGTGAAGTCCCTCTGCAGGATAGCTTAGTAGTTACAGAATGGCTTTGATGTCAGATGGGTCTCAGTTAAACTTCTTGGCAAGTGTTTCACCTCTCTAAGCCTCAGCACCCTCCCTGATATGAAAAGCCATAATGAAGTTTGCTAATTTAGACATTTAACAGGTATTTATGGAGCACTTCTTAAAAAATATTTTTAATGAGAAGAGATAAACCAAAGAATTTATATACTTACATACATAGCCCATGGACTCGGGCAATAGAGTAATGAAGACCTGGGGGGTGGTTAGGTGCTGGGAGGAGGAGGGGAAGGGGAGAAAATGGGAGATATCTATAATACTATCAACAATAAAAAATACATTTATAAAATATGTTTTATTGATTTTAAAGAGAGAGAAAGGGAGAGGGAGAGATTGATAGAAACATTGGTAAGAGAGAAACATCATCAATCAGCTGCCTCCTGCATGCCCCCTGCTGGGGATTGAGCCACAACCCGGGAATCCAATCCATGACCTCCTGGTGCATAGGTCCACGCTCAACCACTGAGCTATACCAGCCAGGCAAGAGCACATTTAATTGCCAAACGTTGTATAGATTACATAAGATCATGCCTTAGTATTGCCTCTGGTTGAGGACTCAGCACAGAGACATCCACATAAGCAATACTCTCTCAGAAATGATGTGTTTGTGATGTCCTGTAGACCTGGTCATGGTGGTCATGGTAACAGTTGGCAAATTCTGGTAAAACAAATTGAGCTTTTCCATTTTCCTTTTTGTTTTTATTTATTTTCCTGAATATGCACAAGTTTGTGAAAAGTATATGATCCCCCTTTACTTCTTTTTCCAGAATGGAGTCTACTGAAAAATGTGAAGTGGTAATTCAACATTTTAATGGAAAATATCTGAAAACACCGCCTGGCATCCCAGGTAAGACCCACATACCATTAAGTAATGATTCAATAGTGTCTGGGCTACTTGTTGGGATTAGAATGAGTACATGCTAAGGCCTTTAGTGGGTCACTGGGATAGAAGAGGATCCATTCATAAATGTATAATTTTTAATACCATGTAGCAACTCATCTTTCTTAAAACTGCCACACACTTTTTGGTGATTCTTCAATGGCCTTTCTTTTGAATCTCTGTTGCTCATCCCTAAAGTGAATTAGAAGAAAAATATAGCAAAAAGTAGTTAAAGATGCACTCAAAGTGAAGGAAGTTTATATCTCTTGTCATTCATATGGGTGTATTATCTTGATTTCTTTTATAAATATCTGAATAGTGATATGCACAGTAGAGGCCACAGGTTGATGCCAGTGTCCAAACATATCTTCCCTGTCCATGACAAGAAGAGTACAGAAAGTGAGCATAAGCATTTAGAAGCTTTCATAGCAAATGGACATTGTCATACCATCTGGGTGCATAAGTTCATATTTTACAAAAATACCAGTTACTGACATACTGAAAAATTTCTTAAAATTGTCCATTCATCAGAGAGAGATTGAGGAGCACCAACCTAGACTGTCCCAGGGCACTTCTCATTTCCCAAAGCAAAATTCTTAAGTCCATATATAGTAAGATGATATAACTTTATACTATTAAGAATTACATTTAAAAAAAGAATTACGCTCAACATACAAAAGTTGAACCTATCACATGTCAGAGCTTAAGCAGAAATGCCTGCCTTAATTTGATTTTAACCTGGTAGTAGCATATATGGAGGTATTTAATATTAGGTAAGTACATTTAAAAATATATCTCACTCCCATATGAAAACATTAAAACTTGACAGAGATGCTAAAAACTACAATGAATGAATAAAGAAATATCTGACTAATGCATGTTGGTTTATTTGTTGCTTTTTTATTTTTTTGTGGTTCTCCAGAATAATGTGACTTCTTCGGCCTTACAATATTTTTCCTTTTGGTCTTTTTAAAAATGTATTTATTGTTGAAAGTATTACAGATGTCCGCTTTTTGATCTTTGTAAACTGGATTTCTATAGTCTTTTTAATATGTATATTACTTCAAATCCATGGTTAGAGAGTTCAGGGGTTGAACATTTTACTTATTTATTTATTATAAATATATTTTATTGATTTTTTACAGAGCGGAAGGGAGAGGGATACAGAGTTAGAAACATTGATGAGAGAGAAACATCGATCAGCTGCTTCCTGAGCACCCCCTACTGGGGATGTGCCCACAACCAGGGTACATGCCCTTGACTGGAATCGAACCTGGGACCCTGCAGTCTGCGGGCCGACGCTCTATCCACTGAGCCAAACCGGTTAGGGCAGGGAGTTGAACATTTTAATTCCTTAAAATATGTTGAGGTTTATACAAGAGGAAGTTTGAACAAAGAGAAATATTTTTTGTGAAGGGGTCAGGGTTCTTTGTGAAGTGGTTGGTTTGGGGAGGATGTCAGGAAAGGAGAAGAGCCCTTCAGACTGACACTTGGATGATCTGCAAAATCCAAAGTGGCATCTCTGGTTAATCGGAGAATCAACACAATGAAGCCTGTGCCTCAGTCTGCTTCGCTCCCATGCATAATGTTCCCTTGAGAACTGACTGCATTTGGAACCTATCTGAGACATATGGTGTTGTTCAGAAAAGAGTTAGCAATTTACATCTCAGCATGTAAGCTGCCCTTGCATTTTAGGAGACATACTTTTTATTTATCTTTTATTTTAGCATAAAAAAAGCACTTTAAGACACTATGCTCAGACCCATCATTGAAGAAAGGAGTTGTACTGTTAGAGGATTTTTGCTGTATTTATCCCTTTTCATCCAAAAGAGGCCTATCCATATAGAAGGTGTGAATTATATGGCTATCTAAAAAATTAAGAATGAACAAAGTATATAGAAAGTATTCTTAAGTTTTAATACAGGTATCAGGTGTTTTTTTTTTAAGGTTTCTTCCTTTTCAGAAAAAGACACTGAAATACTTATTGACTTGATTGATTTGGAACTGTTTGATTTGCATTCCCCATAAAATGTAAAGCTGACTAACACAACTGAATGCTAAAGACAAAGAGAATCACTAAAAATCTCCAAATGTCTGGGCATTCTTCCTGAATATGCAGGCTCTGATATCAACCTATCTAATATCATAGCTACACCCAATGGAAACATTGTGAATAGCAAGAACTTAGTTATGAGTTTCTCTCCACTTTTATCTCATGGGAACATGAGAGGCGAAATAATTGTTCTCAGTTATAAAAATCTTGGCGATATATCTTTATGCTTCTGATATTTGCACTCAACCTTAATAGGATGAAATGTACAGTATTGATCATAATTGGTATTTGAATTTGCTTATTCATGCAAATTGGAGTTCAGAGTTTAATAAAGGCTAACAGAAGGTATTTAATCTTTGATATTTCAATTTGGTGTTAATAAAACAGGACAGCATGCAAGATGTGTGTATTTTGGAAGACACAATAGTAAAGTGCCCTCATTGGGCACATTTAGTAAGTCAAGACAGGTCTAACCAAATTTAGGTGTGTGCAGTTTGCCTTTATTTGTCCTCATTGCTTATTTGTTGTAGAAGGTTGAAATCTTATATACAGTAACTCCCAGCTTAATCCAGTTATCTATTCCATGTTGAAAATTGAGTGGGATGTCACTGAGAGCTCTGATATCAGATTGGAAGCCATTGCTTTGATCTTTTCAAAAGGAGTGGCTGATTTCCTAACTTTTTCAATACGATTGTGGCTTCTGGGCATCCTAATTAAAACCAACTACAATTGATCCGACCTGCCTGCAACTAAAATAGAATTCAAAAAAGTTATTTTAAAAACCCGGGCTTCCACATTCTCAAGATTTGACATCTTTAAATTCAGAAGTTTGTGGCTTTATAGAACTCGCATTGATGGTTTCAATATAATGCTTTAAGGCTGTGTGATTGAGGGACCCACAGTGATACAACAATGACCTGAGGTTCTCAGGCCCTGTAAAAGCTGTTGAAAAGATTTCATGTTAAGTCAGTTATCTTCTCATACTAGAGCCCTGCTTTTAACCTTCCTTTAAACAAGTAGAGAACAATGGGGCCAAATTCGCATTATTTACTTCTCCATTCAGGAATGACTTGGGAACATGTGCACATGTCATTGAGCAAACATATTGTCATTTTGGCTCCTGTCACTTTGACAATGATTCCTCTTAAAGGAGATGCAAAGTTAGTTTTTTCCCCTCCAAAGATTATCTAGTTTCCCAATCCTCTACTGTGTCATTTCTGTGAAAGAACCAGGAAAAAATAACTTCAACCCAAAATTTTGACATTGCTCTGATTTTCCAATTATAAAAACATCATAGTTAAGGACATGTAACCGGGACTACATTTATATTGCTGTCTCCATTTTGATTTGCATTATTCTAGGAACAATTTATTCATTAGACAGATTTCATGATGATATTGAGTTTTCCTTGCTGACAGATTATGTGAGTTGGAAGCAACCTGTGTAGATGCTTCTTTTGACTTATTTTCTCTTTCTCTGGGATCCTTTTGTTTGTTCGTAAAAGATCTAATTTTAATGAGTGCATCATGGATCATTAATGCCTATTAGAGCGTCTCAGAACTAGCTCTGTTCATTTTGATTTATAATGTTATCCCAAGATTTTGGTTATTTCAATCAATGAAGCTAAATATACCTGCCAAAAATAAAATTATTTGAATTCTGATATATATATATTTTATATATATATACAATCAGGAAATTAACAAAGATCAGGTGGCTATGTTGCTACTAGCAGATGGGAAGAAGACGCCGAAGATGAGTACTAAGCACCGTCGATCATTGTAGCCATCCTCAGAAAGAGACCATCCAGCATGTTCTCCTTTCCCTAGAGGGAAACGCAAACATAGTGTTCCATAAATGTTGCATGTCCCACATATCGATCTTGATGTTTTCTGGACAAAATGAAGGACCATTAGTCGCTTGCCTGCCTAACCCCAGACATTTCTTTGTCCTGTAATGAATTGCTCGGTAATGCTGTGCAGCCCCAAAGCGCTCCATTTTCAAACCAAAAGCAAGGGGTAAGTTCCCAGACACTTCAGGGATCTGTAGGGCATGAACTTGAAAGGCTCACTTTCAAAGAGCCCCCAGAGCAGAGTGATGCACCATGTGGAAAAGGCTTCCGCATGTTAGGGCATGTATTGATGAAGAGAACGTGCAGGCTAGTTTGTAGAGAAATAAGTCACGTTTTCCTCTCAAACTAGACTTTTGCCTGTAAGCACATGTTCCTATTAGGGAGCAGTCTTTCTAGAAGAAAATGGTATAACTCTCTGTTAGTATAATTTTCTTATCCTTCGGGTAATTATTTCTAATCCCAAATGAACTCCAAGAAGTAGGGAAGAGTGAGAGAAAGATCAACACATTCAGAAATCTTTTCAATTTTAACCAATCCTGTGATCAACAGAATTTGGACAGATAATTAAGTGACACAGGAATCATATTTTTCTAATTAGTATAAAACCGTGTGCCTTCTTGATACTTTGATATAATTTTGCTATTGTGTGTTTATATAAATAAGAAATGTATATGATTGTGGATATGTAGTATATGTCATGAGCGCAAGAGAAGAAAAATATTTAAAATATGATAATTTTTTAAGGAAAATGAACAAAGAAAATGTTTGTTAAATTTAAATTGTCCCCCAGAGTAAAATGTCAATAATATACTTATATAAAATTTATGTTTAGAGACATGGTTCAAAATTCTGAGTATTTGAGCAATAGATTTATACATTTTTATCAGTGGAAAATGTTGCAGACCCTCACAACCAGAGTATTCCTCTGTGGTATCAGTCTGTTAAGTCCACAAATGTAACTGTATCTGAGAGCTGAGTAAGAGGCAGCAAACAGAAAAATATTATGGTACAGGTTAGCAAAAATATTCCTTTATTGTTCTACTGAGAAGCACACTGTCTAATGCTGGCTTTCCCATCTTTGTGAAACTAAAACATAATTTACATAATAAACTTTGCAAATACTACAGTCCCTAACTGGGTATTAGTTCAGATTTCTCATTAAGAGGACATTTGCGACAATGAGCAGCTACTTTTCCTAAAGCCTCTCCTCTATAATGTTAGTGATGCCTTCTAGATTACTCCTTGCACCAAACACATAGTTGACTCATGAAGCACTGTTGGAATACTATCAATGAACTTTACAAGCAGCCTGATAATTCCATGGTCAGTAGTGTTAGAATCTATGGGAATTCTATGAACATGGACTTGGCCAGTCATTTCTAAACCTTCTGATGGAGACACACACCTGATATTGTAAAGGTAAACACGTTATGAGTTAGGAACTGATTAAATAAGGGGGAAGGGAGGGAGAGATTATTACATTTCTAAATGAGAAGGAAAATCCAGAAACAGAAGGTCTAGGGAATCAGCTTCCGATTAGAAATGATTGAATCGGGTTTTGTGCTGGGTGCTCCCTGTCCTCTTCCCACCTGTGATTGCAGCTGCAGAGGAGATGGGCAGTCTCCACTACCCTGGAAGGGTCCCATCGCAAGCATCCATGATTCTCTCCACTTTCCTACCTCTATTTAAAAGCTTGTTCAACCTGACATAGGATTTTTGCAAACTCTGGTGGAGTTATCCATTCCCTGAGACAACCCCCAATCAATGGACATGGGAGTCACTGTGTAAGATTGGGCCTCTCGTCC
The DNA here is from genome assembly GCF_964212035.1 of Myotis nattereri. Classification (NCBI taxonomy): domain Eukaryota; kingdom Metazoa; phylum Chordata; class Mammalia; order Chiroptera; family Vespertilionidae; genus Myotis; species Myotis nattereri. Next base: position 47,443,751 of record NC_138089.1, read on the forward strand.
TTTGGAGGGACAACTGTGAGTTACAATCAACAGGGTTCCTTAGGGGGTCACCCATAGTCCTAACAGGTTCAATGAGGCACCTTTTTATTGGCTTTTCTTTCTCCCCTCAACCCCTTTCTTTTACTTTTCTATCATATCTGCTTCCTGACATCAGCTCCCAATTAAACTACTTTGTCCCAGGCTCTGATGTGGGGGAACTGACATTGAGATGTTCCAGGAATGGTGATGGGGAACATTTTGATTTAAAACGTTTGACCATAGAGGAAGGTAGACCCAGCTAAAGCAGTGAAATGAATTTCATGGACCAAATATATTATTTTCATGATTTTTTTTTTTACAGCAGCAATCATGAAACACATATCGGGGGTGATAAAGGCAATTATTAGTGGTAGTAGGCAGATAGTGGGCAGGGCTTAAATTTAGCAAGAGAAGTATGGGAGAAGATAAGGACCAGCGACCTATGGCTGACATCAGGATAACTGAGCCCATAAAGTGGTGGAGGGTAGATGAAAATGGGGGTGAATTTAGGGACTAGGAAATAGTTGTAATGCCAGCAAATGAAGGTGAAATGTGGGCATAGAAAATTAAGGTCCCAGAGAAAGGAATTTGTGATGTTTTGGTTTTAGATCCACGTGGAGTGGTGGACATTGATAATGAACCTCAGGGTGAGACTGCCTGTACTTGGCTGAAGTGAAATAGAGAGGATCTTTAGTTGACAAATTGGAGGCTTCTGATTAGAATGTTGAAAGGTTTTCCAACACTACTGTAGATTTCCTTCCTTAATCTCACACTTCCCTTGTTTTTGTCTGAAGTTCTAATCTTCGTAGAAGCGGGTTAGGAAGTGTGCACAGTGCTGAGGTAATTTTTTATGTATTTGATTCAGAGTAATCGAAACCAGGTTTCCTTCCTCCCTTCCTCCCTTCCTCCCTTCCTCCCTTCCTCCTTTCCTCCTTTCCTCCTTCCTTTCTTCCTTCCTCCCTCCCTCCCTCCCTCTCTCTCCCTTCTTTCCTTCCTTCCTCCCCTCCCCTTCCCTTCCCTTCCCTCCCCTTTTCCCTTCCCTTTTCCCTTCCCTTTTCCCTTCCCTTCCCTTCCCTTTTCCCTCCCCTTTTCCCTTCCCTTCCCTCCCCTTTTCCCTTCCCTTTCCCCTTCCCTTTCCCCTTCCCTTTTCCCTTTCCTTTCCCCTTCCCTTTCCCCTTCCCTTTCCCCTTCCCTTTCCCCTTCCCTTCCCCCTTCCCTTTCCCCTTCCCTTTCCCCTTCCCTTCCCTCTTCCCTTTCCCCTTCCCTTTCCCCTTCCCTTTCCCCTTCCCTTCCCCCTTCCCTTTTCCCTTCCCTTTTCCCTTCCCTTTTCCCTTCCCTTTTCCCTTCCCTTCCCTTCTCCCTTCCCTTTTCCCTTCCCTTCCCTTCCCTTCCCTTCCCTTTTCCCTTCCCTTCCCTTTTCCCTTCCCTTCCCTTCCCTTCCCTTTTCCCTTCCCTTCCCTTTTCCCTTCCCTTCCCTTTTCCCTTCCCTTCCCTGCCCTGCCCTGCCCTGCCCTGCCCTGCCCTGCCCTGCCCTGCCCTGCCCTTCCATCACTTTAAGGGCTATTGCTTAGCTCAGTGTAGTTCCTCAATAAATATTCTTTGGAGTTGATGCACAATGCCATGAGTTGAATAACCTTTATACTCCTATTTGCTTTCTGATGAAATTCCTGAGGATATGTGGGGGATACACAGCTCCTGCTAAACAAGTATCAACAAACTTGGTGGCTGTTGAGTGTTTCCTTCCCACGTTCCGCGTGGGTCAGGGTTCAGGAACTGGAAGCAGAGCCGCACACAAATGAAAATGAAAAGACAAGAGATAATTTGGGAATATTGGGGGGCCAGGCGGGCAAGTCCAACTTAAGGGGAAGGACTTCCACCTGTGCTCAGGCCTCACCAAGCTTTTATTGGTTCTGGGATGCACCCATACCATAGCCCTTAGGCAGGCGACCCCTGGCAACAGGCAGACTAGCCCATCAGCAAGGATTTACATAATAATAAATGGGGGAGTAGTTTCAGCTACCACTGTCTGGACAAACAGAGGTGGCACCTAGCTCCAACCTTTTTGCTAGAGCTTCAAAGGCACCCAGCCTTGGGGGGAGGGGGGGGCGGTGTTCTCTGTCTATGCTTATCAGATAGTAAAGACAATAAACAGTTTTCCACAGTGGCAAACCTTAAGTGAAATCTCTTTTAATTTTGAAAACAAAACAAAACACCACACACCCTCATTTGTATATCTAAATATACAGAAAGAGAAGGAACTAAATACTCCCAAGAAAAAGAGACTTAATTTGATGGAGAAAGGTTCTAGTTACTTTTTAAAATGCCTCATTTCTTCAAGACTGCTTTTCAGGGGGCTGTGCTGGTGGTCTAATTGTTATTTCTTAAAATAACTCATTCCCTGCACAATGATAAATTCTGCTTTCTTGACATGTCAAATGATTTTCCCTCATTTATATTGAAATAATGTCTAGTCCTTTACTTTTTGTCACTGGATCTAGGTAAACACTTTCTCCTTTTTCCCCTCTTCACATAAAAAATGTGAATATCTTGAGAATAAGCAGAAAAGAGAGTCTCTTGGTCTATGCATTTGTCCTGTTTGGAATAACTTGGGAGTTGATTCTCCCTACCTAGGGGAAGTACTACATTGGCTTATTATTCCCATTATATATAATAGATATGTAGCTATAGATATAGGTAGCTATAGATATATTCTATTATATATATATATATGTTCCTATTTATATAATAAAATCTATAATGTTTAATTAACATAATATGGTCAATATGCTTTGCTAACTATATAGTTTCTGTAATTATGTATAAGCTTCAATGAGTAATAGAATTTTTCTGGAGTCTCTTCTTTTTTATAGTCATAATTTCATGAAATAGAGAAGAGGGACAAGGCGGTTTTCTATACATCTCCAGAATTATCAGCCATCTGCAGCTATTATTTCTAACATAGGAACTACCTTCAGGTCTTCAAAAATTCCTGCATTAAAGATTTCACAGTGAAAACTTAGAAAATAAATGATTAAACCTTACTTGTATTTCTAAGACAATGTTGGGCTTTGCCTTCTGTCAGCATCACTAATGAATAGTTAAACCATTTAGTGTCTGTCTCGAATAAGTCCTATTAGCAAGAACAGAGGGTTGAGTGGCTTAAGACCAATTAAGATACAAGCCATGGAAACCAAGCTCTGAATAATTAAGTGCTTAGTGAATTTCCAAATCTAGAAACTCATTTATTAGGATTGATTCAAAACATTCTAGCCAATTTTGGGATGAATGTGTAGTATCCTGAATGAAACACTTGCCACTCTCTGCATGTAATTGTCTAGAAGCCTGCATGCACACAACTCATTATTTATTACCTAATTTTTTTTCAGAGTGAAACATCTGAAAAATTTAAGAAAATGCTTTAATAGAAATAATAAGTATACTGTTCATTAGGCAAGCTCTGAACCAGCCATCACTTGTTTATCTTACAACTACTTCCTCTGATTTCTTTTTTTAAAAAAATACTTATTGTTGAAAGTATTACATATGCCCTCCTCTCCTCCCCCGTTGACCCCCTCCAGCCCACCCCTAACCCTTCACCACCCTATTATCTGCGTCATGGGTTATGCATATATGCATATAAGTTTTTTGGTTGATTACCTCCTGCCCACCCATCCTCCCCAGCCTTCCCTTCGAGATTCCGCACTCTTTTCCATGCTTCCATGTATCTGAATCCACTCTGTTCATCTATTTTGTTAATACCTTCTCATACTGTCTCTCAAAGAAATCCTGCTTTAATATCAATGCAACATTTTAGTGCTGATTTTCCTGATTTTTAACTCCTCTGCCCTTAACCCTCATTATATTACATTAAATTATTTTCTCCTTTATTGGGTATCCATTTGTGATAGGTAGTTTCGTATGGCAGTTGCTGTATACTTTCCTTATCCCACTGGACCACAGAATTATGCCTTTTTAAAAATTTTTATCTCATATCTCCTCCAATGCCGAGCAATTGAACATAGGAGTTACTTAATATGCACAGACTGAAATGATTTACAAGTAGTTAAGCTTAATTATTGTAGTATGATTATCAACACTGTCTTAATTCTCTCTTAATAATGCATTTGATTAGTAAATGCTTATAAAGTGAATGCTGATACCATCGACTATGGTGATTCCATATAGAGATACTTTGCAAAATATGTTCCTCTTTGTGATTTTAAAATATTTCAATCTCAAAAGCTTTCTTTGGGATGAAGACAATGATCAAAAGCACAAGAATCCTTTTCTTTCACACAAAGGTTAAATCATCTTTCCATTTCACATTCTTTCTACTGTCTCTAGATTAAAAAAAAAAAGTAATGGCCTATAGAAATTAAAAGGAACAAAACAAATATAAAATAAATGTGTTGGAACAGCAAACATCCTGTTAGTTGTTATAATTAATTCTAACTAGCAATTAGACATAACTTTTTTTCCTAATTAAAATATTTGAGAACACACTTTTAGTCTTCACAAAGGTTTCTCTTTCCTAAACCTGCAGGTGTGTCCTTTCAATTCATGGGCTGGAGTGCCCCAGGCCATCAGCAGAATGGATTCATTAATCTTTTTTGTTTTGTTTTGCTAATCCTTACTGGAGGATATTTTTCCATTAATTCTTAGAGAGAGTGGAAGGGAAGGGGACAGAGAGAAACATTAATGTGAGAGAGACTTGCACCCCTACCAGGGCTAGGGATTGGAATAGAACTCGGGACCCTTCAGTTTTCGGGCCAAGGCTCTATACACTGAGCCAAACTGGCTAGGGCTGGATTCATTACATTAATCTTTACATTGATTTGAACTGTTGTTAGAATAAGTATTTATACTTCCTTTCCCTGATGGCTTAATGAAGTCCTATATCAATAACACGGAGAGATTCTCCCCTTGACCTTTGTCACCTGTTCACTCCGAAATTTTTCATCAAGCTGTTTAATTACATTGTTAATCTCTTGCTGCCTTAGTCCAGTTTGGCACAGAAATGCATTCGTCCTGGATTTAGTAGAATTATTTTACACTCTTTCGGCTTCTGTGGAGAAGACAATTTCTGTCTTTGGGTGACCTGTTTTAACTTCAGGATTTAGGCATTTCTAGTTTCTGCATATTTTTCTTTTATTTTGTCTGATTATAGAGAATTTCTCTTACTACTCTTCATATGTGATCACTTCAGTTTTAGTTTTGACACCAGTATCTCCTAAAAGATGGAGGGTGCATTGGCTGATGCTACAGTGGTAAGCATTTTGCAGTATATATATATGTACCAAATCAACACATTGTACACCTTAAACTTAACATTATATGCCAATTATATCGCAGTATAAAGCTGGGGAGGTACAGTTTGAGCCAGGAAATCACTCTGTTCCCCTGTCCCCATATCCTATCAATGCACACCTTTTTCGTGGGGTGAGTGAGAGGTTTACTCTATGCCTAACATTGTGCTTACGGATTATATATTTATGGATTATTCTATTACATTCTCAATGGGCACTGTTCCATTTTACAGATGAGGAGGCTGAGACTTAACAGAATTTATGTAATCACTCAGACTCAAGCATAGTTAGTGACAGATTAATCCCAGAATTTAGTTCTGCCATTTACTAGCTGTGAGACCTTTGGCAAATGACTTAACCTCTCTGTGCCTCAATTTCCTTGTTGGCAAAATGAAGATAATCATAGTTCCTTTCTATGCTGGCATTGTGAGGGTGGCTGTGAATTAAATTAGTTATATAGTAATGTAAATATAATATTTTTATGTTAGGATGCTCTTGATAAATACTAAGTGCTATTTAGGTGTAAACAGCACTTAGTTATGTTAAGTCATATATCGTTTTATGGATGATGAGGAAAAATACCATAGGAGAAAAAAAACAGTGAGAAATTTAGTCACACTTCCCAAACTTGGAGGGCGAAGTTTCTTTCTTACTTGATAAATAGAATGAATATGAATATTCTCTATTGCGTTGAATGTTTTATTCCTTTAGTCCATTCAAAGGTTTCCTTCTTGGGATTCAATTGTTTCCTTCAACACTCATTCTAGTTTTCAGAAGAGTGAAAATATTTGGCCATTACGTGCAGCAAGCCATGCACTTGGGTTTTCTACTAGTGTTTAATAAATGGTTCTTTTGTTACAAAGGAAAGGTAGCCTCTTTATAGAAACTTCCTTTAGAAAAATAGTCTTTCTTCAAAAACTGAGCTGAAGAATGACTTTCTTTTCTATTCTGAATTGTATGTTAAGATTGAGAACTGGGTAGAGAAGAGAAGGCACATTTAAAAAGCTTCAATTAGAAGAGTTACAGACTGTTTGTTTGTTTGTTTGTTTGAGTTCTTCTTGATCGCTATGGTATCATTTCATTGGGTGGACCAAAAGGTCATAGAAACAAGTGGCACCTGATAATGCTTTTTATTCCTGGCGTTCCTGAGATACTGGCGAGAAATGTCTTGCTCTCCGTGCTGTTTTTAGGCTGAAATGTACCACTTAGAAATATAATTACCACAGGTACCCGATTCAAAGAACTGAACAGAGTTCCTTCTGTGGTTGTAAAGGGGCTGCAAATCTCAGAGCCTTAAAAGAAAGCAATTGTCTACTGGGGTGAATACAACTCCAGCAATCCTAGATTAAGAACGCCCCAAAAATCAAATCTTAATAACAAGGTAGAAAATAGAGTTCAATGACTGAAGCACAAAGCATTGTATGCTTTAAAATCTAAATTATCTTATGGTAAATCAATGGTCCTTATACTAGTAGACATTTTAATTTTCTCTGGATTTATTCATAAAACACATGGTTTAAATTTGATTGTAAAGTAGACATAGGACTACGTTTTCAAAGTGAGGGATAACCATATAGCAGAAGAAGTATAATGAAGAGGCCAGATAATGGTAATAAAAGAGGGATGATCAACTCCATTTAGAGGGATCAAGTATTATTCTAAAGGAGGACCCCTTTTTACTGCTATTCTTGATATTCATGAGATACAATAATAGTGATAAATAGTTATCAGGTAATTAGCATTTTCAACTATACACTTAATTCATGTTTGCCTTGCAAGTATATAAAGGACATATTTTCCCATTGATTTTAGAGAGTGAAATAGAGAGGGAAAGATAGAGAGAAACATCGATGTGAGAGAAACACATATATTGGTTGCCTCCCGCACACGCCTTGACCAGGGCCCAGGCCGGGAAGGAGTCTGCAACCGAGGTACATGCCCTTGACTGCAATCAAACCTGGGACCCTTCCGACGCTCTATCCAGTGAGCCAAACCAGCTAAGGCTACAATACAGCTTTGTAAAATAATATATTCTGAGAAGAAACATTCAGAGTTAGAGCTCTTAGGTTTAAGAAATCTCTAAAACAGTTTAATTACAAATCTGTTTTCCAGTACAATGTTGTTCCATGACGCCCTCATTTCTTTTTGTTTTTGTCACTGATTACAAAATTGTAAAAATCAAATGTGAAGTGACATCAGCTGAGCTTCTGAATGATTAATGTGATAAAAATATCCTGAAATATATACATATATTCTAGCGTTAAGGATGTAAGATCCTTGCCACACAGAGCAGCTTGCTGCTTTTGGAACCTCCTTGATACCAAAATAATTCCAACCAAGAAGCTTTCCTTTAAATGGATGAGAGCCCATTTGTACTGGTTAGAACCAGGTGGAAATGGCCAGGAGGAGTCCCTGGAATCGAACAGAAATAGATGGAGCTGGGTGGTCAGGTTGGGTTGGATTTTAAACTACATGGGTTATGTGCTATCCAGTTAGATTTTTAAACAAATGAATTTGATCTTTCTGTTTTAATGAAATGCTTTCTATATTGAGGATATTATGCATTTTTCTATCATATTTCTCTGTTTTTTAGTTTTCTGTTGAAATTTACTTCCGTATTTAACCATACCAGACCGCTGTACCGATGTTTCGGTAATTTCCGAATCTGCCGCTATACCGCTGTACCTAACTTTCGGTTCTTTGCCTAGACCTATTTTCTACAATATCTCCAAGTTCCATCTTATTCTAACCACTTGTTTGCATGTAACTAACATTTTTCTATATCATGTTGGTTTTTTTCTCTTTAATGCTCAGGAGCCCAGGTATAGAGGACAGTTAGGTTCAGGGCCTCTGGTCTGGTAGGGTTAAATAGTAATTTAATTACTATATGAAATAAAGTAATGTTTTCCATTGTACATTTTACAAAATCACATTAAATGTAAGAGATTTATTAGCATTCCCTTCTGCATCTTTTACTTTACGTTTAGCTCTTTAATATATTTGGTATCATCAAATAAGTATCTAAATTGATTATTTAACAAGGTATCTCAGCAGCACTTAGAAATTAATCCATTCCTTTCATACTGTTTGATGTCACCGTTTCCTTTACTAATTTAATTACCCATGATAGGTATGCTTGCTTTGCTTAAGAGTCACACTGGTACGTTTATCTAATCATTAAAATGCATGTTATCTCACAGAGCTCGTCCCTGCTGTAGATTTCACTTTCAAATTTTTATTTTCAATGTTTAGATATTCTGACTTCTTCCATTTTCCAGATCTGTCACACATTCTCCAAAATGTAAATGGCACATTATTAGGGTGCTATGTCAAGATATAGAATATTTACTAAAAACTCCCTCATGCTGCCCCTTTGTTGTCAAACCTTCCCTCCCACTCTTACTCATCAAAAACCAGAATTGTGTTTTCCATCCATACTGTTTTGCCTTTTGTAGAATATTATCCAAATGGAACCACACACAGTGTGGTGTCTTCTCAATCTTCCTTCCTTCACTTAACATAGGCATTTAAAATGCATGCACGTTGTTGAATGTATCTTTAGTCCATCCATTTTATTTCTGAGTAGTATTTCATTGAATTGTTCTACCTCATTTTGCTTAGTCTCCAGTTGAAAGGCATTTTGGTTCTTATTCATTTTCAGAAAGTGGATATGATAAAATACCCATTTTTTTAATGCCAAATCGGTTGTCTTTTTTTTTTTTTTTTTGGTGCTATTAATTGGGAGTGGATCTTGAATTTGATCTAAAAACTGAGGTAATCATTATCTAATCCTTGACTTGTTGTCTCTTATGAAACTAAATTTTAAACTATAAAGCCATTTATTGGGAAATTTAAAACTTAATTATGATGGATTCTTCTAATGTATTTTCATTTACTTTATGTTTTAAGTTGATAATATGTGTAGATAGTTGCAAAATTGAAAAGCTTCACAGTGATAGTAATTTCTCTCTCTTTCCTTAGTTTCCTTTCTGGAAGGATTAGTAGGAACTTGGCTCGCATTTCCAGAGGCTGTTTCTGAATTCCAAGCACATGTTTATGTTTTTATTCCAATGGTGGCAAATATATACTCTTTTCAACCTTGATTTTTTAACTTAATAATGTACCTTGAAGATTATTCTTAACAGTATAAGGAAAGCCTTATCTCATTACTTTGGATGCTTGTATAGTATTCCACTGCGTAGAAGAGCAGTACTTGTTATACAAATTTTAAAAGTTTCTTACTTATGGGTCTCTGAGTTGTTTCCAATCCTTTTCTATTACAAATAGCACAAAAATGATTAGCAAGAAAAAAATAACCATTTTTTTTTTACATACATATGAATGGGAACCCTGCATATATGAGAGAGTCAGAGATCCCACATTCAGAGACAGAAAGGGAACATGGGTATATAAGACATCCTGAGCTAGGGAGGGATGAGATAGGGGGCCTTGAGGCTTCAAATGGCCATTGCAGGATGACAAGAAGAGCAAACTTTTAGTAAACAGAAGTTTGCCCTGTTCTATAGAGTGCTCAAAAGAAGACATCTCTTATGGGCAAAGCCTCTAATTCAAATTCTTCTAGGTAGTCAAGGTGTGAGGAGGCAGAAATTTCTCTAAAGCCTGCAGCTACAGTTGCCTTTAGCTCAAAACAGTCTGCCAACCACAGAGGCATATCTTGGGGTGACTCATTCTGTGACCCCATACTTTATACCCCTTAATTTTGTGAAGTATCTTTTGTAAAATAGGATAGGCCATTATGAGGACTCCATGACACAATTTAACTTGATGTGGATGGAAAGTTTTGATGTATTTTGTGGATTTCAGCCCTATGACTTTTCCAAGAGCATGATTCATTCATGAGTAAGCTGTAACCTATACTCCTTGTATAGTTATTAGAAAATCCTGCCTTGCTGATTTTCCATGGAATATCAAAACTCTCAGATATATGCCATTGAAAATGAACCTACACAGATTCCCCAAAATGACCCAAGAGGTACTCCCTCCTCCTTTCCTTTCTCTGGTATTTACCAAGTGTTTCGCAGGAAGTGATTAGGCATTCAGGAGAATTACTTAATTTTCAAAAGGACTGCTTTTTTATGTCTTGTTTTTTGAGTCAGAGGGATTTTGAAGTTTGAAATACTAAGATACTATGTAGTCTCAGTGGTAAAATATTTATACTTTGATATTGAGTGAAATTTCCCAAATTGCATGATCTTTGAATATAAATTGTATTCACATTTACTTTTCAAAGCTTTTAATTCTTTGTGGACAAAGTCCCTAGACTGCACTCCACAGACCTGTTTCTGTTTGTTTAGCTTGGGCTCCTCCCTGCCCTGAGTCTCAGCCTTGGGTGGAGACAGGCCAGGAAAGATGAATGAGCCCTCCCACCCCAGCCCTTGGTAGAATGTGCACCTATTCCTCCGTACTTATTCCAGCGTGCTTGTAAAATTGTGCAAGGAATCCTGCTTTTAAAGCCACTTTAATATTTTTGTTTGTTTTTAAAAAGCCTCTCAGACATAAGTGGGGTGAATAGGTGAATAACATTGATTTCTTTCAAAGAAGGGTGTTATGTAAATGCCGCCTAGTAGAATTGCATTTCCATTTCCTGCATTGATCTCATCTTAAAGCCTTGAAGTCGATCCTGTTTTTTATGTGTTGCTGTTTTAACAGAAATTCCATGTTGCAAAATGAAAGTGACTGACCAGAGTTGTTGAAATGATGCTTAAAAGCCTCTTATGTATCATCTTTGGAGTTTCAGGATGTCATTTAAAAAATATATGTATAGCAAAGGAACAAATGGCGATGCACTTTAGCTGACATCATTATTCAAATAGATTCTCAGGGCTTTGTGTGTTTTTTCTTTTTCTCCTCGAAAATCCATTTTTGGGAGATGGCTTTTGAACTAGACCAGTCTATAAGGAATAGATTTTACTGTTTATCATTAAGAGCAGAGGGTTTACTTACCTTAGAGATGGTGCAATTGAACCCATCATTAAGTGGCTAGAACTCTCCTCTAGTCCAAACTCCATCTGCTCAGCTAGGAGAACCAGGATACATAGAACCTGCTCCTCTCCTAGGACATCCTGGGGGGTCCACTAAAAGCTTCTTTATGCATAGCCCAGGTGAGATTTCCATTAACAGAGCAGTGAACAGGTATGTCAATGCATTTAGCATTTATACCACACCATCTTGGGCACATAAGTAGGAAACTTGAATTGGCACTAGCATGTAAGTTATTCCTGCCTTTAATCATTACCAATTTATTGTTCCCTAAAATGACCAGATTTTACTTTTTAATTAAAGATAATGATACACTTTAATCTCCAAACTTATTTTAAATCCTATTGTAGTTCATGAAATTTATACAGTTGACAGAAACATCAACAAGCTCTACCTTTGAACCAGATTTGTAAAAAAAAAAAAAAAAAAAAAAAAAAATGGTACATGGACTAGAATTCATTGTTCTATCCTCATAGCTGTTTACCACATAATGCTATGATTTCTCTTTTGTACCTCTGGAATTCTTAGTCTACAAGTGGAAGAGAAAATGAATTTTGATCAATATCCAAATCTTGGTTTCCTGCTTTGGTTCATAGAATTACTAGGATTATTAGGATTATTTTCATGTCTCAATTCCAGAAAATAAATACTCAAAGCAAATTACACTTCAACCTTCAACTTATAGCAGAGGAGTTCCTATATGTCTTGCCATTTCTCATACTCTATATGAAGTATCTCCTTTGAAATATAGGTCCTTCATGCTTTGGCTTCATACTCTAATACTTAGAGAATTTTCTAGCACTGTCTTCTACCACCATGTGTATGGATCTTTGCTGCTCTAAAGGAAGGTAGCACGAACTGAACTCTGTAACCAGACTGCCTAAATCAGAATCCCAGCTCTACCACCTACTACTTGTAAGCCCTTGGGCAAGGTCCTCATTTGTATAATTAGAACGATCATGGTACCTCCCTCATAGGATTACCACCTCCTAGTAAGCATTCAGTATTTGGTATAGTAATGATATTTATCATCATCATCATTATCATCATCACAAATAGAGGTCAGTATTATTTATTTTCTTCCACCTTGCTTTAACACATCTTAAATGCTGCCATTAAGACTTTTGGAGTGGGCAATAGCAATTCTTGTTAGCAGCCCCAATTACTTTCCAGCATAGGCAAGATAATTTAGCAAAAACAACATAAAGACAGGAAGATTGTATTTAGGGAAATTGCTTGTGTGAAACTGTCTATGCTGGCATTTATTCCTTTTGCTCAGCAACTGTTTATTGAGTCTCTACATTAATCAGGCACAGTGCAAGGTCCTGAAAATACAGTGTCAACTAAATAGTTATGGTCCCTGAACTCATGAAGCATAATATCTGAATGGGAGGCAGTTGATAATCAAATAACGTTCCAATGATAATTATACATTTTGGTAATTCTATAAAGGTAAAGAACAGAATGCAATGAGAGAGAGTAAGATATAACCTATTTTAGTTATCAAAAAGGGCTTTCTGGAGTTGGCTATTTAACTTGAGACCGGAAATGGACATGGACAGGTAAAGAGTGGGAGGGAGAAGGTATCTGACATGTGCGCATACCCCAAGACAGGAAAGGGTGGAGGTGTCAGAGCAGTTGAAAGACAGTGGATGAACTTGGAACACAGGGAGCAAGCAAGAGAGCAGAGCTCTATCTCAAGGCTGGAGTGGAGGGCTGGGTCTGACCACTCAGGGCCTCAGAGACCTTAAAGTTCAGGACTGGATTCTAAGTGCATCGGGACGTTTTTAAGCAGGGAAGCACACCGTCCAATAAACATCTTTAAATGATTGTGCTGGTGCATGTGTAAAAACTGGATTGAAGAAAAATTAGTAGCAACAGGGCAAACGTTAAAGACGATTGCTGTGCACAACAGAGAACTAATAATGGCCTATGGGACAGTAGTTATGGACGGACCCCAACATATTTGCATGTTGTTAATTACATTTACCATTTTGAGGGAGAAGAGGCAGGACCTGGTGAGAGATTGCATGTTAGTTTGGGTGGGAATAAAGGTGTCCAGAATGAATGAGGTGACTCTTAATTAATGATGTAAATAACATTACAGATGTTATGTAACCTTATAGACATAAATAAATGGCGTCATCATCTATTAAAGTAAAAAAGATGGAGAATGCTTTCAAAGTAGTTGAAGAGTCTTATGCACATTTCTGGTAGTGAGTCGGTATAGACGTCTGCTAAAGATGAAACAAACTAACCCACATAAAGAACCTGTAAAATCCCAGCACATGGCAAGTGCTCAGTAAAAATGATTTTCTGATAAGACTTAGGTTTGAAGCTGACATCTTTGCTATGACACAAAGAAGGGCCTGTTATCATCCAAGGCCTCCTTCATTCACGGTGTTTGTTGTGTGATTTGATAGGGCACTTTGATTCCCTGGCGGAGATGAAAGTGCCTTGTTTTGGGGAACACAGTTAATACAAGTGACTATCTTTCAGTGTTGGCCAAATTGTCTCGCTGATTTACAATATACTTAGATCAGAAAGACGTGAGGGAAACACTAGCCTGCAGGTGGATGTCTGAGGACTGACTCTTTTCTTCGCCTTTCTCTAGACACGTGCAGGCAAATGCTTGTCTCATTGGTCCAACAGCTGCTTTTTGGAGCCACTGTCTGCACCAGGCGCTGTGCTCAGCCCTGGATGCTGATGCCAGGTGCTCATTGAAAGCCTCTGTCTGGATGATGGTCTCCAGGGGCAGTGCGGTGGTCGGCCCAGTGTTCTCTAAGAAAAGCTCACCGCCACGTGGGAGGCAAATTGTTCCTTAAATCCCTTAAGGGTGCTCTAAAAAAATGAAAAAGAATTACCTGGAGAAAATATTTTCTCCTTTAAATGGTAAGTGAATATATGCAAGGATTTTAAAAAAATCAATTATTTTTATTTATTTTTGTTGAGTGAAGAGTGATGCAAGGAGAAAACAAAGCCTCTCAATATTGTGTTGTCATCTCTAGGGATGGTAATAAAGTTCCATGTGTGGAAGAAATCTCTAGAAACCAACAGGTAGGTAGATAGATTGATAGATAGATCATAGGTAAATGATAGATCAGTAGATGGATAGATAATTAGATAGATGATAGACGGATACATAGATAGGTGGATTATTTCCCTAAGCACTTCTTAGGGTGACAGGACCGAAGTTATGAGTATTCTACCACTGGGTATGTATTAAACATTGTTCTTAAATAGTATTCATTTTACCAAAATGTTTCTGGGAACCGTGATGAACCTCATCTGTGGACCACATGTACAATTCTGGCACTGACCCCTAAGCCAGGATTCTCTGACAGTGGGTACAATGGACCTCCATGAGAAGGCAGGCTCACTCCTAAATGCGGCGCTCATTCTCGCCTCGAGGAAGGCCTGTGTGGGTTTGCACGTGGCGGCAGTGCCCAGCTGCAGCTGTGCTTGCGGCTCTTCTATCTTACTTTAAAAATGTATTCCATTTTGAAGTGTACAATAAACACAAATTTGGCTCATTACAAATGCAGTTCCCTTCAACTCTCTTTAGCGGTTGTATCTTCAACCAAACTGATAACCAGATGAGGAGCATAAGCACATTGCATTCTTCGAAGCTCAGTTTGACTAATGTGACTTGCGTGCTGGGTTAAAGGTGTGTGGTCATTCTTGGGTCTTGCCTAGTAATGTGTAATCCCACTGCACCCTCAGATGGTGTTGATAGACTGTTCCTATTTAGGTAATTTCTCCGGACTGTCCCCTGAGCCCTTTCCAAGAAGGAGCATCTTAAAACCATATGATCTGGGCCTTGAGTCCTGGATGTAAATGGATTTCCAGGCGCGGGACTTGGTAGCAATCTGAGTCCACAAGTGAATCATGAGTCTCAGAAGCACTGCTTGTCCCTGAAGAGGTTCTTTGACGGCCCTGAAACATTTTAGTTGAGGGGATTCATCGGGTGAATGGATACAGGGCTATGAGCCTGGTATGCAACCACCCGTGTGTGATAATGAACAAGGCCCAGAGAAAAAAAAATCGCTAAAGGAGATGGAGAAAAAAAGAATCGATTAAGTTCATTTTCTTTCTCAGAGGGCTCCCTTTAAAAAGCATGCATGTCGAATAACTCTGCTTCCCATTCTCAACTCATGAATCCTCTTCATTCAAGGCTGCAGGTGGCTGTTGACATGGGCATTTTTAATATTGTTACTGGACCCCATCGGATTCCCCAGGCTGCATGTGAGTTATCATGGGGAATATTGTTCTACTTGCCGCTTTCATCATTTTAGCTATTGTTTGATGGGGATTAGGAAAGGGCAGTGAACAAAATGGTATTTGCAGGTACTTTTCTCCTTTTGCCATGATTATAAATGCTTGTCAACAATCCAGGATTTCCTGGGAGAGGAAAAAGAAGATAGATGAACACGTGAGCCCTCACCGAAAGTGGGAGCCTGCATCCCTGTGAAATTCATAGCCTAGCTTGGAAGTACATCAGAGGCAAGCTCCATCCCTGTAAACCTCATGGCTGAGTACTTATTGAAAATGTACCTTTGTGTTTTTCTGGTTAACTGCATACACGACAGGCGTGATAAAAGAGTGCATTTTTCTTTCTTTTCGTGTAATTGTCATCATGTAATTGCATATCTACTTGATTCATTTACTATTTAATTCCCATCTCCCTCTTCTTAAGCATCAATCTATGAGATCAAGAATCTTTTCAGTTTTATTCTTGTTATAGCTCCAACCTAAGATTACATAACTAGTAAAAGCTTAATAAATTAATTAATAGATAAATAGTAGTGGAATTAGATTGTAATCTATAATACGTCATTAGGAAGTTATATAATCTTGAGTACCTTCCTTATAGTCTCTTGCATTCATCTTTCTCCTCTATAACCAGGAGGGAGCAGGGTTCAGAGGAACAACTAGATGACCTGCGAATGTCTGTTGCAATGCCAACATTCTGTGCAGTATTAGCAGGAAAGAATGTTGGCTGATGCATTGCTTCAGTGATTAATTTGTACCACCCTCACAGTTTGGGATCCTGTTATTATCTTTTTCTGTAACTTCTTTAAGTATTCATCAAATATTACACTGGGAAAAAATATTATTGAGAAATACAATTGAGCCTGGTTGGTGTGGCTCATTGGGTTGAGCATCATTTCATGCACCAAGAAATACATAGATGGTTGGATTCCTGGTCAGGGCACATGTCTGGGTTGCAGGCCCATCCCCAGTAGGGCACATGCAGGAGGCAGCTGATGGATGTTTCTCATCCATGATTTCTTTCTAATAAAATCAATAAAAACATATTTTTAAAAATTAAAAGAAATACCATTGATATACCAATGGGAGCTGCCAATTCCCCTTAAGGAAATAATGGTGAATGCCTCTTACTGTCCATAATATAAATGATTTAATGTATTCTGAAACAAGAAGATCACTAAAGAAGTTGCTAGCACAGATGGGAAAGCCATTCAAATATATGTCTAGTTCTTTCTCTATCGTCCCCCATCAAATCACCAAATTTCCAAACTGTTAAGCCTTTACTTTTATCTGAGTGACAGGACATGCTTGGGTTTCCTACATTTCAAAATTTGTCTTCAAATGCAGTTTCTCTGTGCATGATGTGTACTCACACATCAATAAATATCTCAGCAATGTTCCTAGCACATCAAGACAAGCTATGTTAATACTATCCTACTTAATGCCAATGGCACATCAAAAAAAAATTCTTGAAAGGAAGGACTCTTTATCTCAAAGTCAATTTAAAACTTTCTTATCCATTCTAAATATTTCATCGCATTAATTTTTCAAAGCCACAAAACAAACATTCATCAAGTGAAACTAAGCATGACCCCCCTCAGATGGGTACATCTGTTGCTTTCCCGCTGTGTCCTTGAATAATTCATTTTAATACATTTAAACTATACACTTCATTAAAATGAGCTACACTCGTTTACATATAAAATTTACGTTGATGGAAACAAAAATAAAAGCTGCTAGAAAGCTGACCCCGGAATTGCTAAATCTTTGTGATTTCTGACTAGCTTGCATCTGTCTGTTTGCATCTCCATCCCCATGGGTCCAGTGAGCGCTTTAGTTCTATCAGCAAATATGTGGAAGATGTTAGAATACTTTGATACCTTTCTCCCATGGCCTGTGTTCCTCGTGAATACCTTTAACAAGATTTGTAGTCACCGCTTGTCCCTTTTAGCTCCCTCTGCTCACATCACATAATAGCTCTACCAGGTATACCGAATGACATCTAGGAATCAAAGCCGACTCAGAGAATACAAATAAGTTTTAACTTCTCGAAAATTAATCAATGTGAGCTCAGCCCATGCAGTGCAAGGGGGAAAAAATCTTCAGTTTTATTTGCTTCTTACCCTTTTGAACTCTGTTAACTGATGAGCTGAATGGTTTTGGAGGAAGGGATAATATTTTTCACCATAACAGCGTTTTCTCCCTCCCTCCTCCCTACGGTTATGTCTCAAGCCTAGAAATGTTAAGAAAAGAAAGAAAAGGACACAAACAGAGCTTAGCAGGTAAAGATACAGTGTTGACTGTTCCCTTTCAGGGAAATTGCTTTTTCTGTTTTTTTTTATTAAAATAAAAATCTAGCTAGTAGCTCAGTGGTTGACCACTGACCCATGAACCTCACGATTCAATTCCCAGTCAGGGCATATGCCCTAGTTGCAGGCTAGAACCCCAGTAGGGGTTGTGCAGGAGGCAGCCAATCAATGATTCTCTCTTATCATTGATGTTTCTATCTCTCTCTCCCTATATATATTTTAAAAAACCTGTTTTCCTATAGTGTGGCAGATAAAGTTTTAAGGACAGAATCCAAAGAGTAAAATAATTTACAAGATATATTCTACAAAAAAACATTATCACAATATTTGTCAGTCTCCACTATTCCTATTTATTTGAAAAATGTCTCTACATCATGAAATTAACGGGTCTCAAGGGTTATATATAAGAGCTATACGACACATAGTTTTATCTTAGTAATTAATCATAACAATACAATTTTAAAACTTTGTAACATTATTTTCTAAGGAGCCAGAACAATTTGTGTACATTCAGTATTGCTCATTTTTTAGTAAAAGTAAACTTAAAGTGTAAAAACCAAAACAACCCCCCAAAAAACATTTGTTTTAATGACGACTAGTTAACAGTTACTTTATATAAATTGTACTTTGAGAATATAGAGTTTTTTTCGTATCACAATATTTTGATCTAAGATTTTTCAAACTTCCCAAATCCATGGAATACTTTTGTTAAGAGAAAAATGCCCATGAACTCCCTGCCTAATATCTCCCTGTTTTCTTGCTCATCTGCCTCTCCTTTTTCCCCCTCCCTCCCAAAAACTATACCAGAATAAAGAAATAAATAGGGTGTCATAGTCTTGCTATTGAAAAATGTATAGACCAGTAAGTATGCTAATGAAGGATAATATAGGCAAGTTTTACATTATTTATTGAAAACCAAATCATAAGCCAAAGCTTAAATGGAAGTCAGTGCCCAAGTCACTTGTAGATCCCACTGTGGCTCATTTGTGTTACATGTATACATTAGAAGGATTGTTGATCTTATTCATCTTCTTGTCTTTTTAAGGAAAATACTATATAGCCACACCTAAAAATTTCAGATGTATTTCTCTCTACCTTAAAACAAACAAACAAAAACATGTTTTAGGACAAATTCCTCTCACAGTTTTATTTCTATGACACACAATAAGGTATGGTGTGTTAGTTATGCTACTATAACAGATTACCATCAACTGGGTGGTTTCAACAACAAACATTTCTTTCTTTTAATTTTTTTTATTGCTTAAAATATTACAAAGAGTAGTACATTTGTCTCCTTTTTTTTTTTTTTTGCCCCTTGACCTTCCCCCAGCCTCTCCTACCCCGCAGTGTCTTGTGTCCATTGGTTATGCTTATATGCATGCATACAACAAACATTTATTTTTCACAGTTCTGGAAGCCGAGAAGTTGGGAGATCTTTTGAGCCAACATTGTCAGGTTCTGGTGTGGGTCCCCTTCCTGCTTTACACGTGACTGTGTTTTTGTCATATCCCCACTTGGCCAAGAACAGAGAGAAAAACTCTCATATCTTTTCTTTTCTTTTTTTTAAAATATATTTTATTGATTTTTTTACAGAGAGGAAGGGAGAGCGATAGAGTTAGAAACATCGATGAGATAGAAACATCGATCAGCTGCCTCCTGCAAACTCTCCACTGGGGATGTGCCCGCAACCAAGGTACATGCCCTTGACCGGAGTTGAACCTGGGACCCTTGAGTCCGCAGGCTGATGCTCTATCAACTGAGCCAAACCGGTTAGGGCTGTCTTTTCTTATAAGTAGACTAATCTCACCATGAGGGCTCCATCCTCATGACCTGTGACCTAATTACCACTCCTCACAGCCTCCATCTCCAAATACCCTTTAAGACAAAGGGTATTAGCTATATTCTCAGTTGTATACAGATATTCTGGTTTTCATGGTAAAAATAAATCATGTCCAATTCTTTTATTATTTTGACAATGGAATTTAAGATATACCGGACTAGTACAGTACCTACCTAAATACAACCCATTGCCATTATAACATGCATTGTTCAAAGACCATTGTCTGATGAATATTAATTTCCACATGTCAACAAAAGAAGCACTAATTAAACATTTGAGCATATATAGCCCCAATCTGTTTGTTCAGGCTCTATTTATAGCATGCTACTCATTTTACTTTTATACATCAATTTCTGAGTTAGAAGTAAGATTGGCTGAGGATTCCAAACTAACAGAGAAGCAAGCAGTTGTCCTGCAGCCTCGTAGAATTAGGGCAGTTTGATGTCATGGAAAATGGTAGCTAGCATTCACTGAGTTTTCATAATTTATAAAGTGAGTCTGTGACTATTAATACATTTTATTTTTGTCATTAGGAACTTTGTTCCTTGGAAACCTAGCACTGAATGCTAGGTACTCAACATAGACACTAGTAATTGAGGTAAGGGAGTTAGTGAAGAAGGACAAAAAGATAGACTTTCTGGAAATATGATCAAGAGTTTTATTGGAAAGCCCCAGTATTATCGCTCTACCATGTGATCCCATTGGATTCTCACCACTCCTTTAGGCAGGAAAGATCAATATTCCTGTTGTACGGATGGAGAAAGTGAGGCTCATAGGAAGGAAGTGACATATCCAACATCCTACTAAATCCCTTTCCTTTTTTTCTAGTTATAATCAGAAAACTAAGTTTCCAGTTGACTCTGTTATTTTCTATCTTGTGACTTGAGCAAACAGTATTTTCATCTGTATCATACATGACAATATCCCACCGCTGTGCCTATATTTTCTGGGTGTTTTTTTTTGGGGGGGGGAGGTTAGATTTAAATTAGATGATGTAAAGATGCTTTACAAAAACTTCAGAAGTACTGAATAAATATGACACTAGAGGCCCGATGCACAAAATTTGTGCAAGGGGCTTGGCCAGCCCTTGCAGCCCTGGCTTCATCTGGAAGGTCGTCTGGACAGTCGTCCGGACGGTCTTTCTGCTTTTCAGTCTAATTAGCATATTAGTTCTTTATTATATAGGATTACTTTTGACACCATAGAGTACCCTGCCCCCAATCACCTTTCACCATAATGTTATATGAATAGTTTCTATTGAGAGGAAGTTTGTGAGCAAAAGAATGTTGAAGATGAAAGTGGCAATTGATAAGAACATCCATCACCTGAATGTAGTATTTACAGTTTGCAAACTGATTGGCTTTAGTGTTTCTTAGATAGAGCCAGAAAATATATTTCATCAACATGTTGACACAATTCCATATATACAGAAAACAGTCTTAAGCTACAGAAAAATTTCAAGTAGAGAAGAAAACATATTTTTTAAATGTTTGAGGGTAAGTTGTTGACATGGTATAGTCTCAAGAAATTGTAATTATTATCTAATGAGTAATTATCATTAAAAGTAGAATCACATTTAACTTGGTAGTATTTGTATGTGTAAAAAGTAGACAGTAAGTTATTTTATTCTTATGCACGTGTTTTCTTTTAAACTATTTCTGATTTTTAGTAGAAGTGTATAAGAATCAGAGAACACTTCAAAACTATTATCACAGATAAGGAAATATATGCCCAATTAATTGATTTGCCCTGGACCATGAGGTTGTATGTAAATTACTTTATGTGAGATTTGAGTAAAATTAGTCTTTTTACCACTGCTCAAAAAAAAAAAAAGAAAAAGAAAAGAAAAGAAAAGAAATTCTTTGTGTCCTTCCTATTCTAAGAGGGTTAGTGATATTCCTGTTTGAAGTAAAACTAACTGAGAAGAACAATCTTACAGAAAAGAGATCATTCTCAACCTAGAAGCCATTGGTTGAGAATCTGTTTTTGACTTGATTAGGGAAATTAACAGAGGAAAACAGGGTCACAGAATAGGCCTGAATAATTTATAATTAGCTACACAGTATGTAGATATATTCTATTTGAGTTGATGCTTTTTGATTACATGCCAAGTAATTCTAAAGCAACCCAGAGTTTGGTAAATGGGAAGAGAGAAGCCTGAATCTGTTTTCAGATTGATTACAGAAACTCTACAAATTAGATAAACCATATGCCAATAATTGAGATTCAACTCTATTATTTTATTATTCTTATGAAATAGTAAAACCTATGACATAAAAACTGAACTTCCAATATTCTGAGCTTTATATGTTGTTTTTTTTTAAGATGCTTCTTTTTCTTGCTGTTTATGTCTAGAAACTCATGGAAAATCTCTATTTCTGATTTCTATCCTGTCAAAGTCTAGTTTGTTCATTTTCAGAGCATGGAATGAAACCTCAATTTGCATTTTGCCTTAAAGAAATGACAGATGAATCTGTGATGTTTTGTTCTAGCATCTGAAGAAAGATGCCAATTCCTTTAACTAGTCTAATTGAAAACACACCTTACTACAGTGCATCATTCTTTCTTGGCAAACCGTGTGTGTGTGTGTGTGTGTGTGTGTGTGTGTGTGTGTGTGTGTGTGTAGTGTTTATGGTAGGACTGGACTGTCAGATTTCTAAGTATGTAAAAATGGACAAATATAAAGAGATTATTGTTCCCTCATGTATATTCAAAGTTGGCTGAAAATTCAATCCCTCTTACTTTAACTGCTCTCTAATGTCTGTTTTCAGCATTAATTTACCTGCAAAATGTCTAAGGAGTAAGGATGAGTTTGAGAAGTAGCCTGTACTTTTTCATTCCACAGTATAATAGTTTTTTTTAAACCATAGCTTTGATCATGAGCCATATATGTCTCTTATCATGCAGAGAATTGGATACCAACAGACAGAATAAGAACTCCCTTCACCCAACTAAAAGGAACCCAGGAAAAGAAGTATCACCATATTTTAAAAGAGCAGAGTTCATTTTTTTTTCAACCACTCCTATATTTCCTGTCGTTTTGATGGGACCTCATCACTGTGCTGGTGTTTTAAGCCAGGCAAATGAAGGAATGCTTTCTTCACATTCTCTCCTCTTGTTAATGGAAGTCAAGGAAAAAGAACGTAGACCAAGGTAGTCCTTTGTGACTGATAATCCGAAAGGCACACACAAAAGTGTGATTTAGAATGTATGTGTAGTGAAAGAGTTCTCTTGCAAATTTAGGATGATTTTGCACTTCCTGTTAACCAGACCGACTGGTAAAAGTTTGATGGGCAATGAGGGAAGCCTGCCCAGTTTTTAAACCTACTTGGGTGATTGTTGTAGTCAAAGACTTAACACAGGGTCCACAGGTAAATGTGAAGTGTAATGGAGCAAGAGAGACTTTAGAAATCATGACTGCTTAGTGTCTTCACCATGTCTCTTTCTAGAATCCAGCCTAGTATATCATGGCTCATTAATAATTATTGCAAGATAATGTCAGAGTTCTGAACCATGGTGCATTCTCTCTCACTTTATTCAGGTATATTATGCATTCTATTTCTCTCAGCACCTACTGATTATTCTACATTGAATCTTGAATGTTGATCAAGAGTTACGCTTTCTAATCCTATTGCCTCTCACAAATTAAGTATTTGCATTTGCTTTTCCAAAAGGATTTGGATTCTTTTGCAAAGCCATTAGAAGTGGATTTGTTTTTCAAGTTTTATAAATATCTGAGTCCTGAACATCTGTATGTGCTTTCAAATGTCAGAAACCGTCAATTGTGACTCTATGCATTATTAAGCTGTAAATTGGGTGTGTGTGAAAATATATGCTTTGATTTGCAAATGGATAATTAAGCAGGAAAACTTTAGAGGCAAAGAAAGAAACGATGTCTTAAGAGAACAGTGTTACTGAACATCCAACGGGAGGTGGAACTATAAAGCACCTCTAAGAAAATAGTAAGAACATAAAACTGCCCACATCAAGATCTCTTTCCTTCTTATCACAACATGACAAAAATGTTACTCGCTATCTTTTTCTACTCTGCGTAAATCTAGCATTTAAGTTTTCCCAAATCCTTTTTCGAGTAAAAATGGATCCTAATATATTAATAAACACAATAAAATATGTATGATCTCTGCCAGATATAAAATCTTATTGGAACGTATTTTGCACTGTTACATTTTAAAACGTGCATAACCTATGGACCCTACAATTCTCTATGTAGGGCTATGCATACAGATATTTGTACAATGATATTCATTGCAGCATTATTTTCAATATAAAAATTCAAATGTCTCTCAATAAGAAAATGATTTTTAAAGATTTTTTTAAAACTTAAAATGTGCAATGGAGTACTATGCAGACATAAAAAAAAGAATAAGATGGCAAGAATAAGATGTAATGAGTTGGAAAGTGTTCCATAGCATACTGTTATGTGAAACAAGCAGCTTGTAGCTAATAGATGTAATAACTCAATGGCACTGTAGGGTGTGTGTGTGTGTGTGTTCTAAATATATTGGCCTTGACAATGAGAAACATAGTATTTCCCCATTTTCAAATTCTAATCCTTTTCTTTCTCTCCTCTACACCTTAATTATCTCGTTTACAACAATGCAGTTTTCCCAAACATTTTAAACCAAAATTTGTCAAAGCTGTTGCAATCCACATGCAACGTTAATATTATTTTTAAATGTGGGTAGATTTGATGTTTCAACTCCAGGTTACTACTATAGGATATAGGAATCCGAGGTCCGTGTCACTTACCTCTCATTTTCCTTTAAACACAATGAACAGATCACCACTTGATTATCACCATCCTTCAGAATCTCACTGGTTAGGGCTACTTTTTGTTCATTCCTTTTGTTAGCTATGTCAGCAGATAATATTCATATTTTAATACCCCTGTGGCTGAACATCAAAGCCCCATAACTTTTTCATCCTTTTTCCTTCCTGCCACTTACTCACTGACCTTTTGCAAATTTAATTATTTATACCCAATTTGGCTTCTTCTCCCTTTCTCCTTGCCTGCTAATGTATCAAATGTAGAATTGATATTGTCAACCACGCAATGGAATGTGCTCCAGGAAATCTCTCGCCTTCTAAAGCCAAGTGACAAATGAAAAGGAAAATGCCAAAAGATTTTGCAATTTGAAACACAGAGTGGCACAATAAGAATGCATTGTTGAAGTTATGGTGGAACACATCCATTTCCCCCCTGCAGGGAAGAATTTTACACCACATCAGGAGCAGATCTGATCAGCTATTCAGTAAAGCACCCATGCATAATACTGATAGCCTAATTCCACAATATATGAGTTAATAGGTTCACATCTGCTTGATCCGACTTCTTGTAATAAGATACTACACTGTGGCTCATTCTGTTACCTGTTTGTCCCTTAGACCTGTTTTATTGTTGGAGAAAAATTAAATTATAAAGGGAGGAAAGAATAAGAAAAGCTTGAAAAATGTGAAGGATCCATGTATTAAATAACATGGTTTACAAAGCGTTATGATGGTGATAGCAATTTAATGAAGTTAAAACTTTATTTTAAAAGGCATTTTAAGAATTCCTTGCTGAATTCTGTTGAATTAAGGACATTAATTAAATGGTCAGTGAGGAAACATTGATCTCAAATGTGATTTGATTAAGAGATGGAAAAAGAACCTCAATGTGGATTCTCCTTATTTTTACTTACCTGTGGAATGATCCAAAGATCTAGTAAGCACTGATTTACTTATATTTTCTAATAGTTAATGGAGAAGACAATATTAAAGTTAAAGACCAGAAAATAGAACTTTGTCACTATCTCAGACTTCAAAAGTTGAGAGAGAAAAGTAAGAAAGAAAAGAGAGGAAGTGAGAGAAGGAGGGGAAGACTGAAAATTGTTGGTGAACTAATGAAATAAATGAGGAATATAATTTTTTTTAGAACATTCAAGTGATGTTCAGAAATTTACTAGTTGTATATTTTCATAATAATTTTGAATCACCAGATGTATAAGCTATACTATCTTCTTTCACATTTGTGTTGTCTTCACAAAAACTATGTATATGATAATGGCACTGACATATCGGAAGTATTTAAAATTTCATTTCTACACACAACTTTGAAAAGGTAACAGGGAAGCTGCTCATTTCAGAGCTCACATCTTTTGTGCTTCACAGATTGTGCCTGTGTTCTCACAGGCTTTTTTAGAAATTGTAAATGAGTACTCACGTTCTGGACAGTGCTCTTTAAGGTTTGATTATAGTGATGATGAATACAATGGACTAATGTTTCCTGTGAAGACAGCAATGTTAGGCTGAAATGCTTTCTAGTAAATGAAGAGAAGAACTTTCATCTCAGGAATTTTGGAGGGAGAAAAAGGTACATAAGCAACATCTGTTTGAAATAAAGATTCCATTACTGCTACCACTCCCCTCTTGGTTAAGATTTCCTTCTGTTGGTTACACATTTTCAAATTTTGTTTCATTTCACCACAGTAATAGCATAGCATATCAAGGAATTAGCTTATATTCTTATACAGAAAACATCATTTTTAATTTGTTAAAATCAGAGTCAAGTGGGCCGTTATGGTTAGAGATGTAAAGAAATAGCATAATTCCAGGATGATAGTGTACACTTAATTAATAGAATTTTTTACATCTTAATAACACTTCTCTCTCTCTCTCTCTCTCTCTCTCTCTCTCTCTCTCTCTCTCTCTCTCTCTGGATAAGAAAGAGAGACACGCCCAACTGTTGTGGCTCAGTGGTTGAGCATTGACCTATGCACCAACAGGTCACTGGTTCAATTCCAGGTCAGGGCACAAGCTCTGGTTGCTGGCTCCATCGGTAGTAGGGCGTGTGCAGGAGGCAGCCAATTGATGTTTATATCTCTCTGTCCCTTCTCCATCTTCCTTCCTCTCTCTCTAAAAATCAACAAAAACATTAAAAAAAAAAAGAACAGGAGACACAATGAGTAATGTCTGATTAGAAATAGGTGATCTCTTAAGCTTTACCATTTTCTGTTTCTCCAGTTATAGTTCTTTTATTCCTAACTTAAAATTAAACTTACCCTCGACCCTTTGTGTTCTCCAGGGAGCATAATTCATATCCGATTATTTTTACTTAAGTGAGTAGTTGAAATACTCAAACTGTCTTGGAGCTGGTTTGCATTTCACAAGTCTCCTTTCATGACATTTATTTCTTTATTTTTTCCTGACATTTCAAATATACAACAAATACAATGTGTTTATGTACATATGAGTTTATAACATTTTATTCTCAAATAAGATTGTAAGGATCAAAGCAAGCAAATTAACATTTCTCTTACCAATCTTGAAAGCTTTTTTACTCCCAAATATGAGATACATATATAATGAGCCTTATCTTTGGTTACCCTTGATTTTTATAACATGCTATTTATCTTAGAAACCAACAGAAAATATACCTAAGTAATAAAACAAATTTGCCTATAAGGACTTATTACTTATTTTTTGGTATATATATATATATATATTTTTCTAATTTATTTGATAATGAATATTTTTCAAAAATGCACACATATGCATATATAAAAATGGCTTAATATATGATAGATTGTTAAGTACCTATATTCTTGAGCTAAATATATCACAAACTTTAGCTACATAGTTCCATAATGCTTTAATTTGCCATAATATTTAATCCCCCCTCATTGGACATGTATGATATTTCCAGTTTTCAGTATTATGAATAATGCTGTGATGAACATCCTGTGACTCTGCCTTAATATGGGTCCTCAATTATTTGCTTAGGATAAATTTAGCAAAGTCATTCTTTGATTTTAATATATGTTATGGGCCATCATATATGCCTAGTTCAAAATATGGTAAATATATCACCACCAACTATGGAAAACTTTCTTCATGTTAGTGAAAGTAATCCTATCTAATAAAAGGGAAACATGGTAATTAGCGTACGACCGCTACCCTTTCCATTGGCTAATCAGGGCGATATGCAAATTAACTGCCAGCCAAGATGGCGGCCGGCAGCCAGGCAGCTTAAAACTAACATGAGGCTTGCTTGCTTCAGTGACGGAGGACTCCAACGTTCCCTGCCTGCCGCTGCAGGCCTCTGAGCTGCAACTCTAAGCAACTATGTAACAAATATAGAAGCTAAACAAAACCCCAGAAACCTGCTTTAGTCCGCCAGGCTTCAGCCAGCAGGATCGCAACATTGTAAGCAAAGGCCAGAAACCTGCTTTCAGCAGCAGAGGCCTAAGAGCTGGAGCCAAGCCTCAAAGCTAAAGCTGGCCCAGAATAAAAAAAGAAAAAAGAAAAAAAGGAGCGGTTGGGAACTTCAGTCACCCCCAGCCTGGAAACAGCCCTCAGCCCCTCACCCAGGCTGGCCAGGCACCCCAGTGGGGACCCTCACCCTGATCCAGGACACCCTTCAGGGAAAACCAGCTGGCCCCCACCCGTGCACCAGGCCTCTATCCTATATAGTAAAAGGGTAATATGCCTCCCAGCATCGGGATCAGCGGAGCCACGAGGCCTCCCGGCACCGGGATCAGCGTGACTGGGGGCAGCGCCCAAACTCCCTGATCGCCCTGCGGCTCTGTGTGTGACAGGGGGCGGGGCCACAACCTCCCTATCCACCCTGCTCTGTTCATGACAGGGGAAGGCTCCCCAACCCCCTGATCAGCCCTGCTCTGTGCCTGATAGGGGGGAGCTCCCCAACCCCCTGATTGGCCCTGCTCTGTGCATGACAGGGTACAGAGCCCCAACCCCCCTGATGGGCCCTGCTCTGTGTGTGACAGGGGGTGGCGCTGCAACCTCCCCATCGACCCTGCCTTGAGTGTGACAGGGGACGGTGCCCCAACCCCCCAATCGGCCCTGCTCTGAGCCTGACCAGGGGCTGCACCTAGGGATTGGGCCTGCCCTCTGCCACCCGGAAGCAGGCCTAAGCCAGCATGGTGTTATCTCCCGAGGGGTCCCAGACTGTGAGAGGGCACAGGTCAGGCTGAGGGACCCCCTCTTCCCCCCGAGTGCACAAAATTTTGTGCACTGGGCCTCTAGTATTTCTATAAGATTCTTGGCATAACAGCCAAAAAAAGAATCAGTTAGGATGTCTCTCTAAAATGTATCGATCCCTCAGGAAACCTTGTTGTGCTATACAGAAATTCAAAATTGATGTCTTTTTTTTTTTTTGCAGAGAATTTTCTAGTGAAACCATAAGACCTTAGAAATAACTAATGTTAATTTAGAAAGACAGGCATTTATGACCCATCTATCTGTAATGTATTTCTCCTAGAAAAAAAAGTTTCAGAATGAATGTTTCCTTAAAAATTCATTTGACTTTTTGGAAAATAGGTCTGCCTGGTTGCCAATTTAAAATGAAAGCAGGATGACCGTAGGGCCTTGGAAATAAGGCCCTAATATTATAGTTAAATTTTTTTAACACTATAGTTTTTAAATTCTCTTTCATTCACATAATTCTCACTGTAAAAACTTAAAATACTCTAAAGTATATAGAGTAAAATATATGTGCAAATATTTTTCTATGCCAAATTAAGTACATATGGTTTTGAAACATAAATAGAAATATATTATAAATATTTTTGGCAACTTGATTTTTGATTAACAATATGTAATATAGATCCAACTCATTCTTTTAAATGGTTTCATAGTATACAGCTGTATGGATATACCATGATTTACTTGATCACCTTATTACTATAATTAAAATTTATATTTAAAAAATGTTTATTTATTGAGGGCGTAAGGACTTTATATGTATGATCTCATATGTATATTTATAGAACATCATTACATATAGGGTGAGGCAAAAGTATGCTTAGAGTTGTGAATAACTCTAAACACAGAGTTTATTCTTGTAGTATTATGTATTAATTATTATATTATTTTTCATGTGAACAACTGTAAACCTCCTTTTGCCCACCCTGGATACATGATTTTTTTTTTTCCCTATTTTGGTCATTGGGGTTGCAAGGTCATAGAGTCAGTACATTTTTTTTAACTTTTTTTTTTATTGTTTTATTGCTTAAAGTATTACAAAGGGTATTACATATGTCTCCTCCCCCTCCCCCCCCCCCCGCCCTTGACAATCCTCTGGCCTCCCCTACCCCCCAGTGTCTTATGTCCACTGGTTATGCTTATATGCATGCATACAAGTCCTTCAGTTGATCTCTTACCCCCCACCCTCCTGCCCCCCAACCCTCCCTGGCCTTCCTGCTGCAGTTTGACAATCAGTTTGAGGCAGCTCTGCCTCTGTATCTATTATTGTTCATAAGTTTCTAATGGTCTTTATTATCCAGAAATGAGTGAGATCATGTGGTATTTTTCCTTCATTGACTGGCTTATTTCACTTAGCATAATGCTCTCCAGTTCCATCCATGCCGTTGCAAATGGTAAGAGTTCCTTCTTTTTTATAGCAGTATAGTATTCCATCGTGTAGGTGTACCACAGTTTTCTAATCCATTCATCTACTGATGGGCACTTAGGCTGTTTCCAGATCTTAGCTATGGTGAATTGTGCTGCTATGAACATATGGTTCAGTACATTTAACACGTAGGTAGATCATGCTGATTTGTCCCTCAAACTTACAGAAAAATCTAAAACTGGAATATTTAGTTCCAGAGAAGTTCATTATTTTACAGATAAACATATAGAGGAACCTTTCAGCATCTTTTCATCATTAAAAATTTCTTCCATAAGAACATTTTAGTCTTGATCCTTCGCAAATGAACCAAAATGAAATGGCTTCTTGGGGTTGGTTGCACTTCACAGTTTTGGCCATAAACCTAAAAGCTCTTTCTCTTTTATTCATTGTTCTTACAGTATACCTGGTCCCAGAGAACATCTTTTTCAAAAGATTTCTAAAGCATTGATTGAATCTCTATTAGAATTGGTGTTTGGGAAAAGACATTGTGAGCAGTAGTGTAAAAACAACTCTTGTAATGGCATAAAAAGTCCGGTCACAAATGATTCAACATCACTCTTCTTCGTTTCCCATCTCCCCAGCATTCTTTTAAGGGGCCTGGTGTCTTTCATCTCTAACAGCAGCACAAGCTCAAAGCAGAACTAATTGCCATAGCGCTTCACTTTAGAGCAGGAACAAGCCTCAACCCTGGTCATTGAAGTTAATTCCCAGGTTCTTAAGGGCCCTATCTACACTCTAATTCCCATACACACCCAAAAGCTGAGGTCACCTGCTTTAGCCACCCTGCCATACTATTATTTATAGTCTTCTCTTTTCCAACTTTAAACACTTAGGCCATAGTTGTATCTCCCTTCCTTCCCCCTAGCCTCCACATTGCTCCTTAGGAAACAATACACTGTAATGTTTATGAATATGGGCTTGACAGTGACATCTGGTTAGAAGTTGAAGGCAATTCATTTAATCCCTCTAAGCCTCTGTTTGTTCTTTGTTAGGATAGGGTTAAAATTAAAACAGGGTGTTGGGAGTATTAAATTAGATAGTGTATTAGCTATTACTGTAGCGGTTATTGGTTCCCTGCCATAGCTCAGGAAAAATTAAATTTTAGTCACCATAGTCCAGGGTCTAGGGTGTGTGTGTTCTAACCCATTCCACGGTATGGCTTGACCATATTTAGGCCTCTGAGTCCTCCACCGGACCCTCTTCTTTCCAGTTAGCAGGCAAAGAAGAGAGAAAGCACTGCCTGAGGAGCACATCCAAAGCCATGCACATCCCTCCCACATTTCATTGGCCAGAGCTCCATCCTCTGACGCAACCCTAAACGCACAAGAACAGGGAAATGTAATCTGTTTGTATACCCAGGAGAAAGAGAACACAGATGTTGGTGAACATTTCAGCAAACCTCTGCTGTGATTATCATTTGGATATAAAATCAACACATTTTTGTTAATTGGCACAACTTCTAAGCATTCCTGTGACGGTTATTTGCTTGGTTGAAATTTAACACAGCCAAGCCCCGAAATCAAAGGTTTGTGTGGTGATTGGAAACAATTTAATACGGAGACATTGTTACAAATGCTCATAATTTACAGTTCTTTTTAATTTTTTTTCCAAAAAAAAGGAACCTTAAAAAATAGTCATTTTCATGCCCCCAAAACTTTTGTGAGCTGTAATAATTGGCACAAATTATATGTCATGTTTGGTCCCAATTGACACCTAAATAGATAGATTTAAAAATAGATTAAATCGAAAATGAAGCAAATATCAAATATTCCTTATTCATTTTCTCTCTTATTACTCTTGATTTTTTAAATTAAATGTGTTGCCTTTCTAAATTTTTTAAAAGGCACATTTTGAAAGACACAAATTGAATTTAATAATTGTGTGTTCTCTTACATTTTCATTATTTCTGATTGAATCTGAAAGTAGAAGTCAGCATGCATTTGGGAAAGAAAACACGAGGAACAAGAAATGCTTTTGGTCAGCCTACTTAATATTATAAAGTAGCTTTACTAATACAAATGTTGTCTTCCATTTTGGAAGATGATATTCCTAGTGAGAAACATGTCTATGTAAGCTGATGGGGGATAAGAATAAGCCATTTGAAATGATTTTTATAATTAAATAAAATATTATAAGAAATAGCCATTGTAGATTCAATAGTCTACTTCAGTACTGCTCCTTTTTCCATCCATTCATCTATTCATCCATGTGGCAAAGACTTACTGCATACCTGTTTTATGTCATACTCTGTATTAGGTTAGATCATTTTAGGTTCAATGTTTCAGCAAACTTCTGATTTAGGTTTATATATGTATCTATAATAATAAAAGCATAATATGCTAATTAGACCAGATAACTGAACGACCTTCCGGATGTCCTTCTGGACGACCTTCCAGATGAAGCCAGGGCTGTGAGGGCTGAGGCAAGCCTCCACTGCGAGGGCTGAGCACCTTGCACGAATCTCATGCATCGGGCCTCTAGTCTATATCATAAAAGGCCTGTGGTCATCACTCCGTAACATGGAATGACCAAGACCAGACTCATCAGGAGGCATGCGTGGGTTGGACGGACGGGGTGCGCATGGGTGGGTGGGGCTGTGCAATTTTATGCGCTGGGCTTCTAGTAGATATATAAATGAATATAGCTATAAAGAGTGAGAAAGATATTTAAGTAGTCAGTGTCACATTAGGCGATACGTGTCTTAATGTGAAAGCTCATGTAAGATTTCAGGTCTGTATCTTTCATGGAAAACCTACTAAATTTAATAATTACTACATTGCCCCCCAGAGAAATTATACCAATCTTCTCTTCCACCATATACAGTAATATTTCTATATTTTCCCCTTACGTTACCAGTTTACAATTTCTGCTCATGTAACCAGTAAAGTATAATCCTAATTTTAATTTTTCATAACTGTGAGGTTATGTATTTCACATCCTTTAACCTATGTACCTTTTTTCTCAGTTTTCTCTTACTAATTTTTTGATTTTTCTAGTGGACCTTTGATATGACTTAAACCTACTGATAGAATTTCTCAGTGATTCAGGCTTGCATTTGATATCAGCCATGTACTTAAAAAATTTCTCTTCTTGATGATGATAATCTATAAATATATATGCTTTGAAAAGTGTGAATAATAATCTACTTACTGATTTTCTTCACAGAGATTAGATTGAGATAAGCAAAACACTACTTACTATATGTCAATCAAACATACTATAAACATTGATTAATTTCTTCAGATATCCAGATCTGATTAGAATAATAATAATCAGTATGCCATTTTTTTTTTTTTGCATTCCCTGAAAACATATTATATACTCCTTTATTGGCCACATGCTGAATAAGCTTAAATAGGTTATTTTAACTTAGCAGTTCAAGGAAAAGTGTTTTCTCTATAATAGCTCCCTCTGCCTTTCTCAAAAATTTGTTAAATTTTACCATCAGAAACCTACAATACTGGAATACAAAGTAATGTATTTTAAATTAAACTGTATTAAAATTTTCTGAAAAAAAATTCTAAAAGCGTAACATTTTAGTAAAAAACAAAAATGAAATGCATTCTGTTGTCACCCATCAAAATAACAAAAGTGTCAGAAATGTGTACCTTAGATGATGTTGAGCCAAGATCAAGTGTTTTAGTCTTGTCTCCTTCCCTGGCGTCCGTCGCCCATACTCCTGATCTAGTGTGTACCCTCCCCTTACAGGCCTGGGTCTCCATGTTATATCAATCTATATTTCACGTTAGTTTCTATATCTGCAAATAGTTTACAAAGCTACTTACCACATCCCCATCATTATGTATGGCAGAGTCAGCAAAGTTTTACTTATAAGAGCCAGGTAGTAAATCTTTTAGCTCTATGGGCCATAAATTCTCTGTCATAGCTACTCAACTCTTTCCATAAACAAAATGTAAATTAATGGAGGTAGCTGTATTCCAATAAAACCGTATTTATGTAAACAACCCAGGTTTGGCTCATGGGGCATAGTTGGTCTACTTCTGATAGGTTAAATTAGCCAGTATATTTTTAAAGTTTTTGAATAACATAAAAATAGATATTCGGCATTTTTTTTTTCCATTGAACATTACGATTTTAAAATTTATATTGGTTGGTACATATGGATCTAGTTCATTCATTTGACATGCTGTGTAACGTTGTTTACCTGGTTTTTTAATGATGAGCATTTATTTTGCTTCCAGTTTTTCACTGTTGTCAGCAATGCTTCAGTGATAATCCTTCAACTTCTCTCCCTGTGCATATGTGCAAATGATGCTCAGTGGCACTGCTTGATATTCAGACTTACCAGGCTCGGTGTGTCTCAGCAGCTCAGAAGGCATTCTAGCTGATGACAATCATGGATAGCAGAGCTGTGCAAACTTTTCCGGTGAATCTAGACAGAATCAAACGGTTGAAGCCATTCTCTTTATCTCTACCCATTATACTAAATATTAGGTAAAGAAAATGGTGAATTTCAACACTGTGGTTTATATATTTGTTATGTTATCAAAACACAAGGGTCTTATCTTTAAAGATAGAAATTTGAATCCTTTCTGGTTGAAAGACACAGATCTTTCCTGCAAATGGAGTTTGATCGTTTCCATGCTAATTTTTCCAGTGGTTCAGTCAGACACCATTTTATATTCGCTGAACTGTGATTTTATTTTTCTTCTTGTGTTCAGTTCAGCTAGTTCGAAAGATAGTATTTTATTCAAAATAGAACTAGTCATAAACACAGAATACAAGTTTTCTCTTTGACCTTAAGACATCTTCTATCACCTATTAGGCTTTGATCTGCAAAATTATATCATTCCAGGTTCTTGCCTGTAATTCAGGTAAATTATGAGTGGATAGACAGTGCTGATATTTTCTAAACTGATCAGTGCACATGGTACTGCAAAATTTCAAGAGTACAAGAGAGTTTACAATATAAAGTAAGTCTCTCTCCAACTAATTCTTTTCCCTGGAGGCAGCCAATATTATGAGATTCTGCAGGTCTCTCAAAGGGCTTTTCTGTGCCTAGAATAGTGGTGTTTTGTGATTGGAATAGACTAGCTTTCTAAATATGTACAAGTGCAAAAATACATGTTTTCCTACTTCCTCATTGTTTTTCTACCAAAATAAAATCCATTATCCAAATAGCCAAGTATATTGCTACTTCCATTGATAGATACTTTTACACACAATTTGATTTTTCTCATTTTTTTCTAACATATTGCTTTGACTATGAAGAATTTCTTGATTCCTGCGAGAGACAACAACTGCTTTTACACTGTGGACTTGGGATATCAGGATAGCTTCCTATAGAATTATCCTCTGAAAAGTACAGCAGAATAATTTTAAAAGAAAGTCTGACCACAAGAATATGTTACTATATAAAGAACCTACTAAAGCTCATTCTGAGATTATTTTTAAAAAATATATGTTTTTATTGATTTCAGTGAGAGGAAAGGAGAGGAAGAGAGAAATAGAAACATCAATTGGCTGCCTCCTGATCATGCCCTACCAGGGATTGAGCCCACAACCGGGCACATGTCCTGACCAGGAATCGCACCTCCTGGTGTACCGGCAATACTCAGTCAACTCAGCCACACTGGCCAGGCTTATTCTGAGATTTTGGTATCAGAGTCACAGGAGGAGGATTGTAGTTATCAGTAAGTTCTTGCCTTATATTTCTTTCCTGTTGCTTGTGGCCACATCACATTTTGGTAGAAAGTATATCCCTTTTTATTGTTATTAGATTATAGAAAGCTGAAAACACATCATCAGAATAGACTATGTCTGGCTGTTTTTCTCAAAACTCAACTGTTACTGGACTCAGAGGGCACATAATCCCATTACATGTGATTGTCATTTTATAAAACTACACAAGGGTGATAATCCTTAAGTCACTGGGTTAAGGCTTTCTTGTGTTTAATCTTTATTGTTGAGAGTATTACAGAGGTCCCCTTTACCACCCATCCCCTCTCCACCTGGTTCCCACCCCACCCCAGTCCTTCACCACCCTATTGTCCATGTTCATGGATGTATATAAATTCTTGGGTTAATCTCTTCATGCCCCCTCCCTCTTGCCTCTGAGATTCCTTAGTCTGTTCCATGTTTCTGTCAGTTTATTTTATTCATTAGATTCCAAATATAAAAGAGATCCTGTGATATTTGTCATTCTCTGATTGGCTTATTTCACTTAGCATAATACTTTCCAGGTCTCTTCTTGTGTGTGTGTTGTTAGGCCTGTAGGTCCTCTTCTCTTTTTCACATTTTTTCAGACAAACCATTCATCAGAGTATTCTGTGGCATTTGCCACTTCCTGAGCCTGAGTGTGTGACTTCAAGTATTTGAGAGTTTTATTTTTCCCTTCCTTCAGACTAGTAAATGCCTAATTTTAAATGGACTATTTCTGTCAGTTTCCCAGCTTACTCCCTGTTGCCATGATTAAGTAGCCCAAAACATTCTTCAATGATGTCTGAGGCTTTGGAATTTAAAAGTAAATTGCTTCTGGGAAAAACAAATCAAACTTGCATTGCAGACCTACAGAAGTGCATTAAAACATATTACACTGCACTTTCTTGGTGGAATAAATTGAGAGTCACAGCAATGATTCTTCTAGCAATGTCAGAGTCTAAGACACTTCGATTAATTTTGGCTTTGGATTGAGTTCCTTTCCAACACTCCACTCTCTATTTGATGTGTCTACATTTTTCAATGTATCCAATGACAATTTATGCCATAAATTATTGGCTTTGGGGCCAAAAACTCAGAGTGGAGAGGTAAAACAATATACTGGGAAGAGTGCATGCAGAAGGTATGGATTTGATTTGATTTCCCATTACTGACTTGCTCTGTGACATTAGGTAAACTCTGCAACATTAGTGGGCCTTTATTTACATCACATTTCTGTCTACCTCTGTGATGGTGCTATGGCTGCCATATTACATTTGAGACATCTTCCGATGCAAGATCGTGGGTGGATGGTAAGAAGAACTCCTAAATCATCTAGTGTTTCATAGGCACCTTGCAGGCCTGTTAGACCTATAAATTATAGAGGAAAGCTGAACAAAGTGTGGTACCTGGAGGAATCCATTGTGTTGTGTTGATTAATTCAAGATATCAAATGCCTCAACTTTTATTAGCAATGAAGAGAGAATGACTGTTTACATTTTCAATTCACATTAAAATTTTGTTGCAGCTTATCTTTTAAAAATCTTTTTAAAGTACAGTATCTCTATAGAAAAATGTGCATATTACAAATAGGAAATCTGATACATTTTTACAAACTGAACACAGCCACTGCAGCCAGCATCCTCATCAAGAAGCACAATGTGACCAGTCCTTCAAATTACTCCTCATGTTCTCTCCCAGTCACCACCCTTCCACCCACTAAGGATAACCGCTGGCCTAACTGTTAACACAAGAGATGAGTTTTACCTGTTTTTGTAAAATATAAGTGGGATCTTACAGTCTGTGTGCTTTTGTGTCTGACATTTCAATTAAAATGTTTGTAAACAGGGAGCAGGGGTGGGAAGAGATAAACCAATGAACTTACTTATATGCATAGACCATGGACATAGACAATAATGTGGTGAAGTTCAGGAGGGTTGATAGGAACTGGGTGAAGGGGGGCAAAGAGGGGATATCTATAATATTGTCAAATATATATAATATTGTCAAAAAATATATATATATATATATATTTTAAAGTTTGTAAGATTTACCCATATTATTCCTTGACTAGCGGCCCAGTGCACGGAATTTGTGCAAGGGCCTTGGCCCCCCGCCACTGCAGCGGCCGCCTCTCCCTCGGCCCCCACCTGCTGCGGCTTTGTCCGAATGAGAGATGTCCGAAGGACAGTTGTTCTAATTAGGTTATTATGCTTTTATTATTATAGATGTAGCGTATTCATTGTATTGATACATGATATCCTTTTGTGTGAATAGGTCACAATTTACTTATTCATTCTAATGTTGGCAGACGCTTAGGTAGTTTCCAACTTTTGTCTGGTAACTAGCAATGGATATAGGAGAAAATACAGTGCACTAGAACTTCTTAAAGTGATAGAAATGTTCCATACCTGCACTGTCCAATATGGCAGCCACTAGCCACATGTGGCTATGAACTCTTCAAATGTGACTAGTGTGACTGAGGAAACAGACCTTTAATTTTAGCTAATTTAATTTATTTAAATGGAAGTAGTCAGTCACATTTGGGTAGTGGTTACCTTGCTGGATATCACAGACTAAAAACATGTCTGTAGGTGATCACATGCACTTATTTCTATTGGGAACCATTTCTGTCATACT
This sequence comes from Myotis nattereri, assembly GCF_964212035.1. Lineage (NCBI taxonomy): Eukaryota > Metazoa > Chordata > Mammalia > Chiroptera > Vespertilionidae > Myotis > Myotis nattereri. Next base: position 47,482,223 of record NC_138089.1, read on the forward strand.
GAAGTGTGGAATCACTTGGTCATAATATGCAAGTGTTCAACTTTATTGCATACATACTGCCAAGCGTTTTTCTGCCTATAGTGTTCAGTTGAGCTTATTTATATGCCCAGCAATGTACGAGAGTTCCACTTTTCCCCCATCCTTGATAATACTTGGACATTAATGGCTTGACATTGTAGGTGCCTCCATAGCCTTCCCCTACTTCCATTCTTGGCTTCTTCCAATCTAGTCTTCACAAAAGAATCTGATCTTTTTAAAAATACAAATCACTCCTTGTTTTAAATATTACCAAGTTCCCACTGTCTTTAGCATAAAAGCCAGATTTTTATGAAAGTGATTATGTCCCTGGTCTAAAGCTATTCTTTATTTCCCTTTCCCAGCCTTTCCTGGCTCTATCTAGTCTGCATTTCACAGGACACCAACCTCCTTACTCAACTCTCAGTTTCAATATCACCTCTTCATTGATGCCTCCCTCACGATTCAGGATCTCCCCTTTTACATTTTAATGGCTCTTCTGATTTATTTCTTTCTCAGTTGTTATCACTACTTAGTAATCATTCATTTGGTTATTTGTTTACTCGTCTTACCTGTATCTCCCTCTCACCCCCACTGAACTATAAACTCTGTGATAGTAAGGATATGCCACTTTCAATCATGGCTGTAGTGAGCAGTATAAAGGTCCCCAAAGATATCCAAGTCCTCATCCCCAGAACTTGTGAAGATGTCATGTTAAGTGGCAAAGGGGAATTAAGGTTGCAGGCAAATCAGATGATCTTTAATAGGGAAATTATTCTGGATTATCTGTGTTGGCCCAATGTAATCACATGTTTTTTTAGAATGAGAAATGGAAGGCCAAAGACAAGGTCAGAGTGATGTGCCCTGGGAAGGTTCTGACCCACTGTGGCTGGCTTTGAAAATGGAGGAATGGGGACAGGAACCGGGGAATATGGGTACCCTCTAGATTGCAAAAATGTCAAGGAACTGGATTCTCTCAGAGCCTCTAGAAAAGAAAGCAGCCCTGGTGGCACCTGGATTTTAGCTCCGTGAGACCTGTGTCAAACTCCTAACCACAGAACCATAAGGTAATGAATTTGTGTTCTTTTAAGCCACTCAGTGTATGGCAATATTTTATGCCAATACAAAAACCAACACAGCATCTCACTAGAAGAGTTAAGAGTTAAAAGTGGAAAATGACATGAGAGTGATATTGAAATGAGGGAGAGTTCCTATTAGATGGGAAGAGCAGAGAAGTTTTGGTGAAGAGTCACACTTGATGCAGTGCTGAAAGAGGAACCAGATTTCGTCCTGGAGAGATAGATAGCAGAAACCTCCCAAGCCAAAGATACAGCGTGTGCAGTGACTGGACAGGAAGACACGCGAGATGTCCAGATGAACAATGGCTACAGGAGACTCATGGCTGCGAAGGTTAAAGTTGCAGCCAGCATTTTAACTAATGTGATTGCAAATTAAAGTGTCTGCATTAATAACTAAAACTCATCATTACAGCCATCTAATCTCTGAGATTGACACCATCAATATGCAGCACTGACAAGACAGTTGGGGCCTTAATGACCAAACTGACTGATACCCAAATGGAAGAGCATTTATCTTTCAAAAATCTTCAAGAGCATCATAATAGCACGACTAAGAGTAAGAACATGCAGAAGAAAAATCAGAAGGAACATTTGAGGCTTACTATGTGTAAGAGACATAGTTCTTTCTAAACATTTTGGTACTTAATCTTCAGAACTCATTGAAATGGATATGATTATTAATCCCATCTGTAAACTAATAATAATACTTAATCTTATGTCAGTTAAGTGAATGGTCTAAAGCAGTGGTTCTCAACCTTCCTAATGCCATGACCCTTTAATACAGTTCCTCATGTTGTGGTGACCCCCAATTTCATTGTTACAAATTGAACATAATTAAAGCATAGTGATTAATCACAAAAACAATATGTAATTATACATGTGTTTTCCAATGGTCATAGGCAACCCCTGTGAAAGGGTTGTTCGACCCCCAAAGGGGTAACGACCCACAGGTTGAGAACCTCTGGTCTAAAGTCTTACAGATGGTAGGTGGCAGAGCGGGGATTTGAACTACAAGATGTTGAAAGGCAAGTTCTTAGCCAGTAAATATATCTCATGTTTAACTGATCAAAAATGAATGGTGATACAATTTATCTTAATTTTAAAAAACAGTTTGCAGACTCTGGGGCAGTGAAAAAGATCTTAGTTTACTATCTTCCAACTGACTGAAATTTAATAAAGTGTGTTTAGTTCATATTTCTTTGGATTGTGGTTTAAGAAAACCTAGTAATGTGAAGGGACAGCTCATTTCAGTCAGAATAAAAGATAAAACAGAGAAAATGGATTGTGGTTCCAGTATTTTCACACCATCTTTCCAAAGGGGCCTTTCCCAGACCTGCTGTTCATACTTTCAAATTTTATATTAGATCTAGAATCTTGTAAATTCATTTCATGTCATCAAACTTGATCATAATTTCTTTCCTCAGAGGCCAATTTAAGATCTCAAGACAATTTGCTTTAATGGATAAATTAGAGGGAACTTAGTAAGAACTTTACATTTTACAGATTAATAAATGGTTTTGAGTGGTTGCTGTTGACTCCAGGAGGTCATCCTTTTTAGAATAAGCTAGAGAATTTTAGCTTAAGCTCTTAGATGCAAATAATGTCCCCCTAATAGATGTATAACCCCTATACTGGACTATAAGAGGACCTGATGACATCCTTAATAGAGCCTGTTGGTGCCCCTTCCCAGAGCCTTATTACCAAGCTGGAGCACTCCTCAGCTAGCCTCTGTGGGTTCTGATAGTTCACATTTGTGTCCGTCTCCTAAAAATTACCTGTAGCAATGGGGAAACTACCTTGCCAAGAAATTCCTTGCAAGTTACTCCCTTATTCTAGAGGCAGTCAACCTCTAGTGACTGACAGATGTAAGGTCAAAAGACTAGTCCTTTTGCTACAAGGAGGGAATTACTTAATGGTATCATTTCTGCTTCCTTGCTCCCTTTGGAATTCGACTGAGACTAGACTCCAGACTGAGATAATATCCTTGCTTAGCTTCTTCCCCTGCTCTACCCTGCTTTCCTCATTTCCTTACTGGCTTCACTGCAGCTCTCACTTGCTCTGGGTTTCTTAAGAAACCCAGCTAAGTCAATGTCACATTTCTATAATTTTCTTGCATGACCTCCAGATACAACCTTTTTGAGAAGGACCCAGTTTCTTTTACTTGTTCTAGAGAAAGGATACTGCCATGTCTCTAAACATCACTCTTGTCTAGGCATAGCACACTCTGGAAGAAGATGTAAAACTAAATGAGTTCTAGCAGAAACCATGGGGAAAGCCTCTTTGGCGTCTGAATATCTGTAGATTTGGAAGATTAATGGAGAGCAACTAGATCAGTGTCGGCAAACTCATTAGTCAACAGAGCTAAATATCAACAGTACAACGATTGAAATTTTTTTGAGAGCCAAATTTTTTAAACTTAAACTATATAGGTAGGTACATTGTTATTAACTTAATTGGGGTATTCCTAAGGCTTATGAAGAGCCACACTCAAGGGGCCAAAGAGCCACATGTGGCTCGCGAGCCACAGTTTGCCGACCATGGATAGATCAATGGCCTCCTGGTCCAGCCTTTTTCCTCAGCGTACTCAATGCCTCTCTGTACCTTGTTATTAGGATTTATAGTGATTCTTTACATCACTCCGAATAAAATTGTTTACATGGTAAGAAAGACTATTGCTGAACTCTTTTAAAGCTCTTGGAACAAGGATATAGGAACCAGAAAACTCTGCCCATTAAGCACTGTCTCCAGTCAGAGACTGAAATTGTTCCCAATCGAAATTATGCTCCAGCAGCATGACTTTTCCCTTCAAGGATGTGCACTGGCCAGAGTACAAATGAAAAGATACAGTCTCTTCTCTTGAAAGGATGGATAAATGAGTGACTGGGTAGCTGGCTGGCTGCCTGAGTGGATGAATAAGAATCCGTGAAAGACGGTGTGAGTGAATACACTTGCTGCAGTTTCCTTGAAGATTAATTTTTTTGCTTTTGTCTGTTTTTCAATTCAAAAAAGTTATTACTAAAAATAACTCAAAATGAAAAAGAGAAAGGCAAGCTTATATATATATATATTTTTTTTTCTTTTTATTCTCTTCTTTCTCATAAATGTGATAAAAAACAGGATGTTAATATCTGGGATATTCATTAAGGAAAATATTATGCTGGGACTCATTCTCTTCTCAATATACCTAGTGGTTTCTAATAAAGCAATTCACGTTCGTTTCTTCAGCGATATGAGCTTTTCGAAATTTAAGAAGTTTGAGAAGGAAGCTTTTCCAGTTTCCCAGAATTATCTTTGAGCAAATATTTTATTTAAAACGTGGTACAAATCAAATGTGTTGAGTCCTTTATATGTAAAAGTGACCGTTGCGTTCTCTACTTTAATATCAGTCTTTAAGGTGGAATGTGGGCACAAGGATGGTTTCCAAAGGACTGAGAGCAGAGGACAAGGTGGGGAGGAACATGGAGAGGAGACGACGGCCTCTGCTAACAGGAAATTTCTACTCAGACTAATTTCAGCCCCATTTCTTGAGCTTGGATCTCTCATGTGTGTGGTTGTAACTTGCAGAATTAATGTGAAGCTTCCTGTCCTTCTTCACTAGTCAAGGGAATTGATCAAAAAAAGTTGCTTCATTTTGAGCTGATGTGAATGTCTCCACATTTCAGTTAAACAGAAGTTGTTTTCTCAGCAAAATGTGCTATTTCTTTGGGCTGCATTTATATGTGTGTAGCAGCTAATTATATTGTGCAGGTTTTTGGGTAAGGTGACAGTCTTTTCTCTCCACTTGTTTCTTTTCTCTTGGAGCATTTTTCAAATGCTGGGGGAGACTTAAAAATAATGGTTGTTTATATTATAATCTTTAAACAATTGGATTAAATGTAGCAGGGCTCTGCATGGCCAAGGTAGCTCAGTGGTTGAGCATCGCCCTATGAACCAGGAGGTCACAGTTTGATTCCCGGTTAGGACATATGTTCGAGTTGTGGGCTCGAACCCTGATCATGCAGGAGGTAGCCAATCAATGATTCTCATCATTGATGTTTCTATCTCTCCCTCTCCCTCCCTTTCTGAAATCAATAAAGATATATTTTTAAAAAATGTAGCAGGGCTCATGAAACTAAGGTTAAAGGTTTAATTCAAGCATGGAACATTCAGTTTCTGCAGAGGAAAACTTTGTTCTGGAGCAGATATCAAGCAGACAGCCCCTTAATACCATCTTCGACTCTTCTTTGGTCACGTGCTATGCTTATCTGACAAACTCAAGAGTGCAAGTGATGAAGCTAAGATGCAGAGCAGGCTGTTCCCAGCACTGAGAAACAAAGGAAAGAATTTCAAAACCCAGTCCTGGTGGTGGTCAGCAGTCCAGTTTGTTCATAAAGCTTTGAGGAAATATAATACATAGAGTGCTTGCGGATGTAATATACACGCAGGTCCCAAAAGCCCCCTGGAGAATTTTCCTTGATGAGAATTTTAGTACTTAACTGGAAATTATGGCTTTCGGACCTTTTCGTTTTTATTTCTGGGGAACACATCGAATACAAAGGCAACGAGTTTAGCTAGCACATTGCAGTTCAGACTTTTTGCCACTCATGGATTCATTTCCAGCGGTTTGCAATACCAATTGATCTTAACCAGCCAACAGCAAATAGAGGCACAGGGAGCTAGAATATTACCTCAGTAAGCGTAGACAAGCAAGGAGTAAATTGACCTTCAATTTCAGATTTCTCTGTCCTTCCGTCAGGTAGGGATATTCAGAGGTGCTAAGTTGATTTGTGTTAAGTTAAAGCCATTTCAGTAAAGCAATGACCTTGTACCAATAAATGTTTAAATGTCTAGTTCTTTGGGGATCAGCAAAAAAAATAAATAAATAAATAAAATCCCATTCTTAAAATAACACATTCTGTGAAAGCTTTTTACTGCCAGAGAATTTACTCTGAGTGCATTAAACAAACAACCTCCCAATAGGAACAAACTAAAATACGGCCACTACCTGATTTTTACTTTAACTTTTGTTTACGGGTTGAATGGTACCAAAGGTAAATGAAAAAGGAGAACAGTAGAGAGCCAGATATGTTTGTTAACTCTCTAGATGCTGATGAAATTCTCATTATGAGGACTGAGGAGAAGTCATGGGCATGGGTTCCAGTCCCATTTTTCTTCTTCAAGTTACCTTGGCCAGCACCCCTCATAGTGGAACTTCTTTGTACTTCGGTTTTCTTGGCCACAAAATAAAAGTAGAGAGAAAAAATGATGTGAAAGACTGTTTCGAGCTTTGGATGTTCTGGATTTATAGCTCAAACAAATTTTTGAATGATCCATAATTCAAGCTACACATACGATCACATCTTTATTACAGGCAATTTGAAACCCCAGAAAAGGAATAGAAATTAAATATATAAATAATCTTTGGTTCATATAGTTAATGTAGTTAATTATTAGAATTCACTCAAAACTTGCTGACATAGAAAGTAAAATAGATATTTCAAAATCCCTCAAATACCATAACTAAGAAAAAGCAGAAATGACTAATAAGTCTGTGAGAGGAGTTACTTCCCTTTAAAATTACATATAAGATCCTGATTTTTGTCAATGGCAGCTTGATTGATTTATTTGTTTTTTGCCTCTTGTTTTTCTAGGGAGTAAATTGATATAGTTTTTAAAGAGCATTAACTCTTTTTCTTTTTTTCATTCATCCGAAAGTAAACATTAAACTTACTTAACAAGGTGAGAGAATTGGCACAGTGAGATGGAACATTCCATATCTGATAAAGGTCATCCCAGATCAGCTTTGGTTGGGAATGGTGAACCACTGGTTCAGTAGTTAAGACGTTGTTCCAGAATGCAGGACTGAACTTCCCGGGGCCATCTACATGCCAGTAGGTCAGAAATGTCATAGTTCAGTCCAAGTGCTACCTTTTTCCTAGAAGCCTTCTCTGGGGCCTCATTCTTGGTCTTCATCCTTCACTCAGAGAGTTCCTGCCTGCATTAAATTCAGGCTCTCCCCCAAAGACGCTATTTCATGGCCAGTCTGGCTGAGTTTTGTTTCTTCTCAGTGCAATCATGGCTTTCATGTTCTTTTGTGTCTTCTGGATTATTGCTCCTCCTTTTTTTTTTTGGTAAACACTGCTTTTCTAAATGCTCCTGCAAGCTGTCAAGATCACCCTCTCTACCTATCACCTACTGGCCTCCAGTAATTTGCTCTCACTGAAGACTTTTGGCATCTGGATTAGTTTTCAGTCCTAACCCCATCTCTGCCATCACCTTCAGTGTTTTCAACAACCATCCCTTATATTGGATCACTGTGCATTGAATTGGTGTGTTGACTGCCCCACAGCATGACCTCTCAATGTCTTTATAGCTCATTATCTGTTATAACTTCCTCTTCAATTTCTTCTAACCATTCACTCTGAGACTTAAACTCAAGACCATACAACCTAATGAAACTGCTCTTTCTCCAAATCATAAAATCAACATCCTACTCTCATCCCCAAACCTTCTATTTTCCAGTTCAGTTGTTCAATTGGTGATCTTTCTCCTGCCTCTTGGCAACGTCCAATCCATTGGCTCCTCTTTCTATGCCCCGTCCGTTAGTGTTGACTCATCATCCTTTGTGTCCCATGTCTGATTAAATGGCACCCTTGGATGGGCTCAGCTTCCTGCCTTCTTTGGGTCTTCACATAAATCATAGGTAAAGAAAATCAAAAAGAGAAAAACAGGTTCCTACCCTATGATCAACAGCATCAGCTGTGCCTCTGAAATTTCCTCTAAAATCCTACTACTTTCCTTGGTTACCTCATGCTCCAATTTTTGATGGCCATTGCAAACCACCTTCTCCCTTCTGAAATTGCTGCCTCTCTACCTCTCCAGACACTCAGCAAATGACATCCCTTTTCACTTAGTTTAGAAGATAGCACTCATGAGACAGGAACTCCCTCTGCCTGACACCATTAGACTTAAAAATCTATCATCAGAACACAGCTTGCCTCCTTCTCTCCTATTGCACTAAAGCAGAGTAAAAGTGGAGACATAGAGCCATGTCTCTTTACCAAGGAATATTTACCAAGAAAGATAGGCATGCTGTCTTTCTAACTAATACCATGTTAAATACTTAAAATGAAAATAATTTTTTTTCTCATTGACTCACACACTATTTAATCTTGGTTTTATAGAGTAAGCATTACTAGATTTGAAATAAGCTTAGAATTATGACTTCTATGTTTACCAATAACTTTAGTCAGATTACTTAATCTCTCCCACCCTCAGTTTTCCTACCTATAAAATGAGAAGAATATTCTTAGAATATTAATTGACCCAAATGTCTTCTATCCCCACCACTCATCGACTATATGCTTTCCTTTATTGATATTCATACTAATAATTTTATAAGACCTCACATTAAAATAATACAAGGAATACATTTCTTCAAAAATGGTTAAGCAAGGACAAGTTAAAATTGGAGGAAAATAATGTCTTTACTTACCCTGAAATAATATTAAAACTGAAACGGATGAGTACAACCAAAGTAAAATCTGTTAGGCTTAGATATGAAATTTATTGATATAATTCACTACGAAGAAATCTGCAGAGAAATTATTACAATGACCCTGCTTCTAGTAGCCACAAGACCTTCTATAAATGACCTCGGTCTCCAACGTCTAAGTCTCCTCAGCTGAAATAAGGAGGATAAAATCTTCCTCATAAGGTATTGGTAACGATTAAATGAGATAATGCACATGATGCATTTGCACTGTGCTTGACATATAGAAGCGCTCAATAAATGCCATTAGTAAGTTGAGAGAGAGAGAGAGAGAGATATGGGACTTGTGATACATTTTTATCTGATGCAAGTTCTTTTTCATGGCCAGGTCATATATCTATTAAACTCTAATTGATCAATTTATATAAGATGAAGAACTAGCCTATACTTTCAGGCTTGAACAAGTTGCCCAGTCTTTGTTCTCCCACTAATTCTGGATGATAGTGACCTTGACATTGAGGGGGTGCAGAAGCAAGAGAAATGACCTTTCCAAGTCCAGTCTCACTGTCTAACCTTTGAACAGTGATATCCTTCAATGAGGGTTTTCAGTACATTGGAAAGACTGGGCCAATCATCACTAATGCAAAAAGCTTTAGTGAATTTTTTGTCTCCACGCTATAATGATAGTTCTAACACAGGTGATTCTCCTCCAAAATCATAGTGATTACAAGTCTGTTGAAGTTATAGTCTAGTGAGCATGTAGCAATGTTTTTGTTAACTCTTTTTCTATTGTTGCTATTAATATTTCTTAAGCACTGTAGTTACTATGGTTTTATTGTGGATTTTATATATTATGTCTTGGGTGTTCAGGTTTAATTTTCTTGTTTTTATTCTTTATACTTTAATTATAATTGGTATATATTTGGAACATTAAACTCTGATTGCCATTTTATTCAATAAAGCTTGTCAAACTTCCCAAGCTTTTTACCCGTGGGTCCTTCTTATGTGTAGATATGAATCAATAAATCTAAATCAAAGTTGTATGAAGTATTGTATTCCCTCCCCTGACCTGGTGTGAGCTGTTCATGCATTTAATTAATGTCACTAGTGAATGGTATCTTTGTTCCAAGAAAGAAAATAAAATCAGTGTAATGGCGATTTCTGCTTCTGTATTGTATGAGGTCAAGATAGAAGAGTTATTTAATGTCGTCATCCTCGGAATTGTCCTCCCAACTTTTGTCAACAAAGCAATGCACATTTAGTTTCAAGGAAATGTGAAATGAGAACTCTAAAGCCATGATGATAGTGACTTTTGACATCAAGACCAAATTAGCATTTTTGTGAACCCTGTTGAGAAATGTTGGTTTTGTGTCTCATTGGTCACATATGCCTGCTGGCTATATCTAGCGAATCATTTTCCTTTAAATATAATCCTCCCACATTCCTTCATATTGCCAGAGACCTTTCAAGTTATAAACACAGGAAAGTACTGAAGAACTCTGATGAAGGCATTGCTTCCCAAAGGTTCCCTGCAATGTGTGAGAGGTGCCAAATTATCATGTTCTAAGCTTATGTCCCAGAGTTGGCTTTTTCCAGCCCTCAGTCTAATCCTTCCTTCTGAATACTTGAATATTAAACAGGTCACTTCATAAAAAATAGAACGAACACTTCCTACAACAAATGTATCCATTATTCATTAATAACACTTTGATCTAGCAGTGGTTGTTAATCTTCTGGCCCTTTAAATGCAGTTTCTCATTTTGTGACCCAACGATAAAATTATTTTTGTTGCTACTTCATAACTGTAATGTTGCTACTGATATGAATCGTAATGTAAATACCTGATATGCAGGATGGTCTTAGGCGACCCCTGTGAAAGGGTCGTTAGACCGCCAAAGGGGTCGTGACCCACAGGTTGAGAATCGCCGATCTAGGGTGAGACCACCTGACTCCTTAGTATTAATCAGTTCTTCAATGTCTTATTGATTTCAGCCCAACCTGAATAGGGTATTTCAAATATAAGTATTCAATTGGAAAATAATAAAAGAAGTCTAACTGATAACAGTAAGAAATATATTACATTGTGAATTTCCAAATTTTTCAAAACATGTTTTGATATGGTTTCTTCCATAAATCCATATTTTTTCTAACTAAACCATTTTGCAATACCTTAACATTGAGTGGTTTTAAGTACTGGCTATTTGCTGAATCTGGAATGGTCAATTATTTTTTAGTTCAATTGTCAATTTATTCATCTTGGTTTTATGCAGTAATTAAATCAATTAAGCAGAAGAAATGAATATAAATACAGGTATCCATTAGTGTCAAGCTTATAGTTCCTTTTTGTTAAACAACATTTTAAAATGTATCACTATAGTTATCAATTTAGCACAGGGAACTTTTCAATATAAAATATGATATAACACACATAACACATCAGATTGATTCAGATATTTTGCCATTTTATTCTGTTCTCATATGAAATATTTTGAACTATGTAATTCTTTATTTTTTCCAGTGTATTGAGCTACTAGAGGCCCAGTGCACAAAATTTGTACATGGGTAGGGTTCCTAGGCCTGGCCAGCAATCAGGTTGATCAGGGCCTTCTGGCTGCCAGCCAGGGCCTCCCTTCCCGGGGTGCCAGCTGCCGGCCCAGGCCTTCCTTCATTCCGCACCATCCCCTGGTGGTCAGTGCACATCATAGCGAGCAATAGAACTCCCGATCTCCCAGTTGCACTCCCATGGGGACACTTTGCATATTAGTCTTTTATATATATAGGTAATCTATAATAATAAAAGCATAATATGCTAATTAGATCAGACATCATTCCAGACATCCTTCCGGACGACCTTCCGGATGAAGCTGGGGCTGTGAGGGAAGCCTGGGTCCTGGGTGCCTACCGGCGGCCAGAGGATAGCTCAGGTCACGGATGCCTGCCAGCAGCCGGAGGGAAGCCTGGGTCCCGGTGCCAGAGGGGAGCCAGTGCCGGCAGCCTGGGGAAGGAAGGCCTACTATTACACAAATTTCATGCCTTGGGGCTCTAGTTGGACATATATCACTATGTAAGTTTAAGGTGTACAGTGTAATGGTTTGACTTACATATATGTTGTGAAATAATTACCATAATAAGTTTATTTAGCATCCATTATCTCATATAGATACAATGAAAAGAAAAAAAAAAGAAAATGTATTTTTCCTTGTGATGAGAACTCTTAAGATTTACTCAAGTTTAAATTTTATTGTCATCTAGGAAGTGTTGGTTTGAAACACCAATCTAAAAAATAAGTTTATAAATTCTGTGAGTTTGGGTTTCCCTTAAGTAGGTCTCAGAATATAGGTATAATCAAAGACAATTAGAATATTTGAAATTCACTAATCTCTGTTAATGAGCATTGTTATAACGGCTGCCAGGGGGACAACTTTTATTAGAATTATCTTTTGTTGAGTCCTCCTCATTATGGGGAAAGGTCTTATTAAGGTGAATACTTATCCTTCATTCCAGAACTACAATGTCTACTGTAAATGAGTAGATCTGTTAATACCTCCTTCTAGGTAGCCCAAGTCCTTCATCTGTAGCCATCGATTTGGTGACGGCCAATCATTATTTTAACTGACCCCTGATGCTGCAGTGCACAGATGGCTTTCTTCCTGCGTGGCACCGGGACCACTTATAATTTCTGAGAGGCATCTGTCACTCCCCCAAGAACTTCCTGACAGCAGTGACATGTGGCCTAATCATTAAGTCACAAGGCTTCTCTGCAGTGGCTCTCATCGTCAGAAAAGTTCCTGTTGTCTTAGAGCCACAGCTACCAACATCTGCTGCCGATATTTTGCGTGAAGTGTTCTAACTTCTCTTTAAAAAAAATAAGAGCGCTCCCTTTTATGCCTTTAGGTTATTTTCCTGGAAATAATACCAAACTCTTAGGAGGTTTCATGGTGTTACACTTCTCAAAATTATTAATGAGGAGATATTGTAAAGATATAATTGGAATAGCCCTGAAAATGTTTATAAAATGTTACGTAAAAAGCAATAAAGATAAACTCACTTTTTACTTCATGAATAATTCAATTATTATAGAAAAGTACCTTTAAAAAAATACACCAAAATGATAACAGTTATTGGTCTCGGGTAGGGGTGGAGGTTACAGATTTCTTCTTTGTGTACTGTATTTTGCAAATAATATAAAATAATTATTGGAAAAAAATTTGTTTAAAGTGCTAAAATAATTGTGCTATAGATAGACAATAAACATAAAGAAAAATGTTAAAATATTTTTCAAAGGTTTTTTACCATATAATATTACTCTAATAATTTTTTTTCTGTGACATTTACACATGCTACTATTTAGCATACTTTGAGAATTATGTTGGAATGCATTTTACTGCATCATATAGGAATTAAAACTGACAAATAGTATTTATTAACTCATTTAAAATAATAATGAAACCATTGAATATTACTCTAACATTTCTGAAAATTACCCTATTTTCCAAACAAGTAAAAAGAATTAATTAGAGGGGTGTAATTATTCTACATCTTTGAAAACTTCTTTAATTTTGAACTAATAGGACACAGCTGAATTTTTGTATCTGCTAATTTATTTGCCACATTACACATCATGTAGCCCTCAAAACAGCTACACTGGGCCTGGTGAGAATGAGGACTAAAAATAGAGTGAAAAATTTACCTTCATATTATTATGAAATCATTTTGACCTTGTGAACTTCTTGAAAGGTCTCTGAAACATAGATCACAGATTGAGAACTGTAAGCCTAGAATAGACACTTTATTTTTGTAGCTGTATAGTATTCCATTTTAGCTAATGCACTGTTTGTATAAACTGCTTGGCAAATGACATTTGTTTGCCTTGAGTTTTTTTCTTACAAACAGTGTTGCCATGAATATTTTTATACAGTTCTTCACATGGATGGGTGTATGTAAAGATGGCTATTTTAAAGTGAATCACTGTGTCAAAAGTTGTGCATATTTTAAAGTATATGGTATCCCTCTAAGAAAAAGATTTTGTTAAAAATGTAATTTAATCAGCACAAGTTTCTTTTTCTAACTATAAAATACTGGGAAAGAATAAATTTTGCTGTTGTATCCCTCATAAATATTCTCCCCAATCAATACATTCACAATTTTTATTGATCTTCCTCAATCTGATGATTAGGAATTTCAGTACTTCTCCAATTCTATAGACTATGCCCCTATTTCAGGGTTTTTAACATTTCAGAGCTCCTAGTTGTGATGTTAACTAGATACTCCTTTTCTGCACCTCAATTTACTGAAAACCCCCAATTTAATGAATTTAGTTATGTAATTTTTTTAAGATTGGAGATAATGTTAATCACTTTTATTTCTTTATTAAAGTATAGTTGTCACAAAATAGTATATTGGTTTCAGATGTAGACATGGAAATATTTTTAAACTAATCTGTAGTTTTGAAAAGTTCATCAGGAAATGATAGTTTCTATAATTGGAGCAATGTATCAAAATAAATGAATTCCAAAATTATATTAATTCCTGAAATTGTCTTCAGGCAAAATTTGTTCTACTTTCATAAGTGTTTCCATTTTCTTGTTAGGAAGAAGAGAGACGGTCTGAAATCCAACTCTAATTCTCCCATAGGCATAAAAGAGCAGTCCTTAGTAATTACTTATCTTTTCATCTAATCATTTAGTGTCTTTTTTTCTTATATTTGCCAATAAATGCAAAAAAAAAAAAAAAAATGAAGATCCCCATAAGGAGAAAATGTTCTCTTAGAATGACTGTTTTTAGGCCTTCAGTTTTACTTTTATAACGCTGACTCATTCTTTGCAATATTTCACATCTTAACACAGTAAAAAAAATAAAATAAAAATGCTCCTTTTTGCACATACTGTTTTGAATTAGCCTTTTTTCCCTGTGCACTGTCCATATTATGTTATGATTAAATGCATACCTGGACCAAATATAATTTTTGAGTGTTTTTCTTGCATTCTGAATGAATTTAATTAACAAACCTTTTTAAAAGACTGTTCAGAATACTACTTGTTTCTTAATACTAACTCTGAGCATCCAGATATAGACAAGCTGTCAGCACTTGAATACATGACCAATGTAGCTAATTTAGGCTCACTATTTTAAAGTGTGTCTGCCATGTACCAGACCTTATTTGATAGGATTTAATGGCTCAAATATATAGTATTTGCTGAATTAATGAATAATTGCTATTATTATTACTACTACTACTACTATTATTAAACCAATACTTTCAAGTCCTCCATCTTTTCTGCCTTTTATTTCTTTCCCTCTCTGGTAGGCTGAATAATAGCACCCAGCAATCTCCTGGAACCTATAAATATATACACACACACACACACACACACACACACACACATACACATATATATTACTTTACCTGGTAAAAGGGATTGTGCAGATGTTATTAAGTAAAATATCTTACAATGGGAAAGTTATCCTGGATTTTTATGCTGGGCCCAATGTAATTACAAGAGTTCTCCCTGGAGAGATGCTGGAGGTTCAGAGTTATTAATATTAGGAAACCTGACAACAGAAGCAAGATTATTTAGTAATATGAGGGAGTAACATTACTAATATATTTTATTTTAGTAATAAAAGCCAAAGAATGCAAGACAGCTTCTAGAAGCCAAAATGTCAACAAAACAGAAAACTCTTTTGAAACCTCCCAAAAGGACACAGCCCTACTAACTCCTTGATTTTAGAGTTCTGACCCCCAGAAATGTGAGAGAATAAATTTGTATAGTTTTAAGCCGCGGAGATGGTGGAAATTTGTTAAAGCTTCATTTAGAATCTAATCCACTCTTTTTACTCCATTTCTTTCTTTCTTTTATGCCATTAAATGCTGTCTCTAGAACCAGGCATCTATGGTCCAGGACTTAGACTGGATGATGTGTAGAGTTCACATTTAAGTTCAACCCCTTTGCCATATCGGGTAAGCGTCTACAGTTTGTACAGTGAGCGTCTGTGACTTCTGTCAGCTCAAGGGCCTTTCCTGTCTCAGTCACATGACTGTAAATACATTCAAATAAAACTCTGCATTCTTTCTTCAGAAGAACAAGTTGTGTTTGAACCTTGTACATGCAGAACCCCATCTCTTTATTGAAAAGTAATATTAAATTTAGTTTAGAATTTAAAGATGTTGTAGATAAGCAGGGTGCTGTAGATAAGCAATGCAGGACACCAGTGATTTTTGTGTTAGCCAGCAAAGGAGTGATCTTAAAATATGGAAATTTTAAAATGATGTTCATAGGTATATATTTACCTTCTAGTTCAGTGATGGCGAACCTTTTGAGCTCAGCGTGTCAGCATTTTGAAAAATCCTAACTTAACTCTGGTGCCATGTCACATATAGAAATTTTTGATATTTGCAACCATAGCAAAACAAAGACTTATAGTTTTGATATTTATTGTATATATTTAAATGCCATTTAACAAAGAAAAATCAACCAAAAAAATGAGTTTGCATGTCACCTCTGACACGCGTGTCATAGGCTCGCCATCACTGTTCTAGTTGCTTATCCCATGAGCCATTGGGGTATATTTCATTGGTCCACAATCTATAACCAAGATCCTTTTGCTATAACATATAAATAATTTATTAAGTACATGGACATTAACAAGGGTTTTGTTTTATTCCATCATTCATAGAAAAGGAATTCCATCTGCTATTGTTTGTCTTATGCATCTTGGAGTATAAAGAACCAAATGGTAAAGATTAGTCTCAATTATTTTGTTTATAGAAAGTATAATTTATGCTTCTGGATGTGTACATGGGGGGTGGGAGCAAACCATGGATTGTAACACTTGGCTTCATTCTTCCTTTGATTCATATTAAAAATATATAGTTTACATTTTCTGCTCTTGGTAGTAATTCTGTCTATACCAGGAAGAATGCAAATAGATGTGGTACAAATTCCCTGGTTATATAAATACTGTTCTAATGGTAAAATAACTGACCACTTTCACAGAGATGGGCTGAGAAGGTTCTTTACATTGCTTTGCCCATAATTAATTCCCATGGGGACCTGCACAATCCATGATTTCTGATAAAATGGACAGCAATGGGGAATTTACAAATTATCAAGCAATTATGAGTGGACTAGTCAATAATATCTCACAATCAGTTATTAGAGTTTGTGTTTAAGTTTTGTTAGGGAGCACAGGGTACAGAAATGTTGCCATAAACGAATGTGTAATTTGGTCATAGTTTTTTTTTTTTTAATATATTTTATTGATTTTTTACAGAGAAGAAGGGAGAGAGATAGAGAGTTAGAAACATCGATGAGAAACCGGTTTGGCTCGGTGGATAGAGCGTCGGCCTGCGGACTGAAAGGTCCCAGGTTCGATTCCGGTCAAGGGCATGTACCTGGGTTGCTGGCACATCCCCAGTGGGAGATGTGCAGGAGGCAGCTGATCGATGTTTCTCTCTCATCGATGTTTCTAACTATCTCTCTCCCTTCCTCTCTGTAAAAAATCAATAAAATATATTTTAAAAAAAATTAAAAAAAAAAAAGAAACATCGATGAGAGAGAAACATCAAACATCGATCAGCTGCCTCCTGCACATCTCCTACTGGGGCTATGCCCGCAACCCAGGTACATGCCCTTGACCGGAATCGAACCTAGGACCTTTCAGTCCGCAGGCCGACGCTCTATCCACTGAGCCAAACCGGTTTCGGTGTGGTCATACTTCTTGGAAAGACAATAAGACTTTAGTTGTCCTTTAATTTAGACTTTGTCTAAGAGGTTATACAACATAAAGCAATATGATTAATATCATTATTGAATATTTAAAATTATGTCCTGTGAAGGAACGAATCTCACTAATGGGACTGAATACAATTTTCAGTGGATGGTTCATACCATGGATTCAGATAGGCTGGTGTTTCCAACCATTTATTAATTATGTAATTTTTAGTGATTTATTTATATTACTAAGACTTATTTAAATAGTATATAAAATGAGGTAATAATGCACCTCAATGAACTGTTTAGGAAGTAAATGAGATGCTATATTTGAATTGGTCTGAATAGCATTTAGTGGTAATAAAGAAATTTTCAAATCTCAGTGGCTTAACTCGTAAAAAAAAAAAAAAAAATGTTATTCTCTGTTCATGCTCTAGAGCCAGCATGTAAAACTCAAAGGCTAACACAGGCCAAAGAAATGAGGCATGTGGCCCAGAGGCCGCGAGTTTGACATGCTTGCTCTAGAGTTATGTTGGGAGTTCTGTTGTACAGTCACTCAGAGAGCAGGGGAAAGGAGACTGCACCACCTGTAAAACACGGTCTCCCAGGACAGGATGGCAAGGGATCAGAGATGGGAGAGGCACACCAGCCCTGGAGACATGCATCAGAAGTGACATATGTCATGTTTGTTACTGTAAAGGCCAGGGAGACTTGAAAACATAAGGAAGGCCGGGAACATGGATATGTGTAGGTGTGGTCTGTCCCACAACATCTAAAATGCTTAGCAAGTGCCTGGTACATAATTAGCTCAATAAATGTTAGTGACTGTCTTTACTGTCATCGTCATCATGATTATTTTAGAGGCAGAATAGTTTATAGTTAAGAATTCACATCTACCTCCATGACTTTGGGAAAACTTTTAAAACTCTCTATTTCTTCCATTGTCGAGTTAGCTCACCTCATCAGATTGTTATAGGGACTAAATGTAATAGTATTGCCAGGTAGTATGTCCTCCAAAATAGATGGTGTTTTTGTTGTTACTATATATTTTTACTCTTCATTTTACCTATCAGTTGATTAAAACCAGTTAAATGCCTATATATGTGTGCTTTTAATCTGGTGGTGTAAAGATTTCTTGATTCATTTTAGCTTTATAAACTAATAAAATAGCGATTTTTTTCCATTTGTGTCAGGTATATACAATTATTAATCATTCATTCCACATGTATTAAGTGTCTACTGTATACTAGAGACTAGGTATAAGCCATAAACAAGACCAACAAGATTGTTCCTTTATGGAATTTACATTCTGGGTCAGTGAACAGGGAAATGGGCAATAATCAAGCCAATATAATCAACTATGTAATTTCAGATGATGATAATTCCTAGGACTGCACGGAAACAGAATTATTCGATAAAGATTGTCTGGTGAATATTTAATTTTGTAACGGTCAGGGTTGGCCTCTCTGAAGAAGCAACATTTCAGCTGAGATTTGAGTGACACAAAAGGTCCTTGGGGGAAGAGCATTCTTGGCAGAATTTCAAGTACGAAAGCTCACAAGCAAAAGTTATCTTGACTCTTCAAATGTAATTAGAGCAGAGTGAGCAGCAGGCCCAGTGGTTAGAAATGAGGACATGGAAATAAGTAGGGACTTTTGTCTATGAAAAGAACTTGATATATATATATTTTTTTTTTTGGTATGGTTGATGACAAACTATTGGAGGTTTTCAAGCAGGAGAGGTACATGCCATGAATTTTACTTTAGAAAGATCACTGATTGACTATGAAAAGCCAATAGTAGGGGCTATTGCAGAATCCCAGAAAGAGATGGGGGGCTCACTTTTGAACAAATGAGGTAAGGTAGGAGGTGGACAAAAGTGGAAAGATTTAGGATATATTTTGAAAGTAAAGTCAAAAGATAGGTTAGGATGTGGAGGTAAAGAAAGGAAGCCTGGCCTTAACAAGCATGGCTCAGTGGATAGAGCATCAGTCTGCGGACTGAAGGGTCCCAGGTTCGATTCCAGCCAAGGGCATGTACCTTGGTTGCAGGCACATCCCCAGTAGGAGGTGTGCAGGAGGCAGCTGATCGATGTTTCTCTCTCATTGATGTTTTTAGCTCTCTATCTCTCTCCCTTCCTCTCTGTAAAAAGTCAATAAAACATATTTAAAAAAAAAAGAAAGAAAGAAAGAAAGGAAGGAAGCCTCCAAGAGTTGGGACCTGGGCAGTTGGGTGGGTGGTACTGAAATAGAGAAGGCTTGGAAAGAATGTATAGCTTATGGCATATTGAGAGTTATACTTTGGATCTGTAATATTTGAGATGCCATTTTGATGTCTAACTGACAATCATATGCAAGTCTTTTGACCTTTCAAGTAACATAACTTTTAGTGTAGGATTGTACCTATTTTTTGGATTACTGTGGTGAATGCAATTCAGTAATGGGAGGAGTCAGTAACTTTCTTTTTCTGTGCTCCGTTGCAACAAAGTTTTAAACTCAATTTAGAAGTTCATAATGTCCTCTAAGGAAACATCTGATAGAATTTACAAAGTTAGACATCAATGCAGGCAAATAAATTGTACTTGAGGGTCAAAAACAAAAAATTATTTTCCATTCAAGTTTCATCCAGGGTTCATATGAATTGATTAGCCAGGAAGAAAGAGTAGTTTTAACTCATAATAGGCTTGTATAGCTTCCTTATTTTATAAAGAACTATGTTGTTTTTTGCTAATGAAATGAAATATTAGACTAGACTTTAGAGTCAATTCATTAGTTTGTTGTAGTTTACCGCTTCCATGCCCATCTGATGTAGTACGCAAGAAAAAGTGAAAGATACAAGAGGCCATATTTTTTGACATACAGGATAACAAGTAGCATAGAGTAAATACATTTGTCATTTCAGGGATGTTCTTACCTGACACAATCTTGGAAAAGCCTGCTTTTTGAGAGATAAATGGATGAAGTCATTTAGAATTGTGAATTAAACCTGCCTTTTATCTTCTCAACCATGTCCAATTAAGTAGTTTATATTGAATAAGAGTTCCTACCTTCCCTGATCTAAAATACAATGTCATAGAAGATGCACATTGTGTGGAAAAATAATCTGATCCATGTTTGTTTATTTGTAGCTCCTGCAAGCTCTGGAATCTTTTTTTTTTTTTTTTTTCACTTATTCATTATGACTTTGTATCTCAGGGTCAGAGTTCCAATTTCAGTACACAAAGCCCTTGCCTGTGGCAGCTGAAGGCCTGTTATTATGGGCAGAGATTAAAATTACTCAGGGCCAAGATCTATAATTTTGTATATTAAGTCTTGGACCAGTGCCATAATGCTAGGAAAGTGAGGTATCAGTACAGTGGCTCACTTAAAATTATTTTTCTCATGAAGCAATCAGACTAGTAATTTTAAGTCCAGTAAAGGGGATAAATTTGGACCATGCCAGCTTGGTGTTTTAAGTAAAACACTATGAACCCACATGGTGGGATGTGGTTTGTATTTTGTAGAGTCAGGACACCTGTTCTCAATACCAAACAGAAGTAACCCTTCGTTCACCTTTTTCTTGGATGTCCCCTTACATCTATGATAACGAAGGAGCTAAATGTACGTTTCTCGGTTGCTGATTTGGCCATTTAAGGAGGGAGAGAAGGACAGCTCAGAGAAGTCCTTCCCTCCAAGGCAGCCATAGGGCTTACACGTTAGACAGCCAGCACACATGGACAGCTGTCAGGGATGCATTCACAGGATCTTTCTCCAGTACGCCAGCCACTTTTCTTCCTATGCCTGTATTTTATGAACTATTCCATTGTGCTGATGAAGTCCTATTCTGTTATAATCCATATTTAATAGAAGCCCAGAGGTGCCTGTTTTGTCTTTCTTTGACTTAGAGCTTATGCATGTAGGTGTAATATGTTGTAGATTTTGCTCAGGGATAACTAACTATAAGTTCTAGAGCAACTGTTGAACTTAGAAAGTCCCAGGGAAGTCCAGTGACCTAAAGAATAATCCTGGGCTTTTATGTAAAAGAATTTGCATATTCTGTGAATTTCCTAAAAAATACTTTTGGCTAAAAAAGAGATGGGAATATTTAGAAAACCATATCAGGATATGGTAATTGTTGAAATGGGGTGAAAAGACTATGAAGATTTCATTATACTATCCTCTTCTGTGTGTGTTTGAAATGTTCCTTAAAGAGAAGTTATTTTTTTTAAAAAAGACAAATTGAAGCAGATGTACAGGGATGCAAGAGCCGTTTTGTTTGTTTTTTACAAATATTTGAGAGGTTTTATACCATTGATAAGTCAAGCTTACAAATATGTGGGACAATCTAAAACCTAAGTGGAGACTAAGGGGGGAAATGTTTTAACTCTCAGGACATTGTTCAATCGCCGAGAAAGTGGAAAGGGAGAGGGATACTTATTAATGGGATCTTCTTGGTACCGTATATATATTTTAAAGAGAACGGGTAGATTTGAATTGCTTTTTTAATGTTGTATTGTTATTCTTTGCACTTGATTCCATGCTGAGACCATGAAGGGGATCAGCTGTATTAGAGTAACATAATCATTTACCAAACAGTTGATCTACCTCTTTGCTTATTGATCACTGAAGGTACAGGAATAAATGCCCCCAAAGGAAGCTGTCTTCTTACTTTTCCACTTCCCACCTCTCTTCCATGAAAACTCTGGTTCCTTTGAGATGACATTATCGTTTCTTTCCTCAACTCCTTTGAGCCTCACTGAAGGAAATGTCTATCTTGTTCCCTGTTGAGAATCAGGAGCCCGGCCCCAATAGAATAAGGATGGCCTCTCTTCCAACACTCTTAGGTAAATATGCGAACATTTATTCCATAGTGGGATTTGCTATCTTTACACAGAAACAAAACCCACATCTTTAGGTTTGGCAGTGGAAGTATCTCCACATAATGAGAAACAGTGATCCCTTGAAACTCAGTTCTCACCTCATGGGATGGACCTTCCTCCTGAGGAGCCTTTGCTCTCACCGTCTTGAGATACCAAATCCCCTTTTGGCACAGAAGGGGATCAACAATAGAACCCTACTAGCTCTTTGATCTCCTCCTCCATCACCTTCCTCCTCCCTCAACTCAAGTCCCACACTTCATTGCCTTTTTTTCCAAAGAGCCAAGCACACACTTACCTCCGGGCATTTGTTTTCTGTCCCTCTTCCTGGGACATTCTCCAAAGCTCTCGCCTTTCTTTTATGTAGGCCTTTGTCTAGGTCTTTCCAGATTTCCAGATCTAAAATATCTCCACCTCCCCTGTCATCCTCTGCCTCCTACATTGCCTTGACTATCTCTTCCCAACACTTAACACAAAGGAAGTAATATTTTTGTATTTGCCTATTTGTTGGCTGTCTCTCTTAATACAGTATAATGTCTGTGATAGCAGGGACTTGGTTTTTACTAGTTTAGTCTGCAGGATCTATAATTGTGTCTGGCAGATAGTCAGTGCTCAATAAATAATTGTTGAATGAATAAATACCCTTCGTGTTCTCCTACTGTTGAGAAAAGGCTGTAATTATTTAAGATTGTGTAAACTGTGATATGTAAGAAGGAGAGGACAATATGATATGGAATGTATTGTAGAGTATCAAAGACCTGTGATTAAATCCGGGTTCTGACATTTGCTATCTGTGTATACTTGCTCAATTTGCCTAAACTCTCTGATCTGTACTTTTTCACCTTTCAAAAAAATGGGTTTCAATTCACAAACGGGTTGTTTGAAGAATAAATCTGATAGTGCTCTAAAGCATCTAACACAATGTCAAACACATAAGAGAGGCTTTATTTCAAAATTGGTAAATACATAGTTCACCTTAAAAAAACACACACACACATTCATCTGTTCTTTAGAACTTACAATTTACATCAAATCTTAAGTTGCAATTTACTCTTTTCCCATTTTTTATATTTACCAGCCAGGAGAATATTCTGATATATGTGTTCTCATTATATTCGGAAAAAAGGCAAGGGCTTCTTCCTCCGGACCATCTAAAACCAGACTTTTCAGAACCAACTTCCTATACGGGAAAGCAAGTGATTAATTCTGCTTAGAGCCAGCTGCCTATGTATGTGCACAACCACGTGACTGATTCTAGATGCC
Source organism: Myotis nattereri (assembly GCF_964212035.1). Lineage (NCBI taxonomy): Eukaryota > Metazoa > Chordata > Mammalia > Chiroptera > Vespertilionidae > Myotis > Myotis nattereri. The sequence goes on from NC_138089.1 coordinate 47,505,619, forward strand.
CTCCCCCTCTGAAAATGGCCTCTCCTCGAAAGGCCTCAGATTTAGAAATGTGATGTGCCCAGTACCAAGACGGGAGCCGTTCACCAAAGCGAGGAAGAAGATTGTTTTCTTTCATTTTCATGGAGAGAGCAAGACAGATGTTGGCTTGAGGTTAGCTCACTTTCTTTAAGAGCCTTCCCAATGGAAAAAGTAGAGAATGGAAAAGTTTTTTGTCCTTTCTATGGTCTGACAACTCTGACAAGGTCTCTCACAGGCTGTGTCTACAAGAGTGAAACAAAGTAGAGTGGTTTATAGTGATGTAGCAAATTTTGGTCTTTTTACAAAGTTGACTCAGGTAAAACAGATCAGAATCCATGTAAAAAGAACGCTCTCCTCTTACCCCTTTAAATCTTTCAGGTTAAAATAGAACCTTTGAACACTCAGCACTTCTGAAATTTATCCGTGGGATGACTGTAGAGTTTAAGGACTACTTTCAATCGACTGTACAATTCCTATGGTGGGAATAAAAGTAGAACTACTTCAAAAGTAGTACTTTCTATATGTTCCCCAACAATATTAAAAATACCTGATGTTTGTGTGTGTACTTCATGGTTCATAAAAGCTATTCTCTGGTCTATGTTACATAATGGCCACATAATTACTCCCCGTAATTTATTCAACAGACATTTGCTATATGTTACTGCTGAGTGTAAAGTCACATGATCCTGTGAGTTAGGAGGCAGCCACAATTTATAAGTAAGTTCCAGTTATTTAAAAGTGGCTGGTCTAAGGTCTTATAATGAATAAACGGTAAAATTGAGATATGAAAATAAAATCCATATTAGCAAAAGGATCCTATAAATCATACCTTTCTATCCTCAGTTTGGGAGAGCTGGGTCAAATATGACTTACTCCTTTCAGAAGAGCTTTTCTGAATTCCCAGTGGGTGACTGCTTCTACATGTGCTAGATCTAATCACCATGCCCAGGAAATACATGCTGTATTCAACACCAAACACTCCTCTGATTATGTTTATTTTTAAATAAAAAAGAGCATGTTGCCAAACTGCAATTACTTAAGACTATGTCCAAGATGTGACTAGCAGGATTTGCGATATTTAGGAGACAGGGAAAATGTTTCCAGTGCCTACTTTATTATTTTATCCTCATCCAAGGATACTTTCCCATTGATTTTTAGAGAGTGGGAGAGAGAGGGAAAGACAGTGAGAAATATTGATGTGAGAGAAACACATCGATTGGTTGCCTCCTGCATGCTCCTGTATGTGCCCTTGACCGGCATCGAACCTGGGACACTAGGCACTGAGCCAAACCAGTTAGGGCTCCAGTGCCTACTTTAAATGAGAAGGCCTTCTTTGTAAATGTATCAAACATTCAATGGTTTGTTAAGAAATCTAAAGACTCTCTTTATGCAGAAATATTTTAAAACTTGACAGATATGTATACTGCCCAACTGGATTCAACTGCAGTCTTGGCTTATTCAGCTGAGTGGATGCAAAATGAGCAATCACAGTGCGTTCTGCTGTCTTCAAGCCATAGGACAATTTTCAGAGTGTCTTCTGCTCTGAAAAAAAAAAAAAAAGTGTGTGTGTGTAAACTGTTAGTTCTAGGAACTGCATTATGCTTTGGGAATACAAAGATGAGTCATGCAGGGATCCTACCTTAAGAGCCTTTTATGTTAGCAGAGAAAGCCATATGAACATAAATAAGCTGAGGTGTTGTACACATACTAAATTTGATGTCTCCATGAGAGATGCGTAAAAGAAGAGATTGGAATTGACTTGTGATTTTTTTTTAATTGCTAGTTTAATGTCTGCTTTGCTATCAGAACGAAAATTCTTTAAGGGCTAGGCCTGTATCCATTTTAATTCACTGATTGAAACTTCCATGGACAGCACAATACGTGGTCTATGGCACCATGTTTCAAATTAACTTAGAATGAACCTCAGGCAAGGATGAATAAATAAATGAAATGAATGTATTAAAAATTAATTAATGCTAAGTTCACTCTATGAGAACTTGGAAAGGGGTGGGGGGTGGGGTGGAAAATCAGGCAGGATTCTATGAAAGTGATTAACTGGGAAGGAGGGAAGGCAGACCAGACAGAAAGAGCAGTATAAGCAAATCGGAAGCTGTGAAAGGCCGCTGTCCTTTCTGAGTAATCCTGTAAGTGGAAACAGAGAGGTGTATATTTACGTTAATGTTGGATGGTGTTTTGTGCTAAGGAGCCTGGATTTTATCCTGCAGGTGAACATGCAGGAGATTAACATGATAAAGTTTGCCTTTTAGGAAGATCTATTGGCAATTGGAATCCATATAACAGACCTTTAATGTTCAGTCCCAGCGGAGGAATCGGTACCTATCTAAGAAAAATGGATTTAGGACAGTTACTCAAACCTTCCCCTGAGGTAGTCTAGCCCTAAGCTCTTTAATCCCTTTGTTTCTATAGCAAGAACAAATGGGTATTTCATTTGAGAGCCATTTGTATGCATTGTTTTTGCAGAAAACTCCTCCATAGGTGGGGGCTGCCAAGGTATTTGCTTAATTTTTTACGACTCAGATTAATTTATCCATAGATGTTTACAGCACATATGTGGTCTTTAACACCTCTCTGAAAACCTCAACTTTTAGTATCTGGATTAAATTTATGTAGTATTGATGGGTAAGTGATTTAGTCTACAGAAGCACTCTTCAAACTGTCGCAATTTCGGTACCTTGGCTCTTGAATTAGAAAAGATCAGTTCCATGCCATTGCCCCAGTAAATCCTTCACCCACCGAAGGGAAGGTTCTCATCCCCACTGATACCTCCAGTCTGTTAACTGATGCCTACAGTGTAATGTACAGCTTTCACTTTGAAACTGGAATTATATTTATTTCTACTAACTCAGTTCACTGCATTTGGGGAATTCTTTCAGCCTCTAGCACAGGAAATGTATGCTTAGAAACAGCATGTGAGAAATTGAGATATGTTTTCTTGACCTGAGCTTGAGTTCAGTTTGGGGGTGCAGATGTGTTTTTTTCATTGGCGGTGAACTGTAAGTAGATACTGGAAAGAATCCTGATGTTTTTTATTTTTTTATTTTTATTGTCTAAAGTTTTACATATGTCTCCTTTTTTACCCATTGAATTCCCCTCTCCCCCAGCCATTCCCACCCTGGGCAAGCCCCCACTGCCCCAGTGTCTGTGTCCATTGGTTATGCTAATACCTGACTTTTTTTTAATTGAGATTTGTCCTTACCTTTTCCTTGCCATTTGTTTTTACCTACAGCAGTTAATGTGAGAACCACATGAAATCAGAGTTAGACCTGGGATTAGGACTTGGAATTCTGTTTTGTTTTGTTTTGTTGTTTTTCTTTTTCAAATACACTTGCCAGTTATAGTTAAGTATAAAAATTGTACTTAAAAATTAAGTATAAAAATCTCCTCTTAAAAGAGGGAAATAGTTGTGCCCTCACTCTTTAATCCTTTAAAATTTAACTAATAGAAGGAATCTTAAGAAATTATTCTATCTGCCTGAATTTATTTAGTAATTTGATCAACAGATAATGAAATGTGCATTAACCCTCAGCCACTTGGAGAGGCCACGGGGGCAGATGCTAGACAAAAGTGGACAGGACCCAGCTCCTGACTTCAGTCAAATCAAATTCTCTTAATAGCAGAGAAAAACATGGGAATGCATTATGGAAATTTAATAAGATTTAGCTGGTCCCCTACTGATAGACATTTATAAATTATGGTGCATGATAACTAGGCTACCACGCTGAGCAGCTATTCAAAAGGGTGATATATGGTAATAGGGAAAATTCTTCATGTAGAATTAAGGTAAACAAAGAACAAAGCCCCCCTATGAACCAATAGTGCCCCCTTGGAATTAATTAAAAAAAGAAAGAATTCGATAAATGGACTATTAGACATATATTTATGCATTTTCCTGGAAGGAATTATAAGAAAAGGGAGGAGAGAAGTTGAAAAGAGGTCTTATACTTTTTGTTTTTAATTTTTATATAGTTTGAATTTACTAACTTTACTAGTATATGTGTTCTTCTTTTGTTTATGTATTTGCTTACTTATTTTTTTATTTTAATATTGAAGGGATAGCTGCACTATAAGATTATAGCTGTATTTTTTCTTCTTTGTAACTTTTTCTGGAAAAATGTGTTGTATTACATACAGTATGTAATAATCTATAAACATTGCACACGGTATACAAGGAGTTTAACAGAGGCCAGTACACTGATGAAATGCAGAAGACGGAGGAATGAGGCAAGACCAGGCAGTGGTCCATCTTGGCCAATAAATGAGATTCTTTTATTTTTTTAAAAATATATGTTATTGATTTTTTTTCAGAGAGGAAGGGAGAGGAATAGAGAGTTAGAAACATCGATGAGAGAGAAACATTGATCAGCTGCCTCCTGCACACCTCCTACTGGGGATGGTACATGCCCTTGACAGGAATCGAACCTGGGACCTTTCAGTCCGCAGGCCGATGCTCTATCCACTGAGCCAAACCAGTTAGGGAAAGATTCTTTTTTTTTTTTTTTATTGCTTAAAGTATTACAAAGGGTATTACATATGTGTCTTTTATTTTTAAAGACTCTTTATCTCAGGAATCTTTTCCTGGATGTTTTGTCTTCCAATCATACAACATTCCTCAATTTGTAGTTGGGTATGTAAGTCAGTCGGTTGTAGGGTAAGTCAGTTAATGCTTCTTGGGACTACTGGTACTTTCCACTTTCTTGGTATCAAACCATATCTTCATTCAGCACAGATAACATTTCAGTCATATGCCCCATAAAATCAGCCGAATTTAACCTTTAACCTTTGCATTCCATCTACTAGAAAATATTAGTTTTCTCTGTTAATGTTATTCCCCTGATGTGCTTTGGTTTTTCTTTAAAAATAATCTTTTCCTACATGAAAAAGGATGATCAGAGAATTGTTAAATTAAAAATGGCATTTTAGTACTAAACACAGAGAGGTGAGTTTGAGGTAATTACATAGACCATAACATTATTTATCAAGCAGTGGCTTTTTCTGCCATGTGTCTAAGCAAACTGCTGTTCTCTGCTTTTAACATCGCTGTGGGGTGTTTTTTATTTGAAACTAAATATAAGCATTAGTCCATTACTGTGGGGTAATATTAGGAATGCACATGCAAATTACACCTTCTTTGAAGTATGTCCTTTTTATTTATTTCCACTTTTTGAGTTGACATTGTTGTGCTTGTTTTGACCTAAATGATAGGGGTAAACATGTGTCTGACACTTGTAAATATAATCCATGAAATGAGTCTGTCCTGTTAAAATGAACTATTATTAGAGTGGCAATGGTAGCAGATCTCATCGGTTGTTTAGTTTGAGTTCTAATTTTAATCTGTGGGCAGAGAACCACTGTAATCAGATCTTAATGTACATATATTAAGTCTTTTTCTTCCATCCGTGAATTATGAAGTTAATCACAAGAACTATGTAAAACACATTTCCTTTTACCTCTAGTGATAAGGAAGGTAAAATGTAAGCAGTTAGAGGGGAAAATGTAGAGAACAGAGTTGTGGGTGTTAGTTTCCCACCAGCTACCCCAATATAGCTGGGAATTCACTTATTGACAAAATCAAGGGTTTGAATTAAATAAATTAGAGGGTCATGTGACAGAGGCTATACACACCTTCTAGACTGGAAGTTTATTACAACTAAGGACTACTCAAATAACTACACCTGCTTATTACAGAACAGGACACAGTTAACTGGTAAAGAGGGTGCTAGAAGTTGAAAGGGAATATAACCAAATAGCTCACTCTATCAAATATAATTTTATGTCATAACCTTCATGGAGTGTTTTCCCGGGAAACTGTGGTTTAAATGTGGAACTTGCTAGCTCTATTTCTAGAGGGATCTACTTATATAAAAACCATGGGTGGTGTTCATCACGACCGGAACCTCCAGGGCCAAGCGGAAGGCAGTCAGTCCTGCAGGGGTTGTCTTGGCAACGGCTGCACCCTCCCCTGAGCTGTTTCCGGTGAGGGTGGGGTTTGAGGCAGGAACCTGCCCTCGGAGCGTGGACCCACTGAATCCTGGGTCATTTTGCCAAGGGCTGCGCCCTCCCCAGCTGTTTCCCGTGTGGCCTGAGGGAAGAACCCACCCTCAGAGCACCAGGAACGCCCAGCAGCAGTCAGTCCTGGGTTGCTAAGGTGGAGGCCATGGTGTGGTAGAACTCTGGGCCTGGCCCAACTGGGGGCATGGTCGACCTGACAGTAGAAAGGAGGGAGCCCCATTCCTCACAGAATCTGCTGTTGGATAGCTTGCTGTCAGTGGCCTGCCAGCCAGGAACCCCATTCTCCTGCACCCCGGACCCTGACAGGAGGAAGGAGGGAGCCCCTTTCCTCACGGAATCAGCTCCTTTTATTACTGTTTATTTATTAATAAATTTATATATTATTTTCATATACATTTTACTAATTTCCTTTCATCTCTCACACTTCTATTATAGAGAAAGGGCAAACAACAATATTAAAATATCTCTGCTAATTAATTCCCTTTTTAAAAAAAATATATTTTATTGATTTTTTACAGAGAGGAAGGGAGAAGGATAGAGAGTTAGAAACATCAATGAGAGAGAAACATTGATCAGCTGCCTCCTACACACTCCCCACTGGAATGCCCTTGACTGGAATGGAACCTGGGTCCCTTGAGTCTGCAGGCCGATGCTCTATCCACTGATTCAAACCAATTAGGGCAATTAATTACCTTTTAATGTGCACGAATTTGGTGCACTGGGCTACTAGTATATAAGATAGATGATAGACAAATAAATACCACACTCATGCACATGCCTACATACATAAGTCTATCATGTATATAGCATATGTGGGAGAGAATGCAACAACTCATTTGCAGACAAATCAGGGACTTGACAAAACTGAATATTATAGAAACAAGTATTTTGGAATAAGTGTAGAAAAGTAAGAACATGGTTCTAACATAGAATTAGCAAGAAATACTCTTATATCTTTCATTTTTACCCCAAATCAGTACCGGCTACTTCTGTCAGCATAGGGAAGGAAATGAGTAATACAGGTCAGGTATCAGACAGCAGGAAGGTTAGGACTTCATCAAATTACAGCATGAGCTGAAAGGAATTCACATTCCTTGTGAGACTGCTGGTTTCCAACTTCAGGTCTCGGCGGCCCAGGTGTTCTAAAAGTCTTTCCGCTAAATCCTATCATTGTGTCCCCTCATTCACTCATAGTTTCATTCAGCGAACCTGTGATGAAAGCCCGTTCTTTGGCCAGACTGTGTAATACTTGGTATCAGTCCTTTGTGTGCTCGACTGTGACCCGGCAGTTGGTGCTGGGGGAGCTGGGCATGGAAATTGTGAAGTTTCAAAACTCCCTGTGGTATTGGACATGATTTCTAAACGAGAGGATATTGTAGGACTAGTGCCAGAAGTTGATCTCCATCCTGCGCTTCCGAAATGCCTATGCATATCTCTGCGCTCGCGTCCATCGCCATCTATTAGTGCCTTTTAGTTGTCTTTCTCTCCCTCGAGACTGTGACCACTTAGGCAGGTGCAAAGTCCAGGGTGGGGCAGCATATATTCTATATGGAAGAGATTAGAGTTTTGTTTTTTTAATGAATGAATATGCTAAAATATTGAGTTTGATTAACATTCTTCAATATATATCATGTTTAATCATTAATATGAACATCTTTTTAATATGCAACTTACTCAGAAAAGCATGGAGGTAGTTTGTGGATTTTTAAAATGTGGAGTTTTTTTCTGTATTTCTCTCTCTCTCTCTCTCTCTCTCTCTCTCTCTCTCTCTCTCTCTCTCTCTCTCTTTCTCTCTTTCATGCACATCCTCTACTGGGAATCGAGCCTGCAACCCAGCCTGGGTTTTTTTGAGGTTTTTTTTAATCTGAGGAATTTTTACTCCAGCAATTCTACTCCTAAGAATCCTAAAAACATACTTGCTTATGTATACATATACATACAAGGGTGTTTACTGCAGCTTTGTTTTCATAACAGTAAGACATTTAAAATAAACTGGTACATTTATATTTGACTATAAAGTAGCCATTATAATATATATGAATTAGATCTATATATACTGACAAGAAAGATCTCCACGACATACTGTTAAGTAAAAAAATGAACACAGAAAATGGATTCACATGCACATAAAAAGCCAGTCCCTAGATAGAAATTGTATCACATTTTAAATTATAGTTCTTAATTTTTTAAAATTTATTTACCTCATTCCTCTATTTTTACTCTGAGGTTTTATAAGCCCACCTCCAATAAACTGCTTCTGTTGTAATTAGTTATCTTCACCACTCATCTCCTCCCACTCTACCTTTATTCTTTATTTTTTCTGTCTGAGGTGAGGAATTTTAAAATTTAATATTTAAACCACCAGACCTGTAACTTATGATAATAAAGAATATGCAGTAACACCATCACCATAATCTATTATAAATAGTAGAAGAACTTTTTAATTGAATGATAAAAATGATCAACTTCTCTAAAGGGCAGTAGAAATTCTGCTATTGATATGTATTCAAATCAATGTCAATATCAGCGTGTAGAATATGATGTTAGAGAACATTCTTAGTGGTTCATAAAACTGAAGACATGTTAAGTTTCAATAGACAATCAAAATTTAAAAATTTACATTAATTTTTCTGAGCAAAATTATTTGTTATTGTTTTGTTTGTTTGCTTAAAACAGCAAGTCCTAGAAATCATTAGGCTATATCTTATCAATTTATGCATTGGATGTTTCACATTTAATACAAAGTTTAGAAGAGTAGAAGAACTCCACTAAGCAAGCAAACGGTAATTACTCCTTCATAATTACCGTGCAACTTTATTGCTATACATTGTTATAATTATATTTTAAATACTCCCCACTTACATGATAGACCATAATGTCTGCTAGCACATTGCAATCTGTGGCTTTTAACTGCGACGCATTTCCACAAAGGCGTCTTTTTCATTTAGTCTCTATTTTAACTACTGTGAAAAGAGACTAACCAAAATTAATTGGCAACAATACCATAAGGAAATCGTAGACAATATGATATTTCTGTGCTGCTGAAATCATCTCATTACTCAGAGGATTCCTGTTTGATATCTAAGAAGTATTCCTTCTCCCGTTAGGGAGGCAGTCATAATCACATCCCTGTTTCTCAAACTTCAGTGTTCTCACCAGTCACCTGGGGATGTGGCTCTAATGCAGGTTTTGATTCAGTAGATCTGGGAAGGGCCCAAAACTCTGCATTCTAGCAGGCTCCCGGTGATGTTGATACAGTGCTGCTGGTCCTTGGACTACCCTTTGAGTAGCATCACTTTAGAGCAGTGGTTCTCAACCTTCCTAATGCCGTGGCCCTTTAATACAGTTCCTCATGTTGTGGTGACCCCCAACCATAAAATTATTTTCTTTGCTACTTCATAACTGTAATTTTGCTACTGATATGAATCGTAATGTAAATATCTGATATGCAGGATGTATTTTCATTGTTACAAATTGAACATAATTAAAGCACAGTGATTAATCACAAAAACAATATGTAATTATATATGTTTTTTCTGATAGTCTTAGGCGACCCATGTGAAAGGATCGTTCGATCCCCAAAGGGGTTGCGACCCACAGGTTGAGAACCGCTGCTTAAGAGTATCATATATACCTATGTGTAACATGCTGTTAACAATACTCGCACACACGCATGTATAAACTACACCCTGACCATCATTACTTTTCACCCTCAACCCTGGAAATTAATTGCTACTGTCAAAGAACTTAACACAAAAACAGCATTCAACCTGGGAAAGTCTGCCAAGTAAGCACTAGGCAGTTTCACTCTGACGTCAAGTCAATGAAGGCTTCCCTAAGTATGTGACATTGAGCTATATTCTGAAGGTTGATTAGTAATTTAGTTTGCAGATGAAGGGTTTGTGTGGGGAGTGGGGGGAGTGGGGGGGGAGGTAGGGCTGGGTAGGTGGATGGTGGAAGCTAGTGGGGAGGGAAGCTAGAAAAGGAAATTCCAGGCAGGAGGAAGGGCATTTAGAGGTGAGACAACTGTAAACCATTTGGACTGGGAGGAGAATGATGAAAGATAAGATTAAGAGGACAAATTCTTATCTTCTAATCAAGGAGTTTGAATTTTATCTTGCATATTTAGGAGTCACCTAATCACTAGGAGAGTATATGTATTTTAATCCACCTAATTTACTAATGTTATCTCTTCCACTCTCAATGAAATATACCTCTCCTCCCACCCCTCCCACCCCAAACTAAAAATCCAAATTACATTCCTGGAATTCAAGGATAATATTATGGATAGATCCATCTTTTTTTTTAATGACACACTTAAAAATTTGTTTCTGGGTTTTATTCATTTAGTAACTCATTGTGGTCCTATCTTTCCCCCCATCATAATCATCTTCAAATGAGTAAAGTAACAGCAGTTTCAATTTAGCAACATCGGGATATATAAATAAGTCATTATCAAAATCCATAGCTTATTAAAGAGTCTTCAAATATCAGGTGGCTAAGATTTGAGGCTTCTAAGACACTGTAAAAGACAATTCATGAAGACATCTCAGTTGAAGGTTAAGAAAGTCTCACTCCATGACTTTTTAAGTTTCTCTTAGCAATAAGAAATAATTTTTTGAAAAGGGAATTGTGGTGCTGGGTGAAAAAGGTGAAAGGATTAAGAAATACAAATTGGTAATTACAAAATAGTCACAGATATGTAAAGTACATCATAAGGAATATAGTCAATATTATTGTAATAACTGTGTCTGGTGTCAGAAGGGCACTAGAATGACATAAATGTCTAATCACTGTGTTTAAACTAGTATAATATTGAATGTCAATTGTAATAGAAAAACAATTTAATTGAAAAAAAATAATGGAAAACTTCAAGATAGGTTTCAAATCCAGAGTCTCATAGTCTATCTATATTTGATCCTTAGCAAATGAGAATATTGTCATTTGGTAATTTCGTGGCGAGGATGCTTCTGCAAAATTTTGTGATGCCAGTGTGTAGAAGAAATCCAAAAGTTAACAATTTATTCAGTGCCCTTTGTTTTCCTGCGAACACCGCCCCCCTAATTCTATAGCTTCCAAGGCTGCACCAAAAGAGGCTTTTAAATATGTGTGTATGTGTGTGCACATGTGTGTACATATGTACACATGTGTGCATACATAAACAGATATATCAATTCTCTTTATATAAATGTATGCCTTATATATTTGTTAAATATTTAATAACATACATTTAATACATACATATAAACTAAAGACTTGGGAAAACTCTGTCTTTTTAGATCTTTACATATAGGTATACTAGAGGCCCAATGCACGAATTCGTGCACTGGTGGGGTCCTTCGGCCTGGCCTGTGGGGATAGGGCAGAAACTGGCTCTCCAACATCCCCCAAGGGATCCCAGATTGCGAGAGGGTGGTCCTCAGGTGATGCACCCCGTAATCGGGCTCCCTCCTCTCTGGTTCCAGGTGTATCACCTGAGAACCGCAGCAGGGCTGGGATGAGCAGGAGTGGTGCGATGCCTGGCCTAGGCTCAGGCTCCTCCCCAGCACACTACTACATCCCTCAGGGTATGTTGGACTGCTGGTTTTGGCCCAAAGGATTCCAGATTGCGAAAGGGTGCAGGCCAGGCTGAAGGACCCCACCAGTGCACAAATCCGTGTACCAGGCCTCTAGTAGATAGATAATTGTTTTTTGGAGGACAAACTAAAGGTAGAGATGATCTCTTTCAACAAAGAAAAATTTCCTAGAACTTGGTTCTAGCACAGTTATTATCAAACATTTTAGTAAGGAATTTGGGGGAAAGAAAACTCAATGAAACCCATTGCTCTGTGGGTGGCCTGGTACTTTTTCTAGTAGTAAAATACAGCTTTGATGGATTCAAACATCCACAGACCTTTTGCCATTGAGTCACACAAAAATAATAGTAATAATAATTTAAAAAGGAAAAAGAAAAAGGAACATTCATTAGGCAACTGCATTTAAACACACATACTAGTAAGAGCAACATGACCTGCCTCATATGGGGGGGGGGGGGGAGGGAGCAGGTGGATAATAATGGAAGCCAGACTTTGGTGCTGACTCCGGGGAGGGATCTGGCTGCAGTGGGCAGATGGTCCAGTGACAAGCTTAGTCAGCAAGAACCATTTGGGAAACACAGATCCTCTCCGTGAGCAAATCTTTTTGTCATTCCTGGAGAACAGTCACATTCTGTGGCCAAACCACCTTGGAATTAGAGTGGAACCAGGCTGATGAAAATTAAGCCCAGTTGATTAAACACTCTGAACTCTGACTCTGACAAGTGATCAGCTTTCACAGCTGAACACTGGCAGTGGCTAACAGGGATGCTAAGAGATGATGATAGTTACAGCTAACATGGATTTAGTGTTTGTTTTATGTACTGGGCATTGTTTTAAGCCCTTTCCATGCATTAATTCATTTAATTCTCACAACAGCTCTTTGAGGTAAATAACAATATCATCTCCATTTTATACATGAGGAAAATGAGTCACAGAAATGTTTTTTGTTTGTTTTAATAATGCCGATTGTCTTTTAACTAGTAAGTCAGGAAACTAGGCCTCAAACCCAGGAAGCAGACAAGAAACATGAACAAGTCTATAGAAACATGAACAACCAGAAGAGAAGCCATTGTCATAGTCTATAAGAATCTGTTTTATGAGACACAAATTACAATGAGTCTTGATTCAGACAGTAGAAAGTATGACTCATGAAAGCCATTATCCAAAGAAGCACAAATGGTAGAATCTTCAATTCTATATCAGCAGGAGATTTAAGGTTTTTATAGATTTGGTGGTCTAGAAATTTGTGTTACTGCCAGTGATAAACTCACATGTTAGCATGACCATACCATTTGAATGGATGGTTGAATGTGAGGAATATATATGTACTTTTGAAATCTCATAGGAAATTTTTTTATGCATAGAGTTTGAGGTCTGGTGATTGCATTTATCCTTTTGGGTTTCATCTGGAGAAAAGTTTAGATAAATTCCATAATAATATTTTGCTTCAGCTAGATTAGTAAATGCAAGCAACCTAACTGGGAGTGAAAATGCAGAGGAATGGCTTTTGGCATTATCTATTAAGATAATAATGCTACATATCAATTTCTAAATCTTAGTGCATGAAACAATAAAGATTTATTAAAGATTTCTGGGATGGCCTTGACTGAACTTACCTGGGCTTACACATTTTTCTGTGGTCAACAGCGCATTATCTATGTGCCCCTGCTGATCTTAGACAAGCTCACTCAAATGTCTGGGTGGGTGTTTGCCATTGGATGATCTAGTTTGGCCTTGGCTGGAATGGTAGGGATGACTCATCTCTATTTGTAGCTCATCTTCCAGCAGGTCTGGCTGGGCATATTCAAGTAGCTATGCAGAGAAACAAGCTATGCAAAGCAAGCCCCAATGCTTAGAAATATTTTGTATCATTTACTAATATCTCATTGGTCAAAACAACTTATCTGAGGTCAGACCAAGGGTCAGGTTGAGAGAACTCAACAATACTAAATGACAAAAGAAAAGGATATTGGGAGGAGTAAAGAATTAGAACCATTAGTACAATTAATTTTTAGTAGAACACATTTTTTCCTCCAGAGTATGGGGCGAGGAGGAAAGGATTCATTTTGGTTTTCAGACTGTAAACTTACAAATTGATATTTGGTTTGTGCTCAGACAAATAAACTAACAAAAAACCCTCCCAGGCATGTTAGTGCATTGATCAGGTTTGTTAGCCAATATGGCTTTTTAAAAATTCATTCATTTTAAAACATGTTTGTAGTAATAACAAGCAGCAATTTTCACAGTCAAGTAAGGATGTGGAGGTGGCGCCAATTCACAAAGAATAATTTTTTGCCCTGTTACGTTTTCAAAAGATTATCATTTTGCAGAGTAATTACAGAAGAGGGGTTCGTCAGATGTTAGTTTGGGTCACTTTTTCTTAGGAACTAAGTATACAGAGTCACTAAGGACCATATTTCTCCCCCCTCCCCGCCCCCCATCATCCATGGTTCGTTTGTTAGGGCCATATCCTTTGGCTATATTTTATCATGTGGGTTCACTTAATATTCAAATCGTTAGTCCCCCTGGGATTCTGACTAGATTTTACTGGGAGATTGGATTGAAAGGGGTTGGATGAACAATCAATTTCCAGTCTTTATGAAATTTTAGGGGATAATGAGAAAAAAATAGCTAATTTGGTTGCAATTAGCAAAATAGCCCCCTTTGTAGAAAGAAGCTCCTAAGTACCTGTTTCCAAAATAGAACTTGACAGTTTCTACAGTGAAAACAGAGTTAATTTGAGGGAGAAATATTTACCCAAACATGAATACTGGTTATGAATGTTTCTAGCATAACTGGAAGGGGTCGCCGCTGGCCTCTTTACTTCTAAGGCAAGTTCACATTCTGCTTCAGCTGATTATTTTTTCAACAATATTTGTCATATGCTTTTATGGTCTGCCAGTACTTTTTTGAAGCCCAGTTAGATCAGCAGCCAACAGAGCTGAGACTAAAAGGGGGCCAAACATCTCTCCAGAAGCAAGACTACTTCAAAAGATATGCGTTACAAAGCCCTACTGTGACTCAAATAATCACTTATTTTTAAGGGGGATTTGCTAATGTAGGATTGGTTTCTTATCTTCCCAGCCCCTAGTGAGCCTTTACTGTGCAAATTCGCTGATGGAGGACAAAAGAAGAGACAGAATCAAAGCAAATACACCCAGAATGGAAGGCCTTGGCCCAGGGAAGGAGAGGTGAGTCCCAACTGGCTTGTGCTCAGAAACTTGGCAGCAGACATCCCTCAGTAGAGGGACAACACAGACGTTTGGGGACTTGAGGAAATCAGGTCCCATGGAAAAGCAAATGGCTTCTCAGGGGGCAAATGAGCAGGCCTTTGTTAATGTGCTCAGGATAAAATTTCTTGAGAAAGAGATAGGACTTCAACATTGACCTCAGTTCTGCACTACAGTAAGTCATCTGTCTTTAACTAAACTTGAACCCCATAGGCACCCATAGAAAGACTTATTCACAAGAAGTGATGTGTAATTGTATAATAGCTAAAAAATGAGGGTATGATTACTTAAGAAAATATTGGTGAAATCAACAGTGAGAGTTGAGTGTGTTTTGAAACAAGCAAACAAACATTGAGATTGAGGTGTTCCACTTGCACACGTGTGTGTATTTATGCATATTCCCAGATGTTCATAAATGTGTTGATATGTGTTATGTATGTTTATATATCAATGTAAAATATAACATATTCTGTTGGTCAAGGAGAAAGAAAAGTCGATACGCACAGGGTTTTGTTTTTCACAACAAGGAGGAAAGCATGTAACTATTAATTTTCCATTTTCTCTCGTAACACAAAATGGTAGAAAAGCAAGCCTATGGATCCAATTCCACTTGGAATGATTTCTTTTGGTTATTTTTTTCTTGTAAGAAAACAAAGAAAAGTGTCTGGGCTTCTAAGAGGTCTTTTTATTCTTTGTGAAAGGAATGAAGTTGTTTGAATGACTTGAATAAATGCCATTTTGTACCAAGGCCATAATTTCAACAGAAGAGCTTTATTTAGCATTTCTATTCAAAGCACCTACTTCACCCATTTATCATTTAAGAGGCATCCTATTTGATGCAGCATTTTACACTCTTAGCACTGAGAGGACATTTGTAAGGAAAGAAAAGGGGGGTATTTTTCTCAGCCCATCCTTTAGCCATTTTTCAGTTTCTAAGGCTCAGTTTTGAGCATTTTCATGCAGGTCTCAAAACCCCTCTTAAAGAGTATACTTATATCCAAGTACTGTATAATCTATAACTCATTACCTGAAGACATGAAAAAGAGAATCACCATGGAGTGCCTAAAGCTATTTTTAAAAAGGCAAGAGTCCCAATATTCTCAATTTTAAAAAAGCTGAATGACCCATGTGTTTTTAGCGTGCAGTTTAATGGCCAGTGGTTAGCACCACTGCCCCCAGAAGACAGCTGATTTCTGATAGCGCTCATTCTCACATTCGTCCCATACCAAACATCCAGAGTCTAGAAAGATTCACTTGATCTTTTAAAATGTGGCTGGGTCAGATGCCTGCTGAGTAGAAAGATTTCTGGATCCAAACTGTAACCCAAAAGCCTCACAGCTGAATTAGGTAACTTGGCACTAACGACTGAAAGTTCCATTCTTGTCTTCTCAAGAAGCTATAATGTTACATATGCAGTGCAGAATTGGGATGCCAGGTGCAGCAACACGCTTCGCCTGAGTCTACCTTTCATAGAAACCAAACCAATAAACATAAAAGAAATGCAGAATTAGAGCTGCCACCCTGATACTGTGTACCGAATCTGGGCTTCTGGTTTAGAGTATGATACAAAAGAGCGTGTGTGCTCTTGGCCTGGAAACATTGTGGTGTTCAGTTTAGGACCCAGAGTCCCTTATAATTCAAATGTAGGCTTTAAATGTATATTCCTAATCTCTGTTTTCAAAAGTTACTTTTTCCTGTTGAAGTATGAAAATCAAGGGACCTTAATAAATTTATCTGTGACCAATACAAATATATTCCAAGGCTGTAGACACATTCAGAGGAAAGAAATCAGAAAAAGAAATGGCATGCACTAAAAATGTGCCTATCAAATATATTGATTTTGAGGTGAGCATGTTAGTTTTTATAATTTTATTGTGGTCTTAGAAGTTGACACACCAAGAATGTTGGATAACTTTGTGTGTCCATCACAAAATATTTTGTACCTGCTAGAGTAAAGTGTATTAGTATGATTGATAAAGTATGGCATAATATACATTAATCCCAGATAAGCAGTATTTAATTTTATATACCAGTAAATTCTAATTACTATATTTCATTGTTTCTAAGGCACACATTTTTGTTGTTGTTTTTCCACATTTTCACACTTCTGAAATTGTTTCCCTCATATCATCAATGTCATCATTACAAGATAATTTGTGTTTGCTCCTGTAAGTCACCTAGGTGTATTACCTACATTCTCTGTTTAAGGTCTATGACCACACTGATTGCATGAATTGAAGCTTTCATCAGAGCAAGAGCAGAGGGTCAGATTCTTAGAGGAAATTATTTTTTGTCCCCTTCCTTTATCCAGTGCTAAGATTGAGACCTGCAACTCCCTCAAAGCTCATTTCTGATGGGTAGTGGTGTTTTTCATTTATCTGGTAGCCCTTTGACATCCCAGCTTCATGAGGAGGCCATTTTGGATGTTTGTTTTGCTTGTTTATTTGTTTTGTTATACAGTTGACCTTGAACAACAGGCATTTGAACTTCACAAGTTCACTTACACGTGTGTTTTTTATAATATGTTTTTATTGATTCTTAGAAAGAGGAAGGAATAGGGATAGAGAGATCGATGAAAGAGAAACATCATTGATCAGCTGCCTCCTGCATGCCTCCTACTGGGGATTGAGCCTGCAACCTGGGCATGTACTTTGAACTGGGAATCGAACCAGTGACCTCTTTGTTCATTGGTCATTGCTCAACCACTGAGCCACACCGGCCTGGCTGCACATATTTTTTTTCAATAAGTATAGAGTTGGCCCTTCATATCCCCTGGTTTCCCATCCACAGTTTCAAACAACTGCAGACGAGAAGCAGTTATCAATCTGCAGTTGGGAATCCGCAGATGCTGAGGGCCAACTATATGCATCGTTCTACCCTATTTTATATCAGGGACTTGAGCTTCTGTGTATTTTGGGGTCTGGTTTGGTGAGGATCTGAACCAATCCCCCATAGAAACTTAGTTAAATTTGGGGGTATTAAAAGTTACATGTGAATTTTCGACTGCATGGGGTTGGCATTCAATCTCTGTGTTGTTCCAGGGTAAACTGTATACGATAATGGTAGACCTTTCAATCATCATTACTTTAGATACAGTGAAGGATCATTTAAATTCTGTGGCTTTAGAATTTGAGATAATAGCACAAATTGAGGCTGTTTACTTTCCTCCTTTTGAAAATCAGGTAAAAACATTAGTGTGAAAAGCATTTCTGATGAAATGCTGAAAATACAAAACCATTGGACTGCAAGCATCTAAGGAGTACCTTAAACATGACAATTTATAGGCTAATTAAAACTTTAATTTGTTATATAAATCCATTTTCTTCTGGGTGGCATTTTGATAATAGTTCCTTTAGCATAGTTTAGTGAAATGCATTTTTTTTTTACCCCCAAAACTCCAATATTGAAAACTTTATACTCATATCTTAGTGAGGTTTTGAAATAAAAACATATGCTGGTACATATTTTTGTATAAGGAAAACAAAGGAATATTTTAAAGTTATTATTAGCTTTCAAGTGACAAATGAAACTCTGAGCAGAATGATTAGAGGTTGGGGCTATTTGGCCTTTCTTTCCCGGTGCTCCACAGATCTGACTGCTTTATTTCTTAACACAGCAGTTTTCAAATTTTTGGTCTCAAATAAGTTTTAATACTCTTAAAAGTTATTATTTATTACTTCATTCAAAAGAAATAATAAACCCATCTCACTATCAAAAATAGTATATTTTGTTGAAAGTACTATATTTTTCAAAGCAGAGACAATTATTTTTGAGAATAATGACACCGCTTTACATTTTTGCAAATCATTTAATGCCTGACTTAGTAAAAGATGACCAGATTTACATATCTGCTTCAGCACATGTGTTACAATAATCTGTTTGCTATAAGCATATGAAGTCTAGCTTATGTAGACATGTCCTTGAGAAAGGCAGGAACTATGGATGTCCCCAAAGGATCTCAAGAACCCTGGGGTGTCATGAGACCACCTTTTGAGAACCATTGTCCTAGAGAAGCTTTAGCCAAGGACAGGGCTGCTATTCCACATCCATATACCAGGAGAACCAGGCAGCTTGTGGAAATATTAAAATGTATCTGTAGCATTTGGTACATAACTACTGGCAATGATCTATCAGTGCAGCTCCATTGCCCCTTCCACTCTGGTGCCTCCTTGAAGACCTCTCATGATCCAGCAAAAATGAGGTGCTGGCTGGCACAGCAGGAGTTCCCCGGGATCCTACTTCAGCATTTAGATTCTGATTGGCCAGTGCTTATGCCATACTAGAGGTAAAATGTTTTAAGGTCACTCCTAGCTCAGAAATAGTCTCACTTTGTCATCTCTATGACTCTCAAAATATTACATTGGCCATATATTTGATGTTATCTGACATCATATTCTCGGTTCTTACTTCAGGCAATATGTTGCCCAAATTGATCTTGTTAGCGTTCCCCCAAAGGACTAGTCTGGAATCAGGAATGCATAAAACTAGTCCAAAAATATACCAGATACGTGAAGAGAAAATCCTGATGTGTCTTTCTATATTTCTCAAGAATATATTTTCAATGACTACCAAAAAACCACCAAGTCTGTTTGTACTCTTTGCCCCAAATGATAGCTGATCAAAAAACACTCAACTATTTTGTAAACATGATTGAATCAAATCAAAGGATGGATGTTTCTATTATGAGAATGAAAGTCTCTAAAATTTTGAAGTTGTTTTACATTGACTCTTGTGTCTATTCTTTGAATTTCCTTCAGAATTTTCAAATATCAGTAAAGGCTAAGTTTCAGATCACAGAAGATAATGCTATTTCTACAAAATTTTATGCTGGGATATTACCCTTAAATAGTTGAAATGTTATAAACAAATTATTTTCACTGGCTTCAAAACTCTAATCTAGCTTTTATAAAATCTTCCCAAGCCCTATACTAATTGAGTCATTAAATGTCACTGATAATGATTGCTTTGGGAATTGTACTTCCAAGAAATAGTGTTTTGGCCATGGATACAAACAAGAGATATGCCAATTGAACAAATACAGAAACTAACAAAGTACTCATACATCTAGTGGGGGGGGGAAAAAAAGACAAGCTTTTATTACAAAAACTAAAATCAATAAAATTACATTTATTGCCTTTATCTTCTTCACAGTTCTCTGCCAGAGCCAATTTAAAAGCAATGAATAATAAATATTTTGTCTTTGATGCTCTGAAGAAATATTATTTTTTACTATGAAAACACTTAACAAGATTATCTTCAAGTCTCAATATTCAAATGAACTAATGGAACTAATTAGCATTCAACAGGTTTCCAGGAATAGTTTTTAGGTTATGTTGAAGAGAAAAACAAATAAGTTTTTTTGGTGTGTGCATTCTAGGAATACTAATGTTTGGAATTTCTCACTTATTTCCAGGTAAAGAGCAAGTTTTAGATGAAGCATCAGATGATATACTATTTCTTGAAGATATTATTTAAATGCATTTGGAGTTGCACAAAGGACAGGAGTAGAGGATAGGCCCTGCATAATACCAGGGGGTGCCATTCACACAAACCAGAAATGGCATCCCTTAGCATAGTAAAAATGCTATGGCTTTGCCTGGACATGTTAGTTTAAAAACCTTTTATGAGATGGAATAAACTGGCATAGTGTCCTTTAATGTCCTTAAGTTAATAGATCCCATTAATCCACACAAAAGTCCCATATTAGTGACTGAAAGCTAAAGTTATCAGTTTTATCACAGTCAACTTAAGCTAAGTGATCTGTTATAACCTACAACCTAGATAATGTTATCTTATTATCAGACCTGATATGGACTGTTTTCAGTGATGGATAAAAACTTCCCCTGTGCTGTAACGTTCTATAACTTTGGTCCATGTAGAGTTACTATTAATAAAGTCTCTTTAGTGCCAGGAAGTGAATGAAGGCCTGCAAAGTGTATATGGGAAAATGAGATTTCTCATGCTATTCTAAAGTCCATAGCCAAGTTCAGGCAAGGTTGATAAACCTGATTTCCAATACCCAACCTCCTACCTGTTGTACCTCAAGGCATTAGGAGGAATTATTCATTTTGTCTACATCCACTCATGATTGAGGCAAAAATGTCTTTTCAGATTTCTGAATTGGCAGATGATCATTCTCAACTCAATAGTTACACCCTTTGTTCCAATTCTAGATAAGTAAACATTTTCTTGGAGGGATATGTTCTAATTTTTTGTTTGTTTGTTTTTACTTTTCAATTTTTTTTGAAAAAAAATCTGAATACACACAGATTTCGATTTTAACTGTGTCTTCATCACCATCATCATTGGTGCCCTTGCGTGACTAATACGTTATGCTGTGTCCTGAGGACACAATGAGGTATAAGGTATGATTTCTGCCCTCAGCATATATTAGATATAAACACCGAGAGTAAGAAGCCCTGTGTTTCCAATTTGCTTTCTTACCTTTTACACAAATGTTCTTTTTGAGATCATACTTGTATTTGGAAGAGATTTTTTTTTTTGAAGGCAACATTGAAGAAGAAGAAGAAGAAGAAGAAGCAGCTTAAGGAAAAAGCAGTCAGTGAGCACTTGTTGAGTGTCCGTTGGGCAGGAGGCATGAGATTGCATGCTATGGACATGGTGTCAACACATAGACAGATTCCCACCTCCTTGAAGCCTAAAATGGCAAAGGCCTTCTTTGTCTGTAAAACAGGAGATTAAAAGTGGAATGGAATATCAATTAGCGCTGTAGAAATAAAACCAGTGACTATAACTGACTTCATATCTGTATAATAGTGACAGAAAACCAAGCTGAAATAAGAGAAATCACAACAGAAAGAAACAGCAGCTGCAAGAACATTAGTTCACATTAATCTTGTTGCTACGCATTAATTGCTTGTTTGGGTATTTGTTTTTCAGGGTAGGTAACTGAGAAATTGATTTATATGCATTTATAAACCAGAAATTCTCCCGAGTTGGAAAGCTCCACCTTGTCACCTGGCTGATAGAGGCCTCTGTGCCCTTGAGTGCTGGCTGAGTGGCACAGAGAGAAGCAACTTGAACTTTGGGGTGTTATTAAATATATCTTGAGTCCTTCCCTAATACACCTATTAAGAATAGTACTTCTTTCTGAATTCTGAGGAACTGTGTATGTCTACATCTGTTTGCTTTTCTTCATAATTTATAAGGCACTTTAGTGGTTAAGGGAGAAAACTCTAGAATTTAAATCACAAATCTACAGCTTGTGAGCTGAGTGACAACACAGCAGATTTTTCAGTCTTTAACTTTCCTTTTCCTCATCAGTAGAATGAGGATGGTCAAAAGTGTATACTTTGTAATTGGAAGGATTAAATGAGGAAGTGAAGGTAAAGTACTGAGCACAGTGCCTTGAAAATTAGAATTGCTCATGTATCAGCTGTTATTATAACTGTCATAATATCATTAACACAATCCAGGGCTTTTTCACCTGAAAGCCAGCTTTACTGTGTTCCTTATGACTCAAATGGTTAATTCCTTTTTTTCCAATTTTATGCCATGTCTATATTTATTTTCCAAACAGGAATTATTTAAAATTATTTTTAAAAGAAAATTTGCTGCCAGTATAATTTTCTAGCTGAATTTTTTTGCTTATTTTTATAAAACATCATGTGAAACAAGTCAAAATTATTTTAACTTTGACCCACATTTTATTAATGTTTTTATAAGATCACATTCCAAATCATAAAGCATTATTTAGCACTGAAACATTAGTTGTTTTTGAAATTTCTAGCCAACTTTCCCTTGAGGTTCAAGAAAAAATTATTTCTATTAACCTTGAAGCCATACTGACTGCAATTTAATTTTATAATACTGAACATCAGAAAATTTATGTTTTAGAGATATGAAATTTAGGTATGCTCAATGAGCTACTAGAAATTAAAGTACTTTGAGGAGAGACCCTATATCTAAAGAATTAGTATAGCTGTATAGTAAATAGAAATAGTATATCTAAATAATTATTTTAGAAACTTACTAAAACATGTAGATTCAGGATATCTCTGATCATATTTCAGGAAAGTTGAAATATCATCTATCTAGTTCACTACTATTTTTTTGTGTATATGATAGTGCATGATAATTAGTTGTATAATTATTTTCTTTAATAAGACCTTGGGAAAAAAAATTAAGATATATCTATTAACATTGCCAGGTTCTGCAAAGTCTTTTTATCTTGAACCTAAGGGGAGTCCTTACTTTTGACTGTTATGGTGAATGCCAGCACTTGCAAGTTGGGTTTGTCAGCCAGCCCATGAGATGTCATTTTTATTCATGTCATGGGCTTTACCTGTAATTTGGAGAGCAGACACAAAGTGAAGCCCCTTTTAATCTCTAAAGAAATTTTCTCATTAGCACAGAACTTGAATTCTCAGTAATTCAGCATGAAAACTTCCTTACTCGGTTAAGTGTTCTTATTTTAAAGTTGCTGGGCCCAATATGCACTAACCTATGATCACTAAAGATAAAAAAAATAAATCTTATAAATCCCTATAATAGTGTATTTTTTGCATATAATGTGATTAATGATGAGTGCCAGTCCTCTGTCTCGTCTCCATTCGCAAGAAAGAGGATGGGGTGATATTCTTATGTTGTTGGAGCAGAGGTATGAATGGGGGTTTAGGCTGGGGAGATGACCGAAGTAATTACAAGGAGAAAGACTGATGGTTTATCTCCATGTCCCCTATATTCCCTTGACCAAGTCTCAATGGATCAAGGCAGCTAAATGGGGCATCAACCAACTGGGAGATTTCTGGAGTTGTCATTATTCTGACAGTCCTAGCCTTCCACAAGACTCAGAATGGTCCCCATCAATATTTAAGCCATAGCTCCAACCTCCAAGTAACATCAAATTGTAGTTGGGACCTGGATGAATATGGACCACTTAACCAGATACCCAGGACTTTCACCTATCTAGATGCACAGGATTGCCCTGTTAGCAATATCAGCAGCATTTTATATTTTTCACCTTGTAGACATCCTATTATTGGTTCCAAGACACCATCAATTAAAGATGAAATATTATTTTAAGTGTCACTAAAAAAGAAGAGACAATTGCCAAGCTATCAAATGCCATCAACTATGTCAGTACCAATTTCACAGATATTAATATGTGAAATAAAAGCGATGTCTTAGTATCGATCAGTTTTAGTTGTTTAGACTAAGATAAAAGCAGGAGTTCATATATAAAATATAGTAATGTTCTCTTATTTTCTTTTATGCTTATCAATCAAGGCTTAATTTAATTTCAGTTTTAATGACAAACTAGGACTTCTTTTTCCCTTAAGACTTTGAGAATCTTAGCAGGCTACATCATACAATGCTAGTATACTTTTTCTTCTGCTTCCTTTTTAACAATGCTTTTTCTGTGCAGCCTTAGGCTTTCTCAGCCATCCAGTCTTCATTCTGTCTGCATCTTTCTCTCTTGTTCTTCTCTGTTGCTATATAAGAGAGAAGTTCTCTATCTGACAAGAATGCTTTTAGTAAAAGCCAGAAAAGGGAAATTCCATGACGGCATAGTGTATAAACAACAGCATGACTCCCCTCGATGTTTTTCTTTCCCAAACATAAAGAGGTGAAATTTTCTCTGTTTATTGACCTTTTTTTGGCTATTTTTTAAAGTGATCAATCCTTTGCATCTCATTTGCTTGAAGATGTCAAGATGTCTTTTAATTAACAGTCCTCTTCTCCCCACTCCTGGTCAGTAACTTGGAGAAGAGGGGCCTCCTTCTGCTAGGCTCCTACTCATGATCTGTCTCAGTACACTGGCTTCCCTGCTGCATGGAAAGGTCTCTGAGCATTGCCAGCACTCATCTTGTTTCCCTCTGTCTCTACTGACCAATCAAAGGCTAAAACATTTTCTTTAGAAGTTTGAGTTCAGTGGAAGTTTTGAAGAGTAAAGTTTACTAATAAAATAAGGGAAACTTAAAAACACTCAAATTCCTTTTTCAAATACCCATTTAACTGAAGTCCAAATTCAAAATAGTCTTTAGGTCAATTAGGTATTTATTAGCTTATTTAATAAACATTTATTGAGTCCCTATTATGTTCCAAACACTTATGGACACAGGCAAGAATCTAGTTGAAACATACATGACAACGTGTAGTCATATTAGTGCCCATCTTCAATCATGGGGACAGAACAAAGGCAGCAGTTAATGCTACAAGGAGAGACAGAGATGGCTTTAAGAGTCTGCGATGTCTGGTTTGAGGCTGAAAGACTAGAATTTTCATTTTTCTCACAGACAGTGATGCAAAGTTTCCAGCCAAAAACTACAGCAGCAGAGGTCCAGAGGTTCAGGGCAGGGTGAGTGTATGTCTGAGTTTGGTGAAGAACGGGGTCTAAAATTGCACAGCATGATTATGGACGTCAGTCGGTGAATAAAGACTTGATCATGAGGGGCTCTGTGAGCCATGTTTTATTTAGAAAATAACACTGTGTCACTAAAAGAAGAATCATTATGTAGTCAGATTTGCCTCTCGCAAGAGCAGTCTTCAAGCGCAATGGTGTGGCTGATGGATTAGAAAAACATTGCAAGCAAAAGTAGGAGAAGCTATTTATGACCAAAGGATATTAGTAAACACCCAAATAAGAAATGATAACTTCATAGGAGACGTTGACCATACTTCAAACTTACTAATCTAACTTGGCAATAAATGTCTGGAATTCAGGCTAGATACTTGAGTTTGAGATCAAGATTCAAGAATCACCCAGACATAAATAATAGTTGGAATCAGAAGGTGAATGTCATCTCTGTATGGAAGGAGAGAGGAGGAGGGTGAACCCTGGCCCTGAGTGCTGGCATCCCAAAGGCAGATGGAACATGTAACACCAAAGCAGAAATTGCTCTCTGAGCGGTCAGAAGAAAACTAGGGGACAAGCTCACAGAAACCAAAGGAAAGGAGTTTTGAAAGAAAAGAAAAATATCACTGATTAAATTATGCAAATTAATCAAGTATAATTTGGAGTAAAACTATTCCTTGAATTCATATATTATGAAAATTAGGGAGTATAGTGAGAGCCACAGGTTGGTGGGCATTGTCTTTTTTTTTAAATCTTTATTGTTGAGATTATTATAGATGTCCCTCTTTTTCCCCCCCATAGCTCCCCTCCACCCGGTTCCCATCCTACCCCAGGCCCTCGCCACCCTATTGTCTGTGTCCATAGGTAATGCATACATGCATATAAGATCTTTGTCTAAACTCTTCCCTAATGGACAGTTAGCTTGGATGTTGCTGTCTTATCTCAGGGCCATGCAGTGTAGTCTATCTTTTGTAGGCTTTGGCATTTCTTTGTTTATTGCCTCATTTGTCCCTCATCTTCTCTTCAGAGAGGCAGTGGTTACACATTGTCCAGGGGATGTTCTTTTGGCAGATGAGAGCAGACACCTGCTTTACATGGTTGACTGCCCCTGCCCAGAGAAAGAAAACATTCAATAGTCACCTGGCCATGGCAGAACCATTCCCGGGTAAAACCCTACCATGTGCCTCATGAGAAGGCCATGATTTCATTCTTTCTCATCCCCATTCTGTAAGGGCTCCATTAGCCTGTCCTCAACTTGGCCCCTTGTGTATTATTTCGGAGGATTAGTTCTCTTAACAGGAAGTAGGTTAAAAGCCCTTTTTCTTTGGCCAAAAGATTTACTTGGCATCCATGAGGTTGTGGTTTTCTGGTGATATTTATTGATTGATGACTATCTTGGGTACCCACACTTCTGGTGTCACATACAAAACCCTCCATTTCTCAGCCCGTATGGCTATTTGGATTTATGAATTCTTTCTAGCTTCCACTAAAAAAGAAACACTGTACCATGAACCCTGAAGTGTCAGTCTTTATTCTTGGCCTCCTGCCTATTCTTACCTTGATCCTTCTGGATGTAGTAACCCCACCCACCCCAGCTCTTCTGTATTTCATTGACCCAGCAAAACTATACATCTCCTGACATCTCCAAGCATATTTCTGAATCAGGCCTCTGCTCAATAGTTCTTTTACAAATGACATACCTTTTTGCCCCTACCTAAATTTAAATTTTAAATAAGTTGTGAAGTACATAATGTGTTGTTGTTTTATAAGAAAAGGAGTTTTTTTGCCATTATAAAAGTAATTTTCATTATATACAACTTAAAAGAGTCAGAAAAAAATATATATGAAAGGAAATACTATCATTTATGGTCATATGACTCAATATTTTCACATTTACCCCTGTTAAAATTGTTTTATTTCTAGTCAGAGATTTAAATTTTTTAAATTTTATTTGTTGACATATATGTACATATAATTTTGTATCATGACTTCTTCACTAAAAGGTATGTTTTCTAAAGAGAAATACTGATAAATAAATATAAACCAAGTTAAGTGAGACTTTGCTATAGAAGCAGTACCTAAACATGTATAACACATTTTCAAGTCCCTTTTACACACATCATCTTTTACTGGTAAGTCATCTTATTTTATTTAGTGATTTGACCTACACCAACCAACAGTTGGAAATATTGTTAAAATTGGTTTCAAGAAATAAACTCCTTAGAGATGACATCAAGAAAATTTCTTCTTTGCCTTCCTGAACTCATCTTGTGGTAATTTGGTACCAGTATTTACTAAATATTTACCACATATTTACTAAAGTGTTGCTTTAAAGCTGATCACAGAAGATTGGAAATCCTTGGGATTATTCATCGGTAACTCATCCAATTTTGATGACTCATGTGTCAGGGCAGAATTTAGAAAAAGGAGAAATGTTAGGCTAAAACATTAATGTTTCAGTTTCCAGGAATTTCAGTGCGTATCTGTCTGTATGAAGTTTACTGCCTCAAACTTTTTGATCCCCGTTCACATTACAGTATAAAAATAATTTGAAAAGTGATCAAAACAATTCTGCCAGCCTACCTTTTCATTGGCTTTGTTAGAGTCCATGTTCCTCTGCTTCTCCAATGAGGCCAAGCATCTCAGAAGAGTTTTTCAAAGTGCTAATACCTATTTCCTAATATGTATATTTAAGCATCATTTCTATATTTTTTACCTTTCATTTAACCTGTTAATCATTTAAAGTTATGAATATAAATATTTAGCTCCAAAGTCAACCTAATGTCTCTTAGTGAATTTCCTATAATACTAAAAATGATTATGAAACCCTAATTTCTCCAATAAGCCATATTTTTATATTTCTTCCAAAATATTTAGCTCTTTAGTATGGACTCTGTAAGGAAGGACCAGACATATTCTATTATAGTCAAAATACTAAGCCAAAATTCATCTGCTGCTGAAAAATTACAAAAATGCCCCTTTTTGTTTTAAATAAATTATAATCGCCTCTAGCACACAAAAATGTGAACTTGAGAAATGAAAGTTATTTGTTAATCTAAAAGCCTTTAAAAAAAATAAAAAGATTGACAGGATTAAATATCAGTTTTCTGCATATGTGGTGTGACATTTTCATTTTGTTCCAAGTTATTTTATTTTTGTGTTACTCCAGAGTTTGTAAACATGCCATAAAATTTGGTAATTACATAATGATGATTTCATGGTTCCAGCTTAGTATAAAGGTAGCTAGACAGAGCAGCAAAATTGATTTTCCTTTTTACCTTAATGGAAGGAAACAAAAGGAAATTGCATGCAAAATCTGCATTAAGACCATCCTAGAATTATAATTCAACCATCTATTACACATGAAATGAAAACCAGGTCAGGTGTTCATTATTGTGTTACGATGTTCAGCCAACAGGTGAAGTTCAAACAACCTTCTGTTGAACCCATGCCTTGTTTTGTTACCCAGAATGTTCCAAATGCATATGACTTGACGCTCTCTCTTGTTGTCTCCTCTTGCCAAAGGTACTGAGAGGCAGGACTGTCCCTAGGCAAAATCATGAAGTAGGTGAAACTTGTTTTTATTCCCTATCCTTTTGCAGCGACAGTCTCACCTTAGATTCTTTCTACTTCCTGTCCCCAAGTTCCTATTCCCATTGCTCATTGCTTTGGATTTACCCTGTTTTCCCAGAGGCTCATACCGTTTCTTATTGTCCAGTCCCTCTTTGATTGCATAATTTTCTTGCTCAAAAATGTTCAGTGGCTCCCCAAGAGGAGCCAGGCAGTCAAGATGGTCCCTCTTTTCCATTGGAGTCTTATTTCCCACAGCTCCCCTCCAGTGTTCTACTGCCCTTTTTATTTACACACTGTTTTCCATTCGTTTCCTTTTGCTTGAGCAGGCCTTCACCACTGATCTCCATTCGTGGAAATCCGAATCATCTTTCAAGGGTCCACTCAGCTGTACCTCCTCCAACTATCTTCCCTAATCACCCCCAGCCTCTCTCCTCCACACCTCATCTGTACCACTCATATGACACTTAACACTTCTACCTTTGTATTATAATATTTATGTGTATGTCTTATCTCCAGGCACTGTGCTGGGTCTTTTATAAACATAATCTCATTTAAATTTCACAACAATCTCATGAGGTAGGTGTTACTCTACCATTTAACAGCTAAAGAAACTGAGGCTCAAGTAGGTTAAATAATTTGCCCAAGGCCACATTGCTAGAAAGTAACAGAGCAAAGACCTAAACCCAGATCCAAAACATACATTCTTCCCACTGAACCATGTTGCCATTTTTTAGATCTTTCCCATCTTTTGAAAGATGGATGGAGTTGTAAACTGGAGGAAGAGGCCAACTTAGCCTTTCTAATGGTCAAATATGTATTCAACAAATAGAATGTATTAGTAATTACTGTATTCCTAGGTAGAACTGATTGGTTAATGACAGTCCATGAGGAATTCAATTAAAATATGAAAGAAAATAAAAAATCTGTACCTAGAGTTGCCAAAATAAACAAAGCATAAGAAGACAATGTTCAAGAAAATTTGTAATTCAAGAAAGGCTAGATAGCATTGGATTTGAGCACTACTGGGAAATAAGTACAAGAAACAGAAGTAAATGTAGGGTTGACTAGGAAAGGCTTCTGATAAGTCCGCTAGGATTTTAACCATTTGGGGTGGTTAGGAGACT
Organism: Myotis nattereri; assembly: GCF_964212035.1. Taxonomy (NCBI): domain Eukaryota; kingdom Metazoa; phylum Chordata; class Mammalia; order Chiroptera; family Vespertilionidae; genus Myotis; species Myotis nattereri. Next base: position 47,535,488 of record NC_138089.1, read on the forward strand.
GAAGCTCTCCTAATCACTCTTAATCTCTCGTGAACTGACAATATCTCTATTGAGTATGAAGTCTATTTTTGTCATTCTGCCCTGGTGTGGCATCTTGGGTAAGTTAGGGGAAAGAAGCTTAGTGCTTTTAAGAGAGAAGTCTCATCCCAAATGGACTGCTTTTAAACTATCCTCAATAGCACCCGGGACCAGGGAGTTTCAGCTCACCTAGACCTCTCTATTATGGGAAGTCTTTAAGCGAGGACCTTCCTCTTTCCGGTCACAAGGCAGAGGCCCCATCCCTGGAAAGAATTTAGACTTTGGATCTCTATGTGTTTTGCACCAGAGGCAAAAATAAAGAAATAAATAAAAATTTGCCTTTGTTTCCGCTCTTTTATTCTTATCTCATTTCCCATTCCCCTCTACTTGTCATATTATCGGTTGTCTATTTCTTTAACGTGAGTAAGATACAGTTATCATTAAACATGTGTTCTCAGTGCTCCTCTATTAACTCCTGAGTCATTCAGTGTGGTTTGCAATCTCCATTTGAATTTATGCATGCTCGCTGTATGCTAATCCCATTCATATTTGGCTCTATAGGTTTGTTCATCATACCAATCTTAGTAATAATTTAAAACTTATTATTTAGGAAAAATAATGCATATAATCTAAACTTGACTGTAGCATGTCATACTGGACTTCAGGTCCTGCCCTAGAAAGCCAGAGGATTTATGTTTCAGTTAGGTGTTAAATCTGAGGAATTCAGCAAGCCTAACAGGAAAACCACCTTCATCAACTGGAAGAAACTCAAAAACAAAAGCTCTTTTTCCTTTTCTTTAAAGTTTTAATGATTTTTCTTATTCTCTAAAAAAAAGTCCTCAACGATCATTTGCATTTTTTTGTCTTACTTTTAATTTTGAAATAGTTATAGATTCACAGAAATTACAAAAGAAATGAGAAGGGAGGTTTTGTATACCCCTCACCTCATTTCACCCAATGGTCACATCTTTCATAATTGTAGGAAACTAACAAAGCCAGGGAATTGACATTGGTCTAATTCACTTTTAAATTTCAAAAGAGGAAAAAAACAATACACCCTAAAGACAACCTAATTAGTTTTAAATTTCATTCTATATTCTCTTTCTGCTCACACTAAGTGATAACCAGGTTGGCAATCCTGGAAAACAAAGGGTGGTCTGCTCATAGGACCACAGAGAAACTCCCCCCACATCTTTAGAGGTGATCCTCAACTCTCATTCAATTCCTAGGTCAAGGTTACGGCAGAGCCCACATCTGAAGGCTTTGGCTGGAGTCAGGTTCTGCCACCAAACATGTGACCTTGAGCAAGTCACTTGACCTCTCCAAGCTTCAGGGTTTTCAAATATAATAAAATGGAGAAAATATTCTCCTGCCTACTTCATAGGATTTTGTGAGGATCAAGTGTGATGATGTGTAGGAAGGAATGAGGTAAGCTGTGCATCAGCAATCATGAAAGTTTCTATTCTTTTCTCAAAATATTGCCAGTTACCAAAGTGTAGTTTTTCAGAGGTAGTTTTCTACTTAGAAACAGAATAAAACCACTTCCTTATTAGCCACCAGGCCAAGAATTTCCATCAAGTGTAAATGACCTTCCTTTTCTACCACCCTTAGTAGGACAGGTACTAGCAATGCGTTGGACAAGCACTCCCTGACTCATTACCTACATACCCCTGAGGCATGCGATCTATTTTAAAATAAATATTTTTTAACATTTTCTTCTAAAAGGTCCAATGCATTTTAAGGAGCTTTTATTTTTGTTCTCACCGCAGGATTCAGCCTTACTTTTCTTTTTTTTTTCTTGCGCCATGAGATGTATATACAATAGGTGGTTTTGACAATAGTGAGAAATTGATGGTTTATGAAGTAGAAATGGAAGTCTTCCAAGCTGCATTGTGCCTTGGTTTGTCTGGATGTATAATATAAACTCCCCAACTCACTGGTGGATTCTGGTGTGTGGATAGTAAAAATGCTTGTCTTGTCAATGGAGAAATATGTAGGAGAAAATAAACTTAAATCAAGGAAAGGAAAGATAAAAGTCTTTGTGTGCAGTGAAAGTTTGGGCCACCACAATAAAAATGTTAAGATCTGTTTTCTCTTCTCTCCCTCTTCTATGCAGGCTGGCATGGCTCTGACCTATGACCCCACAGCTGCCATACAAAATGGGTAAGTAGCCCTCATTTTCTCTACTCTAATTGCTAAGATGTCTCTGAGCTCTGAAATCAGTACTGAAGAAAAATGTTCAAATCTGTTTTTTGTTTTAAATCTCTAAACCAAAATGATAAACCAAACATTTCTCACCACTGTATTTTTTTCTGTGCCCATGAGGGACTGACTTCAGAGCCTCTCACATGTCACTCCGTCTCCCAGTACCTCTGCCCATATTAAACTCTCTATGTTCTCTCTGGAACTGTCCTTACTTATTACAAACCGAAAGGGGAAAGAGTGAAGTTTCAGCTCCCAGTCTGAGCAGCCAAAGGTGAACTCTGGGCGGTGCCATGTTTGAGGCAGTGAAGACTGCCTGGTGACAGGGAACATTTCTCCCTTCTCCTGCAGGTCACCACCTCTGTGCCCTGTTGCCATAGACTGAGATATATCTCTTTATCTTAGATCACCGCTATGCAATGTGTCTTTATCTGTGTCTTCTATTAACAGTTCAGTGTTGGATTCTTTGAACTATTTCAACAATTACAAAATGGTTCACTCTCTTCTTGCCACTTATTCGATACTACAATAATGAATATTTCCCTCATGAAACCAATTTTATTTAAGATGTTGAGGATACCCATTGATTTCATCTACTCTCTTCTGATACAGAACGTATGTCCATCAATCCATCCCCACCTTCAATACCTTCCTGTACAATGTACACTGACCATTCCTTTCAGCCTACAGATATACTCACATCTCTCCCTTCTTTTCACAGGTCTACAATTTCAGTCTTCTATACATGCTGTCTTCTTCTCTAATTAATCCCATTAAAGTATGAAGTCTGGTCTCAGACTTTACTGGAGTTTCCCTTGCTGATGCCCTCAATGATCTCTGAATTTTCCATTTGCAACTGTAACTTTTTGAGCCTTTTATCTGAAATCTTGCCTCATTTGGCATATTTTTAACCCATTTATACCTTCCTGAGATTTCTCATTTGGATCCCACAACTCCTTCCTTTGCTGATCCTCTTTGCTCCCAACTCTTCGTGATCATTCAGTATCTTCTTATTACACCTCTTCTGCCCACTTTTGCTCATCTTTCTCAGAGCTTAGTCTTTTTTCATTGTCTTCTCTCTGGTGATTTCATCCACTGCTCTCGCTCTTAGGAACTGAAGACTCCCAGATCTGGTCTTCAAGTTCATAACCAGATGCACAGCTTTATAACCTGTGTTTCTAACAGCTTATTAGGTATAGCTACTGAATATCTTTATATGTCCCAAATACATTACCCTTATCAACTCTTCATAATATAAACCAAACTAATGCAAATGAAAAATAAGTATCAAATTGTTTCTTTTTTTAATTCACTCTAAAGTAATTTAGACTGTTAACTCCAGTTCTCTGTTTTTTTTCTCTTCTCCAAAATTCTTCATGATCAAATTGGTCATTAAGTTTTATTCGATATATCTTTGAACTATAGCTTCAACACTCAGCCCGTTCACCTGCTACTTGTTGAGTTCATTCATTCACCATTCTCTACCTATGCTAAACTTTTACCTACCTCTACTATAACTCTCCTCCAAACCATTTCCCATTGTTTTTTCAATAATTGTTCAAAAGCAAAATATGATCTTAGGAATCATCTACCTGCCAGATTTGAAGTATTTGGTGGACTTTACTATCTGCAGGACAAAATTAGAGCTTCCAAGAATGGCACGAAAAGAACTACATGGTTTGGTTCTGAAACTGAACTGGACCTTCTGTGATTCTCAGAATATCTCACACAATTTTACTTCTCCGTGTCTTGTTGTTCATGGAATTCTGTCTGCCTGGGTCTCAGGCATGATAATCTCTCTCTCTCTCAATATCTACCTCTCTCTCTTTCCTCTCTCCCTCCTCCTCTCCCTCCTCCTCCCCCTCCCTTTCTCCCTCCCTTTCTTCTTCACTCCCTCCCTCCCTTTCCTTTTTTCTTTCTTTCTCTCTTTCTGTGTATACAGCTCTCATTTAAAGAACAACATCACTTCATACCTGGCAGAGCTTGTTACACAATTAGTCATAAGAGAAGCAGTATAAGCAGTGGTTAAGAGTGCAGACTCCAGAACCAGCCTGCCCAAATACGCATCCAAAGGCTGTCATTCACCAGAAGTGGGCAAGTTGTTTGTCTTCCTCTTCTGTGAAGGAGGAGAAAATAGTAACAGTACCTTTTCCTAAGACTTGGTAAGGATTAAAGGCACCCTGAATGGTATAATGTAATCATTAGTGTAAATGCGGATGCTACCATTGCAGTATATTTGATGTTCCCATGATACATTTGAGTCTTTTTATCATGCATCTATTAACCCTGGCATTTATTTCCCTACTGGACTATTAATGAAGGCAGTTCCCATGTCTTATTCATCTTTATAGACTGTTTAACCTAGCATTGTGCATGCCAAGTCAGAAATAGAAATGTAACTGATGACATCTGTTTGGCTCCAGCCAGTTGGCATTAGAACCATTTCCCTTCCCAACACCAACCCACTGTGTCCCCATGTAATGCCTTAATCTGATTCTCCTTAAATACAACCTCTAGTTTCACTCAAAACATCCAAACTGCCCATGACTTTCTCATATCCTAGATTAAGAATAAAGTTTAGGAAGCCTTAGACTATCCATTGTGACAAGAAGATAATCATGTTATATAGTAAAATTGAAAAGAAAGAGAAGATAGTAGCCAATTAATATTATTCATTTCATACTTCATATAGATGATTTTAAAAATGTTTTGCTCATCTTTGGTTTTATTATCTATTTAGAAAATGTGCAAAAAAGGAAACTAGTAGAATAATCATTTCTATGCATGTAAGATATCAAAATAACCACAAATATATTATTAATGTCCTGTCCCTTGAGTAAACATTAGTGCATGCCTTTTAAGAGGTATAAAATCTGATTTAGATAAGTTAGTCTATTGAGGAATCTAGCATGAATCCAGAATAAAGTATTTTATTCCCTATTCATTTTGCTGCATTCCATCTAGCGGTTAAACCTTCCTCAGAGAACAGTAACCGAACAAAGAGAGAAATATTTATTACCGTAAGAATGAAAACTGGTCCCATTTTACATAGAACAAATGATAGCCAATGATACAGTTGCAACTCATTCTTACTCAATATTACTAAACACTTCATGCTGACTCAATTGAGTTCAACAAACTCTTTTTCTTTAGAGTATCTATCTATTGCTCTATTTAAAATCATTTTGATGATATATGTTTGAAAAAATAAAATTTTTGCATCATATCAAGGACAATGGACGTGTAGACAATTCTAGTATAAGATATAATGGAAAGGTATTGCGATAGAACCATGGAGTAGTATGAGATTTAGAAATAGATTAATTTTTATATGTATAAAGTATTTCTGAAAGGGTACACAAGAAAAGGTGAGAGCAGTTCTCAGGGGAAAGCCAGTGGAAATAGGAGTGATAGGAACTTAATTTTCACTGTTTATGTTTCTGTATTCTTTTCAAAAAGAAAAAGAATTAAGGCCAAAAGACCACAGAGAATAGGCATTCTAACAAGGGATTAGAAAGCTTCTTCGTGGGACATGGCACTGTCTTTTTTTCTTGTAGATGCCCCATGTCATAGCTAGAGTACGTATTTGATGATTCCATGCTGTCCCGTAGCTGTATACTCAGCCATAGGGCTTTCTGAGGATCATAAGCAAATGCGTGCCTGAGTTCTCACTAGTAGCTACACAAACTGTATGAAGAGTTAAATGTTCTGAATTTTATACCCCCCCACATTAACAAGCAATATGAAGCTCAAATAAATACTCCCACACTTAGCTTGGGTTTTAGCCAATGAAAAACATACATTTGTAAATGTTGACCATGGTGAATCTATGCTGTTTGTGTTCGGGCAACAGAAAATGTCAGTTTTGTCATCTGCTTGGATCTATCCAAAATACTACTTTAAAAAATATTACTTTCAAATATGAGTGTGGGAGGTGAATTACCCATCCCTCTATTCAAAACCTCATCTTCCCTGCGCCTTTTTACTGGGGCACACGATGCTGTGTAGAAGGCTCTTGGATCATCTTATTTGAATAATATGCATTCTTGGAAGAGATATGGAAAAGAATGTGTTCTATAGCATTGGTTTGCCGGCTATTTTATATGGGCATTTGATAGTAAGTGATGCAGAAACCTTATCTTATTACACTAGCACAGAAATGGAATGTGAAGGGTACATTGGCATTACAATAAAAATGACCAATAACTTATTAATCTTATGCTACAGTGTTACCCTGAGGACAGTATTCACGGTTCGGACTCACAGTGTTGCCTGTAGACAGAAAAGACAAGCCAGTGCTGTTTATTTCAGTGTGCAAATAGGATTTGGTGTGATTTTCTACTGTAAAACACATTCTACCCTAGAGTTATTGATATATTCATGTTACTTTTATTGTCAGCGCACTAAGATTTCCCCATATTCCTCCTGACTGCCAAATCCCCTGAAGATGACTTTTCTACAGGCAGGATAATGTGCTGTTAGAGACCTAGATTTGTAGAGGCCCCTTGCTTTAAATGCCAAAGAACCAAGTAACTCTTTGCATTCCTTTAAAATATTACATTTTTGAATGCCCCAGCTTAGAGTTCCATAGACAGACCATACTTAGTTACCTTGTTTTAGCCCAGTGGTTCTCAACCTTCTGGCCCTTTAAATACAGTCCCTCATGTTGTGACCCAACCATAAAATTATTTTCCTTGCTACTTCCTAACTGTAATGTTGCTACTGTTATGAATCGTCATGTAAATATCTGATATGCAGGATGGTCTTAGGCGACCCCTGTGAAAGGGCCGTTCGACCGCCAATGGGGTGGCGACCCACAGGTTGAGAACCGCTGTTTGAGCCACTTTGGCATTTGGTATTTTGTTCATGTGAAACCTCTCTGGAAGTAACTCGTTCATATTCCTAAGGCAGGGTTTCTCTGCCTCAGCACTATTGACATTGTGATCAGATAAGTGGCAGTGAGGGAGCTGGCCTGTGCCTTGTAGGATGTTTAGCAGCACTGCAGACCTCTACATATTAGGCGCTGGTAGCAGCCACCCCCTCCCAACCTAGTTGTGACAACCAAAAATGTCTCTAGATCCTGCCAAGGGTCCCCTGGGGAGCAAAGCCACTTCCAAATTAGAACCACTGGGCACAGTATGAAAGGAATGCTTGTCATACACAAAATGTTATGTGAATTTTAGCCAAGAAATATCTCGTAAGAGAGTCAACTGTTCCCAGGAAAATAGTTTGTCAGAGAATTCATTCCCAGTATTCTCTACTAGCCTTTGCAAAGCAGAATGCGTATGTAGCAGATACAAATAGCGTAAAGTCACATGGCTAGAATTACCTCTGTTTTGTTATTATGGCTAACAGGTTCTGCTGAGTTTCTCTTTCCTGTTCCCCAGGAACAGAACCTAGCTATGCTTGAAGTTTGATTTGGGTGTGTGTGTTTTTTAATGTGCTGGTTATATGAAAGTCATTTTTAAATCATGACAGATACATGGCAGGGACTGAGAAAGAAGAGTGAGGAGGTTGAGAAACTTATTCTGCAGTTTTCTTTTTGGAGCCTGGTCATATGTATTTTCTTTTAGCTACTGTATCTCTAAGCCTTCGATGCAGTCGCAGCCTCTCTTGTCAGGGTGTAAGCAAGGGTTTCCTTTAAATTCATCTGGTTTATGTTTGGACTTGGGCAGAGCTTCTAGCAGAATACCAGAATTAGGGGATCAAGATAGCGTGCTGGTCTGTTCTTCCCAGGATATTTTTGGGGAAGATATACTCTCTGGCTTTAGCAGCAGTATTGGAACTTGTTAGGAAGCATGCAATACCATTCTTGTTGGATGGCTAGGATTAGAGCAGATAGAATAAAAATGCATTCAATTTACCCCCAAGGGTTCCCTTTGTTACTATCAGTTTCCTTGGCTAGTTTCTTTATGTGTCTGCCCTCTGTTTCCCCCGTAGAATTTTCTGTAAACTCTGCCTATCAATCCAATCCTTATTGCTTTCCTTTTTAATACTCCATTTGGTACATTTTACAGAATAAACCAGCCACACTAAAATGCAATGTGCAGTGCGCTCCGTTGGTGTAAGAGGCTGAAACTGGGTTTTTAATGGAAGTTAATCATTAAAATGGAAGGACTGTGTGTGGAGTGGTCATTAGTGCCTCTCATGTCATTATGAGCCCGAAATACATCTTTCTGTTCAATGCCTCATACGTAAGACTTGTCAAAGATAAGAGCTAAAGAAGATTTTTAAATGCAAACCATGATTTTTGTGGAAAAAGGACTGTTTTCCCTAGTTACTAAGACCTACGCATGCTTAGAAAGCATGTATTAGTTAAGTTTCCAGGAAGCATTTATAAATATGTGAGGCTGGCCTATCTTCTCTGGGTTCTCCCCCTGTTTCCTACAGGTTTAGGGGCCCATCTTCTGTTCTCCCACCATCTTGGCACTGGCCATCCTGTCCTGCAATCATTACTTATTTCCCAAGCTACCCTGTGTCCGTTGGTTCATTTAACCTATAGTTATGTATCTACTATGTCTCAGTCCCTGTTCTAGACAACAAAGTCCGTGTGTCCTCAACATTCTTAAAGCTGTCAGACTAGAGGGGAAACAGTCAGTGCATGCATTGTATTAATCAGCTCGGCTTCTGTAGCAAAATACCACTGATTGGATGGCTCTAAACAACAGAAATTTATTTTCTTACAGTTCTGGAGGCTAGAAGTCTAAGATCAAGGTCTGGTAGATTGGCTTGTAGATGGCTGCCTTCTCACTGTGCCTTCACGTGGCATTTCCTCCATGTATAGGCCTGGGGGGGGGGGGAGAGAGAGAGAGAGAGAGAGAGAGAGAGAGAGAGAGAGAGAGAGAGAGAGAGAAGGAGGAGGGAGGAGGGAGGAGGGAGGAGGGAGGAGGGAGGAGGGAGGAGGGAGGAGGGAGGAGGGAGGAGGGAGAGGTGAGAGAGAGAGAAGAGAGATCGAGAGAGAGGGAGAACTCGATAGTGTCTTTTCTTATAAGGACACTAATTCTTCCAGATCATGGCCCCACTCTCTTGAGCTCATTTAACCTTAATTGCTTCTTTAGAGGCTCCATCTCCAAATATAACCACACTGGGAGTTAGGATGTCAATATGAATTTTGGAGGGACACACACATTCAACCCATAAGCTACATCTAATTGGTTTCTAATTACTAGTTCAAATAGTGATAAGAGCAATGAAAAAAAATCAGTTAGAGCAGTGGTTCTCAACCTTCCTAATGCCGCGACCCTTTAATATAGTTCCTCATGTTGTGACCCCAACCATAAAATTATTTTTGTTGCTACTTCATAACTGTAATTATGCTACTGTTATGAATTGTAATATAAATATCTGATATGCAGGATGTATTTTTATTGTTACAAATTGAACATAATTAAAGCATAGTGATTAATTACAAAAACAATATGTGATTATATATGTGTTTTCCGATGGTCTTCGGCGACCCTGTGAAAGGGTCATTCAATCCCCAAAGGGGTCGCAACCCACAGGTTGAGAACCGCTGAGTTAGAGGAAAGAAGTAGAGAACAATGGGGACAGAGATGGTGGCTACGACTTTAGCCACAGGCCTCTCTGAAGAAGTGAAAGTTGAGTGATATTAGTAATGAGTAAGAGGTAACCTTGGAGAGATTTAGGGATGTGAACATTCTAGTTGGAGGGAATTACAAGGTCAGTGATCCAAGATGGGAGTGAGAATGACAGGAACATGGGACAAAAGAAGGTTTGTACAGTTGGATCCTAATTGGCTAGGGGGAGAGGAGTGAGAGAAAATATTAGAGAGGGCAGCAGATTCATTTTGCTAGCCAGTACTAGGAATTCAACTTTTATTCTCATTGCAATGGAAAGCTATTGGAGAGTTTTAGAATTCATGTACAGATAAGATTTGATTTAAATGGCTAAATAGAGAAAATCTAAGGAATGTTTTAGAGTCTTCCCCATCTTTGGTACACATAGTATATGCTCAATAAATTTTTTTAAACATGGAAGTATGGATGTTTTCTTACATAGTAATTGACTTCTTTTAAACATCAGGTTTATTAGGTATAATTTACATAGAATATGTATTCATTCTTTATAGTGTACAATTCTATGAGTTCTGGCAAACACATAGTCATTCAAGCACCAAACAATCAAGATATAGAAGAATTACATCATTTCCCCCAAATCCCTCCTGTGTTATTGTAGTCAACCCTTTCCCCCAACCCCAGCCTTTGGCATCCACTGATCTCTTTTCTGCCTTTATAGTTATGCATTTTCTATATTCTGATAAAAATGGAACTATAAAATATAGAGCCTTTTGAGTCTGACTTCTTTAGCATAATCCACTCAAGATTCATCATATTAAATGAATCAGTAGTTCTTTCCTTTTTATTGCTGAATAGCTGTCCAACATACAGATGTACCAGTTTGTTTATTGACTCAGTTAAAGGGTATTTGGCTTGTTTCCAGCCTTTGGGGAGTATCAATAAACTTGCTATAAACATTTGCATTAAGGATTTTGTGCAGACATATGTTTTCATTTATCTTTAGTTAATATCTACCAGTGGGGTTGTTGGGTTATATGTGATGTGCATGTTTAACTTTATAAGAAACTTCCAACCTGTTTTTCACAATGGCTGTACCATTCTGCATTTCCACCAGCAATGAACGAGAGTTGTACTTTCTCTCATTTCCTGCTAGCGCTAGTATTGTCATTTTCTTATAAATAGCCCATTCTAATAGGTATGTAGTCAATAGATTTTTTTCAAACTGCACAACTATAAATTCAGAGGTCTGGTGGGTATGAATAGAAAGGATTAAATGTGTAAGGAATAATTTTTAGCTATATCTTAACCAAAATAATATGATGTTATAATCCTTCTTGAGAGCTAGTAAAGTAAATTTGACACTATAGTTCCACAATACTTGCTTGGAGACTCTTATAGAATATCAGCTAAAGAATTTACTCCTTAAATGGCAACCTTGAAGTCTAGCCTTCCTATATTCAATGTGAGTTCTTGTGGTATGCATCCTTAGAAAGGTAACCCATGAGATTTTCTCTTTTAAAATATTGGGGACTCCTGAGGTGTGATGAAGCTTTTGTACCTAAAAGTCCAACCTCAGTCATACTTTTTTTTTAATTAAAAGTAGTTGACTTTTACTAACAGTATGGCAAAGTAAAATAATGATTTCATTCTCCCTGATACACATTTTCCCAATATATCTTCCCATCAGTGAAATACTACATCATAGGCAACTCCATCATGGTTTCATCTGTCCTTAGTCTGGCCACTCCAGCATTTTACTTACCAGGGAGACATGAAGGAGGAAACATGATTTTAAATCTGGCTGAGGAATTTGAGCTTTGGGTACCTTGTGGACTCCAGGGCAATCACAGAGCAAAGATGGGTATGTCACTGATCTCAGTATCTAGAATCTATTCTTCAGTAGATCCCTAAGCTTCCTCTGATTTGGGAAGTCCTGATCTGCTCAGTATCGTTCTACAATTGTTCAATGAAGGGGCATGAAGGACTAGAAAACTCAATGCTTTTTACAGAGTCCACAGGAGTATATCACATACATCCAGAATCTCCACCAACACCATGACTGCATCTCTACCTAGACACCAATTGTCCACTTCCCTCTTCACAGAGAAAGTATTTAGCTTAGATCTCGCATGAGGGTGTGGTCGCATACCTCACACAAGTTAGCCAGAACTCCTGGAGCTGATTCTGTTTCTTCAATGAAAAGATATAGATGCAATTTGTGTTTACGTAACACCGGCCTCCTTTAGAAAGCTTGGTACTATCATTTTGCCTTTCTTTCCAAAGAGCTTTGAAATGGCATCGCCTTTCCAAAACAAAACAGTGCCTGTTGCTTTTCTCCCCCTGTTGGTGAAAACACAGTTGCACCCACTCGCCCAGCATAAGAGATTTTGTGTGGCCAATTTGATGAGATGACTCCACGTTGTCAGGTCTGTTCAGAACGACTTATTTCTCTTAGTGGAATCCAGTCCAACAAACCTCCTGGATGCTCCTGTTCAGAGTTGGTGGGCGAACGTGAGGGTGCAACTCCGTCTTCCCCGGAAGTGCTTGGTAGCATTTGCTGAGCGGCCAGGCATTCGGCAGCTGTATGAACCTTCTTCTTTTGTTGTTGTTTTCTGTTTGCAGATTTTATTCTTCACCGTACAGTATTGCAACCAACCGCATGATTCCACAGACATCTATCACGCCATTCATTGCTGCTTCCCCTGTCTCCACATACCAGGTATGTCCGATTCCCCACCCCTCAGGAGAGATCTCTCTTGCCAGTGATAATCGCCATAGAGGCCAAGACACAGTAGAACTTTTAAAAATTGCCCTCGCACACTTGACTCACGTCCTGATGTGGTAATACTCCAGTCACCAATTAGTCTACACTTTCAAGGGCCTGTTCGCATCTATTTCACTGAGTAGTAAAATCCACCGTGCTTTTCATTCTTCTGAGAGAACACCTGCTGAGTTTTTCATCATTATGCTACTTCCCAGACAGCGTTAGTACCGCTGTCTTTATTACCACTGAGAAATGATTTTGTTTGCTGTCTGTTATTTCGGTTGTTACGCTTCCTAGTGTGTCTTTTCTAAAAGCACATTTCTCGCATTCCCTGCCCTCACTCCGGCATGTTTTACCATTGTCATCTCATTTTGTCACAGTTGTCCTGTGTATCCATGTAAAACTACATGGACTGATGTTCAATCAGTTTCCCCAGGAAATAAGAAAAGATTATCAAAGTGGTAAAGAGTGATTCCTCCTGTCTGTTCTGACTTCATTCTCAGTTCCTAAAGAGCCCAAGGAGACCTCAGGGGTTCCACATGTTGAAACACAAGAAAATCCGAGAATCGGTGTGTGTCCTAAACCAGATGTTGTAGCCAGTTAACTCTATGTACACAGGTGGATTGCAATAGTCACACTTCTCCCTTAAAAAACGACTTCTTGTCTTATTTCTTTTGACTTATCAGCTATGTGATATCACTCCCTGCTTCTCTTTCCCTCGTATTGTTCCTTAGACAATTCTTCTTAATTCTAAAAAGAAATCGCTATCCATGTAACATAGAGCCTCTAGTGTCATTTTTCAAAACTCTGGAGAAAGAGAAAAGAGCGAGAGAGAGAGTGCAAGAGCATGCACGCCATGTGTTTCTCTGTCTTGTGCAGATGGTGGGGGTGGGGGTTTTACAATGGGTAACTCCGATGCTGCTGACTGCTACTAATTCAGTTAAGCGTCACCTTATTCAGCCACTACATACTTCATCTCGGGATGCCCCAGTTGTCAGAGCATCAAACTTGAGACTATGCACATATTTCCTTAGCGGATCCCCCTGACGCAGTCCATGTTCATTCATTTCCTGCACTTAGATTCTTCATACATGTTGGTGGGCGAACAGAATAGACTTGCGTGTGAATTGCATCTGAAGGTCTCTGAATGGCTGACTTCCTAATGGCCTTTCCCTGGGACCCCCGAGGCTCCGTGCAGGTGCTGTTCCTCACGCAGGCCTGCCTGGTTGTAATGTGTATTTGGGGCTTTTTTTTTTAACCTTTCCCCCCCCCCCTAATCTTGGCCTCTGTTTCAGCCAAGACCACCCATTGAGCCCCAGTGTGGAGCACTTTGGTGACATGAATAAAACATCCACAGAAAAGTGACTTTACTTGGGAGGGCCGCTAAGTGGAATTTAACCCCAGCTCTCTTTTCTCATAAAAGGAATTAGAGCAATTTCCTATGTTGTTGATTCTTGCCTTTCAACACTTCTTCCCCCTTTTTTTTTTTTTTTTTTTAATCTAAATGGCATTGGCAATTTTGCTTGTGTGAGTATACTGAAAACAAAATCTTTAAGGTTCTTTATGTGACAAACAGCTCTTCAAGTTGACGTTCGCATTTGGCTGACAAGGCCCATTTCAGAACAGTTGGCTCAAATACTCATTTTTATTTACATACCAGTTACTATGAAAGAAAAAATACTACAAACTTGCTTAACTTGGGTAGATCCCAGAGCATTTTCCCCAATTTTTGGTTGATCTATTTAACTCTTACCCCAACTTTTACCGCTTGGACTTATTTCCAAGATGAGAATCACTTGAGAATTTGAAGTTCAAACAAATGACAGAAAAAAAGGAAGTCTTAGCATAAACACTTGCTTCCTTAGTATTTGCCTGGGTATCCCTGGGAGTTGACCTTTATATAGGAGGTCCCTGAGGCTACCTGATACTTTAGTCTCTAACACCATCCTCAAAATATGCTCCAGGTCCTAGCCTGGTCCATGTGGGCACTGCAGCCAGCTCCAGTGAAGCAGGAATTTGCTTTACATTTTATCGTGTTTCAGGGACCAAATGAATCAGGCCCAAGAATGTGCTTTCTATCCTTAGTTTTGAGCACTAATTAGCTGTAAAATCAGATGGACTCCACTTTTCTATGATCTAGTGTGACTCCACTGAACGCAAGAACCAAGTTCTCTCTGTGATTGCTTTGTGCTAATAAATGCTGTTTGATGCATAGGTCCAGAGTACTTCATGGATGCCTCATCCGCCATACGTTATGCAACCAACAGTAAGTGTTCTCAGTCACCTGAGGCTAAATATTTCTATTATCCAAGTGCAAGCTTTTGTATTGCATAGAAGCTTTGGGGTAAAGCTTTTGTTATATTTTATACCTCTTTCAGGCAGCCATATTTTCCAGATAAAAGCTGTTCCTGAAATTCTACAAAAGCATGTACAATAGATAGAGATAGATGAGATAGAGATAGAGATAGAGATAGAGATAGAGATAGAGATAGAGATAGAGATAGAGAAACTTGCTTGGAGGAAGTATCAGTCATAACAGTCAATCTCAAAAATTGATGTCTACTATTTGTTATGAATAGGGAATTTCTACTTCATGCAGGAACTCTGAGCTCTAAACAAGTAAATCCATTATTGGAGAAAAGCCTGTTTTCCTTCTCCTTCTCCTTCTGTTATGCTTTGTTTTCTTCAAATGCAGTTTGGTGTGCTTTGGGAGTGAGTTTCAGGATCACGGCCAAGTGTTATCTCAAAGCAATATATTTAAAGTAGGAAGTTAGTTGTCTATTAATAGATGGAAATATATAGATAGATAGCAATGTTGCTAGGTAATTTTTATGTTAACTAACTGGAGGCCTTGTCTTCTTCTTTTGTGGAAAGAATCTTCCAAAAATATTCAAACTCTATTTTCTACTTGCTAGATTTTCCATTTTGCGGAACAATATTACATCAGTCCCAAGTGAAAAATATTACATATTCCATTAGAACCTAGACTGAAGGCTAATGATTTCATTTGTCTTTGTCTAGTTCTTCCAGGTTTTCTAGCTCTGCAGAAGTACAAGATAGATTTCGATAGCAATACACTCATGGGAGTGTGAGGTAGGGGAGGGGCCCGAAACTGAGAGCTGTGTGACACGGTTTCTGGTGGGCCCTTCTGGGTATGCTCACATGTGTGCCTTTGTTTCCTTACCTGTCACTGTACTTGGCAGGGGGTGGGGGAGAATCAAGAGCATATGTGAAAATATCTTTTTAAGTATGACATGGTATACATTATTATTACCATTATCCTTATTATTATTAGGTCTATATATTGTGCAAAGAAGAAGCAGTGCTATATTTTTAGTCTTTTAAAAGCTAAATATGAGTAAGGTAGCACATATCGATGACCAGGAACCTAGATGCACAGGCATCCATTTCCTGGACTCAAAGGATCACAGCACCTGGTTTTCATACTTGAACTTCCTCCACTTTTTACAAATAAGGAACATTTCATGTTGCTCCTAATGTTTTGATAGTTTGTTTTTTGTTTAAAGAATAAAATATATGTAGCCTACTACAGCAGAACTTTAGACCATATTTTGCAAATCCTTCTCTTTGCTCTTATTTCCACACCTTGAGGGCTTCCTGAGTTCATCTGGCCTAAGTTCTATAAATCATACCAACATACAATGAATCCAAGACATACTTTTATGTCCAAGTCATGAGGCAGAATTCAATATATGCTGCCAAACCAATGTATAGCACAGTCTGAGCCAACACAGGAAAAGAAGATGTCCTGCCAAGTTCTAAAGAGTAGACTTTTGAGAAGGAAACAACCACCTTCAAAAAAAAAATAGTGTGTTCATCTATAGAGCACTAATGCTAGCTTAGTCCTCACACTAAGGTTAAGTATCATCTCATTGTGGCCAAAAGGAATGCACATCTGGCAAGAAAATCTGAATATTTTGCCAGATGTCAAAGTATGTGAGACTGTACAGTATTTCTAGAGCAGGGAGTAGAAGAGAAGATGTTTGTGTGTGTCTATTTCAGCTATCACTCAGGACCTTAGAAAGTTTTCATTATCACCTCCTCACCCAGCACAGCTTCAACCCCATTTTTGAATGCATTATTTCTTATACATCTTACTCTACCAATCGGTGTGTGTGTGTGTGTGTGTGTGTGTGTGTGTGTGTGTGTGTGTGTTCGTTCATTCGCCCCCCCCTTGGATCTTTCTTGCTATGGCTCAGTGATATCACTCCCCATGAGCAGACTGTGCATCATGTTTGCGCTTAGGTCACTTGGTTTAAAATGTAGTGTCTGTGGCTGGGGCAAATTCCTAGAAAAAGGAGTGGCTGGGCCACCCACCACTTTGTTGTCTTTAACATGGAAAAATGGGCTGAACAGTGTCATGGAAACACAGAGTTTATACCACAATATTTGCCCAGCAACGGTCTTACTGGTTGTCTAGATTGTATAAATCGCCCAACTGGTCTTAGCTTCATCATCAAAGTGAGTGTTACGTTAATCACTCTATGATACCAAAGTACAAAAGTGCTTAAGCAACCTAAGGCAATGAAACAAAATACCTGAATCTAAAAATCTATTTATTTATATGAATAGACTGCACATTATGCCTTAGATTAGCCCAATTAAAGAAAATGAGTATTAGTATAGAAAAAAATTAAGAATACACAATGATCACCTATTTCTACCACATTCATACTAGGTATTCAATTTACTTTACTAATGAATTTGGGGGAGACACCTCTGTGGTTATACAGAAGACAAATCGCTTAGATTGGGACTTCATTAACTTACTGAACCATTCAACACCTGACACTTTAAAAAAAAAGGCCCATGGCCCTAGCTGGTTTGGCTCAGTGGATAGAGCATCGGCCTATGAACTGAAGAGTCCCAGGTTTGATTCTGGTCAAGGGCACATGCCCTGATTACAGGCTCGATCCCCAGTAGGGGTGTGCAGGAGACAGCTGATCAATGATTCTATCTCGTCATTGTTGTTTCTATCTCTCTCTCCCTCCCCCTTTCTCTCTGAAATCAATAAAAAATAAAATAAATAAATAAAAAGGCCCATTGAGCCCTGGACAATTTCTCAGTGGTTAGAGCATCAGCCCTTGGTCCAAAGGTCTTGGGTTCAATTCCCAGTCAAGAGCACATACCTCGGTTGCAGGTTTGATCCCCAGCCCAGTTAGGTGTGTGCAGAAGGCAACCAATCAATGTGTCTCTCCTGCATCTATGTTTCTCTCTCCTCCCCTCCCTTCCACTCTCTTCCTAAAGATCGATGGAAAATACATATCCTCAGGTGACAATTTTTTTTAAAAATAGGCCCATTGAGTACCTCTTGGCAACGACCAATAAATTCAAGGTATCAGTATCAACAGCTCTCAAATATGTTGCTCTAATTCAGATTCGCTTCCAGCTTTTCTCTTCTCTTGCATTTTCTCTTCCACCATTTTGAGAAAATCTTATCTATAAGCTCTAAGTACTATAGGCATATTTCCCGCCATCACTAGGAATGAGACTTCCTCATTGGAGCCCGAAACCTGGCAGGTTCTTGTTTAGTCTTGAGTTGAAGGACTCTGAGATCTTAACCAGGTTTCTGGGTGCTTGCGGACAGTTTGAAAGCAGAGCACGGTGCCCCTGGTCTTCGTCAGGGCCAAAAAGGAGTAGCAACATCTGTAAGAGAGAAATAAACTGATGCAAAAAAAGGAGAGGGGTCGGTAGTCCAGGGATGAGAGAAGAATAGAAAGCGGAGCATAGAACTGAAGCTTGCCATTTAAGTTTCCTTCTTTGGAGACTGAATTTTCTAAGTTGCATGAAATGTACTTTTCCCTACTTTTAGACATAAGATGCTGAGAGGCTTTTTGCGTTTGTGAAAGGGGGGCTAGGTCTCCTTGGCTGCATTACAACCATCACACTGGTGTTGGTGCAAGAAAACCAGTTCTCTGTTAGTGACCGGCCTCTGATCAG
This sequence comes from Myotis nattereri, assembly GCF_964212035.1. Lineage (NCBI taxonomy): Eukaryota > Metazoa > Chordata > Mammalia > Chiroptera > Vespertilionidae > Myotis > Myotis nattereri. The sequence goes on from NC_138089.1 coordinate 47,553,971, forward strand.
GTCCCTTGGAAAGTTGTCAGACCCCACTTAGGGCGGCAAGAGTGTTTGTGTTTGCACTTTGTTGAAATTCACCTGAGCAGACACTGAGGAGAGAGCGCTGTTGGAGGAAATTAGGAATTTGCTTTTTGCTGCGAGGAAGTAAAAATGCTGACTTTGTCAACGCCATCAGCTATTTGTCCCTGCTTCTCCAAGCAGGGTTCTGTACTATACTCTCACGCTGACAGAATTTTAATAGATGATGGATTGCACCCAGTATCTGCTCTGCATAGCAGCATGTCACAGTGGAATCTCAGATGGATTCACAATTGAAATTCCTGTGTTGCAAGACGCCGGATATTTTGTTAAAGCTGTGCTGACAAGGAGAAAAGATGAGCGTTCCCAAGAAGGAGCATGGTTCCATCTTTTTAAAATTTTATTTAGGGTCACGTGACTCATAAATCTCCTGTTCTTCACATGGGAAGCATTACTTCCTCTTGAGGAGAAAGGCCAGCTTTCATTGTTACTCAATTACAAATCGGTTATCTAATTACAGCATTGTAAGAAATGCTGGATGCCCTCATTGAATCATTGCATGATTTGTTGCTCTGCTTCGCTAAATAATGATTTTTAATAAACCATAAGTTTACAGCTAAAGAGTAAATACAAACTCTACAACAAGGCTGAGCAAGGAAGCTCCAGAATACTTGATTTAGTCCTTTTTTTCCCCTGCAAACTGGTATGACCTCAGGCTTAATTTTAGAGGTATGTCCCCCAAGTTGGCAGGTGTATGTTCTGTAAAAGCACATCACCAAATTTGGAAAAGAGTATTTAAACCCTTAGAATTCTGTTCAGAAAGCAAGGTTTTTGATATTCTCCTTTTACACCAACACCCGAGCTGAGCAAAAATCCTAACCCTCATAGTGTCATTATCAAAGTCGATGCTTTTGCTATTTAAGTAGTTAACCAGGCAAACCTATCGCCAGGCCAGGCTGTGTTTTTTTAAGTACTTAGCAAAAAGAAAATGATAGCAACTCTAACCCATATGTACCATCATAACAGAAGATAACTCAAATGAGTGAGAATAAACTTGGGAGGAGCAGCTTCTTTTGAGTATCACCTCTTTTTAAAGTGGGGTGAAGCGAACTTGAACAAATCATTTGCACAGAAAGTCTCTTGGACATCTTAACCACTGTAAAACAAACAAACAAGCAAAAAGGATAGTGCTGGCTTTGCTGTTGTTTAATGTGGCTTCCAAATTCTGCAATAAGTTTTCAAAAATAATCTAAAGTGACTTTAGAAAAAAATACTTTAAACAATGAAGTTCAAGGCTCAGCATTCAAAAGTGCATTGAGCATAAAAGACTTTCCACTTATCACTGCTACCCTCCAGAAGTAAACTTTGCCACATATGTATGTCACCATTCAGTTTTTGTATGAATACGAAAGCATATGTGTACATCTGGATATACTAGTATACAAAATCAATATATAGTTATTGTATTACAATGTAATAGAATGTCCTGAATGCCATTACATGATTTACACACAGGCCTATGTCATTTTTTAAAAAAAATGTCATACTATGCAATTATATAAATGCACCAAAAGGTATTTAATCAATTTCTTAGTCATAGTCATTGAAGTTGCTTCTAGTAATCGCTCAATAAACTCAAGATTAATATTGAGCACTTATGAGAAAATATAGGATGAATTGATAGCATAAAAGATATGTGCGCTTTAAATTCGTTATACATTATTGTCAGCTTGCACTATGAGAGAGAGTGTTTGCATCCCTGTGACCTCAATTAGCACTGTGTAATCTCAAGTTTCAAATACATAGTTAATGTGATAAATAGTGAATGGTATCGTGTTAATGTTGGTTAGGCTCTTTAAGATTAAAAACAGGTTATTTTTATTTCTCTGAGTCCTAGAAGACCTGAGTTGCTTTTTATATGTTTATTGACCGATTTTTTTTTTCTTTTTCTCTGAGCTCCAAGTTCCTTTAGTTTGCTCATTTATCTTCTAGGATATTAAGCTCTTCTTATTTTTTAAAAGATCTTATTATAATCAATAAGTTAACATTGTCATGGACAAGCTATATATTTTCTTAGTTTGCTTTGAATTTAATTTTATAGTGTTCATCATACAGAACTTTAATATTTAGAATATACTTAGTATTTACCAGTTTTCCCCTTTAGAACAAGGTCAAGAACCCTTTTCTGTAAGGAGCCAAACCATAAATATTTTCAGTTTTGTGACCCGTATGGTCTCTCTGTCACACCTAGGCATTTTTGTGGCTGTAGTGTGAAAGCAGCCGTAGATAATGCATAAATGAATAGGCATGGCTGAGTTCCAATAAAACTTTATTTATAGAAACAGATGAGGGCCACATTTGGCTCCTAAGCTGTATTTTGCCAGTCCCTGCTTTAGAACATCTGGACTCCATGCAAAATACCTTATTAACTACAGTGATTTAAAACACCATATGGTTTTGTTTGTTTGGCGGTTTTTATTGTTGTAGCTTTTCTGTTTTGACTTCAGTAAATTTTTAAAAATTGAGGTATAATTGACATACAACAATGCATCATCATGTGTTTTACTATTGTGTTCATAGTACATTTTATTTAAAATTTTTGTTTCTCTTGGAGTTTATTTGTAATATGGGATGAGAGTATGATCCAACTCTCCTCCCCAAATGGATAATGGATTATCATAAACAACTTGTACCATATACATCATCTATGTTTTTCCACTGATATAAAATTTTATGCCAAATTTTTCATAGAATAAATCTCTTTAGATCTTTGGTTGTGTATTTTTTTCACTGTATTCTATTCTGTTGACCTATTGTAATACTATATGTTTTGGACAGGACTTGTCCCAATATTGTTATTTTCTTATTTCTTAGTAATTTTCTAGCTATGTTTTGTTTCTCAGTAATTCTTCTACCTATTTCAAATTTCCAGAATAATTTTAGTAGTAGTTTGTGAAGTTAAAAACAAATCCACTAAAATTTTTATTGGGATCACTTTGAATTTATATATTATGACAAATTTAAGAATATGACATATGTACAGCATTCAATTTTTCTAAGAGGAAATGTCTTTGCATTTACTCACGATTTTTTTAACTTTATTGAGGCATAATTGACAAGTAAAAGTGTCAGATACTTAAGTGTACATCATTGTAATTTGATACATTGTGAAAGGATTCCCACCATGTAGGTAATTAATATATCCATAATCTCACTTATTTTGTGTTTGTGTTTGTGTGTATATGTAGGTGTGTGTGTGTGTGTGTGTGTGTATGAGAGAGAGAGAGAAAGAGAGAGAGAGAGAGAGAGAGAGAGAGAGAGAGAGAGAGAGAGAGAGAGAAGAGAGAGAAAGAGAAAGAGAAAGAAAGAGACCATTAAGTTCTATACTTGTAGCAAATTTCAAATATATAATACAGTGTTTACAACTATAGTCACCATAATTTACATTAGATACTCAGATCTTATTAATCTTATAGCTGAAAATTGGTATCCTTTTACCAACTTCTTCCTATTTCTCCTTCCCAGTCCCCAACACCTGGCAACCACTGTTCTACTCTGTTTCTATGAGTTTGAATTTATGTATTTATATATTCATTCATTCATTTTAGTTTCCACATGCAAGTGATACTATGCAGTATTTGTCTTCCTCTGCCAAACTTATTTCACTTAGCATAATGTCTTTAAAGTCCATCCATGTCATCACAAATGGCAAGATTTTCTTCTTTCTTTTGGCTGAACAATAGGTCCATTATATTTATTTATATATATCACTTTGGAATCCTGTCTTTATTTCCTTGTATATAAACCCAGAAGTGAGATCCTGGATCATATGGTGATTATATTTTTAATTTTTTGAGGAACCTTAACACTATTTTTCATAGTGGCTGCCTCAGTTTACATTCCCACCAACATTGCACAAGGGTTTTCTTTCTCCACACCTTTGTCAATACCTGTTATCTCTTCACTTTTTTATAATAGCCATTCTCATGGTGTGATGTGATATCTCACTGCAGTTTTGATTTGCATGTACACCACTGATTAATGATGTTGAGCACCTTTTCATGTACCTATTGGCCATTTTTATGTCTTTGGAAAAATGCCTAATTAATTTCTCTGACCATTTTAAAAATCGGGTTTCAGTTTTTTGTTTTGTTTTGTTTGTTTTATTATTATTATTATTATTTTTTTTGCTATTGAGTGGTATGACTTCTTTATATACTTTGGACGTTAACCCCTTATAAGATATATAATTTGAAAATATTTTCTCTCACTTAATAAGTTGTCTTTTCATTTTGTTGATGGTTTCCTTCGCTATGCAGAGGCTTATTAGTTTGGTGTAGTCCCATTTGTTTATTATGCTTTTGTTGCCTTTGTTTTTTGTTTGTTTGTTTGTTTTGGTGTCAAATCGAAAAAAATCATTGCCAAGACCAATGTCAAGTTTACTCCTTATGTTTTCTTCTAGGAGTTTTCCAGTTGCAGGTCTAATGTTTAAGTCTTTAATTCATTTTGAGTTTATTTTTGTGTCCAGAAAAGATAGAGATTCAGTTTCATTCTTTTCATGTGATTATCCAGTTTCCCTATTTATTAAATATTTGTAGCTCCTTTGTTTTAAATTAATTGATCATATATTTGTGGGTTTATTTCCTGGGCTCTTTATTCTGTTTCATTCATCTGTATGTCTGTTTTTATGCCAGTGCCATATTATTTTGATTACTATAGCTTTGTAGTATAGTTTGATATCAGGAAGTATATGACTCCAACTATGTTCTTTTTCAATATTGCTTTGACTATTTAGGGGCTTTTTTGGCTCCATACAAATTTTAGGATTGCTTGTTCTATTTCTGTGAAAAGTGCCATGGAAATTTTAATAGGGATTACATTGATTATGTGGATTCCTTTGGGTAGTATGGTTATTTAAACAATAATAATTTCTTCCAACCCATGAGCACAAAATAGCTTCCTCTTTATTTTTGCCTTCCTCAATTTTTTCATCCATATATATATATATATATATATATGTATATATATATACACACACATATATATATATATTCCTGCATATTTATTCTTTTTGATAAAACTATAAGTGGTATTGTTTTCTTAATTTCTATTTCTGATAATTAATAAAAGCACAGTATATGTAAACATAATTAATATTTGTATATTGAGTTAGTATCTTGCAACTTTACTGAATTTGTTTATTGGTTCTATCAGTTTTTTTGTTGGACTCTAGGGTTAAATATATATATATATATATATATATATATATATATATATATATATATATATCATGTCATCTATAAATCGTAACAGTTTTACTTCTTCCTTTCCATTTTAGATGTCTTTTTTTTTTCTTGCCTAATAGCTCTGGCTAGGATTTCCAGTACTCTGTTGAATAAAGGTGACAAGAGTAAGCATTCTTAGCAGTTCATTTTAGGAAATTGAGAAGCTTTAGTTCAGTGAAAAACTATTAAGTAATAAAAATCTTCTTAAGCATCAAATAGTACAGAAGATTCTTTTACTCATGGGAAATGTTGGAGGGGAAGAAAGAAAGAGTGACCTGAAAAAATATACAGTGTTAATTGTGGAGATAATTTTTATGTGCTTAGGGTGATAATATTTAAAAATTTACAGCAGAAAATGTGTCAGATGTTTAGCAATTATACAGCATTATAAATGACTAGAAAGAGATCACTTTATGTGAAAATAACACACACAAAAAGTATATGTTGGGTTTCAGGTTACTTCAGGGCTCAGAGAGGAAAATAACCTGTATTAAAGGAAATGATTGTGTTAAGGAATAAGAGAAAGATTTGTTTGGAAAGGTAAATTTTGGTCTATTGAAGTATAACTTTTATTAGTATATCTGACACACTTTACTACACATTTTTTTATTAGCTTGATAGTCCAAAGGCAGTTGTCTAGAATTTAGGTTTACTTTGGAAAATGCAAAACAGAAAAGCTAAATTCTGTCACTGATATGTGTTAAAAAGTCATAATTTCTAGTAGAGTAATAGATGAATCAATCATAAATGGAAAATTTTAAATTTGGCTGCGTTATAAAAACGTCATTATCCAAAGCCTTTGCACATAAAGTCATTTTCTATCCGCAGAAATATTTTTGGAGGTAATATTCATAGTTTAAGTAGAGCTTTAGAAGGCTTCTATGAGAGAACATTTCCTGATACCTACGGTCCCTGCCTCCTAAATGCAGGAGTGGCTAGAATGAGTGGTGAATCGGGAATCTTTTGAAATCCAACTGTGTGCGTATGATCTATATGTTGGCATGCAGTTTTGTGTTATTTTACTCTGGACCTTAAAAAAGAATGACTATCTCAAGGAATAATAATATATTACTTTTTTAGAACTTTGGGCACAGCATTCTGAAGACAAGACTGAAGAAGCTCCTAAGAGTAAAGGTTCCAGTCGTGCATGACTCCTCATGTATTCTTAGGTAGCACTTAGAATTTCCTTATCATCACTTCATCAGGAAGCCAGAACATGCCAGTTCCTTTGGAAAGACATTGACATTACCTTATTAATAGCTGTTTAGCACATTAAATATAAGTAAATGGAAACACAATATTAGGTATCCAAGATATTAAAGCCTTATTTTCTATGGATTATCTCTACAGAAAGCAAGTATGAAGCTAAAATAAAATCCATGTCAAACTATCTAGAGAATAGCAAGTTACCGGGGCAACACAATCATACAGCAATAGGGTAAATCATTTATTTTATAAATGTTGCTAGGGCAACGGAAACTACTAACAAATTAATGAAGGCCTGAGGATAAGGGTACAAATAGACTATGAAACTACTTGTTCTTCATAGCACATTGGAAGAAAATGTCCATTCATATCTAGAACTTCAACAGTTATGTGAAGTTCAATTAAATAGTCATTCAGTGGGTTCAGATATTGAGAGTATTTCTTTTTAAAAAATATTTATTGCTGAAAGTATTATAAATGGCCCCCTTTTTCCCTCATTGACTTCTAGCCCACCCCCACTCCCCGACCCAGGTCTCCACCACCCCATTGTCTGTGTCCATGCGTTATGTATATATGCATACAACTTGTTTGGTTGATCTCATCCCACCCAAGAACCATATGATTTCACTCATATGTGGGATATAAAACTGAAACTCTGGACACAAACAGCAATGTGGTCATTGCCAGAGGGAAGGGGATGGGAGGATGGGAGATAAAGGGGGCCTAATATACATGACAGAAGATGACCTGACTTTGGATGGTGGACATACAGTGCAATATATGGACCTTGTATCATAGAAATGCACACTTGAAACCTATATGATCTTATTGACCAATGACACCACAACCAATTTAATACAAAATATATTATTCTCTATTTTTGCCTCTCAGAATCATTGTGACACTTTATTTGGCTTTAAAGATTAATCTCTGGTAGGTTAGCCCAGGTGACACTAGTTATATTTACGTAGGTGCTATGTCTACAATTCAGGATCATGGTTAATGGTGTTGACTACCTTAGGTTTAATCAGACAACCAATTCGAGTGTACCTGAGTTGGGGAGGGGGCAGATTACATATATTTATATCTGTATTCATATCTATCTATATAAAATCAGGTATGCTTTAAGAAAATATTTATTTTATTTTTCATAAAAATGTAAGAAATAATATAGAGTAATATTTTCAAAATACTAACACAAATACCAGTAAAGTACCTTCAGACTTTTCTATTGCTTTAGAGGAATATTTACCAAAGGTGGGACTTAAATTAACATTTTTTTCTCTGTTTGAATACACTTTGTTTCCTTCTTGATCAGATCCCCTGTCATGAATACTTGTAATAATTTAGCTCATTATTAAGTTCCAGAATGCAGTGTTTGTAATATTGTTATGCATTTGTTGGTCATGGGTGATCATTATAGGCAAAGCCTATAGGTAGTGAAGAGTATTCTTGCCATTCTCTTCTCCATCCTGTTTTCCTTTCTAAAAAATCTAAAGTAGTACATCTACTTGTTAGGACAAGCAGCAACCCTTGTTTTCACTACAGTAAAGGAAAACCCTCTTCTCAGATTGAATAAAAGAACCACTTTGGAAAATTGCAGTGTGGTATTTGAACAAGTTCAGTTTTTATTTCCTGTGTGACCTATGTTTTTACCAGTAAACCATATATATATATATACTCATTTGCATAAAAAAGGGATATCCACCACCTTTGGACCCAAGGAGAATGAGTGATAAGGGTTTCTACCTCACCTACTCTTAGAAAGAAATTGAGGGTACTTACGATTAAAGACATACCTCAAAAGACAGCTAAATAAGGGGAAATAAGTAAAAATCAGATAGCATAGGAAATAAATTTGTTAAAAATTTAGGCTCTGGGTAGTTTACTACATACAATAGGACACTAAAATTTTGTCTTGCATTTTCAAAAGCCAATACCAAAATGGTTAAAAAGAATTGGTTATATTGTTTTATTCTTTGGCAAAAGGAAGCATATCAGATGGCCAGGAGAAGGTTTTTATTTTTTCACTGCTTTTTTTTATTCTAGAAAAAAATTATTCTATAATGGTATTTACCATCCTAACACCTTAGATAACAGTTATACATGCAGACAGAAACATTTTTCTTGTGGTCATTTCTTTTATTAACTCTCAATAAAAAAAAAAGCAAATGTTAACTTTTAATTTTGTTATGAAATGTCTAGAGCAGCTAAGTTAATATTCTTCAGATATATATGTTTCTCATGATCTAGCTTGATATAGCACTGACACGTTGTAAATCCAACTGACTAGCAAGTAGCTTGTTCAGTCTCAGATTCCCTTAGTCTCAGCCAAGATTTTCTAAAAGCTTTACCATCTGACTTAGCATTATCATCCAGATAAAGGCCATTTTACCTCCTCACTGAAGGAGGCTGCAAGATAGATGATCAGCAATTTGTGCCAGAATTCTCCTCAAGCAATGACTTTCTGAAGAATCTGAACATGTACTCTTTGAGTTCCTGTAGTTCAGTGCCTTTGATTATTGAGAGACCAGTTGCACCTAAAACATGGATGGTAGGTGTGGGACCAATTAGTCATCCTCACTCAGTGGCTCATGAAGTACTCTTGGTTTTTAGCAGTACTAGAGCCTGATATAGTTGCCAAGAGGAGTCTGGTGCAAAATGAAGTTGTTGGTAGTAAACTGAACAGAGATAATGGACTTACTTGGTATGGACTTTGAAAATTTTGAAGAGTATCTGCATACATTGATGATTTGGCTTCAACATGGTCAGCTCACTCTGAAAGCTGCCCTTGAGAAGTGACAGCAAAACCATAACATCAGCAGAGAAAACCTATTTTCCTGCTGAATTGGGCAGGTAGATGTCCAAATAATTTAGTTGGGGTCACACTGTTTATGTATTTTTTAAAAATTAGTATAATGCCTATTCCTTTTTATATCACACTTGACACCTGGTGCACGAAATTCATGCACTCGCGGGGGAGGCAGGGCTCTCAGCCCGGCCTGTACCCTCTCGGAGTCCAGGAGTTCTCAGGGAATGTCCAACTAATGGCTTAGGCCTGCTTCCCATGGGAAGCTGGCAGTAGGACATCATTAGTGCTGCCACAGAGGTGGGAGCAACTCCCGCCACCACCTTTGTGCTTGCCAGCTGTGACCCCGGCCTCTGGCTGAGCAGCGCTCTCCCTGTGGGAGCACACTGACCACCAACGGGCAACTCCTGCGTTGAGTGTCTTCCCCCTGGTGGTCAGTGCATGTCATAGCAACCAGCCGTTCCACAGTTCAGTCTATTTGCATATTAGCCTTTTATTATATAGGATAAGCATAACTTCATGGCACATAATGGAAAATAGAAACAAGTTGGGGAAACTGAAAGCAAATTTCAAATAAGAGGATTAATCCTTATCCATGTTAAAACAAGTATTGTGTTCTTGGCTTTTTAATTCCCATTTAGTACAGAGGAAATCAATCTAATTATCAACTTGAGTTCTGAACAATAATCTTAAAACTGCTATTCAGAAGAGAGACCTTTTATCAAAGAGTTATCCTTAAAGGGTTTTTAATCAATACACATTAGAACTATTTCTGCATAACAATGGTGTATGTTAAAAATTGATTCTTACTTTCCTATAAAGCCTTTTATCTCTTCAGTCTTGTATCTCATGTGTTTTCAGCCAATACTGAAAAATCATTAAGATGCTAAGTTTGGCCAGAACCGGTTTGGCTCAGTGGATAGAGCGTCGGCCTGCGGACTAAAAGGTCCCAGGTTCGATTCCGGTCAGGGGCATGTACCTGGGTTGCAGGCACATCCCCAGTAGAAGATGTGCAGGAGGCAGCTGATCGATGTTTCTCTCTCATCGATGTTTCTAACTCTCTATCTCTCTCCCTTCCTCTCTGTAAAAAATCAATAAAATATAAAAAAAAGATGCTAAGTTTGTGTTATATGCTACATGTATAAATCCTTAGATTCTAATGTCACGTTTCAAAGTTATTTCTTCCTACCTTTCTGAAATGTGTATACAGAATTTCTTTCAAGGAATAGTTTCTATTATACATGGCATGGACAGATGGGTGGATAGATGGATGGATACCCTGTATATATTGCTATCCACATATGCTAATCTCTACTGTAGATATTATTTAGTCAAAACACTGATCTACACATTTTATACAAATATATGTTTATGTGAGGATGTTCAATGTCTTATTTATTATGATTTAAAAAGACTAAACACTGTTTAGATTCATGGTATAAATTAGAATAAAAGGAGAAAGAATGACAGATATGAAAGAGAAATAGAAAAATTGAGAAAGAGAAAAGATATGGAGGATGAATGGGTCAAATCTCACTCTAGCAGTTAGCCTAGATGGCTAAGTAGAAGGTAATGTCCTTAAACTGAATTAATATGTGGAAGAGAAGGAATAAATTCAAGATCAGGGACATAGAGTTCCTTTGGGGCACATCAAGTTTGTGGAACCAGATAAAGATTTTTAATATGTAGTTTGAAATAGAGTTTTGGCATACAAAAGTGGCAGTGATAGACTTGGGAGTCATTTCTTCCCATTGGAGAGAATGGATGGGATTCCTAGCAGTGCATTTACTTTTCACTAATAATTACCATACTTGATATATGCAATAGCCCCTAGACCTAGGAATATGAAATAATATGCATATGATAACATTATATTAAGTGTCCTAGTCTTAAGTGCACTAAATCAAGTGCTTGCTTATGCCCCTTGCAAGCAAGATTATTTAGCAACCTGCTTATACTTTTGCTTATACCTATAAATTTAAGGTTAATTATATATTGCATAATATATGCCTTTTTAAATCAGCCAAAGCATATGCACCTGATGTTTCCACTTAAGGAACTGACTACAGTGATAAATTGGAAAATAGAGATAGATGCTTTAAATTATAAGAAATCTTAGAGGCCATTTAGTCCAACCCCTTTTCAAGTTTAGGAGACAATATAAAAGTGTGAGAAATTGCCTTATGTGTTGTGCTTATGGACAACTCTTTCATTCCAATCCTGCATACTATTTCAGAAGGATATTTTATTCATTAAATCTCCTTTCCTCTAATAGCCACTAATGTAGGGAGAGGAAGAGCAACAAAATATGAAAACAAAGCAGCAACCCTGGTACAAACCAAGGAAGCAACCAGCTCCTTTGTCAAGCCCACAGGCACACCCAAAGAGGCACCTGTATATTCTGATTTGTTTAACTCCTTATTGATCATGGTAAATGCAGGGCCTCTATAAACCCTAAACCATGATCTCTGAAAGGTTCCTACCACTTGTGGAATAGGATGGTCTCTTCTTCGTGTTTCTGAAAATTTTATTTATTTATTTTGCTTTATTGACAAAGATAGATTATTTCATGCTTTTTCAGATCATCCCATCCTTGGCTGGCACTGAGGGCTTTCAAGTGTATTTTCCTCCAATGTTATGGTTGATGCTGGTAATAACCACTTTGACTTATCATCAAAGTCTGAGCTCCGAATGACTCCATCATTCCAGTGTTACAAGTGGCCAATTTGAAAAAGCTCCACGGGGTGGGGGTCGGGGAGTGGGGAGTGAGATCTAAATTATTGAAAAACATCATCTTTTCCTGTGGAATTTTCCATGCCCTGAGGATTTTGGATTTTATACACACTATTTCCTGGGGTTTTCTCTCCTTCCTCTTTGACATTTTAAAGACTAGAAAGTAAGTTTCCCAAGAATCCTTAAATGTATGTCTATAGCTCTAGACAAGTGTTTACAAATTAGATGGTGGCTCAAAGATTTAGCTTTCCTTTTTTATGTCTTTAATCAATAATAATAAAAGTATAATATGCTAATTAGACCAGATGACCTTCCAGATGAAGCTGGGGCTGCAAGGGAAGCCCGGGTCCCAGGTTCCAGAGGGAAGCCGGTGCCAGCAGCCAGGGAAGGAACGTCTACTCTTGCAAATTTCGTGCATTGAGCCTCTAGTCTAAAAATAAGGTTTGATCTGAAATTGGTGAGGATGATGATTCATTGGCAGACAATCAGCAGCAGTGTCCTTTAGGGGAATATTCCTAATACAACGGGATTAAATGTTTCAAATATAAACCTTTAGTCAGTAGGATAAAATTACTGACATTTGAACAGTTTCAAATATTTTTAAAATATATTTTTATTGATTTCAGAGAGAAAGGGAGAGGGAGAGAGAGAGTTAGAAACATCAATGATGAGAGAAAGTCATTGATTGGCTGCCTCCTGGGGATCGAGCCTGCAACCTGAGCATGTGCTCTTGACCAGAATCGAACCAGGGACCCTTTGGTCTGCAGGCTGATGCTCTATCCACTGAGCCAAACCAGCTAGGGCCAGTTTCAAAGATTTTTGTCAATTTTTTTGTTTCACAATTCTGACAACAACAACAAAAAGAAGAGACACTTAATTCTGTACTTGGAGGAAACTGTTAATGCAAGATCATGTAGCTTTAGTCTCTTCAGAGATTGAGTAGGCTGCGTTCCCAGTATTTATGATCCTGATTTGCCATGGTTCAGCAAGGCTGCCCTGTTCGTAGCAATTATCCTTGCTTATGAAGTTATGTAGACAGTCCCACGTAAATCAGAAAGATCCAATCATCTGATCATGTCCATTTCTATTACACTGGGCCAGGCATATGGTGAGAAATGTTCTGGCTGACACAACTTCTTCTTATACCCGTCCTAGAAAATGAAATAAATTGTTATAGTATTGATTTCCTAACAAAGTCAAAAGTATGCAAGAATGAAAGTCTATTTCTACCTATATTCCTGTAATCTCTAATAGATCTTTCTCTCCTTTCTTTTCTTTCAATTGGTCTTATACAGATTAAATTCATTAGACAATTATTAAATCTCACAGCACTTGTTTAGGGTGTATCTTCTCTTCTTGACTTAATAAACTCCAGTGAATATTCATTAAAAGCATATACTTTTTTGTTTTTAATTATTAAACCTCTCAAAAATTATGATTTTGAACCCATCTGAAAGTTGTTGGATATTCCTTATATTGCTTTCATTAGAAACGTACTTATTGGTTGGTCAATAAACGTACTTATTTGTTTATCCTAAAGTGGGCTTTTAGTTTTTATTTTTTAAATTCTTATTGTTGAAAGTATTACATATGTCTCCTTTTTTTCCCCATTGACCCCTTCTAGCCTGCCCCCACCCCCCTAAAGTAGGCTTTTAATTACCACATAAGTCTGACTATAGTTGTGATAGAACACTAAACATGTAAATGAATCAGAAACACATGGGTTATATTTCCATAAAAATATGTGTGCATTTTAAAATTAATGATGTACCTTAGGGGAATAAATGAGTTTTACATTTTATTAATATCAAGGTATTTAAGAACCCTCCAAAAGGAGATTCAAGAACTTCAAATTATGATTATTGTATAATTAATTAACTTCTGGAATATTTCCAGTAGAATCAGAAAACTTCTGTTGTCTGTATCCTGGAAGAATGATAGCAGTAAAAAAAAAAAAAAAAAAAAGATATTTTTATCCAGTCTTTTTTTTTTCCATTACACTAACAATGTTAGATTAAGTCATTTTATTCATGCATTTATTCATTCACTCAATAATCATTTATGGGTGTCTGCTATGGGCCAGGCACCATTCTAGGCACTTAGAATACAAAACTGAACATACAGAGGTTCTTTCCTTTATGGGACTTACATTCCAATAGGGGAAATATTAATATAAAGTATTAAAAATATGCCAATCAGCCATGTTCATTATTTGAGGTTACATTTTGATGAAATTGTCAAGAAGGTAAAATTTGTCTTTCGGAAACTCAGCCGTTATTTTCAACATCCTTCACTTCTCCCCCACAATGCTCTTTCTTCAAGACCCTTAAACCCAAAAGCTCATGCTTTCTCCCTTTTGCTTTTTCATCTAAACAATATTTATAGAGAGGCCACTGTGTGCCAGATGCTCTGTGTGGCTCCATGTTCAGGCATATGGTGCAGAGTAAACAGGGCCAGCCCTTGCCCTTGTGGAACCTACAGTGTATTGAAGAAGACAGATGAGCATATTAGGGAATATGCATTTTGTTCAATTTTGTTAAAGATGCATGGGATTCTGGTTGCACATATCCGCGGGCCCTGACTGTGTGTGTGTGTGTGTGTGTGTGTGTGTGTGTGTGTGTGTGTTTTAGTTGGGAGCTTGGAGAGGGACCAGAGGAAATAGAACATAGCCTTCCCATCAAACTAATGGCGTGTATGCTTCTCTCAAAACCTCCTCTGAAGACTGTTATCTGACCATCAGTATCTTAGTGTGCATGAAGTTGTCAATGAATAGACTTAAGCATGTGCATTTTTTTCTATTACTATGTAATGAAAAGTTTGTGACTTCTAGAGAATTCCAGGCATCAGCACGGTGAATTGATCTTTTCAATGCACAGTTTGCTATCTCTGGGATAATGCTCTGCTTATTTAGGTTATGTAAAGGTCTTGTCCTCGCTGTCTTATGGTAATATTACATATGTTATCACAAAATATAAACCTGAATTTTATAGGATAATGTTTTTATGGATGAAGGAAGTGATTCAGAGAGGTTAATTGCCTTTTCTAATATCACACAAATTGATGTCAGATCTGAAACAGGTATGTTTCAACCCAATTAACACCAATTCTGTTTCATTATATGTGGCTTGATTCTTCATTAAATTTTTATATATCAGGTTATATAATTTAACCCAGAGTAAATTAAGTTGACAGATTAACAAAAAAATTATAATTGGGTCCTTTTGTACATAGAATACAAAATATTAGTCAGTTATATTTTGTCCATTAATGCCAATTTGATTAGTATAAGAAGTAAGATATGTTTTCATCTTTTAGCAATCTCATCATTAAATTTTAAGTGGAAAAGAATTCATATGATTTAGTTAAAAGCTTTCATTCTGACTGGCACATTCAACCAAATATTATCAGCATTTAATTCTTATTTTCTCAAAATTGTATAATGCTAGATGATGTCTGAGGTAAATATACTTTTAATGTGCACTTAAGAGTATAAGATATACTTTTAAGGTAAACTTACTTTTAATGTGCACAGTCATTGAAAATGGCCCATAAATACTATAGACCTTTATCAGGTTATCCAGTTAATCACACTTTTTGCATTTTAAAACAGATGGATTAGATAAACCACATAATAAATCACTATAAGAAAATTCCATAAAAGCATATTACAAAAAAGTGGTGTATTTTCTTTAAGCCTATGTCAACTAGAGCTTTATCTGAAACTACATGCTGAAATACTTTACCATTTTTCCACAGATAAGGTAGTTTATTACTGAAGGATGTAAGTAATTTGGGCACTGTATAATAATTTTGATTCAATTTTGTATTGAAGACCAGAGTCTTCCTTTTTTTCAAGCCCCATATACTATTTCATAAAGATCAAGCAGTTTTGAATTAAACCCAGATCGAATAAAGGAATAATACTATGTCATTTTCCTTATATTAGATAGTATCTATTGCGTAAAGTAAAAATAAAAATAGTTATTAAAAATAAAACCAAAAAAAGATAATCATTTGTTTCCTCTTTTCATGTAGGCCCATTTTTAAATGGAAAAAATATAATAAAAGTGAAGTATTTCATTTTTAAGGTTTTTTTTCTAACAAATTTTTAACTACTTAAGATGATTTGCATAAAATCCTACACTAATGTAAAAGCCTTAAGAATAATTTGCCAAACACAGACATGTCAATAATACAGAAAACAAATTCAGTGGATTTCGTTGACCTTCTTCTGACTCACTGAAGGTGAAAGATAAAGATAGGTACCAATCTACTCTTTTGGGGACATAAAATCAATATTGAATTTACATGGGACATTGCATCCTTCATTCCAAGAAATCAGAGATAGGTAAAATAAAGGGTGAGAGAAAGAATTTATCAGAGAAGTAAAATGAAGGAATAAAGCTTTCCTAGGAGGAAAATGCGGCTGTCAGAACTCTAGAACCTCTGCCTCAGATCCACAAACCATCAGGGCCACTTTGCAAATACATGAGTGTAACACCTGCTTAATGTGCAGTTTGTAGAATCATTAATTGCTACAGTCGCTAATCCCAGTTATATTTTTTTCAATGGTTTCTCTCTACATTTGCATTGCAGTTTCCTGCCCTTAGTATTTATAATCAAAATATGCAGGTTTTGATGCAGTTTTATTTTGATACTTTGGATGCCTCCATGGAGCAGGTTTGGGGAATCTCTACATAGTTGCCAGCAACACCAGGTCCTTGTAGGCTGCATCTCCCTATGAAACAGGGCCCCGGCTGTATGATGCTAAAGTCACTGCCTGAGACACTGCCGTCTGCTTCCTTAAGCTCTATAGATCATCAGCTTTTCTGCCACTATATTCCCAAACTTTGTTTCCACTGAATGATCTCCCTGCTTCTCTGCACTCCCAGATTCCAGGAAAAAAAAACTAATTTGGTTGATTTGCCATGATTTTAGAGTGTTAGCAGTAGAACACAGCAGAAAGTCTGGTTGTTCCATGATTGACCCCTCTCATTTTTTTTAAACTTACCTATGTGAAAAATGTTCCACAGCTCTAGAGATCGGATTTGCAAATTAGGTCGTGTATGGCAGTCGCAAGAAGCAAGCTGCTCACTGGCCTACTGAAATCTGCCACGTGGGTTAAAATCAAGCCAGATTTTTTTAAAAATTGGACTGCCATGCACTTTTGCTGATAAGTTGTGTTTGAAATGAAACAGCATATCTCTTTACTCCTCTGTATCTGAGGAGACTCGTTTATACTTTGGCTTTTGAAAAATTTATGGTATGAGCAAATTGGCAAGTATGATTACTGGTCTTCACAATTTAGGTGTTTAAAGAATGCTAAGTTAAGCATTGAATTTAGTTGTTCTTAAAAAGCATGGTAAATCAAAACTAATTTTGTATTCTGATTTTTCCCCTGAGATTCTTACATACTACCCTTTTGCGTACTACCTTTATCCCAATTTATCTTAAAAATGTCATTTTACCCTACTGAGTCCACAATATTGCTGAACCAAGCAGTGTGGGGCAAAATTATTACTTATATGGATGAATTCTTAGAATATAATTTTTATTTTTAATTCAGATCACTTATTTCCTGATTCATAATAACCCCCTCATGAATGTTATGCAAAAAATGGTAGTTTAAAAATCCACAGAAACTATTATGAAGTTGCATTATTTTTAATTAAGTTTGAATTTTGTGCAATGGGTAAAAAGTAATTTTTTTTTAAGTTAACCTTATTCCAAGACCATTGGATATCACTATTTATTGGGTCTATTCTATGGGGAACCCATCAAATTATAGTTAGATTTTTTAGGATTTTTTCATTTTATAAAATACCCACCATAATCAGAATAGGTTGCTACATGGAATGTGTGGGTTAGCTGTGTTTACTACTCCATTGCCATGCAAATACTAAAAGGCACTAATTAAATAGTTGTTTCTGGGGTGCGTGCAGAAATCCTAAGGGGAATGACACAATAAAATACTACCCTTAATTAACAAGTGGGTTGACAATTGGCATTAATGAAAGAGCTAAGGAGAGCAGAGACTCTCCATAAGTGAGTTATGATTGACATCTATAATTACTGCTAACTCTTCTTCAGAGATGAACCATCCATCCCTTGAGACTTCAGACCTCTGCCTATAAAGGCATTTTTTATTCTGAAAACTAAAATAAATTTTAAAAAATGTATTCTAAACTTTAAACATCAACAAAATACCTTTTTAAATGTTACTAAGGCTTTAACATTTCAGACAGTTGGCATGTATAACTTAATTTTAGCAGCCCCATCAATATTAGAAAGTGATGTCATTCTTTCTACTAAAAGTTTTCCTTTGTCAATTTCAAGCAAGCCAATATAAGACTTCTTATAAAGCAGATTAATTTTTGTTCCTAAAATATAATCTAGCATCAGGGTATAATTCCACCACGGAACAATTTCAGTTAATTGTCTATCCATTTAAGAAAGAGGTTATAGTCTCGTCACAGTATTTCAAAGAGCTGGATGAGTTTGGTGGTGTAAACATTTCCTCGTGGGAACGTTATACAATCAAAAGAAAAGAAGTGATTGATGGATGCATACTCCAGCTAATTGAAGTGGCTCGGAGCCTACCAGATGTTTTCAGCTGAATCATGCCCCCAGATGCTATTGCTTCATGATTCCTTAATCTAGGGATTACCCCGATTGGCTAGCTTGGTGACATTTGAGTGTTTTAAATAAGTTTGCCTCTCTTTTGTTGCATACTTTGCAAAGAGCTCTTGTCTAAAGCTGGCCTATCTTCTGCCCGGGAAATGTTTTTCAAGGAAGTTATCAGGGCTGTTTGTTTTTCCTGCTCTTGGATGTGGTTTTTGGTGAGGTCAGAAGAATGGAACGAGAGCTGCCACAGATGACACCGGAGCTATTTCCACAGCTGGCTGCAGAGAGTGGGTAGTCCCTTACACATGAGTTCGCATGTGGAGGTAGATGATATAAAACATCTGTCACAACGGGAATAAGCAAAAACAATGTCCCTTTGAAGATTGCCTTTTAATGATGAGGTGGGGGGTTCTGTCTCCATAACGGGAGTGAAGGATGTAGTTGTTGGCAGGCAGATGGCCTCAGACTTGCTCTTGCATGAAATAAAGCAAAAGTATATGTTGAAAAACCTCTGATGCTAGTCAACTGCCTAATTTTGCTGAACATTCATTTCCCCACTATAATCTGTGCAAAAGGGAAGGCGTGCTAAGAGAAAAGGGTGGGAGAAAAACTAAAAGAAAAAAAAACTGATTCTGAATATTTTTCTCTTGACTAACTTTAATGCAATAGCATAATTTCAGCCGGTGGTTAAAAAGTCAGAAAGAGGGTTTTTTTTTTGTTTTTTTGTTTGTTTATTTTTTCAATAAGTTTAATGTGTTTGTAGCTCCATGTTATTTTTCATAGAAGTTTCAAGTAGTAATGTAAAAAGGGTATATCATCATGGCCACATGATGATAAACACTTAAAATTTGAATACCAGTTAGTAGACATAAAGTCATATTTGTTTCCCTCAATGAGCAGTAGGACATAATAAAAATACTTAGTGAACAGTTAGAATGATAGTAGTTTAGTTTCTCATTCCATCTACCTTAAAAAATAAATTAAAATCAATGAAATTAGCATATATTTTTATTAATAGATTCACTGATAGCAAATAAATGCTGAATATTAGCCAACAGTGAACTTCTAGATCTCCTGTTACAAGAGCCAAAAGGGTGCAACTGTCACCCCCTGCCCCCAGTCTCATTGCTGCAAACCATGGAATCCTGCTACTTCTGCCACCTCTTGGCCAATAAAGTGGATGCCACATGCCCTGCCCAACTGTTATTCTAAACTCTCTTCCAAATCTAAGTCCTTTGCAGGTACTTCTGGTTAGTGGAAGCTGTATATCTCTAGCAGCAAGGGAGTCTAGGAAATGTAGGGTTTCTCCAATTCTATTTTAAAAAGTTCACTCTATAATAAAAGCCTAATATGCAAATTGACCGAACGGTGGAACGACTGGTCGCTATGACACGCACTGACCACCAGGGGGCAGATGCTCAATGCAGGAGCTGCCCCCCAGCCCGCAGGCCCCAGGCCAGCCAAAGTGAGTGCAAGCAGGGTCCCCCCGATTCCCCTGCCAGTCGCCCCACAAAGGGAGGCGAGTGGGCGGCGCCAGGCCAGCTAAGGCGGGTGCCAGATGGGGCCCCCCCAATCACCCTGCCAGTTGTCCCTCAGAGGGAGGCGGCCAGCAATAGTGGCGGGGCGAGCAGTCAGTGCCAAGCTGATCACAGTGGGTGCCAGCAGAGGTCCCCCGACAGCCCCACCAGTCATCCCATAGATCGGCCCTGATTGCTGGCCAGGCCTAGGGACCCTACCTGTGCATGAATTTTGTGCACCAGGACTCTGGTTAAAACATAAATGTCTTCAGCCATGACTGAGAGAGATACAGCAAAGGAAGTAATTGGATTAATCTTCATGAGAGCTAGTACAGTGCTCAACCTAGCCAGTCTCACTTGAAAGGAAGACAAACAGGATTTGGATATATTTATGATGTTGAACTGACAACACTTGACTGTGGGTTTGTTATAAATGATGAGAGAGAAGGAGAAGGCCAGGATGACCTGGAATTTTTCATATTATTCTAATAATCAAATATAGGAGAAAGAATAGAGGATAGAATGAGAACAAAAATACTCAGAATGGGACATAGTTGTTTTGAGATGTCTGAGATGTTAGATTCAGTGAGCAGTTGCAAATTTGGGTCAGGAGTGCAGACAAAAGGTCAAGACAACAAAGAACTTTAAAAAATTTCACTTTTAAACTAACTTCACCACTTTTGATTGCTTTCATGAGGGCCTAACGAGCAGCAATATTTTGCAATTTTATTTTTAACATCATTATATATATATATATATATATATATATATATATATATATATATATAATGTATTTAGATGTTGACTCTTACTACTTTATACCTCCTATTACTTATAAAACCTTTTCTAAATGTAGACCATAATAGATATTTCAAACTCATTTGGTGAATATTCAGAAAGAATGGAAGTTTTAGTTACTTTAAGGGTTGCCATGAAACGTCTCATAGGAAATGAAATTTGGGGGGGATAGGGGGTAAAGGACATTTTATAGATAAAGGCAGATATCCTATGGAGACTCCTCAGGAACTGAACTACATATCCAGTTGTTTGTAGTTATATTTGTGAGAGGCATATTAATGTTACTATGATTATTTGAAGCTGCTTGGCCCTCCAATAGGAACTGGAAAAGAAATTAAGAAAAATGATTAAGCAATACACCAAGAATCTCTTTAGAAACAATGCAATAGAAAATGTACTCAGAGCCATGGCAGACATTAAAAAAAAAATTAAGCAAATCTTCTCAAACTTCACCTTGAATATGACTCACCTGGGGCTCTTATTGAAGTGCAGATTCTGATGCAGTGGGGCTGGGGTTGGACCTGAGATTCTGTATCAGGCTCCCAGATGATGCTATCTGGCCCTGGACCACACGTTGAGGAACAAGGTACTATAGAGTTTACAGCCATTCTATTAAACTTAGCAAAAGTCACAATTACTATTATAGCATTATGTTTAGGAGAAAAGGCAATAAAATCTAAGTGAAATAAAAGATGTTTTTATGTATATGTTTCTTCAACAAATAGGACACTGAAGAAAAGAAACATAAAATTGGCTTTCATCTCATTTAATGGACAACTTTATGTATATGAATTGACATCTCACAGGCCTCAGATTAGATCTATGTTGGATACTAATATGATGTAATTTTTACCTTAGGACATGGCCATTGCATCAGGACATATTTTATGTCAGCATCACATTTCAAAACATCTCATCAATAGTATATATACTGAGTGTGAGACATGTTTGTGACAAATGTACTAATAGAAAGTGTACTTTAAAGGGAGTGAATTCGTTTTTTAATTGGGTCTTGACTTCACACCTGTATCCTTTGGTCTAGTTGAGTTGCCAGCTCTAACCAGGCAAATTTCTAAAAATGTCTTAAAAGAGAAAACGAATAGCCCAGAAATGTTCTCTGAGGGACCACAAAGTAAAGTCCATTTTGCAGCAAATTGCAGGACAAGGAATAGCTGCTTTCCTAGTAATAGCCAGAATCAAGGTGCCTTGTGACATATTTAGGCAATTTGCTCTATAAACAATGGCCATAAGTAGGAGAACAGCCAGCTTTTCCTCTTGATCACCCCTGGGGGTTGAGAAGTAATTTCCCAGGCCCATTCACCAATAGAATCCTGCAAGGCGTTGGAAATGATTTGCGGTCAGGTTTGGAGGCCTATTTGTCAGTAAGGAGAAGTTTTTAATGAGAGGCTTTATGACAGCTCACCGTCCTGAGTGCTAGTTAAAGCGAGATAAACCTTTTACCAGACAAAAGACACTGCCCATAAATATTCAGACATCTCCTGGGAACCCTATTTGCCTTATCATTTGGAAAAAGACTGGCCTCAAATACCGCTTAGGACGTGCATTTTAAACTTCCTGTACGTTGAAAATTGACTTGGAGGTGTACAAAGTGATTGCTGTGTAAGTGAATAAAGCATTTTTTTTTCTCTTATCACATGGCGAGGTTTGACGAGAACCTGAGCAGATATATGGCTATTAAAACGGTTTGTGGCATGAGAACGCCCTAATGAAAAAGTTTGCACTGCAATTGTGACAGTGTCTTAGCAGTAATACATGAAGGGAATGTTGCACCATGTAATGGGGTATGGGTAAATCTTCCATAGAATGGAAATTACGTAGTGAACGCAAACATTTAAAGTTCCTTGGGTAGTATGTGGCCCTTAGAAGACTAGGAATTCTCATACTAAATGACAAAGACATCAAGCTGGCAATTGTCAGACAGGGGCACTGTTAAAGGAAAGCAAAGCTGTTGAATGAATGGATTTTTAAGACCATCCTTTTGTCCAATCAAGGATAGCTTCTGTTTCTTTTTTTTTTTTTTTCAATTGAATCCTCTTATCCAGTGTCAGCATGGAGTTGCTGTTGAGTTTACATCCCTTTAAAGTCATGGGTACCCTGGCTGATAAGCAAGTGCCATCACTCATCTAGTCATTCAGAACCATTACTACCTGTTTCATAATAGACACTGTGCTAGGTTGTAGAACCATTGGAAAATGAATAAACATCATGAATGGCACAGTGGACTTAGAATCCAGGAGAGAAATAAAGCATGATCATGTTCAAGGTGTGTGACATATAGCGTGAGAGAAGAGAGAAGCAAATGACCAACAAGCTGGGTCAGACACAGGAAACGTTCCCTAGAATGTAGCATTTGATCCACACACATGCACACCTGCTGTAGATGCCTAAGACTCCGGGCAGAGACAGCAAGGGCGAGAGAGAAAGATGAGTCAGAGAAGGATGAGGATTTCAGTGTGGTAGGAGGAGAGACCCTTTGTGGATAGTCTTGGAGAATTAAACCAAAGGGTAAATGGGAAGCCATGGGCTCTTTATAAAGCATGTGTGTTATGCTAAAGAGGTCAGCCTAGATCTACCTGTAGGAGCCTTCTTTGGAGATGTCATGTGGGACTAAATAGAAAGGCACAGTCTCATGGGTGATCCTACTGCTGATTCCATCTAAATGATTTCTGGACAGACAGGCAGGCATGGAAAATACTTTGATCCCATCACTGAATTGTCTTATGTGCCCTTAAACTCCTCCAATACATTAACTTACAACAGCCATTGGCTTAACAGTGCCAATGTCCTTAATATGTGACATTTCCACTATGAAATAATATCTGTCAAGATGCTAACTCAGCTATAAAAATGTGATCTATGCTGTACTTTGGTAGGGAAGGTAGTTTAACACGGCCTCTTTTATATTCCCTCTTGGAATGAAAAATAAGAAAATTAGTTCTGCTTATCTTTAAAGGGATATGCATATTTTTAGGGTTATCTTTAAGGTAGGAAAATGGTAAGGAGCTGTTCTCCATACCTCTAATATAATTTTTAATTATGTAATCTATTTTATTGGTAGATATCAGTAGTTTTCTCTGTATCTTAAAAAGTAGGGAAGATAGTGAAATATATTATGACCAACCCATTCATTTGATAAGTGTTATAGCTTAATGGTCTTTATTCTCTTTCTTCTTAAATCTCTTTAAACTGATTTTGGAACTGAATGCATGTGCGAGGAAGGCATATACCATAAGAGTTCTGCAAAGTAAAGACAGAGGACTTAGGTTGCACTATTAGTTTTTCCACACAAACTGTGTGAGTCCTTCATATCTTCAGAACATACCACGTTGATTTTCATAACACACATTTGTGCTGAGAGCCACACTTGATTAAATTATAGAATTAGAATGGGAAGCTAATGAACATACATGTTGCTTAAGCCACTAGAAGCTCACTGAAGTGCTGGGATCCTCTACACACACTTCATATTTCTATTGGCTCTGCAACTATGATCTTGTTAAGTAGAAAAACAAAAGGAAAAGAACATAGTAACCCACCTGCATAATGAATTTCCTTTCATAATTTTAATAAGTTTAATGATTAAAAAACTAATTGTTGTATTGCACTTCAGTCAACAAAACCATTTGACTGTGGGGCCCCATGTCTTCAAGTTTTCAAGTCTCCCTCCACAATGTAACATATTTACATTTTGATCTATTGAAGTTCTAAAGAAGCTGTTGAAAACATCAAAGTCACTGCCAAACAGATTTCTTTAGTTTTAGGGAAAAAATTTTAAGGGATTCAATAAAGCATTGTTGAGAATCCTAATTATCTAAGTACCTGCTTTGGTAAGAAATACTTCAATGTGACATACTTACATTCTTATTCAAAATGACATTAATTTATAAATAGGTACTTAACCAATCATTGAAACCATTATTCACAGTTGAATAGGAATGGTATTTAATTAGAATTCCTTTAAAGGAGACTCCATGGTTAAAACTAATTTGGTTTTAGTGTCTTTTAATATTGCATAGTTTTTAAAGATTTTGTAATTGATTTTAAGAGAGATGAAGGGAGAAGGAGAGAGAGAGAAACATTAATTGGCTGCCTCCTACAAGCCCCCGACCTGGGATTGAACCTGCAACCCAAGCATGTGACCTGACCAGCGATAGAACCAACAACCCTTCAGTGCATGACATGACGCCCAACCAACTGAGCCACACTGGCCAGGGCTAATATTACGTATTTTTAAAACAATTCCAATCAATGAAAACTGAATAAAAAAGTAACACAAAATTAAGAATGTTTAAGAGAAAAAGAAAAATAACTATTTTTATAGCTAATAGCTTTTCTCTCTTTGGATAAATGATATACATAACTGCTCTAAAATTATGTGCTTGTAAACTTCATACCCTTAGCCCACAGTGACACATTCAAGGTAGCAGTCCCAATATTATAGCAATTGAGTCTAACTCATCTGAAATTAGGAGAGAGAAACCAACTCAAGTTAGCTATATCTCTAAAATAAATAGAAATAGAAATTTGAACTTAAAAAATAATCATATAGCCAAGGAAAGTCACAGACCAGTCTTGCCTCCTTTCATTGATAAATTACAGAATTTAGGCAGTTGGTTTAGATGTCAAGTCGTTTAGAAATTTGTTTATATCATTAATGTAATTTTGGTGCAGACACTAAGATTTGCTGTTAGTTGTTGAGAGCAGAGAGTTGAATAGGTACTTTGTGCCATTTTCTAATTGCTGCAGCTTCAGATTTTTCTCATTTTGTATAAATGAAGCTTACGAATATTTGTCTGCATATGCCAGGTTTTCTGAAACTCAGCGCTAATGATGTTTGCGGCTGGATAATTCTCTACTGTAGGGTCGTGTCCTGTGTGTTGTAGGATGGCTTCTACCATCAATGGCCCCTACCCACCATGTGTCAGTAGCAGCTCTTCCCCACATGTCTCCTCATATTGTCCAATGTCTCTTCTAGATTAAGCAACATACTTTTAATTTTAATCATGTCCACAGATATGCTGTGGTGGTATTCATAGAACTTTTTTTACATCAGGTGAATTTCAGATCTCATTTTTAAGAATACGGTGATTGAAGATATTTAGAAGTTCACAAATATGCGTGCTGAACCATGGTCTTCAAGCTGCCCCTTGTGAAAAGAAGTTTTCTCAAAAGCTTCGGAATGCTCCATTTTGACGAGCACTCTCAGACTTGCATTGTTAAATTTTTACCCCTTGATTTGGAATTGTGTTCTTTCATCATTCTGCCAGCCAGTATTTATGCAGCATATGTTATATGCCGCATCCTGTAGCTAACACTAAGCCACTCTCCTTTGACAGTGGTGAACAAGGAGACGTGATTCAGGCCCTCTTAGTGTGAACATCCCAAATAAAAAATGTTGCTAAGTGTCAGCCATGTTTCATTTCACTGAATAATTAGAGGCAGAGATAGAGAAAAGTAAGTCACAAAAACTGTTTTGAATATCTACTGCCTGTAATTCTGTTCATTGGGATTACAAAAGATGTGTGAACATAACCCTTGCCCTCTTGGAAGGTATAACACTGAGAGAAGCAATTAGAGAATAACAGGGGGAAGGAAGGGATTAAGTGCTCAGATGGGATCCTAGGAGCAGTGCGGATTCCTGCTTACCAGGGTGATTGATCTTTCTGCCATACGGCCAGTGTTTGTCAGGGATCATTCCAAAATGCTTGCAAAGTCAAAGTCGTATCTGCCAGCTCGGCTGCAGCTTTGGGGATTTCAAACATAATTTGTATTAAAGTCAGACTGCCCTGTACAAGTTGGTTGGAAATTTATCAAGGTAGTTGAGGATTCATGAGTGTTTCTAAGGAGGAGGAGGCTTTTCTGCTCCATTTTTTTTCTCTTCCCACAGCAGCAGCTCTTCTTAAACTTCACCCAACAACCCTCTTTGCTAAAAATGAAAAACAAAAATTTTTTTTAAACTACCTATTGGAAGATCACAAATGAAAAAGATTAAACATCTCAGCATATCCAACAAGGAATATCCAACTGGATATTTTATCCAGTCCCCCCAACACCCCTCCCCTCTGACATTTGTCAGTCTGTTCCATGCATCCATGCCTCTGGTTCTCTTTTAAGTTGTGTTAAATAATTACTATAAAAAATTCCTAAAAGTCATGGTAGGAAAAGAGTATATAATATGGGCCACAAACATTTTGACATAAGGCACCTAGATACAACAAGAGGGGAAAGGGGCGGGGGGGGGGGGGTGGCGGACATTTCTTTTCTTTTTTTTTACTTATATTACCCAATATTGCACAGAAATATTGCTGGATACTGCATTTGGATAGCTGTTCCCCAGATTAAATAAACCACCTTTATGCCATTTATATTATTAAATCATCCTTGCTATTAGAAAATCATTTGCACTCACTGATTTACTTGTAAGCCCTTATCATTCTCTGTACTCCATTTTACTAGGCTAAAGATAGTCTGAGGTACACAAACTCAATTCAGTTATTTTCTAAGTAGATTAGAAATATTAAAAAATTGACAGAGAGGCAGAAAACCATACAGATGAGAAAAAAGACAAATGACCTTAACCAATATTATTTTAATTTTTTATTGTTGACACTAATTCTGATCCCCCCCTTTGCCCACCTCTACCAGCCCCCAGCCCCCTTCCTTGGCCATCCCCACACTATTGCCTGTGTCCATGGCTACTTATAATGAACTTTAGCTAATCCCTTCATCTTCCTTTATCCAGGCCCCCCAACCCCCCTTCCCTCTGACATTTATCAGTCTGTTCCATGCATCCATGCCTCTGGTTCTCTTTTAAGTTGTGTTAAATAATTACTATAAAAAATTCCTAAAAGTCATGGTAGGAAAAGAGTATATAATATGGGCCACAAACATTTTGACATAAGGCACCTAGATACAACAAGAGGGGAAAGGGGGGTGACATTTCTTTTCTTTTTTTTTTTAACTTATATTATCTAAACAATTTTCTCCCCTCTTTTACATCCTGATGATTTCAAATTCGGGCCTTACCAAAATTTCAAATAGGAAGGATTCTCACACAGGCAACAACACAAGGGAGACGGAGCAAATGGAAACACGGCAGGTCATCAGGCAGACCCCTAAATTATTCAGACAGTTGCCCATTTCAGCTCATCAAAAATGTAGGTTTGGCCTCTTTGCATATTTAAACCAAATATAATAGGATTATTGCTATAAAGACTCATGCCCTATCACAAGGCAATAAATAATTGAGAAACAGTATAAATAAAATAAAACCAATTATTGGTATTTAAGAACTCTAACGTTTGTTTATACAATAGCAATTTATAGACAAAGCAAACTTCTAAAACGTTAGGGTACATCACAGTCATCTGGAGATATTAAAACACAGATTTGAAGACACAAAGCCAAGGGACTCTGATTTTGATTCTAATCCTTAGTTTGCTGCTGCAGGTCCACAGATCATAAGTTGGAGTGTCACTAGTTGGGGTAGAGTATGGATAATCGCAGGAATATTCATGTAGGTGTTCTTCTCACTGTCGTCCATATCCTGCTTTTAATAGAGGTTATTTTTGTTTTATTTTGTGTGTTTTTTCATTTCCCTATCCTTTATTTACACACATTACAACTTTTCTTTCTGCTAATACTCATCTTTACACAATTCTATCACATTAAAATTTGAACAATACATTCTGATTAAAGTATACTAATGATGATGATGTGTATCGTGTAGGATGCCTTCCAAATTGTTGGTCACATACTGTAACAAACTCTACAAAGCATGATTGCCTCATATAACAGTCCAAGGATAGGGCCATCATTAGACAAGGCTTGAATTAGATGCTCAAAGGATGTCATTTCAAGACCCTGGTTTTGAAATTTTGACTTAATCTCTAAGCCAGGACATCGCCTCTGAGAGAGAAACTGAAGAAGGGAAGAGGGGTTGAGTAGAGACATTTGAGCAGATTATCTGGGGGAAAGGCATTCCAGGTGAAGGGGAATCACATGCAAAAAGTGATGAAGGAAGGAAAATATTTGAGAAATAGCCAGGAGGCTAGTGTGCTTGCAAAGTGAACCACACAGAAAATGGTAAGAGAGAAAATCAGAAAAGGCGCAAAAGGGCAATTAATCTCGGGCTTTGTTCGGCCCTTGCACTGATACTGGCTTTCGTCCTGAGTAAGAGGGATAGCCATTGGAGGATTTGGAGCAAAGGAGTTGAGACTCGAATGTGAACTGGGACAAGGGAGCGGTAAGCAAAGGGAAGTGAAGTTTATTACAGCGAAAGTAACAAATCTCTTGGCACACCAGAGGGGTCCCAAAAAGGGTCGCTTCAGAAGCTCCCTAGTCTAGGGGTTTATATTTTCCTGCTCTTGCCCTCTATTGGCTCTTTCAAAAAAAACACCACCCAATCTCTTTTTGCCCGCATCTTCCTGCTTTTAGTTCCCACTCTGTGTTCAGGGGAGGGCGGCTGTACAGTTGACTGGTACATTCTGCCTGTCTTGCTCAAATCCTGACCACCTGGCTCATCTCCAGGCCTTAGCTACCATCTTCTCTTCCTGGAGCCCTTGTCCTAAACTACCTGATCCCATCTAACTCCTCAGAGTGACAAGATCTGACTTACATTTTCAAAGGATCACTCTGGTTGCTGTGTTGAACTAGAGCTAGACCAAGAGGAAATAAGAGGAAACAGGGAAACTGATCAGAAAATTTGCAATAGTTTCATACAGCCTTTGAGCCAGCTCTGTGTACTCTTGTTGGAAGAGAGCCTGCCCACATTTCACCTATTTGCCAATCATCTTATATTTCATTTGGGAAATTAAAATATTGATGAACTCTCCAAGACTTGAAATTTCTTTCAACTATTGGCAGAAGGTTAACCACACAGATGCTTTTCTGGCCTTAGGTCAGCTGTGTTTACTCCACATCAATGATCTTTGGAAACTTTCTCCAAATTACTGTTGAAATTGTTTATTTCAGAACTAGGGCGACCAGATCGGCCCTCCATCTCTTGAGCGTGAGCAGCTTTGTTTTGCAGAGGCAGTGGCTAAAACAGACCAGACATTTCCATCAGCTGTTTGGTCATTGTGCTTTTTAGTGGAATTACAGCATGTTACAGTATTTTTCTTTGCCGCTTAAACATTGAGCAAACCCAGACATCCGGAGATGCTAAAATGAAAAACCTGTTTCCTTTTGCCTTGCCATTTGCCAAGCAAACTCTGTCAGACAGCACATTCTATACATTTCGAGAAAATGAAATTACCCTTAATGTGTTGGCAACATCTGTCACAAAACACTCTTCAGTCTATGGCTTAAATGCATTGGGTAGAAATGGATTTGACAGTATATTTAATGAGACACAATTATAGGTGAGGGCACTAGTTTGGCCTTAACAACCACAGGTTTTTCTTTTCCTATTTTGTTCTTTGTTTTCTCTCTTCTTTGTAAATGGCATATACAATACAAAGGACATTCTTTGATGAGGAAAGTGACTTGCAAACACCATTCTTTGTTGTAAACAGCCAGCACTTCAAATTCTTTAAGTTTCCTTCCCTGATAAAGTGTCATCAAGAAAATGTGTTTCTCCAAGAGGTTACTGCCTACTACTAGTATTTCCACCTTACTCACTGATTGTAAAGTTCTTCCATCCCTTAAGACCGTTACGAAATTAATGTTCTTAATAATTTGTGGGAATCCTTTTTTCATTGAACATCTTTACTGAATATGAACAAGAATGTATGTTCTTACCAGTCCTCCCCCAAGAATTACTATTTTATTGTTCATTCATTTGTAATAGCTGGTCTGGGTAGGAAAAGAATGTTTCCCTTACATTGTTTTACACTCCTTGCCTAGTGCTGCTAGTTACAATTCCAAAGGATGACAAGTCCCTTCCCTTCCCACTCTTTCCTTTGATTGTCAGGTGTTTGGTTTATACACAGAAGCAGCGCTTGCTCTGTGGCATCTGTAATCAAGTGAGTCCCCAAACATTTTCTGAGAAAGGATGTTTTAAAGAGACCAGACAATCCTCCCTAAATTAGTTCCAAATGCAGGCATTCAATCCTTCTATTCTTATCATGCATGGATTTTGATTCATCTGTCACATACTCACATATCTCATTTGCATATTGCCTTCCAAACAAAGACTCAAGTCTGCCTGCTCCGCCACACTGGGGAATGAGGTCACCCCCTAGGGCGTTGCAAGGAAAGTCTTCCTACCAAACACAATTTGGTCTTTATCTCTGATTTATGACAAACAATCTTTATGTGACTAGCGCAGGCTGATGAAATTGAGGGGTTTCCAAGACTGTGACAGTTTAGCTGTACGTTAGAATCTCTAGGGGCAAATATTCTGAAAAGATAGACTCAGTCCCAAGTTCAAGAAGAATATTGAAGTCTTGCACCTGCTAAGGATTAAAATATTGTGATAGTGCCACTTTGGGGTTGAAAAAAATGGTTTAGAACTTGTCTTAAGTCTGAGTTATTCTATATAGTTTTTATTTGAGTGATTTAAGAACTTCCGTTCTTCTTAAATGAAGGCCAGTAAGTGATTTTTGTTTTTAATATCAAGATGGTTTTGCTAAAGCAATTTAGACAGCAGGAAGAAACTGTGATGTGTGTCTGAATTTCAAGTTAAAGTTTTTATCATGTGTCTCATTCAAGAAGCATCCCGGTGAACAACAATTCACAGAAGCATCACAACATTCAAACAACACAAATCCACAACCGTGTATATTTACAAGCTAGAGACCTTTAAAATAACATATTTTCTGGTTGAATCTTGCTCAAAAGCCTTTTGGAGCAAAGCGGAATCTGTATAGTAAGCATTTCCAAATATTTGGCTCAATTGCTATTCTTCCTCCATATTAATGGAGAGGAGTCCATAAAAAAGGCTGAGTGATAGCCTGATCCTTTAACACCTACAGTCGGGAAGTTGGACTTGGATAGAAACATGAGGAATTAATCATCCTGAGCAAAAGTGTTTTAGGAAACATTTGCCTGTGGGTAATTAGTTTGGGGTCTGAAAGCCTGTCGTCTACGTGGATCTGTCCTAGTTTTATTTCTTCAAAACGTTTACTTACAAATATGGAGAAAAAGTCACATCGTGAAAAAGTAATGTTTATAGGAAAAAATAGCATTCAGATACCTACCATGTTATTGCCATAGAATGTTTAAAAGAGCTGCTATAAGCATGAGCTTCTGCCTTTATCATCATCTTTAAAATAAAACATTGGCATAATATAATATCAAAGACCCTATCCAACCCTAGATTTTTAATTTTTTAAAAATATCTTTCATTGTCTAAATTAGTCAATTAAGGCAGAAAAGTAGGGTAGAGGAAAAGGAAAGGGGTATGTGGCCTGGCTGTGCTTCAATAGCCATGCGATGCTTTGTGTATGGGCAGAAGTGGTTTTTGTTTTTTGGGTGTTTTTTTTTTTAATATCTAGTAATATTTCTTTCATTCCAATAGTTATAATAAATCAAAAAGCATATTCTAAAGGGATGCTTTCCTAACACCTGATGAAACGATATTTTTACATTTTTAGAAAAGTATAGCAATGTTGTATTTGACTGGCATTTAACAGTTTAATATCTTCTGTCAAAAGCATAGACACAAAGAAAGTAGGTCAAAATATTCAAATTTTAAAACATGGGAAATAGTAACTTGAATTTTTATTACATTTATACTAGATTTTAGTATGTCCAAAGAGATCCAGTGAAGAAACCCATCTGGACCAGTGTTATCACTACAGTGGTAGATTGTACTGAGCTGATCAAAATCTGCCCATATGAATCATAGATAAATGTTGTAAACCAAAAGTTTTATGCAGTATCAATAAAAACTAGAGAATTTCCATCATATTTGTATATTTTTTATTAAGAGAAGTTAGTATTTAGAACAATGAGAGGGCATATATATGATATTTTGGAATACATTCTACATTAAATATTAGAATTATAAATAACAAGCATTTTAAATACATCACGGACAAATCACATTGGAGGAAAGGAAGCCACTTAATGCTATATATTTAGAACAGAAAATGTCATGGGTGGATGTAAAAATTATACATGGTTGAATTTAGCCTTTTCAGTATTAGTAAAGTAAACACGTTGGGTGTTAACGCTGTCTACTGTGTTTATGTGTTTGAAGTTTCCTTCCTGTGGAACGTATTTTCAGACGGACATTGTGTGTGCTTCTAGGGTGCTGTGATTACGCCGACAATGGACCATCCAATGTCAATGCAGCCAGCAAACATGATGGGCCCCCTGACACAACAGATGAACCACCTTTCGTTGGGCACAACAGGAACGGTGAGTTGAAGAGTTTGTTTTGTTCTGTTTTCTTGGATTTCTTCGACAAGATGAAATTCTCTAGTTTCACTGGCATTGTCAGCAAATCTGGCTCTGTACCATTGACTAACACACCTTTCAGGTTCGAGTGTGAACAAGCTGCCTTCTGCCTGCGTATTCCATTCTGGGACACGTTTACTCACATTGACAACGCTGAAGGCTGTATTGTGCTGCATCTAAATTTGAGTTACTTCTTGCTCTTGAAACAAAATGCACCAAGTATAATGTCTGTTTTTGGAAGAGTGTCTTTATGCATGTACCTGCAAATCTAGACCTTGTAACTTAATATACTTGAGCCTGTTTTTCTTTTCCCAGATGCTTACCACTTCAGCTAATATATCTTTCCCAGGTTACTTACAGTGGGGGCCAACCTTGACTATGACTAATATACAGGGCTTTTTATTCAGTTTCCATGTTTAAGTCAGTAAAAAGTAATTGAGAACCTGACATAATCCGAGTTCTTTTCATCTTTCTTTTGACTATATTGACATAGATTATGTTGAAAAATGGGAAAAGAATCTAACATACTTAATCTTTTTTTTTTTTATAAATTGGGATATTTTCGACTAGCCATTATTTTTCCTTAGGGAACAAAAGTATATCAAAGAGTTCCCATTGCAACCTTGATTTTATATCAGTGAGGCCTTTGAAATCATTTGCAAGACTTTGTGTTAGTTTTTAAATCCATACAAAGACAGTTCCCCAAATAGTCAAGAAGGCAAATGTTTAATACAACCTGGAATACTGCAACTTTGTTAATTACCATTATAGAGAACAGTGAAAGACATCAAAGTCAACCTCTTATGTGACACCATTCCTAAGAGTTTTTATTTTTTTATAAATGTTAAGGCAGGTAATTTTTCATTTTTAAAGAGGTAGAAAGAAAAATATATCTTCTTTTTACGGAAGCAGCTTAAGTATTATAGAAATAACACTGGACTTGAAGTTGGGAGTTCTAGCCTCAAATCTTGATTGAGCCCTATTGTTTCTATCTGTCCAGTCTCAATTTCTCTCTCTGTCTAGTTGAAGTATTGAACATGATATGTTGGGCTCCTTTGACTACGTGCCTTTGTGTCTTTAAGGCTATATGTCTCATAGTCACCACTTCTGTGATTCTTCACAATAATGCTAGCATCATCTCCAAATATCATCATATACTATGTGCACTAGTTATATATTGGAAATTTTACCTTAAAGCAATGGCTTGCTTGATACATAGGCTTTTTGGGAATATAAGATGTTTCTGACATGTCCACTGAAGCCTCAATAATCTGCTCTAAATAGGAATAAAGTCCATAAAGCTAGTGGAAAGAGTTGCTTTGTTTCAATAAAGAAGTTTAATTTTATTAACATAAAGTACCTATCTCTAAGACTTCAGTTTCTGATCCTAGAAAAAGCAGTTGATGATACTTTACCTGTCTGAAGGGTGGGCTGGGTCAAATGATTTTTTAGGGCTCTGACCTAGACTTTTAAAAGTCATGTCTAAGGTGACATTTAACTCTACACTGTGGCACAGCTAATTTTCATCAGGGAGATAAAATTTGAAGATAATATTTCTGGAGCTTTTAGTACTGTGTTAAGGATTATTTGTCATTGCTTTGCTCATTTTCCAGCAAAACAGACTCCATGAAGTGTTGAGAGGCCTCAAGTTTCTCATGTGCTCACTATTGATTTCCCTTCATGTCAGCCTTAATCTCCTTAAGGGATCATAAATTCTCAATAAGTGAAGTATTGCAATCTTATTATATTGAATAACAATCTGGAATCTGATAAGAGAGGGAGTTATAATGCAAAGCCCAGCAAGAAACACTTTATAAATCCTAGTCATTTGAATCAAAAGCAAAGCCAGCTGACTTGCTGAAGTTCAAATTTGCAAACTAGAAAAAAACATAAGAGCTAAGTTTAATTGAGAATCTGACTGGATCCTTTAGGGAATTGAAAAATAAACTAAAACATGAAGAACAGATTTAGGATTATAATAGTTATTGATTCAATAACATATATTATGATTAGTATTTGAGCATTTTCAACAAGAACACACTTATATGTAAGATCACTATTTTTACCTAGCTGGAAATGGGCAAATTATTCAAGAATGATATACATCCCATTCCTTTCTCAGCAAAAGTTTAAAATTTGTGGTTTATTTTTAATACCAAATTTTCTGTAGCTTTTCCTCCCATTCTTTTCTCCCTTCACATTTGTACTAAAAAAAAAATGTTTATGTATATGATAAACTTTGTATAAATTGATGTTTTGCAAAGATTTGAAAGTTCATAAGGTTCCGGAAAGGCAGAAAGAAAACAATATTACTTTGTTGATTTATTCAACAAAATACCGCTATATCTAGTGTCCAGAATACTGGTATACATTTTTCTTGAACTGTCACTCTTGTACTTCATCATGCCATCATAGATTCATTTTATGTGAATTTTTGATTGGTATGTGGAGTGGCTATCAGATTTTCCCATCTATTGCTTCTTTTCAATGTATTTTATTATTGCTGAGAAGATTGCCTATTGTCATGGAAAGAACAGTGGACATTGGGATCAAACTTAAGTTCAAAGTCCAGCTCAGCTCCTTATTAGCTATGCACGTTTAGGCAGGTTTTTAACCTCTCTGAACCTTTATTTCCTCTTCTACAAAGTAGAAAAATAACATTTACATCCCCGGGGAGTTGCCAGCGTTAAATGCAATGACATATGTGACATTCCTAATACAGTGTGAAATCTGGAAGATAGATGCTTATCAAATGAGCTGTCCTTACCCGCCTATATCCAGTGGCTTCAACTGGTAGGAATCTAGTCCAAGTCACCAGAAGGGATGTAGGAAATTAACAAGTTCACAGCACAACACACTGGCCTACTCTATTTCATTTGGCATGACATTTCTTTTTCACGTTTCCACTTCCTTAGCGCCTAACATACTCTTCCAAGGTTGTAAACTCAAAAATTCTAGAGGCCAGCCAAGTCACATTAATGAATCAAGTTGGCTGATTCAAGCAAAAAGCCTAGAAGTACAGAATCAACTTTGGTCTACATTGTCCTCTCATGTACTATAAATATACTTGATAGTGGAGATGACATTTTAAATTAGAGATGTTTTTAATGCAATACTAATAACCTCTCTGCCTGAGAGTGAGGTGAACAGTAGGGGGAGGTGGCACCCTTGGCAGCCTGGAACATGATGTTGCCTCTAAGGAAGGCAGCCACTACTCGACTCCAGGTCGCTATTGCTACAGAGGCATACAGACCTAGGGTGGCCTCCCCTTCCAATTTTTTCAGATAAATTAAATATTTAAATCTTAATGGAACATTTCCCTGTATTTGAATATTGAACCCAGTTTGCCCTAAAAGCTCTCAGATTGTGACTCCTGCCCAGGGATTCCCTAGGTCTCCTCTGACTCTTCTGGCCATTGCTGCTTCTGTTCTTTCACAGGCTGCTCAGACAGGATTCCATTTTTTAACTTCTCATTAATACATGATTTCCTTAAGCTATGCCATCTACTTTCATGGTTTTGAACTCTGCTTGCTATGCCAAAGACTCTTAAATCTGAGTCCTCCGTGCTAACCTCATCTTACATTTTTAGACCCATTTTTCCAACTATTTGCTAACTGTCTCATGTAAATCTCCCTCTGATATCTCAAAGTCAGCATGAACCAAACTAATCGCATTAGCTTCCCCAGGTGTCTTCCCCACTGATGCCCTTCCGCTTACACATTCCTGCCTTTTATTTCCTCTCAAGCCATATCCATGCCCTTTTGCTCTGCTAGTCAAATGCTAATCCTAGAACTCAGCCTAGACTCTTTCCTTCTCCCTCAGCACCATATACAATTACTTTTCAATTCCCATCAATTTAGTCTCATAGACATTTGTCAAATACATCCCTTCCTCCACACTTGTAGGCTCTGCCCTGGGTCTCACTTGATTACTTATCATAGTCTCCTAACTGCTCTTCCTGCTTCCTGTCTCAATGGGCTCCAATCCATTCTCCAGCATGTCGCCACAGCCAGTCAATCTAAAATTATCTGATCATGTGTCTCTCTTACCAGTAACTTCAGAGGCTTTCAGACATCTAAGCTCACTGAAATTCTGCAAACAAGATGTGAGCAGTGACGAGTCAAGATAAAGACAGGAGCCTCCATCCAGAAACAGATAGGCTCCAGGGGAAGAGCAGAGAGAGATCAGTGAATGATCTACAGTAGGCAGTGGTCCAGGGCTAATGGGGAGTTGGAGCTAGATTGGAATTTTCCAGTATTAGAAGGGGGGCGCGGGGAGGCCTTAGTCCATAGGCCACATCCCACTTTCTAAGATCCTTGGGTAAAGAAGTTTATTGAGATGCCTCTTTTTCATCCTCATAAAAGTAGATATATTTGGTCCCTTGTAACCCCCAATTTTGAAATGGAAGCCAGGTAGTTTAACCTTTCTCTACCATTTGCCACCGCAAATGCTTATTGTTCAATTCTCTACGTATTTTTGAGCTAGATAGAGTCTCCCAGCCGTAAAAGAAATAAAATAACTGTTTTATTCCAGGCCTCTGCTGACCTTGGAGAATTTTCTAGCTTTTCCACTTTTTTTTTTTTTCTTGTCATAGGAGTCCCTGGATAGAACCAAAGCCCTGTTAACCACCATTTCTTATCACTGTATTGTAAGCTTTAGCCGAAATCACTGGGGATTTTACTGTGTTATGAGAACCTCCAAATTGCATGACAATCTTGTTTTACAAGTTTCTTATCTCATTTTCATTTGTTCAGTTGGTGGTCACCAGTGGCTTACAATGTCACCGGAATCCGTTGAAAGAAATAAAAGTTTTTGTTCTGCAGGCTCCTTATCTGCAGTTCTGTTTGTATTCTCCAAACCACTGTTGATTTGTGACATCATTGGATTCCATGGTGTAGCCACAGCCACTCACAAAGATAATCTTGTAATTCTACTCCTTTTGTGCATGTAGTTCCCTAACATTTTTCCAGTCATACCATTTCTCCTTTATTACTCTAAAATGTTGAATTACTAATTTTGCTCAGAGATTATCTTTTTAAATTATTATGTATCAGTATTAGGGCTAAGAGTAATAAAGAACAACACATAGTGTTAAGTGGGCTCAAGACTAGAAAATAATATCATAAATTCACAAATGGCAATGAGTATATCTCCTTAAATGGTTTTTGAGGAAAAGGTGTCAATTAATTAAAAACGGTCAAATACAAGACTGAAAATATAGACAAAAGGGAATAGCTTTTTAAATTTGTTTAGTCTTATTCTAAGATAAATAAACTTTGAAGGTAGTCTTTAAACCAGGGGTCCTCAAACTACGGCCCGCGGGCCACATGCAAGCACAAATATTGTATTTGTTCCCATTTTGTTTTTGTACTTCAAAATAAGATATGTGCACTGTGCATAGGAATTTGTTCATAGTTTTTTTTTAAACTGTAGTCCGGCCCTCCAACGGTCTGAGGGACAGTGAACTGGCCCCCTGTTTAAAAAGTTTGAGGGCCCCTGCTTTAAACAAAAAGTGAAGAGGCATTAAGTGAAAGTCTAGTATTATGAAAGTTTAATTGCAAATATTAAGTTTTTGCTGCTTAAATATTTTTTCTGACTTCAAAGAAATTAGCAACAAAGTACAAGAGCCCAATAGATAAAAACAATGTGAATATATAGTTGGTAAAAGAGGAAATAGAATGCCATAAAACATGAAAAAATAATAATGAAATAAATAGTAATTTAATCAAATACACACAGAGACATACACACATTGATCCATTAAATACAGTTATAAAAATAATATGCATTGCTGATGAAATATGCATTGCTGATGAAGGTGTGAGGAATAAACATTCTTATTTATGTGATGACAGGGATCTAAATTTGTAAAAGTCCCAGTTGGATAGAAGGTGGACAGTCAAGACATTTTAAAACAGCTCTGATGACTGACCAATAAGTTTTAGTTTTAGAAGCTATTTTATGGAAATATTCTAAAGTAACACTAAAGCCTTTATACCTCAAAAGTGTTCAAGCTAGTGTTCGTTATAATGTCTAATGAAGAAGAATGATTAAACCATAAGACATTCACAAATCAGAATGCAATACTACATGGAGTTATAAGAAATTAAACCAAGTAGGAAAAGGATGAGCTATCATTATGAGCAGGATGTAAATTTACATATGTATCAAACATGAAAAAATATTTATGAAATAAGGCTATAGAAATACAAAACAAATGTGGTTATTTCTGGGTGATGGGATTAGGGGGTCATTCCTATTTTAATCATATTTCTATACATTCTCCAAGTATACAATAATAATACTTTTATTATTTATTTTTAATATAAATGTATTTGTGGAAAAATGACTAGTGGCATGATCTTAAAATTAACTTTTTGTTTGTTTGTTTGTAGTAATGTGTGATTGCAGTTTTTAAAAAGGAACTAGGAATTACTACCACTATTTAAGAACATATTTGGAGACCCTATAAAAATGATTCTACTTATTCTAGCTTTGGTGATGATAATCAATTCACTAGTTCACATACCTGTTGCGAGAAGCAAAATGACTCATGCCTAAGGTTTATTTGCTTTTGAATCTTTGACCAATATTTTTATCTGTCTTCTCATGAGAAAGTGATTAACATATTCCTTTTGTGGCAAGGAGATTAAATGGAGAAATGTCTGATAGTCCAAATGAAGTTTTTAACTCAATGGAAAAAGGAAGTTTGAGATTTTAGTTTTTTAAAGAGATAATGATCATATAAATGGAATAAGGGTATCACAGAACCATCTATGTAACCGTGTTTTGGCAGTTTATTTGAATGTGATCGATATTTGGTCTTTTCACGCAGTTTACCCCTCCAAGGGGAATTGGGCTAGATTAGAACTTTCCATTTTTAAAGGGGGGTGTGGAGGTGGAGGGGCCTTGAGCCATAGGTCAGATCCAACTTTCCTTTTTTAGATCTCTGGCTAAAGAAATTTACTAAACCAAAGCCTCTTTCTCATTTTCAAAACAAAAACAAAAACAAAAAAAAACAGATCTATTTGGTCCCATATAACCCCAAATTTTGAAATGGATGTCATGTGGTTTAAATAGTCTTTCCCTAATATTTGCTACCTCCAATGTTACAACACTTAGGAAAAAGACAGCAATCATTGCTGAGTAGATTGTCCTACTTGTCTCTGCTCTCACTGCTCCAGCAGGCAAAGCCCCTTGGTCTTGACAGACAACCACTGGGATCAGAGTCAGAGCTGAGTGATCAAAATGCATCAGCCCCCATGGAGTATGGAAATGTGCACATTTTTTATTGATCTCAAATTTTCCATTCTTTATTTTTTCTCCAGGACTTGGTTTCATATTGTGCTCTGGGCCCCTTCTAGATGGGCTGCCTTGTAGAACTTTTGGGTCAGAGAGGGTCCAGATTTCATATTGATACCCCATAGAAGTGACCAAAGTAATGACAGACTGAGGAAGATGACAGTGTTCTAGGATGGAGTGTACTGTCCTAGCAGGTGGACCCTAACACCATGTACAGTGTGGTGGTTATGGTGACCATTGTAACTACTGTAAACTGGGTAAGGGTCATAGTGCCTGAAGAACTTGGAGGTAGGGGGGTTAGGCAACCTCATGACATACAGTGAGTGGGCACTTCCAAGATGTAGAGCTAAGATTCTGTTTTATTTTCTTTTGTACTTCATTGCATTCTTTCTCATGCTCTTTTCATTCAAAGATTCAGTCCCAAGACAGGATTATGATACTCCACCAGCTGTTGTGTCAGGTAGGAAAATTCTAATTCCTTTCAGACTTGATTGGTGGGGAGAGATGGAAGTTGCCTGGTTTTCTCCAAAACTCTTTAAAGCAGTGATTCTCAATGGGGCTGGGTATAAGGAATGTAAATTTCAGTTCCGGGGTGCGGGGTAGAGTGGGGCAAAGGGAGTGGGCAGAGCATGGTTCAAAAATGTATTTAATAGTTCAGTCCAATTTTGTGTATGAAAAATAAATAAGTTGCTTTTGTAATAAAAAGTAAAAGCTCGAAGACATTTGGTCTGTGAAGGATACACAGAACGTAGAGACTATGTTCTGTGTATCAGAGGGTCAAAGTGTGGGAGGGTCCATCAGAATTTCTGAGAAGTGGGAGAGGACATTTATGTTTATCAAAGGAGGGCACAAATTAACAAAATGTAGTTTGAGAAGCACTGCTTTGGAGACCAGAATTCTTCTGAAATCAGAAAATCATCCCATTTTGCTTGCTCAACACCCAGCATAGTGTCTCACCCATAGTAGGTGCTCAATATAATTGTTTGTTGAATGAATCAAAACTTCAGATTTGTTCCAAAAATGGTATTTTGGATATTGAAAGAGAAGCTGCCAACGTTCCACTTGTACAGCAAAGTGGCAGAGATTGATCTGAGAGTGCGTTAGCATCTTGAGGATTGCTATTAGCAATATTTAAGTTGTTTCATATACTTCGGTGGTGCAGTTCATAGTAGAGGATGGGTATGTGAAAGGGTGGGGTTTTATTTTGATTGCACAGATCTTGTGCTTTCTTAACTTTGAATTTTGGTTTCTTGCAAAGAGGATAATGGGCATAATTTTTTGCTTTTGTTGATTTGTTTTTAACTAAATAAAATACTGGCAGCCTAAAGAGCTCTGAACTCTTTGATCCTTTCATGTGTTAGATGATGAGGACATACAACCTAAAGCAAGAGATGAAGGCCAGGAGCGCCCATCTGTGGGTAGAGCCTGGCCACCGAGCAGCGGTTTTCAAATAGAGAACAGCATGCTCTTGGCCCCTGGGTTTGCCTGACCTAGCATCTCAAGGGCAATCCTTTCCTCATGTCTGATGGACTTGTTTAATGGTGCTCATGGCTGGAAATTCATCTTACAAGTTCAGTTGAGAAACAATGAGTTAGCTTTCAGTTGTGAAATCACTTTTTTTTCTAATCCCCACCCAAGGACTGAGGATATTTTTTCCATGGATCTTTGACAGAGAGAAGCATTGATGTGAGAGATACACATTGATTGGTTGCCTCCCACACTCGCCCTGACTGATGGGGGAGAGAGGGACAGGTATTAAACCTGCAACCCAGGTATGTGCCCTGGGCCAGGAATCAATGGTGCACAGACTGACACTCTAATCCCTGAGCCACACCAGCCAGGTCCACTTTGCTCTTTTTGAAGAGCTCTATAAATGGTCATTAATTAAAACATCACTTATCTTCCCCCAAAGTGTGTATCCTATCATATCATAATGTGTTTCATTTGGCATAGTTTGTTTAGTATAGCCTTTACTTGGTTTAATGTATGGCATCTTTGTTTAACAAGAGGCACCTATTCTTGAAAATTCAACAATATTAATAATGAGGAAAGA
Source organism: Myotis nattereri (assembly GCF_964212035.1). Taxonomy (NCBI): domain Eukaryota; kingdom Metazoa; phylum Chordata; class Mammalia; order Chiroptera; family Vespertilionidae; genus Myotis; species Myotis nattereri. The sequence continues at coordinate 47,596,676 of NC_138089.1, forward strand.
CAGAAACTGAAACTTTCCTTCTACTAGGTTTCCTGATTTCACTTTTAAGAACCACACACAGAGACACACAAAAGCAATGAAAACATCAAAAGCACTTACTAGGTATCAGCCATGGGTCAGGATCAATGCATATGAATTGAAGCAGAACATCTGGCTTAGAGTTCTCACCTAATTCCATGGACAGCTGCCACTGAGACTTCATGAGCTGAGAAATGACTCAATTAAAGTAGAGCCTTAAGAAATGTAATCTGGTATTTTTGTGTGTGCTTAAGCAACAAGAAACAGTAATCACATAGAACAGTTAGAAAGCCCTGGTACTGCTATCATTAATATTTTTTTAAAGTGCTATGATCCCATCAGTGGAATACAGAAGAAGGCACTGATATAGAAGTGACAGGAACAAGAACAATTTACAGGACTTTACCGTTGTTTTCCCCTGGTAAGATTTAATTGGTGGTTTGACATCTGATAAATTTGCACAGAGTTCTTTGGCCTCTTTGGTCTACCTGTAAAGGAAAATAAACTTACCTTCTAAAAATGTTTATAAATTGTCTGGTGGGCACAACTTGAGTGACTTTTGAAAAATGGAATATCCTTTGCCCAACCCTTGGGAAAATCAGGAAAGTGAAGCAGGCAAAGGTGTTGTAATATTTCCTTCCCATATCTCCCAGTATATCAATATTTGACAACCCAAGTAGTAATTAATTCTTTGTCAGTGTAGGAACCCACTAGATTATCATAATGTATCAGAGTTGAAAATATCTGCTTTGTAATCTACAGAGACATAACCAATATATCAAATATTTATTGAATACCTTCTGAGTCTTAGGTGCTTTACTCAAGTACTAGGGATAGACAGTGAATACAAAATAGACCCCGGGTTAAAAAAAAACACATGGTCTAATAATGTTGTTTGTGATGTTTAAGTGTATAAAATATGGAGGAACTAAAATCTAGACTCTTAAAAGAAGATTAGAAACCCTCAGGAATAAAATTCTGAGCTGTATTTGGAAGAACAAATAGGATCCGATGGGTTAGACGAGAGTGGGAAAGATTCAGGAGGGAAATGAGATAAGATATGTAAACTCTTGGAGACAGGAAATAGTGTGGGGTGACTAGATGACAGCAAGTTATTTGTCTTTCTCAGAGCAAAATGTCACAATGGTGGACACAGGCTAGGTCGAGGCAAATCTGATTGTAGGACTCTTCCCTCTCTGAGTCACATATCATCTTTTTTTTATTCAAATAATATTTATTGGGAGTGGCCATTATTGTATTGGGTGTTAGGTTTACAACTTCCCTCTAAGAACCTAGGATCCAATTAGGAAGTTAGTTACAAATGGTAATTACAACACAATGTCTTCAGAGCTTCCATATGAACAAATATATGATGTTCACTTTTGTAAACTCTCCAATAAGATTCCTGAGTTCAGAAACTACTTGTGTAACTTACTAGTCGTGGAACCTTGGAAAATTACCTAATTTCTCTATGCCTTTGATAGCTTATTTGAGGAATTAATAATAATTACTTAATATGGCTATTGTGAGAATTAGGTAATTTAAGATATATAGCCTGCTTAAAACAGATCCTAACATAAAATAAGTGCTCAAATGTTATTAGTAACAACTGTACCTATTCTTGTTACAAGATACTACGGTGGCACAAAGAAGAAACAACTAACATACAGTAGAAGTTAGTGAAAGTGTAAGAAACATCTAAACAGAGACATAAGGGTATATGGGAATTAACCAAGTAAAAAATAAGTTGGAGCAGAAACATTTCAGACCAAGTAGGTAGCACAGAAAGGACTCTTGGGTATAGAGTATGACAAATTCTGGGAACTACAGATGGTTCAACAGGACAGGGATACATAGCGAGAGATGAGGAGTAGAAAAGAGAAAATGAGTCTGGAGAAATAAACTGGAGCCATATCACCAGAAATGGTAACTTGAACTTTATCCAGGTGGCAATAGATGAACACTAAAAGTTTTTAAGTTGGAGAGTGACATGACCACTCCAGATATAGGGCAGAGAATGCAATGGAGACATACAGAACTAGAAAAGGGGGGATCCAGAACTCAGGAGTCCAAGCATGAAATCAAGTTGGCATGTGCTCAAGTTGTGGAAATGATAATAGAGAGTTGACAAATTTGTGACATATTAAGGAAGTACAATATGTAAAACTTAGTAACTAAATGGATATCAAGATAGAAGGAGAAGAGTTAAGTTCCTGTCAATTCAATGGCCTGATATGTCATTTTTAAGCATCTAATCCAGAGGAAAGGCATGCTATCCCACAGGGGAGCATGCCTGTGCCATTCCCTTACCCCTCTCCATCCTCCATAGGCAGGTATCCCTAAATTCTAAGGGACCCCACGAGACTTGCAACCAAGGAAGCAGTGGGCAGTGGCATCTCATCCTAAGCTAACCTCCTGAACATGTCTCTAAGACCCCTTTAAATTAATTAACACATTAATTAATACATTAATTAATAAAACAGAGGGAAATAGCCAAGTTCAGTATTGTACATGTTGAGTTTGAAGTATCTATGAGGCATCCAAATGGAGATAAGTATTTGGATGTGTGTGTCTGGAGGTCAGAAGATAGCCCTTAGCTACAGGTGGATTTTGGAGTGATCATCTTGGAATTAAGACATGTCACCCAGGGAATGTGCTTCGAACAAAGGCAAGTAGGCAGATCCTTAAAAAAAAAATGGCCACCACCTCCCCCCCCAAAAAAAAAAAAAAAGAAATTTAAGAACAAGGAGCCTAAAATAAAGATTGGAAAAGACAACTATAGGCATAGCAGGAAAACCAAGAATCTAATGTTTCCAAAATAAGCCAAAGAGAGAAAGTATTTCCAAAGAAGCCTATTTAGTGAGATGAGCCCTGAATAGAAGCCGTTGGATTTAGTTTCAGAGAGATCACTAGTCAATCTGATGGTGCAGTTTTAAGGGGAAGAATGAAGACAGTACATGTAAGGAAGTGGGTGTAACAAATGCCAGAAATGCAACATATTTGGCTTTCAAGAAGAGTAGGAAAAACCAAATGGACAATGAAAATCATTGATTTACTACTTTTTAAGATGGGGAATATTTGGTCATAATAGGAAGAAGCCAGGAAAGAGTTCTAAAATATGAAAATGTAATTCATGGAGGGGTGACTCATTAAGCAAGGTCACTGAGGAAGCCAGATACTTCTAGGAATGTGCGAGGACAAAAGGAGGGGATGAAATATGTGCATGCAAGTTTGTGAATGTAGGAATAGGAAATCAAAGAATTTCCTACATGATAAATACTATTTGTTTTTATGAGACATATTAAGTGACATCTTAGAATGAATGGGAGATGTCATGGAAAAGAGAATTTTGGGAAACTATGGAGTAAGAAAGCCAACTAACAATACATAGAAAGTTTGAAAGGCAGCAGTAGGGGTCCATTTGAAACTACCGATTACAAATTTTTGTGATACCAATTTGTGAAGAGGTTTAATTTTCCACAGCAGTGACCAGTAGCCAGAAAGGCATTCAGGTGGATTAATCCTCAGCTAAGGTTGTACTTGGTAGAGTGAGAAAAAGGGCAATGCATGGTGACAGTATTGTCAAAAGAGTGATTGAGTGACAAATTCAATCAATATACTTCATAGGATGAGCAGAACGAGAAAAGAGGGCCATAGGCAATGGGAGACAGGGAGAAAGTGGGAAGAAAGAGAAGAGGTATCAATGACATGTATGAAGTGGTCTAGAGTAAATACTAGGATTAAAGATTTTGGATAATAAACTATTTCTTGGCAAAGTCAAGGTCATGGGGACAGGTGGCCAAAGTGGACTGGAGGTGAAGGTGACAAAGATTAAAGAAATTAAGCTGCTATTTAAATGGGGTGTTTTTATGTCTGGAATGGTGTTATTTTATTTGGTTTTTGACATTAATAAGATATGGGCTAATTGTCAGGAAGAATATCCCAAATATAGGGGATCACTAACAGCATACTTCCAAAAGATGTTACAAAACCTATGAAGAATTTTTAAGTACAAAGTTCTTTCCAGAAACTTGGAATATAGATTTAAAGGCAGAAAAGTGTTTCAGATCAGTGTTTTTCAGAGTGTGATTTGTGTATCACTTTGATACCTTAAAGTTAATTTATGAGTACAGGGCCCCAAACTTTTTATTTTTATTTCAGCAGCTATATAGTTACTTTTATGTAAATTTGAATAACAGAATAAGTTCACCAAAAGCATGGCTTAAGGAATACTTTGCTTAGGAAAAGTCTAAGAGGAATAGTTAAACAGTAAATACATTTAAAAAAAATAATTCAGAAAGGATACAGCAAAGACCATAGGGATGTCCAAGAGAAAGTGGCTAAAGTTTGGTAAATGGGAGTCTTTGATTTATTTCACTAGAGTTACCTCTCCTTGTCAAAGTCCCAGCTACATCTATCCAGCTCATTTAAAGAACACAGGACAGAGGTTGGAACTACCTGCATTTTCCATGCAAAATCAAGAGTCTGTTCTCTTTTTGGTTTTTCTTTTCTACAACAGTTACAACTCTTTAAAAGATCTTTCTATTTTAAGCAAATTTTTTTAAAAAAAATCTTGAAGTCATTTTTTTTCTCTTCATAGTTGGATTTGATGTGGCACATATGAAAACTAAAAATAATATGTTGTCAAAATTTTATCTCAGTTGCTTTAAGCTTAGTTCCCTTGAAGGGTGTCATCCTGAAATCAAGCAAAAACTATTGACAGAGAACCAAAGTGGAACCAAAATTTGTTCACCTTTTCTAAAAACCTTAGAGTTCAAAATTTGAATCTTTTTTTGGAAAAGACAAAAAATGAGAAAAGTGCCCCCAAAATGCATGAGAAGAATCCACAGAACATCTGGAACATATATTTATTCTCTGGCATATCCTTTCTGCACACCAGCTAAAATAGGTTGAAGATATTCAATGTTATCAATACAACTTCATGACAAGATTTCACAGAAAAAGTATAGTTTAGTCATGATGCAGATTCATTCAGTGTGGTTGAATATGAAGTCCTTCAGTGTCATAGTCAGGAAATTATGCTCAGCAAATGAAGTCCTTTACAGAGGTATTTGCCCAAATTAGGGCAAAATTCACTGTTAAAATAGTAGGCAGTTTTTCCATATTGCATTTGCTAGTCCATAGCATCACTTTGCATTGGGAAGCCTCACTAATGTGGAATTGGCGATGCTCTACCAAAGGTTTGGTTGAAGCCTGTCTTTATACCGCCTCTTCTCGGGTGAGAACTACTTTATAAAACTCTCTCATAATTGGGATGGGAGGAGTTGTTTAAAATTCTTCAAAGAACAAAACTATTTTTTCAGCTCTAAACAACATCTGTTTTCATGGATACCATGTGCTAATTACAAACGATTTCCATCTCTTAATTAAACATTAGGACCATTAGTACCTCCAATTAGCAACAATTAGCCATTAAATTGTATTTACTGTAAAAGACCTGACACAGAGTTATGTGTTCCCACAAGCCATGCATGAAAATTGGTTTCATTTCTTTGCTCAAATACTGTGCATCTACTTTGATTACAAAACTGCATTTGTTTAAGTGTGCTAATTAATTGATTTTTTTCTTTCCAATAAGTTCTAATAAGGGAGACTTTGTTCTACTTACTATGTATTCATTCAACTAATATTTTCTCAGCTCCTGTAGTGCTACAAGGAACCAAGGCTATAGATCACAGATGCTTTCCTTGCCTACAAAGAGCATGGGGTCTAACAGAGGATAGGGTTATAAAGAACTGTCATAAAGCACAGAATGGGACTTTGTACTTGATATTTATACAAATATTTGACAAACAGGCTTGTGCATGCTGTTATTGTGTTCCTGCTGGTACATTTATATCGATCCCTCCGTTACCAAAATGAAGTCTGAGGGACCACAATTTTCATTGCTCTATTCAAGTAACTGGTAACCAAAGAGGGGTTAAGCAAATAGACTGTTCTGGTATATAAACATCACTGTTATTTAGTCCATTTTTATGAGGGGTGGTGATGGGGAGTTGGGCTAGGAGGATACAAAATCATATGCCTGTTTTCTAATCAAGTAATTTTATTTCTGTAAAGGTCCAGATAGAAAATATCTCAGGTTTTGCAGGCCATACGGTCTATGTCATGACTACACAACTCAGTCTTTTAGGGCAAAAGCCACCACAGACCATGTATAAGTAAATGAGCATGGCTATGTCCCAGTAAAGCTTTACTTATTAAAATTGGCAGCAAGTTGAATTTGGCATGTGGGCTGTAGTTTGCTCACTCTTATTTCTAATCAATTTATTTTCATAAATATTCCAAATCAATACTATTACCAACGTTCTTTTTTGTTCTTTTTTTAAAATTTTATGCATTTATTTTTAAATCTTTATTGTTGAGAGTATTACAGATGTCCCTCTTATTCCCCCCATTTCCTATCTCCACCCAGTTCCCTCCCCACCCTAGGCCTTCACCACCCTATTGTCTGTGTCAATAGGTAATGCATATCTATAATAATAAAAGCATAATATGCTAATTAAACCAGACATACTTCTGGACATCCTCCTGGACGACCTTCCAGATGAAGCCAGAGCTGTGAGGGAAGCCCGGGTCCCAGGTGCCTGCTGGTGGTCTGAGGGAAGCCGGTGCCGGCAGCCAGGGGAAGGAAGGCCTACTCTTGCACAAATTTCGTGCATTGGGCCTCTAAGTATGCATATGAGATCTTTGGTTAATCTCTCCCTGCCCCGCCTCCCCCCTACTTTATGAGATTCGTTGGTCTTTTTCATGTTTCCATGCCTCTGATTCTATTTTAATCACCAGTTTATTTTGTTCATTAGATTTTGATTTTTAGATTCAATTGTTGATACATAAGTATTTATTGCCATTTTATTATTCATATTTTTATATTTTTCTTCTTCCTCTTTTTAAAGGATACCCTTCAACATTTCATGTAATACTGGTTTGGTGGTGATGAATTCCTTTAGCTTTTTCTTGTCTACAAAGCTCTTTATCTGACCCTCAATTCTAAATGATAACTTTGCTGGATAGTGTAATATTGGTTGTAGGTCCTTGCTATTCATCACTTTCAATATTTCTTGCTACTTCCTTCTGTCCTGCAAAGTTTCTGTTGAGAAATCAGCTGACAGTCATATAGGTGCTCCCCTGTAGGTAACTAAGTGCTTTTTTCTTGCTGCTTTTAAGATTCTCTCATTGTCATTAACCCTTGGCATTTTAATTATAGTATATTTTGGGTCTCTTTGGGACTCTCTGTGCTTCCTGGACTTGTAAGTCAATTTCTTTCATCAGGTAGAAGTTTTCTGTCAGTATTTCTTCAAATAGGTTTTCAATATCTTGCTGTCTCTCTTTTGCTTCTGGCTGGCCCTGCCACAATGCAAATGTTAGTATGCTTGAAGTTGTCCAAGAGGCTCCTTACACTATCTTCATATTTCTTTGATTAATTTTTCTTTTTGCTCTTCTGATTGGGTATTTTTGCTTCCTCATATTCCAAATTGTTTATTTGATTCTCAGAATCCTCTACTCTATTGTTGAATCCCTGTAAATTATTCTTTATTTCAGTTAGTATATGCTTAATTTCTGACTGGTCCTTTTTCATGTCTTTGAAATTCTCACTAAGATCCTTGAAAGTCTCACTAAGTCCCTTGAACTCTGTATCCAGTAGTTTGCTTCCATTTCTTTATTTGTGACATGTTTCTTTGTCTCCACATTTTGGCTGCTTCCCTGTGTTTGTTTCTATATATTAGATAGAGCTGCTATGTGTCCTTGAATTAGTAGAGTGGTCTTGTGTATTAGGTGTCCTGTAGGGCCCAGTGGCTGAACCTCCGCAGTCACTTGAGCTGGGCATTCTAGGTGTGCCCTTGTGTGGGCTGTGTGTACAGTAGTTGAGCCTTGATTGCTGTTGGCAGTCACTGAGAGGAATTGACCTCCAGGCCAATTGGCTGTGAGGACCAGCTACGACTATAGTGGGAAAGCAGTTATGTAGGAGACACCCCTATGGGGCATGACTTGCTTCAGTGGTGCTCACTGAGTCTACCCCTTGAGTGTGTCACTTGTGGATGTGTAGAATTATAATCTGGTATGGTCTGAATCTGTCCACCGGGTGCACTGGATCTGGGACCTTCAGGGAGGTGCAAAGTCAGCCACTGCCTGGGGCCACCCAACAGTAGCTACAAAGATGTCTGCAGCTGCTACTTATATTGGCCCAGGCAAGGCCCACCTGTGAAGCAAGGCAGGTTGGTGCTGGTACCTGGTCTTGGGCCTTTCATTGATAGGTTTGGGGTATGTGACACCAGCTGCTGCTTTTTTGAGAGATTTGTGTAAAGTTTGAAGCCTGAGCCAGGCCAGGCCATTCATATGGTAAAGCTGCTGCAAACAGCTTGAGTAGGGCTGCCAATTGGATGGGGTGGAGGTCTTAGGGAATCATCAGGATAGAGCCAACAGTGTGAGCCAGGCTCATGGAGACTCGGATATGGCTGCCTGTCAGGTCTGCAACAGGGGAGGTCTCAGAACAGGAACAATGATCCCTGTGAGCACCCCTGTCTGGGAGAAAGCCGCCCCCTGAGTTCCTGCCCCTATGCCAGACAATCCAGTTCCTTCTGTATGTCCCTGGATTCCCCAAAAGCAGTCCAGCGATGGAGATGGAATCCAAGTAAGTTCTTGTGCTGGCCCTTTACAAAGGAACACTGGGTCTCTAGCAGCTTCCATGTCACTCAACCCCAACCGCCACTGGTTTTTACAGGGACTTCTCTTCCCAGCTCTGGAACCCTGGGCTGGGGGTTTGGTATGGAGCTGGGACCCCTTGCTCCTCCTGGGCGGCCTTTGCAGCTGAGATATTTTTTAAAAACTGCACACGTGGGTGCTGGTCCAGCCCGTTCCTCACCTCTGCCCTTCCCACCAGTCTCAAAGTGCTTTCTTCTTTACTTCTCTAGTTTCAGGACTTCTATTCAGCCAGATTTCAGATGGTTCTGAATGATGGTTGTTCTGTATTTTAGTTGTAATTTTGATGTGGTTGTGAGGGGGGCGGGGGGCGAATACTGGTGTTTACCTACGTCACCATCTTACCAAGGTACTTTTCCTTTATAGTTACCATTTTTGTGGTTTTTAAGCATTTATTGAAAAGCCAATGAAATATCAGAAGAAGAGAGGTGGAAGAGATTCAGGTGAAGACTGAGACATTTCTTAGTATTTTAGTTTGTACAGCATGAGTGATTGTAGTCCTGAAGTATTAAAACACTTTAAGTCTACTTATACTTTTTACATGCTTATATACTGGTCTTCTGGGATTTATTTGTATGTACCCAGCAACAGAGGATTATCAACCTAGAAAACAAAATATATAACCTGTTTAACATTTCCTTGCTGGACTTTAGAATTCTTTACTTTTAGAAATTTAGAGAAAAGGCAAGAGATTCATCCTCTCAACAGATTTGTAGTAAAATATATTTTACATCTTTGTCACCCTACACGGGCTGGTATTTTTGTTGTGGTGGTTGGTTATTGGGAAGTTATTCTTGATGGATCAGTTATCCCCTGGGCAACTGCTTCTGACTAATGTTTTTGTTTTCTTGCTCTGCACTAAGAAGGTGAAAAGGAACTTTCTTGGTTTTGTCTAAAGAACAAATACTGCATAGGACAGGCATGGGGTGGCTGGAGATATGACCGCCCTTCTGTGCAAAGTCAGAGCGAAATTCCACTTGGTGATGCAACACACACATCGAAGGGAAAGCAGCATCCCAATGAATCTGCCCTAGAATCCCTCAGTGAGTGGCAGCCATGGGCTTAGCGACACAGCAGCAGCTCCCAGAGTCACTTCGTACTTCAGTCATCTAAAAGGCAGTGTCCCCATAATGCAACAGAGGGGAAGAGCTTCTTCAAGATAACAGTTGGTTTGAATGGAAGCTAATTGTATGACAGGAATCAGCATATGTGGGACTGACTGCACAGGGTTCCCTTTTTAATCTACAGCACAAAGTGGGCACTTGAGGTTCCCATCAGAGAATCCAGTCATGAATGGACTACGGTTCAGCACTTGGCAAAGGCATGCTAGAGACATCTGATCCTGGAGAGATGCTGCCTGACAGACAGGCTAACATTTCTCTAGACTCTCTGTCAAATTAGTTTATCAGACAACAAAATACCTGAACCGTAAGATTGCATGTCCCTCTAGAAGTGCTTTCTCGGAGTTAAAATTTAATGTCTTAACCTCTTGTGTCTTAGGCAGGTAGCATATGACACAAACACTTAAACAACGCTACTAGATTTTTTGAGATCCCAGAGTGGAAGTAATTGTCCATTATTTTACTCTATGTTCCCTCACATAAAGAAGCAAATGATGAATTGCTCCTTGAGTTCAGTGCCTAGGCAAGAATCTCCCCAGATGAACGGATATACTTCTGTTGATCTGGCAATGTAAAATACAGAACTCAATTCATTTCCTTTTGGCCTTGGTTATCAGGACAGGTGGAGTCCGGCGTAGCGCATTGCAAATGTTCCTGGTGGCATGAGCTCTCTATTGCTCTCAACCGCGCATTGGTGCGCTGGTGTGTGTGTGTGTGTGTGTGTGTGCTTTTTAAAATAGTGCTGAATTTTGGAAACCCTGCACAAATTCAGTTTGGGAGAACAGAAGCTCTAATTCCTATGATAGATAGATAGATAGATAGATAGATAGATAGATAGATAAGTAAATAAATAAATAAATAAATAAATAAATAAATAAATAAATACTAATGGGCTCAGGGAAGTTTGTGTGCTGTAAGGTCTCAGTGGAAAGATAAAATGAGAGATGATTGTGATTATGTGTTCATCTAATCTAAAAATGTGCAGGCAGGGACTTTTTATTCACCCACACACATGCATCTCTGAATAGGCATAAGTATGGTGTAATAATTGGAAACGGCTTTTAGAGTCTAGAGGATATTCATGATTCCTTGTCCCATTATTTAATAATTATTTAACAGTGACAGCCACCTAAAATTTTTGAAGCCTGCCTTTCCTTTTCTTAGGTATAGACAATAATGCATTAGCAGCTCCATCTGCGTACTAATATGAGGATTAATTGCGATGACATATGTCAAATACCTAGTAAGTGCTTGACTCGTCATAGATAGTAAATAAGTAGGGTTTCCTTTTCTCTCTTTCCCTGCATTCAGAGAAGTATGTTAGAACTTTTGAAGTACCGTTAACCTTATGTTTGCCATGATAGATTGAACCAAAGTAGTGATTTAAGATAGAGTTTCCTAAAACTTTAGAAAATAAAAAAAAAATAGAGTTTCCTAACCCAATATCTAAAAATAGGAGAACTATTAAGGGAATTCATTACATGTCTTTTCTATTGGCTAAAGAATTAAACTATTTTAGGTGCATTAACATAAATATTAAAGCTTTTTTTAACAACATGAAAAGTAATATTGATAAATGTGAAGTGAAAAAAGTGACAAAATTAAACAATCATTGTGATTCTGAGTTCTAGAGCATGCACATAGAAGAAGCTAGAAGAGAATGCATTAAATGATTATCATGTGTCTTTAATTTCTTTTTCAACATTTTTGATGTGTTGCTTTGGAATTTACATAATTTACTAAAATTTTAGTGGCATAGCCTTTGAATATACATAATTGTGGGGAATATATATAGAAGGAAAAGATGAGTGTATTAATATCAAGATGATGATGATGACTGTGATGATTATGTTGTGGTGGTGGTAGCAGTGATGGCCTCTAAAATTTTCCCCACTTCCATTCATTATGTCTCAACACTAGGGCATTTAAGGCAGAATTAAGAGAAGCTTATCTCTCTATAGAAGTGGCATAGATCTTTGAGTGATTTTGTCATCTAAAGTCACTCTTCATTTATGTGAGTTTATTGTCCACCTACCAGAAGGCAGACAATAAACCACAACCACTTGGCTGTTGCTTTTCACAGTTTTCATAATGAAATCACATTTCAAATAATTTATTCTGCTTCTTTCATGCATCACTTGGAACAATCTGAAAATCTTCCCAATTTCCTTAATGTGAGACTTGTAGTCTCTTATGGTTTATGGAACTGATCTAACACATTTGAAATTGGGACCATATATAATATACTTTAATGACGTTGTATTGTCTAACTTCCATGATACATATTATATATGTGTTATATATATATATATATATCATTATATATCATTATACATTATATTATCTATATAATAAAAGCCTCAGTGACTGTTAAGGCGGAATGACCAGAATGACTGGTTGCTATAATATGCACTGACTCCAGGTGGCAGATGTTCAACGCAGGATCTGATCCCTGGTGGTCAGTGCTCTCCCACAGGGGGAGCGCCACTCAGCCAGAAGCCCGGCTCACAGCTGGTGAGTGTAGTGGTGGTGGTGGGAACCTCTCCCGCCTCTGCAGCAGCACTAAGGAGCAGCGAGCTGAGCAGTAAGGAGGGAGCAGAAGGACAGTAAGGAGCAAGGGATCCTGGATTTTGAGAGGGATGTCTGGGGGATCGGCATAAGCCAGCAGGTAGACAACCCCCAAGGGGTCCCAGACTGCCAGAGGGTACAGGCTGGGCTGAGGGCCACACCCCCCAGTGCACAAATTTTGTGCACCGGGCCTCTAGTATATAATATTATGATTATATTATATTTTATAATGTATGTGTTTCCCCAAGCTGTAGATCACAAAATATTTGTTCCTACCAAAATGATGATATTGTTTCAAAGTCCATCACCACCCAAGATATTGCTTGTTCTTACTTCTTTTCCAACATTAACTTTATTTATTTTGATGTGGAATATAACATAAATGATGTATTATTTATTATCACACCAGATTTTATAAAATTTTCACTTTTCTGAACTGTGCACTTTGGTGTATCAACTATGATTTAGTTTTGGTAAAATATTGATTGAAAAGCCTACCTGACCCAGATACTGCATATCAAAACTGTAATCATATCACATCAAATGTCCTTAAAAAAGCAACAAAATTTGAAAAAAAATTTAAACCAGTGGTGCCCTTTAATTTATATGCAATGGATATTTCATTTGGCAGAAAAATCATATTGGGTTCAGAGTAATGGATTGCAGGCCCCTGTAAGGCATAAATTTAATTACTCTCTGTGCCTGCTCTGAGTCCAACCATCTACCCAAGAGACTCAAATCTGGGGAAGCATAGGACTCAAGATTCAAGAAATGGGAATTTCATTCATAATTGAGCAGTTATTTTAGCAAAGCAAGTATATAGTGTTGGTAAAAAGAAAAATAATAATGTGTTTTAGATACTTGTTCTAGAAGGTTAAAGTGTACTAGTCAAAGAAGACCAGAAACCAACTGTAGTCAAATAAAATTTGGTTTACTAGCTTACGAAAAGAAAGAAGTTACATCAGGTGAACCATGGAGCATCTAAGAAGTTTGGAGGGGCTTATTATAGGATTTGAGCTCATGCAGTATGACTTTGGGAAGGACCGAAGAAAGTTGCATTGGGGCTTTCAGGCAGTGAGGGGAGGTTGACGATTGGTGTCTTACTAAGGCTAGTAGGTGAGCGGAACAGAGCATAGCCAGAGTTGTCTTTGCTAACGATGGAGCAGTCACTCACCTTAGACAGAAAGAGGGGATGCTTCTTCCAGGTTGGCAGAATGTCCTTGCTTCTCTCTGTCTTCTATCCATCACAGTCATCAAGTTCTTGTCTGAAACCGTCTTCAAATTGTTTAATTGAGAATACTATGCCCTTCCTAATAGCTACCAGCTAATTAAAGACAATTTGAACGGTATTTTATTAATCCTTTCCTTACCTAACAGGCAATTTTTAATGTTAATTGACAAAAATATAGCTCAACCTTGAATCACCTTGATAAAATGTAAATACAAACATGGGATAGGTCAAAATGTATTTTATTCATCACATGCAGTGAGTATATATGGAAGGTACAGTGAAGGCAAAGATGATTTTATGTACACAAAACACACTATATTCAAGACGCTGTGCCAAGTGCTTTGTGCAGATTGATTTGTTACGTGTAATTGTCACAACCAACTAGTAAGGAAGTTTCTGTATCCTCTACATATTGGTTCTTTATAAATCTAGCTGGACCCTCACTCATATTTATGCTCCTTTGGTTGTTTTAAACTTTTCAATCTTCTCAAGTTACAAACATGTGTCCTGCCATTTATGCTCAGAAAATGGCTGCCTTGTCCTTTATGAGAAATGGATACCATATTTGATCTGTTTCCCACAAATATTTTCTCTTTTCTTCAAATGCCTGCTTCTTCATTTTCCTTTCTTCTAGTCTCCTGTGTTTGTAAAGTGTGCCCCTCTTTTTGACATTGTTAACCCTCTCTTCTGTGTTTTTTATTTCATGCCTTTACCTTTCAGATGGTCTTAGCATGACTACTCTCTATTCCAGGCACAGGCACCTTCTTCAGTATATATTTATTCATTGGTCAATTTTCCTCTGCAAAAAAAACTAAGGTATAAATCCGTTCTATCTTGTTTTGCAGGGTGCTGGTCTTAGATCACTTTGCTTTATTTTCATTCTCTTTCCAGGGACGTCATCTGCTCTCTTGGTTTTAACTCACATAAATGACTTCCAAATCTGTACTGCTCATTCTATCCTCTGTCTCGAATTCCATGCCTGTGTTTCTACCAGCCTCTTTGATGTCCCCCATCTACTCCCACTACCCTTGGCTGGCTCCATGGAAGTTCAAACTTCATATCCATAATTTAAGTCTAACACTCTTTCTTCCCAGTTTAGTTTCTTTTGCAGACTTCCCCAAGATTCAAACAAACCTCTATAAATATTTTTTCTGTAAGCCAAGATTTTACAAGTAAGTGTAGTTATATGGTTAGGATTGTTACAGCCTTTGACAGTGGCTTGGAGTATAGTTCTTTTTTGGGTGAGAACCATATGATTTAATATTCAATCGAGCTTGGAGTAGGATAGAAAATCTCTTATAAATTGACGAGGCATTTTTCTCCCAGGCAATTTTGCTTAAAGCCTCAGACATTTTGGCTTTCTCTACACCCTATAGAAACTTTCTTTTTTTGTCTAACTTCTACCTCTACAATATACTTTTAATCTGTTCTCCCCATTCCAGTCCTTTACCCCATTTCAGGTTGGATCCTTGTTACCTTTCATTTGATTATTACAATGTCTTCCTAGTGCCAACACCTGGCCCTGCCCGTTCTTATTCAGCCTTTACATAAATGCCCGAATAAATTTTAGATTAACACTGTTTAAACTTTATCTGCAAAGATAGAGTCTTCATCTAACAATTGGGAGTTACCTTAATAAGTAACTACCCACCATATGAGTACTTCCAGAAGTGGATTAGATTAAATCTCTGAATCTAAACTCATTGTTTCTAATAGCAACCCTCAGACTTACATGCCTACTACCAGAAATGTGACACTACACAGAGCTGTGAGTGGCTTACAGATGATATTCTACAGCTGTGTCACACTGTAGGACCACAGTATGGTGATTGCTCACTGGTCTCTGGGTGACAGCGACCTAAAATTTTTCTGAGAAGAATCCTATGCTCCCTACAGCTAACCTCCAAATACAGGGGGTTCCTTTTGGGTGGAGTGGGTGGGTTTTCGTGAATTCTTTTTAGCTTGCTCAATTCAACACTATCTGTCCAATGCCAAGTTCAGTTGATGGTTAAAACAGAGGCCTGTGTGTGTTTAACCAGCAGCAAAGAAAGCTACATTTCAAGTTCGTGTCAAGAAGTATAACAATTCCAAAGTCACAGTTACTCATACCTTTCAGAAACTTGGCTAAAACAAAATAAATTTTTTGAGAAATATTTGGAGAATATGCAGTATATCCATTCTCTTTGGTTATTCTAAATTATATCCTGGATTAATCTCAGAAAGCTGTCTTACCTGGATGACTGTGTCTCACTGAACCCCTGAAAAATAGCTTTCCTGAAGTATGCATTGGCACAATGCCATTCACTTATGTTTGAAGGGCACTGTAATAAATAGCCCTTGGAAACTTGCTTCGCTTGCTTTAAAGCTATTGTTCATTTGAGTATCAGCTCATTTCAGACCTATGGGAGAACTGTCTCTCTTGCTCCCATATATAGGGAATTAGTCTCTTATCCATCTCATTTATTTATTTATTTTTTTACCTAATAGACACAGTATAGTGTAGATACTTGTACATTCCTCACCAGCCCATTTTTAGTCCGTAGGTCCCTGGAGGTTTAGAGATCAAGACTGCGCTATTCCTATTATCTCTGGTAGTACTGAAGCTCAACTTTTTGATGAAAATAAAAAAGGTTAAATAAGCACTCACCCTCAATGAAAAACTTGACAGTGATTTTTACTATAAATAAATAGAGAAGACAAAATGTGGAGGCGATACTAAGCTAGCCAGACACCTGAATTTTCTCTAACATGACTAAAATGTAGGACCTCTTTTTCCCCCAGTAAGTTACTCTGGGCAACTGTCATCCCTTAGCAGCATTAGCACAACATCCATCTGACTGCTCTTGATGATTCAAGCCTCAACCCGCCCCAATTCATCCTTTCAGCAGCCACGAGAACCATCTTTCTAAAACACACATGGCCTATGTCAACTCTTTC
Source organism: Myotis nattereri (assembly GCF_964212035.1). Taxonomy (NCBI): domain Eukaryota; kingdom Metazoa; phylum Chordata; class Mammalia; order Chiroptera; family Vespertilionidae; genus Myotis; species Myotis nattereri. The sequence goes on from NC_138089.1 coordinate 47,613,272, forward strand.
CACAACCTTCAAAACATCATCCTCAGTCCTTAGCCAGTGTGACATAGCCCTTCATGTTCCCCACATCTACTTATTCAGACTCACTTCTTACTACTTCTGTGGTCCAGGCATAATGAACTTTTTCAGTTCCCAGGATGGGCCAACCCTCCAGGGTCTTCACATAAATGGAAGTGTGATAACTTTGAGCAGTTCCTCTGTCTAGAATGCTTTTTCCTCTACTCTTCAACTTGCCTAATGCTGGCTTGTTTTTCAGGGACTGTCTCAGATACTTTCTTCTCCTTGGAAGTCTCCCTCATTCTCTGTCTTGTCTTACAGTTGCCACTTTTTCTTTTTCCCTTAGGTCCCTGGGAGTATCCCCATCATCACATGTAGCACACAAAATCATTTTATGTTTAATTACCTTTCTTTACCTCTAGAGCCAAGACATAAACCTTCTATGGAGTACAAACTATTCGGATTTTCCTTATTACCCAGTAGCATCTGAGTAGGTATTTAGTAAAGATTTGTTGACTGAATAAATAATGTCTACATTTTAACACATTGTATGCGGGAAACGTATTTATACATTTTACGTATTTATACGTTCTACCAGTGTAGTAGAGCGCGGGACATGTATTAATACGTTTTTTATAGACTAGCGGTAGAATGTGGATAATGTATAAATACGTAAACTAAAGTTATCGTAATTTTACTGAACGTTGCCATTTGCGCAAAAAAATTAGCAAAAATGGCCCGCGCCACCTGTTAGCACGCAATAAAAACTACCCGCAAACAATGTGTTAAAACGCTGATGGTTGTAGGCATCCCTTCTATGGGACCCTAACCTTAACTTCAAAAGATTAAAATAGCAAGAAGAAAACCAACTTAGAAACCCCAAGAAGTTTGGAAATTTGATTGAATAAGTGCAGAGAGCTTTCTGAAAGGGAGAAGTCTCATGAAGAAATAAGTAGAAGAAAAAGTGGAAGGATGTGGAAAAAGTCGACTTATAGGAAAGCTTTCTTACATGAAATAATTTTAGAAATTGGTCAAAACCCACCAACGTATTTAACCACTAGAAATATAACTGTTCTTTAACAATGCCACGTATCTGGAAGGTTTCATTTTACTCATCATTTTCCCTAGATAGCCATCATGGTCATTTACCTTGCTAACATTATTATAATTGACTAGAGGCCCAGTGCACAAATTCATGCACAGGTAAGGGTCGGCCCGGGGAAGGACTGCAGGAGGTTGGCTGGTGGGCTGGCTCACCCCCAATCAGGGTAGGGGGGTCGGTTGGGGGCCGAGCTGCCTGATGGGGCCGGTTGGCTGGCTACAGTGCACATCATAGCAACTGCTTGTTCTGGTCATTCCGGTAACTTGGCTCTTATATGTATAGATTCCGTAGGGTCACCTTCTGAAAGTCCTTTTGTACCCATTTTATCACTCAGGTCCTCACATGCACACCACTGAAAACATACTGGTCCCAATGACATAGCATTTTTGCCTCATTATTTTCCAATCAATTTTTCAATGGCCTGTGCCATGCCTTTTGCAGATTCTCTGGAAGACATGCATCCAGGTGTCCCACTATCTCTGTGAATGGTAATCAGGACAAGTAATGGCCTTTAGCTCTTTTTCATTAATGAAATGGAAAAACACCATACCCAATCCATTAGTGATGCACTATTATATTGAGAGCTTAGTGTAGAAAGGCAGCCAGCCAGTAGGTATAGGGCTGGTTCCCTTAAACAGGATTTTCAACCTTGATCAAACAAGACACCCTTTCCTCTGGCAGGAACGTTCGCACTCCATCCCTCTCTGTCTTTCCCATTTTGTTTTGTCCTAATTTGTCCTGACAGTCCATAAGGGACTTAACTGTTTCCTAAATAACATTAAAATGTTTTGCAGATTAACATTTTGCATATTCATAGGGATAAAATATCAATTAGTCTTTTGAAAAACTTTCTCTTTTATTGTTTCTGTCTGTGGGTTTTAGTTTCTTGAATCTCTTACTCTCAAAGAGTTGTTTTCTCCTTGTTTTTCCTCATTAGAAACTCAATATAATTATAAATAAGCAACCATTCTAATTTATTATTATTATCATTATTATTTTAGCATTTATGCAGATAAAACTCCCTTGTCATTTTTATTCTTTTAGGAAGTTAGTTAGTTTGAATTTGGTCAGTTTAGACAAGACTTGAGGATGTGTTTTGTTTTAATCTCAAAAACTCAATTGGATTATTTTGCTCTTAGCTTGTACTTTGTAAGGTGTCTGTTTGCTTTAAAACTCACATCACTGGTATTTGTACTTATCACCCAAACCACTTAGACATGAAGTTTGTTTGTAGAGCTAATTCTTTGTGATATTAAACTGCATATTTATGTATAGGGCCCAGTTCCCGAAATATCCTTCCTTAGGTATACAACCCAGACAGCTTCACAGTCTTTTTTCTATAATTGCTAATTTATGTGTTAGGAAAATGAATATTAAAATAACTAACACAAACAATGCACTCATGTTAAAAGATGGGGAAGTGCAGTTTTTGTGTTCATTTCTGCATTGGACTCCCTTCACCACCTCTTCCACACTAAGTCCACTCTCAGAGAGAATGAGAAAACATGAATACTTAACAGCTCAACAGATGTGTCTCACCGACCCTCCCTTCCCCCCAGTTCTGGGCAGCCACCCCAGGATAGAGACATGAACCCAAACTTGGGGAAAGATTAGCATTTATGGGCTGTCCCAAAATTCACGCAAGATTTGCAATTGAATTGAATTGAATTGCAAATCTTGCGTGAAGTTTAGGACACCCTATAAATCCCAGCTCTCCCAGGGAGTCTCCATGAGGCCTCTCTGGAGCTGCCTTTTCATCTGTAAATGAAGATAATAACACCTAACAGAGATATACCATGAGAGTTAGATGAGATATTTTGAGGGTCATAATACATACTCAGTTCTACTTTCTTTGTAGAATTCCAAGTTTCTGACCTACCATTTTTCATTTTCATAGTTATTAGTTCTCAAAATGTGGTTCCGGAGGAGCAGCATCAACCCCTTCCTGAGCCCTTGTCTAAAATACAGTCTTAGGCCCCACACCAGACATGCTGAGTCCAGGACTGGAGGTGCAACAAGTCCTTCAGGCAATTCTGACACACAGTCAAGTTTGAAAAACCCAGCACTAAAGCTCTAAGCCAGTCAGCCAATCTCAGGCATGTGTGTGAAGCAAGGAAGGATAAACTATGACAATGGAAGGAATTTAAACTCGTGGGGGAATAAAAGTAGATTGTTCATTATCCTTTATTATTTAAGCTCTTTTCTTCCTTCCACAGTTCTTTTACATGTTGTTGTCTTGTATGATTTCCCTCCCCCTGTGTGATGTGTCTTTAAAAACCAACAGAATTTTTTTCTTAGGTTGGAATATAAATATAGTGGGTCCCTTGGGAAGAAATAAATAAATCCCTATTTGAATTTATGCAGTACACACAAAACTATCAGGATTTGTGGTCTATGTTGATATATGTAGGAACTCCCAGGAAAATGAGATCAAAGGAATCAGCACATTGGCACAGTGTGTGTATCCATTATGGCATGGTTCGTTACCAAGAGACACTTTTAGAATGAGAGCTTGATTCTCTCTCTTGGTCTGGAGAGGAGAGAACCACAGTTGTTTACAAACATAACTGCAAAAATTTGTAGGTGTGATATGCAGCTTGTCTTTTTACATGGTTACTCCAAGGAGGTCTTGGTGAAGTTCTATTTTTAAAAGGGCCAAGACTCATATATGTATAAATATATAGATATAGATAAAGAGGTGGTCACCCTATGTCAACAATCATCGGCCTCCCTAGCACATTCCTTTGAGCCTCTAGTATTTAGGACACGAACTAAATTGGCCCTTTTTATTTTCCACTGGCGTTAAACACAGCTAAGAGGATTACACTCTACTTGGATATTAAGGTTCTTTGTGTAAGTGGCAGCATCTAATCCTGATTATTCACTGTTTGTGTTTCTGAAATATATAAAGCTAGAAACAAAGCTTTCAACTGAGTCCCCAGTTTCACAGTCAGGTTGATCTTCCCGTCTATAGTCTACAGACTCACTGTGACTCATTGCTAATGAGAATAGCTGTACTTTTTGCTCTTCTCCTCCCCTTCTCTTCCCCTCTCCCCACCTCCACTCCGCCTCTCTCTTTTCCAGTGTCTGCAGAACGACTCCTGGGTAGTAGAATTGGGAAGAAATTTTATTGCACAAATATTTACTTATAACCTGTGCCCTTTAATTTTTTTTTTTTTCAATTTGGGCTGTGGGGAATACATCTTTATTTCTGTTTTACATCTATGTTCTCAATGCAAGATAAAACTCCAGGGAAAAATGGTAGCAATTCAGAGTATTTAATATAAATCATCACTTAAATTTGATTAATCTTTTGGTCATTTATATGAAACATAAATTTTGGGGGGAATATATTCAAGCAGCATTTTCCAAACAACCCCTAGAGTAGCAGATCTAAAATTTTGTAGCATATCAGTCACAGGGGAGGGTTAAATATCCCAATGCCCAGGCCACGCTCCAGGCCAGACATCAGTATTGTGTTAAAACTTCCCAGATGATTCCAATGTAAAGCCAAAGTTTGAAAACTAGAGTCCCAGAATGTTCCTCAGTCTCATGAGATGTTAATGTGGTACTTTTTAAAAAAACGTTCTGCCTGACTGGTATGGCTTTGTGCAGTGGTGGCGAACCTTTTGAGCTCGGCATGTCAGCATTTTGAAAAACCCTAACTTAACTCTGATGCTGTGTCACATATAGAGATTTTTTGATATTTTCAACCATAGTAAAACAAATATTTATATTCTTGATATTTATTTTATATATTTAAATGCCATTTAACAAAGAAAAATCAACCAAAAAAATGAGTTCGCGTGTCACCTCTGACATGCGTGTCATAGGTTCACCATCACTGGCTTAGTGGTTGAGTGTCGAACTATGAACCAGGAAGTCATGGTTGGATTTCTGTTCAGGGCACATGCCTGGGTTGTGGGCTCGATCCCTAAAAGGGGACATGCAGGAGGCAGCCGATTAATGATCCCTCTCATCATTGATGTTTCTCTCTCTCCCCCTCCCTTCCTCTCTGAAATCAATAAAAATATACTTAGAAAACAAAAAGTTCTCAGGTCCAGCATATTTGGGAAATACAGCAAATTGTATTGGTTTCCCTTTAGATTCTGACAGACTCACAATAAAGTCTGAGGAGTCCTGCAGGGGGAAATATAGTGGATATAAAGAAGGAAGAAGGAAAAAGAGAAAAGGAACCCTCACCCTCAAGCAAAACAAACATGCCTTCTTACCTCGGTTTATTCCATCACATTTTAAATTTGTTTATTCAGAGGTGATTTTGTACGTGGGATACCTGTCAAAAAATTGTATAACACTTCTTCCCTGTAATATTTTTGGGAGCTACTGAATAGAAGGATTCCACAGCAAAGTCTTTTCTTGCAATGCTTATTACTAGTAAAGATCTGGCTATAGCTAGATTTGGCTTCGCTCTCATGTAGCATTTGATATTTATAATAGCTTGTTGAGTTTGCCATAAGAGTCCAGTAACTATGCAAAGTGTCTGATAATAAGGTAGTTGGGTCACAAACACTATGTGAGATTTAGGGTAAAAACACAAAAGTCTCCAGAATCAACAGAACAAGGAGATCAATGGTACCTGGAGAAATACACATTTGGTAACATGGAGAGGTGTGGGAAACCAATCAGGTAAGAAAGTGGAGGATCTGATAGCAGAAATAGTGCCAGCTAGTATTCAGTGGCATGTGCAGGGTCAGTACAAATAACATGATAGCTTGGGATCATTCAACATCCCCTTTCTCTACACTCACACTCCATTTTATATGCTCTCATCCTAGGCTTTTCTAAAAACTTTATCTCAGAACTTTATACCTCTGGGGGCTACCTAATCAACTCTTAATCTTATCGTTCCTCTTTCCTTCACCAAAACTAACCTGCCCCTTTTCTCAGGATTCCTGCAACTTCTTCTTGAGAGTTGATTATGTAGCAAAATATTAATTTCCGAATGTGTTAGCCTTTAACCCCAGTGATGGAACGCCAGGCCCTGTGGCAGATTGCTTCCACAGTAGTCGCAAGGCAGATGCAGAATGATGGCAGTCCTTCTCCATTTGAGTTTCCTAAGAGATCTCAAAACATTCTAATTAGACTCTCCTAATTAGGAAAAGTTCTTGAGATGCTGTAAATAGTAATGAAAAATATTGAAAGTAATTTGACAAATTGGGTTTGGATACGCATTAAAAAGGGGAAGCCAACTGTTGATGTCAGAGAAGGTTCCATTAGCAATTGAGTTTTATTGACAGGATAAGAAAGGATGAAATGCCTAATAGGCAAGGTAGCCCAGAGGCCTGTGTGACCCCTGCCCTGCTATGTTTGGGCCAGTTCTATCAAAGCTGCTGCTGATGTATATATTTTTAACTCATTTTTTGCTTAATTTTTCCTTTTAAATTCATATGACCTCCTCAACCACAAGGAATAATTAAACACTCAGCTCAAAATGGATAATTTCTGAAAAAAAGAAAGTATAATACAGAAAATTTTTTAAAAAATAAATGTATTAATTCATGGACCTGAAAAGCTATAAGAAGAGCTGGCTCAAATGCTTTCACTAAAGACCTGTTTTTTTTTTTTTCTTTGCTGCATGTCATTTACACATTCCACAGTCTGACATCTGAGAAGCCCAGGTCTGCATGTCATGGTAGCAGAGTGGCTGTCCCAATGATGAGCTCACATCTGCACACTGTGCCATGCAAGAGAAGAGGAAAGGTCATTTCTAGAAGTCTCAATAAAAGAAAGAATGTTTCTCTTTACCAGAAGTCCCAGTGAACATTTCTTCAGACTCATTGAATTTGCTAGGGTTATTTTCATCCATTTCTGGACAAGGGAGCAGGATACACTAATTGCGAAGTCAATCACATTCTAACTGTATGATTGGGAAAGAGGTGCATAAGAATTCCCAGAGGAAATACGGGTTAACACTGAGAAGGAGGAATGAACCCTGAGTGAGTAAGAAAAAAAAAAAAGTTTATGCCCTAGCCAGTTTGGCTCAGTGGATAGAGCGTTGGCCTGCGGACTGAAGGGTCCTGGGTTCGATTCTGATCAAGGGCGTATGCCCGGGTTGTGGGCTCGATCCCCAGTAGGGAGCGTGCAGGAGGTAGCCAATCAATGATTCCTTCTCATCATTGATGTTTCCATCTCTTTCTTTCTCTCCCTTTCTCTCTGAAATCAATAAAAATATATTTTAAAAAAAGAAAATAATGTTTATTGCACTTGCCTTCTTGTCATTATTCGTTATATACTCCTCTCAAGAATCTACACTTATTATAACCTTTGATTGGATTTTATTTTTGATCTTGAGTCACAGTTTAGTCACTAATTCCTCTTTTAAAATTTCTCTTATTTTAGATATCCTTTAGATAAGAATTAAATATATTTTTAAAGAAATTCAAACTTATATTTTTATTTTCTATAAGTGTACATGAAATTCATTAAGGAGGAGATTGGTTTATATCCGCCTCTCTAAGACTCATGGCATCTTAAACATGGTTGCCTCCCACAAATATTTTTGAATAATAGATGGGAAAAACAATTCCTTTGGTCAAAAGAAAGATAAAAACAGGATCAAAACTCTAGAAAAATCTCTGGTCAATGTTCTAGGAAAAGAGTGTCCGTAGTAGCCTGGGAGTTAGTGAATGAGTGTGTCCACACCCTAAAAAGAAACTAAAATATTCTAGGATAAAAAAAATTCATGGACAGATGATTAGGGAAACCAGACCAAGGAAAATCAGGAGATAAAATTAAGAGTAGAGCAATATCTGTATTGATGTTTGCTTTCTATTTGACTTTGGCTACCTTAATTCCTCTCCACCACTACCCAAGAAGTGCATTTCTGGTCCTGTTGTTTATGTTTTGTATCTATTAGTTTTATTTCCTTTTGGAACTACTACTTATATGCTTCTCTCGATGATCAAAGCCTTTATTTTTCCAGGGGATGGTAATTATTAAGATTTGGTGTAACTTTCCAGTCCTTTTGGATTTATTGTATCCAATTTTACTTTATTTGTTTACAAATGTAACCCAGATCATTGGATCCCCCAATATTTTGAAATTAGATAAGATTGGCTCGAACCCCCAATTTCATACTCCTTTGAAATCCAAGGCTTTCTGCAGTATGTATTTAAGTTTTTGAGAGCATTATAATCACTTCTGTCTGCTCTCTCTAGTCCATAGTGCTTTGATTCAGACATGAAATTTATCCCCTTTCCAGTTTTCCCATAAAAATTTTGCACAGAATAAAATTTATAAAGATTTGAGGTGTATTCACTGATGGAAACATAATGAAATTTAAACAATGTCAATTGAATATAAAGATGCATCTCTGAGCTTAAAATGCCCTTTGGCGGCTTCCCCACAGTGGGATTTCACCAGCCTGTCCCTTCCATCTGTTCAGGCTCATCTCACCCATAGGCACCTCTCTCCTCCCCTTTCCTTTAGCTCTGAACTTTGTTTCCTCTTTCCAACTCTTTCTCACAAACACAAGCTCCTCCCATTTCTCCCATTTATAATGATCTCTTCATGTAGGTTAAGTGTCTGTCTCCCATGCCTTTAGTATCCTACTGTTCACCCCAAGTATCATCAGTGTCATTTTCAAGATAAAGTAAATGAGCATTTCCTGCCTATGCTGATTTCTGATCCTGCATAACTATTCAGATTAAGCTTTTGTTTTATCATAATAATAGTAGTAATAATAAAACCAACAATAATGGTATTCCCATCTTTTAGATTCTTAATATGTACCCAGTCCTATGTTAAGAACTTCACTAACATTTCTCAAAAAAACCCAAATCTTTCAAGTATGAATGTGTGATTCCAGTTTACAAGGAAAGTGAGGTTTATAGGTAAAAACTCAAAGTTTTTAATCATGCTAAAATAATCAATGTAGACAATTTTCTAGTTTTATTGGGTGATGTTACTATTTTACAGACTTTAATTTTATTTCACTCATGTCACCTTGAAAATCTTAAATAAAAAATTACTTCTAAAACCCCATTAATAGGTAATGGTTATATGGGCGGGGGGGGGGGGTGGGGGGGGGGAGGAGACAGGAATTCACTGATACTTGTGTAATCCTATACCAGTGCAAATTGAGAAATCCTTTTGCAATGTGTATCAACAACCCTTTCATTAAAATGAGGTTTCCATTTTTTATTTTCTTTTTTGCTCCAGAATACATGAATATTTATCATAAACATCATTATCTTCATCATTAATTCATTAAATTTGAAGCATGGCATTAGTCTAATTTATTTTTTAAATGCTCTTCAAACTAATGTGACATTCTCTGAGTCATCCCCAAATCAGTTTATTGTCAAGCATCTAGAAGCCAGAAAATAAAGCAAACAGAATGCATGGATGAGTGTATTTATCCGTTAAATTAAAAATCACCAAAACCACTGAGTTAACATGTTAATATCTCAAAGCATGTTAATGTCTTAAGAATAATCAATGTACCCAAAAATAGAAATAACAGTAAAAACAAAGAATAGGAAACAAACTAGAAGAACACAAGTTCAGTTTGCCACTAGGCTATTTGATGGATGGAAGGTTTGGATAACTTTCAGGTAAATCTTTTCTGAGCAATGCCAACAATAAGGAAAATTATTAGTAGGTGTCTCTTCTCCCTGTCCACTAATTGTGAAAGCACGAGCCAGTCAAGAATAATAGTACCAAAGGTGATTTCTAATGAGTACTTTTTCAAGATTTATTCATTTGGAGCCTTTCCACAGAGGAAACAGCTGCTTAGGTTTAGATAGAGCTTGAATTAAAATGTAAAGTCTTTCTTCCAACTCTCAAGAGTAAATGGCCTCTAATAATGAGCAGATGGGGGAAAGAAGAAAGAATGTTTTCAGACCCAACAACTAATAGTTGTCGCATTACTGACAGGCATTTCTCTATCAGGCTGTGAAACCATCTTAGGTCTCAGCTGGAACTTGGAGATGATGCTAACAGGTCTGCTATCCTCATCTCCTGAATCACCATCCTAATTCAGTCTATTTGGGGCTTCTCCCTTCATTGCTTTATTCTCAAGGCTCGCCATACTGCTTGCCCAATGGATCGCCCATGGTATCTTTTCTCACACGGTATCTAACCTCCCATGGTATCTTTTCCTTTGTGTCCTTCTGAAAGCACTTTTTAAAACCCAAAGATAAAGTCCTCTACATTCTTATGCTCTGTGCAAAATGTTCTTTCTTCCTCATGTCCTACCTAAGATCTGGTTTGTCTTAAAAATATGTCCTTCCTCAACCACCCTCTCGAAAACAGACTTCACTTATTCCTGTGAGCAATGGAGCTGGAAAAGGTGTTATCAGTCTTCCATATTCCCACTGCCTCTTCTAAAACTGTGCATAGTCCTTCCTCTTTTAATAATCACAGTGCTCCAGGATGCTATCTCCTCCCTTCTTTTTGTTATTATCTGTTGATCTCCTTGCCAACCTGAATATTCAACAGGGCATTATGTCATTAACTCTAACTCCTGCCTCAGGAATACCATAGTATCACAATACTGCAGCAATACTCATGGAGAGTGAGCTTGCCACCATTTTCTTGGAGAAAATGAAGGATATCGGGTGTGAATTCCTTCTGTTTCTTGATTCCCCAACCTATAAATTAAATGATTCTGGCATTCAGCCTCACCTTCAGAATACTTCTCGACAAGCATTCTATAGCCTTTAACAATGACAGTATTCTTTTCCTGTGATGAAAATCCTACTTCTTCATTTGCTGTCTTGCCTCCTTTTATTCCTGATACAGTTAGTATTTTTTCAAAAATGTAAATTGTTTTGGATCTACTAGATCCAATTTCTTCTCAAATACGTGTAGAATATAGGATTTTTTTTCTGGCTCAGGGTACACTTCTTAATTTTATTTCCTTTACCCCGGCCCTAATTATGCAATTTAAAAAAAAAAAAAACCGTATTTTTTTAGCTAACGTATTCTCCCTGAGTTTCTGATGTTCTCCTTGCAAAATGGTTCCATTCATTTGCCAAATTCTTGCTTAATACAGGTAAGATGTTCTTACCCAAGCCTGAAATGGTTCTTGTAGTTTGAATTCCTGAATTAACTTATGATCTTTCTAACTAACTTAAGGTTCCAAATATTTGAAGGCAATAATCAGGAGTCTTCACAAATATCAGGCATTTTCTATCAAAGAATTTTGGTGAGCCTAAGAAAGTCTCATCTCTTCCCTCAATAGTAATTCTTATTAGCTTTATTTTATGCCATAATGTGCTTCCAAATAAACACTAAACCACTAAAGTGTTTATATTTTGTTCACTACTTTATGTATACCATAGGCATGGTGTTAGTTCAGCGGTTCTAAACCTGTGGGTCGCGACCCCCTTAGGGGTCGAACGACCCTTTCACCGGGGACGCCTAAGACCATCGGAAAACACATATATAATTACATATTGTTTTTGTGATTAATCACTATGCTTTAATTATTTCAATTTGTAACAATGAAATTGGGGGTCACCACAACATGAACTGTATTAAAGGGTCGCGGCATTAGGAAGGTTGAGAACCACTGTGTTAGTTCGTGTTCTTCAGAGAAACAGAACCAGTAGGATGGGTGGATGGATACATACATACATACATACATACATACATACGAGAGGAGATTTATTGTAGGAATTAGTGCATGCAATTATGGAGGCTGAGAAGTCCCACCATCTACTGTCTGCAAGCTGAAGTGCCAGGAGAGCCGTGAAGGTCTGACAACCAGGGCAGCCAATGGTGTAGCACCCAGTTCGAGGCCTCAGAATTGGGGAACAAGCGGTGTAAGTCCTGGGCTCTGAACTCCTGAGAACTAGGAGCTAAGATGTCTGAGGGCAGGAGAAAATGGGCATCCCAGCTCAAGAAGAGAGAGAGAATTCACTCTTCACTTTTTGTTGAATTCAAGCCCTCAGTAGATTGGATGCTGCCCACTCCTTCTTTATTCAGTCTACCAATTCAAATGCTAATTTCTTCAGGAGAAAACCCTCAAAGACATACTCAGAAATAATATTTTTACCAGCAGTCTGGGCATTCTTAGCCCAGTCAACTGACACATGAAATTAACCTTCACAGGTAACAAGACAAACAAAAGATTAGGACTCCTGTCCTCTTCCCTGAACAATTGTAGTTCCTGTGAATTATGCAGCTTGAGTTTTCATCCAGAGTGCTTAATTATTCATTCATTCATTCGTTGGTTCGTTCAGCAAAAGCACACTAAGTGCCAACCATGATGAATCAGACATGGTCCCTGTAGGAGCTTTCACAGTTCACCTACAGCACAGATACAGATGAAGAGCTGCTGAAAGTCATAGGAGAAAGTTATCACTTCCAAATCAAGGACCAAAGCAAGGCTTCCTGAAGGAATTTGGCATTTGGACATAGTTGGAGAGACAGCTTTTGGACATGTGTTGTATGTGGGTAGAAAGAGGTTAGAACACAATAAAAGCAGAAAAAGGCACCGAAAAAGGAAATGACAAAGGGTGGGCTCTTGACTATGTGCAGGCAGATGTAGGTCAGGATGATTCTAAGAACTCAGTGGGAGTTGAAATTTACCCCAAGATTACATCTTTTGTCTCTGCATTGTTTGACAGGTGGTATCAAACAAACTATTCCATAATTCTTGTGGCAAAGAGTAGAATCTGAATTCTTGCACCAGAAAGTCTATTTCCTTCTAGTCTTTTTTTTTTTTTTTTAATATTTTTGCCTTTAGCTCTTTTTACTTTCAACTGTTCATATATATCTTTGGAGGCAAGGATGGTATCTGTCTCCCCTCAGAAACTGCGTCATTATGGTTTTGTATTGCCAAAGTTTATATGCTCACAGAGTATGGTACCATTTAAATATTTCCCCCCTCATTAGGCAGTTCTTAGAAGTATTTTTCTCAAATAGATTTATGTCCCATTTTTGCAGTTTCAAAGTGGTTGTTGCTTTCTATTCTTTCCTACTTATTTAGAATATCATTTCATCTTTCTTTCTTCTTCCTTCTTCCTCCCCACTCACCTTCAAGTGCTCCCCACCCATTTGGGATCAGTGTCTAACAGGAATATTCTAACTTGTTTAGTAGATCAAGTTTTTTCAGTAAAAGTCTCTTGACTAATAAACAAACACACTAATTAAGAATATGTTTGATGACCTCTTTCAAACTACATTTTAAGGGCACCCTCATCGTTTTCTCTTTTATTGTCTCCTCTACTCCACTGGGATGATTGGCATTCATGGTATGTGGGCAAAATGGTTGAGAGGAAATTTTTTGTGTGGAGGTGGAATTTACTGTGGGTGGCAGCCTGGATGAGTTCCTTTTTACTGTGGCCAAAGCATTTTAACCTAAGCCCAATTTAATGCGTTAGGCACAGACTTAAATTGAAAACAACAAAGTTTCCAGGAATATTGGGGACTTCTTAGTTCATTTGTCTGTCTTTTTGACAAATTCCTTCAGTTCTTTTATTTTCAAAATAAAGAAGCAAACTTGGTCTCCTAGAGAAAAGGTTAAATGAGCCTGAAGAGGCTGAAGACATTAATTAGTCCTTGGGCTGTGTTCATATAAATTTATGAAAAAGCTATCTAGATAATAAGTCAGTCAGTCATTTGTTAAAGTGATTTCTTCTTGATGCTTTCAAATTTAAAGACTGATTCCAATAAATGTTGATGTGACCCCAATAACCTCTCTCATTTGAAGAGGTCACCACGTTACAGAGACTTTTAACTTTTTTACCATTAATAACCATACTAATATGCAAAAATACTAGAAAATGGTAAGAAACAACCAGGAAGGCAGGAAATTTAAACACAAAACGGGAAGACTACCATAAGAAAGTAGTAATAATACAAAAAGATGAACTTGGATTTAATTATCTACTCAGTTTCTGGGTGCTGTGGTGAATGTCAGATTGGCAATAGTTAATAGTGCATAAAAATTAAATAGCTTTATAAGTATGATCAGAAAGGAGAAATGAATCCTCCTGGACACAAAGAGGGTTAGCAACAAAATGTTCCTTCTGGGCCGTATCAGGTCATATTCCCCAATCCATGCTTTAACACCATAGTATGTGCTTACTTAATATTTGACACATAATAAGAGCTCAATAAAATTTTATCAATGCTGTTTATAAGTGAATTAAGAATATATGTTTATTATTGGAATTTTACAACACAGCATCTTCTTCTCTTAGTTTCTGAGATCCTCACATCTGGTGATTTTTTTCTCTATCCTAGAATTTGTCATTAGCAACCACTGTATTAACTCCAAATCTGAATTTCAAGCTCTAGTTCAATTTCAGACATGCTGCTCTGACTACCACCTCCTTCTATGCATGTCTTATAGAAGTATACCATATGTTCAGAAGAGTGCACAGTTGATGTTTACAACTCAATACATTTTACAGAGTATCCACCCCTCAGGTCTCTACCACCTACATCAAGATATCAAAGGTCCTCTTCTCACAGAGGCCTCTCTGGTGCCTAACACTTTCATTCTCTACAGCAACCATAACCCTGACTTCTAAACCATAGATTTGTTTTGATTGTTTCTAAACTTTAAATAAATAGAAGCATACAGTAGGAAGACTTTTATGTCAACTTTTTCTAAAAAGTGCAGCATTATATCTGTAAGATTCACCATATTTGTGGAGGTTTTTTTATTGTTTATACTAGAGGCCCAGTGCACAACATTCATGCACCAGGGGTGGGGGGTCCCTCAGCCCAGCCTGTGCCCTCTCGCAGTCCGGGACATCCCCCAAGGGGTCCTTAGCACTGCCACCAAGGCTCCCACCACCACCGCTGCGCTCACCAGCCATGAGCTCTGCTTCTGGCTGGGTAGCGCTCCCCCTGTGGGAGCACACTGACCACCAGGGGGCAGCTCCTGCGTTGAGTGTCTGCCCTCTGGTGGTCAGTGCACATCATAGCAACCATTTCTGCAGTTTGGTCAATTTTCATATTAGCCTTTTATTATAAAGGATTATTATACAATACAAATACATCAGAACTCATTCATTATACTGTGGATTGACATTTAGGTTATTTTCAACTTGGAACAATTCTAAATATGCTGCTCTAAATGTTTCTTACATATCTCTTGGGTATGTATTTGAAAGGATTTTTGCCATTCACATATCTAGGAGTGGGATTGCTTGGTGATAGGTTCTGTAAATGTTCAGCTTCTTTGTTACTGCTGTACAGTTTTACAGAGTGATGCCCAAAGTTAAACTCCTTCTAGCAACGTCTGAAAGTGCTTCCTGTCTATATCTTCTCAAACACTTGATATTGTCCATTTTTTGCCCTCCTGGTAGGAATGTGTATTATATCATCATATTGATAACTTATATCACCCTAATGACCAATGAGTAGGGTCTATATTCATATGCATATTAGCCCTTTGAATTTTAGATACTCTTCTGAAAAGTGTTTGAGTGACTATATATACATTTTTATGATTGTTTTGTATTTATTGAACTTTTTATTGAAGTAATTATAAATTCACATATAGTTTTAAGAAATAATATAGAGAGGTCCATTGTACAATTGCCTCAAGTTCCCTCAATATTTTGCAAAATTTTTCATCTTCAGTATGAAAGTTTTCATGCCTTTTCTCAAAATCATTTCTAGGTATTTAATATTTTTTATGCTATAGATACAGTATTTTAAATTTCATTTTTAATTGTTGCTGATAGATACAAATATAAATTTTTATTGACATATCCAACAGTCTTGCTAAATGTCCTTATTAATTCAAACAATTTTTTAAAATGTATTTGGAATATCTATACATTAGTCATGTCATCTGTTTAGTTTCTTCATCTATATGTCTTTTTTTTCTTAACTTATTATACTATCTAAAAACACTAAAACAAAGTTAGGACAGATGATACTGGACATCTTTATTTCATTCCAAAATTCAAACAAAAAGTGTTCAGTATGTCACCATTGATTATGATGTTAGCTGTGTGTGTTTGGTATATAACCTTTTATTCCTAATTTCCATTTATTCTTCATGTACCTAGACATGTTCTCATATCCAGGTATTAGATCTTATCAAAGATATTTCTGAATCTTTTGAAATGATCATACAATTTTCTTCTTTATTCTATCAATGTGGTGAATTATGTTGACTTATTTTCAAATATCAAATGTTTATGAGATATATTGAGCTGTAGTTTTTCCTTTTAGTAATGTCCCTGTCAGTTTTTGGTATAAGGAGCATGCTAGTTTCATGAAATGAGTTGGGAAATGTTCCTTTATGCTATTTTCTGGAAGAATTTATATAAGACTGGTTATTACTTATTTCTTAAATGTTTGCAAAAATCAGCTAAAGATTTTATTGTGGGAAGGTTTTGGATTATTAATTCAATTTCTTTAGTACAAAGAGCTACTCAAATTTTCTATTTTTTGTGTCACTTCTGCTAAATTGTGCTATTCAAAAAAATTTGTCTATTTAATATGAGTTGTCAAATTTATAGGCATAAAGTTGTTCATAATATCCTATTATCTTTTTTACTTTCTCACTTCCCATTCTCTGTTTAAGTCAATTAGACTTTCATTTCCACTACTCCATTGTACATGTTTTCAGTTTCCCCTCCATTCTGAACTCTGATGTACACTTCATTTTCAGTTTTTATCTGATTTATTTTTATTTCCTGAGTTGCCTTTGTGGTTTACTGGATCTCTCTTCTGTCCCATCTTTCTCTAGGTTTTAGGTTACCTATCACAGAAAATTTGAGGAGGGGAAGGAGATAATTCATAGTGTGTACATAGAGTTGTTTCTAGTTCAAATTTTAAAACATAGTTTCTTAATCAGCTATATTTCCATAGTATTATCTTTTATTTTCACTCCTACCACAATGATCTGTGAACATGCTCGAACTTAATGGGCTTTGTTGTTTTTTCCCAAAAAAAATATTCATGAAAATTACTTTTTCTACAAAATTGAAGGCCTCGCTAGCCTGTGATCATGGCTACTGCTTACAGATGAGGTTTGTGAATTTCAAGCTAAGAACAACCTCCAAGAGTCATTCTTGTTACTCTGCTGTATGCCACCCACAAATGGCCCCGCCCCCAAAATACAACAGTCTGTATTTTTTGTTTAGTAATTTAACAACACATCTCTCTGGGTTATGCTCAATACGATTCTGGGAAAATGGGTGGGATAATACAGGCTACCGATAATGCTGGGCTCCCATTTCTATCCTTTTCCTCTCTTCGAGTGTTTTTACTTCTAGTGTGTGAGGTATATGCTACTATCTGTATTCACTTCCACCTACTCTTCAGGGATAGTTACTGCTGTTACAACAGTCTACTTTGTTATTTCCATACTGGCATCTTAAAGAGTAAGTAGCCTACTTTATAAATTAATACTAACATAAAACATTATGAAAGCCTACACTATTACTATTCTGGATGGAGAGCCCACTTCCTTTTCCATCATGTCATTGACAGACGTAGAAAGGATATAGGAGGAACTGAGCAGTACAGTCCAGGTAGGAATCCAGCCTTACATAGCCTCCTCTCTGTGGATAGTCTCTCATTAGTTCATTGAGTGGCATTTTAAGAATTCTACTCTGGCAGCTATACTACTTAACCCTAAGCAAACCTGCAAAATGATAGAAATTTTCAATCTCTAAGTCAAGTCTTGCTTCCCAATTAAGATTATACAATTCTACAAATTCAAAAAATATGCCATCCAAACTGCAGGATACCTCTACCCAAGGAACACGGTGCCTCTCCCTCAGCCCCTCACCCAACCCTGATGAATCATAACTCAGGTTGTTGCCTACATCCTCAACTTTCCTTTATTAGAAGAAAGTAGAAGACCTTAAAAGTAATTCACTCTGCACGCTGTTAGCATCACCAACCACAATTGCTGCTTTATCCTCTCAGCTTCCTTTCTAAGGCACATTTATGACTTTCCTGTATTGTTCGCATTGACTTTCTGGGTTTGATAGAGCCTGGAGAGCTTTCCTTGCTGAAATTCGTTAAGCGGATTTATTAATTTTATAGCAAGGACTGAAGCACTAATTTACAATCTAAACAGTGTAATGATGATTCCAAAGGAGCAAGTTTGATCAAGTATTTTAGGAAATTCCAAAAATTGAAATGTGGGGGCCACTCCTTTGCTTTACAAATAATCAAAATATGTTTCCTCACAAGAAACATCTCAGACATTTTTTATTTGTTTTGGTGGGGGGAAAGAAAGTAAATCCAAAACTGAAAATTTAAGTTTTCTTTCTTGTTTTCTTGGAAATAATCAGTGGTTCCCCAGTAACAGAAACAGTTTGTTGTAACTTAAACAGGCAAAAACACACCTCCTCTCCAGTTTCACCATTTTTTTCCTTCTCTTTGTGTAAATATCTTGGTGATGCAGTGTCTAGACTTCTTGGAGTAAGTGATGGAGTCTGGAATTTATTCTGTGGGTTTGAAAGCGGCTATCCAGGTCTCCCACATGGATGTGAAAATCTGTTGCTTTCAGAATATGTAAAAATCATCAAACTGTTTACCAAAAAGTACAATTTATCAAATCATGCCAAACTTTGTGCTGCACACTACAGGGAAATATTGTATGAACTTGTTCATTTTATCTATACTTCATTTTAATGTTCCCATCAGTCATATCAAGAAAAATTAATTTTCATATGAATATAGACCCTACTCATTGGTCAATAACTATAAATACAAAATAATTTTCACTTATGAAAGAATTATGGCAGATTTTTTCTAGCTTTTGAGAAATACCCATAAAAGAAATTAGTTTCAAAGATGCACATCCATTCTTGTTACAGTTTTAATAAGTAATCCAAAGGGATTTATCGAGTGAAAGGGACAGATTTTTTTTTTTTTTTATGTCACAGGTCCTCCTCTTGGTCCTATGTCACTTGCAAGCCAGATAAAATGAAAGGCACCTTTGAAGCACCCAGATCTAAGCAATTTTTTGTGCATCCTGGATTATTAGGTCTGTCTGCACTTTATCTCTTAAGGAAATCAAGCTCTGTGCTTGCAAAGAAAATGCAGGGTTATTTGTCACCAATTATGTAAAGCTGAGAATTGATCTTACATATAGCTATAACCATGTCCTATAAGCAGTTGCTCCTAAATTTATAAGACTGCCACTTCTTGAGGCTTTACTCTAGGAAATATATGTCTACTACAGAAGAGTTTGTTGTACAAGTTTATCCAGAGATAATAGTTTTACAGGGTATAAAACTCCATAGCATCAACTTGTTTGAAATAAGTGTCTGTTCCTAATTTTCAAACAACGTTCTCAAGCCCTGTCTTAGTTACTCATGACCAAAGGGGGGGGAAAAAGCAACCCGAAAGTAGGGTTATTGGTTTTTTCCCATTAAAACACACACACACACACACACACACACACACACACACACAGAGCATATTGAACTGAACTGACCTCATCTAAAATAATAAAAGTGAAATATGCTAATTAGACCAGACAGCTGAACAACCTTCTGGACGTCATTCTGGATGTCCTTCTGGATGAAGCCGCCGTGGCAGGGGCTGAGGCAGAGGCAGTTAGGGACAACTAGGTAGGCAGGCGAGCAGTTAGGGGCAATGAGGCAGGCAGGCAAGTGGTTAGGTGCATGGGGCAGGCAGGCAGAGTGGTTAGGGGTGATCAGGCAGGCAGGCAGGCAAGCAGTTAAGCAGTTAGGAGCCAGCAGTCCCAGATTGCGAGAGGGTACAGGCCTGGCTGAGGCACCACCCTCCATACATGAATTTCATGCATGGGGCCTCTACTCCTATATAATAAAAGCCTAATATGCTAAGTGTCCAGTTGTCCATTCAACCAATCAAAGCATAATATCCTAATGATATGCTAAGGCTGCTCAATCACTCGCTATGAGATGCACTGACCACCAGTGGGAGACCGGTTGACCAATTGCTACAATGTGCATTGACCACCAGGGAGCAGACAATCGACCAGTTTACCAGTCACTATGACATGCCCTGACCATCAGGGGGCAGATGCTCCAACCGATAGGTTAGCTTGCTGCTGGGGTCCGGCTGATCGGGACTGAGCAAGAAGGGCTGGACATGCCCTGGAGCCCTCCCGTGGTCACTCCTCGGCCCCAATTGTGCACAGGTTGGGTCCCTCAGCCTGGCCTGCGCCCTCTCGCAATTTGGGCTGAGGGAACCCCCACCCCGAGTGCACAAATTTCATGCACTGGGCCTCTAGTTTATACTATAAAATCTCTACTGGTTCTCTTTAGAATAGTAGCATAAAAGCAAGTTAAGTAACACTTAAACATATACGGTAGCCCTCCTAGAAGAAAATCAGGTGCTCTGAGTATAAAGTAAAATTTAAAAATGTCTGGAAATTAAACAATAAAAATGTTAATCATAGGCATATTATTCTATTTTTTATCCAGAACTAGTTATTACACTCCATTAGTTAAAAAAAAAAAAACAGTATCTATAGTACATAGTAATGATCAAAAGGAGCCTCTTAAGACCTTATTTACTTAACTTCAAAGATAATGTAGTGGATTGAAAAATGCTAAATCACAGGTCAGAAGAACTGGCGTTTATTCCCATTATATGTAGGTCTCTGTTTCTCAGTGTGTAATATGGGTGAACCGTCCTGCCTAGCATACAGCGTTGTTCTAAACAGAAGGCGAGTATGAACTTACACCTTCAGCAGTTCAGTTAGGTCATGTTCCCACTTCACTGAATGTCATGGGAGGTGTGAAGATTTGCTGATTCTGTTTTACTGAATAAAACACAGAGTTTGGAATAACTCAGAATCATTTGAAGAAGCTTAGATAAGAATTACAGAATATGCTTTCCATTAACTACACAGCCTAGGAACTCTAGTTTGGCATGAGAGGTCTTAAGAAATGGGGTGGATTCTCCTGTGAGCTAGTGAAGATTGCTTTCTATAGCCTCAGATCATGTTCCTAAATCTAGTTCACAGAACCACCTCCTTAGAGATGCAGACAGGAGCAGAGACAGATCGAAGTCTTGTCCTGCAGATGGGTGCCAGTGATGGCATCGTCTTACGCAAAGGATACACTTATTAGGCCCAGTTGCAAAGTTGTAATTACTAACTCTGGGAGAGAAAATAACTAACTTGGCCCAGCTGGTGTGGTGCAGTGGTTTCGCATTGACCCCTGAACCAAGAGGTCACGGTTCGATTCCCCGTGGAGGCACATGCAGGAGGCAGCCAATCTATGATTCTCTCTCTCATCATTGATGTTTATGTCTCTCTCTCTCCCTCTCCCTCCCTTTATCTGAAATCAATTAAAAAAAAACAAACTTTTTTTTAAAAAGAAAATAACCAGCTCCATAGTGGATTGTCCTTTTACTAGTATATTTTAACTCTTAGAAAATCATGACCTAAGGGTAGAACATGAACCACAACAGTATCAACTCTGTGCTTAGATAAATTAATAGTTGATATATGTATATATATATATATATTTATATTTCTACTTGCTATAAATCTATATATATATATATAGATATATATTTATATTTCTACTTGCTATAAATCTAGGATTTCTGAGATTAAATTAAAGAAACATTTTACAAAGTATGTTTTTTAGAGCACTAGTTCTAAAAATTATTAGGCGTTACAAAAAAAGTTTTAGAAATGCTGGCTTAATCAACTTTAACTAGGCTTTTGTAAAATAATTATTTCTCAAAAGTGTTTTATTACATGTCAGTATCAAAGAAAAGAATATAGTGCACAGCATTACTGAAGTGCACTGGAACATAGAGCTTTTTTCTCACTTGAGGCTAGCATTCTATAAAAAATACATTGTAGGGAAAACTGAATCAAAAGATATTTAAAACCTATATAACACAGTCAAACCACCTGTCTGAAATAGTCAGGGGACTGTAATTATTCCCCGATGTACTCTCTAAAGCGGTTTTGTTGCTAATGAAAACACCTGCCACAGGGTTCTAGATGTGAAGTATTTGCTGAAATGTGACTCCAGAGTTCTATACTTATTTTAAAAATGGACAGCAATCAAATACCTGAATACTTATTAACTGCTTAAGGATACAAGGACAATGAGTTGGAGAAGGTATTTCTTAAAATGTTATATAAACCTGACAGGGATGGTGACATTAATATAAAAAGCTCAGAATGATCAATGGCTAAGAGGCATGCAAGATTTGTAATTGGAAGTGGAAGGTTTTCTACTCGTATCCTTTTATTCAGCCTTGAACAATAACTTATCAAGAATCAGGTTTTCGGTGTGTTAGAAGATGCAGAGACAAGTGACATTTGGCCCATCCCTTCCAGGAGATAATAGTCTGGACAATTTTAATAGACGAGTGATGAATGCTATCACAGAAGACAGGGCACAGAAAGCTCGGATAATATTGAACTAAAAAGCTAAATGAGTAATATCACCAGGCCTTTCAAACAATCGCTCTTGGTCCAAGTGACAAGGCTGTTTAATACGTACATATGTGAATTGCACTTAGCTGTTATTAGTAGCAACAAGAATACAGACAACAGTTTGTTTGTTTGATTTGGAGTTGTTTCTTTAAAGCTGTCTCTATTTTTTAACCAATAGTTACAGTAGGACAGTGCTTATTTTACAACGAAGATACATTTACTCCAGAATTGCTTTGCTGCTATAATTCTCCATAAATATTAAACAACAACCGATGAGCTAGTCTCCATTCATATATTCCCTTGATTCAGAATCACTTTGCCTCTTGGGTACTGAAAGTACCAAGATACGTAAAGCATACTAATTTAGGTTTTGATTATTTATGCATGGCCTTAATTTTTGAACTCAACAAATTGAGAAGAATAAATATTCACAGGCTTGTGATTTTTCATAAACATAATTTCTCTAACCTGCATGAATTGAGAAATCTTATCTTCATTAGAGGATTCTCATTCTAAAGTTTTGTGATGCCCATCAAGTTTAGGAACTCAGAAATAAAGTTTATTCTATAGAAAATTCCATTGTCGAAGAGTAGAACTTTGAATTTGCAAGGGAGATGTGTATTAGAAATAGGAATACAGGTCGTACTTTCTGTGAGATGACACTGTAATTTTTCTGGGGCTCCCTATCTTCATTGCAAAAATACATGTTATCCCCAATACATATGTTACTGAATACTACAACTCAGTGAAAAAAAATTGTTTGAATGTTTCATTGTTTATTTGGACGAAGAAAATTTGGAGAATTCAAGAAGTTGAAAAGGAAATCCTGAAAGTGACAAGAGAATGGGATGGGGAGGGAACAAAGGAGACTGTAACATTATCTGCAATTTATATACATAAATATATATAGATATAAATTAGATATAGATATAGATATATAGATATAAAATAGTTATGTGAAAATAAGAAAATGACAATTGCCAATTTTCAATGTTGCTACATAAGTATTTCTTGCATTATTCCTGTATTATTTTTATTTAGACAAGAAATTATTATTAACAATCTGATTCATTCATTCAACAAATAATTTGTTGAGAGCCTACTACGTGATAGATGCCAGCAGGAAAATGGAGAAAATAAAGAACATCATCCCTGCCCTCATGGAGTTTGTTTTAGATATGAAAGTGAAATAATTTGAGATCTGGTATAGACTGTTTACAAAGACAGAGTGAGGGGGTGGGGGTGGTACTGTGGAGGTGGGCTGCCATCAATAACTGAATCAGTAAGGAGAGGTAATTCTGTGCTGATAGGAACTGCCTCATTTTTGATCAAAATAGAGTGTAACTCTAATCATGCACTGCCCATGGGCCACATATGTGATGTCTACTTTCCTCTTTGGTTGCAATCCCAAGTTCACCTGCATTTTTCTTTGCTTCCCTCTAGTATATGACTGCTGCTGCTCCTATGCAAGGGACCTACATTCCCCAGTACACGCCTGTGCCTCCGACAGCTGTTTCTATTGAAGTAAGTCTGTCTCTGTCTTATGGAAAGAGGGTCACAGAGATACATCTCAGCCACATATGCCGTGGTCCCCATAGCCCAAGGAATCCTGATGTGAGATTTTTGTGCTTCTTTGAAATTGCAAGCTCAGTATATGAAAATATGTGCCCACACCTGGCTATGCCTAGGTTTTCCTTTGCACATAAAATAAGTTAATTTGCTATTAAAGTATGAGGGAAGTGTCATTTTCATATTTAGAGAAAAGATCAGAGACTAAATCTCTATCCCATCAAATGTTAACCACAATACCCATAAATAGGGAGTAGGAATATTGCAACTCTCGTGCCTTGTTACTCAGAGAAGTCCCTGGACCAGCATTACAGACATCACTGGGGAGCTTATTTAAAACTGCAAACTCTCACGTACCACCTGGACCTCCTGAATCAGAATTGGCATTTAAAAAAATGGAGGTAACATTATGTAAGTTTCAGGGGTGCAACACTATAATTCAGCATCTGTATATACCTCATGGTGCTCACCACCAAAAGTCTGATTTCCATCTGTCACCAAATATTTGACCCATTTGCCCTTCCTCCATCCCCCCCACCCTCCTCTCAGGTAACTATCAATCTGTTGTCTGTATCTATGAGTTTATTTTTGTTTTATATCCCACATATGAGTGAAATCATATGGTTTATGTCCTTTTTTGTCCGACTTTTTTCACTTTGTGTGGTACCCTCATGATCCATTCATGTTGTCGCAGGTGGCAATATTTCATTTTTAACAGCTGAGTAATATTCCATTGTATACATAAGTACACCACATCTTCTTCAATCCATTGAAACATTTTGTGTATGACAAATGTTTGCTGCTACTCAGAAGTTTAAGAGGACACTTCATGTAATTTAGGAACTCACAGAGACCCAGACTTGTAAGGCCCCAAAGAATGTGTCAGTTAATATTAAACAGGTTTTAATAGGACTTTCAAAATTTTAAGACTGTGTGATTAAAACACATTTTCCTTGCTATAGTTAGCTGTCAAAAAGTATCTAGAACAGGAGAAAATTATGAACATGAACATTTAAACATAAATCTCTGCTACATATTTGCATTTCTCTATCTCAACACCAAAGATATATGGTTATCTACAGAATTTGAGCATTTTGATGACTACAAAATAATGAGACACATTCAATAGTGTGGCTTATTGAAAACAATATAATTACTGTTAAATCTAGGACTTAAAAAGAAGTCTTTCATTAATAAAAATAGAGGTACACTCTGATATATTGCTTTTAGTTTATGTTTATAAGGAAAAGCATTAATTCATTTTCTATGTAAAAACACTCACTGAAAATTCACCAATATCCATACAACTAAATACTGGTGGAAGGTTCAGGAAAACACACACACAATACCAAATAGTATTAGGAAGAAAAAGATTAATAACGGGAGAATTTTCAGATTCTGAGGACCTCAAGGATCTTTTGTGGCAGAGAGCTGTCCAAGAACATCTGAAACTCAATATTGCTGCAGGTGTTCAAGGTTATAAGTGAAACTATGAGAATATATTCAGACAGATGCCTTTTAGGCCTAATAATTACCTAATAAAACTACCTATGCCTCTCTGGGAACCAATATGTGTCCCTAAAGAGACCGACTTCAGAAATTCATTCTTGTGGGCATCTGTGAGGATCAAGAGAATGAAAAGGTGAGGAAAAGAGCAAATCAAAATTTTGATGTTTGTTTGACTCTTTATCTGAAACCTTTAAGTGAATTCCAGTTCTTATTGTGGAAAACAAAAAACAAATCAAATTTCTGAAGGGAAACTTCCTTAACTGTATTCTTTTAAAAGAATTCCAAACTTTAATGTAGATGCTTATGCAGGTCAGAGTCCATTGCTTTGCCAGATCATATAGACATGGTACAGTGCACTATCCCAATAAAATGTTTGAGTATACAATTTTTTGTAGAAATCCTTCATGAATTTTTTTAATAAATTACCATTCAGTGTGGCTGCATACAGGTCTGGTTGAAGAGTTGTAAGTATGAGCAAAATGATTTCTGACCATTTGACTGCTCCAAGGACGTGATGGCAAGGATCCTTGGGAGCTCATGGAGGTGAATTTCTCAGCTCTTAGCCACATATGCTCCGTGGTTTTCCTTTGAGTACTTACTGTGGCTTCATAACTTAGTGTAATTTTCCTCCAGCCAAAGAGAAGAGGGGTCTTCTCTGAAGTCCATCTGGAAGAGGGCCCTTTGCTGAAGCCAATAAGACTTTGTGTTCTTATTTGCCTCCTTAGGGTGTTGTTGCTGATACCTCTCCCCAGACAGTGGCACCTTCATCCCAGGACACCAGTGGTCAGCAGCAACAGATAGCGGTGGACACATCCAACGAACATGCATCTGCATATTCCTACCAACAGTCTAAGTAAGTTCGAGCTGTACTAAGCTCTTTCCCTCAAGATCAACTATCTGGGCTTTACTCTCTCATGTTGCATCTGTTAGCTTTTGCTGCAATACAGACCATCTCAAACTTAGTGACACGCATTTATTTAGTTCATAATTATGTGGGTTGGCAGTTTGAGTCTCAGGTGGATAGTTGACCGAACATCTGGGAACAGCTGCTTGGCTGCCTCCTACACTCCCCCTATTGGGGATCGAGCCCTCAATGCAGGCATATGCCCTGACTGGGAATGGAACGGTCACCTCCTGGTTCACAAGTCGATGCTCAACCACTGAGCCAAATCAGTCAGGCATGACCAGCATTTTTTCAATTCTGATTGTGACTTATTTGCTGCTGCCCCTTTGGCCAAAGCATGACCAAGCCCTTGGTTCACTACCAAAAGGCTTGAATTCAGAAAGGAACATTAAAGCCATTTTTTAAAAAAATCTGTCATACATAACAAATCTGTCAAAACTCAATATTAGAGTTTTTCCAAACTATACATGAAACTAAGTAGTGAGCCTGCAGTTTGGTCTCCATTTTCCAATTTATCCAATCAATAATTATTGCTTACTGCATGACAGGGAGTATTGTAGATGCTAGTGAAAAACCAATGAACAAAGCAGATGCTCCCAACTTTTGGAGTTTTATTTTCTACTACGGGTAGACTCAGAATCAATGGGTCAATCAGCAAACAATAAAAAAGAAACAGAATTTCAAAGCAGACTGCTTAAAAAGATTCTTGTGGTAGAAAGTGACTGTGTAGATACCTAAGATTTGTATCAGGGACGGTCTCTCATATAGACCTAGTCTGTAAGATAATTAGAGGCCAATTTTGGAGAAAAAGCATTCTAGACAGAACCAACAGAGATTCAAAGATCCGGAGTGGGGGCCTGATGCTGAAGTGTTGTAGATAGGGCCACCGGAAGGAATTGGAGGTGACACAGTTGAATTTTTATATCTAGCCTTTGTGTCGAGTAATTATTCTTGGTTTCATGCTAAGTGAGTTAGAAAACCTTTGGAGAAGAAATGACAGAATTTTGTTTATATTTCAGTGCTTCTGTTACCAATGCACCCTGAGTAGAGAGGGATGTGCATTTTAGGATGGATTTCAGGATGCAGCGTTCCCCCTCTTGCAATTGTCCAGAACCCCTTCTCCATTCCCTATCTGATTAAATCAGCGTTAGCTGCTCCTACTTGTCAGCCCACAATGAGATACTCTTTCTCAGGATCCTCCCACCTTTTCATTGTCTGATGTGATGGAGAGGCGAGTGCTCTGCCTCTCATGGATTCTAGTGAGAGTCTCCCCATCCACCTCCCCACCCTGTTTCACTGGTAGCATCGTATGCCTGGTACTATGCTAAGAGACGGGACCTGTGCCCTCAGTCTAGTATGGGATTTAGACCTGCACATAGACAAGAAAAACAGACTGCAAGGAACAAAATGAACAGGGCTCTTTTTAAAAATGCAATAGAAAGTCATAGAAGAATGCACTTAATTTTTCTTGGTTGTGGTGAATGAACTGTGTCTTCAAGGAAGGCTCACGGTACGGAGTGGAAAAACTCAGCATTTCTTTGAGAACCAGATGCAGAATAGTGTAAAAAAGCAGATGGGACCTAGATTCTCATATCAGGTGCGATAATGAGGTGCTCAAACAGAATTTTCTTTGCGTGTCCTTCCAGGTGAAGTGCAATGGTTCAGACAAAAGGGAACAGAGTTCTGAAGTAGGATGGTGGCAAGTGTAATAATGGTGGAGAGTTGGGAGGTAGAATGAAGTAAGAAAAAAAGGGAACGGGACATTAAAAGCTCAAGCAATACTGTGGAGTTATTGATGCCACTAAGAGAGGCAGATGAGAAAAAATGGGGGGAGGGATGGTTGTGGAGAAAGATGAGGGATTGAATTATAATGAGTCCATTCACAGAAGCTTATTCCTTGGAAATATTTGGGGAAGTCTAAATCTGACCTCATAAAACTAGTGGCACCATGATTATGTGCCTTGAGCCACGAATTCTTACAGAGCTCTCCACAGATAATAAATGTCAAGACTAGAAGTCTCCATCCCTTGTCCTCAAGGAGGTAAGAAGAATGTTCCACAGGGAGTGCTCACTGCTGCAACATGACAGAGATGAAAGCACCTGGAACATTCCAAATGCGTGACATGGGAAAACCACTTGCATTGCCTTGCGGACATTTCTTAAGCCTGGAGAAAAAATTTCCACAGGTCCTGTTTATATTCTCAGTTTCCTCTTAAACAGTGCTGCTGTGAGGGTCGCCAAAGGAGGAATGCATGAGACCAAAAAGGGTAAATTATTATGAATTTATTAGGTCATCTGGAAAGCCAGATGGGCTGAGCCTCAAAATGGTGCCAACACCCAGGGATGGGTAGTCAGATTTTAAAGGACTCTAGGCGGAGAAGTATCCGGACTGGAGGGGAAGGATAGTGGTCTAACTGAAAGGGACTGTTCCTTGTGAAGTGGCCTAAAGGTCTCCCAGGGCAGGGGGCATTGATTCAATTGTTTGATGAGACCTAACATAGTCTAGCCTTTGTGTTTTATGGAATAGGGATGAAGGCCATGTCTTCCATCATTACTTACTGCTGAGGGGGATGCGAGATCATAGAGGGATGGACTTTGGAGTCGCTGGGACACTGTACAGATTTCTCAAGGTTGGAGGGAGGGGTTGCACCAGCATGACTTCCCCAAGAGACTGGTTGGTGAAGGCTTGAAAGTGGTCCTATTGAGTGACTTGGGAGGTAAAAGCTGGTCCTGAGGCTGCCACAGTGTCACTTCTCCGGTTTTGCTGCTTTTCTGGGCCTGGAGCTGAAATACAAGGGAGACCTAGATGTTATCTTTAGGGAGGAAAAGAGCAGGGGGCTAAACTGCCTGACTAGTGATAGGAAAGCGGAGACTAGGTTACCTGCGGGTTCAGGTTCTTGTTTTCCCCCCCTTGCTAGGCACCCAGAGCTTTCTGCCCGGGTGAGTTTCTGTACCTGGCGGTCAGAGGGACCCGTGCACAAAAGGAGGTTGTGATGATGTCCAGGGGTGGTTATTTCCTGAGTACAGCCAGCTTGTAACCTGGTGGATAAATTTTAGTATTATTGAGGCAAAAGTTAGAACAATAAGAATTATGACAAATGGTCTGATGGAAGAAAAGAGACATTGTTTTGGAGGGTTGTGGTATAATATACCAAAATGAGGTTTATTCTCTTAGCTTCCTTTGGCCTTGGGTGTGGTCGGCAAATGGCACTAACTACACTTCTGCTGTCTCCCTGAATAGGGTGGTTTAAGCTATTTACCCTCTGGTTGGGCAGGAAAAATGCAAACCATTACTCTTAAGTGTCCTCGGTTTAGGGAAGATAGGATTTACTAGATGGCTGCAAACTGCTGTTTAACTGTCTCAGTTTCCCTATTCTGCTTGTCCTGGATTACTGGCCTGTGCATATAACTTCCTTTTAACATTTCTCCTTAGAAACCTTTTTACAACTTCTCCTCACTTTCTTTTTCCCTCAAAATGCCGAAACCATACAATTTCTTGCCAATTTAATTAGAATTCTTAACTCTTAGAAACGTTAATTTTCCAATGATAATGAAAAAGTAACCCACCAGCATTTCTTAGATTGACATTTATGAACACTCTCACTGTCAAGAAACGTACCTTCAACAAAGCATA
Organism: Myotis nattereri; assembly: GCF_964212035.1. Classification (NCBI taxonomy): domain Eukaryota; kingdom Metazoa; phylum Chordata; class Mammalia; order Chiroptera; family Vespertilionidae; genus Myotis; species Myotis nattereri. The sequence goes on from NC_138089.1 coordinate 47,643,339, forward strand.
TGACATTACATTAACAGTTCAAAATCTACTTTATAGATTTTCTTTAAAAAAAAAAAAAAGAAGCTAAAATCATGTGAACTTAAACATCTAAGTTTATCATTTAACTCAGAAATGCTCCAAAGCTTTTAAATTACCAATTAGGCACATGAGGCTGGAGAAGAGGGGGAGATGGGGAGCAGGCCCACAGACTCTTCTAGGACTACAGTTCCCAGGCCTCCAGCTGCTTGCATTTAAAACTGACACATTTTTCCTTAGAGATAACATGCTAAGGTTTGGGGATAATGAGTTCTGATAGTAGCAGGACGTTAAATAAACGTTTGCAGTTTTGCTGTAAAGGAAGTTGTTCTTTGGGAAAGGGGTGTGTGTCTAGTAAGACGCAGTGTCGATGTGAGGTGGCTAATGGCTGTGAGACTAATCCATCAATCCCAGTAATAGAGCCTGAGGAGGGCAGAATAAGTGGCCCCAGTGTCATTTCAAACGGAGATCAGCTTACCTGCCACCATAATTGTTGCTTGAGGCTCTGTTTTGGTGACATAAGTCTGTGGGGCCTTGTCAGCTTCTTCAGTGGCCAGTCCCAGAGGCCTGGGCACTCCAAACTGGATCCAGAGGGTGGCCTTGCTGGACTGGCTGAGGTCCGACTTGGAGGGGCTAGACTCCAGTTGGTTTCAAGTGGCCTTCCCTTTCACACCTTGGGCGGGGGTCTCGTGTTTGAGCAGGACTTGGCCCAGTGTTCTTCCTTGTTGCCTTTGAAGCATGGGCCCAGAGGAGGCTTTGCCCCTAACTTACGTTGGCTGGAGTACAGGCGTTTCATTTGGGGTTCATGAGAGTGGCCTCCTCCTGGGCCTCAGCATGATCTCACCTTTGAGTTTGGGTCTCCTAATCTCTATTATTAAAGATCTTCAAGGCCAGGTTAATGAAAAATAGACACAGGTCGACAAATCCCTCAAAAGGACTTCAAAGTTTTTGGCATATGTCGGGGGCTGATTGGGGTATAAAATGGGTGTTTAGAAGGAAGGGTTCTCTCTGGGAAGCTGTGGTGTAAGGTGGTAAATTTCTGTAAGGCCTCCATGAGGTGGGAGAGGAAGAGAGGTGGGTGTTTGTCAGGATTTTGAGTGCTTTCATTAAGTTTGTCATAGTTGACCGCTTTATAGGCAGCTTTTTTGAGTCTGGCCATGAGACAGATGATCATATGGCTATAGAGCCGGCGCCCTGGAAAATTAACTTGCTAGTCCCATCTCAGGTCAGTTCAAGGGACCACATAGGTGCCAACTGGATTGGCTGCCATGTGCTGTCTCTGGAGGGCATCGGCATGGTCCTGAGCTGCTAGCCAGACATGCTCCTTCTCCTCTGGGGTGAGAGAGGATGACATAGATGCCAGGTCAGGTCAGTGGAAAAAGACCCAAGACGCCTCCAATCTGTGCGAGGTCAGACATGGAAAATGGGATGTGTACCCACACAATACCCTCAGCCACCTCTCAGAGGTAAGGGGGTCGAGAAGGTGGAGGAAGAGGTGGAGTTCATAGATGTTGGGGGGGGGGGGGTGTCCAGGCAGAGGAGGGGCATAGAAGATGGGTTCGGGGGCCCCAGAGGGGAAAAGAGAATCGAGTGATTGGAAAGGTTGAAGAGAGGGTCTGAGGGACCTGACAGGTCGGGGAAGGACGGGTCAGAAGCCTCAGCGTATAAAGGCCCAGGGTTGACAGAAGGGGGCTTTGAGTGGAGAAGTAGGATTTGATAAGTAGAGCAAGTCTGACTGAGAGAAGGACAATTACAGAGTGTAAAGAAGGCCTGGCTGTAGGGAATCTAACCATTTTCCATTGTGGTGACAGAAATTAAGTCTCAGAGAATGTTAAAATCTTACGTTCCATTCTCAGGCCAATATAAGTCATTTACTGGTAGATTGTGGACAAGGCGCTTGGCCAGACCTCTGTGGAAAGGCTGAGCAAGTTAAGATTCCTAAGGAGACATCGCAGTGTGCTTTTTTGGGGGGTGCGGGAGGGGCACAAAAAAGAATTCCCATGGTGTAAATTAGGAAGAGGAGGTAAGCAGCAAAGGGAGACTCCCTGGGGAGCTAAACTAGGGGGAGGGGGTTGCTACCTTCTAGTCAGGCTCCAGAGAGAGGAAGGCAGCCTGATCCACGTGGCGGGCGTCCCCTGTGATGAGGAAGGCTGTGGGACTTGGTCCCAGGACTGAGGCAGGAGCGGAGAGGATTTGGGGCCTAGTGCTAGGTCTTTTGTCTGAGGTGTCAAGTCAGAAATCTGGAAGGGTGATCCAGTTGTCACTTACCAGAGATGAAATGAGCCAGTGTTGAGTGTGGGGTCAGCAATGAGAAAGAGAGGTCCCCAATCCACCTTGGCTGGTTCAGGAGGTCCTTTGAGGGAGGGAGGGAAGCCTAATTGAGGCCGGAGATCCTGTAACCTGAGTCGGATTCCTAGGTAAGCGCAGGTCGAGCTGCTGCTGCCTACTACTCTCAGAATAGCAAACTCAGGGTCGCCAGAGGAGGAACACACGAGGCTGCAAGGGGTGAAGAATTAGGAATTCATTTAGTCATCTGGAAAACCAAATGGGCTGAGCCTCAAAATGGCACCAGCAGCCAGGGACAGGGAGTCAGAGATTTTAAAGGACTGTAGGTGGAGAATTCTCTGGGTGAGTCCGGATTCTAAAAAGGCCCAGAGAGGAAGGACAATGGAAAGGGAATGTGGGTCCTGAAGTGGTCTGAAGGTCAGTCCCCAGGGGAGGGGATGTTGATGCAATTATTTGATCAGGCCTAACAGCTACAAAAGTGCTAAGAGCTTTTGACTTGCAATAGCAACAAAACAATAAAATATTGAATGGAAACAAAGAGGAGTATCCTAAGTCTGGTAAATAAGTGAATGACAATCACTTCTGAAGTTTCCTAAAAGGAAGAAATTTAATGTGACGCTATCCATTCGCAGCCCAGGGAAGCTGACCTGTGTCATGGTAAGACATGAGGTTCTTCAGAACCATTCAAGGAAGACACTGGGAAATGAGCTAAGCATTTGGGTCATGCAAACACCTGGGTTCTTTCCATTATATTACCATCACCAGGGAAATGTTCAGAGATGCAAGAGCACCCACAGAGGCATTTGTTAAGGAAGCATTCCTTAGAAGAAGGCACACAACAGTTTAGATTCTCCATTATCCTTAAAAAGGCCACCAAAATCTCTCTAACAGTCTTGTTTCGAGATCAAATCACAAACAAAAACCCTAAAATTATGGGCTACAAATTTCTCTGTAAAACTGTATCTTTTCTGTTCTTGTAAGAGTGACGAGTATTTCTAAAATATTTTTGACAACCCACGTTATATCTTTACTCCAAATTTCACAAAGGGCAGCTTATTTCCATCATCATTACACTAATTGCCATGCCCTTACTTTCATCAGGCAACCCATTTCTAACAATCATTATGTTAACTGAGATATGGATAGTTTAAAGTGCTTGTACAAACCTCTGGCCTTTCTTATTAAAGGGTGGCTGACCTCCTGTGGGGTGTGAAATTCTGATTAGGGTAGAGCGCCCCTGAAAAGTAGTTTAACCCATCACACATCTTTAACATCATAATGTCTATACTAAAGTTATTATAAAGTAAATTAGAGACATCAAGGCAGAAGGCCAGCAGGATAAAAGTTTGAGAAATATAAATGATATGCGTAGGAACAAAGAGGTTATGTTTGGGATCTATGTCAGCAGATATTTTAATATTTCAAATTCTACTTTCCAAGCTGAAAAAACAGGTATTCACATTTGAATTCATGCTTTTATGTTTGTTTTTTCCATTGCTAAAAGAGATTAACTCTGGATTCTAATCCCAAAAGGCAAAAAATGATACCTGTGGTTTATTTTAGAAGTTCCATGGAAATTCCAGGTCCTGCCCAAGTTATTTGCTTTTCTTTGTGCTATATAGGAAATCTTAAAAACAAGTAGAACTTACATAGGCAACTTTCCAGGAGCATTAGATTCTAATATGCAAAATCCAAAGCCCTTGATTCAAATGCCATCCTTGCCACTGACTAGTTGTCACTCAACCCTTTGGAGCTTCCTTTTCCTCTTAAAGTGAGAGATTAGATTGTTCTCCAAAGAGTGTAAATTAGATCTCTGGCACATAAGGGAGGATTAACCACCATTCCCTGAAGTTGGGAGGGGCGGCCAGAAGTAGTGTTGGGAAACACAGCTTTAACCTAAGTGAAAGGCTTTCTTAATTGCAGTTCTTTTCAAAGCTATTAATATGCTAATGGCTGTGACCTCCTAGAAAGCCAAAGATTTCAAATGTTTTACTTCCTGAAAGATTAATGTGGCCTGCCCTCCTCCTTTTGAATTCTAAGAGTTATTTGTTTTAACATTTTATATTAAAGATTGAAACTTTTTTTTTTATTGGATACCCTTTGTTGCTGTGCCCTAATCACATGCACGGCTTGCCTCTGGGGAACCCAGAAGTGGGCGTCTAGTAAGCAATTTTTCCTAAACTCTGGACCCCTTTTCACATGGCACCACGTAAGGCTAATCTGTCAGGAATGACATGGGAGGATATTACATTATTAGATAATCTCTAAGACTTCTTCCTGCTCTAAAAGTCTAGAATTCTAAGTTATGTTTTGCTACTTCCTAATCTAGTCACTCTACTTTTCCTTATTTGTGTGTGTGTATTGGGAGGTAGGGGCGAGTTGGAGGATGAGAGGGTTCAAAATGACTGTGGTCTTAAATTCAAACCCCTAGTCTTCCAACACTCACACTCACCTTAGGGGAGGCCCTTATCTCCACCCCAGTACTGCATGGTCTCGTTATGCTACCATTCTTCTCTGGCTGACTGAACTGTCATGAACACCAATTCCCGACATACTGTAAGTATATTAATGATATGTAAATGATATCCTTGATTACCATGCTTACATGACCTTTAAGCATGTGAGTGAAAATACTTTTTCATACTCATGATCTCATTCACAAGAATCTCTCTTTTTAAGTTGCGATCACTTTTCTTTCTAAAGCAATCTCACTGTTCAACTTAAAGCATTCTTTTTAATAAAAATCACAGCCTTTAGAAAACTTGTTTTTATGGATATCAGTACAATCCATAATTATTATTTTAAATATGCACTTTCACACTTTACCTGGGACAGAGAAGGTACTAATGAATAGCAACACTTTCCCCCTTCAAACTTCAGCTAGCAGCCATGAAAACGTAAAGTACAATTATTTATTTCTCCTCATTTGTTTTCAGGTAGCATGAGATTACTTGAAGGATCGAATAAGTGATGGGAGAGGGCTATTAGAAGCATTTGTGTAAGGTTATAAAACTTGGCAATAGCTCCAGCATAGCTTATAAATATGGATGCTTCAGGACCTGTGCACATGACATACCTGAGCCGTGAGGGAGTTTCAAGTCTGTGTAGGAAGACACTGTTCATTGAGCAGCTCTCAGAGATTCGTGCTGTTTCGGGCATTTTCTGCTTGATGGATAATAATACTGGGATTGAAGATGGGAGTAGGAGCAAAGTATAGATGCAAAAAATAAAACACAAAACCATGCCAGATAGGTTTCTAGAGATGAATGGAGTAAATCTACACTTTGCAAGGTACATAGAGAGATCAAATATACACCTTGGTTCCATAACTACTACTATGAAAATTTCCCTTATTGGTGCTGCTATTGTGAAAATTTTAATTGCATAACTCAGAAAAAAATGCATTTCAAGAGCCTTAAACTATTGGTTAAAAATGGCTCTATTCAATTTACCAACTAGTCGTTTTCCTTACATGATTCTAGGTACAAGTTAATCTGGATTCTAAGAGCCATAGCAGATTCATATGAGGGCATTTTGCAAATTAGGAAAAGCAGCCCCTCTGGGTCATTCCAGGCTAACTGTCATATAGTTTAAATCATGGTTGAGGCCTTTTTGTCAGTTTGAGTAAGGCCCGCTTGCTTGGGTTGAATGCAGCCGTGCACCAGAGTACATAGGTTGAAGAACAGACTAATGGCTGGAACTTAGCCCCACTGTGCTCCCTCAGCCATGCATCTGTAAGGTAAACAGCATGTAAAACCATATCCAACATCCCTGTGCTTCCTCTACTAAATTAAGCAATGGGGCATCAGAAGAACCTGCAAAGCACTAAGGGAAGAGGCCTTCACCTACATACAGGTGACTTCCAGATACTTTAATGAGTCTTCTTTTATTAGCACACTCCCGATATTATTTAGCAAAATTCTAATCTGTGGGTGGAAAGCTAAGAGTAAAAGTCAACCCACTATAAGCTCAACCCTGCAATACAGACGGAGCAGCAGCAAAAGACATTATTTGGGCTGGGCTAGGCAAAGTGGCATATAGTAAAAGTGACATTTGTCTAGGCATTAAACACCTATTATGTGCACACCACTCTGCCAGTTTTCTAGAAAGTATAAAGTAAAAAATAAAATATCGTCCCTGAGCCCTAGCTGGTTTACCTCAATGGATAGAGAGTCAGCTTGTGGACTGAAGGGTTCCAGGTTTGATTACGGCCAAGGGCACATGCCTGGGTTGCAGGCTTGATCCCCAGTAGGGGGCATGCAGGAGGCAGCCAATCAATGATTCTCTCTCTCCCTTTCTCTCTCAAATCAATTATATATTATATATATATATATATATATATATATATATATATATATATATATATAATCTTCTCATATCACAATAGAAAGAAATTAGAAATCAACTACAGTAAAAACATATGGAGGCTAAATAGCATGATATTAAACAATGAACAGGTTACCAATGAGATCAAGAAAGAAAGAAAAAACTTCCTGGAAACAAATGAAAATGAACGCACAATAATCAAAGCCTAGGGACACAGCAAAAGCCCTGAGAAGGACGTTTATAGCACTACAGGCCTACCTCAAAAAAACAAAAATAATAAGCTATTTAACCCTACAACTTAATGGTATAGAAAGAGGACAAGAAAAGCCCAGAATAAGTAGAAGGAAGGAAATAATAAAGATTAGAGCAGAAATAAATGACAGACAAAAAAACAAAACAAAACAAAAACGTACAAAAGATTAAACCAAGAGCTGGTTCTTTGAAAAGATAAACAAGATTGATGAACCTTTGGCCAGACTCATCAAGAAACAAAGAAAGAGGACCCAAATAATTAAAATTAGAAACAAAAGCCGTGAAGTAACAACTGACATTACGTAAATACAAAGGAACAACTATATGCCAACAAGCTGGGCAATGTGGGTGAAATGGACAAATGCCTAGAAAAATAGAATCTTCCAAAACCGAATTGGGAAGAATTAGAAAACACGAATAGACCAATAACAATTGAGAAAACTGAAGCAGTAATCAAAAAACTCCCAGCTAATAAAAGGCCTTGTCCAGACAGTTTCACATGGGAGTTTAACCAAACATTCAAAGAACTAACACCTGCCCTCCTCAAACTATTCCAAAAAAATCCAAGAGGAAGGAACACTTCCAAGCTCTTTTTATGAGGCTAGCTTTCCCCTAATTCCAAAACCAGCTAAAGACACTACAAAGAAAGAACTACAGGCTGCTATCCCTGATGAACATAGATGCTAAAATCTTCAACAAAATATTAGCAAACTGAATCGAGCAATATATTAAAAAGATCATAGACCATAACCAAATAGGATTTATTCCAGGGATGCAAGGCTGGTACAATATTCACCAGTCAATAAACGTGATACATCACATAAACAAATGAAAGACAAAAATCACATGATCATATCAATCGGTGCAGAAAAATCACTCAACAAAATCTAACACCTATTTTTGATAAAACTCAGTTAAGTGGGAATAGAGAGATCATACCTCAACATACTAAAGGCCATATATGACAAATCTACAGCCAACTTCATACTCAATGGGCAAAAACTATGACCATTTTCCCTAAGAACAGAAACAAGACAGGGATGTCCATTTCAACACTCCTGTTAGACATAGTTCTGGAAGTCCTGGCCATAGCGATCAGACAAGAAATAAAAGGCATCCAAATTGGAAAGCGGAAGTTAAACTGTCATTATTCACAAATTACATGATATCGTACATAGAAAAATTAAATATGGAACTGCCATTTCACCCAGTGATCCCACTTCTAGGCATATATCCTAAGAGACTCAAAACACTTACCAAAAAGGATATATGCACCCCTAGATCACAGCGGCACAATTTACAATAGCTAAGATCTGGAAACAGCCCGAGTGCCCATCAGGAAGATATAAACAAGTTGTGGTACATTTACACCATGGGATACTATACATAATAAAAAGGAAGGATCTCTTACCTATTTTTTTTTTAAAAAAAAATATATTTTATTGATTTTTTTACAGAGAGGAAGGGAGAGAGATAGAGAGTTAGAAACATCGATGAGAGAGAAACATCGATCAGCTGCCTCCTGCACATCTCCTACTGGGGATGTGCCCGCAACCCAGGTACATACCCTTGACCGGAATCGAACCTGGGACCTTTCAGTCCGCAGGCCGACACTCTATCCACTGAGCGAAACCGGTTTCGGCAGATCTCTTACCTTTGAGACAGCATGGAGGGACCTGGAGAGTATCATGCTAAGTGAAATAAGCCAATCAAAGAAAGACAAGTATCACATGATCTCACTCATATATGAAATCTAATGAACAAAATAACCTATTGAACAAAATAGGTCCAGAGATATAGTTGCATGGAAAAGACTGTCAAATCTCAGAGGGAAGGTGGGGAGGGTGGGTGTATGGGAAGAGATCAACCAAAGAACTTGTATGTATATATGCATAACCCATGGACACAGTAGGGTGGTGGTGGGCTATAAGGAGTCAATGGGAGAAAAAAACAGGACATATGTAATACTTTCAACAATAAAGGTTCTTAAAATAAGTAAATAGATTTTTTTTAAAAAAGTAGAGCATTCTACACTGCCATTTATCATGAAAGGTTGAATGAATTCCATGGATTAACTGAACATGTGGAAGGCAGTTAGAATTGAGCTACTTTGCTAGCAGCACCTGCTTCAGGAGGGCTGACTGCTCAGTAAAGAATCCAGCACAAAGATGATGTGGAATAAACAACAAAGGGAGGTAACTAGGGTGACACAAGAAAATGTCAACTCAGAACCAGATTTCCCACATCAGGGATCTATGCATTGGTTAAAGCTAGGAAGTTATGAAAGCTGCCAAGTTGCCATTAAGTTGTGGACAGTGACAAAAAAAAAAATTCATGTTGCTCTCACACACAAAATTGAAACTTTCAAGAAATTGGTATGTAACACCAGAACTGTCTTTTTTAATTAAAAAAAAATACTGTATCTTTTGAAATTTTACCAACCTACCTTTGGTAAATACTGCAGATGAAGTACTTTTGGCAGATCTCCAGATTGTCTCTCTTATCTTTGGGTTTGCCGTGTTCAACTGATGTGAAGTTTTGAGATATCTTTTGTGAAGCAGCTGCTTTAGGATCACATTTCTGATAACTGGTTTTAAGTGTGTCCAGTAAAGATGTCTGTGTTTTCTGTATTGGACAACAGAAATGAATAAAATCATGTTTAATGTCAGTTTAATTACAGTGTAGCAACTAGTAGAAATAACACTGGAATGAACTAGAACTTACCCCTAGATTTATTATTGATTAGATAACTTTGAATAAATTACATAATAATTAAATAATTAATTGGGGGGGAAGAATTTGACTACTTGATGAGATAAATGAGCAAGGAACAAGAGAAGAAGAGGGAAAGTGAACAAAACTCCATGGCCCTCTTAACTGCCTTACTTAGCTACCTGGGACAATAAAGCTAATGTGAACATACTTGGTGAACACCATGGATAGCATACAACCCATTGCTTTATCTTGGTACATAGTAGGGACTCACCCATTTGTTGACTGAGTGAATGATGAATCCCATGGAAGTTCTGAAGTAATAGAATTACTTAACAGCATTTCTGGGGGAGTTACAACATAAGCCAGGCAAAAAAAATTGATTTCATTCCCCAAGAGGAGTATTTTTTATCTGGGTATATTTATAATATTTACGACTTTAGAATTGAAAGATATTCTTGACCTTAATATTTAATGTGAACACACTTTCTGGCTCAAATATATATTCATGTGAAAGTGGCAGAATTAGACACTTGAATCAGCCCAATATGCTTTTACAACTTCACTGATGACTGTTATTTTTAAAGAACTTGGTATCTTTTAAGAGGTCTCACTGGAAAAGAGCATAGAAGGTTTCAAAGTTGCTTTGATGTCATAACCACTCTTACTCAATTGTTTTCACAGACCATAAACAAGACTGAAGAATGTCCGTCTGAAACTTTGCCTTGAATGAAGAGACTTCATTGAACAAGAAGTTGGCTTCCAGTTTGCACAGGCGTCAATGGAATGCTCTTTTCTTTTTTAATTTTGTACTTTACCCAACGAAAACAAAGCGTTTTGTGTGCTGTGCAAATGGGTCCTTCATGTGGTCTGACAGTTTATTTTTGCCATCATTTTTTAAATTAAAGTAAAAAAAAAAACAAAAAAAAAACCAGAAGAGGAAAAACAACAAAAACAAAACATGGAAGGTTGACAATTGATCTGGAAGAACATTTGAAGTCAGAATTGACCTGAAGGTGTAGATAGATTTTTTTTTCTTTTTAATAGAAAATCGGATGTCAAGAGGTGGGCAAGCAGAAATGGAAAGAAATTGTCTTCCTCGGTAATTAAGCTACTCTTTATTTTTTTTTCCTTCTTGTTTAAATGTGGGTTGTTTTTTATTTTTTCTTAGAAATATTTAGGTAAGGTTTATCTTGAATCTTAATTGCCTTAATTTTAAGGACGTCAAAGGCTCTCGAGGCAAGCTGTCAATGTCTTGTTAAAAAATCAAGAAAGAATTGAAATATTGTGCCAGCTTTAACTGGTACAGAAGCTTAAGACTCTTGAGTTTTTAGGGTGAAAAAACTGTACAGTTTAAAAGAAAATGTTTTTCTTCATTTGAAGAAAATTTGTTGATAAAAGAAACCATGGCAACTGCAAGAATTGGAAAAATGCTGGGACTTTTCATGAACTTTGTCTTAAGTGTTGACCCATTCTAGAAGGCTAAAACATTTTATGGTAAAGTTATTAAGGTTGGTTTAAAAAACAACTGCATTAGAAATAATGCGTGTTTGGGGGGCAGAATGCAGATTTTTTTAATTTACAAAGCGTGATTGCTAGCAAAAGCATTAGTGCTTTTTATCTGCAGTCTTTTTTATGAGCTTTACAAAGTTTTTAGTCAGCTTTGCTTGTCACATTGCAAAACCTAGCTTAAGAGCATAAAAAAAAAACACAAAAATCTTAAGTAGATAGGAGCTTATGGTCAAAAGTGCAAAACAAAACAAACAAAAAAATACAAAAAAAAAAAGCAATAGATAGAGAAATTGTTGACAATTTCTGTAGTCTTTCCTAGTTGTGATCAAATTCAGCCTATGGATGGCCTATTTTATACCAAAGATGAAGTGGCACCCTATTGCAGTCCAGAAGATAGAGGTCATTTTTCTTTACTTTTCGTTAAAAATTTTTATTTGACCTACATGGCCGGACCAGTTCTTACTTTGTTGTTTGTTTAAACTACCTTCCACTGGTGTTTTACATACTGCAAAAAAAATTTATTTTTAATATTTGTTGTTAGTAGAAGCTTGCTCCTGCTGTGTTCAGCCGTTTCAGCATGAAGAGTTCTGGATACCAACTGATAGAGCCAAAAGGCTTTCAATTCCATGAGCTTTTCCAGTTCCTTGCTAGCTCCCTTGAATAGTGAAACCTATATGGATGGCCACCAGTAAGCTAAGACACTTTTTTTAACAGGTTGAAATTTCTTTTTGTGAATTTTGAATGAAAGATACTTCCTGAACCTGGTCTGAAGAGTCACTTGTCCAAAAAAAAAAAGAAAGCATAGTGATATTCTGTTAAGTGGTGAGTGGTCTCCTGGAAAGGTCCCATTGTGTTAGTAACAATAGTCTTCCTTCTAAATTCCAACACCTCTTGATTTTGTCTTTGCACCTTAGTCTTTGTCATCATCCACAATCAATAGGCACCTTGATTCTGCAGTGGGGAAGGGATAGCTTCTTTTTGCCTTTTTTTTTTCATTATATTTTCATATCCTGGTATTGTCAGAAGAAAGACAATAGACCTTTTTATTTCAGTTTAACTCTCTGAGACAAGTAGGACCAATAAGACTGAGGATTCTATTAGTGGAATTTAGGTAAGCTTTTAAAATGCTAGTTGACAATCAAGAAATTATTATTTATATTCATAAGAACCAAAACAATTGGGTTTGATCAGTCATTAAAGCCAAAGGAGATATATTTGCATTGAGAATGATGCAAAGCTTTCTCTAAAATGAATTAAATTGATGGAACAAACATCCCTGCATATTTGGTTCATGAAATCCATATTCAACCTATACAGTTTTACCTGAAACTAAGGACAATGAAACTTTGTTCATTGGACCATGCCCTAGAATTGCTTTTTGAATGCATCATTAGAATCAAATAAAACTCTTTTCACAAACTAAGTCATAGGAACCTGTCTTAGTCCAGAAGAAGAGGGAAATGCATGAAGTGCACTGTGAAAGAAAGCAGAGTTGGCTTTTAAAAACTATTTAAAAATTAAAGGATAAATCTTTTTTCCATTATATCAACATGGGTAATGAGTTTGACTCACATGAAAGTGTCAATATTTCACTACTTATGACCTACAAACAGAAGCCCAGTGTTGAAATAGATCTGGTTCTCTTATTTGCAACACCATGTATTGGAAACTCAAATTTAGAGAGTGACTCCCTATCTTTGTGATCAAATTAGAGGTGAAAATATATCCAAGAAAACATAACATGCTACAGAGAAATTCGAACTGGTCACACCCATCCTTATGTTTTCCCATGATTTAGAGAGAATCCTAGTTTTCTACTCCCTTCTGTTCCATCCTTCAGCCTCTCCTGTATTTTAAGGGCGGCACTTAAGTTTTATCTTTGAGAAGTGGGCCCCTAAGTTTCAGGGGGTATAAGCAAACACGTATGGGAACTGTATTTTTCCTCTTACTTTTTTTCACTGTCTGAACTCTTTGTATAAATAAGGATTATCCTGGGCATAATTCATTTGAATATGAAACCAACATGCTTTCTTTTGTTTCTGTAAAAAAAAAAAATTAATGTGATACAAAGAAAGTCTCATTTACACAACCAACAATGAGGCTAAGAGGTAGCTACCATGTGGCTGATGAATGTGCCTAGGTAACTTCCTGTTTCTATTCAAAACTACTGCTTTATTTATACATTCAGAAACATTTTTTTCAACTATGAAATTTCCATGATCTCAATTTTTTTTAAGCCACTTCGGGCAAAAGGAAATTACCTATAATTTTATGTATCCATGTGTGTTTTGTGTTTGGATTTTTTATATCATGCCATTCTATAAAATACCTTATTTCAAGTCAAGAAGGAAAAAATGGCACATGTTCAAATTTGCATCTATCATCTTACCTAATTGTTTTTTACGAGTCATGTCTGGGGAGGGGTGGGCAGCATCAACAGGTAAGCAGCATTACATTGTATTAAAAATAAAACAACCCAAAATCTGTGTTCAATACATGCAGACATCAGAATCCTAATTTAATCAACAATAGTTATGTTGGTTATTTTAATCCTATTTACGTCTGTAATTTTTTTTTTTTTTAAGTATTCTAGTTCACCGGGTTTTCAAGCATTTATTTTGGTGTTCAATTTTTCCTTTCAGTGTTAATTGTCAACACTTAACCTAAACATCAGAAATCAAACTAAAGCCAGAATCCAAATGGGATAAACACTATCTCATCCAAACTCTAGTAACAAGAACACTGGAGGAGGTGGTGGTTTTATTTTCATTTTAAATAATAAGGTATTGTCAGGGGTGACAAAGTATGCCTCGTGACTAGGGGCTCCTCAGTGCATGGCCAGGTCTCCTGAAGATGTCATGGACCCTATGGGAACTCAGTGTGATACTAGCAGGGGCTGATGACCGTCCTTGAACATTGCCATGTCTTGAATATTGTAAGTGACGTAATAATCTAAAAAAAAAAAAAAAATCCTCTATCTCACTCCAGTTTGGTCAGGGTTAGTTTGTTTCCTTGGTAGATGTCAATTGTCCAGGTGTTGTCTCCATGCTTCACTTGAATCAATTCTTCCTGTGACCTTAATGGATCTGCCATATTTGACAGCATATAAGACTCACCTTCAGTCTTTTCTAATGAAAAACTACACGGTGTTAAAAGCACTCACCTTAGAGCAGGAAGGCTGAGAGTAGCAGGTGGATAGAGGAAATAGGAAGTTCACTGTACCTACAGACTACATCAATCTTTTGCAACACTGCTTTAAAATTATTTTCAATTAATGTGTGACCAAAAAAAAAAACCAACCTATTCTTTCCCCAAAAAACTTGATTTGAATAATTGGGATGCCATAAAATACCTATGTACCTTTTACAGTGATCTAAAATCTCCATTAGTGAAAAGTGAGATTTGATTTAAATAGGACTTTTGCAGTCTTTTTCACGATTGAGAAGTTTCAATGTGCTGTCTAGACAGATTATAATGTTAGTAGGAGACTAAAAATACATTTGACAATTGAATCTCATGCTTCATTTGAGCACACAAACCACTGCAGATGAGCTGATAAACAGAGGAAAATTCTTAAGTGGGTTTCAGTGATAAATGTTTTTATGTGATATGAAAGGATAATATTTGTGTATGTGTAGTACAACATTCAGCACTTTTGAGGGTCACTTCAAAATAAAGTTAAAACATGTCATGGAGCCCTTGATCTGTATTATCTTGTCCACAGTAGGGAGTGAAAGATGAGATTTTGTTTTCGTTATTGTGGCTGGCATGCTTCCAAATTTGGAGCTCGCTGGGACTGACAGCCTCTCACTGCAATCCGAGGGACTGGTGTAATTGAAACAGGCTCATTGATTCTGTACACTATCCCCTTCCTGTGGCACAGTGATAGTGGCATTTCATTAATGAATCAATTCATTTTACAAATGACATCCACTGTGGCAGTGGAGGACAGTTGAGTCTAACTCAAACTTAATAAATTCCACCAAATATATTTAAATATGTAATTAGTCTTTTCATCCAAATGCTCTTGGTCATGGCTGTCCTTTGTAGATTACATAGTTCAGGAAAGTACAAAAGCTAAATGTAAGATCCCTGAGTGGCCCCCAAAATCGTTTATGATACAGGGTAGGGAACTCACCCCAGACTGTTGACCTCTTTTATCGTTGGTTATATACCCCAATACATATACATATTCATCCCCCCCCCTCTCTCTCTGTCACACACACACACACACACACACACACACACACACAGGATGGATGGCTTCTCAATATTCATTTCTTTGTATTTTGGGGAGGAAAAATGATGTTTCAAGAAATGCTTCTTTCCCTCAGAAGCGTTAAAGCTGAAGCAGAAATGAGATCAAGCTTGGAATCTGCAGGAAGGACCACTAGGCCACTGAGTCACACTTTCCTTCCCTTTTATTCACTCTAGTTAATAACCGCCCCATGACCAAATCTTACAGAAATACAATCACTCTCAATTTTTGAAGGGCTAATTATCTGCTTTGTGCATTTCTTTTATATTTTCTTTTCAACTATTAGGACTTGGGGCTCGAGTGTTTTTTTTTTGTTTTTTGGTGTTTTTGTTTGTTTGTTTGTTTGTTTTTTTAACATGCCACCCTGAGGGTGGAAAAAGAAACAATTGGAAGTAAAATTCAAATTAGTCTATTTTGCTCTTTGTTAAGTATTGGTTTATTGAAGGAGTTTGAAATCATTTGTAAAAATTAATGTCAGAGCATTATATAGCATTGATTTTTTTTATTACCCATGGTGTCCCTTTCCCATCCACCACAAATAATTGAGAGTTGACTGTATTCTTGCAGAACATAAAGAAAAGAAGAAGAAAAAAAAAACAACACAAAAAAACTGTAGCCAAGAATTTGGCTTCCCTCAAAAGAAAGCTATTTCGGTTTCGTTCACCTTTGAAACTTGAACCAGTAGAAAAGGTCAACTCAAAATTCAGTTATGAAAATATAACCGCTCTTAGTTAAATACACACTTATTCCCATCTTAAATCTTTCATGCAAAAAATTTTTTTTTAACTTTGCATTAATGTGTTAAGGCTGAATGACCTTGACATTCCAGTGGATTTATTTAAATAATCATTTCAAATTTAAATAGTGTCCCAAGTGTAACTTTACTGTTACACTTTTTATTTTAGGCCCTCTGGTCTTAGATTATTAAGATGCTCTGTCCTCCCTAAATGCTATTCCCTCATATATAAAAAAGGAGTTATTCCATACTTTTCAGGAACTGTAAATACTATTTCAAAAAGACACTTGAAAAAGTTTTCTCCATTCTGGAAATCAATGCTTTCATTTCCTTAAAAAGAAGAATTGGAATATTAATTCAAAAATATATAGGTAAAAGTGTTCTTGCTATGAAATATTCAGTTTCTTTAAAAAAAAGGGGGGGCGGGGGGACAGCTTCTATTAAAACCCTTGTTTCAGGCCATATTTGACTTCATGGAACTTCTAGATCATCATTTAATTTTGAACTTAATTTAAGAGCATTTTGTACTGCTGTCTCTGTCATGGAAAGTTCTGTAATTCTATGGTGTTTCTGGTTTTATTTTTAATATTTTCATCTATACCACAGTCAAACTAGCTACCATTTCCCCCATTCCTTGGGCTTTCTGTAGATCAGTGGATGTTAGGTTTAAACTTCTGTTTTATTTGATGAAGCTTTCAATAAAAAATGGAAATAAAATCAACCAAATAGGGCCATTGTGTTCTTTACTTTTCCAGAGATGGGTTGAGGAAGGGGCTGGTGGGAGGGAGCAATGTCTAT
Source organism: Myotis nattereri (assembly GCF_964212035.1). Classification (NCBI taxonomy): domain Eukaryota; kingdom Metazoa; phylum Chordata; class Mammalia; order Chiroptera; family Vespertilionidae; genus Myotis; species Myotis nattereri. The sequence goes on from NC_138089.1 coordinate 47,660,234, forward strand.
ACATATTCAATTATTTATACTGCTGCTTCCTACAGAATTCCTCAAAGAGAGAACAATCCATGGAAACAAAAAGAGAGGAGGGAGCATTCTGTTCATGCAAGGAGACATGAGAAAATCACTATTTGGAGGTCGGGGTGGGGTGTGGAATAGACCATTTAGATCTTTCTAGGATCTAGTACACTCTACTTTTTAGGCTTTAAGATTTGGCAATCATCCAGCACCTATATCCAAACATGTCTAACATCTACCAGCTACTCAGTACATCTTGTGTGAAGGCCAGAAGATAGAGAGTTATATGTAACACTAAAAACATGTGGTTTTTACCCCTGCAAGGATTAAATTCCAGGTCAACCAAATTCAGAAGTGTCCATTTCTCAAGCTATGGATGGCTATGTTAAGCAAATAATCAGAAACTATCTTTCTCTGGTTCAGAAAAATCCAAACTAATTCAGAGCTCATATTCAAGGACCAAAAATATTCTGTGCTATAATATGCATTTGCTGTATTAAGAAGATTTGGTTCTACTCCAGAAGACAGGAAAACAAATGAGATGAGTAAAATTTACATGACGTGTTAAACAACAAAGTAAGGAACCTTTAAGAAAGATGAGAGTGGCGTCAGAGGAATGGAGGCATAAAGGCAAATCTTTTCCTTTCCCCGAGATTTCAACAAGTTTACCAATTATAAATCAACAAAGAAATCCCTCCACAACACAGACGCACACCTGGGAAACCCACACACTTAAACATCTAAAGGTGGGCAACCTTGAATAAATGAAAAGACCAGAAGGGAGGAAAGCACAGACAGACCATAGATGCTGTCCTGCAGCCAGGAACTCATGGGTTGGTTGGGAGAGGGGAGAAAGCCAGAGTTACCAGGTATTTCTCTTAACCGCACAGGAGGAACAGAGTTACAGTGGGGAAGGGGACAGCCCAGCAGGGTGAGCAGTGAGCAGTGAGAGAGTGAACAGTGTCTGAGTCAGCAGATGCCTGACAGAACACAGGGTTCTGCTATGTGACACCCCACTGTCAGGCCAGGTGGTGGTGTTTCAGACAAAGAAATGGAACCACAGAGTCCTGCTAATGATTGGACTCCCAAAACTCACCTCCTGTTGCCCTTGGAGTTGGGTCCAGGAGTATATTATCTGTGAACCTAGAGCTGTTGCAGTAGAATCAGTTTCCCTCTGTGATCCCCAGGAGGGGTGCTTGGGGTGGGACTACATGGAGGTCAGGGGTCACCATTACAGTGAGGGCAAAACAAACTCCACCTCCAAGCAGCCCAGCTGTACTGTTTTAATATTTTCATCAAGAAGGTTCCAGACTAGGAAACCACAGAGGTAAAAATCTTGCAATTCAGTGCTATCTACTGAAAAATAGTGGAAAGATCTCTTCAGAGATACTAGTAAATGCAAAAGCAAAGAAGGACAGCAAATAACATGAAGAACCACAGTAACAAAGATGACCAGAAAGAAAATGAAGAATCACCAGAAAGCAGGCTGGAACACATGGAAATATGTAACATAAATGACAGAGATTTCAAGATTGCAGTTCTGAAAATATCAACAAGATAAAAGAAATCCTGATAGGCAATTCAAGGCACGCAAAAAAAAAAAAATCAATAAACAAAATGAGGATTTTATCAAGGAAACTGAAACTTTAAAAAAGGACTAATCAGAAATCCTGGAAATATGGCATGCAATTAAGGAGATTAAGAGTAAACTACAGATCATAGAAAATAGAACCAACCAGATAGAGGAAAGAATTAGTGATATAGAACATAGGAATCAAGAAATGAGGTAGGGGGAAGAAGAGAGAGACCTGGGAATAAAGAAAAATAAAAGAGCTCTATGAGACCTATCTGACTCCATCAGAAAAAGCAATGTTAGAATTACAGGTATTGTGGAAGAGGAAGAGAGGAAGCATGGAATGGAGAGTCTATTAAAAAAAAATAGTGGATGAGAACTTCTCAGATCTATGGAAAGAACTAGATCCTCGAATCCAAGAAGCAAACAGAACACCTAGTTACCTCAATCCAAAGAGGCACTCTCCAAGACCCTTGGTATTGAAACTGTCAAAATTTAAGGACAAAGAAAAAATTCTCAAAGCAGACAGGGAAAAGAAGCAAGTGACCTACAAAGGAAAACCCATCAGAATTTCATCTGACTTCTCAGTAGAAACTCCACGAGCCAGGAGAGTGGAAACAAAAATTCAAACGTCTGAAAGAGAGAAATTACTAGCCACAAATAATATATCCAGAAAAATTATCCTTTAAATATGAAGGAGAAATAAAGATGTTCCCAGACATACAGAGGCTGAGGTATTTTATCACCAGAAAATCTTCATTGTAGGAAATACTCAAGGGAGTTATTCTACTTGAAACAAAGAACATAAGGTCACAATACTATGAGTAAGACCACCAAAAAACTTACAGCATAAACAGGAATAATTTGTGACAACAAAAACATAAAAAGGAAAGGGGGGGGGGAGCTCAGACCTGGCAAAGGAAGATGAAGATCAGATGCACTCAAAAAGGAAAAAACTACAGTATATATGCAACTTCGTTTTTTATAAACTTAATGGTAACCACACACAAAAATCCCTAAGCTAGGACTTATAACTTCAAAAGAAGAGTAAACAGAGGAAAGATGTATGGAATACCACCAAACAAAAACAACAAACAGAAACATAAAGGAAAAGAACCAATACGGGCATAGAGCTACCAGAAAACAAAAGATAAAATGGCTATAGGAAATCCTCATACCTCAATAACTACCCTAATGTAAATGGTCTGAATTCACCAATAAAGAGGCACAGAGCAGCAGAGTGAATAAAAATAAATAACCAAAACAAACCAAAACAAAAAAAACAAAACAAAAACAACAGCCATATGCATACAAGAGACAAATCTAAGCTGCAAGACAAAGGTTGATTCAAAGTAAAAAGGGTGTAAAATTATTCTCCAAGCAAATAACATCCACAAAAAAGCAGGTAGCCATACTTATAACTGACAAAGCGGATTTCAAAATAACCTGAGACAAAGATGGACATTTTATAATGATAAAGGGAGTACTACATTAAGAAAACATAACACTTCTTAATATATATGCCCTCAACCAGGGAGCACCAAAGTATATAAAACAATGACTCACAGAACTAAAGGAAGAAACAGATAAAAAAAAACAGTCATAGTTGGAAATATTAATACTACATTGATAGCACTAGACAGATAAACCAAACAAAAATTAATAAAGTAATATTGTCCTTAAATGAAACACTAGACCAAATGGACATAAATCACATTTACAGAAACTTTCATCCCAGAACATCAGATTATACATTTTTTTGCAGTGCACATGGAACATTCTCAAGGATAGACCATATGTTGGGTCACAAAACTAGCATCAACAAATTCAAGAAGACTGAAATTATAACAAGAATATTCTCTGACCATGATGCCTTGAAATTAGAAATTAGCTACCAAAAGGAAGACACCCACAAATATGTAGAGATTAAACAACATACTACTAAAAATGACTGGGTCAAAGAAGAAATAAAAGATGAGGTCAAAAGATATAGAGAGACAAATGAGAATGACAATACAACATATCAAAACCTCTGTGATGCAGCAAAAGCAGTGATAAGAGGGAAGTGTATATCATTACAGACTTATCTGAAGAAATAAGAAAATAACCTAACATCACATCTTAAAGTACTAAAAAAACCCAAAAACAACCCAAAGGCAGAAGAAAGGAAATTAATAAAAATTAGAGCAGAATTAAATGAAATAGAGAAAAAGATTATATTAAAAAAAATCAATAAAACAAAGGGCTGGTTCTTTGAGAAGATTAATAAAATTGACAAACACCTTGCTAGACTCACAAAGGAAAAAAGGGAAAAGACCCATATAAACAAAATAAAAAATGAAAGAGGAGAATTCACCACAGACATCACAGATTTACAAGGGATCATGCTAGAATATTATGAAAGACTATATGCCACCAAAATCAATAACCTAGAAGAAATGGATAAGTTCCCAGAAATATATAACCTTCCTAGACTAAATCATGAAGAATTGGAAAATCTAAATAGACCGATCAGCAGTGAAGAAATTGAAACAACCATAAAAACCTTCCAAAAACATTGAAAATCTTCCCAAAAATAAAAGTCCAGGACCAGATGGCTTCACCAGTGAATTCTACCAAACATTCAAAGAAGATTAAAAACCTTTCTCAAACTCTTCCAAAATATTTAAAGAAGAGGCAATACTTCCTAACACATTCTATGAGGTCAACATAACCCAGATATCAAAACCTGGCAAAGAGAACAGACACACACACACAAAAAACCTACAGACCAATATTTCTGATGAATACAGATGCAGAAATCCTAAACAAAATACTAGCAAATCAAATACAAATGTCAAAAAATAATACATAACGATCAGGGGTGGGGTGCGGGGAGGGAGAGTTTATTCCAGGGGCACAAGGATGGTTCAAAATATACAAATCAATCAATGTAATACACCACATTAACAACAGAAAGGATAAAAATCACATGACCTTATCAATAGATGCAGAAAAATCATCTGATAAGATACAACATCCATTTATGATTAAAACATTAAACAAAATAGAAATAGAAGGAAGTATCTCAACATAATAAAGGCCATATGTTATAAATTCTTTGCTAATATCATACTCAATGGTGAAAAACTGAAAGCTTTTTCTCTAAGATCAGAAAAAGACAAGGATGTCCACTCTCATTACTCTTATGTAACATAGTGCTGAAAGTCCTAGCCAGAGCAATAAGACAAGAGAAAGAAATAGAAGGCATCCAAATAGGGAAGGAAGAAGTCAAACTGTCACTTTTTGTGGACAACATGATTCTGTATATAGAAAACCCTAAAGACTCCACCAAAAAAACAATTAGAAACAATAAACAAATGCAGTCAGATTGCCGGATACAAAATCAATGTGCAAAAATCCATTGCCTTCCTGTATACTAACAACAAAACTTCAGAAAAATGGGGGGGAGGGGTGAAGCAAATCCTTTTGCAATTGCAAGAAAAATAATAAAACCTCTAGGAATAAACTTAAAGAACATGAAAGACCCCTACTGAAAATTACAAAGCATTATTAAAAGAGATTGAAAAAGTCACAACAAAGAGAAAAAATATCCCTTGCTCATGGATTGGAAGAATCAACAGAATTAAAATGGCCATATTACCCAAAGCAATATGCAATTTTAATGTAATCCCCATCAAAATCCTAATGTCATTTTTTAAAGAAATAGAAATCATCCAATTTGTATGGAACCACAAAAGACCCCAAATAGCCAAAATAATCCTGAGGAAAAAAATGAAGCAAGCTGGAGATATCACACTACCTAATTTCAAGTTATACTACAGAGCTAAGATAATCAGAATAACATGGTATTGGCAGAGAAACAGACACACAGATCATGGAACAGAATTGTGAACCCAGCTATAAAACTACATGTCTATGGACAGATAATTTTCGACAAAGGAGTCAGAAACACACAATGGAGTAAAGATAGTCTTTTCAACAAATGGTGCTGGGAAAACTGGAACACCACATGCAAATGAATGAAACTGGACTACAATCCCCATGTACAAAAATTCAAAATGTATCAAGACCTAAATATAAGAACTGAAACAGTAAGTTACATAGAAGAAAATATAGGTACCAAACTTATGGACTTTGGACATAGAGAACATTTTATGAACTTGACCCCAAGGCAAGGGAAGTAAAGGCAAAAATAAATGAATGGGACTATATCAAACTAAAAAGCTTCTGCATAGCAAAAGAAACTGACAATAAAACAAAGAGGCAGCCGACCAGATGGGAGATGATATTTGCAAACAGTAGCTCCAACAAAGGCTTAATTTCCAAAATATATAGAGAACTCATAACATTCAATATCAAAAAACCACCAACCAAAAAGGGGCAGAGGATCTGAAAATATACCTCTCCCAAGAAGACATATAAACAGCGAATAGATATATGCAGAGATGTTCAACCTCACTGGCAATTAGGGAAATGCAAATCAAAATTACAATGAGAATCCAAAACCCTTTCTTGATAAAAACTCTCAGCAAAAATGGAAATAGAGAGATCATACCTCAACATAATAAAAGCCTTATATGACAAACCTACAGTCAACATCATACTCAATGGGCAAAAACTAAAGCCATTTCCCCTAAGAACAGGAACAAGACAGGGATGCCCACTCTCACCACTCCTGTTCGACATAGTACTGGAAGTGCTAGCCATAGTGATTAGATAAGAAGAAATAAAAAGAATCCAAATTGGAAAAGAAGAAGTTAAACTGTCATTATTCGCAGATGACATGATATTGTACATAGGAAACCCTAAAGACTCCATCAAAAAACTACTAAATTTAATAAATGAATTCAGCAATATAGCAAGATACAAAATTAACACCCAGAAATATACCCCAATAATTAACTCACAGAAAGAGAAACAACAACAACAAAATCCCATTTACCATTGCACACACAAAAAAAATTAAGATAGCTAGGAATAAACTTAACTAAGGAGATATAACACCTGTACTCGGAAAATTACAGGACATGAAAAAAGAGATAGAGGAAGACATAAACAAATGGAAAAATATACCGTGTTCATGAATTGGTAGAATCAACATCATTAAGATGTCCATACTACCCAAAGCAATCTATAGATTTAATGCAATCCCCATTAAAATACCAATGGCATATTTCACAGACCTAGAACAAACTCTCCAAAAATTCATATGGAATAAAAAAAGACCCTAAATAGCTGCAGCAATCTTGAGAGAGAAGAACAAAGTTGGAGGGATCACAATACCAGATATCGAGCTATATTACAAAGCCACCGTTCTCAAAACTGCCAGGTACTGGCACAAAAACAGACATACAGACCAATGTAACCAAATAGAGAACCCAGAAATTGACCCAAGCCATTATGCTCAATTAATATTTGACAAAGGAGGCAAGAGCACAGAATGGAATCAAGACAGTCTCTTCAATAAATGGTATTGGGAAAATTGGACAGATACATGAAAAAAAATTAAACTAGACCACCAACTTACACCAAACACAAAAATAAACTCAAAATGGATAAAGGACTTAATTGTAAGATGGGAAACCATAAAAATATTAGAAGAATCCATAGGCAGCAAAATATCAGACATATGTCGAAGCAGTATCTTTGCCGAAACAGCTCCTAGGGCAATGGAAACTAAGGAGAAAACAAACAAATGGGACTACATCGAAATAAAAAGCTTCTGCACAGCAAAAGAAACCATCAACAAAACAATAAGAAAGCCCATGTTATGGGAGAATATATTTGCCAATGTTATATCCGATAAGGGCCTAATCTCCAAAATTTATAGGGAACTCACACATCTTAACAAAAGGAAGATAAACAATAAAAAGAATGGGCAAAGAACTTAAATAAACACTTTTCAAAAGTGGACATACAGAAGGCCAAGAGACATATGAAAGCATGCTCAAAGTCATTAATCATCTTAGAGATGCAAATCAAAACGACAATGAGATACCATCTCACACGTGTCAGAATGGTTATCATCAACAAACGACAGGTGCTGGCGAGGATGCAGAGAAAAAGGAACACTTGTGCACTGCTGCTTGGAATGCAGACTGGTGAAGCCACTGTGGAAAACAGTATGGAGTTTCCTCAAAAAATTAAAAATACAACTCCCATTTGACCCAGTAATCCCACTTCTGGGAATATATCCTATGAAATCAGGAACACCAATCAGAGCGGACATATGCACCCATATGTTCATAGCAGCACAATTTACAATAGCTAAAATTTGGAAAAAAGGCCTAAGTACCCTTCAACAGGTGAATGAATTAAAAAACAATGCTACATCTACACAATGGAATACTATGCTGCTGTAAAAAAGAAAGAAGTCTTAACATTTGCAACAGCATGGATGGTCATGGATTGCATTATGCTAAGCGAAATAATCCAGTTGGAGAAAGATAAATATCGAATGATCTCACTCATTTGTAGAATAGAATGAACAACATAAACTGATTAACAAAAATAGATCCAGAGACAGAGAAGCATTGAACAGACCATCAAACTTCAGAGGGAAGGTGGGGAGTTGGGGGTAAGAGATCAACCAAAGGACTTGTATTCATGCATATAAGCATAACCAATGGACACAGACACTAGAGGGTGAGAGCATGTGCTTGGGGGTGGGGGTGGCCGGGGAGAGGTCAATGGGGGAAAAGGAGGCATACGTATTACTATATGTAATACTTTAAACAATAAAAATTTTTTAAAAAACTGCAATGAGATACCACCTCACACCTGTTAGAGTGGCCATTATCAACAAGATAAGCAATAACAAGTGTTGGAGAGGTTGTGGAAAAAAGGGAACCCTCATTCACTGTTGGTGGGAACATAGACTTGTACAACCACTATGGAAAGCAGTCTGGCGATTCCTCAAAAAATTAATAATAGAATTACCACATGACCCAGCAATCCCTCTCCTGGGTATATACCTGAAAAACTCGAAATCGTGTATTTGCGAAGATATGCGCACTCTTGTTCACTGCAGCATTACTTACGGTGACCAAGACATGGAAACAACCAAAGTGTCCTGCGATAGAGGACTGAATAAAGAAGATGTGGTACATATACACAATGGAATACTACTCAGCCATAAGAAAGCATGAAATAGCACCATTTGCAACAACATGGATGGACCTTTAGAACATTATGCTACGTGAAATAAATCAGCCAGAAAAAGCTAAGAACTATATGATTTCACTCATATGTGGGATATAAAACTGAAATTCATGAATACAATCAGCAATGTGGTGGTTGCCAGAGGGAAGGGGGTGGGGGGGAAGGGGGTCCTAATATAAGGTGTTAGGAGAAGATTTTACTTTGGGTGGTGGGCACACAGTGCACTATATACAGATCTTGTAACATAGAAACCCACACCTGAAACCTATATATTCATGCTGACCAATGTCACCCCCAATCAATTTAACTAATAAATACTTTTTAAAGAAAGATGAAATGATTAGGGTATGTTAGTACGAAAAAATAAAGACCAAGAAAACTCTCTCTCTCTCTCTCTCTCTCTCTCTCTCTCTCTCTCTCTCTCTATGTATATATATATACAAAACTAAATATACACAAAACACCATATAGCCAAAAATAGAAAGACCAAAAAAACACCATACACTACACAAACATGAGAAATATGAGGCATTCACTATACTTGAGGTCTTAATTTGGATAGCCTGTGTAACCCATAGCAGCTTATCAGGTAACTGCTGAATTTCAGTTACTTGCTTTCCCTTCTCTCAGAGGGAGCAAGCATGTTTCATTGACTCCTTCCTTCTGTTGCCTGCCTTGCTCAAACCAAAACTCCAATCCTTGTAACACACCATCCACGGAAAGGGATGTTGAGGCAGAGGGAGAAGCAAGAGATGAACACTGCAGAACATTGACTAGTGTGGTCCTCCCACTCTTGTGCCTTACCTTAAATGCGCTAACCTACACCTGTATTTCCCCTTGCTTCTTGCTGTGGAAAATTGATTTAAATCTATTTAATAAGTTCTGTGCTTTCAGCACATCCCCAGTGGGGGGTGTGCAGGAGGCAGCCAATCAATGATTCTCTCTCATCATTGATATTTCTATCTCTAGCTCCCTTCCTCTCTGAAATCAATAAATATATTAAAAAAATAATAATAATACAAGAATAAAGTCTTTCACCTATTCACAGCTGTAAACCTCCTTTTGCCCCATCCTGTGTTTATTTGGCCTATGAACATTTCTTTTTTCTATGACCTTGAGTATAACTTGTACTTGGAGGCTATCACTGCATCAAGGTAATTTCCCAGTGACATCTTCATGCTTTAGAATATAAGTACCCAAGAGATTGTGGAGAGAGCTAACCAACCAGTGTCCAGGTTCTAAGAGTGTGTTGTGTATATGCCCCTTCCCTACTTGAGTATTTCTTGGCTAGAAGAAGAGAAAGTTAGAATAGAAAGCTGGAAGAATGGAATTATCGGAGAGTATAAGAAAATAAGGCTAGAATAAAGACAATTTTATCCATATTCCACCAGAGGTTTTTGTTAATGGTTCTTTTATGTTGTTCATTTGTTTTCAGAAATTATAGACTTTTAAGGAGACAATTATACTACCACCATCACCCATATGCACACAAAATTTTTGCAGGGCATTGGGGAACTTTCTAAAATGCATCCATAGGCTTTTGATTTTTTAAAAATCCGTTGTTTCAAGATATAAATATATGAGAAAGAAGACTAAAGAATGAAGGAAACATGGCCTCCTTTGTATAAAATTAACCATGATTTCTTGACTTCATATCTATATATTTCCTAATGTTTTATAATTTTTCTCCCAAAAGAATTCAATGTTTTGTCAACTCTCAATAGTTCCATTCATATTCAATAATTCTTTTCTAAAAGAATGCTGACAAAGATAACCGTTTTAGCGGCTCTCCAAACTTGGTAAAGAGAAAATTAGTAAAGTTCAAACTTAATCTCAGATGATTTAATTATTTCTACATTTTCTGCAAAGGCGTGTCATTTACGATATGGATGAAAAAGTTTATCATATATACCCGGCTGGTGTTGCTCAGTGGTTGAGCATCGACCCATGAACCAAGAGGTCACCGATTGGATTCAGATCAGGGCACATGCCCTCCTTGAAGGCTGGATCCCCAACTGGGAGCCTGCAGGAGGCAGCCAATAGATAATGATTTTCTTTTATTGATGTTTCTATCTCTCTATCCCTTCCCTTTCCTCTCTAAAAATCAATAAGATATGTATATTTTGTAAAGTTTCTCACCCTGGCCGGTTTGGCTCAGTGGATGGAGTGTCAGCCTGGACTGAAGGGCCCCAAGTTCGATTCTGATCAAGGGCACATGCCCGGGTTGCGGGCTTGATCCCCAGTGTGGGGCGTGCAGGAGGCAGCCAATCAATGATTCTCTCTCATCATTGATGTTTCTGTCTCTCTTTCCTTCTACCTTCCTCTCTGAAATCAATAAAAATGTATTTCTAAAAAGGTTCTCATATATCAAAAGGCTGTCTTTTTATTTAAATCCTCAGACACAACGTGCACCTTTTCTCCCACCATCTTTCTCCACCCTTAGGTAGTTGCAGGTTACTACTGTGATAAAGTGGTCACCAGGTGGCGCTGCTGCATCAGTCTCAAGTGTATTCCAACCCCAAATCCCAGATTCTATATTCCCAAATAAAACCAGTACTGTGAGGTATTGCTGTAAGAGCAAGAATCACCACTGACTGAGCCGTCACTATGTGCCAGGCACTGTGCCACATGCCCCACATACCTGAGCTCACACAACCTTCACAGGAGTGCTCTGAGTAGGTACTGCCATTGTCCCCATTTTTCAGATGAGATTTGGAAAGTTTGGGCATCCTGCCCAGGCAGCTACATTTAGGAAGGACCAGCGTGTGCTTTTAAAAAACATATCCACAATCTCAACCCCTGGATTCTAAGATTTCATCTTCTGCAATGACTTTGGGGAATGCCAATGTAGAGGACATTTTTTTTTAAATATGTTTTTCAAAAGGTCATCGTAGTTGGCCTGAGATTATGTGACCTCTGTAGAAGAGGGCACTGGAGGTTATTCTAATCATCCCGGTCACAGAAGCCCAACACAGTTCACATTTTCCATCCCAGAAATAGCGTGCTGTTTCAATCATCTCTGTGATTTGTTCTGGAAAGAAGAACCTAACGACCAAATAGATAGGCATAACTTTTCACTGCCTCATTCATTTAACAGTGCTGAGCATGTGGACACTCCATACATATTTCAATGATACGAAGATAAAACGGACATGGTTCTTGTTTACAAGGATGTCCTGCTCTAGTAGGCAGGGGCTATGACAACACTGTTGCGTGAATAAGACCAGGGAACTTTGTGGGCAACATGTTTAAACCTTTCATGGCTGGATGCAACGTAGACGGGAAAGCTGCCTGGTCTGAATGCAGTCAAGTCTCCTTTCATGCACACATATGGAAGGTCTTCCAGGCGCCTTGCTGCTGCCTTTTTCTTAGCAGATATTGCACGGTTACCCTTTTCCCAAATCATCTGGAACATTTAACTCATTGACAGTAAGAAGGAGAGTAGAATCAGCTATTCTCGTCGTAACAGTAGTAACAGCTATGATTTTTTTCCCACTGATCTTTTCACAGTCATTCCAGGGAAGTGCTGGCCATATTTTAAACATGAGAGAACTGGGGCTTTAAAAAGTTACATGGTTCGGCCATGTTTTCACGGCACAGGCTTAAGACCAGCTGGATACAAAGCCAAAGATGTTCCTCTTACGTGGTGCTGACCCACTGATAGGCTGGAGGGATACATGTCTTGTTCAAAATAACTTTTCTATTAGCTGGCATCTCACCACTATCATTTTATTCTTGATCACAAAATATTGGGATAATTACTGAACAGGCATTGAAAAGATCTTGGAGTCTCATGTTGGGTGACTCCACAAAGCATCTCTTTCTCCCTTTCTTTTTCACTTTCTCTCTCTCTCTCCCTCCCTCTCTCTCTCTCTCTCCCTCCCTCTCTCTCTCTCTCTCTCTCTTTCTCTCTCTCTCTCTCTCTCTCTCTCCCTCCCTCCCTCCCTCCCTCCCTCCCTCTCCTCCAACTTCTTTACTTGTCAAAATGCACACCTTTTACCTCTCAGAGTGGTGAACGAGATAAAATGGGCAATGAGTATATCATGTGTAAATCCTCTAATAATTGTGAGAGCAACCAAAAGCAATACCTAATTTTAATTTTTCAGTTCTGAATTTCCCCTTAAAGCACAAGATATTCCTGTGAAAGTACTTCCTGACAGTTAAGGGCACGGTGGATATCTGAGAAGATGGAAGGAGGCAGGAAGACAACAGTAGAGCCAGGGTTCATAGTCAGCTACTTTGCAATGTTGTCCAGATTCTGGAGGCTTAAAACCCTTTGCTCCCCGGCCACCGGAACAAGAGCACACAGAAACTGAAGCTGCTGGTTGAGCTCAGTCCCTCCACAACTTCAGATGATAATCCTTTAAAATCACCCAGTCGACAAACACGCTCTGCCTTGTTGGAACCTCCAACATAGTGCCATGTAATCTAAGAACAGCTACTGATAGAGGGGGACAGGCCTTAACCAGATATGCCTATTATATATGGGAGCTGCAAACAGGATTGAAGAACTGGGGGTAGGACTTTCTCCAGACTTCAAATCCATAAAGTATGCTTATCCCAATATGTAGATGGGATCAAAATAGTCATTCCATTAAACATTTTGCATCAGACACAAATATTTCCAAGACAAGTGATTGCAATTAGAAAATGAGAGTGAGATCTAGCCTTTAAAGCGTCCAAAAAAGTCTAAGGAGCATGGGATAGTGGTTGTAAAATATATAACTCGCCCTACATTTTTCTCTGCCACCATGGTCTATTGTCTCAGGGTTGACTTGTTTCATGTTTGTTTGTGTTTTTTTTTTTTTTTTTTGCTAAAATACAATAATGTCATAAAAGAACATGCATATGTTATACATGATAAACACAATGATTTTCACAAACTGAATACACGGGGGTAACCAAGAAACAAAATATCAAGCTCTCAAGAGACACTGCCCTCCCATGATCCTTCTACTCATTTCCCCCACCCAACCCCACCCCGCCTTCCACAAAAGGTAATTATTTTGAACTCTAACAACCTGGAATGATTTTGCCTGATTCTTACTTTATATAAATGTAGGTTGGTTCGGCTTTCAGGAGAATGATGCCTGAAGAGAGGACTGACAATTTTGCTTGTGTTTGAAACCCCAAGGTATCTATTGTTCTAAACATGAGGCTATATTACTCAAACTTTAAAGACCCTCTGTTTCAGAGATGGCATGAATTCTTCTTATAGCCCCATTCAATGCTTCACATCCTTTATAACCAAGAAACACAGCAAAAGTTCTACCTGAAACATCTTGAGAGAGTCAAGGCACATTCTTTTTTTTAAAAAAAAATATATTTTTATTGATTTTTTACAGAGAGGAAGGGAGAGGTATAGAGAGTTAGAAACATTGATGAGAGAGAGATATCTATCAGCTGCCTCCTGCACACGCCCCACTGGGGACATGCCCACAACCAAGGTACATGCCCTTGACTGGAATCGAACCTGGGACCCTTGAGTCCTCAGGCTGACACTCTATCCACTGAGCCAAACCAGTTAGGGCCAAGGCACATACTTAAAGCAATTGCTAAGTCCCCAGGAAAGGCTGGACCTAAGCCTTCCTTGAAGGTTTGGTAGCACATCACTCATTGTCTGCTTATTCCAACACTGGTGATATGCGGTACCGATGTCAGACCTCATTAGGAGACCACGCAGAACCAGAAGTTACCAATACACTACGGTTCACATAGAAGCACAGCTTGTGGAGAAAATTAAACTCATGCCCGCCAACAGAAGTGGCAACTTCTTTGGTTTCTGATTGTTAACTTTAAATTGCTTGGGGCTTTCCTTACTGTGGGGATTTTGCTCTCACCTCCTTCCCTCCTTCCTGCCTCTGAATCTTTCATACCAGGTGGAGATCAATCAGATCTCTACGTATTTCCCAGGTGTGGGCTTTAGGGTTTATACAGCATTTTGGTGGAGGGATTACCACACACAGCATTCTTTCACCGCTGTGGCCCTAGAAGGAGGAATCACGGTCTTTGGGGATCTCACATACAATGACGGCTTTGGTGAACCCTCAGCAGCTTCCGTTAAAATGCACTTTGCACTTTAAATATTTGGCAAGTGACGTTTTTGGAGGTTTGGACCAAGCCCGAGTCTGAGTGGCAGGAATGTGGCTTTCACCAGGGTCCCTGCCCCTCCTCCGTGCTGTACTGACTATCTCCCGTAGATCCCTGCCCCTCTGTCCTCTGTCCTGGCTGCAAAGGGCTTCCAGCACTGCTCCATGACAACCAATTGTGTTTTGCTCTTCCCCTACAGATTCAGGTCTGGGCTTTGTTTGTTTGTTTTTTTGTTTGTGTTTTATTTTGTGGGGTTTTCTTTGTTACTGTTATTTTTTAAATATATTTTTATTGATTTCAGAGAGGAAGGAAGAGGGAGAGACAGATAGAAACATTAATGATGAGAATCATTGATTGATGCCTCCTGCATGCCCCTCCCCCACTAGGGATGGAGCCCAACCTGGGCATGTGCTCTGACTGGGAATTGAACCCTGACCTCCTGGTTCATAGGTTGACACTCAACCATTGAGCCACACCCAGTTCCCATCCCTTCAGCATGGGAATAGAAAAGAGTCAGGCTGCAAGCACCATTTCCTCCAAGGCAGAGCTCCATGCCGTGCAAGAAAGCAAGCCCATCTCCCTCAGAGCCCCTTCACCCTGAACTGAACACACCAACAGGTAGCCAGAGTGAAGTCGGCCCAGGCCCCAGCACGTTCACCTTCTCATGGCCCTTCAAGCTTCTCATGGCCCTTCAAGCTGCAGCTTTCTACCCCTTTCCTCCCAATCAGGCCAACTCGTAGCCTCTGAACCACCAGGGGACTTTCTTTGTGGGGTAACTAACAGGGGGGCTAAGTGTTACATGAAACAAGAAAACACCATAGTGATCAGACAAGAAGAAGGAAAAAAAGGCATCCAAATTGGGAAGGAGAAAGTAAAACGCTCATTTACAGATGACATGATATTGTAAATAGAAAACCCCAAGGACTCCATCAAAAAAACTACTGGATTTAATAAAATACTTTGGCAATGTAGTAGGATACAAAATTAACACCCAGAAATCACACTGACATTCTCATACACCAATAATGAACTCTCAGAAAGAGAAACTAAAAAAAAAAAAAAAAAAAAAAAAAAAAAAAAAAAAAAATCCCATTAACCATTGCAACAACAACAAAAAAATGAAGATACATAGGAATAAACTTAATCAAGACAGTAAAAGATCTGTACTCTGAAAACTACAGAACATTGAAAAAAAGTAGAAGATAATATGAAAAAAGTGGAAGAATATAATACCATGTTCATGGATTGGTAGAATTAAAATGTCCTTACCACCCAAAGCAATCTATAGATTCAATGCAATCCCTATTAAAACACCAATGGCATATTTTACAGACCTAAGACAAACACTCCAAAAATCTATATGGAACCAAAAAAAGCCCAAATAGCTGCAGCAATCCTCTGAAAGAAGAACAAAATTGGAGGGATCATAATACCAGATATCAAGTTATACTACAAAGCCACTGCAATCAAAACAACCTGGTACTGGCACAAAAACAGACATATACATCAATGGAACAGAACAGAGAACCCAGGAATCGACCCAAGCCATTATGCCCAATTAATCTTTGATAAAGGAGGCAAGGGAATTGAGACAGTCTCTTTAATAAATGGTGTTGGGAAAATTGGAGAGATACATGCAAAAAAAAAATGATACTAGACCACCAACTTACACCACACACAAAAATAAACTCAAAATGGTTAAAAGACTTAAATGCAAGTCGTGAAACCATAAATATCCTAGAAGAAACCATAGGCAGCAAAATCTCAGACATCTCTCATAGCAATGTGTTTACCAATACATCTCCTACGGCAAAGGAAACTAAGGAGGAAATAAACAAATGGGAATACATCGAAATAAAAAGTTTCTGCACAGCAAAAGAAACCATCAAAAAAAAAAAGAATGAAGAAAGCCCACTATATGGAAGAACATATTTGCCAATGATACATCTGATAAGGGGTTAATATCCAAAATATATTCGGAACTCATACAACTTAACAAAAGGAAGACAAACAATCCAATTGAAAAATGGGGCAAAGGACCTAAATAGACACTTCTTCAAAGTGAACATGATGGCTAAGAAACATAAGAAAAAATGCTCAAAGTCACTGATCATTAGAGAGATGCAAATTAAAACAACAACAAGTTATCACCTCACACCTGTCAGAATGGCTACCATCAACAAAACAACAAATGACAAGCATTGGCGAGGATGTGGAGAAAAGGGAACCCTAGTACACTGCTGGTGGGAATGCAGACTGGTGCAGCCACTGTAGAAAGCAGTATGGGGTTTCCTCAAAAATTAAAAATGGAACTGCTATTTGACCTAGTGATCCCACTTCTAGGAATATATCTTAAGAGACCCAAAACACCAGTCAGAAAGAATGCATGCATCCCTATGTTCATAGCAGCACAATTTACAATAGTTAAGATCTGGAAACAGTCCAAGTGCCCATCAGCAGATGAGTAGATAAAAAAATCTGTGGTACATTTACATCATGGAATACCATGCAGCTTTAAAAAGAAAAAAAGAAAGAACTCTTACCATTTGCAACAGCGTGGATGGACCTGGAGATTACTATGCTAAGCAAAATAAGCCAGTCAGAGAAAGATAAGTATCACATGATCTCACTCATATGTGGAATCTAATGAACAAAATAGATCCACAGGTACAGAAGCATGGAACAGACTGCTGAATCTCAGAGGGAAGGTGGTGGAGGGTGGGTGGGTGGGAAGAGATCAGCTAAAAAACTTGTATGCATATATGCATAACCCATGGACACAAACAATAGGGTAGTGAAGGCCTGGGGCTAGAAGAGGTCAATGGGGAGGCGGGGGACGACATATGTAACACTTTCAACAATGAAGATTTTAAAAAAAAGAATTGAGAGGTTACCAATTGGAAAGGATATCTTGGTTACAGAGTTCCTCAGTCAGGAGCAAGAGGTCCCAGCCCCACACTAGGCTCCCCAGTCCAGAGCACCAGAGCAGGGAAGAGAAGCCCACACAGCAGCTGGCTGTGAAATGATCAGGGACTCCATTCAGGTGAGATGGAGGACTGCTATAGACCCAGGAGTTCTCTTAAAGGGCCCAAGCACTGACTTGTTTGCTCACAAACACTCTAATGAACATAATCCGTGTGTGGGTTGTGTATGCTCTTCTGTTGTAGCTGAACCTTGCTTGCTATTGGAACATCAGGGGGTGGGATTGACCCTCCGGCTGCATGGCTGTGAGGACTGGCTGTGATTACTGGGGGAGAGGGGCTTACCTCACAGAGTAAGATTTGCTCTAGCAGGGCTCTGGTGCAGAGAAGAGATAACAGCTCAAAAAGTTCCAAGGACACATGAGGATGGCCAGGGCTGGAGGGGCAGTGCTCTCCGGGACTAAAGTGAGGGCAAGTACCATTGCTCCTTTGTTGAGCCCTCCCCCCTCTCCCTCCAGCCTTCAGGCACAGGTAGGAGGCAAAGTAGAGTCTCCATCAATCTGGCAAACTGCTCTAGCCCCACCTGGTGATTCTCTGAGACCCTGTTCCACCCAATTCACCTACCTGCCCCTAACCACTTTTAGAGCAAGCCCTGCAAGTGGCCAGCCTGAGGCCATAATTCAGACTTTCCTAAAATTTACCAAAAGTCCACAAACCTCTAACAAGCAGCAGCTGGCCTTGGCATGTCCTGTAACTCTTGCTAAGGGACCCCCAAGCCAAGCACAGGGGGGCAGCCAGCCTTGCTTCACAGCATAACCACCCCCAGGTGCCTCCAAGCCCAGCATAGGCAGCTAACAGCCAGAAATCACTTTTAAATATATATAATATATATTTTTTATTGATTTCAGAGAGAAGGGAGAGGGAGAGAGAGAGAAACATCCATGATGAGAAAGAATCATTGATCGGCTGCCTCCTGCACAACCCCCACTGGGGATTGAGCCCACAACCCAGGCATGTTCCCTGACCAGGAATCAAATGGTGACTTTCTGGTTCATAGGTTGATGCTCAACCACGAGTCATACCAGCTGGGCAACCAGAGATCACTTTATAGTCCTACCAGGAAGACTAGGGTCAGACTCAGGTGGTACCTGACCTTGGCCTGCACTGGATCTCCTCCCAAGAGGCCCCAGACCAACACACCTGGTGGCAAGCTCCAGACCACACCACACCACCACCCAATTAGCTCCACAAATGAAGCATCCAAAGGGTGGACTCAGGAGGCACCAGAGCCCTGCTAGAGCAAATCTTACTCTGCGAGGTAAGCCCCTCTCCCCCAGTAATCACAGCCAGTCCTCACAGCCATGCAGTCGGAGGGTCAATCCCACCCACTGATGTTCCAATAGCAAGCAAGGTTCAGCGACAACAGAAGAGCCCACACAACCCACACACGGATTATGTTCATTAGATGATGACAAAGAATTTTTAAAAATTCAAACTCACTTAAAGAAGAGAACAAATACCTACCATAATTTCATGGCAATTTATTTTCTCTGACTTTTATTATGTATATACAAATTTAAAAAATACAAAATTATAGAATTTTATTATTAGAATTATATTATGCAATTCTACATCACTTTTTCACTTCCATTATGAGCACTCTATTATTTTCAATTACACTATTTTAAACAGTGAATTAAATTTTTTCTTGGACAGACGCACTATAATTCACCTTTGGTTTTAATTAATAAACACTGAAAAATACTATAAACCATACTATTGAGCAATGATGGGCAATTTACTTTTGAGAGCTGAACTTTAATCTACTTAAGTAAAAAGTCAGTTTCCATTAGCAATACCCAGAAGACTGCCTCCTGTTATTTACTTTAAGCTGCTTACATTGATTGGCCATTGCACTCAGATACATGGTGAAGATTTCAGGCTCAAATAGAAAAAATAATACTTGAGATGGTATATGGTGAGGTATACGTAGCTTTTAAACTTTTATTTTTATTAGAATTTTATTTTATTCAAATGTGGGACAAACAGGTGAAGTTTAATTTCAAGGAGTTTTTATTGTTATCGCCAAGAGTAATTCTGAACCAATAAGAGGTGATTATTTAGTAAAATAAAGGCAAGCGCAGAACAATGTGGTATGCCACAAACTGAGTTGCAAAAAGGAAAATGTGTGTGTTTTGATATATGTTTATCATTTTTCTTTTTCATTTACACACCCCTACACCTCCACATAGGATCTACTGCTACAGGAACAGAATGTGTCTGAAAACATTCACAAGAAACTCATCCCTGGTTTATTCCACAGGGGGAAATGAGTTTTGTAAGGAGATTTAAAAAACTATATAGTTCTCATACATTTTGTATTTCTATTCTGTGAACATGTTACCTCTAAAAAAGACCTAAGAAAGTAAACACCAATGAAAAATTGTAAAGAGTAAAAAAGAGGTGAATGTTTTTGAAAAATGTATATGTCTAGGTTTTTGGTGGAGGGGGAGAGAAACACTTTGGATAAACCCATTGAATACAACACAATACAGGCTATTATAGAGCACAAAGCCAGTCTGAGGAAATTAGAAGACTCACCACAAAAGTGATGTCTGCGCTAGATCTTAAAGCACAAGCAAGAATTTTCCCAATGAATATGGAGAGAAAAGAATGTTTTAGGAAATGGAATGATGTGAACAATAGCAGAAGAATGGAACTTGTAGACCTGCAGTACCAGGGGAACCAGTCTTCAAATACAAAGTCTCGGGAGATGAGGTAGGAGAGGAGGATAGGGTTATGTGTAGGAGAACCTTGTGAGCATGGCTGGGGATTTCATTTGGCAAACAATGGCGAGCCACTGAAGGACTGTAATGAGGGGAGTTCTATGGTCTGATTTGTGTTTTCTTTTTATCTATTGGCTGCATTGTAGAGGATGGGGTTGAGTTGGCAGGAGACCAGAGAGGAGGGTACTTCAAAGTCTGAGCAGAGATGATTAAACATGAAATAAGGATGCTTCTTTGGAATGGGGACAAAGGGTAGAGGTGAGAAATATTTAATATATGTGGTAGACTGGACCATTGTCCCCCAATTCTTTGTGCTTTCTCTGTTTTGGAATTACACACCCACAGAATGTGCTATGTGACACTGTACCTTGCACTAGAGGCAGACTATTTCCCACCACCTTGATTTTGGTCTTGGCCATGTAATGTTCTGTAGCCAATGGGATTTGAAATGTGATTGTGACTGTGCAGTTCACCATCTTGAGCTTCTTTTGTCACCATCAAACATACTGTAGGTAGCCTCTAGTTACAGGAGAACTGAAGACATGCGAAGCACACCTGAGCATCATGCTCCGTGGGAAGCCAGGTTCAGATGTCCTGCAGTCTAAAGTGGAGCCTGCCCACCAAGTCCAGCCTAAATACGCAGAACCCCTGTCACTCTGCACACCCACAGAAACGAGGATAGATGCTTGTTGCCGGAGACCCCTGAGATTCTCAGGTTGTCTGCTGTGCAATACAGTGATGAATAGAGATATAAAGTTAGAAGGATTCAGTGACCAAATGGATAAAAATTAGACATGATTCTCCAGGTTCTGATAGTGCAACTGGGGGTAGAGTGATTCCAAAAACTAGGATCAGGATGAGTGGAAGAGAAGCAGCTTTTGTGGCAAAAGTGAATGAGGTCAGTATAAAACATTTTGAGTAGGAACTCTTGGTGAGACATCTAGATGAGAACATTTAGCAGGCAGCTGCGTGCATAGATCAAGGCTGGAGAAGGTATGAAACGGGTAAGTCACTGGGTTATAGTTGATTGCTAACAGCATGAGTGTGAGTAAGATGGCTCAGGGGGAGAATGAGTAATGAACATAAAACTGAGCCAAAGATAAAGCAGTGATCACAATCACTCAAACACTTATATATGAATAGAGGAGAAGGAGTCAATAACAAAGGCGGAGAAAAAAAAAAGTAGCTACATGGAGAAACACAGTATTCCAGAATAAGAGAGAAATGAGTTTCAAAAAGAGAGAGTATTCCAGAATAAGAGAGAAATGAGTTTCAAAAAGAGAGAGTACAATACAATTGAACACTGCTGGGGTGAGTTTGTATAAAAGCCAGATTGCAAGTGGGCTGAGGAGTGACTGAGAAGGAAATCTTACTTTTGTCAGCAATGCATCCTTGAACTCGTAATGACATCCACATAGCTCAACCACCAGCTGGTCTTAATACAGTGGAATAGCATATTTAACGAAGATTAGTTTCTTAATTAACGGAGTAGCATAGATGAAGGAGACAAGTTTCCTTTATTAAAGTCCATTATAATTATAAAAACAATCTTATGGGTTACTTTAAAGCCCTATATATGAAATAAAGTCTGTCTTCAGTCTCCTGCACACCTAATTTCTGATTCTTAAAACAATCCTGATGGTAACAGCAACAGATGAGTCAGCATTCAAATCCCAGCATTCCTTTAGCCACATTACCTCACATGGGTAATGGCTACAAAGTGGAATATCAATTATGCGTGAGTGTGTTTCCATAGCTGAGTTATCTCGTGAGCCCATTTGATCTATGAGAATCACTTTGGTTATTACTGAAGGCAGGCAAGAGCCTCTTGGCAGTAACTATCTTTTATTGCATCTGCTAAGCAAAAAGCCCAACCCTGTTTTAAGCATTGCCTAAAAGTTTAAATATATTGGGGCCCAGCAACATTGGATGTAATTGAAAGCACCCTAATAAAGTAAATTCTGTCAAATAAATTCTGTCAGAAGAAATTTGTAGAAGTTGTTGAGATTCTGTGCTGTTTCTGTTTACAAGTGCCAGAATTCTGACAGAGTCCAGAGTAGAGAGCAAAGAGGAAGAAAGTTGGGAGTAAGAAAAACAGTATTTCCATTTTCTTCTATAATAACTTTCTGCTTACTACATGCATCACTCAATGATAACTAATGCTAGAAATAAATATATGTTGGTGTCTACATTTCTTTCCAGTTTTAAATATATAACATAATTTTTAAAAATGTTATTGTAATATTCCGAGCTCTATTTAAAAGAACATTTTTCAGGAGGGCTAGAAGAGGTCAATGTGGAAAAGAAGGGGACATATGTGATACTTTCAACAATAAAGATTAAAAAAAAAAAAAACTTAACCAAAATCCAGGTCTATATTAATGGCTACCCAAGTTTTTTAAGGAAATGGTTACCTTGCCTGTTATGGGTTTTTATCTGATTTTTATCCATTGCAAATTAATAGATATAATAACTATTCATTCCTTTTCTAGCAAAATTTTAATATTTCTTGTTACATATACCATTTCACAAAGACTAAAAAGCAACAGCATCAACAAACACAGAAAGTAAAACGTGTTAAGATTTCTGCCTATCAGTCGATTAAACATTTTTTTAAACAGAACATTTTCTATGCAATTTAGTTTTTTATAGTGTTTCTTAAAGTATCTGTGGTAGAGAACCAGTTTTTTGACTCAGTAAAAAACATTCTAGTCTGTTACAAACCAGTATTTTTATAAAACATAAGAAAAACATAACTAGAAAAATTTAAAAAGACACAAAAAAGGCAAATCCCAACTTTTGATTATTAATAGAGTCAACTGATACTAAATTACTCTGTCAGATAACTATAAAAGTTTTTAATTACAGATTTTTAAATTTTGTATTGGTGGGCCAGTAACAATCAACTCATTGACTTGCACGTGCCTTCAAACGAGACTGAGTAGCCCTAGACTACAATATCATTTTGACATTTTATATAACCTCTTCCACTGTTCAGATATAAAGAAATTTGTTCCATTTGTCACTTCTGCCTTACTTACTACTTATTGGGTGTAAGCAGGGACAAGTTTCATATAGACCAGTGTCCGGGGAGCAGTTACCATCAGAGGTGAACTCCATGAAATTGGAGGTGAGCAAGGAATGAAATTTAGTCAGTAGAAATCAAATGAGTAAAACACAGAAATTTGGGAAAGGTGTAAAAGCCAGCAAATGCTTTGGGAGAGAAATAGCAGAAATAAGGAAAAGAAACCATCAAAACAGCGGAATGGCTTCCATTTGTCGAGTTCAGAAATGAAATGTGCCAACAACACAATTAGTCTATGACCAGAGGAAGTTGTCTGTCCCATAAAAAGTTTTCTATCAGATTATTATTTTCCAAATCGGAATACAAGTAACACAGGTGGCAAGCAAAATCATATTTGGTGTGCGGACGAAAAGGAACCACGTGCTGACCCAAACAAGCTCAGGGAAGGCCTGCATGGCAGCCTTGCAAACTCAGAGACCTAAAGTAACCACAAAAGACGGCCTAAAATTAAAGCTTTTTGCATTTATGATAATTTACCTTTGGAATGTCGGGGTAACTTCCCCTTTTCGGACCCCTCCGGGCACAGCCAAAGCACCAGCACGGAACCACAGTTCCCTCCTTGTTATTGTTCTCCTATTAATGCTTGACGGTTAAGGGTGCCCACCTTTGTAAAAGAAGCGTGTGTCTATCATTTTACTTATTATCCAATCCCAGAGGTTTCTCCGCTTGGCTTTCTCCCGCCTCCCTAGTCTATCACCAATGGATTTCAGGTAACCCATTTACGCCTCCTCCTTTGATTGTAATTTATAAAACAGGGTGAAAAACTGCCATAAGATTCTGCTTCCCCACAACTGTCAACAGTTTGGCTCAAATAAACTCACAAAAATTCCTTACGGGTTTGAAGCTTTCTTACATTTACAGGTGATACACAGATAAGTTTGCTTTTATTTTTATATTAAGGGACATTCATGATATTAGAAAAATCAAATGAAGCATTAAAATTCTGACATCATGGCTCGTATTAAGTCTAAGTGGTAAAGAGAGTTGAAAACATATTAATAATAGTACAGACATTATGCAACTATAGCTCTATGGAAATCACTCCATTTGGGGGACTCTGAATTTAATATAATTTAAGCTCTGATTCAAAGTCAAAATTATATGTATTTTTCAGTGATTGTTTTGGACATCACAGAAGAACTCTGGACCCTGGGAAGATATGTTGAAACCCACAGGATAGAGAGGAGGTTTGCATTGCTATTGCTATGGAAAAAACCACCTTAAGATGAGTAACCTAAGGCAACAGTTTTACTCTGCCCGTGAGCCAGCAGCACTTGGCTCGGGAATTCAGCCTGCACAGCCGCAGTGACTTGGAGTTCTCTGCTTTCCCAGGTCCTGGCCTCAGATGGGAAGCACCTGGGCTAGGAGGATTTCAAGACCAGGAATCACCAGATCTTGATAAAACACGAAATGCGCACCTCACGATTCAGAAGGTCCAGCTTGGGGGTGGGTAGCGGTTGCCTGAGGCTGTAGTCAATGATGCTGATGCCAGGGCTGCACCTGGAGGTGGTGGGACAGGAAGACACATTGTATTTTGCCTTCTCTTTCGTGAGAAGAATTTCAAAAATAACCGTGATTATAATCAGCTTTCAATAAGGTGTCGCCACACACTACCAGGTTCAAATAATTACTATCAGTCAATTAAAGTAAAGTAAGTTTATGATCAAGTAGAAAACAGCTCCCCACCCCCACTTTTTATTTTATTTATTTTAAAATATATTTCTTTATTGATTTCAGAGAGGAAGGGAGAGGGAGAGAGAGATAGAAACATAAATGATGAGAGAGAATCATTGATTGGTTGCCTCCTGCATGCCCCACAATGGGGATCGAGCCCGCAACCTGGGCATGTGCTCTTGGTCGGGACCCTTCAGTCCGCAGGCCGACGCTCTATCCACTGAGCAAAACCAGCTAGCCCCCCCCCCCGCCCTTTTTTTTTTTTACTAGAAACATAAAGATTGGCAATACCTGAGAGACATTATAAGGAGATATGAGATAAGTGAAATTAACGAGAAATGATAATAGTATTATGGTGTTTACAACATATGACTAGCTCATCCAAATGTATAGGTTTGAGTTTGTAAGTCTGGGGTTCCCGAGCTGTCTCTTTTTCTTGCATGCTGGTTGGCATGTTCCTAATCTCAGAATCAGAGACTAACTGGATGTTCAGAGCGGCCAGTAACAACACAAACACACACACACACACACACACACACACACACACACACACTGATGATAAATTTACTGTCCCAGTTGCATCCTGAAACGTGTGCGAAGAAACCATTCTAGACATTTCAATCAGAGTCCCAGCCCCTTACTAATTGTTGAGCTCTGAGAGGAAAGAAAAAAGGCCACCGCATGTAATTAGATAAATCTATGATTTACACAGTAACGAGCAAGGAAATGAAACCACAGAGGGGAGAATGAAATCGTGGCCGGCTAATAAACGTCTGTACTTATTAAGGCTGAAGAAACAACCTATGAAGCAGATCTAAGCCTTTCTCAAACAGTGCAGGGCAATTATATTTGGCATCCGTTCCGCAGGGAAGATGTGGCTTTGGAACACAGAATTGAGAAGTGGGAGGAAGAGAACCAGCTGAAGAAACAAGCCAAAGCTTTTCCAGAGATCTCACAGGCAAGGGAAAAGCTAGCGGCGAGAGAAAGGAGACACTGAAGGGCCTGGGAAAAGAAGAAAGATGAAATATGCCTTTTTAAGCTCAGTCTTGGTTCTGGAAGGTGATGGGACAATTTAAATTTCAAAGTCATCCACGAGAACTTGATGGGAAATTTTTAGTAGAATTACGTAGACCAGTGGTTCTCAACCTTGGCTGCACATTAGAATCACCTGGGAATCTTTTTAAAATCCTGATTTCTGGGCCTCATCCTCCGGAAATTCTGTTTCTTTGTTATGGGATGAGGCCACAACATTAGTAATAAAGAAACAGAATTTCCGGAGGATGAGGCCCAGAAATCAGGATTTTAAAAAGATTCCCAGGTGTTTCTAATGTGCAGCCAAGGTTGAGAACCACTGACGTAGACCTTGAATACCACAAATCAAAAGAAACAGATGTGTAGTCCCTTGAAGAGTTGATTCCTCTCCTGATGGTAACTTTGTTTAACACCGAGTAATTTATTGGAAATAATGAACCAAATAGTATTTCTGTCTCTGAAAAGTTTCCAGGGAGTGGAAAGTCTACATACACATACCTGTACATGCTCCAGCAGTCATGTATGCAACTTCAAAGAAACTCTGGGTCTTTTTCTCATTAAGTTTTGGGTTTAGATTCCAGATACTCTATTTACAAGAAGTGTGACCTTGGGCTCTTTACTCTGGCATGGTACCTATATGTAAATTGAAAGTTGTGAGAATACACACACACACACACACACACACACACACACGCTATATATATATATCTCTCTGGAAGATCTGTGTGGATTTTGAAAATAAAGTATAAATATTTGCATCCTAAAGAAAACGAGAAGTAACCCAATAAATAATTTTTAAATGTGTAAATGAATAAATAAATTGATCCAAAACCAGAAGGCTAATTTATTAAGTGAATGTGATCATTCACTATAGAGACTGAGTTTTCATAACCACATGATCAGACTATTTTGTTTCTGGAGAAAGTGAGGAAGGACCAGTATTGTATAAGCAAAAGTGTTCCTCGATGAGAATAGAATATGTAAAAGTAATATTGGGGGATCACTTTATGAGTTATGTGATGTACACCTGAAACTAATATAATATTGAATGTTTACACAATGGAATACTACTTGGCCGTAAATAAAGAGGGAAATTTCACCTTTTGTGACAGCCTGGATGGACCTGGAGAGTATTATGCCAAGTGAAAGAAACCAGTCAGAGAAAGACAAATATTAGATAATCTCACTCATATGTGGAATCTAATAAACAAAATACTTTAACAAACAAAATAGAAACAGAAGCATAGATACATAGAACAGATTGACAGCTGTCAGAGGGGAGGGGGTTTGGAGGGTGGGTGAAAAAAAGGGTGAAGAGATTAAGCAAAAAAAAAAGTGAAGGGATTAGCCAGGGGTGGGCAAACGTTTTGACTGGAGGGCCACAATGGGTTCTTAAACTGGACCAGAGTTCCAGAACAAAAGCATGGATGGAGTGTTTGTGTGAACTAATATAAATTCAAAGTAAACATCATTACATAAAAGGGTACAGTCTTTTTTTTTTTTTTTTTTTTAGTTTTATTCATTTCAAACGGGCCGAATCCGGCCTGCGGGCCGTAGTTTGCTCATGGCTGGATTAGACACATAGACACAGACAACAGTATGATAGCCAGAGGGAAGGGGGGTGGGGGGAGGTGGAAGAGAGCAAAGAGGGGATAAATGGCAACACAAAGAGACTATTTTGGGTGAAGGGCACATGATGCAGTGTGCAGATGATGTTTTGTTGAGTTGTACACTTGAAATCTGTATGGTTTGTTAAACAATGTATCCCATTAAACTCAATAAAAAATAAATAATTTTTTTTTATTGTTTGGCAAAAACCAACAGGGACTTTCTGGCCATTAAACAAAAACAAAACAAAACAAAAAAAAAACTGCTGTCTTCCACTTCTTGGCAATCTTTCAAATCCAAGGAAAAGTCTGCACGAACTGAGTCTAGATGTCTTTGAAAACTGACACTTGGCTTCAAGGATTAGGGGCCATGCCTGAGGTCTATGTTGCTCAGTGGTTGAGCGGCGACCTATGAACCAGGAAGTCACGGTTCCATTCCCAATCAGGGCACATGCTGGGTTGCGGGTTCGGTCTCAGTGTGGGATGTGCAGGAGGCAGCTGATCAATGATTCTCTTATCATTGATGTTTCTATCTCTTTCTCCCTCCCTCTTCTACTCTGAGATCAATAAAAACGTTTTGTTTTTGTTTTTTTAAAGAAAAAGGGATTAGGGAACATGATAGTGATTCTTTCCACCAGAGGGCACCATAGATTACAATCCAGGAACTTTGCTTGTGGGTCTGGGTACACGGGATAATCTAAAGCCACTACTTTTAGGTTTCAAGAGTAGGTTTCTGAGGTCAACAAATGTGCATTATCGATTTTTCAATAAGGTAGGGTTTATAGTAAAGACATTAACTTGACTCTATACCTGTCTGACATTTTTATCCTCCAGATGGAGGGGAGGGGGGGGGGGCGGGGGGGGGGCGGGAAGGGAAGCTTATTCTTATATTTCAAATTATTTCTAGAAATTGGGTGATGTAAAACAGTTTTTTCTACAAGCACCCCATGACCAAGTCCACTTACAAATTTGCCTGTTGAGATTCATCTGGGACAAGTGTTTGGAATGTGTGGGCTCTGTGGAATAATCGTAGGCTCTAATTTCCAAGGAAGCTACAAGGAAGCCAGGCACTGCCCCCCCACCCCCCAACCCTCCACCCCCTCCCAGGCATTTCTCTAGCACTAGCAGTTATAGGACCTTTCATTTCCAACCCAGCCGTGCACTGAGCAATTTCTTCTTATTCTCACAGATGATGCCCCTGCCTATCACCTATTGAAACGCCAAGCTTTGCCCGTGAATCTCTGACAATCAAATGCTTGCAAGCGGCCCTCTAGTTTGCTTCAAATGCTGGGCCTATAAAGACAGATTTACTCGTACTCCTTTTGTACTCTGAGGGGCAAATTTTATGAGCTGCAAGCTCGCTTGCAGTCTCCTGTGAGTGTTCAATAAGCCAAAGTGCTTGTGAAGTCTAACCCCCACGGCTGCCTTCTACTGGCTGATTAGGAGGGAAAAGTGCATTTGAAAATGGAGTGCCATTTGAAATTCATGGGCTGGCAGGGCTCACAGCTGATCATAGTTTTTCATGTGAAGATGTGATTTTCCTCCCCCGGTTTCCTCTTGTTATGCTACTAAGGAGGACTAAGTGAGTCTCCCAGCCTGTGACCCAGGACTTCTGCAATGGTGATGCCGGGAGACACAGTTACAAACACCCACAGAACTATCAGGTTTCCAGGCTCTGACTTCTTAGACTTACAAGGAATGGCTTTCCTCCCTTATGGAATGATGACTCCTATATGGGGAGAAAGCAGATGCTTTCTAAAAGTTTAAGCCACTCCCCAATTCTAATATCGCTTCCACAGCCACATTGGATAATAACATGAGCTTGTATTGGACAAGGACCTAATAGCGAGAACGTAGCTTTACAGCTGAGTGGCCATCTGGAGCCTAAATGACCCTCCCATGTTCCCCAAGACTCTGGATAGTAATTGTAATTGTTTCCATTTTCTTATAACAATTAAGAAGTTACTAAGTCATTTAAATATAGGGTGAGGGAAAAGTAGGTTTATAGTTGTTTGTATGGAAAATAATACAATAATTAATAAATAATAATACAATAATAAACTCTGTGTTTTGTGTACTCACGACTATAAACCTATTTTTATCCCATCCTGTATGTAATTAGACAGTCCACATAGCATGGATTCTTTTGTTAGCAAATGTAATTTTTCTTGTGGCTCCCCCCAATATTATGTTTTCCTTATTCTAATCCAGTCCAAATCCTAGAGTATTTTATGCCCTCTGCAAAACCTAAGTCCTCCCCCTAAAGAATTTAATTATAAGAAGTCATGAATTAACACATTTGAGCAATTTAATGGGAAACATGGACTCTCACACTGAGGGCTGCAGTTCAAATAAATGGTAAGGAGGATTGACAAGCTGTGATCAATAATTTAAAACTCTTAATATGGACATTCAGTCTGAGTAAAGTAGTGTATTCTTTTGCATTGGAATTATATCAACCCAACGTGGTCACATTGATCAGAATCTAATTGGGCTGTTAGTTACAGCAGTTAGATAGTCATTATTATTTCTGACAAATGAAAATAGGAAATAAAATAGTTGCTCAATAAATACATGGAGTTCTCCATAACCATGTATCCCTTCTCTTCTTACTGCGTTCTCTCTCTCCTACCCTTCAGATCATTTAAGGGACAGACATTTACCCATACTCCTTTCCCATTTCCTCCACAACCCCTGACCATTGTTTTCTGCCTTCCTACCTTCACTGAAACTACTTGTGTTCAACTTACCTATGCATATCTGATTGCCAAGGTCAATGGATGCTTAATGTCCTTTTCTCATTTGCCTTTTTGTAACATCTGGTGCCATAGTTTCCTTTCTTTACTCACATGGTTCATCTGGTTTAATTCCATCTCTCTAACCATTTCCTCTCTGCCTCTTTCTTCTGCCTGAACTTGCAATTTCTCCTAAGTTTCATTCTTTTTTCCTTCTCTCTCAGTCTATAATTTCCCCATGTCTCCTCATCCTGACTTGAAATACCATTATTATAATGATATTTTTTTTTAGTCTTTTCTCTAGGTCAGACTTCTGAGATTCAGCCTCACATTTCTGTCTCCTGAATTTCCCCAGCTGGATGTCTGCAGTGAGGACAATGCTTTGTGTCACCAAAACGGTTGCTTTCTTGTTTGTATTTGATGGGCACATATGTACCAGACATCTCTGTAGCTATATGGGGCCATGTAACAGACTTCTGGCCAATGGAATATGGGTAGAATTAAAACATGTCACCTCCATTTCTGGTCCATATGATGCCTTGCATGATCCTCTAAGCTTTCTCTCTTCTCTGACAAGATTGGATGATGATAGTAGCATAAGGTCCATTAGCCAGAAACATTCATATCACATTTTGCTGGAATAAAGAATAAAGATGTGTTAGACCACTGAAAATTTGGGCTGTTACAACAGTTACACTGTCATGATTATTATGAACCCGATATATCTAACGGACCTGATATATCTAAAACAAAACTCAGCTTGCTCCACAAAACAAAGGCTCCATCTCAGTGAATGGGACCCCAACTTGTCCAAACCAGAAACTTGAAGGACTCTAAAACTTATCCCCTCACCTTATCACCACATCCAGTCTCTCAGCTGTTAACCATGTTAATATGACCTCTTTAATATTCCCATGAACGCTAATTCATACCCTCATGACCTCCAGTTTGCACAATTACAATGCCCTCTCTGCTTTTAATCTCTTCTCTCATCCTTCACAGTTCATTGCTCACACCTTTTGAAAGATGATCTTGTTCTCCCTAATTTCTTTTATCTTAAAAATTAATAGTGTTCAAAGTTTATGTGCCTGCTGCTTTGAAATGACAAAACTCACAATATCAACATTTGGAGTAAGGAAAGTTTTGTCAATCGAGAAAGTGCCAACCAAAAAGATGGGAGGCCTAATGGTGAAATCCATATCACTTGGTGGACGAGGTAAAAGTTTTTTTAAGGGGTTAGGAGGAACAGGTATGTGGAAATGCTGGTGGGTAAGTTTTAATTAGAGGACCTTGAAACAACATTTATGGTAAAGGTCATCAATACTAGATCTTCCTGGACAAGGGACCCTTGGCTTCTGAAGTGGTTTTGAGGAACTAAAAGTGGATAGGCAAAAGGAGATTGGCTGGTGCTTTTTTGAAAGAGCCAATAGAGAGCAAGAGCAGGAAAATAAAAACCCCTACACTAGTGAGCTTCTGCAGCAATCCTTTCCAGGACTCCTCTTGCATACGGAGAGCTTCTTTCGCTGTGATAAACTTTGCTTCTCTTTGCTTACCACTCCCTTGTCAGTGAATTCATTTGCTGGCTTCTCAGAGCAATGAACCCAACAGGTCAGATTCGTGTCTCAGTTTCAGTGTTCAAGTTCAAGTCTTGGTCCTTTGATTCCAGGGGCAGAGGGATAGGTCGGTGCAAAACTTTGTTTCCTGGTGCAGCTGGAGATCAAAGTTCTCTCCTCTGCACATGCTTCAGCTGCATGCCTTGCATTTTCGGTCTATTATCTCTGAAAAACAATTCAGTATCTCAGTAAACATGATAGTACTACTTTCAGCTGGTTCTGTGGTTACAATAGCTCCAATTTTCTGATAAAAACCACACACAAATTTATGTGTATTTTAGAAATTTTGGAAAACTCAGAAAAGTATTAAATAGAAAATAAATATCAATTACAATCTCATTAACCCAATACAGACTGATTAAACATTTAGTTCATGTACCAGTCAACCACAGAGCTGCCCTTCCCCCTTAATATAGGCTTCCTATATTAAGTTTATGTGTGTGTTTATAATTATTCTATATAGTATTTTAAATTAAATTTTTATTAAAGTAATACATGTATAAATTTAAAATTTTGTTTATTAATACTATATGTAGTATAAGCCACAGCTTCCTACCTCATCCCTCCCCATTTGCAATTCCACCCCTCAGAAGCAAATGCTTTTAAGTAATTTAGTGATTTATGCAGTTTTGTTCCTTATTCCTAAATGACATGCTTGTACTGCTATTCCTTGATTTTTTAAAATTATATACTACTGACTTTGCGCTATGGAAAATGAAGATTAAGCTCTGTTATATTCCACACCACCCCACACAAACCTCTGCTTGACAAAAAATTAGGCTACTTTTTTGGTTAAATCAATAATGGTATTTAAATTATTATTGCTCTGTAAATAATATTCAAAATTGATCTTCATAAGGTACACTGATATTTTTTCTTGTTCAAGTTTTTATTTTTCCTGAAGTTTAATAATTGTCTCTATTTATTGTGTCCTTGTTTTTCTATATAGCTACACAGATTTATATTTATATCCTCAAAAGAGCCAAATATTCATTTCACTACATAAACAACACATTAGACATTCAATTAAATACATTTAGAGGGCACTTTCCCTATGAAAGCCCTCCATATTCATGTTTCATCATGGATTCTATTTCTTAGTATCCAGAATATATTACATATAATGCTTAAAAGTCAATAAAAAGAAGAGAACAAAAAACAAGAGATAATGGGCATAAAAGATATGTAAAGGCTATTAACAAAATAGGAAGACAGCCATTAAACATGTGAAAAGTTGCTCCATTTTATGAATATTGACAAAATATAAAAGCTTTACAATTCTATGTGTATTAAAATTTAAATGGTACAAACTTTTGGGGGAGTGTATCATTATCTAATGAAGTTTCAGACATGCATACTCTACAACACAACAATTCACTAGAAGTTACATACTCTATCTCTTGCTCATATGTAAAAGCAGGTTTGTGCATTTAACCCATTTTGCAGCATTGTTCTTACTAGCTGCCAATGGGAACAACAACTATTCACCAATAGGACAATGATAAATAAATTACGATATATTTGTGCAGTAGAATGCAGTACTACAGTGAAATTAATGAAATATATATATATGTATATATATGAATCTCATATCACTAAAGCAGAGAAATGATAAAATGCCAATTTCAATATAGTAATCATTCTCAGAAGAAAAGTGTTGGGAAGGTGAAGGATAAGAATTAAGGGAGAACCTTAATTGTATTAGCATTTTCTTTTGAATTAGCACGGTAACTACATATTATTTATGTCTCTTTAAAATATCTCATAATACATGAAAAACTAGAGTCAAATAGATGATAGGAGGGCATATTTTGTGTGATTTGAGTATATAGGTATTGGATGACTTCATTGGTTTTAGGGCCCCATTGAATGACTCCATAGGACCAGAAAAAGGATCATAAAAAAAAAAAGTATTACTTCACAGAACAGAAAGGAAAGGACTAACCACTTAACTTTCTCCCTTTTCCTCTAAATGTCTCTTAGAGATAAGAGGTACTGTGTTTGGCTGGAATTTGGGGAATATGCCTCCTGGCTTGGTCAGTGTCTACTGAGCAGCCTCATTTTGATTGAAGGGACCTGGAACCATCAAGTATATGAAACAGCAATTAGGTAAACACTTGATAAAATAAAGAAGCTTTGAGTATGTCTCTGTCATTATAACTGGGGAGAACCTTCAGAAAAATTCTGTCTTCTGTAATCCCAAATCTCACAGACCTGTGTGGAAATGTCGACAGCTTTTCCAGATTTGCCCCCCTTCGTGTAGGAGTTTTACTTGCTAATTAAGCTGAGGTGCTCTGCCAGTGATGTTTCTTAACAGAATTTCTCATTCAGTCCTGATGCTTCAGCACGTGTTTCATTTTTGGATTGAACAAATCTCTGCACTGAACTGTCAACATTAATAACGATAAAGGAACTGTACCAGGCACACAAGATAAAAGGTATTGCATCGAGCACCAGATCCCATCACAGTTCTAGGGGGAGCTCTGTGTTACTCTGTTCTCCATGAAAAGGAATTCTATAAAGCCCTGCAGAGCAAACCATGAACTAAAAATTAGAGCTCTTGAATTCACTCCCAGCTTCACTAACTTATTGTATAGAGGTATGGTAAGTAATTTCAACTCTCTTCTTAACACACTAAAACGTTAAAAGGTTTACAGCACTCACAAGGGTATAGTGAGGCTTACTAAATGTTTAGAAATGTCTACTAATAAGCTGTTGTTCTCCCAAAGCATTTCAAGATACTAAAACTAATTAGGTGTTCTCTACTTATTAAGTAAGTGCTAGATGATGAATGTTTTTACTGAGTTTTAAAATTCTGGGGAAAACATTGTGAGGCACAATTATCGCTGGCAGTGAATAGTATACATGATGAATAGCATGAAAAAAAATCAAGTCATTATTGTGCGTATTTTAGCTATTTCACTGTCAGAACTGGAAAAAGGTACTGTCCAAATATAAAGGTATAACAACATAATGAAACATCGATCTATCTGAACTCTCAGAGAGGACTGTCAGGATGGATCGTCAGGATATCACAGGAGTTGCAACCAAGAAAAATCATATTTTTTTTTTTATTAGCTAATTTGTATGTTGAGAAGCTAGTTTCCCGAAGAAGAGTCGGTCTGCCCTAGAAATATTGTAGTAGCTCTGAAAGACATATAAAATCTGCCCTTTGATAGAAAAGAAAATGGTTAAGGACTTGGAAGAGAAGGAAAAACACTGCACCCATGATTACAAAGCTTCACACCCAAAAATGTCTAGAACTATTACTTTAAGTTTGCAGATAGGCCCCGGGCATAGAAGCAACAGTCCTGGCTGCTTTCTCTTCAGTGGCATTATGCCTCAGCTCTCTGCCTGACCATGTCAGCACCCACCCTCCTCTCAGAAACTCTGAACTTTATTTTAGAGACAGACTTCCTCTTTTATCCAGCTGGGTTATACCACAGCCTACCTGACCGATTCTAATAGCACTAGAAAAAAAATTGCATTTCAGTCATTGTCTATAGCTTCCAGGAAAACCAAAGAATGATTATCCGTTTTTATCTTTTTAAATTATTTTTTTATTAATTTATTACTATTTTATTATTATTATTTTAGAGAGAGAGGGAGAGGGAGTGAGAAAGAGAAACATCAAACAGCAATCGGCTGCCTCCCGCACGCCCCCTACTGGAGATCGAGGCAGAAACCTGGGTATGTGCCCTGATAGGGAATCCAACCAGCAACCTTTTGGTGCACAGGGTGATGCCCAACCAACTGAGCCACACCAACCAGGGCAAGAATGATTATTCTTTACACGTTTAAAATGTTTTAGATTTAGAAGTGTTTTCATAATCTACTGATTCCAAAGTCAGAGACCAAAGACCCATTTTTATAGCTTCTTCAGATGTAGGTATAATTGTCCCTTTCAAAGTGTCTTCTGTATGATGAGAACCATCTGGGGCTTTCCCAGTCTTAGGTTTGTTTCTTCAAACTTTTAGGGGTTGAGACTCTAGAAAACTTAAAGGAGTCTTGTTTGAGACCTGTATTATTTTGATTCCAAATGGATGGAAGTCAATTCTCTATGGCTTAAGCTCAAAAGGAGGGATCTATTTGGTTTAAAACTTAAGCTGCAGGAAGGGAAAGGATGTAACTGAGCTCAGAAACATCTGGAACTAGGAACTTGAATGCTAACAGGACTGCCTCCTCCCCACCCCCATCCCCTGCCTCTTATTTTTGGTTTTCTTTGAGTTCCAATTTCATTATTTCTTCTTTTGGGCTGTGCTGACTTATGTTGTATCTAATTTCTAATTAAAAAAAAAAAACACACACACACACAAAATCCAGGAAAAGGCTTTGCTATGTCTGGGGTAGGAGTAGGAGTGAAAAGAGTAAAAAAAAAAAACCCTGGCCTTCCTGTGAAAATCAGATGGTTATAGCACAGAGAAGTGCAGCTCACCAAATAAGATGGGTGCCAGAAGAAATTGTGTTTGGGGCAGACAAAGCAAGAGGTAGCCATGGTGAAATCCCATTGTATCCTTTCACATTTGCAATCTGTAGACAAGAAAGCAGATTTAGAGTGAGGCAGTGATTATCAAGGCCATGCAGCTAGTTCCTAAGTGAGGAAACTGGCACTTGAACCTGGGCTTCTTGTCTCCCAGCCCCTTCTCTTCTATGATACATTACTCTATAATTTAATCTTTAGGTTGGCAGCATAAAGCTTGGCATATGTCACATGACACTGTGATGTCCATGCAAATTCTCTGGAGAACACACGGATGTGTTATGGTGTCTCAGGTTGAGGGTTGGCCTCAAAGAGGCTGTGAGCAATGTTAGTGAGTCATCCATCTCCAGACAAAATGTCTATTCATTGAACACCTTCTCTAAGACATGGACTGTATTAAGCTTTTGAATTATGGAAAGGAGAAAAATCAGAGCTATAACTAATTAACTAAATAATTTAAAACATTAAATGTGCAAAAAGAAAAGTTACCTGATGCCATGGAAGTATACAAAATGATAAAACACAGAGTTATGTTTGTATTAATGATATGGGGTGTGTAGTTATGAAGTGTTTCTTGTGGATGACTCTGAGGGTATTTTTTAAAAATTATCTTTATTGTTGAATGTATTATAGATGTCCCCCTTTTTCCTCCCATGGACCCCCTCCACCCTATACCTGCCCCGCCCCAGGCCTTCACCTGTGTCCACATTAGACATTATTAAACTCTCACACACCAGGTTAACATTTTTCCTGCCCTCAATCAACCCAGGGCCAGCTTCCAGGCGACTAAGGATAGTCCCTATGCTCAAAGCCGACCAGAATGATTCACACTGGCCCATCTCAAACTGCTTATCCTGCCCTGCCTTGACTCTCTTATTGAAACTCCGATAAAGGCTTCTCTTCCTCTGGTCTCTTCTGCCTCCTGACTGACCTTGAGGCTTCCCCACGTGGCCCCACGTGGCACACTGTGCCCACCCCAGCCCCCTATAAGGGAACCATGAGTATAAACATTTCTTCAGGGCAATCACTTCTGTGTCTGTATGTCTTACCATACCTGATTAAAGCAAATCTCAGATACAAATTTTAGAACATTTACTTCTTATTTCCTATCACTTAGCATATAACACACTTCCTAGTTTACTTGCTTATTATAAGTCTTTCCCAATTAGAATGTAAATTCCATAAAACAGGGGTGTTTTCCACTTCTCTATTTCCATTATCTAAAACAGTTCTTAGCAAATACTAAACCCTCAATAAGTATTTATGAAAGGAATAAATGAAACATTAATGAGCAAAATGCATCTATACTCTTCCTTTTTTGTATTGGTTCTAAAATCAGATTAAAACAACAACAACCAGGAAGCAATCAATGTTAATATTTTGATACCTTTTCTATCACTCAATTTATGTATTTTTATTTACAGCTGACTTCATGTTCTCATTTAACATCAAGCATTTGAATGTTTGTCGAGCCGTTGCCTAGTTTGTACCAGACATGGGCAGACAAGACTGCAAAAAATAAAATAAAAAAATCACTCTTCATTTGTGTCTGCAGGCAGTTTTCAGTCTTCACTTTTTTTTTTTAATCTCCTATTAAGTCTTGTATTACAGGCATTTCCTCTTCAAAAACAAGATGATCATGTCAATTAATATTAATGGCTATAAAACATCATTTAAAACAACCTTCCTTTCATTACATTGAGTCAGCAGACCTGCTTTCTTTATAGACATACATTCAAATTAGTTTCTAGTAATCTAAAAGTTGAGCATTTTAACATTAAGTAATCCAATTGCTCTAGAAAAATAGAAAATTTCAGAAAAAGGAGCCTACATCCCCAGAAGGAAACTAAATGATACTTAGACCCAAGTGGAAGCATCTAATTTAGACTGGGCATTGGCTTGTCAGTAGGGTTTGCTTTCATGTGCCCGCTTTACTCATTTTATATTAACTCACTGGCCTCTATTCATTTTGAATTTGTAACCTCTGTATAGACCATTACATTATATGGATGTATCATAATTTTCTTAGGTGTTTCAAGGTTAAACAATTAAGTTATTGCTAAATTCTCACTCTTATAAACAATGAGTATATATCTGTCTATATGTCAGATTCTTTCCTAAGGGTAAATTCCTAAAAAGGCAGTTACTAAGTCATAGGATCAGGATATTTTACTTGCTTTTCAAAAAGAGTATATTATTTTCTACCCTGAGTTACATGCAAGGATGCATATCTCAGTGATGGGCTACTGAAGCTGCATTTTAGAATATTTTAATCTTTACAAATTTAGTAAGAAAAAATGTTATTTTAACTTGGATATCTTTGATTACCACTGAGATTAAATAGTTTCAATATTTTATTGACAGTTATGCACTATTATTTTCAAATTGCTTTTATTTTTTATTTTTTTAAATTTTGATTTCAGAGAGGAAAGAGAGAGATAGAAACATCAATGAGAGAGTATCATTGATTGGCTACCTCCTGCACACACACACCCCTCCCCCCACCAAACTGGAGATCAAGACCACACCCTGGGCATGTGCCCTGACTGGAAATCGAACTGTGAGCTCCTTATTCATTGGTCACAGTTCGATTATGACCTCGCTCAATCACTGAGCCACACTGGCCTGGCCAAATTGCTTTTATTTTAATTTGCCATACATTTATGTTTGGTATAAGGTGTTTCTACATTAATCCTATACTAATAAAAGAGAAAAATGGTAATTGGCGTACGAACGATACCTTTTTCATTGGCTAATCAGTGAGATATGCAAATTAACTGCCAACTAAGATTGGCAGTTAACCGCCAAAAAAGATGGCAGCTAATTTGCATATTGTAGGCAGGATGGTACAGCGCCATCAGAGAGCGGGTTGGGGGGCGTGAGTGCCAGCGGTTGCCCGGACCCGATCCGGCTGGCAGACCCGGACGCGAGCCGGCGGGGCGGCTGCGGTGTCCGCCCCACTCACGCCGCCAACCCTGGGCAAGGGGCTGATCAGGCGATCGGAGGGTGATGGGGGTCTACGCCTCTGGCCAAGGCATCAGGCCTGGGAAAGGGGCAGAGCCAGCAATCAGAGGGGTTTGGGGGTCCCCTGCCCAGGCCTGACGCCTGGGCCAGAGGCATCAGGCCTGGGCTGGGGGCAGAACCAGTGATGGGGGGAAATGAGGGTCCCCTGCCTGGGCCTGACGCCTCTGTCAGAGGCATCAGGCCTGGGCAAGGGGTCAATCCTGCGATTGGAGGGTGATGGGGGTCAACGCCTGAGGGCTCCCAGTATGTGAGAGGGGGCAGGCTGGGCTGAGGGACACTCCCCCCCCCACACACCCAGTACACGAATATAACTAGGGCCCCTAGTTAAATTAATAATTTCCTCACTGCATTTGCTGTATATATTTATTATTTGTTTCTTAACTTGGTACTTCCTTAGGTAAGTAGAAGTTATTTATTTTTTAAAAATCAAATTAAAATATTTTTTCTATCATTTTTAATTTTACTATATCTTTTCTCCTACAGAGTTGAATTAAATAGCCACACATACATAAGAAAGGTTTCTAGCCCAGTCTAGAGGAAATAATGTCCAATGAAAAGCACTAGATTCAAGCTCCCAAAAGTGCCATGTGCTTGTGTTTGTGTGTGTAGGTGTGTTTTAATTCCTTCTTACCAAAAGGAGTGTACATTTTCATAATATATTAGACCTGAGAGCCTGTTTTATTTTATACTAAGATATGTATATGTTTTCTAATAAATTCTAAATATATCCGGAGAGCTTGTTTATTGACTGAATGTTCTGAGACGTAACTCATTCCCAAGAGATGATAATTACCTGATAATTTCAGATCTTTAATGTTAGAAATATTGGTAAGAACAGTTAAATAACTTCTTAAAGACTCTATGAGTCATATTTGTCTTTTAACTTTTACTAGAATATGAGTTTCTTCATTAGCCTTTTCTTCTACCCACATAAACCTGCCAGAT
Organism: Myotis nattereri; assembly: GCF_964212035.1. NCBI lineage: Eukaryota > Metazoa > Chordata > Mammalia > Chiroptera > Vespertilionidae > Myotis > Myotis nattereri. Next base: position 47,700,972 of record NC_138089.1, read on the forward strand.
GTAGGAAGCCTCAACAAGGTCCTTTTGATGTGGTAGCATTCAAAAGAGAAACTTAGCATATCTGAAAGTATCACCTCAATCGCATCGCTTCCAGTAGGAAGTAACTTGTCCCTGATTTTAGAGAGAGAAGGTTAACTGAAGCCAGAGGCACCTTTGTTCTATCCCCTGACCTCCTCTCCCCTCCCACAGGCTGTTCTTGGAGTTCTCCCACCGGGCTGAGTCAGTGCTTCTGACTCATCTGTGAGCCCTTGGCTGTAATAGGAGCAGCAGCCAGCCTCTCTCAAGCAGGGGGTCAGACAGGGAAGGTCTCTGACACTGCTATTCAGTACTTTGGGGGACAAACAGCCTAGGGACAGGGTAGTGAGGCTAAGATTGCTGGACTTCATGGCACCCAAGGCAGAGCTCAGCTCCTCAGAGGAGAAAGTCCTGAGGAAAATGGCAAGTAGGGTCAACATGACAGAAGAGTGACAGGAATTTAAAGGAGGGATGATGACATGTAACTGTGGGTGGAGGCAGCTATTCTGAGTGCAGTTCACAGAACTTACAGCTCCGACAAAAATTCACACTGAGTGACTCTTAGATATCTGCAAATATCTGGGGAAAGATGAACATGGTTTGGCTTATTCGATTTGAACCTGGGTTAAATGCTATGAGGGATTTCCTGATGGAAAACTTCCAGCATTTGTATTCATCATGTAATTGTCACAGACTTGTTTCAATGGATTTTTGTGTTGTTGATGATGTTGCTATACAACACCATTTCTTTCTGGGAGACCTTTGGTGCAACTGATATAAAAACCAACTCTGAAATCAGATCACCACAGGAAAATTTTGATGAGGATGGTTTCCACTTAGAGAGAGTTACTATACATCATGCACTGATTAATCTCATAAGCGCACTGTATGGTCACAACTATTTTGCAAATTATAAGGTTGAGCCAATAGAGGGCAAGGCAGCTGTCCAGGTGTTAGGTATTCTACCATACTATAAAATACTGAAGCTGAGATTTATTGTCTGGCTACACTTATTCTTTGATTTGTCTTCCTACTTATATTTCTGAGAGACAATGTTGGGTGATTTTAAACCTTTGTGCTGGAGCATAAAAACAAACAAACACCTAAGAACATCAAAGTCAAGACAAGCTTAGAAGTCCTGGGATGTTGAAATTCTGACCAACATTATTGGTAGCCTATCTAGTATCCAATGTTCTCTCCTTATTCATGATGAAAAACTTTGTTTTATTTACTGGTTGACTTGGGGTGGGAGGGTTCTGGGAAATAATGTGTATCTCTAGTTTAATTTCCCAGCCTCCTTTTCAGACAAGAGTTGCCATGTGACACAGTTCTGACCAATAGGAAGTGAGTGGGTTGCTGAGGGAGGAACCTCAAGGAGAATTGCACAAACTGGGCAGGTACAAGCTTTCTTTCCTTCTTTCCTGGAGCACATCTATGATGCTGAAGATGGTGTAACCACTTGGGACAATAAAGAAATAAGCAAGAGACTAAAAGCCATGAGCTACGGATGGATAAGTGGAAAGGCAGAAGAAGTCTGGGTGAGGAATTCTTTTTATATGAGAAAAATAAAAGCCCTTTTTCTTAGAGGCACTGTGTGATAGATAGTGTGTTAAATAAAACCAAATATAATTCTTAACAAGTAAACAGATTTTTAAAAAAGACTTAAAAATAAAACAAGTTAGTATGGGCAAATCATATTAATTAGCTCATTTGCCTTCATAAAGGCAAATTAAAATTTATGATAGTGAGAAAATACCTTATACTGATAGTGGTGGGAGTGAGTTTTGGGGAATTACAGTTCTGCTTGCTGGTGGGAGTATAATCCGATTCAGTGCTGGTTGAGGTTGCTTTGGGGAGTATGCAGGAAGCTTTTTACAATGTGCATAAGTTTGTGACGAGCAATACCACTTCTACAAATTTATCCTATGAAAATGTTCAGATAGGTGTGAAGAGAATATTATCAAGACTTTATAATCATAGTGAAAATCTTTTAAAATTTGGCCCCAAATGGAGTTTATTAATGATTCAATCAGAATCATTTGGTCAATTTAAATGTATTCTAGAATCTCTATGTAAATATAAAAATTACATAAAATTGCAAATATCGTGCTTTAACATATAAAAGTCTAGGTTATAGATGGTTTATATCACCAATCACAGACATACACATACATACCTGTATCACATGTGTAATTTCTACAGAACACAATTATACTACACGCAACCTGCTTTTTAAAATTAAATACAATACCTCGCCATTTTAGTACCTTTACCACATTCTTTCGTAATAGTCTTTCATGCAGAGAAGTTTTCACAGTGGTTTTTTATAGTCTTCTCTACTGTCTTTTTGTGTGTGCTTGTTTTCTACTAATTTTAATTTTACTTCTTCCTCCTAAGGTTAGATAACACACCTATATTTATTCTTTTTAAAATATATTAATTTTGACAACCCCCTCCCAACCCTTTTGTACCTCTAGAAACATTGAGCATGGTGCAAAGTAAAAATTAAACTTTAATAAGTTCACATATTAACCAGTTTTTCCTGCACAACTCACTGAATGAAATACTTTTGTACAAGCCTTGGTATGGGCATATGTTAAATTGGTCTTCCATCTGGAAATCAAAAGTCTGAGCCTGATAACATAACCTTCCAGTGTTTCTCCTAGGGCACATCAGCCAGTTTTATCACTGGTCAGCATCCTCTATCCTGCTTCTGTGAGATGAAAGCATGCTTGATTTGGGGCATCTGTCATTGTTACATAGGACAGAACACTAAATAGCAGCCTTTGACTAGAACTGTCAAATCAAGATAGTGGATGGCTTATTTGGACAGATGAAATTGTGGAAAGACTTCTTTAACTTCATTCTAAAACTGAAGGGATGTATCAGAGTGGTGAATAGAAAATTACCAGAGAAGAAAGAACCAGAGAAGGTAGGCTGCGGGGAAAAAATAAAGACATTTTTCCCAAGGATGCCTTTGATCTTGGAGAAGCTCAAGTGTCCTTTGGATCAGAGAGCTGCAGGACAAGGCTTGCCAACCCAGCTACCATTGACAGGAGAACAACTGGACTACTCCAGCTATATTCAGAGCCGCCTCCACTTGCCACTCAGAAAAGCTTCCCCACCAAAAAGAGGTATTCTCATTTTCATTTTTCTGTTCATTTCCAACCTCATGACTCTTTCACTTTGGACTCCTATGTAGCCACAATTCTCCCTCTGGCCACAGAGGTCACCCACACAGGCATGAGGTGACAGGATGAGACACCATTTAGAAGTCATCTTTCTAATTGAGAGCCCTGTCATCGTCCCAGGGAGCCCGCCATCACACGGTGTGAGGGAGGAGACGCTTTTGAAGTGGCTGAAAGGTCATTCCTTCCCAGACAAGGTTTTCTGAAACTAGAGTCTGGGAGGAAAATGGCTTTGTGCCAATTCCAATACACAGTCAAACTCAAGGCGCAGCCTCACACGTCCACAAGATAGAAAGACAGGGAAAATAATGTGCTTTCGATGACTGTTCTTTTTCCCTGGTGCCTTATTATTTCATCCCACTTGGGAACTGTAAACATTTCTTACAGCTAACCAGAGAGAAGATGGTAAATAGAGAGCATTGCCATTTTTCAGTGGGGTTTATGGAGTTTGCTAACTTCAAATTCAAATGATTTACCCCCAAAAATAACTAAATAATTACATTCGTAGTGTTCAGGCAGTGCTTTTATTTATTTATTTTTATTATTAAAATATATTTTTATTGATTTCAGAGAAGAAAGGGGAGAGAGAGAGAGGGAAAGAGAGAGAGAGAGAGAGAAACATCAATGATAAGACAGAATCATTGGTTGGCTGCCTTCTGCATACCCCACTGGGGACGGAGCCCACAACCCTGCCGGGAATCGACCTGTCGGTTCCTAGGTTGACACTCAATTACTAAGCCACACTGACCGAGCCCAGGCAGTGCTTTTAAAGGTACTAAATTGCCGGGGTTTTTTTTAGCATTACCATGTGGCCAGGTATTGTACCTGGAAGTCCAGAGAATAAATAAACCATGGTTTCTGCCCTCTCAAATATGTCAGTCTGAAAGTTTCAGGGACTAAAATTAAATTGAGAATTTTATATTTTAATTAAATATAAAATTCTTGTTTCAGAGTATCAGCTAAGGACCCCAAAATAAGAACAACAGGGGCCAAGCAACCCCAAATGATAAAGTAAGGTACACAACCATCTCTGCAAGACTTGTAAACTGAGCAAGTCAGAATCCAGCTATACCAGTATTTGGAAAATTGTTCACTTATTTACAGGTTAAACAGACTTACCCCATGACCCAGCAATTCCTCTCCTAGGTATTTATCCCAAAGAAATGAAAACATATGCCCATACAAAGTCTTGTTCACAAATGTTCATAGCAGCTTTACTTGTAATAGTCACAAGTGGAAACAAATAGCCATCAATATGTGAATGGGTAAACAAACGGCAGTATATCAATAAATAGAATAGTACTCGGTAATAAAAAATGAACGACTGTAAAACAATGCAATAAGACAGGGGTCCTCAAACTTTTTAAACATGGGTCCAGTTCACTGTCCCTCAGACCATTGGAGGGCCGGACTATAGTTTAAAACAAAACTATGAACAAATTCCTATGCACGCTGCACATATCTTATTGTGAAGTAAAAAAACAAAACGGGAACAAATACAATATTTGTATTTGCATGTGGCCCGTGGGCCTTAGTTTGAGGACCCCTGCAATAAGACATAGTGATTCTGTTTACTTTAAACAAATCCAGCCAGCTATTTCTCCAGGAAAATGAGTTTATTCAGGAACAACAAAGAATTGCAATCTGAACATGACACCATGGTGAGCCACATTCAAGTCTGCTGAAACAAACCAGGGGAGGTGCCATAGCCAGTTTGGCTCAGTGAAAAGAGCATTGATCTGTGGACTAAAGGATCCCAGGTTCAATTCCAGTCAAGGGCATGTACCTTGGTTGCAGACTGGAGCGAAGGCAGCCAGTCGATGTGTTTCTCTCACATTGATGTTTCTCTCTCTCTCTTCTCCTTCCACTCTCTCTAAAAATCAATGGGAAAAATATCCTCAGGTGAAGATTAACAAAAAAAACAAACAAAAACAACAAGTGAGAGGAAAGTCTCGTACAGAGGGGAAGAGGAAGTCTGATGGATTATTGAAAACAGAGTGCTTGTACTTGGCAATCATGTAGGGGGTGAGAGCTCCCCCTCTGGCCTCCCTATTTCATTTTAAATATGGTTTCTGTTTACTAATTTTTTACAAGTCACAGAAACATCCTGTGAAAGGAAAGACGGTAGACACAAAAGAATATATATCCCGTTATTCCATGTATATAAAATTCTAGAATTTATATCAATTTACCCTATTGATTAGGGTAAAACTAATCAATAATAACAAAAACAGATGAATGGTTGCCTGGGACCAATTGATGGGGTAGTGGGTTGGAGATTAATTACCAAGAGGCATGAGGGAACTTTATAAAACGTGAAAATATTCTATATCTCACCTAAGGTTGGTTACTATATCCTTTGTATCATATGTAAAATATACCTTAATAACATTGCATTTTCCAAAGAGCCAGTTGTGCCAATATTAGTTCTCCTAATTATTTAAGGAAAGACTAGGAATTAGGGATTTTTTAGAAAGTAGAAAATTTCATTATAGAGAAACAGTTGGTGCAGAAGGAGGCGAAGAGAGGTGTTGCTTCTCATCAGAAGCTATCAAGGACTTTAAAAGAACCACTCTGATAACCTGACCTGTATTCCCTAGAAATTGTGGAATAAGAGGGCTGGTACCTTATGATGGAAATTTCTCAGTTTGAGAGGATGGATGGAATGTCTCGCTGAGCTGCAGATGAGGTGGCAGGAGTACTTCTGTGCTTCCAAAGTTTGATGGATCCAGGATTTGTGTTTGCTTCCTGAAGGTGAGGTGTGGATGGCACAGAAGGAAGCTGGGCTTCAGGTTGTCTTAAAATGATTCTGTGCATCAGGACCTGCTGAGAAGTGGGCCACAGGAAGTCAGTATTAAATAGTTGGGGGACAGTAATAAATAGTAGTCTAGGAAAGGCCTCTGTGAATGGAAGATCCTGAGAGCATCTAAGATCTCACACAAATGCTCCACAAAAGATTTAGCTTGTGTTTTGGACATTGACTTTACTCAGAAGGTTCTAAATTGTAAATGGACCCCACAAGCTGTTCAGTTGTCCCTTATCTCTTCTCCCACCAGCCCTGCCATCACTGAAGAGCCAAGAGTGGTACAACATGGGACAGAAAAGGAGAATAGAAGAGTGAGCTAGGAAGTTGAGACTCACTCCCCAGTCTCAGAACTAGATTAGAGAGTGGAGGTTTTAAATTGAGTAAGAAATTGTGACTTTGATATGAGAAGGCATTGGGTTTTTTTAATGCCTTAAAAATGATATTAATATAAGAGATCACTGGAACAACTAAAGGAATTCAACCAGCTCCCTATTAGACTTTTGGGGGGAAAAATGAGTTCACAGGGTTACTTCGCTGGGTCAGTGGTGAGCAAACACAAACAATGGCTATCTAGTTGCATCCTCAGTGCCTTGATCATTGACTAAACTGGTTGAAATGTAAGTTCAATGTAATGTTTTAAAAGATTACTTCTAGGACAAAATGCCATCTGACTAGCTTTCTACCTTGCCCAAGTATTAAAAAAAATATTCAGGCAGCAGGTGTAAGTCTTCGGGCCACAGACATATGGAGGCTCAACCTTGCCAATTCAATGTATTAGGGAGGAATTTAAGGGTAACTAAAAGTATTTGAGGGGGATATCCAAGAGGGAGTGGGTCACAGGTATTGCCAGGAGTTAGGCACGGGCACACCAAATTTTACCCCAATGGTCTACTAACACAGGATGGCATCCATGGCTGATGTCTTGCAGCACATCATGGTTTTTGGTTGTGTGCTTTACACAGGCTAAGCTCACACTCAGCTCGCTCCTGATATAGACAGTTGAACCTAACCAATGAACGGACACTACAGGAACTTTCTCCTCAACTTGCATCATTAAGATGTTGGGAAGTCCCACCAAGTCAGAAGGTGATGCCCATGAAAATGATTTTGAACTATAAAGCAGTATATATTGATCTGACAGATAGTTATTATCTTGATAAGTAGTTTTCTAGCAAGAATTAAAAATTAAATCCTGAATCCTTCTTACATTTTTAAGTTAAGACTTATTTTAGTTCCACAAAGATTACCTCACTACATTTCAGGCCTGAAAAATATGTGGATTTCTTTTTTTTCCAAAAAAAATTGGAAAATGAGCCTCCCTCTGCCCTTTTGGAACAGGCACTGTTGGCTAGATGTCACCCCCATCATTCTCCTACTCCTGCTCCAACCAGACCAGGACACGCTGGTGCCAAACAGTGGTTCCTGTGGTTCCTAAATGGTCTGGCCAACCCAGGCTTCCAGCTGAAGTGAGTAGTGGAACTGTCAGCCTGTACACAGGACGACATTTCCTCCTGCCAGCTGTAAGCAGCTTGTCGAGGCTGAGCAGGGCAGGCTGGCTTTCGGAGATAGACAATGACATGGATATGCCAATAGTTCCCTGCTTTCCTCCATCTGCTGTCAGAGCTCTGTGTCAGCAGCAGTGCACTGTGCAAGGAGGCCTTAGGGTTCACCCTGAATTCTCCTCTCCTTTCCTCCACCTTCCTTCAGGGAGTCCAAGCTCCTTGAAGTTGAAATTCACAGCAGCTTACATCATTATCTGCTCAAACACGTTGACTTTAGTTAGTCTTTCTTTCCCCCATCCATCCTTTCCTCCCTCTTTTTCTCTCTTTATTTCCTAGTCTGATGAAAAATAAATACCAGTAGGTAGCAATGTGAGCAGGGGAAGATACCTTTGGCAAAGAAAAAGGAAATTAGGGCAGGCCAGTCTCTCTGTTTCTCATATAAATGTGAGTGAGATATATGTATTCAGTATGTGTATATTTTATAATAGTTTATTCTTATTCTTTTATTTATATAGTAATCTGATTAGCCTATTGACTATTAAGTGATAAGAATATATAAACTTATATATAATTTAGAATTTATATTCAGATATATATAAAATATGAAATGACTATATATTATATAATAAAGAAAAGATATAGTTATTAAAATATACTAGATAGTAGCAGCATGGGCAATTATACCTGCAAGAATTATAGCAATAGTAGTGATCATAATCACAATAATAAGAGCTACTTTGACTTCAGGTAATCTTCCTATTAAGAGATTTACATACATTATCTCATGTAATCCTAACAAGTATCCCATGAAGAAGTAGTATTTTTCTTATTTATATAATAGAAGAAACCAAAGTTGAGAGATATAAACTAATTATATCAAGGTCACCCAACTTGTAAATGGTAAGTGTTGGATTAGAACACAAATTTCCTTATCTCATAAGTCCTCTGCTCTTAATTATTAAATTAGGTCAACTTCTGTGGGACCATCTCTTACTACCTGCCTGCCATTTTTCTCTCATTTGGGGAAAAACAGATTTATTTTTTGGTCATTTGTCTCCACAGATCTTCCAAAGTCACAATCTACAACCTGGACTTGTACCCTGACTGGAATCAAACCATGACCTCCTCCTGGTTCATAGGTCGATGCTCAACCACTGAGCTATGCCAGCCGGGCAGTTCCTTTTATTTATTCATGTCTTCCTTCCCTCTAAACAGCTCTTGGTATTTCAGTGCTAAGTGTGACTATTTAGTGAAAATGTTTCTAATGGGACCAGAGCCATCTGTTTCTTGATGGGTTTGCTTCAGAAGACCACTCTTTATTCCTGCTATTTCTTAATATAAGTAGAGATATTTCACTTGTGCTCTGCCATAACTTCTGTGACTGGGTTGATGTGCTTTGTGCCAACTACCAAAAGATGTTTTTCTTTTTTCCTTTTCCTTCTTCTTTGTTCTTCCTCTAGCAGTGCAGCAATAATCTTAATGTGTCTGCTACTGTGTTTTAATAGTCAATTTAGGCTGACTATTAAAATAAAATAGTACACCATAAAACCACTGCACAGATAAGCACCCTCCAAATGGTAGATTCCAAGGAGATGGTGTTCTTTCAAGGGGCAACAGAGGGCACAGGGTTTCAGAGAGGAGGGAGGATAGTCTGATGGCTCCATGCCATTGCCCTCAAGTTCAGTCTGTTATTTACCTTTCATGCTGGTTTCTGTTTGCTGAGATACCTGACTCAAGTGTTAAAGAAAAATCACTGACACTTATTAAAACAGCAAGAAAGACTTTACTAAAGATTCTTGTGATAGGGGTGTTGCAACAGAGGAGAGGAATTGGTTCAACTCTGAATACCACAATGACTGTTGAGTATTTATAACCAAGAAACAGGGTGAGGGTGTCAGTGGATGGAAAATTATGAAGAGGAGACATCGAGGACTTTGGGGGAACCCTGCTGACTAATCAAACAGGATTCTTACTAAACACAGGCCAAGGACTCAGGCATCAAAGGTGGGGGATCCAAAAACATTGATCAGATATCAAGGATGGGGGAACACAGAGCAATTTATTGTTAAGACGGTGCTGGACAGGCCAAAGACAGGACAGGGGCCAAGGTAGAGCCTGGTTAAAAAGAGAGCTTAAAGGAACATGACTAAAATTAGGTCAGGAAGTCTTTGTCACAGGGTGGCCACTAGATGAGACACTGTAAGCCTATTATCTGGTACATGGTCTTCTCTATCACAGAGCAGTCCTGTGCAGAGAGGACCGGAGACGAAATCCCATAGGGCAGTGGTTGGCAAACTCATTAGTCAACAGAGCCAAATATCAACAGTACAACGATTGAAATTTCTTTTGCGAGCCAAATTTTTTAAACTTAAACTATATAGGTAGGTACATTGTTATTAACTTAATTAGGGTACTCCTAAGGCTTAGGAAGAGCCACACTCAAAGGGCCAGAGAGCCGCATGTGGCTCACGAGCCGCAGTTTGCCAACCTTGGCCATAGGGCATCTCCAAGTGTCTTATGTTCCTAGGCAGAGTACAAGGACCTAGGAGAAATAGCAATTTTCTCCCCTTGCCAAATCTAATTAACAATTCAAGTAAGAATGAACCTAAAGCAAAATTAGGAATAGGTTATGTTTTCAGACCCTCTGAGTCATTTTTGGATTCCACTTCTACATAAACCCTCACCAAGTCTCTCTTTGACCTCATCCTGCTTTCTGATTTCTTCCCAAATTTTATGTTTTTATTACACACACACACACACACACACACACACACACACACACACACACCTAGAGGCTCAGTGCACAAATTCATGCTCATGTGGGGTCTCTCTGGGTGGCCTGCAGGGATCAGGCCGACACCCGCAGTCCAATGCTGCCTGCAGCTCCTACTTGCTGCTCCTGCTCTTCCTGGCCCCACTGTGCTGGCTGAGGGCTCATGCCCAATCAGTCCTGATCTGGAGAGGCTCGTGCTGCCACAGCAGCGCTCGCTATGTATGAGCCCTGCATCTGGCACCCTCCCAAGGGGAGTGGCCTGTGGGACTGGGCTGAAACCAGCTCTCCGCCATTTCCCAAGGGGTCCCGGATTGCGAGAGGGCACAGGCCAGGCTGAGGAACCCCACCAGTGCATGATCGGGCCAGGGAGGGGTCTCAGGAGGGAACCAGGGTGTGTCCAGCACATCTCGCTCAGTCCCGATCAGTCAGACCCCAGCAGCAAGCTAATCTACTGGTCAGAGCATTGGCCCCTGGTGGTCAGTGCACATCATAGCAACTGGTCGACTGGTCAACTGTCTGCCCCCTGGTAGTCAGTGCACATCATAGTGAGTGGTTGAGCAGCCTTAGCATATTACACTTTGGTTGGTTGTTTGCTTGTTCTGCCATTCGGTCTATTTGCATATTACCCTTTTATTATATAGAAGATATATACAATCCCTTGCTCCTCTGAAATTTCTTCATATAAGACATGCTGGATATAATGCTTGAACCATGGGATATGTCCAATAGATATTGTGGTAATATAGTCAGGGAAACAGATTAGATCCTGGGAAGGGGGAAGGCTTTTGGTCTCTTATAAATCATGTCATATAGATTGTTGCCTACTTTGTGGATTTACAAATTGACCTTGACCCTAGATTCTTGAAGGTTTTATCTCAAAACCTGCCTGTTATCAGGCAACAAGGGAACCTTCAGGAAAGATCATTTTATACTTCAGTTCTTGCTTTTTTTTTTTTTTTCTCTAAAATCCTGGATCAGGTAATACCATGTCAAGCGTTAATGAAAACAGACAGGAATCTGGGAAGAACTAGACAAGCTCACACTTATCAAGTCTGAAATTAACTGGTTAGAGTCCTTTTTTATCAGAAAGAATATTTTTCTAAATTTAAATCTGCAGTCTCTCAATTATAAATTTCATCAGAATGTAAGACTTTGCATTGACTAAATGAATAAATCAGGCTTTAAATGAGAAGATCTTACAGAGCTTATGTATGTGCACCTATGTTGATTTATACAGAGCTATGTTTAGTTATGCTCCATGAGTAAATGTTAGCTCTAAATCTTATAATAGGTCCTAGCACTGAGGAGTAGCTTTAGATTGTGTTAGCCATTTGCATCTTCAGACTATCCTCTTCTTTCAGAGATTGATACTGCTCTGATCTGATGTACCTGAAAATCCATGCACAAGTCTGTTTTTCAACTCATTTTCTATGAGTAGTCCTCAGTTTGCTTTGGTTCCTTTGAGAGTAGAGAACATGTAAGTTCAACACAAAGGGAGAAAAAGCTTAACATGTCAGTACTAGAGTTAGAGTGAGGATGAGAACCTAAAAGCAACCCAGGAGGGTTCCACTAGCTATTGGTGAGTCCTCTACTGCTCCCATGGGCTGTAGATAGCTCCTACTGTCCACACAAGGCATGTTGCTACTTCTCCATTAGACCACAAACGAGTAAGAGTCAGCTCTGCATGGAGTGCCTTTAAATGCTGACATTCTAATGGGATTTGTGAACCAAAGAGACAGGATATGGCTTCCTCTATGCCACGTATAATCCATGCTCTCCTGAGAGATTTAACAGTTAGCAGTGGCCAAGTAGGATGCTTTCAAATTGCTTTGTTTTCTTTAATCACAATAAGATAAAAATTGTGGGGAAACAACGAGCAGAGGGCAGTCCAAGGCTTTCCCTTGGTTTTTATTTCCTATTAAATGCAATGAGAAGCAATATCCATATATTAGTTGCTCTGCCTCCAGCACTAGACTGTAAGAGGGGAAGGTCTTCAATTCTCTATGGGGTCCTAAAGCCCAGGGCTGGCACTTCCTACTCAGTGATCAGGAACAGATACTGGGATGGTGCCCAAGGCAGACTACAGAACCACTGTAGTCATCAATTCCAGCAAAGGAGGGCCTGATTCTAGGAGGAATCACAGGGACTACAGTAAAGTAGAATCACAACTTCCTTGTCTATTTTTAAAAATCCTTCCCTGATTTATAAAAAAGCTCAAACAGCCCAGCTGGCATGGCTCAGTGTTTGAATGTTGACCTATGAACCGGGAGGTCATAATTCAATTCCCAGTCAGGGCACAAGCCCGGGTTGCAGGCACAATCTCCAATGTGGGGTGTGCAGGAGTCAGCCGATCAATAATGCTCTCTCATCATTGTTGTTTCTATCTCTCCCTCCGTCTCCCTTCCTCTCTAAAAATAGTAATAATAACAACAATAATAATAATAAACCTTAAATATAGAAATACTACGCGAACAGACTTTAAGTAAGGTATCTGCTGTCATGCAACCTCCATTAGGGAAGATATGCAGCCTATATTTTTTAAAATGGCACAGGACAATGGTATAACTCACATTGAGAATAAAGGAAGCAAACCCTTAGTCCCATCTGTTTCCCTGAGGGAAAAAAAGTCACCTGGAGGTCCAGATACTTCAAGCACCTCCTATGGGATTCTTCACCCACTCCACTCCCTCACCCCAGATCTTCCAGAAAAAACTTACTAAGTCTATCTATATTCAGTTTGGATTCACATAGACGATTAGGCAAAAATATAGAAAACAATAACCTTGAGATGGAGGATAGGAGTTCTTATCATTATAACTTCCCTTTTGCTGACCTTTATGCACAAAAGGCTTTCCTGGAACAAGTCCTGCATATTTATCTTGATGGGGCTTCAGAACTTCTCAGAGACTAGATCACGGAATGTAGAGAAACCAAGACAGTGATTTCAAAAAGTTAAATGTAGTAAAAATTAATGAAGTCTGTTTTATTTGAGTCTTGATCTTCCCTTGCCATTTCAATTCCATGTTATAAAAGAAATCAGGCAGATCTAAATTTATACTCGTTCTAGAACCATGAAAAAACTAGAGAAGGCAGATATAGGCTCATAGGAAGACATATTTCCTAACCAGCCTTATAAATGTGATAGAGGCTTTGAAAACAGTACTGGGAATCTGCAGAGCAGAAGGGTCCAACCACATATAGGGAGTGATGCAGAAACTTTTTATCAAAAGAAACCATCAACAAAAGCACAAGAAAGCCCATTGCATGGGAGAACATATTTATCAATGTTATCTCTGATAAGGGTTTAATCTCCAACATTTATAGGAAACTTATACAACTTAACAAAAGGAAGATAAACAATCCAATCAAAAAAATGGGCAAAGAACCTAAACAGACTTTTCAAAAGAGGACATTCAGAAAGCCAAGAGACATATGAAAACATGCTGAAAGTCACTAATCATCCAAGAGATGCAAATCAAAAGAACAATGAGGTACCATCTCACACCTGTTAGAATGGCTATCATCAACAAATCAACAAACGACAAGTGCTGGAGAGGATTCGGAGAAAAAGGAACCCTCCTTCACTGCTGGTAGGAATGCAGACTGGTGCAGCCACTATGGAAAACTGTATGGCGTTTCCTCAAAAAATTAAAAATAGAACTGCCATTTGACCCAGTAATACCACTTTTAGGAACATATCCCAAGAAAACAGAAATACCAATCAGAAAGGATATATACACCCCTACATTCATAGCAGCACAATTTACAATAGCTAAGATTTGGAAACAGCCTAAATGTCCATCAGCAGATGAACGGATTAGAAAACTGTGGTACATCTACACAACGGAATACTATGCTGCTATAAAAAAGAAGGAACTTTTACCATTTGCAACAACATGGATGGAACTGGAAAGCATTATGCTAAGCGAAATAAGCCAGTCAGTGAAAGATAAATACCACATGATCTTGCTCATTTGTGTAATATAAAGAACATTTAAACTGTTGAACGAAAATAGATAGAGGCAAAGAAGCATCAAACAGACTGTCAAACTACAGGGGGAAGGTAGGGGGGCGGGTAAGAGATCATCCGAAGGATTTGTATGCATGCATATAAGCACAACCAATAGACACAAGACACTGGGGTGGGGGCGGGGGGGCGGTGTGTGAGGGCAAGTGCCAGGGGGTAGGCAAGGCCAGGAGTAGGTCAATGGGGGAAAAAAAGAAGACATATGTACTACTATTTGTAACATGTTAAACAATAAATAAATAAATACAATTTTTAAAAAAGAGTGATGCACAGATCTTTTCTTACCTTGAACAATTGAAGAGATAATCTTTTGGATTCCTTCCAACTTTGAGTTTCTATGTCACTGAACAAGATAGCAAAATCTTGGTAGCAAAAATTGAATATATAAACATCTTATAGCCATAAAAAAGGGGATAATAACTCAGAGAAAAGAGTTATAAAATTACTTATTTATTTACTGACTTCTTACTGAAGAAATTTTAGGACTGATGAAATATAGTAGGGCATAAAGTCCTGAGGAAGGATGGCATCTAAAACAAGAAAACCTGAATAAGGATTCTTTTCTCTCTCCACTTAAAAGTTTGATGAGGTTGGAGTAGACAGACATCAGTAGACTATAAGGCAAGATGACAATCACATTCTTATATGATTTGAGGAGGAATTTAAAGAAAAAATGATGTAAATTTCCTACTACATAATAGTTTTAAAGTAAATATTAGTTTTCAAATATGCTAATTTGTAAAGACCTTTGGGCAGAAATGTTCTATTTTAAATAATAAAGCAAAACTATAAATACAGTGAGGAAGTGTATAGTATCATTTCTTTTATAAATCAGTTCTATAGGAACAGCTTTAGTTAAAACTAGAAATGATATGCAGTAGGAACTTGAGACTATGTCAAATGAAAAATATGTGACTATTTTCAATAGCTTGCAAAATACAGCCAGCTCAGTCTATCACACTCTCTTAGCGTCTCAATGATGAAAAACCTACTTAGCTTCTTCACCTGGTTTAGAGTTGAAATCTACCAGTTGACTCAGGTAATTAAGACTTCCAATGTTTGCTAAGAAAAAAGGCCTACTGTACTTCTGCTCTTGACATTCCAACTGGTAATGATTTGGCTTTTTCTAAGTTTCAAGAAAAACAATTTTTATTTTAATGCATACATTTGGAAAACTCAGAAAAATATGCCTGAGCTAAAGCATAAGTACAGGAAAATGTAACAAAGTTTTATTTTCCAGTTTCCCCAGAAATACAAAATAAAAAACAAACCTAATCAAGTAAGCAAGCAATCAATCAAACAATTTTTTTTAAAAAAAGTAATATAACTGGAGAAAGCAAAATTCAAGTTTCCCATAGTCTAATTCTAAGATTTTATTGCCAATACTGTTCCTGAAATTTTAATACAATACTTTTTGTTTTGAGAAATCCTGAATTAACCAAACAAAAAGAGATACTCCATTTGCTACTGCTATATAAGAAAATCACCCCAGAACTTAGAGACTTAGTCGCTTAAAACAGTTAACGATCACTTATTTTAATTATGAATCCACACTATTGACAGGGCTTTGTGGAACCACAAGGCATTGTCTAGGAGAGCTTGAATGGAGGGTGGAGAATGTGAAGAAGCTGGTGAGTGGAGTGCAGATAGCAGAGTACTAAACTTTACATAAAGGGAAAAGACAACAGTATTCACAGGGTGAAAGAGGATGAGTAGTCACTGGGAGCACAGGCTTTATAGTCAGAGAGACCTAAGTTCAACTTCCAGCCCTAGAGGCAATGTGATGTTGAATGAAACTCTGAGCCTCAGTCCTCTCATCTATACAATGGGATGACAACATTTCCTATATTGAGCAAAGTGAGCATGTGCACATACCATTAACACCATGCCATTTATTGCAGCAGTGGAATATCAGAGCACAAAGCCCTCAGTGCAGAGGCCCTGGTTGGATGCCCCACTGAAAGGAATCTTTCCCTACAATGCTCTGCATGTCAACAGAGCAGGGGCATGTGTCAGGAAGACGACCTAGTTAGAAAGGAGGAGCCAAAAGAGCTCACCCTCTGTTTGTTATGATGAGCCAGTTCCATGTTAAGCTACTGAATAACAGACAGAAACAGGAGTCCAAGGTCCTCTATATTTGTCTCTATTCAACCTACTTCACAAGATTGCTGTAAAGATGAATGTAAAATGTTCAGCAGAGCACCTGACATGTGTTAAACTCTCAATAAATGTTAACTATTATTGCATTATATTGGGTTCCTCCTACTTTCTTAGGTATCCTCCTTCAAATATAAAGTGATGGGATTCATAGAAGAAATTCTCTCTATAAGCATGTTATTGTTGTAAACATTATGTTTTTTTGTTCAGAGGGCTGTATTAGTGATTGGTAAAATCAGCAGCCATTTATCCTCCTGGATCTGTGGATTATTTGGAGGTCAGCAGAGAGGGAGCAGGCAGATCTAGGCTGAGCTTGGTTGGGCTAAACTTAGCTCTACACCATATGTTTCTAACCCCTTTCTGGAAGCAACAGTAAGCCATGGCATGCTCATCTCAGGGTGATGAAGATGCAATGGGAAACAAGCAGAAATGTACAAGAACTCGAGTTTTAGACTCAACACTGGCACACTGTCACTTCCACAATATTCTAGTGGGCTAAGCAAATATGCCATTTGGCCATATCTGAAGTCCTGGGGAGGGAAAATAAACTTCACCTCTTTAGTAAAAAGAAATACAAAGTCACAGAGGGAATAGATGAGTCCATTACTGCAATCTACCACAATGATAGACTTGGAAGATTAGTTTGTAAGCCACAGAAGGGTAGATAGGTTATAAGAGATCTTTGTGCAACTTCTAAAAAGATCAGAGAGCATGGAACCCAAAGCCCCTTGCCTGGCCTGCACTGGGTTCACTGGGTTGAATAGTGCCCCCTCCCCACCCCACCCCCGCCAAAAAAAAAATCATGTCCACCTGGAACCTATGATTGTCACCTTATTTGGAAATAGGGTTTTTGCAGATATAATTGTTGAGATGAAGTCATGTCACATTCGGGTGGGTCCTAATCCAATGGCTGGTATTCTTATACAAGGGAAATGTGGGCATCATTACACACACAAAGGAGAATGGCATGTGAAGGCACAGAATGCACAGGGGACAAAGCTGGGGGAAGACAGCGGCAGAGATTGGAGTGATGTGTTCAAAAGCCAAGGGACTCCAAAGATTGCTGGCAAACACTAGGAGCTAGAGGCATGGAACATTCTCGCTCAGAATCTACAGAAGAAACCAACCCTCCCAACACCTTGATTCCATTTCAGAGTTCTAGATTCCATACCTGGGCTTAAATATCAGAAATGTATTCTCTCACAGAAAAGCTTGCTGCCTCCTGTCTTCGCTGAGTAATTTTGGGCTCTATAGAAGGCCAGGCAGTAGATTGATCCGAGAAGAGCTCATTTCCATAATATCTCAAGATCACACTTCCTCAGAGCCAATAAAATAAAGCAATCAACATTTCTCATAGACACACATATCTCTTTCATCAATAATTCCAGGGAGAATCAAGTGCGGTGCTGATGTCTTCAACTTATAGTGAATCTTAAACTTCGTCTCAAATTACTTCCAAGAGATTTGGCCCATAATTCTGGGTTGGAAGTCTGTTTCCAACATCCCTACTGTCAAGTTTTAATTACTTCCTGCGGGGGATCCTTCTCCTCTTAGTCCCTGAGATTATTCAGAAGAGAGACATCTGCTTGCTGCTAAACTGAAACGCTACTTCCAGCTACAAAGAGTTTTTTTCTTCCTTTTAAAAAGTTCCCTCCAACTAGTGAAGAATAAAGTATGTTTTCTTCTAGAGGAAAAAAAGGCACCTGCTTTGCTATCGGAACTATAAAAGCCTCTTACCTATCTTCACTAATCCCCAAGAGGACTCTCCTTGCTATTTTCTTAGAAAACTGGGGGTTTAACCTACATATAATGGCCAAGGTTAATTAAGTAAACCCCACCACCAGATTTCCCTGGAAAGCTGACAAAATGGTATCTTTCACAACCTGGATCAGTTAAAAAAGTAAAGTGATGGACTAATGCAACAGAATAGCTAATTAAACTGGAAATACACTAACTACTTGTACCCTAAGGTTGCATGCAGACATGACAAAGTTCTAAATAGATATGCACAGGCAATTAGGAAACAGAACGCTATATAAAGTGATCATTATTTCAAAGTATAATTACTGCAAGAAAATTAGAGGAGGAGAGGTGGGCACAGGACAGTCCTAAAGCTGGAATCCACAGAGCATGGGGGGAAGGGACTATCGGTGTTGGAAATGGCTTTGACATTTCCTGGCTGGTAACCGTGGGCAATTCATTGAAAATCCAGTGCCTCAGTCTCCTTATACAAAGCCCTTAGCACACTATCTGCACAAACACTCAAAAACAAATAGTTTCATGTGTTCTGTTGTCTTTTCTTTCCTGCCATGGGGATGGAAATCTTCTTTTGCTGGCCACTAGGTGGAGAAAGCAAGCCTTTTACAGTAATTGAATTAAGGCCAAATCGTCCTGACCTAAATAAATACAGACATTTAAGGAGAGAATTCTCTTTTTCTTCTTCTCCTTCAGAACTTCAGACAGCACGAACAGGGAATCCGGAGAGATGTTTGGGAAACTTTTGTGCAGTTCACATGAAAGTGTTTGATTGTTGAGAGCGCTCCCGCCCTGAGGCACTAGAATCCACTCAGGGAGGGTCCTAGGCAAATTATGAAGTTCACAAAGCCAGCTTTCCCACACTTTCCCGGCCTCCATGCCCTAATCTCTTCTCACATGCATGTCAAATGGGAACCTGCCCAGTATTTTCTTTCTTTCTGAGGTATTATATAGTTGCTGATTCCCAGGGGTGTTTGCATTTGAAAATGAACTCCCTGGATAAATTGAGCTTTCTTTAATCTGCAATAAAGTAGTAAGGAGAACCCCTTAGACCTACATCATAGAGTTCTTGTGAGGATCATTTAGTTGATACACGTGCAATCACTTGAGAACTGAAATTTTATACAAATAAAAATGTCTATTTGGGTGGAAGATATAAATTTCATTCTTTAAGGAAAAAAGATGAGAAGGCCAAAAGACTCTTGAGGAAGAATCCAGGTTGCAAGGGGACGAGGTGATATAAAAGGACATGGTTGAAGCTTAGCTGTTAAACAGCTGTAGGTGTGGGTGGTAAGAGGAGAGGGGTCCGTGTTTATGGAGTTGTGCAAGCATTTCAAACAAAATGTTCCTGAAGATGAATCCATATCACCACTATGTTTCTGCCCAGTGACGTTCTAGGTAAAGCTATTATAGCTCTTTCCAGCGTAAGTTCAGGTAGCTCCAAGCTCCATATTTCCTTGCCTTATGCTACCTTTCTTTCTCACCTTGTTGGCAAAGTCTCTTTTTATTTGCTTTCATACTTATTTTTATCCTCCTATCACTGACCCTTCAGAGGCCTAAATATAACATATAAGTGTAAATTCCATATTTTTCCTTACAAAAGTTTCTGATTCTCAATTTAAAGTATCAATTTTCAATTACTCTGTTCCATGTGCATAAGACATTTGGATGTGATATTATATGTCTTCTAAAGGGCTTCCTTTCTCTGTTGACTGCAAAACAAAGACTTGAGTGTAAGCAGTTTACCTGGAAGTACAAGTAACATGGGTAGGTGTGGAGCAAAGAGATTCAGCGAGAAAATAATGGGATATTATAAAGTTTGCTTCCCCAAGGACAACTGGAACTTAATCCTGTAGAGAAACTCTGGGAATGGCACAAAATACTTTTTTTTCCCTAGAGATAATCAAGATTATTGTAAATTGATATTGTGGAAAAGCACAAGTCCCTACAATAGCTAAAATAATCTTGACAAAGAAGGATAAAGTGGGAGGAATTACTCTGACTAATGCTAAGGCTTATGGTACAGCTAAAGTAATCAAGAGTGTGTGGTATTCTTGGAGGGACAGAGACATAAATCAATAAAACAGAATAGAGGACCCATAAACAGAAACAAACAAAAATGCCCAACTGATTTTTATACAAAAGCAAAAGAGAAATTAACTGGAAGGGGACGAATTGCCTTTTCAATAAATGGCACAGAAACAATCAGACATTGACAGGCAAGAGGAAGAGAGAGAGAGAGAAAGAGAGAGAGGGAGATCATGAACTTAAAGGCAAAATGTAACACTATAAATAGTTAGGAAAATCAAAATCTTTCCTCTATTTTATGTTGTGTAACTAAAGTATGTCACCTCTGTATCATAACAACATTTTATTTAATTCCATTATTTTTGAGAGTTATAGCTAAGAGTGCAGACTGTGAAGTTCAAGTACTTGGGTTTGCATCATAGCTTTTCTACTCATCACTCTGTGACTCTGAGCATATTCCATAAATCCTCTATCCTTCTGGTTGTGTCTTATTTATTTATTTTTTTACCTGTGAATGGGAATAATAATAATAACAGCCTCAGCCTTTGTGTCAAAGGGAAGTCAGAAGGATTAAGTCAGTTAGCATGGAAGCCTGTAGAATAGTACACTAAACACCGTAAGAACTCTGCAAGTATTAGCTGTTTCCTCATATTTAATTTTGAATATTTACATACATTATTCATTACGAGGGTGTTTTCCAAACCCATTGTCAAAGGCCTATTGATTGAAAGAAATAAGAACCTTGCCTTTTGATCACTTGCACACACAGAGAGGTGATGTAACATAGTTGGATGCTTTTTCTTTTCTTCTTTTTTAAGGGAAGCTGTTTCCAATCTTATTTTGCCAATGAAATAACATATTTGGGTTATTAAAAGAAGACAATAGACACCCATCTGAGATCTCAGCTTCATACAAAGATTACAAATGGTTTGGAACAGCAATCAAAGTGAAGGTATAAAGTGAGGGGAAGATTAAATATAGATGAGGGAATTATGCACTAGAATGAAAACAGTGCCAACAAGAATGATGCTTCAAAATACAGATTCCCCCCTCCCCCCAATGTTAGAATTCATTTCTAGAGCTTATAATGCAAGACCTGTGGGCCCCAAATTAAATATTATTTTCCTGGTTTTGAGAAAACCTGTTCTTTTCAATATTCACTAAAATTTATGAGAAAATGTAATATATTCTTATCATATGGTCACTTTCAAATGTCTGTTCTGCTAATGCATTTAGGGGTTTTATTTCATATGTTCTTTGGCCTCTATCCAGTCAAAATGTGTGTCTTGATTTCATGCATATTCTGAAAGTTAAAGCCAATTTCTATTTGTATTTTGCATAACCAACCTAATTCTTAATCCTTGGTGTGTTTTTTTTTTGTTTTTTTTTTTGTTTTTCTTTTTTGTGTTTTTGTTTTACATTTGCATGGTATTTCTAAAATGCTAATCAATTTCAA
The DNA here is from genome assembly GCF_964212035.1 of Myotis nattereri. Classification (NCBI taxonomy): domain Eukaryota; kingdom Metazoa; phylum Chordata; class Mammalia; order Chiroptera; family Vespertilionidae; genus Myotis; species Myotis nattereri. The sequence goes on from NC_138089.1 coordinate 47,722,679, forward strand.
AATTATCTGTAAATCTTCCTTCTAAAACTTTTGTTCTACTTACCTATACTGTTATCATTGCTAGGTAAAAACAAGACCATTTGGCCCTAACCGGTTTGGCTCAGTGGATAGAGCGTTGGCCTGCGGACTGCAAGGTCCCAGGTTTGATTGCGGTCAAGGGCATGTACCTTGGTTGCAAGCACATCCCCAGTGGGGGGTGTGAAGGAGGCAGCTGATTGATGTTTCTCTCTCATCGATGATTCTAACTCTCTTTCCCTCTCCCTTTCTCTCTGTAAAAAATCAATTTAAAAAAAAGACTATTTGTCAGTTTCTTGTTGTTGTTGTTTGTTCTGTATGTGAATTACTTTGGTTTCTTTCAAACATTTTAGAATTGGTATTATGTTAACAGAAATTGACTATTTTCTTGAGTCTTGCTCCTATTATAATCCCCAAACTAAACTAGATTATCTGTTGTCAATTTGGTACCACCACATACAATGCCTAGGCTAGGCATATTACATGTAGAGTTTCATTTTATTCTCACCAACAGCTTGACAATTTAGATACTACAGTTATCCCTGTTTTTAAAAAAATCATTTTTAGGTACTATTTTGAAATCCCATCCTGGTGCTATTGGTGGAGTTTAAAGAGACCTTCCACCAACATTTAGCTGTGGAGCAGACCAACCTGGAGGGACATTTCTTAATTCTATTCCAGGAGTGGGGCTGATGGGAGCCCCTTTATAAAACTTGGGACAAAGAGAGCAACAGGATATCAGGGATACTTAGAGAAAGAGGAGGGCAGAATGAGAGGGGACCCAAGATCATTTGTTAGTATCATTTATGAAAATCAGTGCCAATTACTATAGAACTTCTTTTCTAAAGAAAGAAAATAAAAACTACTAGAGGTAAAGTTATGAAAAAATACTTTTTGAAATGTTCAAATTCCCTCTTTCTTAAAACTTCTCTAATATTTCACCTCTCTCTACCTCAAACTTTATTGAATCTTTGCTTATTATCACCCTCTTCCCACTTGTCCCTCTAGTAAATAAATTTCCTTTTTTCTTCTAAAGTTAAATCAATGCTCTTGTTTTCATTGTATCGGGTACCTACTTTTTCTTTCTCTTATATTTAATGTTTTGTTTTTAATCTATAATATATTCCATTCTCTTCCATAATAGAAAGACTATTTCCTTAACTTCTCTCAATGTCATCCCATAATCCTCAGCTAAGAGATAATTTCTGTTACTATTTAGGCATCCTCATTTGACAATTACTTATTGATCAATTACTATTTTCCAGACACTGTCTTAGGCACTAGAAATGCAGAGACAAAGACACAGTGGTACTGCCATTTTATCAGCAGTTTTGCTTTTCATGATTTCAGTTACCTATGTTCAACCAAGTTCTGAAAGTATTAAATAGAAAATTCTAGAAATAAACAATTCATGATTTCTAAATTGAGTGCCCTTATAAATAGCATAATAACATATTGCACTGCCCTACTCCATCCTTCCCAGGACATGAATCATATCTTTGCCCAGCGTCCCCACGCTGTACACACTCCTCACCCTTTAGTTACTTAGTAGCCATCTTGGTTATTAGATTGACTGTCACTGTATTGCAGTGCGTGTGTTCAAGTAACCCTTATTTTACTTATAATGGCCCCAAAGTGCAAGAGTAGTAATGCTGGCAATTCGAATTTGCCAAAAAGAAGTTGTAAAAATGCTTCTTTTAATTGAAAGATATGTGTGCATGGGGAAAAAAAACCCCTAACAGTATATATTGGGTCCGGTACCCTGTGCTTTAAGACATCCAATGGGTGACATGGAACTATCTCCCATGGATAAGGAGGGATGACTCTATAAATTTTAAAAAATGAATGGGATAATTTTAGAAAGTGATAAATGCTTTGAATAATCAAGGTAATGTCATGATGAATGACAGGCAGAGTGGTGGAGTTACTTTAGATGAGATGGTTGGGGAAAGGTCTTCTCAGGAGATGACAATACCTGTGTGATGAGAAGGAGTCAGTTGTGTGGCTAACTGGAGGAAGAATGCTCCAAGCAAAACATGTCCATATACATATACAGAAACATGTCTCTATATATATACACACACACAGAAACACGTATACTCGCATATACATATACACATATACAAATAGAAAGATATAACTTTTCATTTTGGCCTTTAGTTTCCAGCATTACCTATTAAAGGACTTCCTTTTCAGTACCCATTGCTTGGGTACTGTGTTTCTATGTTAATTTAAGACAGAGGCATGTCTGGCTAATATCATCTTCTAACTTGTCTGAAATTATGTTGCTCTAGGGGAGCCTATGGGAGCTGGGGTAATGCATGTCCCTGGCCAGACTGCAAATGTCCCTGAGCATTCTAGACAAGGTCATATAGGAAATACAATATCCCCCCTGGCCCCCAAATTTACAATCTCTTGACAACTTCATTCTTCCCCAACCCCTCACTAACATGAAAACTTTTATTATGGGGTAGGAACATACAGGCCTTTAAGAGAAAAATCAACCGGACATTCTAAAGTTGCTCGTAACGCTGTTGTCCCTGGATGATTCCCTCCTGGTCTACCTTTTTGAGCTTTTGCATGTTGTGCTATGTGCCCTAGAAGCACTGAAAGATGCAAGCTGTTTCATCAGCTTGGCAGGAACAGTATTCCTTGGGTCTTCCACCTCCTGTCAGGCTCCAGTAGATCTGGTGTTGTTTTAAAGAGCATTGGTTTTACCTTTCAACCAAGAGAAAGGTGAGGTCAATTATTCTAGGACAAAAAAAGTGTTGCAAGAAAATGCAGGAGGCCAGGGCATCAGTTGCCAAGAAATATGAACTAAAATAGCTTGAACTTTTGATCTCTGCCTGCTGATTAAGCTGAAAGCCCAAAATAGACTCTTTTAATGCCATCTGTGACCTCCTCAATCTCTTAGCTCTTTTCTTTTATTCAGGCCACGCTACTCAAATTTTCTCTTTGACTGTCGCTAGTGACAAATGACCTTTCAGTTAACAATGTCCAATGGTCTTTTAACAATCTCATCTTCAACCTTTCAGCGATATTTGATGTTGCCAACCACCCTTAGCTACTTGTAGTTCTGCATCTCCTCCCACAGCAAAAGGGATTGTTCTGTATGTCTTTTTATCTCCCAGGATCCTTTTTTTAAGTCTCACTCACTGCCTTCTACTATAACACCCCATTAATTTGATGGTGCTTTTTTTCTCTCTGTGTCTCACCATTAGTGATGTCAAGTATCACTTCAATGAGAAGGTCTCAAAAGTCTAAATCTATAAACTTAACCACTCTAAAGACTGAGCTCTTGCCTGGCCAGTGTGCCTCCGTGGTTGAGCATCTACCTAGGGACCAGGAACTCATGGTTCAATTCCCAGCCAGGGCACATGCCAAGATTGCGGGGATTGGTACCAGGTGTGGGGTGGGCAGAAGGCAGCCAACCAATGATTCTCTCTCATCATTAATATTTCTATCTCTCAGTCCCTCTCCCTTCCTCTCTGAAATCAATAAAAATATATTTAGAAAATACTGAGCTCTTAATTTCCTCCAAGATATTTCTGCTGGCAGCTTGTATTGTCAGCAAACAGCATTCCCAAACAATACTTGCTTATTCAGAGTATGGGAATGTTATGGACTGAATCATGCCCCTCACCCTTCCCACCCTCCAAATTCATATATTGAAACGCTAATGCCAAGGACCTAAGAATATGACTATATTTGGAGATAGGGCCTTTAAAGAGGTAACTAAGTTAAAATAAGGTGGTTGGGGTGAATCTTAATTGAGTCTGATTCGTGTTTTTATAAGAAGAGATTAGGACACACACAGACAGAGAGAAAGAGAGACACCAAGGATGGGTATGCACAGGGAGAGGCCAAGTGAGGCCACAGCAAAATGTTGCCATCTGCAGACCAAGGAGAGAACCTTCAGAAAAATACCAAACTTGCCAGCACCTTGACCTTAGACTTCCAGACTCCAGAATTATGAGAAATAAATATTTGTTGTTTAAGCCACCCATTCTGTGGTATTTTTAAATGGCAGCCCTAGCAAAGTAATACCGGGTTTAAAAAGAAAAGTGATATGTGTAATTTAACAAATAGATCTGATGCTCCTCTTTGTGTAGAAAAGTCATTCTAAAATGAAGGCAATTTTGCTCCCCTTCGGGGACATTGGGTAATGTCTGGAGACATTCTGCTTGTCACATTGGGGGAAGCCGGCGGGGGGGGAGGGAGGGCGCGAAAGAGGGTGGAGTTACCTATGGACATATAGTGAGTAGAGGGTATGGATGGTGCTAAATATTCTACAATGTATAGAACATTTCCCTTCCTCCATAACAAAGAATTATCCAACCCAAGATGTCAATAGTGCTGAGGTTGAACAATCCTGCTGTAATGGCATGAATTTGCCTAACAGTTTTGTGATTTGGGGATGAGGCGCTTTAACATTTTCCTTGGTGGTTGAGCCTGCAAAGTCATAGCTGCAATAGCTCATTATCTTGTGCCAGACACTTTGAGCAGTTAGCTAGACGATGCTTTCACTAATGATCTCCATCAGGCCAGCTGGCCCTACCTGTGATGAACATTCTGGACTGGGGAACACTTTACTTTACAATTAGCAGAATGGAAACATTTCCGAGGTTTGGTTTTCACAAAACACAGAAGGCAGAAACTAATTCCATATGTCAGATATATCTCCCTTTAAAGATAAAGTAACAGAAAGACCCATTCTTTTTGCTCACAATGTACTGGACATGAATTTATTTAAACCAATTTATTTATTTTTTTAATTTAAAAAAATTCTTTATTTCTGCTCCTTTCATACACCTTCTTGCTCAGAAAACAGTCTTACATACACATCTGAAATAACGTGCTGTCACACACTCTGTTTAAAGGCAAAGCACCACAGGTAAAACTGGTCAGCTGTCCAGAGTTTGAAGCTAATGGGAATCTTATTTCCTGGTTTTACACTCATTTCTGAAAGTCAGAAATGTCATCTCCAAAATAATGTTCAGATGGTTGTAAAAAAAAAAAATAATCACTCTACTCAGTGTTATAGTTGTAGAAATGGAGTATATTTTCTTTAAAATTAAAAACCAAGAAGAAAATGCCACTTACCATCATTGGTATGTCAGTGTAGGTCAGCAGGAAAACACCCTGCATAAGCTTGTCTCTTTGGTACCAAGAAGATATTGTAATCCGAGCTTTAATATGTTTCCATGTTTCCTACTAGATGCTTCTTTTCTGCTGCTTTTCATTCTTTTCCATATTTCATATCAGAGGTTTGGTACAGCCTTTAAAACTTCATTAACTGGAACAAATCCAGTGTCCACAGATTTCTTCTCTAAAGGCATGCTAACCCATCAGATAGCCTGGCAATTTCATTCTCATGAATACTCTAGCCAGGAAAGAAACTCAATAGGACACTGAAGAACCCAATGCATAGAAGAAGAATTCTATTGAGTTTTGGAATGTTTGGAGCATTGGATCAGTCTAGGATTATGAAACCTAAACCTCCACTGTAAACAGGAAGCCATATGCGAGTCCTTCCATAATATACTGGTATTGTCCATTTACCCTGTAGGCCATGTTCACCAGTCATCAGTCATAGAGCCAACACTTGCAGGTTCAACAATAACATCATAAATGATTTCTCCAGTGATGAGAAAGTAAGACACCACCACCAGAGCGTACACCTTCATGGCCAAGGGCATGTGCACGCAGGCCAGCTTCTTCAGCTTCAGGTTGGGGGCATTTCTGCTCTAAGAATGGGACTGGGTCTCTTTGGTACAAAGTGTCCATGTTGGTGGTGGCAAGAGGAGCTCTTCATCTCAAGTTCCACATGCCACCCAGAAAACTAAACCAATTTATTATTAAAGCAAATTTATTTATTTATTTTTTATTTTTTTTTTAAATATATTTTATTGATTTTTTACAGAGAGGAAGGGAGAGAGAGAGAGAGAGTCAGAAACATCGATGAGAGGGAAACATCGATTAGCTGCCTCCTGCACATCTCCTACTGGGGATGTGCCCGCAACCCAGGTACATGCCCTTGACCGGAATCGAACCTGGGACCTTTGAGTCCGCAGGCCGACGCTCCATCCACTGAGCCAAACCGGTTTTGGCATTAAAGCAAATTTAAATATGCTCTATTTAGCGACACAGGTCGGTAAAACTAAGTTCAAACAGGTTTTTTAAGACAATGACTATGCAGTCACTTGAAGACAGCCCAGCACCAGTCAGCACTGAAGCTGCCATGTCTCATCCGTTCCCAGTTTACCAAATCGGATTGTAACTGGGGTCATGGGAGCTGTTTAGCCATCCCCTCTCTGGAAGGCAGCAGAACAACGTGTAAACCCTAAAACGCTTGAGGCTGGGGATGACCACTCACTGATTTAGTAGTGGGGATGAAGGTTGTCAGGGATGCTTGCTCCAGGCTCCATTTTTATTCCTACAGTTATGATACCGTTTTAAGAAGGTTATAATTAAGAAAGATTATTCTAAATTTGAAGTTGGTAGAAAGATGTGAGATAATATGATTTACTATTTTCTGAGAAATAATTGGTATTCCAGATAAAATATTGAGAACACATTTGACAAATCTTCAGTTACACCACCTTAAAAAAAGATACTCAACTACTAAAATTAAAAATGAAACCCACAATTTAAATCATCCTGGACATTACTATTGTTTTTATAGAAGTAAAAATGATGATAAATACTATGAACAACTGTATGTCCTGACCATTGTTTTGAGACACTTTTCCAAAAACCTGGTAAAATCTTGCAGCGAAATACTACAAATATTCCTGATTTTGGTGGAATAGTGCAATGTCAGGTAGAGACAATTCTTTGGTCTTCCTTTTGCTCCACAAGGGATATTTTATTGAGATTATTTATCATTCAAGAAACTGAAAGAAAGCTTTGTTAGATTACTTTGAAAGGTTTTTGCAGCACTCCCAACCCCAAAACAAAGACAATTATGTTGGTGTATAAGAATGTGCATCTGAAATCTGAAAAAGCCACTCTTGCTACGCTCTAGTGACTTTAGCCCTTACCAATTACCTTCAGGGTTGACTAAATGTCAATTTGTCAGACATTGGTTTAGGACCCAGCCCTACAAAACCACGGCCTGCTCCAATTCTTTCTCCACAACTAAACCTAATTATGTCATCCCCACACTTCCATCTTCCCTACTTTAGACACTATAGTAGATTTACATTATTCTTTGGCTAAGGAAACTTAATATGCTCTATAAGCCTGAAAACAGTCAGAAAGAAAAGTAAATATTCCTTGAGTGAATAAATAAATGAATAAAAAGCATCTAGAGTTTAGCAATATGTTTTGAAGTTGGAACTTTGTGTTATTATTTTGCAAGAACCAACATCCTACTGGGAGACCATTGTAATTTAGTTGCATTTATGAGCCATTGTGATGATTTGGGGCTAGAATGAGCATGCATTTTTTTTTTTAATGCTTGGGAGCAAACAAGAAAAAATGGAGAAGACCTGGCTGGATTGATCCATCAGAATTCTGCAGTGTAGGGTTAAAAAAAAAATTGTCCTTTGGGATCACAGCATCTCATAGCAATGGAAGACTCAGTGAATGCTATAAACACGGTAATTACCGTTGGCCTCCTATTTCTGACTTTGACTTGGTTAGGCTTACTTAGTTTATTTCAGTGATGAGAGATCTTGCAGATCAGTAACTCTGCTTGTCCTGTGCTTCTTCCTCTCATCAAAGTGCTTGCCTAAATCATAACTTTAAGATTCACAATTCATCGAGATGACTCTGTGAGTGCATCATAAACTGGGAAGATTAGATTTTGTGTATCTTTAGCTCCACAAATCATCATTTATGAATTTCACTATTGGATGCAGAGTGATAAGAGAAATATGAGGAAATATGGGAACCATGGTGAGATAATCTCATTTGAATTAGACAAATGAGGCCCTGCTGGAAAAGAATACCCAGTGTTTCTGGACAAATTTATGAAGTCAAAACAAAAAATAATTACAGTGCAGAAATAGCTGGTGCTGGATGAACCTGCTTCATTCCTAATGTTGGTTGGCAGCTCTTCATCCTGATTATTCCATCTGGAGATAATTGTGTGATATCATCCATAAAATTAAATCATAAATCAACCCAACTAGTGAACAGGCCAGCAAGCTGCTGAGAAAGTCACATGTAGGGGAGGTGAGACTTCTCATCTTAATAAGAAGTATGGGCATGAAATTAAGAGAAGACATCATGTAGAGGGTGACCCTTGGCATGTCCACAGGCTCACTTGCTGACAGCTGTCACCACAGTCTTTGCCTCAATAGTATCAGGACAGCCAACACGTTGCCTGCATTATCCACTCGATGATAAGAAGAGAATGTCTGCCATGAAAGGCACCGTGCATTGCTTTTTAAGGATTTCTGGTTTAAGTTGCAGATGTCCAAAATGAAAGCACTGATTTTCTTCCTGGATGAAATATTAACAGTGATAGAAAGTCCATAAATGCACTCCAAGTCTTATACAAGAGCATTTGGTCAAACGTTTTCTCTAGACTTAGTTTTTTAATATTCCAAGAGAGCACTGGGGCCTTTGACTTTGCTAGTAAGAGAGCTGTAGTCAAATTTGTAGGTGTCATTTGGTAAAGGTTTTTCAGAGGACGAGGTATTTTTTTTTAATGGCTGAGACAAATCAAAGCAAGCATAATATTTTGTGACATGTGAAAATTATATGAAATTCAAATTGCTTTCACCCTACAAGGGCAGAAGGTATGGTTTTAAAGCAGTTGATTATGATGAATAAAAGAGTAATTAAGATAAAGATACAGGCATTGCTTAAATGGCTATTGTTGATTTCCACAAGTGCATTTGCTCCGGTCAGCAAGTTGGGGGGGGGGGGGGTCAAAGGTCAAAGGTCATCCCGGACTCCCTAATAGCTCAGGCTGGAGCAAGAGGCATATACTTCTTTCAGTTGAATTACTTGCGATGATGAATCCCATTGACTTTGGAGATTCCATTTGTGACCATAATAACTGCAAAGTCCAGCTGTACATCCAGTCTCTGGATTTTCAAATGGACAAGATGAACAGATGTTGAGATACTGATGGCTATGAGCATCTGTGGGAGGAAGGTCACTATGCCACCCGCAAAGTTGCAAGTAGAAAAATAGTAATGAAGATAAATTCCTTCTTGTTTGTTTTCCCCCCTTCTGAATAATATCAGGACCAGTAGAGCGAGAAAAGTTGCCAGCTCTGAAAAATGCATACTATTTTGTTTCATTCTCAATTGTGTTGAGTACATATGTATAGGCAGTTAGACAGGCATGAGCAGAGTAGAAACAAAGCTGAAGGTCACCGGACAGAAAGCTCTCCTGCCTAGTAACAGACAACTGTAGGGCAGGACCTCGCCCCCAGGGTGACCCCTAGCATGTCACTGGTCATGGAGCTTATGCCTCTGACCTTTCATATTTTTGGTCATGAGGTTTAGACCCTCCCCTGACCTTTATACCCCCTGCATGTCATTAGTCAGGTGGTAGACTCCCTTAGAGGAGGACTGAGGGAGCCGGAGAATAACCTCTCCGCCTCTCCTTTTCCCAGGCGAGTTCTCTCTGCCTTTCTTTTTCCTAAGCTCCAAGAGTCTTTATTTTATTTTATTTTTATTTTTTTGCCTCCAGCCCAACTGGTTCACTTTGTCCACTTCTGTAACTTTCTAAATAAACTTTTTCTTATAATTTGAGTTCCTCGACTCTGAATTCTTTCTTTGCCAAATTCAAATACCATAGTTACTGAACTGAAGTCTGGTAACATTCTGGTGCCATTTTGCCACACATATAATGCATACATATCAAACCCTGTATATTTGCAAGTATAGGTAGCTAGTTGGTTTTAGACAGTTGTAAAGTGTAAGCAAATTAAAAAACAAAACAAAATACCTTCATAAGGGATAAATACTTTTCACCGGTCTTTAATTATTTTCTTCCCCCAATCTTTTACCCCACAAGATTTCAGCTCTGTATTTTGGCCAAACTCAATCAAAAGCAAGAAAAACTACATATACCAATTTTATGATCATGAACAACACTAGAATTTCATGCTTCAGGTTTATTGTATTGATCAGGACTCTTTTAGTTGCAAACCTCAGAAAGCCAATTCAAACTAGCCTGGGTAAAGAAAAGAAAGTTATCTACATAAATATATCTAGATATACTAGTATATCTAGAGATGGACTGCTTCAGACATGACTACATCCAAATTTCAAATAACCCAGTCAGTCCTAATCTCTCTGTCCCTCTCCCCTCTAGGCCCTTATCTCAACTTCATCTTACTCACTTGATTCTACTTTCCCCCTTGGTTTTATATTCAGACAGGCACTCATTCCATACAAACAAAAAATCCCAAGTGGCTTCAGGCCTATATACTCCTTGAGATACATGATTTCACAGAGGAAGAGAGTATATCTTTCTCAGTGATTTCAGAAAATGTACAAAGTGGCCGTGGTGTGTGTGAGGGCGCAAAATATAATTTTTCTCCCACCTTCTAAGTTCTTCCACGCTTATAACAAAATTAGCAGGAGCCAGATTAATAGGAGAAAAATGTCCAAGTTTAATATGTATGTATATGCAGGGGTTCTGTAAGAATATAAGACCCAAGGACACATTGGGCAGTTGAGGTTTATATGTCATTAAGGAGAAGAGGGAGAGAATGTGGTTTGGTTCTTCAAAGGACAGGAAGGGAACTCACATGAAGATAGAAAAGCAAATGTTCGGTGAAGAAATGCTTGCCAGGCCATCTTTAACAGAGAGGACTTTGATCCAAAGGACCTTGCTGGGCCCAGCCATCGTGGCTCAGTGGTTGAGCATAAACCTATGAGCCAGGAGGTCACAGTTCAATTTCCGGGCTCATGCCCAGGTTGCAGGCTTGATCCCCAGTGAGGGACAAGCAGGAGGAAGCTGATCAGTAATTCTCTCTCACCATTGATGTTTCTATCTCTTTCTCTCCCTCTCCCTTCCACTCTGAAATCAATTTAAAAAAAAATAAAGGGCTTTCCTGTCATACCTGGTTGGTATTAAACTATAGTGTCTGTGATGATAGCTCCCTTCCTGGGACAGGTCCTCTATCTAGATTCCTTTTAGGCGGTTTAGAATAAGGTCAAAGGCTCTTCCTGATTCTTTTGTTTCTTAAAAATAACCAGCATAAAATAATCAATATCCCAAAAGGCTTATTTCGGGGTAGCAAACTCTGCTCTCCCTCATGTGAAGAAGTTAACTTGTGGAGGATAAAGCTAGGCAGTCTAACTAGAGATAGGAAGCTTTCTTGAGACTTAACGCTCTCAAGTGAAATGACTAGGTTTCTGTTTTAGAAGGATTACCTTGGTAGGAAGGTGCAGAATGAATTGAAGTTGGAGGAATCTAGACTCTGGAAAAGACCTTGCAGGCGGTGGAAGGTGAGGGTTTAGTGGCAAAAAGATTAAAAAGGATAAAAAGCAGATTCAAAAGGTCTTTGAAGAATAAAATTGAAATGACTTAACAACCAATGTGGACAAATATAAATAGAAAAAATTAAAGATTGCATCTATATTTCCACTTGGATGATTGAATGGATTTTAAGGTCATTCACTGATATGTTGAGACATCTCATAGTACTGAGTTAGAATGCATTTTTTTCTTTGTAGATATTTGAAAGTGATTTTTCTATCCCCTAGGTAGAAATACCAATAAATCCTATACCCTTTGCCTTCCACTTACAGCAGAAAAATTGTGGAACAGATTTTAGGCAATATTTAAGATGAAAACTAGGGTAATATGTTTATCAGTGGGGCCATTTATTGAATTATTCAGGCTAATTCCATTGAAAGACATCAAAACTGTAATTCTTCCTTCTCAGCTTTTAACAGTTCAGAGTATTTATGTTATAAAGATTTGATTTTTCTCCAAAATCTGTATGTTATGATTTTTTAAAAAGTTAGTTTATTGAAGGTTGATTTAATAATTACCTGGCAGACGACATTCAGGAAGTGTCTGATAGAACCCACAGGTGCTGCAGTGTGCAGAGCCCAACAGGGTAGAATAGGAAGAATATTGGGACCAATAAAACTTTAATTACAAAAACATATGGCCAATCATAGTTTGCCAATTTAACATTTAAGTATTGAATTAGATTATTTCATGCCTTGATTACTGAGTGCTTTGGTACCTCTCTAGATTCTTTTGCACAAGGATAATACCTCACCCTAGTTTCAATTTTGTTGCTACCAAGCCATAAGGAGATTGTTACCAAACATAAGCTCAGGACACTGTATTCAGGAGGGAAGTTATAGGGATGAAGACCAAGAGCCAAAAGAGTTTATCCAACAGGTCCTTAGTCTAGATGCCCAGACTAATGGAGCCCAACTCACTGTCAGAGAGTAGAAAGCAGCACAGACCTATTTTGAAACATTTTCTTTCAAACAGAGCCAGCCTAACCACAATGGTATGAAAATGAGTAGTTTGGTAGGTTTCTCTGGGCCAGGAATTAGCTCTTAAATTTTCTGAAATATGTTAAGCAGGAGGAAATAATTTGTAAAATGTGATATTTGATTCTGAGCCTTGCTACTAAAAACGTGGTCTATGGATCAGCAACAAAAGCATCACCTTGTTAAAATGCTAGTTCCCAGGCCACATCCCTGGCCTACTGGATCAAAATATGTATTTTAACAAATGAGTTATATACACATGAAAGTGTAAGAAAAGGCCTCCAAAGTGGAGTACATAATTAAAATAATAGGACTTTTATTTATTCTCTTTTATCTATACTCTTACCATTTTAATATTATGTATGTTACACAAGATACATCTATTAATATTGGGGATATGTTCACAAACTTGGGGTTTTTATTCAATCAACAGAAATACATGAGCAAACATTTTCGGCGACCACTCCTTGGAAGATTTCAACTCTGACATGCAAGTTCTTGGAGAGAGAAATAAAAGAGGGAAAGAACAAAGCTGATGGCATTCTAATCTTCTGGAGTGACCTTCAGGGTTAGGCTGTTATGCCAAGGTCATGATGACTAATTACTGCATCTATAAATTAATTAAAATAACATAGAGCCATCTAGGAAACTTCTTTACCTAAGGTATCCCCCAAGTGATTTATTATTTCCCTTTAATACCCAGTCCTGGAACACGGAAGCAAGTTGGATTCACAAATCAATGTGATAAAGAACAAAGCAAATTTAGAATTTTGAACAAACCTTTCCTAGACTGATAAAGGGAGCCATAGCTATCCATCTTAAGTTCCTTTTATTGCACTATTTCTTTTTTCTGGTTAAAACAATGAAGTGCAAGTAACTAATGACCTGATAAATGTCCCATCTTCTTCAACAGGGAAATAGATGCTGAGGTACATCCTATTTCTGTGATATTATCCTCCCAAGTAATAAGTAATGCTTTGACTCAACCACTTAGTACCAAAGTCCATTTCTTGCTTCTTTCATTCTTGCCTCCTCTATTGCTCTTCTCTCTTTCTTCTCTGTCCTATTTGCCACACATTTCAGGTTATAGATGATGCACATGAATACAGGAAATAAAGAAAAATCAGTCAATGACTTCTGGAAAGATATTAATAAGAACATTTAACTGGAGAACCACCTGAAGATTAGATAAGTAGACTTTTTCAAGTAATATTTAAATTTATTACTTTAATATATCTGAATGTGACTTTGGGGGAAAATTCAAATGCCAAGTCCTAGGCCAAACAATTTTCTTTTCAGCCTTTGTACTCAAGCTGCCCGACAGTGCATTTTTATGGTGCGAAGAAACCGCATTTAGAAGATTGCTTCTGTTTTCTCTTCAAATTTACCATATTGAGCTTTACTCTTAGAGGAGTCCTTCTGGGTTCACACATAAATCTTGTTTATGAATGCTTCCCTTTGGCTTTTCAGCCACTGTTAGTAAGTCCCTTTGGCAGGCATCCAGAATTACCCCAACTCATATTCAATTCCAGTTTTTAGTGAGTTATATTACAGTGATCGTTGTAAGTACTTGAATGCCACAATTATGGCTAATTTCTCCAAGAAAATATGCAAATGAGAAGGAAAAAGTAATTGGTCTTTGAAAGCTAAAATATGAGAGGCAGAGTGACACACAGGAAAAACACAGGATTTAGAGTAAACACTGGTTGTTCAATAACCTTGGACAAGTTCATCTCTTTCACCTTCATCTAGGGGAACTTATTTATGTACTTTATAGGGCTGTAGTGATTCTTAAATGAGATACATATTAACAGTACTTCTTAAGGAGCTAGGAACATAGAAGCTACCCACATGGTAACTGTTGATACTGTAATTAAAATCAACACATTCATTGTGAGCCAGATATATGAAGTCTTTCTGAATAAGCCTGGATCACTTGTCAACTAATTGAATGGATCAGCAACAGCTAAGAAAAAGGCTATGTCAAGGGTGTTCATCAGATAATGGAAATATAGAAGAATGAGAGTATAAAAAAGGAAAAAACAACAAAAAACTCTGGTAGTGAATTTCCTTACATGGTGGGAAAAAAAAGAGAGCCTTAACCAAACTCACCTATTTTTTATCCCCAAATTGATCTGGATGCATTAAGGCAGTGGTTCTCAACCTTGGCTGCACATTAGAATCACCTGGAAATCTTTTAAAAATCCTGATTTCTGGGCCTCATCCTCTGGAAATTCTGTTTCTTTGTTACTAATGTTGTGGCCTCACCCCATAACAAAGAAACAGAATTTCTGGACCGATCCCAGCAGTCCAGGCCAAGGGGCCCCACCTGCCGAAGGTCCCTTCGATCATTATAATGCCAGAATAAATTATACTGGTCCCTTAGATCATTATAATTCTTATAGTAAGTTAATAAATCAACATTTTGTGGCCTTAGTTTCCTATCTCCTATTTCACCAGTCAATTCCTGGAGGCCTGATTACTTCTAATAACAAAAAATCTTGCCTTTGTCCTTTCCAGTTTACTTCCTCTTCCTTTTTTGTTTTGTTTGTTTGTTTGTTTTGTGCCTTCTTGAATAATTTAGTTAAAAACCCGTTAGGAGCAAACAGAGGAAGTTGGCATCTTTGTGTGTGGGGGGGAGCCACAAGTGCCCAGAGCAGGATGTTGTAGGCCAAGCATGGTGAAGAGAATATTCACATACAGTGAGGAGTGGGAGATGGCCCAGAGGATAGATGAGAGCCCAGGTAGAGTGAGGAGGAAGTTCACATGGGCAGGGGGTGCTAACGGTTGTGTTGAAAATTAGACGGTAACTACTCTCCAGGTAATCTGGGGAATGCTTCAACAATGCTTGAGGAACTTAATAATCTGGTCTGTGGATAGAAGAAAATGCTAAAGTAATATCAATATGAAATATTTTTTTTAGCTCTAAAAAGAGCTGCTCCGCCAATGCTTTCCTTACATCTGTATCTCAACCCATGAAGTGAGTGAGAGTGTCTAGTCATCCCGTGTGCTTTTATTAAGCACTAATTACGATATAAGTTCTGTGTTAGACTCTGGCTATACAGATTAACAAGACTCAATCCCTTGAATCCACCCCCTTAGCCAATGATCTTTTTCCCAGACCTCTAAGGTCCAGCACCTCCCCCTGCACCATTGTGACTTTATTGCGCATGTTCTTAGTCCTCATCTCCTCCTGTTCCCTACCCCTCCACAATCTGGTACAGGAGGGGACAAGGGAAAAGTGCTAATCCTTTTGGAGGGACAATGCTATGCTCCCTTGGGTGGGTGTGAAGCTGTAGCTTCCTGGTGAAGCAAACAGTCTCAGTGTCCCCAGCTGACCATACTCAACAATGTCTGGCTCCCCTTTTGTTTCCTTTCCCACCAATAATCATCCAACTACGGTAACACATCTACCTCATTTCTAGCTAAACTGTCCACACTGTGAAAGATAAACATGGAAACTGACGAGCTGGAATGTGCTAAATTCAGTGATGGAGTTAGCACAGGTGCTCTGGCAGCTCAAGGAGAGTCTCCCAGCCTACACCTCAAGGTATGAGGAAGGTTTCTCAGAAGAACACCCAAGTGAGTGCTTTAGGTCTGTTAAAGAGAAAACCATAGGCCCAAAATGGTGCCACTTATGCTAAAGCCCATGACACCACAGCTAGATTTAATACCTGACCTAACTGCTCTTTCAACCTCTTTCAGAAACATAATCTTAATCAACTAGTCTGAAATTTTCTGGTCAACACCAGTAAAGTCATCTGTCCGGGGGCCCCTCTCCATCCACCACCCGGCCATAGAAAAAGAGGCAATCTGCATGATCAAAACCTTTGTTCTTCCCTTTCCTCCTCCCCACAAGCCCTGAAGATGTCCTGGTCTAAAAATAGTCCTTTCTTTTCTTTTGTTACTAGCTCTCCTGCCCCCCCGCCTATTTTTCTATAAAAACCTTCCCTTTTGTACAATCCCTGGAGCACCCTTCTACTTGCTTCTTGGGGTGCTGGTCCATTCATGACTTGCTAAATAAAGCCAATCTGATCTTCAAATTTACTAAGTTGACTTTTGCTTTTTAACAGGCTCCACAGCACCAGGATGTGGGAGAAACTGGTCACCTCTCCAGTATGCCAAACTTCTTTGGAGAAAAACATCTACAAAGACACTTGTTTTTAGGACAGCATCATGTTGCCTAAAAATGAAACCCTGGTAGGTTACAATTAAACATAGGATCACTATTGGCTTCCTTTTCTAAGAGAACAATGTTTCAGCCTGCACAAAACTGATTTAATGGCCTGTCTATTCTCAAGATAGGGAGCAATTCTTTTGCTGTTCTGGTAAGTAGGTAAATAGTATATGCACTTTCATGTTGATATTCTCTGAGTCCCTGCTTAATTCAAGAAGGTATCATGTTCTGAAAATTGAAGATAGAGAAGGGGAAACAGAAAAATAGCATTATCCTCTGGCTCTTTGTCTGAATATGACGGCTTTGTTAACCACTGCTGTCTTGAACTAAAATTCTTACCCCTGATATACCCAATTTTCCTGGCAGTATCCACTTAATAAATTTGTAGTGTTTTGGATTTCTTGATTCTAAGTGAACTTTTCATTAAAATATAGCATAAATAGAAGTGCACAAATCATTTTAGCTTCACTACTTTTCACCCATCACACACACACACACACACACACACACACACACACACACAGGTGTTGTATAGTCAACATCCAGATCAATGAGCAGAACATAGCCAACACCCCACAATCTTCTGTGCTCACATCTAGGCACTATCTTTTCCAAGGCCACTCCTATCCTGATTTATTTTATTTTTTTATAATATATTTTTATTGATTTCAGAGAGGAAGGGAGAAGGAAAGAGGGATTCATTGATTGGCTGCCTCCTGCACACCCCACACTGGGGATCGAGCCCGAAACCCAGGCATGTGCCCTGACCAGGAATTGAACCATGACTCCTAGATCATAGGTCGACGGACACTCAACCACTGAGTCAGGCTGGTGGGCTCATCTTGATTTCTAACCATAAATGAGCACCCCCTGCTTTAAGCACTACATAGATGAGATCACACCATATGTGATCATTGGGGTCTCGCTTCTTTTGCTCAGCATTAATTTAGCGAGTTTCATCTATTTTGTGCGTAGTTGTTGGACTGTTTGGTTTTCACTGCCATTTATTACATTTTTATTTCACTAGAAAAACACCAGAGGCTCATGGTTATCATCTGACATCTGACATTCTGCTTCCAACTAATGAAAGCCTTTATTACAAAGAAAAAGAAAAAAAAAAACTTTCTGAAACGCTCTGTATTACAGTTAGTATTTCCTCCGGAAGTTTGGCAAGGGCGTAGGAAGGGAGGGGATTAGTCATTCGGAGGATTTTGTCCTCAGATGTCCTCATTTTGTAGTTGAACAATTCCCATTGTAAGTTCGGATTAATGCTGTTATGCAGCTCTGTGTATGACCCTATATTAGAAATATAAAAGATAGAGTTTATTTGTTGACATTATAGTTTGAATTCATCATCTCTGTTAAGGCTGGAAATTTGGGGCCAAGGAAGACAAGAGAAAGTTCCTTTCTAGTATAAAACATGTTGGTGCCTCTTTAAAAAAAAATCGATGCAGAAAGATAACCTTAATTTGGTGATTTTATTAGGAAGTTCTACCATTCTGGTAAAACTGCAGAACCTTCCTCTTCCTTGCAAAGAAAATACTAGTAGCGACATGCTGGGTTGAGCCTGACTACCAGGGAAATAAGCTATTTTGAAATGTGCAGACAATTACAATCACAAAGGCAATCGGGTAGTGGACTTCCTCTGGAGAAGTGGGCAACCATCTGCTAAAGAGGCACAAGCAAGACTTTAGTTTAATCACCAGCTGGGTAAGAGCACAGGCCTAGTAGTTCTGGCCACGTTTCATTGACTCCCTACATTTCTAAATTCTTCTGTGTAAGGAAACCCCAGTTAACTGCAACCTCTGCATGTATTTAAGTATAGTATGATGTTCTGAAAAGCCAGAGTGCTTGGGCTGGTTCCTGAAGGGAGCTAGAAAGCAAGGAGTGCATTGAATTGCACCTTTTTGTAGTAATCAAACTTTCCCTGGTATACTGTGTTTAATCTGTGGTGCCCTATTGAAACTCAGCTACTACCCAAATTGAGTAGCTTTATAAGGAATCAACCAAAATAGTGACAGGTCTTGCCGAAACCGGTTTGGCTCAGTTGATAGAGCATCGGCCTGTGGACTGAAAGGTCCCAGGTTCGATTCTGGTTGCAGGCACATCCCCAGTAGGAGATGTGCAGGAGGCGGCTAACCGATGTTTCTCTCTCATCGATGTTTCTAACTCTCTATCTCTCTCCCTTCCTCTCTGTAAAAAATCAATAAAATATATTTAAAAAAAAAAAGAAAGAAAAGGATCTCCATTGATTTAAAAAAAAAAAAATAGTGACAGGTCTTGAGATGCCCAATAATGATCTCTAATATTTATTAGGCACTTATGACATGCCAGACCTTCTCCATGGATTATGGTATTTAAACCTTTCAATATTCCCTGAAGTTATTATTATTACTATGCCTATGTTTTCATACACAAGAAACTGGGACTTGAGAAACTCACCTGAGGTCATAGAGCTGAAAGAGCTCGCTTTGCATCTTAAGTGGTCTGACTCACAAGCACCATGCCACATGCCCTGCAGCTGAAGGACTCCATGACTTGTACCAGCATCACTGGGTTCCTGAGCTATTTAAATGAGATGGCCCAGGTAAAATGCTGACCAGTTTTTGGTAGATGTTGGCTGCTCTTATTATTGGCAGAATAATGGTGAGAGAATGATTAATCTGGAGAATGTCATGGGGACATGGCAGTGGGCTTGAAAATGACATTCCTGTAGGTTACTACGTGTTAGATGGCAGATGGCCTGGTATGGTGGGAAGGGCCTTTCTTTAGAACCAGAGCACCGCTGTTTCTTTTTATAGCTGACTTTGGCAAACCACTTAATCACCTTGAATCTCTTTCTGCATCTCTATGATGGAGAAAATAATTGCTGCCTTTCAGAATGTGTATGAAGCATATGTAAACAGTGCCCTACAAATGTCTGGCACATAATGGAAACTTTGCAGAGGTTAATTTCCTTCTCAACAACCTCTGTGACTCTGGACTAGGGGATGTTGTGATCAACTGGAGGAAGTTTAGATTTGGTCCAAAAACCATTATCAGAATGAGCTTCCTCAAGAGAAAGTGCTGGTTCATAATGGAAGATGACTAAGTACTATTTCAGATGAACATTGGGCTGGATGAATTATTGCATCTTTAGTCTTGTAACTATTATGGAACCAAGAAAATACTCGCCCAGTCTTTCAAAAAGTTTCCTCGAAAACATTCAAGCCACAGCAGTTTTTAGTAAATCTCAGGATCCGTCAGTGTTGCGTCTAGTAAACAACGGTGACAGGGAAGACCCATCAAAGACTCGCGGGTGGTAGGCACTGTCTGTCGGCTTCCGCCATCCTTTTGGCCAAGCCTTGTTTCCTCTGTCATTTGAGGTGATGATGGTCTGTGCTGGTTTTCTTAGTGACAGGATCCAAGATGACGCTTTATTAAAACATGTCTTAAAACATTCTCTTCATTCTATAATTTTCTGTTCTCCTATTCAAATCAGGAGTCAACACCTTTTCATCTCCTTTCCCTAGACTTTTTTAAAAAATGTATTTTTAAATTTATTTCAGAGAGGAAAGGAGAGAGAGAAAGAGAGAGATAGAAACATCAATGATGAGAGAGAATGCACTCCCCACACTGGGGATCGAGCCGCAACCCAGGCATATGCCCTGACCAGAATCAAACCGTGACTTCCTGGTTCATAGGTCAATGCTCAACCACTGAGCCACACCAGCTGGGCCCTTTCCTTAGACTTTTGATAAGCAAAAGGTAATGTGAAGAAGGAAGGGAAATGGTGAAATGACTTTGAAGGTAATAAAAAAAAGAACTAAGATTTC
Organism: Myotis nattereri; assembly: GCF_964212035.1. Taxonomy (NCBI): domain Eukaryota; kingdom Metazoa; phylum Chordata; class Mammalia; order Chiroptera; family Vespertilionidae; genus Myotis; species Myotis nattereri. Next base: position 47,743,117 of record NC_138089.1, read on the forward strand.
TCCAAATCGAGGAAGGGTTTAGAAGGCATCCATCCTGCGAGCAGAAGGACTTACCACCCCATCTGCTGGGAGCAGTCCCAGGGAGACAATGAAACCTCAGAGCGGAGCTGCCTAGTGGACGTGGAGAACCTGAGCAACTGAGGTATGCAAAATCAGCAACTATTACCATGAACGGAAGCAGCAAGCAGTAAGTTTGGAGTAGCTAAACAAATTCTGCCAATGCGCATCTCCCTGGGAATCGGTGAGAACAAGTGACTTAGGACAGTGACTGGCAGGTTGCTTGGCATTGCTTAGAAACCTGGGAATTCTTGAATTCTGATGTGGGGGGCTGCATCCATAAGGGCTGAGAGCACATCTTCCATCAGCCTGGTGAGACTCAGATTCAGTTGATCATTAAAAAAAAAAAAAAAAAAGAATTGTGATTTTTTTCCTACCACACCTGATTTTGTAGTGCAAATGTATACCTTTCACAAATATAAACCTGTTTGAGGGTTTTCAGTCTAAGGTCATAGTATGTGGGTGTCTTGTCATGATTAGAAAGTGTTGCCACATTAACCCAGTCGAAGGTGAAGACAGAAAGACCCTCAGAGACATTAAGTGATTGATCCAGCCTCAGCACCACCGTCAGTGGGGAACAGGTGAGTGAAATCCGGAATTCTAGATTTCCTAGCTCATAACTGATCCCTCTCCAAGGTTTGAAAAATGCTGTTTCAATATGATACCCATTGCTTCAAGCGATATTTTATTTCTGCTCTTGATATTTATGGAAACCTGGTGGATGATGGAAATGCAACAGAGCCCCCCTGGTGCCTTTGAGAGCCCTGTGCCTGCCCTTCCTTGCACAACAGCCACGTTGCCTCTGCCTGGCTCTGAGAGCAGAGGGCTTAGAGAAAGTATTAATGATTGAAAAGGACTTTAGAATCCTGCGATGAAAGTGCTTGGTGAGCCTGAAGTGCCACTCCTTGAAGGATTACCTCTGTGTATGATTTGGCTGCCACTTGGTTGTGTTTAAGGGAAAGGCTGATTTCAGAAATTGATCCCTTTATCCTTTGAAGGAGCCAAAGTGGGCAGAATTAAAAGGGATTTGAGGCGGCTGCTGGCAGCTTTGCAGTGGAGGCCTGTTATCACCCCTGCATGGGGACAGTCTCCCAGGCTCCTGTAGAGTCACCTTAATCTCTGTCCTGTTTGCACACTTGAAAGTGGGTGAGAGAGATGAGCTCAGGAGAAGGGAAGAAAGGGGCAATTACCCAGCTGCAGGTCGTCAGCCCCCCTGGCCCTGCATTTGAGTGGGCTGTATTCAAGCCAGTGACATTCAGGCAGTGGGTGCTCACACTGTGGGGCTCTGGTGAGTTGGCAAACGGCCTGGGTTGGTGGGGGGCAGAGAGAGGCAATAGGAGGGAGAAATGGACTCTAGGAAGATGCTCATGATCTCTGGTCACTGCAGGGTGAAGGGCTTGTCTGGTGTCCCCATGAGCTGTGACACCCAAAAAAACCATCTACCTGCTTTTTTCATCTGCCGCCCTTCATCTCACACCGACTTCCTTCTCTTAGATAGCCTTTCTTTTCTTATAAGTTTTATTTTGTCTTCCTGATGTCTCAGTGGAAGTAGAGATTATGAGAGCTTAAAGGGATTTCAGCAATAATCTATTCAAATTTCTCACTTGATAGAAGGGGAAAGTTGATAAGAGTATGAGTGACTACTCAAGCTGATGATAGACCCAGGAATACAAATTTGATGTTCTGACTTCTCTCTGGGGATCTTTATAGGATATTCCACAGCCTCCTCTCCTGTCCTGTCCTGTCATCTCCTCTCCTTTCCTCCCCTCCCCTCCCCTCCCATCTCATTCTCACTCTGACCCTCCCCTCTCTCCTCCCCCATACAATAATAGTGTCAGAAAATAGAAAATTAGAGAGTTCTTGTCCTAATTGCCACTAAACTGCCATGTGACTTATTGAAAATCACCCTGTCTCAGACCTTCAGCTTGCCCATCTGTAAACTAAAGGATTGGATTCAAGGGTCTCAGAAACAGTTACAAACAATTCCATGTGTTCATCAAATCCAGGTAATTTTCCTCCTGGGCATGTGAGAAGCCTACATTACTCAGCCTCTGCTCTGATCTTTGGACCAGATAACTGAATTGGGGCCAGTAGAAAGGCTGGAAGTGATGCTTCTCACTCCAAGACTTGGTCAGACTCCATCATCCTCACTCCTCTTCCCCTTCGCTGGTGACCATGGAGGCCAAATATGGAGGTCAATAGCATTGCAAGATGGAGAATGAGTGTGTAGAGCACTAGGCTCTCCCCACCACCACCTGTCCTTCTTCATGTCTACTCCATTGGACCATGACATGAAAGCACCAAACCTTTCTTACATAACTAAGAACTAGGGATTGTTAGTTAGAGTAGTAGGTATACCCTCGCTAAGAAAACCTTGTGATCCCTTTCGACCATAATGTGTGAAGATTTTTGCTAATCATTGTTAGTTTATTTTATTCTCCTTCATTCAACATTTATTAAGTACCTGCAATGTACCAGACATTGTATTAAAATGCAATGTCTCATTTCTGTCAGGAGACTTGTTGCCCCACATCTAATTCAAACATGATCAGAGGAAATGCAGTTAGATGAGGCATAACCTGCCTTTGATTTCTCAGGCTTTCTTCCCATCTCTGTGCTAAAGAGGACACTAGGAGAAATGGCTTTCAATTGGCATTATCCAGTACCATTTTAAGAAAGTCTCAGTGCAATTATTAAGTACCAACAGGCCAAGTTACAAAGGAATAAGAGAGGTAGAGGTGTTTCAAATTATGGGGCTAGTGGGGGTCTACTTGAAATGATTCAACCCTATCCGCTCCAGGGGACTGGACTATGTCAGCCCATTTAGCAATCCCCACAGTGGCCCTTTTGGATTCTTTTGAAACCATCTTTCTATCAGGCCCATGGAGCAGCACTATCCATCCTTATTAGAGCTGTCGGTTCCTGACTGGCGGCCACGTCCACTCCCGCTCTCAGATTCTTGAGGTACATTTCTCTTCCCAGCATTGCAGCTGAGCACATCCATCTGGCCAGTGAAAGAATAGAACGGGGCATATTTTCAGCATGACCAATTAGATGTGCAACTCCCATTAACAATAGCAGGACTTACGCTCCAGATTCTTCCTCCATAAATCCGGCCTTTCCCCTTATGAGCAACAGATGGGTTTTCCACAATGGCTCATTACCTCCTGGCTCGGCTCTGCTGCCAAAGTGAAATATAAAGTTATTTATGGATGGAGAAAGATGCATAAGTCACTGTGGATTATTTTCCGCCATCCTTTTGTTGTTGTTGTTGTTGCTTACTTAGAATTTTTCTTTTTTTTTTTATTGCCCAAGATGAACAAGTTAGAGAAGCTGGTGGTGTCCCCACTGGGAATAGAGATGGATGCCCCTTAGCTCGGTTACTTCTCTTGACGGCCACAGATCTCTGGGGTGATGCTGCGTTTCCCACAAGAAATGGTAATTGGGAGATTTCCATAGAGAAGATATCCATTCCTCAAAGGTCCTCTAGCCTCTGACAGGCCATCTCTGTAAAGTGTGGTCAGTGGGGGCACAAGTCAGGCCATTTAACCGCATGTGATACATTCAAAAAAAAAGAAACAAACTACTTCTTCAAGGAATGCCAATATTTTTCAGCACCTGACATCTCTGGCAGATAGAGATTATTCCTCCGTCAATTGGGGGAGAAGGACAGGGAAGCCGGCAAAGAGACTGACATGCTAGATGTTATATGGGAGAATATGCAGTAAACGGAGAAATATCCATGAAGGAAAGGGAGAGGAGAGATGGGAAGATTGAGAAAATAGCACTGAGTATAATGTTGTCAGTCTGTGGATACAAAGAGGCAGGCTGTTCTATGTGAATATACACCTATTCTGTCTAGCTCTTTTCTATGCAATTCCTTAAATACTCTGTGCCTCAGCTTTCCCATTTGTAAAATGAAAATAATAGGATATCAATATCCTATTATTGATCAAGAGAAACTTTAGGTTACTTGAGAGTTGGTAGAAAGAATGTTTGCTTAATGTCAGACCAATACCATATTAAACTGTAGCAGACTGATTGGAATCTACTATGTGAAAACAAACAAACAAACAAACAACCATCAGCCTGGGACAGTTGTAGTTACAGATACTGGTGACCTGAATTTTGCAACTCCTAAACCAGAAACGAATTGGTAACATATACTAGGTAAATCTCCTTTCATTTATTTTCCTAGGTTGATTTCCTTTAGAATTGACAAGAATTAAAACAGATATTATGCCAAATGATATCCTATGGTTGGTAATTAGATTTTTCCATTTAAAACATACAAGCTGCAGGGAGTCTATTGAAACACTGCCTGCCTTACCTTTACAACAGCTTTAAATAAAAAGAACACATTGTTGACACCTCATTTCCCTGAAATTGTGAAAAAGAAATTGAACACTAAAACATAGAAGGCTTCTCCCCACTTCAGGTTTCATGCCTCCAGTCCTGGAGGTTTGATTCGAGCTGAGATTTTATTTCTGTTTAGAAAGCAGAAGTAATAAAACAACTCTTTAAAAAAAATAAAATACATTCAGTGAAATAGACCTTAAAAACAAAACAGGGGGGAAAAAAGAAAGAACATAAACCTATAGTAGTTATGGCATTTCAAAGGACTGACACATCTCCATAATATTGGAAGCTATGGAAATAACACTGGGCATTCCGGAAGTCCTAACAATTAGAACATAGTTTAACTTTTGCCATTTTTATTTCAATTGCAGTAGTAACGATGAAGTTCAGAGCACCAGGAAACATTGCCCCTGGATCATATCAGCTTAATTATTTGTGTCACTTAAACATTCCACAAAAATGTCGCCCAAATTATAATTAGATACCATTGCACATCTACTTAAGTGCCTAAAATCATAAAATCTGACAATGTCAGATCCTGGTAAGGATGTGGAGTAACTGGAACTCTTGCACAATCTTAGAGGTGATGCAAAATGGGAAGTAGTTTGGCAATTTCTTACAAACACATATTTCCACATGACTCAGTGATCTCACTCCTAGGTATTTACTCCAAGTTAAGTGAAAACATGTGTGTGTCTGTATCGAAATCTGTATATGACTATTTGTTCATAATCACCAAATCCAGAAACAACTCAAGGTTCATCATCTGTGGAATGGATAAACTGTGGTGCAGCCACACACTGGGAAACTACTCGGTAATGAAAGGACAAATTACTGATTCACGCAACGGCATGATAGATCCCAAATGCTCTATGCTAAGAAGAGGCTGACACAAAAATACTCCATATTCCATCATTCTATTTATATGGCAATCTGGAAAAGGCAAAATTATAGAGACAGACAGATCAATGATTGATAGGGGTTGAGTGTGGTGGAGGGGAATGTCTGCCAAGAGGAATAAAGGAAATTTTGGGGGTGATAAAAATGTTTTATGTCTTGATTGTGGTGGTGACTTCATGCCTGTATCATTTTTTTTTTTAGAATTTATAGAATGGCATACATAAACAGGGTGAATTATATTGTCTAGAAACTGTATATTAATAAACCTCTCCAAAATTGAGTGGCTTATTGTCATACCAATTATTGTCACAGCCCTGTGTGTTGGCAGTGTGGTGGTGGACAGTTGACTTGGCTGGACACAATGTAGCAGCTGTTCTTCTCATTGAAAGTCTACAGATCTGGGTCTGCCCTATAAGTCTGTCATCCTCCTTGAACTTATAGGATGGCTGGGGGATGTTCTCAGGCTGATAGTAGGAGCAGAACAGAACAAGCCCAACAGCAGGAGAATATTTAAACTATCTGCTTGCATTCAATCTCCTAAAATCTTTTTGGTAAAAGGAAGTCCCAAGATTTAGTCCAAATTCCAGGGCTTAAGAAGGAAACAATCCTAGTTGGAAGAACTGCATGGCAAAGGTGGAAAAAAGTGTTAGAACCATGATGCAATCTGATAGAAGGCTCTTTTCTGAATTACAGTTTAATACAATACCCCTACGTTTATTTAAAGATGGTAAGAAGAAATGGTTATATGAAGATCACTTTTGCTTTTCCTGCATTATTGTTGTTTTATTTAATTTTGCATAGGGTTCCAATTATGAGGATCCTACTATAAATTCTTCTTAGAATTTAGACCAGACATTCATACTCTGTTTTTTGAAAAACAGTAGATTTTCTCAGACAATTAGATTTCTATGATTCATCTTGATTGCTTTTCCTGTTGGTAACCACAGAGCTCAAAGTCAACTGCATTGTTCAGTTGAGATTCCAAGTCCCATGATATTTCAGGTTCCTCGAAGGTTGCTCCTCATCTGCAGGATTATAGGCTCTTTTAAATCTTTTATGTATTTGCCTTATTTTCTTTGTGGTTTTTTTTATTGCAAAATTTACAAATACCTATTTTTGAAAATAGGCAGAGAGAGACTGAAGGAGAAATGTCATATAATGCAGAGAATAATGGATGAGGAGGTATAATATTTGTGCTCTAATCAAGTCTTTGAATGTATCATCTGACCTTTGCAAATCTCTTGATCTCTTTATCAAATCTCTCTCTTGTTTTGTTAAACATCTTATAAAGTTAATCAAGTCTCTCATTACTTACTTTTTAGCATAATAAAGAAAACATGTGAAATCACAATACATTTTTGGAGCACAACTGACTCTGGTTCTAAGCCCTTTCAGTAATGGAATACACAGGTGTGACTTCAGTCCTAGAGGAAGCCCAGACTGTTCTATAAATGGAACAATAGGCTTGCCTTGATTTTTTTGCAGCGGCTTTGCCTGCGAGTGGTTTTAGGAGATTTGTAATAAGCAGAAGGCACAAAACTTCAGCTCACTTGCTGTTTCTAACTTGTACAGAAGGATGACAGTTTTTCAGTTGCTGACAGTTGTGAAATGAGCTGGTGGGTCTCAGGATGATTTTAAGAGGAAAGTTTGCCACAATCTCAGTAAGATTTTCTGGAATTTACTGTGTCAAAGCCAAGGTTGAATGAAGTGCAGGAATAAAGGAACTTGCCTGGCCACAGAGGGGTAGCATCAGGTCCGTGAATCATTGAAATGATATAATGACAATCATTGGGTGAGAAGGTAGTGAGGGAACTCTTGAATGAGTATAATTAGTTCTCTGACCTATGTGTACCCTCCTGATCAACAGCATAACACTAGGCCAATGGCACAACTTCTGAGCATCTTTTTTTTTTAGCATAAAACATGACTTACATAGACAATTATTTAGCATGTATAAAGAAATTTGAGCCATAAGATTTGTAATCAACATGAGCTCAGAAGACATGTTTGAGTTTATCAAAGTTTTAAGACTCACGTGCTCCAAGAAGCCCTGAACTGGTGTGAAATTGCACATTGAGGCTGTTTCTCAAAGTGCAGGGCAGGTAGGCAAGTATCATTTTATCTTTGTCTGATCATTTGAGTGTTAATCAACTAGAAGTCTCCCTCTGCAGAGAGACATATGTAAAAACATATACCTGCATCAGAATCAATTAAATTCCATATTAAAAGTACTGATTGGCCCAGCCCGTGTTGTGGGCTCAATCCCCAGTAGGAGGTGTGCAGGAGGTAGCAGATCAAAGATTTTCTCTCATCATTGATGTTTCTATCTCTCTCTCCCTCTCTATTCCTCTTGAAATCAATAAAAATATATATTTTTTAAAAGGCATCTTGGCACTCAATTAGAAACTATTTTTCCCAGAAGTCAGCTTTCACTCATATGAGCCACTATTTGCTTTCCCTCTCTGGATGTCAGTTTTCTAACCTGTAAACTGTTGATCATATCTCACAGGATTGTAGTGAGGATTAAATGGTGTGACTGATTCGTGTATATTCTCATTAAGTCTTATACTAGTTAATTCAACAAATAGGGGATGGCACCCACTGTGTGACACTGTGCAAAGCCTTGGGGTTACAAAGTCCATATATCAAGTCCCTGCACTCATGTTCAAGGTATATCTAATTTGCCCTGACCCATGTGGCTCAGTTGGTTGAGTGTCTTCTCATGCACCAAAAGGTCTCCAGGTTGATTCCCAGTCAGGGCACATGCTCAGGTTACACCTTGATCCCCAGTTTCACTCTCAGATTGATGTTTCTCTCTCTCTCCCCCTCTCCGTTCCTCTCTCTAAAATCAATAAAAACGTTTAAATATATATAATTTTCTTTAAAATATTTCAGCATTAAAAGATGATAATCTGAACGTTGGTTGGATAAAGCTACAACCACGGTACAGAATGCATTCTACTCAAGAATGCTCAGTGCAGGGTCGCTCAGCCAGCAGTCTAATCTGATAGCCTATTATCAGAAGCCATTATGGCAAGTGTATCTGTTATCCTTACCTCAACTAACACCAAACACTTTTATTTTTTTATTTTTTTATTATTAGTTAAGGTATTACAAATGTGTCCACATCTCCCCCATTAACCCCCAACCTCCCCCACACACACAAACTCATGCTCCCATCCCCCTGTTGTCCATGTCCATTGGTTTGGCTTATATACATGTATACAAGTCCTTCTGTTGATCTCTTCCCCTTACCCCCGCCCTCCCCTACTTTTCCTTCTGGGGATTGATAGCCAAACACTTTTAAATTAGCATGTTAACTCTCAGAAATTGTTTCTATTTGTGAAATTAGTATCTTGTTTCCGTGATGACTGTGGGGAATAGGTCTGCATTGGTGAAACACACATTCAGGATCTATGGATTGGGTGTTTAAAGCAACTCTTCAGTCTTGCAAGAACAGACTGTAGGAACGCAGTGAGGTGTGCAGCCTTTACCCTGAGAGATAATGCCAAGAGTTAACCTCTAAATGGTTCTGTGAAATTGGAGGATTCTAGTTGCCAGATGCCTGCTGAAAGAGTAACAGTGCCCTCGTCGGGCATGCTGGCAGGGCTGCCTCCACTGAGTTTTTGCCCATGCAAGGCGTTGGTGGGAACACCTACAAAGACTAAAAGTGAGATTTCATTGAGCCTTTGGAAGGATTTCTGTGGATTGTTCTTGTGATTACTTATTTATCAGCAGATGTCTAGTTAATAAATCTTATGACTAAGAATGGGAAATATGATGTAGTTAAATCACACCCACTTCAGACTTTTAGATGTCTACTTTTATTTAACCAAAAAGTACCTAGATGTTTGCATCTATGAAATTGGTATGTGCCCTGACTGGGAATCGAACCGTGACCTCCTCGTTCATAGTTCAACACTCAACCACTGAGTCAGGCTGGCTAGGCCAAGATACCTTTTTTATTACTTTATGTGATCCTGTGTTGAATGCTCAGGGCCCCAGCCTTCACAGCTCTGGGTTGAGTAGCCACCAAGAAAGTCACACACCTCTTTTGGATGCTAAAAAATATAATTTTCAAAATGTTTTTAAAAACCCACACATTTGTACGACAGTGAGCATACATCAAAATTTTAATGAGGGTTCCAGCAGGATGACAAAGGCGGTTCAAATGCAGATAAGAGGAAATGAATGTGTATTCATGTGTTACTTCAAAAGAGAAAATCAATGTATAGTGATTGAATGAAACACATGCTCAAGTAATATTTATATATTAAATACAAAACTGATTAATATACCACAACACAATAAAACAGCCTCTGTGGTTATCTTCTCTGATAGACAAGAGTCATTTGCATTGCTATCAAGAAACAAAAAAAAACCCACAAACCTCTTTTGCATACCTATGAGCTAGAAATAATTTGCTTTCATTTACTAAAATGAACATTATTATAGAACTATCACTTCTACAGATTTATAATATGTATATGCCCTAGTTAATAGCAGTAGTGAGCTACATTCCCGTGGCCAGATGATCCTTAGTCAAGTATGATGTCCTAGCATAACATCACATGTCACAATAATCTTTTAGTTTTATTTTTCAAACTCTGTCTAATTTTTCTTCATGGGCCACATGTTGCTTTGCCTACCTATCATTCACAACTGGGAAGTCCCGCTTCCCCCTAATTCCATGCACAGAATTTCAGCACAGGCCACCTTGTTAGTGAAAGGCAGCTCTGTCCCCAGTGTGCCCTCCATCCAAGGCTGCAGAAGAGCCTCAGGAGAGGGCTAGAGGCTAAGGATTACTACTCTTCCACTTCTCTCACTTAGTCCAGAATTGGCCAAATTGAATGAAATCATGCTAGGTGTGTTGTTTTCAGTTTGTCAATTTACAATTTGTGAAGCTGGCTTTTTGGCTGTGATTGTCATAGAAATAGATTACATAAATAAATTGGATAGTCAAGCTCTACTTTATTTTATACTGTCAAATATGAACATACAATCAACAAGTTATTTCCAAAAAAATTCTATAAAATGTAAATCATAGCATAAATTTTTATGTTGAAGTTGTTTTGTCTTCAGGTTTCATTAACATATCTTTGTTTCTGGTTTTTATATGAAGGTACAGGCTACTCAATAATCTTTTAAGAAGATTCACCTTTATTCCAAGATGATGTCTTCTTTTTTTTTCATGTGAAATTACATTTTGTGTGTGTGTACGATGATGGGGATAGAAGATATAGAAGTTTTCATTTGTTTTATTTTGTCCTAATATTTTTACCAAGAAAAATAAAAGTGGGCAACCCTATGTCTGTTCCTCATTTGCTTCCTTTTTTGTTCACTTGCTTATGAATTAGCTTTCTTAGGAAAGCCAAGTCTGGAACTCATTCTAGAAAACCCGTGAGAGCAAAAACCTATGTTAATGCTCACATTGTTCTGAGTCTAACTCCCAACCCTGTAATTTGAGAAACCAGAATTGTTTCTTCCTCATTCCAAGTATAGGTTAGTTCACTGCGGGTAAGGCTCCTGTTAACCAAGATGAACATAGAAAACGTAACAGAACAAAAATATCACCTGGTTAAATTAAAAATTGGATTCTAACTGCAGAGAGAACAAGACAATTAAGTTCAAAACTTTTCCCTGAATTTATACTTCTCCAAGTGCCAAATTACAAACAGGGAGTGGCTAGTAAGCAAGTAATTAGAACAGGGACCACTCCTTCTAGGATTAAAGGACTTGAATGGTTGATAGCGTCAGACTGGCCATTGGGTGTAAGATGAATGTGCGAGGGAATCCTCTCTCCTGGGCAACGCGTGGGTGGACATAATTGTAAACACTTGTGTCTATGCATCTTTTATTGGCCACCAGGCTAAGAAAACCTCTTTTTTAACCACACATTTTTCTTTTCCAATGGATGTAATACCTACATCTCCAGGGTTCTACGGGGCAGGTAACTATTTGACCTCTTTAATAAATCTTTACACGCTTCTACTCTGACCCATAGGAAGTTAATGCTTGATTCTAAGATGAGGATCTTAATTCTTTCTTTGATATGTTTGTGTGTGTGTGTGTGTGTGTGTGTGTGTTTAGGAAACATCATCACTCCTGTCCACCCCCACTGGATACAATAGTCAGAATTCTCTTTAAAAGTTCCAAAGATTAATTAAGGCCTTATTTGATATATCAATATATTATTCCTCTATAGACATTCAGTCCCTGTATATATCAAACCAAAAATACTCACTGCTGTGGACTGAATGTTTGTGCCCCCCAAGTTCCAAATATTGAAACCCTAATCCCAAATGCAGTGCTTTTTGGAGGTTTAGATTAGGTCAGGGGAGGGGGGCAGAGCCCCCATGACAGAATTGATGCCCTAATAAGGGACTGGTTTCCTACCAATATTTCCCTAACCCATGGACCAAAATCCTGAGCATAATGGTCACATTAGATCAATCATTGGGTTGCTATCCATTTCTACCTGGAACAGGTAGGTCTCATGTGACTAGTGTGGCTCATCAAAAAGAAAGAACACCTATCTATCTATCTATCTATCTATCTATCTATCTATCTATCTATCTATCATCTATTACCTAGTATAAGTTTACTGATAAAAAGGAAGAGTAGCATACAATGTTTGAATAATAAATACACAATACTCTATTGTAAGTTCTATACAGCCCATTGATTTCCATGGATTGCTTTCTTAGATTTTGGCTGAACTCTTGTATTCATAGCCAGCCTACAGTGGTTAATTGACAAATAAATGTAGTTCTGATCTGAATATTGGTTGATCTTTTTATTTCTGTTAGCCACTGAGATGGAAGTAAAACAACAAAAACTATGGGAACTTTACTTATTCATCAATAATGTGAGTGACTTCTTTGCCATGTTGGACAACAGCTTTCAAGCACTCGAAGAACAGGTACTCAGTTTCTGCATTGATAAATGTAATGGCTAGACACAGCATACTTTTAAGTTCAGTCTGCATTATTAACATTTTATTCATTACTCTCTTAAGTTTAGAGCAGAGATTGAAAACTATGGCCCTTTGCCAAATCTCCCTCAACCCATTTAGTAAGCAGACTTATTGGAATAAAGCCAAGCCCATTCATTTACATATTATCTGCTTTTGCTTTTAGGGTACATCAGAGTTAAGTAGCTGTGACTGAAGTCATAAGACCCACGAAGTTGAAAATATTTACTCTCTGGCTAGCTACAGAAAAAGTTTGCCAACCCCTGGCCTAAGTTAAGGACAGAGAGCAAAAAACAAATGAAAGACTGGGGCGTGTATATTCAGTGAAAGAAAACAGGACTATCACAAAGATGAGACAGAAGATCTTAGAACACCTTAGGAACAACAGCAAAGGTGGATGAAATACCTTTGGTTGATCAATGTATGGATCCAGGAGTTCTAAGACATATAGCCAACAATTTATTCTAGCAGAAGATATTCATTATTTTTTCCCCTAAATGCTGATTTAAAGGAAATTCTTGATAGAAAGAGATATGGAAGAGGAAGTAAGCTGACCCTGAATGGGTACAAGTGATCTCCCTGCCTATAATCCCATTATACTAACTCTTGAATTTCATAGCATGAAACTAACTGAACAACTGCGGGAAACAGAAGCATGAAACAATTGCCAGAGAGTGTCCTTCCTAAAAATTCACCCTTTCTCTTCTGAAGCACAAAGGCCTTAAATTTCAAAGATAGCTGCAGGTCTATCACATTTTCGCAGTTTTTTCCAATGTTTATAATACCCAGAAAGGAAGAAAATAAAAGAAGATCACAAGAGCAAATGAGGGCATGTGTGGGTTGTAAAAATAGCAGATACATAAAAAAAAAAAAGATGGTGTTATAGGGGAAAATTGACAAGGTAATTGTTGAAATGCAAGTCCTTACTTCTTTATTTCCTTTCTGGGTATCTAATGCAATTATCTCTGGAGTCAGGAACAGAAAATTCTTCATGGTGTACTTAATACTATTACTACATGGCATATTTAATATCAATAAAGCCATGTTTATGCTGCCAACAAACTATTCAAAGGTGATGCACCAAAATGAGAAGATCCCACCAAATCTCTCTCAGGGTAGATACTGTACACTTTGTTACAAAGCAGGTATTCTGAGGTTAGCATCATCTACTGTCTTATAATGTTGTAATTCTCTGACCATTTTTCTGTTTTGGAAATTCTGCTAAAATTTAATTGGTTTCGATCGCAGAGTATCATGCAATCTTGATATAGGCCTGGATTAATAGACGCATGAAAACAGACGCTGCACTTTTGTGACAAAATTTCATTATAAGATGGTCATATACATAATTTAGAATACGTACATTTTTTAATGATTATTTTAAAGAAACATAAAATAAAAAAAAATCTTACAGGGAACCCCCAGAGCTCTGAGGTTACTAGCATGTCCAAGGATTCTGAGGAATCCACTTAAAAAGAGTTTGTAGTCAATATTTTCCTAATGCATTTGACTTTAAAACCAGGGAATTTGTGGCACCTTGGGGAAACATTTTAGAAAACAGCGTATTCATGAAAGAGTTAAATTTTGTTCATGGTGCCTCTTCCCTGTGATAGACAACTGGAGAAATAGCTGAGCCTAGGGTTCATTTTCTCAAGGTTCTGGGGAAAGCCAGTTTAATCTGAAGTTAAACCATCACCTTCACACAGCTCAAAACATTTTTAAGCTTGGAAAATAAGAAACAGATCCCTGTACTCGCTGGGTCCTGAGAGGACCGAAAGCTCAAGCACCAAGCGCCAACCTACTGTAAAAGGAGAAGCTGTTTTGGTGATCTCTGACCTGATGGAAATTGACAGTTCGCAATGCTCTCAGGAGAGAGCCCGTTCTTGAGAAACTCGGAGACCAATTTCGCAGCCTTGGTAAGTGTGGTTAAAGTCAAGTCCCTTTCAGACTCTTTAGGGCTTTATCATGATTATATCTTTACATTACAGACCATTTGTTCTCAAAAGGTCTGCAGTCATTTTTATCAACTATGATTGAGGGAGAGAGAGAATGAGCTTTTGTAAAAAGAGTTTTTTGTATTAGCCTCTTGGACTCCCATAACAAAATACCACAAAACTGGGTGGCTTAAACAATAGAAATCCATTTGCTCATGGTTCTGGAGTCTGGAAGTCTGTGATCAAGGTGCCAGGAGGGTTAGTTTCTCCTGGGGCCTCTTGCAGATGGCTGCCTTCTTGCTGTGTCCACACATTTCCTCTGTCCGCACCCACTCCTGGTATCTCTTCCTGTTCTTATAGGACATCAGTCTTATGGATTAGGCTCATTCTTATAACTTCATTTAACCTTAATTACTCCTTTAAAAGCTAGATCTTCAAATACAGTCACATTGTGGCTTAAGGCTTCAACCTAAGAAATTTTGGGAGAACAGTTCAGTCCAAAATAATGCATGATCATTCCAGGGCATCCTAACAAAATATCAACGTTTGAAATGGAGGAAATGTTAAAAAATCATCTAACTTTCTACCACTTAGAAATAACAACTTTAGCCTTAGGTGAAGGTCTTTCCACAATCTCTCCAACCATTTGGATGAGTCATTAGATTGATGAATTGCAAATGAGGTGAATAGATTCTAATCTATGTAAATAAATTCATAGTATATAAATTACTTTTTAATTAAATAATGTGATTTTTGTAGTGGCGTGATATTTTACCATGCAGTTGATTCTAAAACCAGGGCATAAAGTTAATATTTTTCCTAAAGATTTGTTTTTAATCACCCATACTGTAGGGTATACTTGTTTTCATGTATAATTGCTGTTCACTAATTCTTATAAACATTATACTTAAGACCCTCTTTGCTAGACTACAGGAAAGGGAAAAAAAGGAAAATCTCTGTGTGTATGTCTAGTCATTTAAACCATTCAATACAGGTAAATAAAGGGTGGGAAATTATTAAGTGCTCCTGTTTTTGTTGTTTGTTTGTTTTTTTACAAGGGTTACTTATGTTTTTAAAATATAGTCTATAAGTTTATAAGTTGGTTTATTTTTTGATTATTAAACTAAACAACATATAAGACAGAATCTAGAGAGAACCAGAATAGCTGTTCATAGTGCATGCTCAATAAATATTTGTTGAATTAGAATCTACATATTACTTAATCAGTGCCACGAGTATTCTGTGTTTTGTTTTGTTTTTAAATGTGGAAAAGAATAGCCACCTGTCTTCCCAATTTAGCATTTTGTATCAAAGTCTTATTGAATGACTACCACTCTTATGCCTCTAGGCATTGGCCTAATGGAGAGGAATTTTACAAAGATAGTAAGGTGTACAGTCATCCATAAATTAAATGATGCAATCATAGTATACTTAATGTAGCAGAAAAAAACTTAAATGCAATAAAACTCATTTAAAACTTAGGACATTTCTTAAACTCAACACAGACTATTTCTAAAAGATTTCTTAAGCCTCAGGAAAAAGAGATTATGAAAGCAATTAAGATTTTTGTGCCTTTTTGTATTTTTAAATCAAGTGTTTCTATTTTAGATTCCTTGCAATAAATGATGATGATATTAGGCTCTTATAAACCCTATTAATTCCTCTTCTTTGCAATTAATTTTTGTTAAGTACATATGGGTACACAGACTCATGTATTCGCACAGTAAGAATTATATATGTATTCTATTTTGTGGTCATAATTCCCATTGTTACTTAATTTCATTTCTCTATGAATTTAATGTTCAACCATGCTTTTTCTTCATTATCTGCATTTCCAAGTTCATTAAAAATTTCTTTAGTTATTGAGAACTCACAAAGTATTTTTATTCCATAAATAATCTGTGAGTATGGTTATGAGTTCTTGCATGTTTAAGAATGCATACAAAGAACTTATATACTTACTAGAGGCCCAGTGCACAAAATTCATGTGTGTGGGGGTGTGTGTCCCTCAGCCCGGCCTGTACCCTTTTTAATCCGGGATCCCTCTCACAATCAGGGACTACTGGCTCCTAACTGCTCACCTGCCTGCCTGCCTGATCACCCCTAACTCCTCTGCCTGCCTTCCTGATTGCCCCTAACCCCTCTGCTTGCCTGCCTGCCTGATTACCCCTAACTGCCTCTTCCTGCCGGCCTGATTGCCCCTAACTTGCTCCCCTGCCAGCCTGATCTCCCCTAACCACCTCTGCCTCGGACCCTGGCCTAAGCCGCAGTCTGGCCTCCCTCTGTGGAGGTGACCTGGCAGATCAGGGGCAGGCGCCACCCCCATTACCCTACTGCTGCTGTCACTGCCTGCCTAAACCTGGGCCCTTCTCAGCCACTGGGGCTTTGTCCAGAAGGACATCCAGAAGGTTGTCTGGAAGATGTCTGCTCTAATTAGCATATTACCCTTTTATTAGTATAGATATGCATAGCTCATGGACATGAGCAATAGGGTGGTGAAGACCTGGGTGGGGAGGGAAAGGGCTGGAAGGAGGGTTGTAAAAGGGGGGAGGGTTCTGGAGACATCTGTAATACTATCAAAAATAAAGATATTTTTAAAAAAGAATGTATATGACCTTTATCCTGTAATGACAACTGGATTAGGCATAGTGCTCATGGTCATTTTCTCTCCCTCTAGACATTGTATAGACTTTGCTCCTATATTCTAGCTTTGAACATTGATGCAAAAAAAGTTTTTTTGTTTTTTTTTAAATATATTTTATTGATTTTCCACAGAGAGGAAGGGAGAGAGATAGAGAGTCAGAAACATCGATGAGAGAGAAACATCGATCAGCTGCCTCCTGCACATCTCCTACTGGGGATGTGCCCTCAACCCAGGTACATGCCCCTGATCGGAATCGAACCTGGGACCTTTCAGTCCGCAGGCCGACGTTCCATCCACTGAGCCAAACCGGTTTCGGCCAAAAAAAGTTTAAAGTCAGACTAACATCTCCCTATTTTGCTGTCTAAATTCCTTATGAATTTTTTTTCCAATAAATCTTAAAAGCTTAGCTAGTTTTAGCTTGTTTTTACATAAGACCTTGGATTTTCTTGGACCTCCTTAACTCCCACCTTATTTAAGACAGGTTTCTCCTCCCCTCTAATCTACAGCTGGAGGGTGGGGTTTAGTTTTGAAGACATGGGGGTAAGAAGTAAGATCAACTGGAACTAGTTTCCTTTCATGAAAAGTTATCAATTTTCTACCTAGTAGTAGTGGTAGTGGAAGTATTTTCCAAAGTTGATAGTTTAAGATCTAGATTATTCTACCAATTGATCATGGAATTCCTACATCCACTGGGATTATTTGTCTTCATCCAGTAGGCATTGCCATTTCCTCTGTCATTCCTCATACTATAATAGGAAAAATGCATGAATATTGCCCAATACCCTCTTTGTTTCCAATTTTTGGGCAATAACGACATTTTAAAGATTTGTCTGGCTCACTAGTCCTATTTCAAGTAAAGTTTAGGAACAATGCTGCATCGTTTCAGAATCTTCTCTTTTTTTCCTTGCTGAAACCCTTTTATACTTACAATATGGGGCTGTGATCATGGTTGAATTTTTGCTCTTTTTACTTTCTTAAAAAATTTATTTTTACTTTCATTTATCTCATTAGGTAATTTGGGGTGGGAGGAATCTCTAATATGATCTCAACCTGCCATAATTACCTATAAACTCTCATCAATTTTAAAAGCTTAGCTAGTTTTGTCCAATCAATTTAATTTAATTTCTCGAGTGATTAATGTGTTGTCTTCATCACACCTCCTGAAATACAGGGTTTCACCAACTAATAAGGGAACTTATTTTTAACAAAACTATGCATGTCTATATGCAGCTGGAAAAAAAAAAAAACACCTATAAGAACCAATTATTTGTTGCTATAACTCCTAACACACGCAGGACTTTGGGACTCTAAGATGATTCTATTTATTGTTATAGCAACAGAAATACTGGTGATTTAAGAGTTTCAAAGGGTTTCAGAGGCACTGTCAGTGGGCATTGCCCTTTTCTGAAAATAGGAAAGCAGATGCACAATTGCTGTCTCTTGCTCAAGGTCAAATAGCGATGGAGGCAGCATTTGAGCTTCTGTTAGCACTAGGACTGTCTCTTTTAAATGTTCCTTAGGCAAGAAATATTAAACTACAATCACTACCCTTACCTCCTGACTGTGCAGAACCTGAGGCAGGAGACCAGGGGGTGAGGCATTGCAAAGGCCCACCACGGACCCAGGCTGTGCATTTCCAATATGGAGTAATCAGTCTCCCATGGATGAACAAACACTGGTGTGTGCAGAGGTGTGGGCATTCCCCCCACCCCCCACCCCCATTTCTGTAGGTTAATACATTCCCGTCTTTCACTGTGGAATTATACTGGCTTAGAAACTGCCAAGTGTGTCTCTCTTAAAAAAATGCAGCACATATTTTCAACCATAAAAGCAGAAACCCAGCTGATTCCTGTCCAAGTGAGTTTTAAGAGCTGATTGAATATATCCAAAGAAATAGCTCTCAATGTTCAGCTTACTGCACAGGGGTGGAGAAAGGCAAGGGAGGGGGGATATCAGGGGCCCTCAAGGTAGGAAGAAGACACAGGAGTCCTGTCCTTTGTTTACTCTGAGCTAGGAAATGCAGCCAATTTAATGGATGCCTGTAGACATCCCTTTCCATCTGCATCCTCTCCTCAAAGTCATGACCCCAAACCAACTGCTTACCAGCATGCTGCTGCCTCCACGTATCCCAATTCATTTTCTTAGTAAAACATCAATTGTTTTACTAATAAGCATTCACATAATCTTCAGCCAGTATCCCTTCACTGGGATCAGTAGAATAGGAACTTAAAAAAGAATGGTGTGGTAGTCAGAATAACACCCCCTCCTAATCCCTAGATGTTCATGTCCTAATCCCTAGGACCTGTGACTACTTTACTAATATGGCAAAGGGGACTTTACAGTTGTTGGTAAGAATGTTGAGATGGGGTGATTATCTCGGATTATCCAGGTGCATCCAAAGTAATTACAAGGGTCCCTATAGGGAAGGAGGGAAGCAGGAAGGTCAGTCAGAGATGTGATGACAGAAGAAGAGGTCAGAGAGGTTTTGAGATGCTACAGTGCTGGCTCTAAAACACAGGAAGGGGCAGTGAGCCAAGGAATATACATAGTCTCTAGGAGCTGGAAAAGAGAAGAAAACAGATGCTCCCTAGAGCCTTCAGAAGGAATGCAATTACTTTTGTAGTAATTTGTTACGACAGCAATAGGAAACTAATATGAATGCATAAGTTCCTGATTAAATTATTGACGTGCTGATTTCAGAGTAATAAAGCAAGGCTACTGTAGGAACTCTGATGTAAATAGTGGATCTGGTGCCTTAAAAAACACACACACACACACAAAAAACACAACAGTGTCTGTAGAAACTATAAGAAGGAGGCCCTCACATATAACCATGAAAAATATTTCTGGAGGGACAAAGACCTTTTTTTCTTCAGGTGCCTCCACTATTTTTAGGAACTGGTAGAAACAATTTTAAGGGATGCAGGAATTATTAATAACCATTTCCTGCTGAACTGCATTGAACTGTTCAGACATGCTTCTACTTAAGCCACCACTGTGTCCATTACTGCACGAGCAAGTGCCCACTGAGCTTTGAAAGCTTTTGACTAAAGCATGACCCCAACAGAAATCTTCTGTTTTTTTAAGCTTGTGTTTTCCCCACTCCGAAAGGAAGACTGTTTTCAAATATAGAGTGACTATCCGTAAGCTAGAGACAATGTGATTTCATCATGTCATAGAGAAATGAAGGGTCTTTGTTTTCTCGAAGAGACTTCTAATGGCCTTTGTGAAGAATCTATACATTTAGCTTCCTTCCTTCCCCTTAAAAAAAAAAAAAAAAGCAAGACAAAGACCACTGTTTGGATGCTGCTGATTCTGACACCAGCCTCTCCATCCAGTTGTCTCCTTGACTTGACCTGTCTGAGGTGCCCATCATACTGATCTCAATGGACACTTCCAATGGTTCCTTCCCTCCTGCATCAAACTCCTGTCCCTGGCCTAGATGCTTCTTCATAAACAGCCCCATGTGGGACACCTAATCACCCACCACAGAACCTTCTCTACCTATACAGTTGTTCAGCCAATAGGCAACTCAAAGTTCATTTTCTCATAAAAATGATATTTTACAAGGTGCTGAGATGACAAAACCAGTCTGCAAGAAGCCAATTAACCTCTAATGTATTAATACTACTCCTACTCTATCCACATCATGGCCCCTGCCCCTGACCCCAAAGGGAATAAGTGTCAGCAAGAGTTCTCACTTGGGTTGCTAAGTATATTCCTTACTTACTAGGATTTCTTCTTGGGGGGCTGGATGTAAGATGAAAAGCAATGTTATGAATTAATTCCAAATCCTCTAAATAAAAAGGAAATTGCAAAAAATACACCCCCATCAACAGGTGGCCATCATGCTCCTGGGAGGTTAAAGCATGGGTTTGACTTGGGTTTAGATGAGGTAAGGCAGGAGCCTTTCCTAGGCACTGTAACTTAATATTGCACCAAAACAAACAAATAAGAACATTCTTCTATAACTTCATGGCTGGAAAAAGAAAGGTGTCATTTGAATCTAATCATTTACTGTGTGACTAAGAAATAAAGAACTCTTTATTTGAATTTCCCCTCACCCCCAACCTCTGTCAGGGAGTGTGTGTGACTGTTTTCATGTGAAGGAATTAGCCAGTAGTTAACAGCCGTGGGCAAACTACGGCCCGCGGGCCGGATCCGGCCCGTTTGAAATGAATAAAACTATTGAAATAAAAGACCGTACCCTTTTATGTAATGATGTTTACTTTGAATTTATATTAGTTCACACAAACACTCCATCCATGCTTTTGTTCCGGCCCTCCGGTCCAGTTTAAGAACCCATTGTGGCCCTCGAGTCAAAAAGTTTGCCCACCCCTGCAGTAGTAACTATCCCTGTCAAGTTCTCTCCCAGGTTCCATCCTTTCTTTCCCTTTGGTTATGATGCTTAATCATTCTAAGTCGAAGCGCATGTAGTTTTAGATCTGCCAGAGAGCCTCTTTTTGCACAATTCTAAATTCTCTGCATTCTTCAAAGCCTGTCCTAGTCTTCCCTGAGTCTTTCCCTCTCTTCTCTAGCTGCGGCTGACAATTATTCTACAGACCCCCCACTCTTCTCTTTCCATGGGAACAACATTCTCCTTCTGGGGAATTCCTTGTTTTCCCACCTCTTGCCTCCCCCCACCCCCACCCCCATTGTGTTATCAGCAGGAATTAGCAAAATTCCATCTCCATGACCATACATTGTGAATGAACTTGATTGGACTGAAAACCTGCAGAATTTCCACACACTCATCACAGAGACTAGCCAGCACACCAAGCTCTCCTCAAAACTGTGAACTGAAGCTGCTGTGATGAGACTTTTTCCTTCCTGGTCGCAAACTGTGTGGAACAATCCTCCTATGCCAGAGACTGGCCGGATTAAGTCAATCTGCTTAGTGGAGAAAACCAACCTGCAGTAGAAGAGAATAGAGCTGAGAAACAGAGCGGGGAGATAAGCTAGACAAGACAGTCATTCTAAAGGTCAACTTTACTCTGACCTTCCAGTAGTTTACCTACAGAAACCATTTTCCTCAGGCCAATTAGGGTTGAGTGTTTGTGACTTACCAAGACGAGTCCTGGCTTCCACCAGCCCCTTTCCACAAACCTCAATTTTTATATGGCCTGCACCATTAGTTAGTACTTTATGGCCACACTATCCCTTTCCAAACTCATGGCTTCTCTCATAGACTTTGTTCCCTAATTGGATTGTGTGTGTGACTTGAGAGCGGGTAGCCTAGCTTAAATTTAGCAGAAATGCTTATCATCACGGGAGGAAGCTCAGGAAATATTTAGTGGTTGATTAATAGAAGAACTTCCTGAACAGATGTGTTGCATGTTTATCAGACATTATCAGATACCATTAGCTAGTTGGATACATGCAAAAAGAACTCAAGAATCAGTAGATTCAAGTTTTGTCTCTTCCTCCATCTTGCTGGCATTGTTTAAGTTGCTTCATCTTTCTGACCTTCAGTTTCCTCTTTATATTTTAGATAGGAATAATAATGTATTAGTCATGATATTTTCAGTTGCAAGAAACATAAATGCAATTTAATATGGATTAAGCAGAAAAAGACTTTTTATTCTTATCTAATTTAATGAGTAGCAGAGTAAGCAGACCTTCAGGTATAGCTGGATATGGGTAAACAAATAATATCAAACTATTCCTCTCTTAGCTGTAATTTTTTTTCCCCTTGTCATGCCTTATTAGTAGGTAGAAGTCCTCAACTGGCTAAAGCCACATGTCATTTACCATAAAAATCTGTTCTTACAAGATCAGATATCTCCAAAAGTACTTTGTGTACACAAATGACCATCTGAATATTAGTAATTATTAAAATGTCAAATCAGAAATGACACTGGTCACTGTCTGAAACATCTTTTAATATTATAATCATTCAAATAAAATCACACATATTGTAGCAAAAATTCCTTAAAACAGATTTACTATAATCAGGATTTTGAACTCTCATCATAACTTGGATGCATAGCCCTTTGAATTTAAAAATACTCCTCTAGGGCCTAGAAACTTAGTACCCTGAGTAACAATACATCTGTGAGGGTCTTGTCAATCCCCATTTGGTAACTGAAGGACATCAAGATGTAGCTAATTCAATAATGGCACACAGACAACCAGAGCCAAGACAGGACAAGGATTAAGGATTTTCTGCTTTCCAGACAGCTCAGGGCAGTGAGAAGGCCAATATAACAAAAACAAGTTGACACAGAGTAGAGAATTTCCTCCTAGGAGACAAGAGCATCCGGTCTACGGGATTTCTTTCACCAATAGATAATGTCTCCCTTGAGTTTGATACCAAAATTGTGACCCTGTAATTTCTGGAGGAAATACTCAAACTCAATACAACTCCCATCTTCGTTCTTTTATGCCATTGAATATTTAATAGCCACCTAATAATCATTAAAGTATACAATTTTTCATAATTACTGTGATTTTTAGAATTCTCACTTCAAGAATCATCTTTTGACTGACTTCCTCTTCCCAACCGAAGCACACACATAGGAATTTATTTGTTCTTTTCAGAGATGAGAATGGTACATGAGTCATGTTTAGCCTTTTGGGAAGTGTGGAAAAGGATGAGGTGTTTCCGCTTGCTTCATTACTACACGATTTCTGTTTCTTTGAGAAATTTATGAATCTTTGGCTTTTCTGAGGAAATATATATCTGGTATTGTTATTGCTGGTGCAGTGAGAGGATGGAGAGGGTATTGAGGAGAATGGAATTAACCTGCTTAAAACAGACTTATTCCTTGAATGTCAACCAGCCTACACACCAATATGAAACAACTGATTTATTATTCTCAAGAAAGCCCTGGGTCTTTTCTTCCTCTGAAATGCTGTGCTTCTTACCACTGTGATCCACTTACCTTCACAACTCTGTTAAACATTCTACTTCTCAATCAAAAGACTTCTGAAATTCTAAACATCAAAGTTTTCCATTCTTAGTAGCCTCTGGGAGCTAGAATCCGGCCATTACTAAGAGATGTGCAACTGGTTGGAGAGCTGGCATGATTAATTTTTATAAAACATATCTTTTTGTTGATTTGTACTTGAAAAATCCTTCCACGTATCTATGATAAAGAAAATGTTTGTTGTGAAACTTTAAACACTAGGAAAGCTCTGAGGTTTTCCCAGGCCACTTCTTATCAAATCCATCTTAGCCTTACTCGATTATAATGGGCATACAAATGCACAATGCTATTACTAGCACCATTGAAAGTAATCCCTGTTACTAAGCACGCATAACATCTGCCTTCCTAACTTTCCCATAACAACAGATATCAATATCACTCAATAACAGGGTCTTCTCACACAAAGAACAACCATCATAAGTATTTGTCTTTGTCATTAATTTCTTACGCATTTCAATGCTTCCATTAGTTCTTTTTGTCAGATGAATGATATAGATCTCTTTTTTTGCCTCAGATCTAGAATTCATATCTGAATCCACAGATAATTGTGTCTTTCTAATGGTACCCTTTCCTGTTGGGGACACTGGCCAGATGACTCATAAGATTGGCCGGGAATGACTGTTGCTGGTATAAAAAAATAGACTGGAACACTGTTAAAGCTTTTCCTTGCTCAAATGCCCACAAACCTAGAGCTCAGAGTGCGGTGCTCCCCTTTCTCTAAAGCACTGTTTCTTATACCTTGTGGAATATTAGAAAAGCCAACGAACAACAATAGCAATAAAAACAATAAAACCCTGCCTAGGTGACATCCCAGATCAGTTAAGTCGGAACCTTACGATCACTGGAAATCACTATTGTATAGTTTTAAGCAGTCACATTGCCCAGGACTCACTGCATTTTCAAAATCTGAGTTATTTATTGTTTGAATGAGCAGAGCAAATCTGCAAAATGCTAGCATGCCATACTAAAGCAGTGGTTTCTAACAGGGATGCTTTTGCTTATACAACTAGCTTAACTTTTTGTGATCAGATGTGGTTCACAATAATTTTTAATAATTAATATTTTTTTTAATGTTTGTCAAATCTATTCCATGCTCACAAAGAAGTTCCAGATCTGGTTTGGCAAATATTACAAACCCTTTGCCAATCGTCAATTACTATATTGCAATTACTAAGTTGTCTTTGTGAACAAATTAAATGTGAATTAGCTCCTCAAAGATAAATCTACTGTCTATTTCTTAACATACTGAACTTCTAAGTCTGAAAGAGCCAGAGACCAAAGTATGGGAAATTCATCACTGGAAAAGACCCTACCCTTTCAGTACCTGCTGGTGAAATAGTCTTTCATCTGATACGTGGACTTTGCTGAACTACTTAAATCTCAACTTCAATGATGTCCTTTTCTTCACATAAGCTCATATCTAATAAATCACTATGAATGAATGAAGAAGTAAAAAGCTAAGTAACTTTGACATGTCCTTAAAGACCATCCTGGGATGTAGAGCTACAAACTCCGTTTTCCAGACCCCAGTTATCTTTGTGAACCAGTCAAATCTTTTCATAATCAGACATATGTTTTTGTGAGAAGAGGCACCATTCTTTATGTTGGCTGTCCTCTATTAATGCAGAATATTTGTCATATAAACTCACCAAGGAACTCCAGGCCAAGTGTTTTCGATTTATGAAGTCTTAGATGTGGTCTACAATAGGTTAATTACTCTTGGGAGCAAACTGCTTGCGTATAGATGAAAGCAATGCTAAAGATTTATTGGCACTGGTGGAATAACTCAGAATAATGTAAGGTAATTTCTTCTAAGGCTGTGGTCTCTCAGAGTTGAGAAATAATCCCTTTTCTTGGGAAAAGGATATAAATTGGTGACATCTTGAGAAATAAAATTTCTTAAAGCAAGAATTATTTTGAAGTATAGGAACAGGCTGGATGAAAACAGGAAGATAAGGGGGAAATTGTAGGATGACTAGTCCAACCAGAAATAAAAACTTAATCTAAATGAGGACAACTTAATATTGGTGCAAAGATGGATAAATAGACTAAACAAACAGAGTCCCCAAATAGACTAGTACCCATAAGTATATTGAATATATGACAGAACTTACTCTGTGGAACTGGGGAAAGGATAAAATATTAAATAATTGTAAGACAATGGGTGATCCAAAACAAACAAACAAAAAAGAAATTGGGTTCATATCTCATACAATTAATTAATTGACACCCCAAAATTAATTCTAAATAGGTTAACAACTTAAAAGTGAACGGAAAACATTAAACTTATAAATACAAATATATGTGAAAAAGTTCATGGCTTCAAGGTAGAGAAGGATTTCATAAAAAGATGCAAAAAAAACCCAAAAACCCAAAGTTTAAGAGAAAAACTTAATAAATTTAACCAAATTGAAATTAGCACCTTAAAAAATATACACACAAGCCACAAGATGAGAAAAGATTTGCAACAAATATAATTGACAAAACTTTATAATTAAAAATATGTTAAGAACCTCTAAAATCAATAATAAAAAGACAAACAACCTACTATAAAATGGGCAAAAGACAGGAACACATATATCAAAGGAAAGATAACACAAATGACCACTTACAATAAGAAGGTGCTGAATTGTGTTACTAATAAGAAAATGCAAAATTAAAATTAAAATACAGCAAATTAAACCACAGATTGGCAAAAAGTAAAGTCTGATTATACCAAGTATTGAGAAGACAGTGAGTCAATGGGAAATACTGTCCATTGACTGTAGGAATGTAAATGAGGAAATCACTTTGGAGAATGATTTAAATAATCTAGCTGGCCTGCGTGGCTCACTTGAGCTTCATCCTATGAACCAGAAGGTCATGGTTCAATTCCCAGTCAGGGCACATGCCCGGGTTGCTGACTTAATCCCCAGTAGGGGGTGTGTATGAGGCAGTTGATCAATGATTCTCTCTCTTCATTGATGATTTATCTCTCTCTCCCTCTCCCTCTCAAATCAATAAAAATATATTGAAAAAAATGATGTAATAAATTTCAACATGTATAGATTCTATAACCCCAGCAATTCTATCTCTAGAGACAAACTTATCATACTGTATACAAAGACATGTAAAAATATGCATAATGGAATTGTTTATAACAAAAAAATAAATAAAACCAACTTAAATCTCTATAGACTTTAGTTCTAATAGATATATTGTAGCTATTATATAGCAGTTGAAAAAAAGGAGCTATAGCTGTACATATCAATACAAATAAATCCCAAATACCTAATACTCTATGAAAAAAGACAAGGAATAATATGGTCACTTTGATGGCATACTCTTTAAAATCTTAAAAACAGGTAAAATGAAATGATGTCTTATTTACTGGTATTTACATAAATAGAACACTATGAAGAAAAACAGGAGCATGATTAATGACATTCAGGATATTAATTATCTCTAGAAAGAGAGAGTAGGAGGAACCAATCAGCTATATACACCCAGGGAGCTTTAAGGCTATGTTGTCTTAGGCTGGGTGATTGGTTCAGTGTTCATTTTATCTCTATCTTTTAAATTATACATACAGGGTTTCTGTACTCTTATCAAAATGATATATTTTAAAGTACAAAAAACAAAGACTATAGATATCATGCTATCTCATGGCAGGTTTCACATCCTAACTTTCTGATGTCTTTGTAAACTAGGAAACTGGACTGGATTGATTAAGTTTCATTTCCCGAGTGACATTCAGAATGAACTGCCCTGTGTTAATAGATGAGGAGGTTGGTTCCTGTTACCCAGGCTATAAATAGCCAAGTAAAGGTTATTTTGAGAGGACAACAATGCCCAAGATTGGAAATATTTATTTTAAAAAGGTTTCCTTTGGGGTTTGTTCTTTTAGCATAACCTTGTCCTCAACATTCCCCAGAGGATAAGGCCCCCATACAGGCCCTTCCCAACATTCTGCGAGTTTGTCTATGTCACCTTGCACCTTACTGGGCATCATGACAATCCTGGTTTCCCATGGCTGGCCTTCAACTTACTGTTTAGTTGTTATCATCACTATCCTTATATTCTTTTCCTTTATTAGACAGAATCAAAATTGAACATTCAATTATTAAACAAAGACTTTCTAAAGCAACACCCATAATTCTGCTCTAATTAAGGAATTAAGTATGACACCAAATCTTTTTCTGAGGGACCACATTTGATGGGACAGCATGAAACAATAAAAAATCTTAAGAAAGTACAGAACTGTGGGGAAAATTCAAGGGCAAAAAATGGTAATTTTTAAATAACTTTATTGATGATAATTGATGTACAATAACTTATACCTATTTAATGTATAATTGGAAGTATTTTGACATTTGTATACCTCCTTGGGAGCAATAACACAATCAAGATAATCATTTTATCATCCTTAAAGATATCCTCATGCCTCTTTGTGATCCATACCTCCCCCTACCCTTCCAGGATTTGGTTAATTTTCATTTTCTGGAATTTATATATTAGTTTGCATTAAAAACAATTATATAGATGGAATCATATAGTGTATATTCTTTGGGGAGGGGGAGTCTGGCTTATTGATTTATCAGCATAATGATTTTGAAATCCAGTTGTATTGTTTTATGCATCAGTAACTTCTTCCTTTTCTATTCCTGAATAGTATTCTCCTATATGGGCATATAAAAATTTGCTTATCTTTTCAGAAAGGATATAATAATAATAATCCAAATTTCCCAGGCTTCAAAGTTTTAGAATAGAGGGGGTCCTGTCAACATAATTACACAGGTGTATCTGGCTTTTGCCTTCAGTGACTCATACAGTGATTTCAAACCCTTTACCCCTCTCCTCACTATCTATTTCTGGGTGTCTTCAGAGGGTACTTTGCATAAGCTTATCAACATGTGCATTTTTGTTAAGCATCTTCCACAACTCTACCGGGCATTCATAGTGTGGCACAGGGCAGCTGCCCAGCACAGGTGAAGCCCCGGACACCTAAAGATGCCCATTTCCATGAAATTCCACTGAAACCAGCAAAATATTATAGTCTGTTTTGAAATCAATGTCTAATTGAGCTTCCATTTCACCTACTGGAACTTAAAGTCGTCAATTCAGTGCATTCACAGTTAGATGTTTTCTTCCACTCATCCCTGCCCTTTTTATAAACCTAGGTTTGCATCTAATTTCCAAGGGTTTCCAGTCTCTCCTCTGCTCTCAAATCCCCATGTTATCTGGGAGCATTACTCTCTCCAGGGACAAAGTCTAAGGAGTAGGTTATCAGAAGCCCAGGGGTTCTTCTCAGAGACTTGGACTTTTTCTCCTCCTCTGCTGATGAAAGCTTCAGTACTGTGTCACATCTGTCATGCAAAGCGCCTTCCTCCCTTACTCTTAATTCTAGAAAAAAAGCTCCTTGGTTTTTATTCACATGGCCTTCTGGTATACAGCCCTTCCCAGATTGTCATATATACTCAGATACATAAAATTCCAGTGTTGAGTTCCTCAAAATATTATCAGAAATATACAAATACAGTAAAAATAAGCTTATTTGAATTTGCTGCAGTTGGAGGGAATACCACCTTGGTAGGATTTTAGAAGCTGCTCAGAGGAGAAGCTAGAAATGAGAGATACTCATAGCACTTTGGGGTCTGGGCTTAAGCAGTCTAAGGGATGTCTTTCAAGGTAAGTAACTGACTAGAACTGGGAAAAATTCATTCTATAATAGTTTAGAATTAGTTGTCAGTCAGGCAAGACCCTTGAACATGCTGATAGACACATTTTTGTTTGCTAAGCAAGCTGTTTGCCCAGAAGACTGCTGTCTCTGATAAATTGATCTGTAGGAATTTCCTCAAGCAAACAGTGAAGTTATTTATTAGTTTACAGTTTTATCTTTCCTGGACAACGTTTTCCTGAAAAAACACCACTAAGTCATGTTGACATAGGTGATTAAAAGTCTTATGCAAGTTATATCAACATAGAAGTACTCAGATCTCACTTGCTTAGACCCAAACTTGATCTCACACTTAGTAAAAATGACTCCTTGTTAGTTCTACTCCCTAAACACCTTAGAAATGCCAGGGAGTATCTTTGTGTTATAGGGTATCAGAGAATAATTTTCAGAGCAATTGATAACCTAAAGTGAGCCTTGAAAATGGGCAGGCTATAGAAAAATGAAGAAAAGCACAAGGGCAATTAGGGAGAGAAGGAGAGTATGAATGGTGGCATTTGTAAAAACAGAGAAGAGAAAAAAGTTTATAAGTATGCATTTCTTAGTTTTGGTGAGATGAAAGCCATATTGTGATGGGCTTGGCATGCATAATTAAGAATCATTATATCTCTATTTACATACTTATCAGTAGGGCTTCCCAAGAACCTCGAAGTGTACTGTAGCCTATCACTTACATACTGTCAAACATACCTCAGATCACAATGAGACAGAGCCATGTTGCCAGGGGTGAGGATGACTCTAGTAGTAAATTAAGATAAGTGGTAAATTAAGCACTTAATATCTTGCATGTAGCAGGCATTAAATAATTAATGGTTGATACTATTATTACTAGATTCTGCTAAGAGTTAAGAATATATTTTGGTGGTACAGTATTGCAATCAGGCATGCAGGGATAGTTGAATCCTGTGGACACAAAGAACAACAGTGAAGCACATATCTCACAATTTTATTAATAGCTGCATATGCCTTAGTGGACCAATACAGGGTTTTATGTGTAAAAGTATATTTGGAGCATGAACTTTAGGCCATTCTATGAAAAGAAAAAAAGAAGGAGTGGGGGGTTAGTGAAAAGAATTACATTTATTGACCCACTTGGATATATAGTATCAGAGGAGAGAATTCTAGTTTGAAAAACCTCTGATGGGAATCCTCATTGACATTTTAATTTTCCTACCTAAGAAGAAACTGAACAAAAGCAACATGAAACCTGCTTTGTTGTTGGTTTGTAAGAGCACAGTGATTACCTACTGGCAATTGTGAGCCAATCAATGTCTTAAAACTGACCAGTCTGATGAACTATTCCCATGCTCTGGGGAAGAGCTAAGAAAGTGGTAGAAGCATGCAAAGGAGACAGGATACCGCTAAGTTTTCTGATCTCTATATTTTTCTATTTTTGTCATCTGTACAAATTTACTTTGGGTAAGAATGTGGGTTTGGGTATATCCCAAGAAACCAGAAACGCCAATCAGAAAGGATATATGCACCCCTATGTTCATAGCAGCACAATTCACCATAGCTAAGATTTGGAAACAGCCTAAGTGCCCATCAGCAGATGAGTGGATTAGAAAACTGTGGTACATATACACAATGGAATACTATGCTGCGGTAAAAAAAAAAGGAACTCTTGCCTTTTGCAACAGCATGGATGGAACTGGAGAGCATTATGCTAAGTGAAATGAGCCAGTCAGAGAAAGATAAATACCACATGATCTCACTCATTTGTGGATTATAGAGAACAACATAGACTGATGAAAAGGGACAGACCCAAAGACTGAGAAACAGCAATCAGGCTATCAATCCCCAGAAGGAAAGTAGGGGAGGGCGGGGGTAAGGGGAAGAGATCAACCGAAGGACTTGTATACATGTATATAAGCCAAACCAATGGACATGGACAACAGGGAGATGGGAGCATGAGTTTGTGTGTGGGGGGGAGGTTGGGGGTTAATGGGGGGGATGAGGACACATTTGTAATACCTTAACTAATAATAAAAAAAGAAAGAAAGAAGTAAATGAAGAAGTTGGATGTACAATGCAAACATGACAAGATGTTCAAATAAATATTTAAACATAGAAAAAAAAAGAATGTGGGTTTGGGGCTATATTAATGATATTTTCCAAGAGACCGAGGAAACCCTAATCCTGCCCTGTGTATCAGCTTTCTTTCCATGGGATTCCCAAAGGAGCTATATCCACAATGACTACTACATGGAAGGGACCAGGTTTACTATATTAATAACTGTGTAAGAATCTAATACTTTTAGTGGAAAACTCTACATTAAAAGCTGGATTGGCACATACAGTTTAGAATGAAGATTTCCTATCTCTTGCTAAGTCTACATCCTGAGAGTGTGTTGTGGATAGTTATACAGAGGAAAGAGATTAAATATATGGCGAGAACAATATGGCCATGTCTACATGAAATAGCTGGCTGGAAATTTCTCACACAGCCATACGTACTAGGTGTAATGAGCAGAAAAGAGGAACCTGAGTGTCATTTGCAGGACCTATTAAAAAAATATTTTCCTACTAGAAATCATGACTTCTTAACATTCCAAGTTCTGAACCATTATACTAGTAATTGTTCTCCCATTGCAAATAACTAGGAAAGAAGTGAGCAGTGGAACCAGGGAAGGGGTTGAAATGTATTTCTCCCTCCCAGAGTTTCAGTCAGAAGGAGAACGATGAGGAAGAGGGTTGCTTCTTGCTTCATTATACTTACACCATTCTTCCTTGTACTCTACCTGACCAGCCTGAGGCTACTGGTCTCATTACACCAGCTGGCCAACCAATTAAGGCCTAGGTGGAGGGATATCCTGGTAGTAGAGTTTAACCTTTTCATCAGCCAACTATACCTGTAATTTCCAGTGGATAACAGAATGTTTAATCAGTCTTCGTTGAATGAAATGCATGAATGTCAACATGCATGTTCCTTAGGAATACTGAACTGGGAATCACGTGTAGCTGCTCTCATTTGTAGGCATATATCACCTGAGTCATCTCTCGCAGGGTGGGAAGTGTGGCGGACTTTCTTTTTTTTAAAATATATTTTATTGATTTTTTACAGAGAGGAAGGGAGAGGGATAGAGAATTAGAAACATCAGTGAGAGAGAAACATTGATCAGCTGCCTCCTGTACACCCCCTACTGGGGATGTGCCCGCAACTCAGGTACATGCCCTTGAGCGGAATCAAACCTGGGACCCTTCAGTCTGCAGGCTGAGGCTCCATCCACTGAGCCAAACCGGTTAGGACTGTGGTGGACTTTCTAACAGCACCTTTTCCCTTGCCACCTTTCACTGAGATGCCATAAACGCTAAAATCTTACTTCCCAAAACTACTTTGCCCATAGGGGTGGCCATGAGACTCAGCAATGGCCAGCGAGATGTAAGCAGAATCTCAAAAAGGTTTGACTCCTAAGAAAGAGGACAGATTTCCATCATGCTTCCCCTCCCTCTTTTTGCTGCCTTGAGTGTAGACATTGGTCTAACACTTGGACAGCCATCTCATGCTGAAATCTGAAGGCAAGGCTGAGAGTGTCACAGATGTCAGCACTGCCACCTTCAAGCCTATGCCAGCCACCGCCTACATCTAACTTTACCACCGCTTGAGGAAAACTAAGCCCCAAGGAACTTAAGCTAATAGGAGTTTACAATTCCGTGTGGCCATTAACATTCTTGACTGTCCCAGAATTCCTCTGGTAAGGAAACAGGAGAGTCTTGAAACTAAATCACCTGGATGGAAATTCACAGCTGAGTTGAAAATAATCACCATTTTTCTTTTCGCAATACAAACATTTACAACCGGCATCTTCCTGACACTTTCCCCAGGTGCATGAGACAAGGAAGATGGAAAGTAAGGCTGCTCTGGTTTTGTACTTGTAAGTTCAGAACCAAATGTAGAAGAATGATTCTTCATGCAGAAGAAAAAACCAAGATTCATATTTCAAATGCTTGACTTTCCTCTGTACTCAGTACCCCAAGCCTTGAAGCTGGACTCCCCACTCAGATTTCATAGGCCCATGTGTCTGTTTCAAAAGCTGCTTTGTATTGTTGCAACAATGAGGCTATGCACTGTATTTCTTTTATATATTTAACTTGTTATATATATCTCCATTAAGAACAAAACAGATTTACAAAAAAAGTGATATCTTAATAAAAGAATACATCCTAAGGAGTTACAGTTTAGTCTAAGACAGCTGAGCTTAGCATTACAATTTTTCATATTCTTCATTATGCTTCCGGGCTACGGTTATATATTGGAGTCCATTTACAAGCAAAGAACTCTAGCAGTGGAGTCAAGCAAACTTGAAACTGAATCCTGGTTCTACTTTATATAATGGTATGAGCTACCTACAGCTAGCCCACTGGTGACTCTAATAAATTATACCTTTGGACAAGTAATTAGTCTATCTGAATCTAATTTTTCTCAGCTAGAAAAGAAATGACTAATATCTGTCAACAAGGAGGTGGTAAGAAGTGGTGAGATCAACCTGATAGCAGCAGCTATTATCATTATTAATTAGCATTTGGCAGATAAATATCCTTTTTTTCTGCATTACATTTTGCAGGAACTTACCACAGGGTCCCCCCCTTCCCTCCCCCCAGGATGATACAGGAGAGGGATGATAAACTAAACTACTACCTTAGGCCTCCAGTCCATGCCCTCAACATTTCTGGGCAGCTGTTTAAGCCATTTGACCACGAGCAATTTAGAAAACAGATTCATCTGGGTGTAGATGGCCTTTGTTACCCTCTCTCTAGGGTCCAAGGGGTTGTAAGGCTAGAAGTCAGGAGTGGAAGGGAGGTCATAACCAGTCCCTTTTGGAAACTGGGCTACAGATCCTTCAGAGGAAGTCAGAGCCTAGGAGTCTCCTAAAGAAGCCCTCTCTTCTTAAAGACAGAGAGGAAAAGCAGATGTTGAGTCACCCTCCCCTGCACGGCTGGCTTCCCTGCTCCTCTGTAGATTAAACAGCTGCGCTCTTTGCTGGTTTACTGATCTTAAGTAAAGGGATTTTAGACAAGTTCTTTATCGGTACAACTTGTCCAAGCTGTCTAGTGTATGTCATAAAAGGCTGCCTGCCAGATTGTTTCACTGAATTATAAACCAAGCTGATTTCTTATCCTAACAACCAGAGAATAACAATTTCCAACACTTGTAAGCCACCCTAGTGAATATGAAATGCAAGAGTAGGATAAATTACAAAGATAGGTAGAGAGACAGAGATAGAGACACACACAGAGAGAGAGAGATTTCAATAAATCGGGAAATTGAGGTGTGGGGATTTGTCTGCATCTAGAACTTACCTTGAATGAGCTAATGTTCTCCAGAGGCCACAGGGACTTGGGCCAGACCTCAATTATAATTTAGGACCTGCTATTAAGCAGTCATAGTTTCCTGGAGGTCGTTCAGCATTTTTAGGTCTTTGCTACCCCATCTGTAACTTGAGTTCACTTGGATTCAGTTATCACCAAGGACACTATCAAATCTAAATCCTATGATTTTTTAATTAAAAATGGTTAGCATTGCAAATTTGGCTGAATGGTGATGCCTGAATAGTTGTAAAACCTTTCCGGGTCTCCATCATGACATGTATGGAATGACGCTGGATGGTCCAGGGCTGGAATACTACCCTTTGGACACAGATTTCCACTTTCAATTTACACAGCAACTCCAAGAGGCAAACTTTTCTGGTAGTACATTTTTATGGGGGTGGTAGCGTGGGGAGTGTCTCTTATACAACAGGCACATTCATTTGCAAGCAGCTAACACATATTATTGATCCTCAGGGTTTATACCGATTGAAGACTTATTAGGCTATTTCACTGGGCCCTTTGTATTTCGAATTGGAAAAAAAAAATGCAGAGGTGCAGATATTCCATTACTATAAAAAAGCTGAAAAGTCCGTGATTGTAAAGTTGATGCAGACCTGCAGCGCCACCTGTTGGCTTCTGGGTTAACAATCACCACAGAGTTCTACATTTTCAGGAGAGAAGCAGAGCTTATCTCCGAAATAAAAAATAAGGGAGCAGGGTATGTCAAGGCCAAATTTAACTTAAACTCATTAACAGTTGAAAAGGGGAAAAAATTTCCCTAGAAAGTGAGTGGTACAACTTAATTCTAGATGGGCATGTGGTAACTGGTAGTTTTCATTCACTTTATTTTTAATGAAGCACTAGAGAAAAATGAAAATATAGAATGATAGAATTTCAGAACTGGATAAGTCTTTAAATAATTGCATAAGCTTTTCATTGTATAGATGAAAACACCAAGACACTAGGCCGTTATATATTCCAGAGCTATTGAACTTGGGCTTGTGGGTGTCAATACTAGAACTTTCTGCAGATGTTTAGTTCAAAGTTCTTTCTGGATAATGTTCTTTAAGAAAATGCATTTTAAGAGATCTTCATACTCTCCACGTTTGATAGAGTGCTATTGAGAATCAGAAGCAGTTCTCAGAATATTACTTGTTTAAATTCACAGCATTCAGGAAACAATTTCAGTAATAACCCCTATTCCCAGCTGCCTATCAAAAACATTTGTTAACTGTTGTGGTGCTGACAGAATCTAAACTTGCCAAAGAGCAACTTCTCTTTCATCATCTTCTCAGCAATTCATTAAATGTTTTTCAACCTAGCTTATTCTGCCCAATGCGGGTCAGTGGTTCCCTTCAGACGTAAGACTCCTAGACATAAGATTCCCTGAAATGCTAATTGCTCACTTGAGACACCTAAGAGCCAATGAAGAGAGACAACACCCAACCTACTCTCCTATCCTGATCTTATCCAGAGAGGATGGAAACTTCATTGAGAAATGGGTCATGATAACACAGACAAAATGTGTCAGGGAAAAAGGTTAGCAAATGCCACCCTCGTAGATAAAAGATCACAGGAGTCCAGCAGGGATTATAAGCACCATCATGGACAGAAATCAAGAAATATCTCCCAGAAATAACAATCTTTGGAACTCCACAAGTTTTTCTAAAATAAAATAAAAACTGGCCTCTATTCTTTTATTTAAAAAACAAAAACACCCCCCGCCCCAATAAAACAACAAAAACAAAAACACAGTGATCAGCTGCACATTCCTTAAGGAGAAATACTATTTGCCGTCCCTCCTGAGAGCAGCAAGGGAAAAGAGAACATAGGTTTTGCTTCCTCGTCAATTTGAGGGCACAAGGCTACGGATAGTGGAGGCTTGCGTAGGAAGGAAACAGGTCAAGATCGGACCAGCTGAACGATTCCTTCGTGCTTACGAAGTGGTCCTAACAACCTGATATTGGAACCTTGTATGGATCCCCAACCTACTTCCCCAGTCCGTCCACTATTCCTACCAGAAGGCTGAGGGCTCCCCTTCCTTTAACCTTTATCCATTTACCACTTCCAAAATATCTCTGAATCTGCCCTTCAGTCTCCATTCACGCTGTCACTCCTTAGCACAAATGACATATTTCACAGCAAGTGCCCTCCTTGCCGATCTCCTTCCTTTCAAATCCATTCTCCACTCTGTCACCAGCTTTCTCGGCCTAACATGCAAATGGAATCATGTCAACTTCTTGCTTGAAACCATGGAGAAGGAACAAAATCCAAGATTCTTAGCATGACATATAGGATTTCTGATTTGGCTCACATTTTCTGTCCCACCTTATTTCCTGGCTCAACACCACCGGTTCCTCTAAGGATTCAGCTTCTTTTGCCACAAGCTTTAGCATCTCTGTCCGTATTCACAGTCAGTTCCTCCAGCCTGTCATGTCCTTTGTTCCCATCACTGGGCAAATTTCTATTCATCCTTCAAAGCCCATTTCCATTATCACTGCCCCAAATGAGCCTTCTCAAAAATTTCCAGGCACAGAGTTTCTCTGCCCTGTGTGCTGTTCCTTATCATGTATGTGTTTCATAGCATGAAGCTCATTGCATTGTAACTCCACTAGCATATCAGTCTTCCTTATAGATATCACAAGTTTCCTTATATAAAGATCCGGATAGATCTTTGAGGCGTTCAAATTCTTATTGCATGGTACCACAAATGTTCACTGAAGATTACACATGAATCTGTCATGGTGCTACATACTAGATATACAAAGGTTAGCCATGAATGGTGCCCATAGTAATTTCACTCAAGGTTAGTTTCTTTTGCATCCTAAGTATTCAAACAGTTGGAGAGTAGAGACAAATTTTGTGTGTTCTACACTGGCCTAAACTCCATTGCAATTTGGTGATTCTCTGGTACACCAAAATCAGTGGTGAAACATATTGTATATAATAGGTGCAATTTTAGCTTTTAACAGTGCTCTAGCCACTGGATATAAGAGCTGATATCATCATCTTGATTGTCATGTGTATATGCACTCACTACCTGTGTGCTGTATACCAGGACTTTACCACCACTGAATTCTCATTACCTGTTTGTGAGATAAGTAATCTTGGAATGGATTGATTCCTGGGTGGATGGGATAACGGATGAATTACTGGAATGATGGACATACTGATAAATTTGAATTGCTGATCTTCCTCTCATGAGTATCCATTGCACTTAGCATTTAAAACTGAACTTTGAGATAGATAATGTTTGTTGATACTTGTATATAGGCATAAAGATTGGGAACTATGTTTCTCAGATGCCCCCGCCAGCATGAGTCTGGTCAGATTATAGTGAGAGGCACTTACATGAGATTTAAAAGCAGAAGAAATGAGAAACCTTTATTGTCTGGTGACAGCTATAGGTAGGAAAGTGGGCGTTGGCAGACGGCCAACATGGAGTTGTGCCTGTGGCTTTCAGACATCTTACAAGGAATTACACATGTTGGTGCCTTAGACAACTGAGATTTCTGAACTTCTGGATGTCCTGAAAGTTCCCATAGTGACCTTTATTCACCCAGCTTTCTAATAATTGTGTAAGTTTTCCCTATAAGAAAATTTACTCCTATCCAAAAGACCTCGGATAAATTCTGAGTAATACAATGCTTAGAAAATGAAAATAAAATGGTTACTTAGACCTGCTGAACAGTGAATTGAAGAACTTTTAGAGTAATATATAGTAATATACGTATATATTTCAGTGATGGAAAGCTCATTGCTTCACCAAGTAGCTAATTCCTCTTCCTGAAAGTTCAAATTCATCTTTCTTTATCTTGAAATAATTGGTTCTTATTATCTATTTATTTTCTGATGCTCTAGTCCTTCTACCTCTAGAAAGTTCTCAAACTCTGGGTATTGACTGTATGTGTAGAGAGGCTGGCCTAAGATCGATATCCTTGGATCCTCCAAGAAGGCCTGATGATTAGGGAAATGGAACAGTAACCTAAGTCTGCATGTTTTCCTGAGGTGGCGAATTTCGGAGTTCAGATCACTGGAACATGGGCTTACTAAAGGCAATGACAATAACTTAAGTACCTTTCAATTCCCAGGATACAACATGGCACTTCTCTGTAGCTGAACTGAACCAAAGTGCAAAAGGGACTTTAACTGGGTGTAAGCCTAGCATTAGAGGAGATAAAATTGTTTTGCAGATCCCTAGGTCTTCATTTTATTTCACCTCCAGGAAAGCAGTACAATGGCTTTCATGCTTCAGATTTTAGATCAGGATATAACACTTATTATAGTTGAAATTGGCACAATATAGAATTATAATCACCCTTTAGTACATGAGAGAATAAAAGTATTTAAAGATAGCAACTAGCAGAGAATTATTATAGTTGTTTAAACAAAACCTAACAAGGTTGAATGACTTTTGCTAAAATCTGTAGCTGTTTATGACAGAATCTTTTATCTTTAACATATCCAGAGATGACACTTATACTATAAAAAAAAATGTTAACAAAATAAGCAAAAAGTTAACACATTATCATATATCTTAGAGGGTATCAAACATAGTAACATGATATTCCTATTGTTATTAACATTTTAAATAGGACTTGAAGTTCTGGAGTAGCAGGGACTAGATTTATCCCACTTGAAATGACTATATATATATATATATATATATATATATATATATATGACAAAGTACATGAAACAATGGTTTGTCAAGAGGATTGACGTTGGGAACAGATAACATTTTCTAAGAAACACGAAAGAAAGGGGAGTCCAGGATGTGGCTCAGAGAAGAGGAGCTCAAATGGGGCCCAACAATGCTTGTGAATTGAGGAGAATGAGGTAAAATTACTATGTAGATTCAATTACTCTTTCATTAAAAAGAATAATCCTATACAATAAAAGCCTAATATGCTAAGTGTGTGGTCATCTGGTTGGCCATTCAACCAATTAAAGCGTTATATGCTAATGATATGCTAAGGCCACTCAACCGCTCTCTATGATGTGCACTGACCACCAGGGGGCAGTCAACAGTCGACCAGTCGCTATGACATGCACTGACCACCAGGGGGAAGATGCTCAGACCAGTAGGTTAGCTTGCTGCTGGGCTCTGGCCAATTGGGACTGAGCCAGATAGGCCGGACATCCCCTGGAGCCCTCCTGCAGTCCCTTCCCAGCTGGCCAACCTCCGCGTCCCTCCCTGGTCCTGATCATGCACCAGTGGGGTCCCTTGGCCTGGCCTGTGCCCTCTTGCAATCCAGGACCCCTCAGGGGATGTCAGAGAGCCGGTTTTGGCCCGATCCTGCAGGCCAGGCCAAGGGACCCCACTGGTGCACGAATTCGTGCACTGGCATCTAGTAAAAATATAATGAGCAACTTAATGCCAATACATTCAAGAACTTAGATGAAATGGACAAATTTCCTGAAAGACAGAAACTACTAAGCTTACTTAAGAGGAAATAGATAACTTAAATTGCCCTCTATCTATCAAAGAATCGAATTTGTTTTTAAAAATCTTTCCTCAAAGAAAACTCTAGCCTCAGATAGCTTTACTGGAGAATTCTTCCAAACATTTAAGAAAAAAAAAATCAATTGTATACAAACTTCTCCAGAAAATTGGGGACCTGAGATTTCTTTCTAAATCATTTTATGAGGCCAGCAATGGACTTGTATTCAGAATATATGAATATCTCTCAAAATTACCACTCAATAACAAAATAGCTTAGTAGAAACTAGACAACCAATTTGAACAAATACTTAAACAATATATAAACATATGTAAAAATATGCTCAGCATCACTTCTCATTAAGGAAATGCAAATAAGACCATATGAGATATCACACACCTATTAAAATGTCTAAAATTAAAAAGACAGATCATACCAAGTGTTAGTGAGGATGTGGAACCACTGGGACTCTCATATACTACTAGCAGAAATGTAAAATGGTACAACCATTTGGAAAACAGTCTGGAAGTTTCTACAACTACCATATACTGAGTGAAATTAGTCAGACAAGAAGAGTACATACTTTAGGATCTCAGTTATGTAAAATTATAGGAAATGTCAACTAATCTGTAGTAACACAAGGCAAAACAGTGGTTGCTTGGGGATGGGGAAAAGGCAAGGACAGCCAGAAGGGTAAGATTACAAATAAGAATGAGGAAACTTGATTGCACTGATGGTTTCAATGGTATGTACATATGTCAAAACTTGTCAGTTGTATACTTTAAATGTGTTTGGTTCATTATGCCAGGCATAGTTCCATAAATTTGCTACAAAACTTTTAGCCCAAAAGGCTAATATTTTGTAAGAGCCATGAAGCAAGTATTTTCCATTAACACATCCTAATAATAAAGTGTTTGCTTTGTACCAAATCAAATAAATAAAAATAAAAGAATCTTTGGTATCATTGGGAACTTATGGTACGAGCACATAAAACTAACCACTTTGAGAAATCAAACAACTTCCTCCCATGGGAATGGCAAACACACAAGTGACTAGATTTCACATTGCTCCATTTCTCACTTTCTCAAATTGTGGGGTAGAATTTCAGTGTGCGATGCAATGTCCAATGTGGAATCAATAGCCATGATGAATTTTCTGCTCTGATGCCCCTTCACGCTTTCCTGGTTTTATTGCTCTCTCCCACAAGCATTACACATGCTTATCTTTTGCTATCTTTCTAGGAAACACTCATGTCTCTTTCATTCAAGATTTCAAACAGTAGATCTGTACCTCATGACCTCTGTATCCATTTCATTCCATTTTCTTTCCTTCATGCTCTTTGCTGGGGGGAGGGGGCAGTTTTAGATCGTTCCCTCTCCTCCCTCTCTGTTCCCTTTGAGTTTCCATCCTCAGATTTGTCATGGGTTCTCTTGTTCTCTCATATCTTCCCTTTATTCTCTCCTGCATCAGCAGCACTCATCCACCTCATCGGTTTTAACCTCTCCACTTAGTCAAAACTTGCTGCTTTCTTCCTGTCATGGTTAAGTACCTCTTGTTATTTTCTTTTCTTCCTTCAAGATCATCAGAACAATAGAAATA
Organism: Myotis nattereri; assembly: GCF_964212035.1. Classification (NCBI taxonomy): domain Eukaryota; kingdom Metazoa; phylum Chordata; class Mammalia; order Chiroptera; family Vespertilionidae; genus Myotis; species Myotis nattereri. The sequence continues at coordinate 47,784,979 of NC_138089.1, forward strand.
ACAGTTCTCTCTCTCTCTCTCTCTCTCTCTCTCTCTCTCTATATATATATATATATATATATATATGTGTGTGTGTGTGTGTGTGTGTGTGTGTGTGTGTGTGTATGTATGTGTGTGTATGTATGTGTGTGTGTATATATATGTATATAAATTATCTCTATATATAAAAGCCTAAGTGACCGGCTGACCAGCCAGTAGCTATGACACACACTGACCACCAGAGGGCAGATGCTCAAAGCAGGAGCTGCCGAGCTGCGGTCCCTTGGCAGTGGCGGTTCTCGGGTGATGCACCTGGAATCAGAGAGGAGGGAGCCAGATCCCAGGGTGTGTCACCCAAGAACCACCCTCTCCTAATCTGGGACCATGTGGGGGATGTCAGAGAGCCAATTTCAGACCGATCCCTGCAGGCCAGGCTGAGGGACCCCACCGGTGCACAAATCCATGCACCAGGCCTCCTCTAGTTAAAATATAAAAAACAAAGTGCTTCACAAGATAATTATTATCCACAAATTATTCAAAAAAGTTGATGCAATCCAATCAAATCCCTGGTGATCTATGTGTGTAATCATACTATGTATTATGTAATAGGTAACTTCATACACTGCTGGCGGGAGCAAAAATTGATCAAAGGATTTCCAGGAGTTATAAAATTTGAACATTGTGACACATGGAACAGAATCTATGCACAAGAATAGTTAGTACAAAATTGTTTGCAATAGCCTCAATCAGGAAATAAACTAAGTGAACATCAATCATGGAATAGGTATGATAATTGTGGTCTTTTTACATAAGACTATAGTATTGTATTTCAGCTATAAATATAAACAAACATGGATACTTCTAACAAACACGTTGAGCGAAAGAATCAAGGTACAAAAGAATACTTACAGTATAAGATTCATACAAAGTTAAAAATTAAAAAAAAACTATATTGTTTTGGGATACACCTTAGGTGATGCTATCATAAAAAGCAAGGAAGTAATTCTTTGCCAAGTGTAGTAGTTGAATGGTGCTCCCCCACAAAGATCTGTCCACATCCTAACCCTTGTAGCCTGCGAATATGACCTTATTTGGAAAAAGGGTCTCTGCAGATATAATTAAGGATTTTGAGAGAAGAACACCCTAAATAACCAAGTGGGCCCTAAATCCAATGACAGGTGTCCTAATAACAAGTCAGGTCTAAAGAAGAAAGAGAGAGAGAGAGAGAGAGAGAGAGAGAGAGAGAGAGAGAGAGAGAGAGAGAGAAAGGGAGAGAAAGAGAGAGAAAACAAACAAACAAAAAAAAACAAGCATGTAAAGCAGAGGCAGAATTTGGAGTTTTGGAGCCATAAGCCAAAGAATGCCTGGAGCACCAGAAGCTGAAGTGGCAAAGGACAGATCCTCCCCGGGGTCCCAGAGGGAGTGCAGTCCTGTGACACTTTGATGCCAGACGTCTAGCCTCCAGAATTGTGAGAGAATGCATCTCTTGTTTTAAGCCACTAAGTTTACGGTGATTTGCTACGATAGCCCTAGGAATCAATACGTCTGGTATAGAAATTTTAGCTGGTAGGTTGTTATAATGATCCGAAAGCAAAGAATAAAAGACAAGGTGCTGCACTCTTAACGATACCTTTTCTAAAGACTGGGAAACAGTGAAAGATTATGAGAGAAAGAGAGGGAGAGAGAGACGCAGCATGACAGTGAGGGGGAAACACTGTCTTGGCTGATCGTAGGCAGGACCCTCAGAGAACACAGGGAACCATGGCTCAGCAAGAGATGAGCAGACATGCAGGAGGCTCATCTCATAGCTTCAAGGTCAATTTTCAGACGCTCTTTCATCCTGGCTTGTGGCATATCCCCTCTGTCTGTCCTAGGAGGCTTTCTTCTCTCCTAATCTGTCTGTGTTCTGGGCCCCAGACAATATTTGTGTATTATTATTGGTAATCCCCTGAGAAATAATTTTAGTTTTCTAGAATAAAACACATTTTTAAGAGCCAGCCCCACTGTGAGGACCATCTGTATGATTTATCCTTACAGCATACAAATCACTGGGAAGTGGCTGCATAAACATCTTGTCAGTCAAAGACGTTAGATCATCTCTGCTCATTTTCTGCCACAGTCTGACAAGAATTCATTTTTGTCAATAATTATTAAAATTACTAGTTCCCATGGAATTTCTATAGTGTTACTAGTGTAAATGTGTTTTACACTCACTGTCTGACTTGATCTTCACAACAGCCCTGTGTGGAGGATAGGGTAGACATGATTCCTAGGTATGTGTGTTTTTATTTTTTTTTAATCCCTACTTTAAAAAATTGTGGCATTTAGTGACTTCCCCCAGCTTACTGAGATAGTCATGGATGTGGCTATAATTAAAATGTAGAATTGCTGATTCCTGTTCCCAATGTTAATTTAATTAGTCATTCATCAATTTGACTAATAAACCAACATTACTGAATATCTATTACATTGAATGCTATCCATAATGCATTGGAGAAGAGGGAAAAAATGCAAGGTAGGAGATGCAAGGTCAAGCCCTTGACCTCAGGAATTCGGTAATATTCTCAGAAAGACAAGTATACAAAGACCTACCTAACTTTTAAAGAAAAATTAAACAATACATATATAGCAAAGTCCTATGATAGTGCCCCATAATAATAAGAACTTTTATATAATGTAAATGGTGATTGGCCCTTTTTCTCCAAGTAACACCTATTCTCAGACACCGGGGTAGGCAACCATGGGCATAGGGAGGCTGACAAAGACAGGCAGGGCAATGGTTGGGCAAGTGTGGAAACATAAGGATCCCCTGCATCCTAAGTATTCTTCCAGCTGAGAACTGGGAACTACTATATGGGGAATCTGTGGCATTGCTGTCACTGTTCTGAATGAGCCAGTCTGCTGCGAGACCCAGAATTGTCCCCACTTGTATTTAAGCCAGAACAGACAACCCCACTCACTGGCACCAAACCAACTTGGACTTTGATCTTACACTTGAACTTCTTTCCAATTCTGCCCACAATCGAGGCCAATTCACCCTTTTTTATGACTGGAAAAAAAAAATCACTCTGTAGTCCAAATAAGATATATGGCAGGTGAAAAAATGAACTTAAAATGCAAACAAAAGCTGTTGGATAATTGAAGTATCCTTTATTAAAATGGTTTTTAAAAATTGTTTTGCAGTTAATAAATTTTCTAGTAACATAATTCAAAGTATACTGCACTGGAATTATTCATCTTGAATATCTGCTTTCAGGTTTTCTCATATCTACATACTAGAGGTGGTGTTTCTCACAGAGATGGGCGAACTGATTGCTTTCTTCCCTTGTAGGATTTGTATCTAGATGTCAGGAAGCCAAAGTGTATCCCATTGATAAGATCCACGTGGGACCATTTTCACTGTTCTATTGACACTACGGTTAGCAACACTGTGCTGACATTTTTTTGCAAGTTGAACCTGTGTCCATTAATACTCTTTCCACTCTATCATAATTGTTGTTTACATTCAGGTCACACACACACATAAATCCCGTTAGTGTCCAGAAAGGTAAAAGAAGTGGGAGTTAACAGAGGTATAAAACATACAGAGGTGAGCAAAAGTAGTTTTATGGTTGTTCATATGGAAAATAACACAATCTATACTAATAAAAAGGTAATATGCTAATTAGACTGGATATCTCTGGACGATCATCTGGACATCCTTCCAGACAAACCACAGTGGCGGGGTCAAGGCAGTGGTGGTTAGGGGTGATCAAGATGGCAGGGGAGAGCAGTTAGGGGGATCAGGCCAGCAGGGGAGAGCAGTTAGGGGCATCAGGCAGGCAGGCAGAGGGGCTAGGGGTGATCATGCAGGGAGGCAGGTGAGCGGTTAGGAGCCAGCAGTCCCGGATTGCAAGAGGGATGTCTGACTGCCGTTTAGGCCCGATTCCACAGGGATTGGGCCTAAACCGGCAGTCAGATATCCCCCGAGGGGGTCCCAGATTGGAGAGGGTGCCGGCCAGGCTGAGGAACGCCCCCCCCCCCACATGAATTTCATGCACCGGGCCTCTAGTATAAACAATAATACAAGAATAGACTGTGTTTCATGTAATCACAACTGTAAACCGAGTTTTACCCACCCCTATAGAAACTAGTGGGCTTTTGGCTAACTGAAGATCAAACGTCCTTTCTAAAGGCACCCAAATCTAAATGTTAAAAAAAGTATGTATGCAAAAAAAAAAAAAATGTCTGTTAACATGGTGGCTAATTTGTATTATCTGGTTTTCTTATCCAGTTCTTAGGCTATACCAAATGCCCTTTTATACACCTACTATATGTTATTTGTCATGGTTAATCCGGAAATAAACCATGACAAATAACAGGAAAAGTGTTCTGGGGAAAGTGAAGTAAGTTTTACATGTTCTTGTTATGTAAAAACTGATACTTTCTTATTTATCTTAATTCTTACAAAAAAAAACACACCCTTATGAATGTACATAAGCATTTTCATTTATAAACTGAGGAAACTGATCCTCAGAGATGATAAATGATAGGGTCCAAGGTCATACAGTTATGAATGAGTGAAACTACATTTCGTTTGGACTCATTTTACTATATCTGAGTATTTTTTCTTGACTCAGCTAAAATGCCAAATACAGCCTGCCAGTGAAAAAAAAAATAGAAAAATTTGATTCTTCTGACTGATTGTCAATATTTTATTTCATCACCAGAGTGTTTATGGCACCCCAGACTAAATTGGAAGCCTCATTTGCCTGGCTGTTGGACTGTGTCAGTATGCTCAGCCCCAAGATAATAATGACTTTGGAAAAGCTGAGGTGTGAGTGCAAGGCTGCTAATCCAATGCAGACTGAATTTGGGAGAGTGCTTCAGGCCCTCTGTTACACACCAAAGCACAGATGCCATGTTTTCCATCTCCTTTTCTTTCAGCTCTTAGATACGTCTTGGCAAAGTATCAGTGCTCAACGGGGTCATTTGAAAACTAAAGAGATACTTCAAGTGCAATGATGAGGATTTAAGGAATCTGAAGCAGCAACCACAAAGAAAATTCTTCTGATGGCTTTTGAAGCTTCTTTTCATTCTTTTAGCAAAATGCCCTTCTTTGTAGCCTTTGACAAACTTAAAGAAGTATTAAAATCAAAGAAGCTTCTTTGATGTTTGATAGGGACTTACCATATAATATGTGTTCTTAGAATAGCATTGATGGACTTTTCCAGTTATTCAAAGGAAATGAGATATGCCAATGTCAAATGGGAAGTTGGGAAGAGAAGGTGGGGCAGGCAGCAAACTCACTCTCTGCCTTCTCCATAAACCAGCCTAGTGTTGAGCTAGGGGGGCAAAGAATAATGGTAGAAACACCAGCCAGGCACAGCTGAGCCTCAGGCCACCCTTTGGTCATTTAAACCCCCACAGAATTCCAAGAGATTGGTGGATCTCAGAGTGACTCTCTGCAGTAAGTATGCTATAGTTTGGTTACAATGAGCATGGACTTGAGACCCTGCTTAGCTACTGAGAACTCTGATCTGGGGAAATCTTTTATCCTCTCTGTTCTTCCCACATATAAAATGATTGATGCTACTTCATTGTCACCCAACCCCCCATCTTTGTTGGCAGAGCCTTGCTCCCACAGTATAGGTTGAAAATGCCATTATTTATTTCCGCAGCTTTCTTTGAACCTAGCACCCGAGCACATGACTCAATCCAATGAAAACCAGTGGCACCTCAGGGCAAGTCTGCGTAGAGACCTCTGAGATGCAAGGGAAGGAACTCCCCTTTTCTTTGACAGTAATTGTACCTATATGAGGATATCAGGCCTGCAGCCGCCTTGCAACAATGACAGACACAGCTGAGAAGGAAACAAATGTCTGAAGGATGGCAGAATGGAGAGATGACAAGACCCTAGATCCTTAAAGATATTTTTAAATCAGGTGCACCAGCTTTGGCACTTCCTCCAGCAATTTTCTGCTTTTCTATGACAAGAGACAATAACCATCCTTAATGTTATGCTAATTTTAGCTAGGTCTTCTGTAGTTATAGCTGAAAGGATCATAACAGATACAATAATAACTACCCTATCAGGTTATTGTGAGGGTTAAAAGAGAATGCATTTAAAACACAAAACATCTATGTACATAAAAGCCTAATATGCAAAGTGTCCCCTTGGGAGTTCAACCAACCAGGAGTTCGATCACTCGCTATGATGTGCGCTGACCACCAGGGGGTGGCGTGGAACGAAGGAAGGCCCAGGCTGGCAGCTAGCAGCCAGGGAAGGGAGGCCCAGCCAGCAGTCAGCAGTTGGGGAAGGGAGACCCCAGCCAGCAGCAGGAAGCCGCTAGGGACCCTTACCCATGCACGAATTCGTGCACTGGGCCTCTAGTTTATAATACTTGACATATATAGATATAGTGGATACTATTTATAATAAAAAAAGCTATTTCTCAAATCTGATCATTTTCCCCTCCCCCAGGAATACTGGCTGTATTATCTTTCTGACTCTATTGCAATTGGTCAGGATCATCTCAGTCTTAAAAGTTCATGGCATTGAAATTACTAGAATTTATATTTTTATTTTTATTGAATTTATTGGGGTTAACAAAATTATACAGTTTTCAGGTGCACAATTCTACAACACATCATCTGTATACTATATTGTGTGTTCACCATCCCAAGTCAAGTCTCTGTCCATCACATTTATCCCCACAATCACCTCCCACAATCACCGCACTGTTGTTCATGAGTTTTTTCCTCTTGTTTTCTCAATATTTTTCTTTCTATGAACCAGTGTTTCTTCTGCCATAATAGTTCAATACATAAATGGAGTCATCTAAATTCTTCTTCTTTCACTCCCCTCCTACGTACTGATATAACTGGCAATGATTTTCTAATTATTTGGGACATCTTTCAGAGTGTCTCACATGTGCTTCCACCAAAGTTCTGCCTTTCCTCAATGTCAACTTTAAAAATAAGTTTTTCTTGATTACAGAGAGGAAGGGAGAGAGAGAGAGATAGAAATATCAATGATGTGAGAGAACCATTGATCGGCTGCCTCCTGCATGGCCCCTATTGGGGATCGAGCCCACAACTTGGGCACATGCCTGACTGGGAATCAAACCGACAGTCAACTGCTGAACCACACCAGCTGGGCTCAATATGAAGGCTTCAACAGCTTGGAAATAATTACCACTGCACACACTATGGTCGTCTCCCCCTCTGCACTGTCCCCTTGGCTGCTGGCCCTACCTGCACCAGAAACCTCTGGCGTCATGTGGACACTGTGTGCTGGATTACTCTGGAAACTAACACCATGGGCTTTAGTGCAGAAATAGAAATCACACGTTTCTCCCTATTTCGTGTGATATTTGGCACATGGATCTCAAGGTAGTTTTACCAATGGCCCAACATCTTAGAGGAATTTTAATGAAAATAAATATTTAGATCTTTATTTTTGGCCACTCCCTACCTGCTAAACCTGTACACATTACCTCACTTTTCTAGAATTAATTTCTTTACAGCCTAGGCCTAGGAGCAGTTAAAAGAGGTAATCACTATGCCTTATATGGAAACTTCATTTCTTTTAATTGAGTTTTGGCTAACGGTCCAAATTTGTCAGCTTCTCAATCTCTCCCTCTCCTTATTTCCCAGAGGCAAATATAATTTTAGCAGTCCTTTCCACCAAACTTCTAGATACTTCCAGAGTCGTGTGAAACCCAACCATGCACAAAGCTTGGGTTTCATTTGGGACACTCCCTTCCCACCACCTACTTTCACACACTACCTAGAATTGTCAAGCAGGAAAAACATCTATCATATATTTTCTTCCCACTTCTCATTCAGTGGGACATATTTTTATCATTTCAGACCAAAGAGAACATTACTTTCCCCCAATATTCAGAGAGTGTTTTTAAACCTTTTTCCTATATAGTTCTGTAGAAACGATAGTAAATTCTAAAGACCTGCTTGCTCACCTTCTTCATCCAGTGCTTAAAAACCTCAGTCTCCTAAAATGATCCTGAGTTGGCCCAAATCCCTCACAGTACAGTACAAAATAAAAGACTCCTCCTTTGATCCTTGGTGAAGAAAGAGCTGGGCTGACCTATCCTTCCTCTCTAACTTAGCATCACCCTTTATGCAAGTGCAAAATTATGTCAAGTCTCTGTTTTTCTTAAGCATCACTAATTCGAAATATGTTCATTATTTTCTCCATCTTTTAATTTTTTAAGAAGTCTATTTTGCTATTTTCTTGAAAGGGCATCATGTTCTCCCATGCCTCCCAATCAGATAAACAAACAAACAAACAACAAAAAAACTCCAGTTGCTTTGGTAAGTCCCACTTTTTAATACTTTCATAGTAATTATTGTCTTCCTCCTGTATGTTCTCTAGTATTTATGTCTGCTATAACTGATTGCTAAAATTTGATGTTGGTCTCCCTCATAAATGGTCATTCAATGCTAACTAATAAAAGCAAACATTACCTTCCTGAGAAGATGATTAAGTAATAATGTAATTATTTTAAGTAGACAATATTTCAACACTGGGGAGAAAACATCGTGGGGATATGCATGTACATACCATTTTCTAAAAATGTATTGAGTCAATGCCCTGGCCAGCGTGGCTCAATTGGTTGAGTGTTGTCCCAGGCTGGATCCCCAGTGGGGGGCATGCAGGAGGCAGCCAATAGATGTTTTTCTCATTGATGTTTCTTTCTATCTCTCTCTCTCCCTTCCTCTCGCCCTAAAATCAATAAAAAATTATTTAAATTTTTTTTTAAATAGTATTGAGTCATAATACTAGCACTGGGTTCAGAGGAGTTTAAAATCTTTAGAGCATTTGCAAAAGTATGCTTTAAAAGTATGCAGAAAATGCTTTAAAATGGTTGAGCTTATAACATATATCTCTTGCTATATGGTGGGGGGGAAGGGGCATTTTATTACTGCTACACAGTCATTTGATTGTGACAGTTAAGTGACACACTTGACAGAACTGGTTTGTGGAAGTAAATGAATAGAAGCTGAGCATAAAAGAAGAGCAAGGCCAAAACCGGTTTGGCTCAGTGGATAGAGCGTCGGCCTGTGGACTGAAAGGTCCCAGGTTCGATTCCAGTCAAGGGCATGTACCTGGGTTGCGGGCACATCCCCAGTAGGAGATGTGCAGGAGGCAGCTGATCAATGTTTCTCTCTCATCGATGTTTCTAACTCTCTATCTCTCTCCCTTCCTCTCTGTAAAAAATCAATAAAATATATTAAAAAAAAAAAAAGAAGAAGAGCAAGACTGGAGGAGCCCAAGAAGTCACACATGTAGAGATGAGTTTTGTGTGGATGAAGGAATCATGTAAAATTCAGATATCTGCAGATTAACCAATACTATAAAATTTTCAAAACACTTTTAAAATATCTGAGCTTTCTTGCTGAGCTTAAAAAGCAGTAGGAAGGGACACTCCTTACTCAATTTTCTTTTCTTCTTTCTGTGCATTCCGGTTTAACAAGAGTGAAGACATTAAGAATAAGGAAACACACTGTAAAGTATAAAAAACATCAAATCACTCTATTATATTACCTGAAACTAATAAAACTGATATAATATTGCATACCAACTTAACTTTAAAGAAGAATGAAGAAATTAAAGACAAAATAAATAATGACCTTCCAGAGTAGCAAAGGAGACTCAAATATGGAAACTCCATGAGCTGTCCCTACAGGAAAGCACATTTGCGACATACAATGCACACTGTAAACCCAGAACGGGTAGTTTAGTTTCTCTGTCTCAAGTAAGTTGATCCATCAACTAGGGGACTTTTATCTGTGACTACAGAGAAAAATAATAAGAAAACCCATCCAAGTAATAATAACCGGATCATATTCCCTTCTCCAAAATTCTACACGCCTGTCTGCACACAGAGCCCAGCCATGTCTGGGGAAAATAAATAGTATCTGAGGGTCAAGTAAAATTATCCTATCTAGTTATGTCAGGCAGAGAATGAAAAATCACTGCTCAGATGTCCTTTTACAGACAAACATTTCTATTTTTTTTTTCATTATGTTAGCAATGACTCTAACCTTTATTTCACATAGTTGTGGTTGTGTCAACATCGTTGCATTCTATTCTGAGCTACCTTTTCTTCGATTAGTTAAATAAACAACAACAAAAAACCAGAGAAGTAAATAAGCTAAACAATCAATCAGCCGTTTAAGGGACATTGATGAAGTGACAGGCACTGTGCTGGAGTCTGGGCATAGAGGAATCAAACCCGGGCTCCAGTGGCTCAAAATTTAGGCGAGTGGTCCTGCAGACATAGAGTTACAGAGATGCTATGAACAAGACAAGGGCGTGAGGAAGGAACAATTTTCCTTCGCAAAAGCAACGAAAAGTTTTTACCAAGAATCTCAGCTCAGAGATTCAGGTTTATTTTAGGCTGATAATGGAGTGGGTAACATTCTAGGAAAAGTGGACAGTCTGGGCAAAGGTATAAATGATCATAAGAACAGAGGGCATCTGGGAAACTGTGAACAGTTTGACTAAAGTTGGAAAGTGGAAGAAATTATGAGAAAGGCCAGATTACCAAGGGTCTTAGATGCTCCATTAAGGGAGGGCCTTTTACTGAGGCCATGGAGGATCAGAAAAGATTTTAGTGAGGTTCTGACATAATCAGAGGACTCTGGTCTACAGGGAGAGTAGCAGGGCATGAAGCTTGGATTGAGGTGGTAGAAACAGAGATTTGAATTACTTAGGATCTGGCAACTGGATTAGAACAGGAAGTGTGAATGACTCATTTTAATTATTTTTTAAAAGGGGTTTTAAATTAATTTTTAAAGAGAGAGAAGTGGAGAGAGAGAGAGAGAGAGAGAGAGAGAGAGAGAGAGAGAGAGACCAACCCACCGCAGTGTGGGCAAAACACTGATCAGCTGCCTCCTACAGGGCCCCTACCAGGGATGGAGGCCACAACCCCGGCCATGTGCCCTGACTGGGAATTGAACTGGCAACCTTTTTTGGTGCACAGGATGATGCTCAGCCAACTGAGCCACACTGGGCAGAACATTATTTTAATTCTTGAAAACAGTCACCCTTGCCCAGGACATCCTTACATTTCTGGGATTGAATTCCATCTTGTTTTCAATTCTGAATCTATCCCATGTTCTGGGACTGAGGCAAGTTGCGTTCACCTAGGACCGTGGTTGGCAAACCGTGGCTCGCGAGCCGCGGTTTGCCAAGCCGCAGTTTGCCGACCACTGAGAGGAGAATGGGCTGTTGAGTGAGTTGGAAAAGAATGAATGATGTTCAAAGAAATGACACGTGCAAAGACTGGTCTGGGAGAGAAGCCTCCGGACTCTCTCTTTAAGGACGGCAGCATGAACAAATTAGTCATTAGCTGAGGTCGAAAGTGAGTGTGACTGTAAGTGCAGCATGAGGAGATTGGGTGGGACAGACCAGATGTTTCCCAATTTGCTTTGGGAAACCAAAGCCCTAGAGAAAGGTTTGCGAAAAGCCACCAGGGACTACTAACCTGTGACAATGGTTGATTGCCTTGATAATGATCTTTCCTTTCCAGAAGTTTCCAATGATGGGAAATGTGGAAACATAAAGGCCATTTGCCTAATCAAGTCCATTCTTAGCTAAGGAGAACAATGCATGGAGCATTTTGAAAGCCTCTATTGAGCTCTCTGACCCTCCAAAGAGGGAGGGGAGAAAATGCGGTTATTCAGTTTTATTTAAAAATCCTTTCAGCTAAATAACACCAGCCTTATAGTCTTCTTGAAATTCTTCACCACAAAATATCCATTAGAGTCCCTGATAAAAGGGCAGTACTCACAATCTTCATGCTAATTATGTAGGCCAGTGGCACAGCTTTTTGCTTTGAAGCTTCTTAGAGATATTTGCTCTTCTGATGATGAAAAATGCTTATAATCTGGCCAGCCAGTCGTAAAACACCATCTCTTAAATTTGATGACATAAACTCTGTATCAGCTTTTACAAATACCATCTGTAGCTTAATACTTGCTGAGTGAAAGCAAATAGAAAAACATTTTAAAAGAGAAGAAGCAAAACTTGGTTAAGACTCACAACCTTACTATTCAGAATGATTCACAGACCAGCAGATCAGCTTCACCTGGGAACTTAGAAATGCAAATTCCTGGGCACCACTCCAGACAGGCAAGATGACTTAGAATCAGCATTTTAATAAGATTCTCCAGGTGATTCCTGTGAAGGATTTTTGAGCGCCACATGAAAAGCTTCATATGGCAGACATTTGGGGGAGAAGTAGCCAAGTGTACTGTTCCTTTTAGACTTTTAACCATATGTTTTTAGTTTTTGTCTCACTCCAAGATAGAGGCCCTTAACATTTATTTGTTTGTTTGTTTGTTTGTTTGTTTATGTTTAGCCTGTTTGGATCTTCTTACCAGTCTGGTAAAGTCTGTGAATCGATCTACAGAATAGTTTCCAAATGATAAAAATAAAATACATATGACAAAGGAAACTAATTATACTTAAGTACAGTTATTAAAATAATAATAAAATAATAATAAAAGGAAATGTGAAGTGAATCCTACCAAAGATTGAGAAAAGAATTAATATCAATCCTTCTAAAACTCTTCCCAGAAAAGAAGAGAGGACATTCCCAAACTCAATTTATAAGGCCAGCATTACTCTGATAGCAAAGCCAGACAAGGACAGTTCGAGAAAAATGCAGGCTAATATCCCTGATGAAAAATAGATGCGAAAATCCTCAACAGAATTCTAGCAAACTGAATTCAACAGCACATTAAAAGGATCATACACCATGAGCAGACACTCAGCTTAGGAACTGCCCCCAGCCCGCAGGCCCCAGGCCAGACAACGAGGGTGCCAGTGGGGGCCCCTCGATTGCCCCACTGGTCACCCCACAGAAGGAGGCGACCAGCGGCAGTGGTGGAGGATGGGGCCAGGGAGCGGGCGGCACCAGGCCGGCCAAGGCGGGTGCCAGTGGGGGCCCCATGATCACCCCACTGGTCACCCCACAGAGGGAGGAGACCGGCTACAGCAGCACCAGGTCAGCCAAGGTGGGTGCCAGCAGGGGCCCCTCGATTGCCCCACCAGTTGCCCCACAGATGGGCCCTGATCACCAGCCAGGCTTAGGGAACCCTACCCGTGCATGAATTTCATGCACTGGGCCTCTAGTGTTTTAATAAAAAGACAAAACAAACAAACAAAAAAACCAGAGCCTGGCACTTAGTAAGCACTCAACAAATATTTGATGAATCAAGCAAGGTGGCAGAAAGAAAAACATTCAAAAGGACATTTCCTAATAACTACTACTCATTAGAGTGATAGTTACACCTAAGTGACTTACCAATATTTGCTTTAGGATGGCATTTATTAGAAAAAGTGGATTTAATTGAACACACTCTCAAGTTTACTTAAGTTGTAAAATTTGATAACTTTAGAATAAACAGTTGGGCCCACAGGTTAGAAATGATCTAATATCATGTTCAGGAAGTGGCTTTGGCACTGTTAAGTACAAGGTAATTTAAAACCACCAAAGTGTTCTCATTGTTAATGTTTAAGGAGGTCTGGGAAATATGTCTATTCATTTCACAATTTAAAACAAAAAAATCTTAATAGCAATATTTGAGTATCTCTGAACAAAATTATCACCAAGAATAATTAGAAAAAGCTTTATATAATCTATGAACCCACATTTATGAATTTAAAACTCACTTCTCAATATCAGCCCTTCAATCATCAGGTCCTTCAAAAAACCACTTTTTACTGAGAATTGATTATATTTATGACTGATGTTGAAATGAACCAAAAACAAAGACTTAAGCATGTCAATTGGTTTACATCCTTGCCAACACTGTGGTATTCAATTTTTATTGTTATTATTATCATTATCATCCTAGTGGATGTGAAATCGTATCTCATTATGATTTGATTTACATTTCCCTAATGACTAATGATGTTGACCATCTTCCCTTGTATTTACTGTCTATTAATATATTTTCTTTGGAGAAATGTCTATTCAACTCTTTTGCTAACTTTTAAATGGATCGTTTGTTCCTTTAATTATTGATTTGAAAGAGTTCTTTATGTATTACTAGAGGCCTGGTACACAAATTCATGCACCAGTGGGGTCTGGCCGGCCCGCTCCAATCGAGGGCCAATAAGGCCAGGTAGGCCGGGGGGAGGGACTGAGGGTGGTTGGCAGGCCGGCCCCGGCCCCTGGTCGAACTCCTGGTTGAAGGGACAATTTGCATATTAGCTTTTATTATATAGGATAGTGCAATGTACTTTCTTCCTTCTTTATGCATAGAAGGAAGAAACCTCTATTGAGCTCTCTGACCCTCCAAAGAGGGAGGGGAGAAAATGCAGTTTCTTCCTTCTTTATGCGTAGTCTGCATTGTTTTCATTGTATTCTGCCTGATCTAGAATTCATTAGCTCTTGGTTTAAGGGGCATTATTGAGTGCATGGAGCAACCTTAGTTGCTTACATTTGTATCTGCTCAAAGTTTATTTTCAAATACATGCTTTAAAAAACAATTATCAATGGTCTTATGTGGATAAGTGTATCCTCAATACCCTCTGCCACAGGCAGGTGATGTGTTTTAAATGGTCGGCCTTATTTCACACATTGTCTGCTTACTGTTTGTGCAACACACTTGCTAAGTGGAGCTCTCTGCCTTGTGTCTCCATTATCTGCATAAGGAGCACTTTCTGCCAAACAGCAGAGGCTGGAAGGATTATATATGCTCCGTGGCAGGAAGTCACTTCCTGATTAGCATCTGACCTGAAATAACTTTCCCCTCATGGCGTTTCCAGTGTAACCTGATAAGTCGTTCTTCCTTCAGGTGAAGCCCAGAAAGGAGCATTGCGGGCTCATGGCTTTGTGCCCTACAGTCTGCAGGCTTCAATTTTGTCTTAAAAGGAAAACCTCCTCTGGCTCTCTAATCTCTCCTGAACTAAATCCAAATGCGTTAGCCAAGGATGTGTCCATTACTGTTTTCCAGTGACTAGAAAAGTGCCTAGAACATTGTAGGTGCTCAGTAAGATATTTACTGAATGAATGGATTTAAGGACTTTTAGTAAACTTTCTAACCTCATTCCTTCTGACACTCAGGCCATACTCTGAGTTAAACGGGTTTTCTCCATTTCCTGAACTCTCCATATGCTTTCCCCATTACTTTTCTTATGAAATTTCTTCTGTCTAAATTGTGCTACCATGGGCCCTTTCCACAGTACTAATTGCTCCCATGACATGTTATGTACACTACCTCCACGATGACTATCACCACAGGCTACTTGGCATGCCACTCGATTGTAAATACTATTACATACATGCTATGAATCACACAACTCTTATGAGGCATTTGAGATCCTCTAAGCCTTGCTTCTCCCTTGGACCAGTCACTATTACATGTGTAGACCAGCTCTGTATGGGTTCAGACACACTCCAGCAGGTACAATCTGCCAATACCTCATCTGATACCCATGTCTAGCCCCTTTCTCCTGCTACAGTGGGTCACTCCTACAGAGGCTGAGGCATTAAACACTGTAGGAATTCACTTGGCTTCCACATATGCAGCCTCTGGAACTGTGAGCCACTTCAGATAAAAAGGGGTAAAACTCAATCGAAGAAGACAAAAACTAGTAAATAAATTTTTCCATCTTTTTCATCGAAAACAGACTGGCCTAAAAAGTATTATTCAGATGACCTCCCAAAGACTGTTTTGTGAGATCAAGCAATCATTCATATTTGATTGCAGGCAGTAGCATCTCCATAACAAATTCTCTTTTTTTCTCAATGTTCCTCTATCCCTGTCCTTCATGCTCTGTGAAAGGTCACTTTCTGATAAGAATGCACATAAGCCTCTGCCATAGGCTTTGAATTCTGGGAAACCCAGATTGTGACATAATATGTGCTAACTCTCATTGTTAAGAATTAAAAAATGAAGAAAATTATAGTTATCCCCCTGAAGGATCTGATTGGGGAAAAGAAACACAAATTATTCCCCATAATTAAAGGTACCCTTTGCAATAACTGAACTATGAACAAAGTGCTAAGGGAACAGAGATGAAATGACATTAAATTCTACTAGTGGTCATGGATTTGAAAGATTCACTAGAGAATATAACATTGAATTAAGTTTCAAAGAATGAAAAGCACTATTCCAGGTGGACAACGTAGGTGAGAAAGGCAATTAAGACCAACAGAGTAGCCTCGAGGAATAGAAAAGAGGTAAAAAATACACTATAGACATTAGATGTTTAATAAGTGGTTTCCACAGTTGATTATGAGTTCTTTTAAAAATGAACAGATATTATGCAATTTGATATCATTCATTCATTCATTCAATAAACACTTGCAAAGTGCCTGGCATTTAATATTTAATATGTGCTCAATAAGTAGGTATTGCTTGGGTCTGAGTCCTTAGCCATCTTTTACACACTGAGAAGTCACACAAATATCCAAGTATTGCTTGTTATTCAGGAGCAGAGAGAAACTCATTGCTTTGTTATTTTGGCAGCACTGTGGATTTAATAGTAAAACAGTAAAAGCTGTACATGGTTGCAGCTATGCAAAGCAACCTCATCCTGGATGCTAGGAGCATTTATGTGAAGAAGCGTTCACGTGCAGTCCTCCTTCAATGCAGCGGATGATTCCAATTTGTAGCATTAGAGGAAATGAACTGAAGGATATGAAACATTTCAGGAGAAGAGGAAGTGTCAAGACTCAGAAATGCCTTATTTCTTACCACATTACATCTCTTGTAAATGTGTAGCTACATTTTACTTGCCATTCTATGAAAGTAGGCCTTATTTTTTTTTAAATTACTTTATCTAACATTTGCTGGGCACTGTGTTAAATGATAGGACAGGAAGGGTAAGTCCATTTATTCTCCTTTGTCAACACAACAGCTTGGTGATGGCTGCCTGGAGCCCTGGGAGGAGGGTTTTGAAGAGAAATCTAGGCTCAGACTAAAGGAGATTTGTGATCAATAAGCACTATCTGTCCCTTATTGGTGAGGGAGGGGTGTGTGGACTCATCTGCCTTATTTGCTGTATCCCTGCCCTACGAGGACAGGATGAATGAAAACACTTGCCTTGGAGCCCACAGTAGTGGAGAAGCTTGTGCATGACTAATTAGTGTAGCGTATCCATGTGGTTCTGGAGCCTGGAAGGAGTAGCACCTCCATCACTCAAACTTCATGAGGGACAAAAGTGAAGCTATTTCAAGGAGAGCCCTATGTATCTATTTTATATCCAGGGCTTTTTGGTAAGGTGACATTGGAAAGGCATTGTTATAGAATTTAAAGTATATGAAAAACACTGACATCATCCAACTCTTCCACAAGTTATTTCCCAGAGTATTTATTTGTTCTCAGTATGGACAGCTGCTGGAATATTGGATCTCTCTCTCTCTCTCTCCCTCTCTCTCTCTCTCTCTCTCTCTCTCTCTCTCTCTCTCTCTCTCTCTCTGTATGTGTGTGCCGTTACCCTCCCTTAGGGAAAACTGAGCTCCCCAGCGACAGGGTCTAACAGCCGTGGGCAAACTACGGCCCGCGGGCCGGATCCGGCCCGTTTGAAATGAATAAAACTAAAAAAAAAAAAGACCGTACCCTTTTATGTAATGATGTTTACTTTGACTTTATATTAGTTCACACAAACACTCCATCCATGCTTTTGTTCCGGCCCTCCGGTCCAGTTTAAGAACCCATTGTGGCCCTCGAGTCAAAAAGTTTGCCCACCCCTGGTCTAGGACCTCAGCTTTATTTTACACCCTACCCCCTATGAGCATGTTTTGGATGAGTCAGTAAAGAACTAAGCAAATGTAATCTTATTGCCTCTATGCAATCATGGTACAAAGTGGTACAAAGGCCTCAGTGGTACAAAGGTTCTGATGAACAGGGCTGGTGAAAAACAAATAGTTAATTCGGTTTCAACCTCAAGGCAATCTCACATTATCATTCAGTGATGTCTTCTTACCTGCTGCTCACTTGAACAGCAGTATTTTTGCCAAAGGGCCATTCAAGAACAGAGAGTGTTAAATTGATCACATTCCAGCCGCAGGGCCAATAAAATCATGGAATATGGTAGTCATACAAGGACCGTGGAAAGCTTATTGAACTTGAACTGCATGGGTAATTTAAAATGACAACAACAGGCTCATTTTCCTTGACAGCTGGCAGAGGAACCATCGAGCCTGGCTTCTTAGCGTTTGGGTTCACTTTGCCGGGGTCACTCACGCGGCTGCTTGCCCTTTATTCTATGTGGAGACCGGTGGGCTGTGTCATGTCTCCCGGCCGGGGAGACAGAATACCTCCAATTTAGGCCACAGAGCTCTCAGCTCAAGAAAGGGCAAAGGCTTGGACAAGCCTAACAGATAGATGATCACCTTTGGTTTGATTCCAAATGAGAACGGGGACTGCACACAGTAGAGATACACCGATTAAGATAACCGCAGAATTTTGGCACTTGGCCAGGCCAGAGGGAGCCTCACAATAAATCATAACTAAGACTGCCACGGCCAAGGAGGCATGGAAAAATTAGCATTTTCACCAGAGCTGAATGAAGGTCTTCCTGTCCTCCCCTCCCGTCTCCTCCCTTCCCCTCCCCCTCCCCCCTCCCCCTCCCCTCCCTTCCTCTTTCCTTCCTGCCCTCCACATGCGGTGTGGAATTTTCACACATATGTGGAACAGCCCGTGTGAACAGCCTCCACAGCCAAATCTACAATGTTTCCACAGTCACCTTCACTGGCACATCAATCCTAAAAGCTTAATGATAAAGGAATGTATGCATGAGAGAGAAGCATGGGATGTACTTTTTGGATTCCCAAAGCTTTGGCAAAGGTGGAATCTATTAAACCTTTCCAAGGCTTTTAGGTTCAGACTGTAAAAAACAATGAAGTCAAGAAACTGTTATATCTAACGTTCGCCTTTTAGGGGACAAGTTTGCACACACTGAGTTGATAAATTCTCACTTATAATCAGAGAGTTGCTACCTCCATGCAGTTAGGGGAGCTAAGTGAAAGTATTCATCTTCCAATGACTACATAGAATATTTTTTACAAACTATACCCTCAGGGCAGCGGTTCTCAACCTGTGGGTCAAGACCCCTTTGGCAGTCGAACGACCCTTTCACAGGGGTTGCCTAAGACCATCCTGCATATCAGATATTTACATTACGATTCATAACAGTAGCAACATTACAGTTATGAAGTAGCAACGAAAATAATTTTATGGTTGGGTCACAACATGAGAAACTGTATTTAAAGGGCCAGAAGGCTGAGAACCACTGCCTCAGGGGAAATGGAGAGGTATCTGGGCAAGAGCAAAGCTATCCAGGTGTAAGAGGTTTTGTGAGGAGAGAGCTGAGCCAGAGAGAATTCTGTAGGATGCATTAGCAAACAGGTTGTGTTGGAACAGTAGGCTGAGTTAAGGGCCTCATTTCCTCTCCCCTCCCAGTGTTCATGCCTTTTTCAATGTGATTTTGCACTTCCTCTCATTTCCTCCCTACTGTGTGCCTTTAGGCTCAACCCTAAACTTGCTTTGGCTGTTGGGAACTTTACCACATTCAATGCAAGGGGTGAACCTCTGCCTAGAAGAGCCAAGTTCACTGGGGTCCTTGTGTCGCGTTTCCTCATTTGCCACTCTTGTCTCTTCCCAGTCTCCCCTGGTGAGTCCATCTCTAATTTCAGAATTAATCATCTGTTTCTCAGAATCCTAGGGAGAAAAATCTCTCCCCCATTTTAGCTCAGGATTTTGGATCAGGATTTAGTCCTATCATCCAGTTCCTGCCACTTTTTGCCAGGTTCAGGACAACTTTCTTGGGCATTCTGTCACATCTTCCAACACAGACCTAAAAACACGGACTTTAATGTTGAAGCGAAAATACTATGAGGAAAACAGTGTCCCACAACAGATCCTGTAGGATCGAAGGCAAGTGTGGCAATTATTTTTCTGTAAAGGGCTGGATAGCAAATGTTTCAGACTCTGCAGGCCCTGTGGCCTGTCATAGCTATTGGGCTCTGCCACTCTAGAGCAAAAGCAGCTGTAGAGAGGGCATAAATGAATGGGTAAGGGTGGGTTCCAAAATACTTCATTTTAAAAACAGCTAGCAGACAAGATATGGCCTATGGATTGTAGTTTGTCAACCCCTGGTCTAAAGCACAACCCTGTACTTTTAAAATCCAAAGTAAAGCATTTACATTTTAAATCCACATGTAAAAAGTCCCACAATAAATAATGCATTTTTAGAACTACTTGGTCATTTCAAACGTCTACTCATTTGACTAAGTTAATTTATGCATCATTATTGTATACTGTTTTACTTTAAATGAATTAAAATTGTCATTATTGAGTACAGGTTACTATAAAAGAAAATTTAGGATTCTTGAATTTCATAAAGCGATCCATTAGTTCCTCTCATAATGACCTTATAAAAATAGTAAATATTTTGAAAGCCATTCAGTTTTATATTTATACATATATATTTTTCCATTTTGTGAATATTTGTTTCATTTTTTGTTTCTTTATTGGTTTGAAAGGAAGGTCTATTTACATACTGCATTTTTTCTTGGAAATTTCACAGTCCTCATTCCACAATGAAGGTGGTAACCAGTTGCCATGGAGATGATTACCAAAACTCCATTGAGGTTTGTGATTTCTGATGGGAAATGAGTATCGAGAACAAATGAATTCTTATTGCACTTTTAAATTACAGAACTAACCTTTACACTGACCCTGTCATATTATCAGTGGGATTATCTAGTTGTAATTACTTCTGCTGGTAATGAAAAGTTGTTGGATATTAATACTAAAGCTGAGCTGTATGGAACACAGAATTAGACATAGCCACGGGCCATATCCAGTATTCAAACCGCAGTTCTCTCCTGGGAGAAAGAGCTAGAAGAATGGATTCTCAAGGTTTCTGGATGTTGTTAGGGATTTTTATAAATGTGAGATAGATGATGTACATTTGAGAGTTTTTGCCTCCTGACATGTCCACACTAGCAATTTTCTGGGTAGACTAAGGGCAAGGAAGTTGGATTGGTAATTAAACTTTGGTTCAAGACTCTGCTACGAAGTCCCTTAGACTAAGATTGCACATTTAGCAAATGAAAATACAGATGCCCAGTTAAGTTTTAATTTAAGACACACAACAAATGCTTTTTTAATTGTATGTTTCATGCAATCTTATAATAAAATTTATTAATTGTTTATTTGAAATTAAAATTTAACTGGGCACCCAGAAATTTATCTGGCAACCCTTCCTTAGAGAAATCACATACATAATCTTTTTGAGCCTCAGTATTTTCAGTTACATTAGTTTTTACCTAAATACTTTCTAACTCTAATAGGATTTTTCAAGGTTAGGAGAAACTAACTGCTATAACAAGTACTCCCCACCTTCTAGGGACTTAATACAACACGTGGTCTTTTTCTTGCTCATATACATCCCATGTGGTTCAGTAGGCTGCCTTCCACATGGTGGTTCAAGGTCTTACGTTCCTTTGTTTTCTGGCTTTGTCATTTTCAAAACATGGTCTCAATACAATTGAACAGTAAAGTACACTCCTCCCCTTGATGGAAGTCAGGCATGGTTACCACTAGACTTAAATTACTGGTGAATGTTAAACTAATCATATTCCCAGAAATAAAAATGGGTTCTATGGGTCTCTAGCATGTTTCTGCCATTACTTCATTTTACTCATTCATTCACTCATTCATATGCCTGGCATTGGAGACAGAGCAGTAAGCCAACTGGATAAAGTCACTGCCCTTTGGAAAGTTTTGTTCTAATGGAGAGAAATAGAGAACAAACAAACAAACACGAGTATATAACACATCAGCTATTATGCAGAAGAACAAAGCAGTGTGCAAAGATGGAGAGTCAATGGGGGGTATGTTACATAGAGTTGTTTGGGCCTCTCTGATAAGATAATATTTGAGCAGAAACCAAAAGGAAGTGAGAATGTCTGGGGAAAGAGGATTCCAGACAGAAGAGGCAGCAAGTCTAGGCTCTAAGGCAGTGATGGCGAACCTATGACACACGTGTCAGAGGTGACAAGCGAACTCATTTTTTTGGTTGATTTTTCTTTGTTAAATGGCATTTAAATATATAAAATAAATATCAAAAATATACATCTTTGTTTTACTATGGTTGCAAATATCAAAAAATTTCTATATGTGACACGGCACCAGAGTTAAGTTAGGGTTTTCAAAATGCTGACACGCCGAGCTCAAAAGATTCGCCATCACTGCTCTAAGGCAAGAAAGTACTTGTGTGAAGAACAGTAAGAGGCTGGTGTGGCCAGAACAGGGGGAGCAAAGCAGAGGGAATGGGTAGGAAATAGATCAGAGAAGCAGGCCATTGCAAAGACTGTGACCTTTACTCTGAGATGTGAAGCCATTGGAGTGGTTGAACAAGAAAGCAATATAATCACACTAAATTTTAAGTCAGATATTTAAAGAATTATGCTGCTTTACTAAGTGTATACTATAGATGGGCAAGGCTACAGCAAGATATCAATCTGAAGGCTGTTGCAATATTCCAGGTGAGAGATGATAAACCAGAGTAGACAGAGTACAGTTAGTAAGAATTGGACGCAGTTAGAATATATTTCAAAGGTAGGGAAAAGATTTGCTGAAGGTGCCATGTAATAAAAAGTGAGAAAGCTAAGATTACTCTGAAGTTTTAGGCGTGCACAACTGGCGGAGCAGGCAGACATGAACTGATATAAAAAGTCTGTCGGAGGAAAGTATAGGGCTGTTGGGGATCAGAAGGGCTTAATTTTGAATAAGTTAAACCTGAAATGTCTATGAGTCATTCAGGTGGAGAAATATGTCTGTAATTCAATGGAGTGGTCAGCAAGCAATCAGACTGAATGCTGCCAAGAGAATGAATGTGGACAGAATAAAGAAGACTAAAGACTGAATCCTGGAACAGTCAAACATTAGAGGTCAAAGAGCTGAGAAAGAATCAGCAAAAAGTGACTAACAATATATAGCCCGAGTAGAAGGAAGTAATTCAAGAACAGATTCAATTGGATGTCAATGGAATCAAAGCTGCAAATGCTATTGGTTAGTTAAGTTGAGAATTAAGGGCCACTGGATTAAGCAATGCAAACCGTTCAAGGGCTAATTTGATGGAGAGATGTGGCCTCACTGGTGACCTTTCAAGGGCTAATTTGAAGTCAGTTCAATGGAGAACAGTCACTTAAGGAGGCTGCTTAAAGGGGGGGGGGGTCAGTTCTACACACTCAGAAAATGCCCACCATCAAAGTGAAGAATCATACACAGCAAGGCTCACCACAGGTGGGCGAGGGAGAATGGTCAGCTATTTTGAGAAACCTGCCTGCCTCTCCCTATTACTATCCTTCTCTCCACTTCCTACCTCCCCCACCCCCAGAGCATCCCATAATATCACACAGGTATCCAGGGTCCTTAAGTTCAACCAAAAATTATACTCTGAAAAGTAACTAGCAATAACAATAGCTACTGTTATTGAATTTACTAGATCCCAAGTACTGAGTTAAATGCTTTAGAAATGTTATTTCCTTCGATCTTTGCAATGATCCATGAGATAATTATGATTAGACTGTTTTTAAAAAGGTTTGGGGAAGTTGAAAGAAACTTGCCCATGCTGAACCTGATTATAAGTCTATTGAACTCAAAATACGATTTTTTTTTTCATGTCACAAATGCTGTCTCTGTATGTCATTTTACTGCTTTTGTGTGTGTGTGTTTAACATGATCAATGATAACAGGATGGATTGCACTGCCTTAAAGAGACTTGGGCATTGATGAGCAGGTAGCAGTGATCTGGTCTGGGGGACCATGGGAGTCTTCTAAGATCACACTCTGGCTACTTGCCCTGATGCATGAAGGCAAGACTCATAGATACATGTTTGAGGATGACAGAGATGTCTTCCATGTCAAAGTGAGACCTATTGGAACTTTCTCCTTACAAGTCAAAATATATCTGCGGGACTATTTAGAAACCTCCCTTTTAAAAGAAGGAATTGTTTGCATATGCACAGGTGTTGTAACCTCCCCAAATTCTATTGGTTTATAGAAGGAAAATATGCTTCCCCCAGAAAAGTCCCTTAATACTCTAGCAGTATAGTTGTTGGTGTAAGTTTCAGCAGGTGTGAGCCATGTGGCCTTTAGAATCTGTGCTAATTTGCATGTCAGATCATGGGACACAAAGATAGCTGGGAATTAAAATCCCAATTCTACAACCTACCAGCAACATCTCTAAATCTTGGTTTCCTTATTGATATGTGAAGATAATACATCTTAGGGTTGCCCTGAGAATTCACACATGTAAAACACTCTGTCTTGTCCTTAATGGCAGCTGTTGTGCTTATGAATTTCAATACTGACTGAACCCAGACATCTGCAAGACCTTAGAAATGGCTTCTATAAGCTCCTGGACCCAGAAAATATGTGCTCCTGGGCTCTCAGAAATACTGTGATGTCAGTAGGTTAGCATGGAGACAATAAGAGTAAGAATTATTAGAATTTTTTGAACATTTCCTATGTGCCATGTCCTGTGCTAAATAAACATTACACATGGACAGTATCTTATTTAAGCCTCACAATGACTCCATGAGTGCTGTTACTGCCCTTTTACAGATGAAGAGACTGTAGTATAATAAGGTAAGTAAATTGTCCAAGATCACACACCTAGAAAGAGGTGAAGCTAGGATTTGAACAAAGGTCTAACCAATGGCTGTCTTCTTCTCCAATGGGGTATGAGAGCAAATACGTGTACTTATAAAGAACTTTGTAGAGGTAATCTCTTTATCAATTTAAGAGAAATTATTAACCTTGCTTCTATTCTTAACATCTATAATAATAAAAGCATAATATGCTAATTATGACCAGAAGTCCTTCCGGACGACCTTCCAGATGAAGCCAAGGCTTCAAGGAAAGCCCAGGTCCTGGGTGCCAAAGGGAAGCCGGTGCCGGCATCCTGGGGGAAGGAGGGCCTATTCTTGCATGAATTTTGTGCATCGGGCTTCTGGTAGTTTTATAAAATAAACATTGAGCATTAGTGCTCATCACTGATATACTGTCTTATGAGTTAAAGGTCGTTACCTGGACACTCAGAATAAAGTATGGCCCCATTTCCATTGGTTGTATGGGTTGTTGAAAGCTGTTATTACAAAATTCTTTCCACTCCATTTAAATAGGACAGACTATAAATTGGACTGATCTTATTGTCTCTATTTCAATGATAGTCCAGTGTTCAGTCAAGGGTGGGAGGTGGAATGGGGAAGGAGCGAGGAGAGAAAGGGGACCACAGTCTAACAGATACAGCTATCCCTTACATCAGCATTCCCTGGCAGCTGACAATGCTGGAGAACCATCTGTGATGTAAATAGGGAAGGAGTAGACAGACAGCTTTTGACAAATCTGCTATTTACCTAGTAGAGGCATCTGTGGGCTCTCCCACAGGAATTCACTTTCCTGCTTGGTTTGCCATGGAAGGAAAGGAAGAGCTGACAAACAGAGCCCTTAGGTTTGCTTCGCTGTGAGATTCCTATTAACCACACAGAAGTTTGCTTGGACACACTGTGTGTTTGCACAGCCGGCAGTGGTGTCTTTTCCAGACCCACCATTGTCTGGAAAGACTTCTGAAGTCCTGAGTCTATAATAAAGTACAGTGTGCACCATCCTTTCTGTCAGGCTATGCCCATCACAGGCTGGATTAAATCTCAGTGAGACCAAACCTGTTCTTGGTATAACAGTCAAGTGCGTTCTTGTGCTTGCTGGCATTTTTGCCACTTCCTGCAGGGCACGTTCTCTCCATCAGACTATTGGGAAGGTGATGATGAAGTGCAGATAGAAATTCACTCTCCAGGTTTTACTGAGGAACATTTCTCTAACTAATAGCCATAAAGTATTCTCCATTAAGAATTCATATTAGGTACACAGTAGGACGACATCCTTAGCTAGCAATTATTTATATGGCTTTTCAAAATCACTTGCCCATGTATTTTCTTATTTGCTGGAGCAAGTGTCATTATTATTTCCTTTTATTTCTTAGAAAACTACTGCTCAAAATGGTTCAAGGATTTTCCTAAGATTATTTATCTAGTGAGCAGCAGACACAAGGGTTAGGTGCCTGGATTTCCATCTCCAGGGCCTATAATCTTTCCACTACTTATTTTCACATACAAACTTCCTAGATCTTTGCTACTAAAGTATGGTCTATGGGACAGCAGCACCCACCACCTGTTACAAGTACCCAGTAGATCCCATCCGGACCTGTGGAATCTGAACTTGTGTTTTTAACAAGCTCTCCAACTGACATTAAAGTTGGATCAGCACTCTACTCGTGACTCACATATAAAGTACATCCTTTCTCCAACTGAATAATGTATTCACAGGCAGTGGTATTTGAAATTCTGTATTAAATACCAACAAGGCATCTGAGATCATGCCATTTCTTCAGACACTAGAAGGCCTTGAAGGTCTATCATCTTCATTTCTTGAAAATACCATTTTGGTAAAAATACAACTGCATCCACAATTGGGTATACACCCACCTGAGCAAGGAAATTATGCTGTGTGTCTCTACCTGTTTGGGGAACAATGTCCTTTTGCATTTGCATGGTGGCTTGTGAGGGTAAGCCATCTGAAGCTTGAGCCAGATATTCCATTAGGAGCTTTCTAGCTGATGCAGATTTTTAATTAAGTGTTCAATGCCAAGTAAATGCTTGTGAAATTACAGCCCCCTACCATATGGTGTGCTGCTCAACAATGGATTATATTTGACGTCCCTAAGACAAATTATCTATTGGAAATCAATGCTACATCCAATAGCTTTGCTGATAACCAGTTAAATGAGCTCAGATAAGTCATTTAAATTCCTTGGTCCTTATTTTTCTTGCCTGTAGTGTTATATCAGATCATCTCTATGCATCTCGTCCAAGTTTCAGCACAGAGTTGGAATTTTAAAAATTACTACCGATTTATAGTCTGAAAGAGCCTAGTGAATTCACAGCCAAATAATCTTTTGCCCTTTGCATTCTTTTGTGAATGGAATTCTCTGCACCCTTCATTAACTGCACTTCAGGTAAGTGTTTCCTTTCTTATCCCTAGCACAAAAGAGCTTCTAAAATCTCAGCAATGTAGTCCAGCTCAGTCCCAAAATGAAGTATGCGTGATTGAATGCCAAGGAGTTGCTGAAGCCCTCAGAGGAATTCAGTGTTATCATAGGACCAGATGCTTGTAAGTTAGAGAAACTGGCCTGGGGAAGGAGCTTATGGGTGAAAGATTACACAACAGCAGAAACACACACCCTGGATCCTTTGCAAATAAGCTCTAGAACAGCCGTGGGCAAACTACGGCCCGTGGGCCGGATCCGGCCCATTTGAAATGAATAAAACTAAAAAAAAAAAAAAAAGACCGTACCCTTTTATGTAATGATGTTTACTTTGAATTTATATTAGTTCACACAAACACTCCATCCATGCTTTTGTTCCGGCCCTTCGGTCCAGTTTAAGAACCCACTGTGGCCCTCGAGTCAAAAAGTTTGCCCACCCCTGGTCTAGAAGAATGGTGCATCAATTTCTAGGGTGTGTCTAGGCCCTCTTGTTCTTAACCAGGTTGGATACTCTCCTCTCATTTTCCTGCCCATTTTTCAGCAGATATTTTAGATGAGACCCTAAGGTGGGGGCATGCTACCAGCTGGTGCTGGTATCGAAGGGGTAACCAGCATCCTAAACACAGACACCTGCCACCTGGAATTGTAATAATGTGTACATGTGTGTGAGAGTGTGTGTATGAGAGTGTGCGTGTGTGCGCGCGCGCGTGTGTGCGTGCGTTTGTCTGTGTGTGTTTGTGTGTGTATGTTTAGTAGAGGTAGAGTTTTACAAAGAGAAAATGAATCCCAAAAATCCAGGGAACACTGGGTTGGGTAAAGTCCAATAATATTTAACATAGGGCCCAAGACATTTTAGACGGTATGTTTCTAAACTGAAAAGCTGTCAGAATTTTGGCAGTAGATAAAGGTGGCAGATTCTAACTCTGCACTCATTGGAAGGATGAGTACGTGACGGTTCAGATGTAGAGCAAGAATGGGAGAAGAACAGAAAGCCAGCAGCCCACACAAGGACTGGTACGTTGGGTCCAGGGGCTAAGGCCTAGCCAGGGGACCTCAAGCTGCCCGGCCCTCCATTTCTCAGGTATCCCTGGAATTTCTTACTGAGAGTCCTCTCAGTGAATGAGGAGCCCTTAAGACTGAAAGATTATACGACAATTTGTGACCTTTCATGTTGTGCTCTTCTCATGCAGTGCCTTCTACCACCATCCTCACCAGAGTCCTATAAGTGCTTTAAGAAGCAGATCAAGCCTGGCTGGTGTGGCTCAGTGGTTGAGCATCACCTATGAACTAGGAGGTCGTGGTTCAATTCCCGGTCATGCCTGGTTTGAGGCTCAGATCCCCAGGGTGGGGTGTGCAGGAAGCAGCCAATTAAGATTCTCATCTTTGATGTTTCTATCTCTCTCCCTCTCCTTTCCTCACTAAAATCAATAAGATAGAGAGAGCTATATGTAGATCAAGCATCACCTTTTCCCCTACCAAGCAGAAACCCTGGTTTTGTCACACTTATTGCTCTACCTTCATAGCAGTTTGCTCCTAGCAATAACAAAGCTCTTATTTATTTATTTTTATTGATTTCAGAGAGAAAGGGAGAGGTAGAAAGAGACAGAAATGTCAATGATGAGAGAGAATCATCCATTGGCTGACTCCCGCACACCCCCTACTGGGGATTGAGCCCACAACCTGGGCATGTGCCCTGACCAGGATTTGAGCCGTGACCTCATGGTTCATAGGCTGATGCTCAATCACTGAACCACACTGACCAAGCTCTTCTCATTTTTTTTTAAAGCAGTCCACAGCCTGCACTGAAACCTACTTTTTGCAGTTGTCATGGTTCTCTGTTAAATAACTCTCATGTGCCAGAAATATCCCATTTCTGTATTTTTATAGCTTTACTTTTTTAATTGAAGACTAACATGAAGCCTTTACTGAAACGGGTTGGCAGGAAAAGCAAATGCAGTCATTTTAGAGCCTTACCCTCCTCGCAGGCTCACACCAGAATCCAAGTCTATGTGGGGACTGGAATCGGGAGAAGGACTTCTAAAGCCAGTTCCCAAATGCACTGACATCCTCATCACCCAAGCCCACAGCGGTGGAGCTCTGCTTTATGGCAAGCTTGAAATGTGGGGATCATCACTGAGACTGGAAACAACACGTCCAGTGTCCTGACACCCTAAAGTCTGCCTCCCTCCTTGTCTAACTGCCTCAATGTAGTACATGAGTCACTGCTGCTCTGGGAGCCCTTAGACCTCTTTCTGCTAAAAAAAAAAAAAAAACAACTTTCAGAAGTACAGACAGAGAGGATCTGAATCTATGGGCTTGACTTTCCTGTGTGTTTACCTCACTGCTTACTGTATTCTCCATAGATTCTTCCCAAGCAATGGCAATGAAAGCCAGTCAGCAGCCCCAGACTTAACCTTCTACCAGATTGCAACCTGAGTGGTGAGACAAACTTTTTCCCAAGTAGGGTTCCCTCTCATTGGCTGACTTGAATCACATGTCAACCTGGGAACAATCATTGTGATCAAAGGGATTTGGTATTCTGACTGGCCTGCCCTGGCTGACATGCCCAGCCCTGGAGCCAAAGGTAGGGTAAGTCCCACACAAATTGCACAGTGAACAATGGGGAGGTGTGGTTCCCCAAAATGAATAAATGGGTTGTGTTAACAGGAGCAAAAAAAGCTGGGCTGAGAAACACCATACATGCTCACTGCAGTGTGTCAGAATTCAGATTGGTCAACTATAAAATGTGGGCAAACCAAATCATCATAAAGAAGACACAACCTCCTCTAGGCGCAGTGGATGAAACTAATGCACAGAGAACATGAAAAACTTGCCCAGGTTTACACACTAAGTTAGGGGAAGAATGGTCCCACTTTTATTTTTTTTCATGTTCCATAACTATTCTAAGTCATCCACTTCTGGGGACCTGCCTGAGCCTGTCTTGCTGAGATAAGCCTCAATATTTGGAATAAATTTTTTGAACTCTATTCAATTCTGCTCTGTTCATCAGAGTAGATACATTAAAGAGATGATTAAATACTATCTGCATATAGTACATGCTTGCATAGTCTCTGAAAAGTAGCAACTAAAAATAATTAACACAATGGTGGACATGTCAAAAGTTGTTGGCAGGAGATGCTACTTCACAGTGGACTTCTTTCAATCAAGACTATGCACTGATCTAAAACTAATATAAATAATATTGAATGTCAACTGTAATTGGAAAATAAAAATACAATTAAAGTGATAAAATGTAAAAAACATAAAATTAAATAATAACAATAAAAGACTGTACCCTGATCATCTACTAACCTCTGTATGGCATCTACTCTCATTAAAGAAAATGCTGGCATTCTGAATAAGAGAAGATATTGTGGAAAACATTCATAAAGCATTATTATGTAAAAACAGTAGTTTATGAAATAATACATATTATATGATCTTATTTATGCTTATATATATGAGTATAAATACAGTGACAGTGATGTTTAAAAATATATTTTGAAATATTAATAGTATTTTTATTTAAATGTTGGGATTGTGTTTAATTTTTTCTTTATGCTTTTTGAATTTCTTTTTCAGGAAAATTTATAATAAACCTATTTCCAACATGCATGCATGCATTTTTTTCAGTTTTAAGATACCATTGATAATAAAAGCATTATAAAGTTAACAGCTTCTCATTCACTATTTATTACTGTATTTTATTTTTTATCTCAACCAAATGTCTGACTTGTTCATGGAGGGGAGATAAAAAAAAATAGGTATTTTTTTCAAAAAAAGGGAGAAGTAATAATATGAGATCATACCTTGGTTACAAGTTAATCATCATATGCTACACAATCTGGATTTTTCAACATTTTAAAATTTTATGATTAAAATGGACAACTGCCATTAAAAATAAAACAAATCACTTGCCAAAGTTGTAAATTCACAGACACTGAAATAAATAAACCCAAATGAGTATGTATTAAACTCTGAAGTCTACCAACAATGTTCAGAGACCAACCCAAATGCCAAGTACAAATAATAAGACCAAAAAATGACATCATCAGCTAATTTCTACTTCTTCATAACATGGTTGTCTGGTGCTGCACGTGGGTACTACAAAAATGAATGGCAAGTCACTTTTAACAGCCAAGATCATCAACAAAGAATCTTCATGATAATCATGTTTAAAAAGCAAGACATTTCTATCTCTCTCCCTCTCCCTTCCTCTCTGAAATCAATAATAATATATATATAGATCAAGCATCACCTCTTTCCCTACCAAGCAGAAATCCTTGTTTTGTCACACTTATTTCTCTACCCTCTTAGCAGTTTGCTCCTAGCAATAACAAAGCTTTTATTTATGTATGTATTTATTTACTTATTTATTTATATTTTTATTGATTTCAGAGAGGAAGGGAGAGGTAGAGAAAGAGAGAAACATCAATGAGAAGAGAATCATTCATTGGCTGCCTCCTGCACACCCCCTACCAGGAATTGAGCCTGCAACCTGGGCATGTGTCCTGACAGGGAATGAGCCGTGACCTCCTGGTTCATAGGTTGATGCTCAACCACCGAGCCACACCGGCCAGGCTCTTCACATTCAAATAAAGAAAAAAGAAAGGGTTGGAGACCCAAAACTTTCCAAGTCTGATGGTGGGTGCCAGTTGGTTCCCCAGAAGCAGACCTGAGACAAGGATTCAGTGCATCGTTGTCTGGGAGTTGCAGGGAACAGTAACAGGTGACTAAGGGAAGTGAAAGACAGACACAGTAGTTATGGAGCCTGGTGAACAGTGAGAGCTTAAGTCCATGGCAGAACATGGTGAGTGCAGAACACATGCCTTGGAATAACCCCACAGATGGCGAGAGCCTGGGTATTTATACATCTACTCCCGAGTTATTGGTTGAGCACTGCTCCCAGGGAGTGTTAATTTCCTAGCATTCCTGTCTTGTTACTCATGATTCTGGACAGAGCAGTCTTCTGTGGTTTAGAGAAAATAAGCCCTCCTGCACAAAGACCCAGACGCTGGCTGGGGAATGTGGCTAAAACACTGCACCACAATGGGCCCGTAAAGTCAACCCATTAAGCTTCAGTTCATAGAATATAGCAAATTTCCTTCTCACCATATATGAAAGCTTTCTTACAGCAATCACCTCTTGGCTTTTCATCTCCTTTTAAAAATGGCCATATTAATATTAGTTTTTCTGTGTTACAGTTGGTACCTGGTAGTCACCTTTGGCCATAAACATTCAAAATCTCTTTGTAGCAGCTCTGGACACGTTTGAATTTGTTGGTTCACAAACTGGCCCACACATGGAGGGCAAAAAAAAAAAAAAAGAATCTGTTCACTCCTTATGAGGCTTGTCTTGGTATAGCAAGACGAGTAGGTCTCCACACCACCCTTCAGAATCTTAAAAGTTTATGTAGAAGCCTTAACTGGGTTCAGTCACTTATTCAGTCCAGATGGTCTCTACAACACCTTACTCTCTCAAGGCTGCATCCTGGGAACCAGCTTCCACTGTGGGAACACTGGGCAGAGCATACATTCCAAGGACAACAAAGGGGGTGAGGAGGCTCCAACTACTTGGATCCAGCCCATGGGTCAGCCAGCTGTCACATCCTCTCAATGATGTCCTCCAACAGGGCTGCACATTCTACTTGAGCATTTTCAAAGTGAGTTTGTGCACCATTAATTTCTGGTTGTTTTATAAGATGCTTCACTGCCCTGAAGTACATTGATATATTGGCTTTTCTTCTCTGAAACTACCACCTTGCTGTGAGTGTCAAAACCCCATGTTCAGCTGAAGTGCTGAACCTGTAGGCCAAATGGTCTCCTATTTTCACTGAGCTATAGTGTTTGAGCTATAGTCTTCTATGTGCAGATGCAGTGGCCATAGAAAACTCATTGTAACTGAAGACCCAGCAGACTGCCATTAATAATCCTATAATATACAAAGTAAATTACCTCCTAGGACACAGGAAACCAGCCTGGGTCTGTTACAAAGCACATTGGCCACATGAAGCAGAGGGAACTAAAGCAAATTTAATTTCCTTTTTGAAAAATGTTATTTGAGTCATTATTACTACCTTCCAGTTCCAGATTCATATTCCTTTGGTTATCAAAATAGTTTACTATTATTTATTCACTATTATCTAGATTTCAGGAATACTGAAATATTGGGAGAGTTGTGCATCTTAGAATAAAAAGAGGGAAAGAAAACTATACAGAGAGGTAAACATATTTATTTTTTAATAGCACACAACAGAAGACTTTGGGGGAGAGAATTATCTTCATCTGGGACATGCACTGATAATCCTGTGGTGAAATAGGAGACTGTGTGTGAGTGTGGGCATAGAATTCATATGCATTCTATTGCATAGTTTATATTAACTAATTGTTGGGGTTTTTCTTTTACAAAACTACAAGTATATGAGTATAGAAACATTTCTGGCATGCCATCTTGTTAGTAGTTAGCTGAGGGTAGTGAAATTATGGATAAGAATTATTTTACTTCTTATTTTCTAACTAGAGGCCCGGTGCACAAAAATTTGTGCACTCGGGGGGGGGGGGGGTCCCTCAGCCCGGCCTGTGCCCTGTCACAGTCAGGGATCCCTCAGGAGATAACGACCTGCTGGCTTAGGCCTGCTCCTGGGTGGCAGAGGGCAGGCCCAATCCCTAGGTGCAGCCCCTGGTCGGGCTCAGAGCAGGGCTGATTGGGGAATTGGGGGCGCCACCCCCTGTCATGCACAGAGCAGGGCAGATGGGGAGGTTGCGATGCCACCCTCAGTCATGCTCAGGGTAGGGCAGATTGGGGGGTTGGGCCACCGCCCCCTGTCACACTCAAGGCAGGGTTGATGGGGAGGTTGCAGCGCCACCCCCTGTCACACACAGAGCAGGGCCGACCAGGGGGTTGAGGAGTTCCCCCCTGTCACTCACAGAGCAGGGCCCATCAGGGGGTTGGGGAGCTCCCCCGTGTCACGCACAGAGCAGAGCCGATAGGGGAGTTGGGGCACCGCCCCCTGTCACACACAGAGCAGGGCGGATCAGGGGGTTGGGGCACCGCCACTGTCACACTCAGGGCAGGGTCGATGGGGGGGGGGGGGTTTAGGGCACCGCACCCTGTCACACACAGAGCCACAGGGCGATCAGGGGGTTCGGGAGCTCCCCCCTGTCACGCACAGAGCAGGGCCGATCAGAGGGTTGAGGAGCTCCCCCCCCGTCACGAACAGAGCAGGGCGGATAGGGAGGTTGTGGCCCCGCACACTGTCACACACAGAGCCGCAGGGTGATCAGGGGGTTTGGTCGCTGCCCCCTGTCATGCTGATCCCGGTGCTGGGAGGCATATTACCCTTTTACTATATAGGATAGAAGCCTGGTACATGGGTGGGGGCCAGCTGGTTTGCCCTGAAGGGTGTCCTGGATCAGGGTGGGGGTCCCACTTGGGTGCCTGGCCAGCCTGGGTGAGGGGATGATGGCTGTTTGCATCTGGTCACACCCCCTTCAGGGTGGGGGTCCCCACTGGGGTGCCTGGCCAGCCTGGGTGAGGGGCTGAGGGCCGTTTTCAGGCTGGCGGGTGACTGAAGCTCCCAACCTGTCCTTTTTTACTTTTTTTTTTGTTCTGGGCCAGCTTTAGCTCTGAGGCTTGGCTCCAGCTATGAGACCTCCGCTGCTAAAAGCAGGTTTCTGGCCTTTGTTTACCTTCTATTTTGAAACAATGTTGCGGTCCTGCTGGCTGAAGACCGGGGTTTTGTTTTGCTTCTATATTTGTTACAATGTTGCTTAGAGTGCAGCTGAGAGGCCAGCAAAGCAGGCAGGGAAGCTTGGCTTCCTCTGTCACTGAAGCAAGCAAGCCTCCCTGTTCGCATCAGCTGCCTGGCTACCGGCTGCCATCTTGGTTTGCAGTTAATTTGCATATCTCACTGATTAGCCAATGGGAAGGGTAGTGGCCATACGGCTAATTACCATGTTTCTCTGTTATTAGATAGGATGTTCTAATTTACATTAACAAAAATTGACTATTTGTGTTTTAGTTTATTGAAGTATGGTGTGCAAAAATATGCTTTGGCATAAGATACAGAAAAGCTGTTAATTATTCAATACTCAGCAACTTAGCAGCAAGTTATCGAAACTTTCTGTGCTGTACTGTAACCATCTTCAAAATTCAGCAATGACCTCTCTAGCTCCCATGGAAGAAAGAACCATGTCTCTCTAGGGTCTTTTTTTCTCACCACTTGTATCCCTATTGCCTAGCACAGAGCCAGGCTTATTTAATAAATGCTTTGTGTTTAATACATAATAATAATAACATTATAATAATATAATATATACTAGAGACCCGGTGCACGAAATTCATGCACTTGGTGGTGGGGTCCCTCAGCCCAGCCTGCGCCCTCTCGCAGGCCAGGAGCCCTCAGGGGATATCCGACTGATGGCTTAGTGCTGCCATGGAGGCAGGAGAGGCTCCCGCCACCGCCACTGTGCTCGCCTGCTGTGAGCCCAGGCTCAGGGCATCTGGCTGAGTGGCGCTCCCCCTGTGAAAGCACACTGACCACCAGGGGGCAGCTTTTGCCTTGAGCGTCTGCCCCCTGGTGGTCAGTGCACATCATAGCAACCGGTGGTTCTGCTGTTTGGTCGATTTGCATATTAACCTTTTATTATATAGGATAATTAATAATCTATACTAATAAAAGGGTAATATGCTAATTAGACCGGGATACTGGACATCTTCCAGATGTCCGACTTCCTTCTGGACAAAGCCACAGTGGTGGGGGCCAAGGCAGAGGCAGTTAGGGGCAATCAGGCCAGTAGGAGAGGGCAGTTGGAGGTGATCAGGCTGGCAGTGGAGCGGTTAGGCGGTGATCAGGCTGGCAGGTAGGCAAGCAGTTAGGAGCCAGAGGTCCCAGATTGCGAGAAGGATGTCCGACTGCTAGTTTAGGCCCCATCCAAACCAGCAATCAAACATCCCCCGAGGGGTCCTGGATTGGAGAGGGTGCAGGGGCCGGGGTGAGGGACCCCCCTCCCCTATGCACAAATTTCATGCATTGGGTCTCTAGTAATCAATAAAATGATAAAAATAATACCCATGCTTGGTGTTTAATAAATATTTGCTAGCTGATTCAATTTAAACTATTCATCAAGATATCAAGCTAAGGGATCATTATTATTCAGCCCAATTGAATGGCTCCAATTACTGGACTGCCAGGAGAATCCCTAACTGGTCACATTCTATTGGCAAAAAAGGGTGAATCATCTATTCCTTGTTAGAGGTGCAAGCCTTGATCTAGAAAACTCTCAAGATCTCTCAAGTTTCAAGGCTTGAAGGCAGAGAAATTCACTGCTTTTATTATTTGTGTATTATTTAAATATTAGTACACAAATAAGTGTTCATTATCTAAAAATTTTAAAATAAGCATAGGCATAAGGAAGCAAATTAAAACCACCCACAATCCCACCACCCAAAGATAACTGAAGAACAGAGAGAAAGGAAATACAGTTGCATGAATTCATATATCATTTTTTTTACTGTGAATATGGGTTCATGCCAGCTATACTCTATTAACTTCAATTTTTTATTGAATAAGTCATAAGCATCTTCCCATGTAAACACATGTATTTCTATGACAGCATTCTCAAGAGTCACCCCATATGGATGCCTTTCATTATCACATTGCATTTAAATCAGTTCTCTTTAATAGGTGGTTATTTCCTGTTTCTTGTTATTACAAGCAGTCTAAATTAAAAACCCTATGCGTCCACCTGGGCCTTTGATTACCTATCAGACTCTCAGATTCCTTCTTTGCACAGATTTCAATCCTTAGTCAGAGGCTGCTGCCTAAAATTACTGGCAATGAGGGAATTCAACAGACCACATGGCAGATGGTCTTCTATATGTCCATACGTGGGGTCAAATTATATTTGACTAAACTGAATGGCCAATTACATGCAGAATTAGATTGGCTTTTTCCTCTCATCTATTTGATTTACTATCAATCACATGGATTAAACAATTGATGCTCATTTTTAAGCACACTCTGCTGTCTTTATTTCTTCCCTCTTTCCTTTTTCTACATAAAAATCCTTCAAAAGAAAAGACATATGCAAAATAAACATACTAAATGTAAATGATAAATATATTGAATTATATAGTGAATATAAAACATATATAGTATAGTCAACATGTAATATGTTCAATATAAATTATAAATATGTTAAATTGTATACATAGGTTCCAATTTTAAAAGCTCCTAAAATGTTTCTACTATTTACAATGTCAGTCATTTTGCATACATAATCTCCAGTAATTTTCCCAAGGTCACGTGGCCAATAGTGGCAGGGCAGAAAATAAAGCTCAGGTTTCTAGTCTATGTTTGTTGTTCTCGAAAGTGACACATACTTGCATTTCTATAAAGAGACAAGATGATGGCAATACTGTACGTAGCTTCAGAACCAAGCTCAGTTTTTATTCTGTTTGACAAAACTATATGAGTAGCCTTAAAATAGGACCTTGCTTACTTGCAAATAGCCTTTGACATCTGCAATGCCTGTCCGAATTCCCTTTGTGGAGGAAAATGAATGGAGCTCCGTGAAAGCCTTTACAGTCTGAACCAGTGAGACTTACCACCAAACACTGGTCCACATCCATCTTTACTAAGCGGTGATTCCTGAGGCAACAATTAACTAAGTGGATCTGGAGACAACTTTGCTGCCAGGAGGGATTAAAAAATTCATGAGTCACTACTTGTCTTCTAAAACAGGTGACAAAGCAATAACATTGTGATTTTTTAATTGAAACCAGAGGTTGAATGGAATCCTCTAGTCACTAGAGTCTAGTGAGAAGGGGAATGGTGGTAGTTTATACTCTAACAGGCCCGTGAGAAAACTGTAGAGCAGGGATGAGATGACCTCACTAATTTCTTTCTCTAATCCAGCGGTTCTCAACCTGTGGATCGCGAACAATGAAAATACATCCTGCATATCAGCTATTTACATTACGATTCATAACAGTAGCAAAATTACAGTTATGAAGTAGCAATGAAAATAATTTTATGGTTGGGAGTCACCACAACATGAGGAACTGTATTAAAGGATCGTGGCATTAGGAAGGTTGAGAACCACTGCAAGGACAAAAACCATGATTTCACTCATATGTAGGTTATAAAACAGAAAGCAACAAATGAACAAACCAAACAAATAAACTCATAGACACAGACAAGAGGGAGGTGGTTATCAGAGGGAAGGGTCTTGGGGGGAGTGTGAAGAAGGTAAAGGGAGTCAAATACATAGTAATGGAAGACTACACTTTGGGTAGTGAACACATAACGCAGTATAAAGACACTGTATTTTAGAACTGTACACCTGAAATTTATATAATGTTATCAACCAATGTCATCCCAATAAATTTAATTTTTAAAATAAATATCTAAATACTTTTAGTATTTCAGCAATAAACTGGCTTGCACAGAATAAACTGGCTTGTGCAGAATAAAATAATAAAATAAAATAAAAATATAGCAGATCATCTCATTTCCTTTTTTATCTGTATTTTTCAAGTGCCAATTAATAGAATTCAACAGTTTCTGAAACATCAAGAATATTTAATAATTATTTTTGTGATTGAAAAATGAATGAATACATGAATTTGAACATGAATTATATCTCAGAAGTCGTTTTAGGTACTGGGAATACAGCAATGAATAGAACAAACAAAAACAGGCTTAGATTCTAAAGAAAAATGGCAATAAATAAATAAAAAGTAAACTGCATAGCAAGAGAAATAGTGATAAGGGCTTCAAAGAAAAGTATATATGGGATGGAGAAAAAGTGCGTATGGGGAGTGTAGATGATGCTGAAATTTTAAATAGGGTTGTCAAGGCACTGTTCCTAATATTTGCAGGACTTTGAGAAAGAATGACAATAGGATCCACATGCCATACATCTAAGTATTCTAAAATTATAAATCAAAATAACATAATTAAAATACATTCCTTCCTCTTAATTTGAAACATATCTTTGTAATGGCAAACTGGAAAATTATGTATAAAGTTATGACTTTTATGACAAAAATATCAAACATTACTGAATTTAATTATTAATATTTGTTTTGGGGTGTTCTGTTGAGGGGCCAGCCATGTTTAACTGAATACTGTAATCAAATAGAGAGATGTTCATAACATTTGATATATTTACTACAAAAATTTATTATACTTTTTTCTTCATTTCAGTAAAATCTCTATGCAAATAACCACATTTTTTTACATAATTTTTCTAATCATCTACAGGATCAAAAATAAATGTAACTGCATTTCAAATAAACAAATTTAAATATTATTTTATCATAAAAGTGAATTAAAATAATGTAAAAAATTCAAAGTGAAATTATTATGAATATGTTTTAAAAGATACTAATTCAAAAGGCAAAATACAATTATAAT
Organism: Myotis nattereri; assembly: GCF_964212035.1. NCBI lineage: Eukaryota > Metazoa > Chordata > Mammalia > Chiroptera > Vespertilionidae > Myotis > Myotis nattereri. The sequence continues at coordinate 47,824,464 of NC_138089.1, forward strand.
TCATTAATATCAATTTTACACTAAAATGTATTTAAAGCTGAATTTAGAATTTTTATTAAAAATGTAAGTCCTTTTAAATCATTTAAAAAAAATAAAATTTCATCATTTTAAGCCAATGTCTGTCAAATTTTCAATTAAAATAAACTTATCACATTTCATATATCTTTTCTCTAAACCTACAAACATACAGATTTAGGAATAATGCAAATTCTTTAATATTATGAATTATTTGTCAATCACTAAAGGCAACCATTGTGAATATGATCCTAATTCATGAGTATTGCAAGACCCTTATGAAACATACAGAGAAAGAAGGGAATTGTTCACCACTATTGGGAAATGATATTTATTAAGACAATGTTCCTTTTATGCTATCTGAGAGGAAGGATTTAACAAGTTGATTAAATTATCCTTATCCTTTGCAATATATTAGTCATCCAGTGACACATAACAGATTGCTCCAAAACTTAGCTAATTCAAACAACAAATATTTATTATTCCTGTTTCTATGGGTTAGGAATCTGGGTGTGACTTAACTGGGTGTGTGTGGCTCAAATATCTCACAAGGCTTCTGTGATGAAGATGTCAGGCTGTAGCTCAAGGGGTCGGGGAGAAGGGGCAGGAGGATCAGGTTCCAAGCTGCTGTTGGCAAGCCTCAGTTCTAGTCTGCCTATTGGCCCAAGACATCAGTTCTTGGCCACGTGGGCCTCTCCAGAGGGCAGATCATACCACAGCAGCTGCTTCCTTCAGTGTGAGAAGGAAAGAGTCCCAGTCGAGAAGCTATTCTTTTTTCCCTTCTTATAATCTAATTTCCAAACTGACATCCCATCACTTTTGTTCTATCCTATTTGTTAGAATGAGTCACCAAGTCCAGCTCACACGCAAGAGAAGGAAAGAACAAGAATATGGATCATCCAATGCCTTGACTTCCTCCAGTGTCCCTGGTTCTTTGATTCTCTTTGTAAAATATCTTTAGTGCATCAGTGTAACAGAAAGGCTGATGGAGACTCAAAGCTATCCACTTGAACCTGAACTAGAGAAAGGTTCCCACTGTCAAAATGGCTTTGCTAGTGCAGAAGGTGACTGTAGTGCTACTAGTGGTGGTGGCTCCTGAAGGGGGCGCCAGTGATGAGAAACCTGGAGCACCAACCCAGACTGGGGCCTTGGACATGGGGAAACTTCTGCATCATAGAAGTACACTGGACTTAGTTTCACCTCTGAATCATAGCTAGGCTCAATTCTTCCTGTTTAATTTCATTTTTATTATTTGCCTCTATTTAACATGGCATTAATGAATCATTTTCACTTAGATTGTGCCACACACTGAAAACAAAGCCTTAACTCTAAGGGACAAAGAATTCAGCAACGACATCTGTCATTCTTTAATTAATTAGAGTGCCCCTAATAAGACCCAGAAGAACGAATATTACATCTGAGCACAATTATATCTGGCTGATGGTCAGCAGTTCACAGTTCTGGGCTTCCTGTTTCTCCATATGTTACTGAAATACAGACAACTCAGAACAGGTCACAAATGCCACCCATGTTAGATGATAGGAACCAAACCTAAAGACAGCGCTTGGAATTCGATTTTGCAAATATTCAGTGGAGGAAATTTTGCTATTTGTAGAGTTTAAAATATCTCTGGAAATTGAATTAGGTCAGGGAAGTATTTTAATATTTTGTAACATAATTGCTTTTACTAAGTCCCAAACTAGCCTAAAATATGGTTTGACTTTATATCCAGAACTTTTTTGGAACAGTCCTAGTTTCACATTTTCTATATAACTCCCTGCCCTCTCCCCCTCTCCCTACAAGAGGCTCATGTTTTTCACATCATGGTGACCAAATCTTTGTTTAGAAAATATGAACATACAAAAATCGGGCAAAAGAGAATGTGGACTGTACTTCCTGGCATCATTTTCTTAATTGCTAAAACTGCAAAGGTGGGAGATAGAAAAGTTGACATAAATACTGCACATCGATAGGCGGCCCAAATAAATATATGTCTCTGTGGTCTAAGGGTAAAGCCTTCCTGTTGGTAGTGAAATTCAGAAAAGTCTGTAAGTGGCTCTTAAGAAATCCACCATAGATTGAACCAAATGTGTGAGTAACATTCAGTGCAGGTTGACTGCTGCTGCTACTTTTACTGGCAAACAATGGCCAACGGCCAAAGCATGTTCAACCCACACAGCTGTTTGCAATGATTCATTTCCCCTGATTTCCCAGCTGAGCCATTCAGAAGAACAGCAGGTTTCAAGCCCCAGTGGGGAGCCCCAGAGCTGCAAGGAGTCCTCCCCTTCAATTGTGGGAGAATTTTAAAGGCTAAAGTGAGGGACAGTTGCCCTCGTAAACAAAGTTGTTTCTATGACCAGAGTGTAAGTAGGCAGGAAAGGTCGAGAGGAAACTGGAATGTTGATTTTGTGGTGAGGTGCTCACCAGGGCTCTGAATCACAACATACCTCTCCAGCTTTCTCTCACATTAGGCACAGACCTTAGCCCAACATTCCCAACCACGCTGGCAGTTTCCAAAACACAGAAGGTTCTTTCACTCATTGCTAACCACTGCTATTCCCACTGGCTGGAACGGTCTTCCCTCTTCTGTGTCTGAGAACCTCTTGCTACCTCCAAGATTAAACCCAAGTATCATAAACCCTCCCACATGGGTTTGATCCTGCAATCTTATTGGGGCGGGGCCGTGGGAGGATATTGCCCACAATGGGGTGAAAATGACTCTTGAAAGGCAAAAATTTCCTATTCTTCTTATGTATAAAGCACACATATATAGGGTGTCCCAAAAATATATGCATAGATCAATTGATGTTTCTTTCTTTTTAGATTTAACCCATTGGAATTAATAATTATTCAAAGTGTGTATACATTTTTGGGACACCTTGTACATATAGGCTATAAGCAGACATACAATTTTTCTGTGGAAAATTTCATTTGGAGGGGGCAACAAAAAACAAATATCTAAAAAGGCTCCATAAGTGGGCATGAATGAAAAAATATGAAGGAACACTGGGTTCATGCTCCTTTGTCTTGTGTGCATAGTGTTTGGCTTAAGTCACTGGTGTAGGATGGTTTGCTGCTTTGTATGGCTGCAGCAAAGGCTGACTGACACCCCCTTCTTAAAGGCCTTCTCTCCTCCCAACGCAGTCACGATTATAGCTTCTTGAGAGCTGGGCCGCTGCCTGCTCAGGACCAGGCACAGTACTGTGTGGTAGCAGGAACTAAGGAGATGCCTGTTCAACAGCTTTGAGGAGACCATGACTTCTCAGTCCTACTTATGACTTCTATACCCACTCTAAGGAGGATTCAATTCCTTCAGCTCCTTGATTTGATGACATGGTGCTTCATGGATTTTTATTCCACCTGCAACAGCCATGGGAGTGGGGACACAAAGTTAAACTAACAGAGTGGTTGTGTCCTGTTCAATATCCAACGGGTGCTTTGCCTCAGCCATTGTGAAGGTGTTTCACATCCTCTATTTCCAAGTCATGGCTTATTCCAAATAAGAACAGCATTTTCACTATAACATCAGTTGAATCAGAGGTACTGGCTGCAAATTTGCAGCTTTTTCTAGTGGCACAGATCCCTGTGACTGCTTTACGTTACTTGAAAAGTCAATATTGGAAAACTCTTTGTAAAATTGTTTGTACGTATGATTCTATTATTTCATACACCTATTTTATCAATAATGCCCATTATAATGGTAATGAAGAATATAATGACATAGGATAACTAACTCCATTGATTATATACTATTTTGCTAAGGATTTTCCACCCACAGCCTCATTTAACTCTCCCAGTAGACTTCTGAGACCAATATTACTATTTTCCTGATTTACAGATGAACAAACTGAGGATTCAGGCAATTAAGCAAGTAGCCCACGGACTCATCACTAGTAGTGTAAAAGCTAGAATTCAAACACAGGAAAAGCTGGCTCCAGCTTTTAAAGCACTATGCCAATTAGAAGAAGAAAATCTGTTTCAAAAATAGATAAGTAAATTGCTACATTCTAAAAGCATCTAAATGATGATGATGATTATTGCAGTTAACAAGATTAAATAAATGAACAGGACATTTCAATTTGCAAAGCAAGATGAAATTCTGGCTTGGGATAAGTGCACAGCATTTCAGTTCAGGTCTATATGTGGAAAGCTGTCACCAAATAGTAATAATTTGAAAAATAGATCCCAAGGAAAATGTTGAAAGGGGTTGGAGAATTGGCATTAATAATAATCAAACTTATTAGAAGTTATTGTTGATAGAAAGACATGAGTGTGTGGGAGGAGGGATGCAGGGATTAGGGGGATGGTGAAATGAGACAGAAGGGAGGAAAAGACTTAAAAGACAAAATGCTAGTTCTTTGCTTTTAAGAGTTTCACAGATGTTGGCATTACAATAGGACATCAGTAACTAAAAAATAGAAAAAATAATAAAAACCTAAATGTGGAAAGTGAGTGCATGGCTCAGAAAGAGCGAAATGATAACAGATATTCCCTGTTTCTAGGAGACATTACATTTTCCATGTGGCAACATTTTGCTTGTCCCTTTTGAAAAATTCAGCCACATTTGGTAGTCTTTAAAAGCAATATGGAGAGAGTAGTACTTCTTAGACTAAGTGGAGTTAACTACTTTTTAAAAAAATTATGGCCTTCACATAATACACACAATAGAATTCAACTCGTTAGTTAAGAAATTTACCTGAAATGAAATTTCAGGTTTTATTCTTATTCTGAAAACCTCTTACTCCCCAAGAAGCTCTTTTGTGAGCAAAAAGTCTCTTTCTAAGATTTATCACTAAGGCTGGTTTACTCCTATTTGTCAGTTACTTTGTTATTGGGGGAGAAAAGTCTGATTGGAGGGTGTGGTTGCTGGAATAAGACATACTACTATATTCTTGGGCAGATAACTTATCTTCTTTGACCTTCAGTTTCCACACCTACCAAATCAGGTAATAATATTATTTCTGAAGGCAGTGATGAGTTGAATGTGGAAGCATATAGAAAGGTTCAGGTCAATCAGCTTTTCCCTTCCTTCTTGTCCTTCTTTTTTCCATTGTAAAATAATTTGGTTGGCAATATTTTCTCTAAGGTTTCTTTCAACTTTATTCTTCAACGATGGTATTCAATTTACATGGTCAGAAATATTTTTGTATACCCCATGTGTTTTCCAGGGGTAGTCGGGGAATAGAGGCAAATAGGAAAGATGGCGTGGAAGTAACATCACGGTGTGGTTTCAGGTTGCAACCGACCACGGCTGCTTGTAGCCTGATGTAAGGAAAGCTCCACAGGCACCACTAAAACAGAAACTTTTACAGTCGCTCTGCAAATTCTAGCTGAACAGACATTTCTCAAGAATGCCAGCGGGAAAGGAAGACGAAGAGCTGTGAAAAACACAGAAAAAAAAATGATACCAAGGGCTCCAAAGGAGAAAAGAAGATAATACATTATCATTTTGGGGGGTAGGCACTTTATCAAATGTATCATGTGTCTTACATTGTGTAATACTTTCAATCACATAGGCTAGAAATATTTTAACCCCATTCTGCAGATGGGAAAACTGAAGTTCTCAGAAGCTAAGTAACTTCCCCAAGTTTAATCAGCTAGTAAGCATCTAGGCCAGGATTCCAGCCCAGTCTGTGGGTTCCAAGGGCAGTTCATATTACACATTGAGTCCCAATGTGATACGAACCGGGATGCAGAATTCAAACTAATCTAAGCAAAAATAGGAAATGTGTTCATTCTCATAAGCAAATCATGGGAAGAGGTAGAAAGAAATAGTCTCAGAAACAACTAGTTCCAAAGGATATATATACACCGTTGGATTGCCAGTACCTCTCCCCTACCTCATTCTTCCACTCCTCCGTCCAGTCCCTCCTTCCCTCACATCTCCATCTTCTGTCAATTTCTCAGTATTAGCTTCATTCTCTCCATTGTATCTTTTCATCATCTGAACCCATGGCCACAGGTGGCTTCAGTGTCGTATCTTACAACTCTACGACAATAGGAAATTGAAGGCTTCCCTGCCTTCTCCTAAGATAAACTAGTTAGGAAAGGGCTATTAGTACTCTGGTCTGTTTGCATACCCATTTCTGAAACAGTAAGCGTGTACATGGAGGTGGTCACAATGACTGGTTCAGGGCAGGGCACCTGCCTGCCCTGTGACCAGGTCTGCAATGGAACTGGAAACCCCCTGCAGAATCTCAATACTGGAAGAGAAGTGGTTACCCATAAAGAAAGGAATTGTTGTTTGGGTCCAGATAAAACAATAAATGATTACTCTCTAGGTGTGTGTGGGGGGGGGGGAGGCTCAGACTTTGGGGGTGGGTAGAAATAAGTTTTAAGCCCATTCTGCTGCTTTCGAACTTTAGTCACTATGGTAAGTAAAATATGAAGTAATAAATCTAAGAGCAGTCAATGCTAAATAACTAATTGCTAAATGAAAGAATAATAAAGTGCTAAGTAAATTCAAGGTTCTAATATTAATATGACTTTGATCTTGAATTTTAAAAGTTCCTTATCAGGATGTATGATTTCAGAACTACCTCCCCTCCTGCCCTCCCCCAACACACACACACACACACACACACACACACACAGTAGACACTTTTCTCAGACATATGTTCAAGTAGGTTGTAAACTCCTGGAAAGCAAGGACAATATTTTCTGTATCTTTTGTGTCCCCTAAACACATAGCAAATGTCTGGGCATATGTTAACAGCATTTGTTTAAAAAAATACTTGTTAATTTATAGCATTGAAAAGATTCTCACACTAGTCATATTGGGAGTCCATACATAAATTTGCACTGCTTGTACTAGTGTTTTAGGTCCTGGGCAAAGAAGTATTACTGAGAATAGGTATTCATAGTATTAATATTCGCTTTTATCTAAAATGTGCAAGTGAGTGACATTTTATCAACTTTTTGGCCTAAAGTTATGTTAAATTATTTTCATATTTGATAACATCATTGTCTTGAAAATGAGGAATATTATGAATGTTAAGCCCTTGCAACCCGCCCTGTGTTATGAGTTCCCATTTTTAATTCTTTTCATCTCATGATAATTTTAATACATGTCCATTTATTATGTTCCCACTGATGTTCTGAAATAACCCCAGCCAAGCTCATTATGTATTTTGATGGAAAAACACTTAAATATAAATGGCAACTTACATTTACCTTTATAAAATAGATTTGTAATGACCATTAAAGTATTTTCTCTAAACAGACTCCAATTTTGATATTCTTATTGAATTTTATATTTTGTCTCACAAAAATAACCATATTGTTATTTTGGCTAAAATTACTGGGTATATCACCCATTTATTCCTGTCTTTGAAACAGGAGCTCCTGTTTCTTAACCTTTTGTTAAGGAAGGGGATGGGGGGTGAGTGGAGGGGTGGTGTTGAAAACTCTCTTCCCTGAATGCCATGAATTGTGGGTGAGAAAAAAGAGACATAGGTGATTTAAGGATGCCTTCAGGGTTGTGTGGGTAGGAAGCTCTAGTGCTGAAGGTGTTGGGACATTCATTTGGATGTCAACATTTCTTTTTCATGATAATGGGAGGCATGAATTTCCCACTTTGCCTTACTGATTATGCTCTAATTGGCTTGAGTCCCTTTTCTTCTGATGACATTCAGTAAAGCTTTTGAGGAGCTTCCCATTGTTCTACACTGTCTGCTTAAAGTGGCCCTCCAGGACCTACAGATTCCAGCCTCACCTTGTCACTCTCCCCCGATTTCTGCCAGGCTCCAGCCACACTCCTCTTCAGTTCCTCTTGTGAATGGCCTGTGCTTCCCACTAAACACAAAATATGTTCATGTATCTATTCTTCCTGCCTGGAATTCCCTCCATCTCCCCCCTTCACCCTCACTTAGGCGAACTCTCCTATGTGTCTGCTTAAGTAGCATTTCATCTTGACCTCCCACACCGTCTATTTTCAAAGAGTCACGCATTTTAGGTTTACATTTCCAAAAGTCTAATTAGGTTTATAACTGTTTCCTTAGTAATGCATGGCTTTGTCTTAAGACTAGTGGGAACCCAGAATAAAGAGAAGAGTAGGAATACTTGGATCCCTTGAATTTTTCTTGTGTCCTTTTCCCAATTCTAGTTCCCCACAAAGCAAAGTCAAAGGAATGGGAACTGGAAAGGCAAAGGCTGCAAGGATGGAGTTGGCCCCACAGGAGCCAACAGAGCCAACAGCTTTCCTGGGCTAGTCAGGGATTACGAAGAATGAGGCGTTTCTCCTGAAACCAGAGCAGCGAGGCGGTCCATGAAACTACTCCATCTGGGTATTATCAGTCCCTGCTGTCTGGGAGGTCTCACCACACAGCTCTGAGCACTGGGCTTCTTGCCCTTGACAATGATACCTCTGGGCATGTGCTCAGTCCAACTCATGCTTAGCATTTCAGCTGGTGCCCTTCTCTGTCTTTATTTTAAATAGTTTGCAGAAGTGCAGAGTGTGCGTGAATTCTGATGACTATAAACATAGTTTAACTTTATAATGCTCATGCGCGATATTCCATATTCACAAAATGGCATTTTCACACTGTTTCTGTAACGTAACTGGTGATATTCCAAAGTCCTGTGAGTAGATGAGGGGAAGAAGTTTCTGCTGAATTGAAGACTGACTTCAGTCTGCAATTTCTGGTCTACCACACACCCCTTTCTTTCCTTACTTAGCAGGCATCCCAACCATTACTTATATTTTCAAAAAGTGTTGTTTAACATTGTTTCCTCTCAGTCGTCTGTACATTTCATGAGGTTCAAATTGCTTTGAACATAATAGGGTGATCAATAAATATTTATCAAATGAGTGAATGCTAGAATAAAATGGGGAGGGGGAAAGGGAATAAAGGGGACAACAGAGCAAATTTTATGTGCTCCTGGAACTCCTCTATCTTCTCTTTCTCCTCACTCCCAGTGTAAATTTTAATCCTCCATTATGTATGTATTTAAATGATCTGTGAAAGGAGAAGACAAGTTACTTATTTTTGTAACTGTGGAGGAACAACTTTTTTAATATTTGTGTTTATATTTGGTGGGATCTTATTAAAGCATACAGAGTAAAAGATCTTTTAAAATAAGTTCTAAATTCTTTTTTAACATTAAGTCCATTAACATGGATTGTGAGTGTCATTATTTGCAGATTAATGTAAGAGTCATGCAACATACATTTCAAATAACACAGTGGCCAGCAAATAGATTCTGGGTGCTTTTCTGAAATGCAGAGTGCGAAATAAATGTTGTCTTGGACTAGAAAAATTATTTGCACCCAGCCAGCATGGCTCAGTAGTTGAAGATCAACCTATGAACCAGGGGTCATAGTTCAATCCCTGTCAGGGAAGATGCTTGGGTTTTGAGCTCAATTCTAGTGGGGGGCCTGCAGGAGGCAGCCGATCAATGATTCTCTCTCCTCATTGATTTTCTCTCTCTTTCTCCCTCTCCCTTCCTCTCTGAAATCAATAAAAATATATTTAAAAGAAACATTATTTGCAGTGCTATACATGACCATGGGGGTTCACTGATGGGATGGTGGACTGCATGTCTGCACTCTCCTTTCAGGTGAGTTTGGAGAATAAAAGCATAATTTGAGCAAACAGGAGATTACAACGGCAATTCTGATTAACTGAGAGAATAATGTTATCGCTGGGGCTCACTTTTAGGAGTTTCTGAAAACAAGCTATCCTGAAACTTAGGAAACATAGTTTTTCAGTGTAAGACTTCAAAGTGAGTTTTAGGCCTACTAAAGAAGGTCTAAAAAAATAAGGAAAAGAATCGGGTGGACTGTGTGAGTGTCAATGTTCACTCCATTGCTTCTTGGTATTAGTAAAAGGAACTCCCTGTGAATGGACACAGTAAGATCCAGACAAGATTCTCAACAGGGGAGCAGACAGGGATGCAGCAAGGGTGGTAGATCAGCTCTCACTCTGTCGGGTAGGTACCTTTGTGCAATGCACAAACCATTCAACCATAGCTATGGCTCTGCTCCCAGTTTCAGCAAGATATGAAATAAACTGATAAAGTTTAATGGGAAAGATCCCTGTTGTATCTGGATACTTTCTTTACATTTTAATCCTCTTCTAACTAGCTTGAGAGGCAATTTAACAAAATGATTGAAGACAAGAGCTTTGCCATGAGAGAAAACAACATGTAAACCCTGAATTTATCACCCACTGGTTCAGTGATCATTGTCTTCTCTCTGAGGCTGGAACACATTAGCTACAATAATGAAATGACAGTGTCCTCATTAATAATTTGTTGTAAGGATTAAATAAAACAAGACATGTATTGTGCCTAGCACACTCTTTGGTACATGGTAGGTACTCAATAAATGGCATTTGCTGCTAGATCATTTAGGTTTTTTTTTAATGGTAGGTTTAAAGAGGGCTTTTTAAAAGGAAGGATGCTTATCTTGATCTAAGTCATGCCCCACCCAATTTAACATATCAAATTAACTAAAATATTTTTCATACTTGTGAACAAATAATAATGACAGTTCAGTGAATGAAAGCTCTTTGATGATCCTCCACAATATTAAAAGATATAACAAATTGTCCCTTCTCATGAGGTGACCTGGATATCAATTGGTCCTAAAAACAAAAACAAAAACAGGCCAAATGTACTCAGTTTAGGAAGTGATATAGACTACGCACATAGAAATGCCCACTTAACTTTCCACACTTCAGCAAACATTATAGCTGCTCATATTTCCCCATGTTCATTTCACAGGTACACAAATGAACAAACACACCTGAGCAAGTGCGCGCTTGCACACGCGTGCACACACACACACACACACACACACACACCACACTACTTGTGTAAATATATCAGAGCTCACAAAAAGCAAAGGTGGTGGGTGTGGGCTGGTACTTTATATTGCAGCCCTAGCTTCACAGGCAGTTATTTTGCAAATGGATTTCAAAAAATAATTACATTAATCAAAACTCTATTTATTCTATTACATCAGTATTGATTTCAACTACACTTATCAAATTTATATTCTGCCTCTTACTGCCTCTCACTATCTGGGTTAAGAGGACATACATGTCTGCATACCACACATCTGCTCAGGGTTCTCCTTTGAAATAAGATGTCTATAAATCCCCACTAGGACAAAGACCCAGGGATTAGGTTCATCTTTTCCTATCCTGGTTACTCATTAGATCTGCTCCTGAGTTTCTTTGGTCTAACACAGTTCTTTATTTGCATTTGCTGTATGAGCAAATGGCGACTGCACTATATTTAGGTCTCTGAAAATGATAAATCACCTTATTCTTGGCCTGACATTTTAGACCAAGAAAATTAAGTGGCAACAATTTTTTTAGAAGCAGTTTAAAAAGCTAATATTAAAGTGGTGTGATATATCAACATAGAATGTCTGTAATTAAGAGAGAGAGAGAGAGAGAGAGAGAGAGAGAGAGAGAGAGAGAGAGAGAATAATAAATGTGAAATAGATTAACATTTGGGGGAACCTTTGTAGAAAGCAAACAATAATGCTTTGTACTATTGTTGAAATAATTGTTGTTCCTCTGAAATTCTTTTAAAAAGTTTTTAAATTTTTGAAAAAAAAACATTCCAAATACAATTTTAAATGATAACGACCCATAAGAATTAAAAATGGAGACTTTCTGGTGTTATTTTGAGGAATAAGAGGTGATTAGTGGGACTCAAAGGTAAAGCACCCAATACAACCCACTGGAAAACACCCACACCAAAACGTACTCATCTTTAAAACATATTCAGCTCAGTAATTCTTGGTCAAGATCTGAAGAATTTCAAAATCTAATAATAGTCTTCCAAGTCACCACCAGCAAAATAAAATAAAACACAAAATAACATTAAATATTAAGGCTTTCAAATAAATTTTGCTTTGAATACAATTCTAGCCAATATCAACTGTTCTTGCTTACCAAAGACTATCTCAGAGAAAAAGCAACCCAATTTGCAAGCCACATACTAGCAGTCTCATCCATATCATACATTTGATCAATGTTTCTTTTTCTAGTTACCGGGGATTTTAATCATCTCAGTTGTCTCTAGGAAACCAACTAGGTATCCATAATCCACTGCCATCTATTTGCAGCTCTCCCGTGGGAACAGAGCCATCTGCAGCAGTAAACATGGCCTTGTACCATTACGTACAGGGGAAATGAGTGTGCCCTCTGCAAAGTCTTTTAATCCTTGTTCATTTCAACATCGGGGCATTTAATGGCTTTCCTCAAGAAACAACACCAATTATTCTCACCGTTTATCTAGGTTTCTGGGAAAATCTGTTTAAAAGTTGCCTTCCTACCACAATTCCCCTGGCAGCAGGTTTACTGAGGAATACATTTCGCCTTTACATTTTTATTTCTGAGGAAAACCTGTGCACTAGACATTTGTTTTTCCATGTGGTTCCCTGACAGAGACACACACAAATAGGAAGGCTATAAAATAGAATAGGATAAATTGGGACAGCAAGATAAACATGTACACTTACTTCGATCCTGATATCCTGACCTATTTTTAACAGCGAAGGAAAGAATAAGACCTGTTCCTTGGCCTAAGTAATTCCATGGGAATTCTCTCAGTGCAGCGAAAATATAGAACACAAAGTGGCTCTCCCTATTCCCGGAAGGAAGCTCTGCTTTTAGTTTCCAAAAGAAATGCCTGTAATTAGTCTTTACCCTCAAAAAATATTCTCTTTTTGGGAGCTCAGCAGCTGTCAGACCTTGGACCTGAGTACTTTGGGTATGGTCACTACACTTGCAAGATTCCTTAATTTTCTAAAAGTTTTCAATTCAGAATGTTTTGAATATAAAAAAAAAAGACAGGATATTTGACCTTTCATACTCCCTCCATTGCCTGAGTTTTGATAAGCACTCAAACAAAGAGAAATGGAGGAAAGAAGACAGAGCCAATATATATTTAGAACATAAATTCTAATGGTGACGTGCATGGATTCTGGAGCCAGCCTGCCCGAGGCTGCACCCCTCTCCACCACTTTCCAGCTTTGAGACTTGGGGTGCTGTGTCTCAGTTCTCCTGCCTGCAAAATGAAGATACTAATAGTACTAAATAGTACAGTAATAAGTGAATTAATGTTTGTAACAAGCAAAGAAGCATAGTCAGACTTTGGTAAAGCAACGAATGTGTTAGCCTTTTAGATTGGTCACCATTTCTGAAATTATGACACTCCTACCACTGGGGACATATCAAATGATTTTAGATTTTCACAGATTAACACTTTTGTTTCAATAATTATGCATTTTCCCTAGCCAGTTTGGCTCGGTGGATAGAGCATCAGCTTGCGGATTGAAGGGTCCCAGGTTCGATTCCAGTCAAGGGCACATGCCCAGGTTGCAGGCTCAATCCCCAGTAGGAGGCAAGCAAGAGGCAGCCAATTAATGATTCTCTCTCATCATTGATGTTTCTATCTCTCTCTCCCTCTTCCTTCCTCTCTGAAATCTATCTATCTATCTATCTATAATAATGCATTTATTTTTATAGTTGCTCTATGCTAGTGGCCCAGGATACTACCTTTTCACTTATACTAGTAATATATAGTTTCCTTCCTAGTTAAATGATTTGAAGCAAGAAAGGTGGATTCCAAAAATAATCAAAAAATTATACAGATGTTACTCAGATATGACAATAATTGTGAAATTGTGAAAGTGGAACATGAGTGAATGCTATTTGTGTTACATATGTTGCTTATTTGCAGAGTTAATTGTGTGTTCATTGGTGTAAGTAGTTTCAAGAATCCAAGTATTCTGTCTATAATCTTAATTTTGAATTACTGTCTTAAGCTACTAAAGATGCAAGTCACACCTGATTAAGAAAAAAGGATGAAACAACAGTTCTCTAGCACTTTGCTGACTGGACAAAAGGGTCATCTTTGCAATAGATTTTATCACGTAATTAAAGAGGGATCCCCTGATTAATTAAATGGAGAGGCAAACTCATTTAAACTAGTGATGCTAAGACGAGATTGCAATATTTTGCTTTGACCAAAATAAAGTAAAAGGTTATAGCTCTATCCCTTGAGTTTTTGCTATCTGCAATACAGTCCACTTGCTGACAATTTTTCAGTACTTGCAGATTTATTCAGACCTATTAAAGGCCTCAGAACAACCAGAAATTATAATAAATATTTAACCAGAGTTCTCGATGTTTCAAATGCTGGCTAAATCATTAGAATTAGAGCTAGTACCCCAGCACAACTCATCCATCCCCCACAATCCTGTGCTCACTCTGTTGACACCTGCCCTTTACTACCCAGTCATGACATATTCTTTACTAGCTGAGGGAAGTTCTATTTTCATTTTAAAGAGTTGCTTCTCATTAAAAAAAAAGGAATAACTAGGAGAACTGTGATGGGACTAGTAAATCAGATTTACTAGTTATATAAATCACCTTCACTATTTCTGTGCAGTCAGCCTGGCATTGCGAGTGAAATGTTTTAGTTAATTGTAGGGTAATAAACCCATGGTCCTAATAGCCCTCTTGTAAGGATCTCAAGGTATCAGGACACACCTGTAAGTCACTGAGTCCTGACCCTTTCCACAGCCAGCTCCCTTTTCCATTTCTCACACGCTGAAAGCTTCGGATTCACTCCCTCCTGCATGGTCAGGACACCGATGTCCCCTTCTCTCTCCACTCGCCTCAATCCAGAATCAGGCTCACCTCAGCTCTCTCTTTCTAGTTGTTGCTAACCATTTTCAACCTAACATTTTGAATTATAAATGATCACGGAGATTTGTTTACCATCTGTGTTTCCTATGCTTTGAGTTTCTATTCCCCAACTGAAAACTGGATGGCTTGAGGCAGTGATGGCGAACCTTTTGAGCTCGGCGTGTCAGCATTTTGAAAAACCCTAACTTGACTCTGGTGCCGTGTCACAAATAGAAAATTTTTTTATATTTGCAACCATAGTAAAACAGAGATTTATATTTTTGATATTTATTTTATATATTTAAATGCCATTTAACAAAAATCAACCAAAAAATTGAGTTCGCGTGTCAGAGGTTCGCGTGTCATAGGTTCGCCGTCACTGGCTTAAGGCAACAGGAATGTATTCTCTCACAATTCTGGGGACCAGAGGTCCAAATCCCAGGTGTTGGCAGGGCCATATTCCCTCTGAAGGCGCTAAAGGAGAATCCTTTCCGGCATCAGGTGGTGGCCAACAGCCCTTGGCGTTCCTTGGCTGACAGGGGCATCACTGCAATCTCTACCCCACGTGACAAGACGTTGTTCCTTGTAATGGGGCGTATTCTGAGACAGAAAGGAGGTTAAAAGCAAAAGAACCGGAGACATTAAAGCAGAGCTGTCAGATCAGGATCTGAGGGCAAGAGGCTGTGCTGGCAGAAAGTCCCCAAAGCTGGCCGTGGTCCGCACTATTTACTTCACATCCATCACTGCGGCTCGGTGCTTTATGTTCCTTCTATTACTCAACCTTAAATAAACTTGTGAGATAGACCTTACAATCTTCATGTTCCTGAAGATAAAACGTAGGCTAAGAGAGGTAAAGTAAACTTTCCAAAGTCATTTTGGGACAGAGCCTGAGCCATGAGTAAAGAGGGTGATATTAGGGGGTGCCAACGTGGCTCAGATAATTAGAATATTATTAGCTCCTTTTCTTGGGCCTCCCTAACTTTCCGTTCAAATTCTAGACATGCAAAATGGGTGATAATTGGCCATCACAGGGCTGGGAGAAAAGAAATGACAAATCAGCTAATTTTGTATCTGAGAATAGAAACAGGCTCTAATTCTGGGCAGTCTGGGTTTGTCCTGGCTCTTTGTCTTCATAGACTACAAGCTACACTTTCCAACTCTCAACCAAAATGAATTCTTCGCTCCACTGCCCTGTGCTTTCTCTGCCAATAAAGGTGTGGGTACTCCCAGGGTGTGTGTCCTCCTGAGCATTTCTCTTTGATCTCCCCATGGCTCTACTCTTTCATTTCTCTCATTTCTGACTTGGAATGGTTCAGCCATTCCCTCAGATAGCAGTCCGCCCTCTTTGCTTAGGCCTTAACACCCCACTCTCAGTTCTGTCCTAATGTAATCACCCCAAACCAGCATAACCAGTCTATCTTCAGGAAACAGACCCCCACCTTTTTCCCAGAGCAAGTGGGAACCTCTGTCCTTGAGGGACTGCTTTTCCTCCCAGTACCATAGTCTGGCCAAATAAGCAGAAAAAAAATGAACTCTCATCTTGTAGGGTGGTACAGAAAAGGGGAACTGATTTCTACAACCCCGATAATGGAAAGCCAAAGCAAGGGAGATTCCAAAGGATCAAATATAAATGTATGGACAGAGAGCAAGAATTATTCCAAAACCAAGGCCAACAGCACAAGACAAATGAAAAATGGCAGGTGGAGTGAGGAGGTGGCACATGGGACACACGGATGGAGGGCTTTTTGTGTGGTGTTTGAGCACAAGCCTGTGGGGAGGATAAGTGTAGTTAAGGTCACTTTGCTGATTTGGATAAAGAGAATCTAAGGCCATGACTAATTCAAAATTCTCTCATGACTTCATACTGAGGTCTGTGGTCTGAGTCACCAAGTAGCCTTTCTTCTTGCCTCCCTGCCATTCATCTCTTCTTGGAGGTGAATGTAATAAGGTTACAGGAATTCTTCATTCACAAGCAGAATCACTGCTACTGGCAATTATATGATAAACTACCACTTCCAGGAGGTATACACTGCAGGCTTTTTGCTAATCTCTGCAGCATTTTAGCTATAGAACATTCATTAAGACTAAAAGAATTTGTCTGGCTAAGGTCCATTAAAATAAAAAAAAACTTAGAGCACCTGATCCTCTGAAAAATTTATCGAACAGACAGAGCAATCGATTGGCAGGAGAGTGGACCCATTCAAAGCCATCCCTGGAAAATCGCTTTGCAGGGCCTTTGCTTCTAATCCCGCCAGCGGACACCATCCCGTCTTTTTCATGTTTATTGGCCTGTGAAAAGCACGCCGGCCCACTGACGACAGGTCTGGTGGGTATAATGTTGACGAACCTGTCTTTTTCTTTCCTTTACACAAACCTGAAGGTTGACCTTTTGTCTTTTGAAGTCCAGGCCTTTTTTTCCTAAGATGTTGTCATGACGCTAGAGAAAGTCCAGAGGAAACAGTCCCCAGGGAGATGTGGATGTCCTCCATTCAGGGAGACAACGCAGTGTCCTTGGGGCCCTGTCCACTTTGATCAGCTGAGGACCTCTCTGTGGCCTGGAAAAGAGGGCAGAGGCCTAAGTCCGTGGGGCCATAACGTCTCCCAGTAGGAAGATAAAAAGGCTTCCTAGCAGGGATTTGGCTGAGAAGTTTCCATCTAAGTCAGGCCCCTGGCCTGCACTTCTTTATTCTCTAAATGCCTTCCTTCTTAATTCCCTTCCCTTCACAGAGGACAAAGAACTGTCGTATGCTTCTGCTTGTAATTTTAAATGTAAAAGAACCCCCGGCCCTTTGGATGAGGTTGACTCAGACATGTGGTATGGCCATGGAGAAGCAGGGCCGGGGGCTGGCAGGGTTCCAGGTCTCGGTCCCCTTTTTCTACGAGACCTCAAAGCATCACTATGAATGAAGAACAGTATGTACTGTCTTCATCCTTATAGGATGCTTGCTATTGTGTCTATAAATACAAAATAAAAGAGGGGGCACTTTAACAGATATTTCATGTTCATAAGTTGTTGAGGTTAAAATCTCTAGTAAGGTAACAGTGTGATAGAAGCATGGAACACTTTGGGCTGGCATTGGTCAGCTTAAATCTCATAGGCACAGTCATAATTTCTGACAGATACTTCCACCCCCAGGTTTTGTCACTTAAACCTAACCTTTAGGCATTGAAAGGAATTGTTTAGAAATATTTCCTGATGCCTTTTACTTGCTGTCTTTCTAAAAGAAGAAAGAATCAGTAATTAAAAGGTGAAAAAAACACACCTCAGTTTCTGTCTAAGATAGAAATGATGGCTTCCTTGAATCTCTGCTGGAGAGAATCTACTTGTGAGATCAGCAGCCTGATGTGTCTCAATTTTTTTAGATTTGAAGAGTGAAATAAACTTTCCAGGACAATACCCATGTTCCTGTGTTTTGAGAAACATTTTATTATAAAGCTTCCCACACAAGTTCTATTGTTACCTGTGTTTCCATTTCTATTCTCCCCTTGGACTGAAATCCCAGAGGGCAGGACTATTGGTTACTTGTCTCATAAGATCAAAATGTTACCCAGAGCCTACAACATAGCAGATGGCCCATTCAATTGTTGAATAAACAAAAATAAAGGCAGGTTGAAGAAAAACATCCCTCGGTATGTCTTAAAGGAACATGTCCTCTGGAAAGATGAAGGCAACTGGAATAAGCAAAATCAGGTGTCAGCACACTGCAACTTGAGAACCAAATCCAGTAGTTGCCTATATATATTTAATAAAGCTTTATTGGGACACAGTCATGTTCATTTGTTTACATAATGCCTATGGACACTTTCACACCATCACAGCACTTTCACATTTGTGACAGGAACTGTATGGGCCACAAAGCCAAAAATATTTATACCTGGCCTTTGATTTTTGTAAAAATGCTAACCCCTGACTTCAATGAATCAAGACTGAAGCACACAAGTAAGTAAGCAACAAGTAGTTACTGAATGCTTATGTGCTTAGTCCATTGCAGGATTTGCAGTAGACACAGCAAAACACATCTTACCTCTCTGAGTAATAGGGCCTTTAACTATTTGAGGGCATTGCTTTTAGCCACTGAGCCCATGAAGGAGAGAAGGCATTATCTATGTTTTGGAGTAAAATGAACCTCATCAAGATAAAACATCTGTTAAATCCAAGAGAAGGTGAGCAGAGGGGACACAATTAAGTGCAAAAGTGGTATTTTGGCTGCAGCAGTGACAAATAACAACCAGAAGAATGTAACTATTGTCCCATTTTTCTCATTCCTATTTTCCTGAAAGAATATTAGGGGAGGCATTGCATTCTGCATTCATTATAGTATAAAGACTGGAACTATTGTACTTGGATAGTGAATGAAAGAGTAACTTCAGAAGGCTGAAGACTTGGTGACAATTGTGCTGCAAATATTTTATCTCTGCTGCATGTAATTATACTTTTAAGTTTCATTGGAGACATACTATGAATCAAAGGATCATAATAAGTACTTTATATACATTAATTTGATTCCAGTTTTATGCAAGAAGCTTCATTATTTGCACAGTATAGTGTCATTATCCTCATAGTAACTTCCTAAGCCACTTAGTGTATAGTCAGTCAGAATAAACTAGGTTGCGCTTCAGTAACAAATAAGCTCCACATTTCAATGGCTTCATACTTCTATCAGACTCCAATACCTATTATTTTTCTACCAGCATTCATAGTTCTAAAATAATTCAAAATTCAAATAATACTGTGCCTCATGGGTGTTTTTCACCCCAAATCTAAATAGGAGTAGGGGTGGGCTGACAATTACTACCAAGAAATATTTATCATGTGATCCTAGCCACTAGGACATGCCAATCTTCACTGAGCTTATATTCTAGCAGGGAGAGAAAAATAAACACATCAATTAGTACATACAACTTAGTAAAATATGAAGGACAGTTGATGATAAGGGCTGTGGGGGAAAAAAGATAAAGACCATGGTAGAGAATTCTGGGAGCTGAGAACTGAGATACTTCCCAACCCATAAGGTCTATTAGCATTTTGGCCTGAGCATGACAGGTGGCCTGGGCATCCTGGAAACCTCATGCTGCTCAAGGAAACTGGTGTAAATAGCAGATTTATTTTATTTCTGGTGGTCTCAAGTTCCATAACCATCTTGAGGCCATGACGGGTAGAGAATAGGAGAGGTAGAGGTCTTGCCAGGATTATCTGGTTTTCTGAGGCTCCTTTCAGATAGAGGAAAGGATGTTGAAGGAGAGATAGTAGTACAACATTCAAAACTTGGACTCTTCTAAGCCTCCTTAAATGTATTATAATTGTGGGCAAGAAAATAAAGGTCCATAAAATAAGTCTTTAAGAGATATGATGAAGAGAGGAGAAGGGGTCTATTTGGCATTAAAAACAAACAAACAAACAAAACACCCTGAACATGTACCTTATGTGTGTGGGAACAGAAGTTAGAGATAAGCATGCTTTGGGCTTGGCTGGTAGAGGATTGCAATGTTTCTCTTCACTTATAATGAGTGACATGTTTGTAATGAAATTTCCTAGCCCCCATTGCGGTCCCTGTTTTCTTCTTCCTGAAATAACTCTTCCATTTGCTCCACTCCACTCCACTGCCCTCTGGCCCTTTCAGTTGTTCCCATTGGCAGTTCATGAAGTGTTTTAAGACCAATTTATACTCCTTACTTTCAGTAAATCCTTTCTCTCTCCCCGTGCAATTTTTCCAACTTACTATCCATCTTCATGTTAAGGTTTCTAGCAAAGTCTGTGGATAAAAAATATCTCCTTTATAAGTGGCTTTTTTCTATTAACCTGGATCATCCCTTTGTCAAAACACTTAGCCGTGAGGTAGCAACTCCCTCGAAGTCCTGGCTCAGATTTCAATTTACCTGTGACCTTACGTGGATGAATCACTTTGCCAATGTGACAAAGGCTCCTTGGGGAATATAGGATTATTTATCCTCTGCCCAGCTACAGAGTAAGAATATGAGGATTTCTTAATATTTTAACAGTGTTCTGTAGTTGAAAGAAATGATACAAACATCCTATTTGGTGACTGCTCAGCTGGAGATATAGGGAAAGCTGGTGTGCAGCATATCTTCTGAGCTCAGGGCTCCCCCCCTAAAAGACCAGAGCAGCATTCTCCTGCCTTACCTGCACCCTCATTTCTCATCCCACTCCCCCCCCCACCTCCCGCCACAACTACTTTTATCTCTCCCACCCCTCCAACCTATGCCACAATAAAAACATAGGAGTCATCTTTTACCTAATGCTTAACCATGCACCAACCATTATGCTACACGTTGTGGTAGGTTGCATAAATAAATTGTTCACACCGCCAGGTTTCCATGACCTTTGCCTGGTGACTTTGCAGTTCCCCTCATGGAAACAGAGTGTACTTCCTGTTCCACTGACGTTTGGTTTGATCATGTGATTTGTTTTGGCCAATCGCATACAGTATAAGTAATGATGTGCCTCTTCTAAGTCTAGGCTTCAACAAACCTTGAATATACTGCTTTCTCTCTTGGAACTCTGTATCTGCTATGAGAAAAAGCTTGAACTAGACTCCTGAAGATGAGAGAGGTGTGGCCCAGTTACCTAAATGACCTTTATAGCCAGTCATCATCTGGTAAATCTTCAGGCCTGTGCGGGAAACCCTCCCAGGCCAGCCAGCCCCCAGCTTGTGGGAAGAGCTCAGGAGGTTTATCTCAGTGCAGTGGCAGATGCAATGGCGTGAGCACACTCCGCCTATACAAGCTTCCTCGGCACACCGGGAAGTGGCAGCGCCCGCCTGAGCAAACCTCCTAGAGCCCCTACACAGTACCCTGATCTTTCCTACGATTGGCTGCCCTAAGGATTGTGTAAACTCCTGATTGGTCCAAAAAGTTATATATGTTGCTGCACTTAAACAATAAACTTAGATCTGCGTCACTGAACCTGGTCTCCGGAGTCGGGCATGCTTCATTAGGACTCCGTCGGCCTCACCCCCGCGGGACCCCCTGCTTCACCAGCTGATTGTAGATTTGTGAGTGAACCAAGTGGTATTAACCAAGTCTGGCCCAGGCAGTAGCAATGCCAAGAGCCCACACACTCAGGAGAAATAATAACTGGTTTTTATTTGAAGTGACTATTGGGGTATCTGTCATGCAATAATAGCTGACTGATAAACATTTTCCAAAGTTTGGTTTATTCAGTCATAATAATCTCACACAGGAGATTCTATGACCATGCCCATTTTATGGAAGACAAAACTGAGGTTTAGGAAGTGTTGATGTCACACAGCCATGAAGGGGCAGAGCTAGAATTCCATACCCAAAAGTTTAATAACTTAAAATATGACATTGTTTCACCATATATATCACTATAGATATACCCTCCTTGCTTTTCTATCCTTACTCATTTTGAAGGGGAAAGGTTTCAATTATAACCAACTGAAATTTGCTAAAACTCGGGGGTTTTTTTAAGATGAAGAAATCCTTCTCATTAGACTCAAAATGAGACAGGTAACTGACTTTTCTTAGGGTCTCTGTTGACTCAAGATTCTCTGAAGCCAGTGTCAGTGAAGAAACAGACATAAGACAATTCTAAACACTTACAGAAACATTTTTTATGGTAATAACTTCTTTATGCAAATAACTATTGCCTGCGCTAAAATTTTCCAGTGTTCCTTCCTAATGAGTTATTATAATTAATGGATCCTGCCACTCACTCAGAGATGTTTGTTCTTATGCTGAATAACAATTGTACAGGTCAATGCACACTTGTTCATCAGGGAAGGCTTTGTGAGAATGGGGAAATAAAAGCCAGCTGGGCCCTGCTAGTGTGGCTCAGTGGTTGATTGTCAACCAATGAACCAGGAGGTCATGGTTGGATTCCCACCAGGGTACATGTCCAGGTTCTGGGCTCCATCCCTAGTGTGGGGTGTGCCAGAGGAAGCCAATCAATGATTCTCATCATTGATGTTTCTATTGCTCTCTCCTTCTCCCCTCTTCTCTGAAAAAAAAATTATATATATATATATATATATATATATATATATATATATATATATATGCAAATGCCAGCTGGGAAGCTGCTATAATTTCACAGAGATAATGGCATAAAGTTTGGCATGTCTCTTGTTACTAACCACACTAGCTTTCCATGAAACTGTCCTCAATTATGCATCTTTCCTGGAATGAATGATGGAATAAATATTCTTTATTCTTACATGATACTGGTAAGAAATGCTTGCACTCTCAAGAAACATGAATTGGTTTATTCTTTAGTAGATTCCAACAAAAAAATTATGTCCTCTTCAAGAAGTCATCTGTTGTTAATTTGCAAAGTTCAATATTAAGGCTTTCTTTATTTCAAGCAGCTTTTGTCTTAAACATGCAATAGTTGTTCTTCCTTCCTGTCTGAACATTTTGTAAAAGTGCAGACAAGAAGTTTCAACATTTCTGATGTCATGGAGCTCTTCTATGGCTTAAAGAGAATGAGGAAAACATACATATCTTTTTGCTCACAGCCAGTAAGTCTGTTATATTGCACACTGCCATAATTATGTTTCAAATGCACAGCTGAGAGTCTGAAAAAAATTTAAGGCTTTTGATGCCTGAATCATTCAGAGCATTCGTGTTTGTTCTATTGTCAGTGATAATCACGTGACATATTTCCCCCCTGATTTTTCCATTCTATAAAAAGTTGGGAAAGTTGACATTCTTCTTTGAACTCATTCTCACAAAATGGAAGGAATTCCTTAATAGGACTTTTCGTGTGTGTTTTTTTGTAGACTATGGTCTAAGTATAATTAAATAAGTGAGAACTTAATAACAGTTCTTAAAACTATCTCATTTAATAGTGTGTCTACTAGTACACCAAATAATATTATAAGGATTAAAAGTATGATATAATTTAAACTTTATTTTTTTCTGCCTTGTATTTTTATTTAACTTTTATAAATATATTTTGATCCAAGAAGAATATAAGATTCTTCCAAAGTTATCTGGCTAATACACTCTCTCAATGTATTAGTATTTTCTGTTAGTCACTTCCCCATTTATTTAACTATTTAAAAGTTCTTAACCATATTTGATATACAACATTAACGATTTTCAAAATCACTATTAATTATTCTGATATTGTATGTTTGGATAAATAAATGTAAATTTATATTCAAATGACTGCTAGTGTATTAGAATATATAAAATGCATAAGATTTCCCACTTCAAGGTACATCTAGAATGTATATTTATATTTGAAAGTGAACATTCATATATGAACAATGAATCAAATGAAATAGCTCACTCATTTTATTGACCTGGTTATGCTGTTTAGATATGATGGGAACCTATGTAATCACACGACTCTGACTACCTCATGTTTAAGGATAACAGAAGGTATAAAGTTGCACATGAATCTTCACTCTGAATCTGTCAAGGGCAATGCTGAGACTGAAGCTAAAGAGCACATTTTGGCCAAATATCTAGGCCACAGCTAAACATTGATGCATCCCTAAATATATTGCTTTGGGAGATAGATACATTTTAATACAAGAAAAGATATATTTTCCCAAAACATTTTGAATTTCTATTTTGTATTTGCATACAGTTCAAATAGAAACATCAGAATCATTTCCCACTCACTCCGACCAATTTTAAAAGCAGTAGTTAGCATATAACTACCATTATTTAACCTAGTAAGTAAAATATGGGTAAAATATCTGATTCTCAGAGAAAGAACAAAAAGGATGATATAAAAAGCAGCAAAAAAAACCACACAACTAGAAGTGAGATAATTAAGGACAGGTGAAATAATTAAACAGAGGCCAAAACAGTTCGTCTTTCATATAATACAATATGCTATATATTCCAAAGAGTTGATTAATTCTGGTAGTATATTTTTATTGACTTTTGCTGAATTCTTGGACTTAGGGACAAACTATGGTTGAAATTCATAAACAAGTATAGTTCCAACATAAATGTTCATTGATACTTTATTTTATTCAATAAGAATAAAGTGAAACCATGAAGATGTTTGCTATTTGTAAATGCAATGAACAACTTTCTGAACTGGGTTGTAGTTGCCAAGAACTAAAATCTTATTTTCTCAAGTATTTGTGCTAATCATAGTGTAATACCAAAAAGATGGCAGACTTAAGTTTAACCTGCATTACTTGCATTCTCTCCATCACTTCATTGAGTCTAGATAATAAAAATAATCAATAAATCGAGGTCTGATTTATAGCATTTGCCAGTTTCCATGATGAAAAACTCTCAACATGGCAACATCAAGCAATGAATATAGTGTGTCTGAATGCACAAAAACTGGCCTAAATAACTGTAATGGCATGGATAATGGAAAAATACAGTAAAGTCATCAGGAAGGATGTATTTTTACTATATTTATTTTTAAAATAACATAACTTAATTTTTAATAATGGCTATATGTTTTTAATAACTGACTCACAAACATACTGAAAATTTAATAACCTGATCTCGTGAGCTGGTATGATCAGACTCCAACACCCTGTTACTTCCCACTGTATTCCACCCCTCAGGCTACATAAATAATACCTTTAAGTTTTAAACTATTAAAGAAGACATAGTTCTCAGCTGGATGAAAGAGGAAGTCATAAGAATGCACCTACTCTGTATTAAACCTGGATACCACTGCCCTGTTCAGTGCACCCAATATGAGAGAGAGAGAGAGAGAGAGAGAGAGAGAGAGAGAGGTATAATGCATCTCTCCAAGCATACACAGTCAAATAATGATGAACAGGCCTACAATATGGCAAAAGTAGATAAAGAATGTATTTCAGAAGAAAATATAAACCTTCATAAAAAAGAAAAATTTCCTAGCAGTGCTTTAGGAACTAAGCACTAAGTTCCTAAATTTAGTTCTTAAGAAGACCACAAATTTAGGAAACAAGGGCTCAAAGATAAGAAAAATATAGAGTAGGAAGAATAAACAAAGCAAGATGAAGATGAAAATTTTAGTGTTAAAGAAATGAATTGAGGACAAAACTTCACAATGTTTTCATCGTTATTGTAATCACCGGACCTTTAATTTCTTCTGTAGTTTAACCATGCCAGGGTTTCCTCCCCTAGAGACTGGAATATCTATAACTTAGTCTAGATAATGTTAAGAATTCCATGTCCTTATTCAAATAATAGATTCTTTTAAAATATATATATATATTTTATATATTATATATATATATATATATATATATATATATATATATATATATATATATATATTGATTTCAGAGAGAAAGGGAGAGGGAGAGAGAGAGAGAGAATCATTGATGAGAGAGAATCATTGATCAGCTGCCTCCTGCATGCCCTATATGGGGATTGAGCCTGCAACCCAGGCATGTGCCCCTACCGGAATCAAACCCAGGACCCCTCAGTCCTCAGGCCAATGCTTTATCCAATAAATTTAATCCCCAAAATAATCTTGTAAGAATATTGTATCATTCTTAACTTATAGGTGGAAAACTTGTAAGGTGTAAGCATTGGCTAAATATGGTTGTCCAAATGACATTTTCATGTGATTTATGCTGGTCCTGCTTGAATCCAAATCTGTGTCTTCTCATTAATAACTCCTGTTTCACATCATGTTAGAAAGGGTGCTGCTCAGTTTGAAGCTAGCACATGCAATTTCCAAGGCCCGAGTGCTAACATGGGACTTACTAACGAGTTTACTTTCTTCTGATACCAGAAAATGCATTTTGCTCCATCTGCCTCTAAAACTGAGAACAAATGAACAATCTTAATGATCAGTATCTCCAGGAATCAGCACAAAAACTGCTATTTCGGAATTGTCCAAAAAGCTTGAAGATGGTGGCAGGCAGAAAAATGTGGTTCTTTTTAAAATGTTCCCTGAGAGTCTAGCAAATTTTCCACCATTGTAAAAGCTTCAAGAGAAGGTGCTTTGAAGAATAACAATTCAACTTCAATCATGGCGAGACTTACTTTCCTGTCACGGGACCCCCTTCCCAAATGAAGGGTTTGAGAGATGTAATGAGGATTCTCTCAGTCTTGCTGCTTTTGACTCTAGCACAGACTTGAAAATAATTAGCCAACTACCATAACACTGATATTTGCCTTTCTGCCAGCAAAGCTCTTCCGAGGCAATAATTTGCCTCTCTTCAGGAACATCAAACTCTCCAGTTGAATAATGATGGGCTTGAACTATATGGGTCTGAAACAGATCAGCGAGAATCAGGTTCTGGAAGCCTATAATCCTACTTTACTGCTTAGCAAGCAAAAGGACTATGAGAGCGATGAAACCCTCGGCTGCCGCCTTGAGACCCTTCCTTATAGCAAAAAGCCCTGGAGCTGAACTTCAGGCCTCCATTCAACACAGCAACCCCCTCTGTCTATGGACCCCCTTTGCTCTCTCTACTTCCATGGCGCTACTGCCCTGCACCCCTTCTTGCTATTAGACCCTGGAAATGTGTGAAAATTACTTTCCTCGTTATTATGACACACCCAGACTGCTGGATAAAGCTTTTCATCTACTTTATTTGACTTAGTAATTACAAAAACAATCCATTTTACTGTAGAATATTTGAAAAAAAATGAACAAAAGTACATAGATGTCAAAAATCACCCCTATGATAAGAGTTAGAAGAGTAGCTATCTCAGCAGGCAGGGGCTGGGGGTGGGTGGCATGGACTGAGAGGAGACCCAATGAGCTTTCTGGGTTGCTCACCATGTTTTATATTTTGATCTGGGTGACGGTGACACAGGGAATGCCTGCTTAAAAAATGAATTGTGATACACTTTACACACTTAATTGCATATATGCTATACCTCAATAAAAAGGAAAACCTTTAAAATCAGCCACCACTTCCAAATCCACAGCCACCTTTACATTGTGGAATATGTCCTATATACATGTGTGTGTGTGTGTGTGTGTGTGTGTGTGTGTGTGTGTGTGAGATAGTGCACAATTACTCAACCACAATGAGCCTGAATGTCTGCTTCTGTAACATGGAGATGACATTGCTACCGGTTGCCTATTAAATATCATCCTCCCCTTCCTTGGTTACAGACTCTCTGTGTTTCGATGAGGACATTATCTTCGGAAATAAATATGTGTCTCTTGGTCTTCTTATATGACATGTAATATGCACTTGTGCACTTGGTTTTGGATTCTCCTAAGCATAACATGTGTCCCTCTACTTTCAGTAACTTACATCGACTCATAGACACAACAAAACTATGTGCAGAGCAACACGAAGCCAGCTCTGCTCCCACCAACAGATGCTGTCAGCTTCTTGCTCCATGATTCTGTTGTAGGATGCAGCCTTTTTCTTTAGTCTTCAGGATTTTTTCTAGGGTTGCATTTATTTGTGAGGAACCCCACAAAGCTTAGGATTCCATTTTCTCCAATAATTCAAAAACTGAGTATTGAAATTGTCAGCAGGAAGAGACAACTGCGGCGGGCAGGAGGAAAAGTAGAGGAGCTCAGAGAAGTGGAGCCTGACGCCTGCAGAGGAGGAGGCAGGGCTTTGGTTTCACAGCACTTGGAATTGGGGTTTGAGCCAAGATTAACTTCATGTCCCTGCGCGGGGCTCCAGGTGACATGTGGGTTGCAGGTAGCAGACAGTGTGTAAAAACTTTAAGGCAACTCAGTAAACACAGATTTCACTAAGAAGCATATTGCCACTGGCAATATCTCATTACTGATCCAAGGAAGCAGTCTTACCTAGACTGAAACATATTTAGCATTAGCTAGGCCATCTCACTATTATGAATTTAAGTAGGTCAGAAGATGTGCACTTATATCTGTGTGGATGCCAGATAAATGTTCATGGGAAAGAATTCATGGGATGCCAGATAAATGTTCATTGTAATTTTTTTTATTTACTTTATTGAGTCTACTCTCTATTTTGAGCTTCTGAGGGCCATTACCATGTCTCTCATATCTGTTAAAAACACAATATTTAGTTAGTGCCTATGAAGGCTCTCTCTACATGTTAACTTATTTTACCTGGATAACATGGAAAAGAAATGTAAAGGAGGCAATTAGGCTTATATGGAGACTTCACTATAGGGAGGAACTGGGGAGTTTTCCATCTTTCTGCTTTACCGTCCTAGTGTGTGACTTCCATTCTCAAGATAGCCTCCTGGCTCAGGATGGCTGCTGGAGTTCCAGCTATCATGCTCACAATCCAGGTGGGAAGAAAAAAGAAGTAGGAAAGGTTCTCAACTGTATTGGAAACATTAAAGAACCTTTGCAGAAGTTACAAAGAACACACCTAGGGCTAACATCTCATTGGGAACTCACTCATATGAAGACCGAAAAACGTATTTATATCTGGAGACAATGTCCTCACCTAAAAACAGTGAGTCTATAACTAAGGAAGGGGAGGATGATATTTAATAGGCAGCTGATAACAATGTCATCTCCATGTTACAGAGGCAGACATCAGACTCACTGTGGCAAAGTAATTGTGCACCATTGTAAGACACGATAGCTAGAGATCTACCTCATCCCAAAGCCAATGTACTTTTCACAGTGTAACACTGCTATCAGTTACCTGGCAGAGGGCCGTCATGGAATAGACATGCAATACGCGTCTGTGCAATGAGGGAGCAAATGATCACCCTGGACCAGCAGTAAATGGTGAAGAGCATGTGCTCTTGAGCAGTGCTTCTCAAACTCTACTGTGCAAAGTGCATGATTCCCTGGCGTATCTAGTTAAAGTGAAGCTTCTGATCCAATAGAAATGCCTGGGTCCGAGAGCCTGAATTTCTATCAAGCTTTCTGTGCTGCTGGTCCGTGAAAAGCAAGGGTTTTAGACTTGAATTACCCAATACAAGAGGCGCTTATCATTTGTGGCTATTGAGTGAGCACCTGAAATCTGATTTGAGACATTCTGTGCAGTAAGTATAAATGCACAGATTTCAAAGATTTCATATGAAAAAAGAATACAAAATGTCTCATTAATATTATATATAGATATATTGAAATTATAGTGTTTTGATTATATTGGATTAAATAAGATATACTGTTAAAATTAAACTTTTTAAAATTTTCCAAATACGACTGATTTTACAAAAATGTAAAATCACTAATGTGGTTCACATTATATAGGAATGGGCAAAGGTAGGTTTATAGTTGTGAGTACATGAAATTCATTCTTGTATTATTAATTATTAATTGCTGAATTATTTTCCATATGAACAACTATAAGCCTACTTTTATCACACCCTGTATATTTATTAGACAACGCTGGTCTAGATTGAGTGATGCTACTTAGTCCAAATTCTGAATCCCCACTTGCTAGCCAAAAGACTATGAGCAAAGCAACTTCACTAAGTTCAGTTTTCCCTTATAAACTGGGAGTAATAAGGGTTTGCTTCCTAGTGTTTCTCTTAAATACGAGAACGAAAGAAAGCAATTAACACATGCTAATTCCTTGATGCTGAGCTGTAGCTTTAGGATTTCGAAAAGGACCACTAAACAAGCAAAAACCATTTGCTTCTTCATATTTTTGAAATATGCCACACATAGCAATTAGGCACTTTAATAATTTTTGTTGCCAATTAATTTAAAGCTGATTTTAGTGATATATGTCTTATAAACTTTGCCAGCTTAATTCTCCTTATTTTCTAAAGTCTGTAAAAGTGATGAGGTACCCAGTGCACACAAAGATACAAAAGTCATGGTCAATGGTCAGGGCTGGACATAACAATAGCACCTACATTTCCTGGCTAATGATTAGCTAAGCCAGGTCACTGTTGCTTCCATAGAACTATGTGTTACTGTAGGTACCCAAAACAATTACAAAATATAATCTTTTCCAAGCTCCATGGCTTTACCAGTCTACCTCTTCCCAGAATTCGCCAGAAATATATTTGCTGAATGGGCAATTTGCCTAAAGCCAATTAGTAGAAAGGCCAATTTGCCAAATGACTGATTCATCAAATTTACTTAATCTTTCAACTATTTAGCTGTGGTCCGTGAAGTGGGCTTTTGTCCTCCTCACTGCATTTTAAGGAATTTTTAATTTGTTTCTATCACAGTCTCCACTGTTCCAGAAGGAGCTAAGGGTCAAAGAGAGAAAGAGACTGAAGAAAAAGAGAGAGCAGAAAAATGTGAACAGAAAAAGGGGAGTCATGGGTTAGAGGAGAAAGGCACTGCAGAGGAAAAGAGGGATGTAATTATGACTATATTCTCAAATATGAAGCATTCTCATTAATACAGTTTTCAAGAATATATTATTAATCGTGCAAACAGAACATTGTGATACTTCCTGATATTCAAGAAAATGTTGCAGGATGTATATTTAGTGAATATGCACAGAATTCTTGTCAACACAATTTCCTCATGCATAATAATATATTCATAGGCATTTTCATATTTAATAATTACCCCTGTGAACTATCTTTCCTATGTCTCAGAATCTTGTATCTCTGCCTCTCCTTTTCTCATATTGCAGCTGGTAGCAACAAGAAGCAAGGGCAGAAATGGCCTGACGATTCCTTAGCATGCTGTTATGATGGCAGAAATGAAAAGCAGTCCATTAAGAAATAGTTTTTGGAAATGGAAGTTTAGTGAATTGGTCATGAATCACATTTGCCTTTGGCAAAATGGTCATTCAGTGAATTGGCTTCTAGGTTCTGGCTTGCTCTGGGAAAAAAGCTGATAATGGATGAGTTAAGAGGGAAGCTAAAAAAACCCCACAAAACTGAAGATGATGTTGCATATTTTGCCTTCTATTCATAAGAAAAATGTTTAGGAAAATAATTATTAGATATGTACTATTTTTAAGTGCCTAGGGTATAATGCAGGATCTAAAGTAGTATCAACCAATATTTGGCTCTCAACCATGACCCTGAGCCCTGCCCACTTCCTCACCCACCCATCACTTACCAACCATGCTGCTCCTTCCTGCTTAAGTGGATGTGATTCAAGAACGCCCTTATACACACCTTAGCCATTATACCTTTTGGTATGTGAGAAATAGGAAATCTAATTGCCATCCTGAGGCTACCAACTATATTAGCACACGAGTGTAAACAGAGGTATTCTTCACCCCAATCAGATTAGAAAATAAATATATCACTATCTTAAGGAGAGAGCATAACTCAAAGACAAGCTAGACATGCCTAGACCCAGACTACAGGTCTTAATATAAGAAAAGAATGTGTCCGTGAGAAGGGATGTTGAGAGACCTGAGAGGAAATACTGACAGTGCTCATCTCAGATCAAGAATGGCCCTTCTCCCCGTCTCCACCTGTGTGGTCCTGGAGGCAAGTATACTCATCTTGTGAGATGGAAACATTAGGTTATCATAGCCTGACACTTCACATCCACATACTAGATTTGATTGCCTCTGCTCCTCTTCTCTGTTTGCACAACAAAGTTTCTAAGTATAATTTGGCATATATGATTTATAAGTATGTGACTATCTTAGCAAATTTGCCTCTGGCTATAAATTCTGCTTTATAATCACTCTTAGACTAATCATAGCTACCATTTTTATGCCATTTTACCTGCGTGTGTGTGTAGACATTCAATTCTTTGGTCTTTACAACTACATCAGGAAGTAGCTATTTGGATTTTCATTTATAAAGAAAATAACCAAATCTCAAACATGTAAGGAACATACTCAGGATATATCAGCTGAATGAAAACCTTGGATCTATCTGACTCGAATGTCTGTGGGGCTCGAGCCTTGCAGGCTACCGTCTTCTGAGTCTAAGAGTCACTAACAAGGCGCTTTGGGGAGATGACAAGATGAGGATCTGAGCCAGGTGGTGAATTGTGAAAAATCCACACTTTGTTAGGCAATCTCCCCTGGGTGTAATGGAGCAATGATGTCATAATTGCATCAATTTCTTATAACTTCCTGTTTGTTTGTGGTTTTTTTTTATCATTTTAAAGGTGAGATTTAAGCATATAATGTGCTTAATATTTGTCATATATATAATTTTTGTAGAAGGGAAAAGGGCATTGATTTTGCTCCCAATCACTGTGTGAGAGCATCCAGCTAAAACACAGGAGCTTACATTTACTAGTATATGCTAATTAAGTGACCTGGACTCAGGAAATAAATTACTTGGGTTGGGTTCAGCTTTCGGCTGAGGCTAGGGGTTATGCCCTGCCCCCCACCAAAACCAGTAATTATTATTAATAATAATAATAACCCAAAACTGACTAGCACAGGAGTCCAGCCAGAAATAAAAACCAGAAATTCTAGAGCTGACAAAAGTAAATATCAAGATGTAAGTCAAAAGCAAAAATAAAACGACAAAACTAGGGTCAAAGTAAAAAGAGCCCTAGAATTAATGCATTGGAACCATCTTAAAATTCTCAGTCATAAAAGTTTCATTCATTTCCCTGTTTCTCACAATGTGTGCGTCACTGATCCAATAGGTGGTCCCTTGGGTGGGGTCAGTTTAGAAAGCAGCGAGGACAAACTAAGGGCTTATGTCTTTTCTCAGTGGAGAGAAAGTAGAAGGCTTCCAATGGGAACACTGATAGGTACCTATGATAATTCTCAACATATTAAGTGTCTCAGAACATCCTGTTCTTTGGCAAAATAAGGCTTTCCTGATACAAATATTCCAGACCTTGGGAAAGTATTTATAATTGTTATGTACAAAAGGATGTGTTTTTGTATTTGCATCTGTGAAATGAGAGCAACAAATGATGCTAGGAAATTGTGCGAACACAACTCACTTGTGGGAGTGCTTCCAATATTTTAAAATTAAGGCCCAACCTGGCACTGGAGGAAAACATCAAAATTTAGCTTCACAACACTTAAGTCTTAACAAAAGAAGAAGTAAATTAATATAGGGAAAAGGAGTTTCTTTGAGAACACAGGAAACTGTGTCAGAGAAAAATTCCAATTTTGGTAGGAATGAGGTCACCAAGGAAGTGAGGGCATATGAATAGCAAACTCTCAGTTAAAGGAAAGGTGGTGATTGGATGGGGGAATGCCCCCATAATTCAACCGACAATCCCACTGGTTCTTAAAGGAAAAAGAAAAAAGCAGCCAAAATATCCAAGAATGAACAAAACAAAACCATATATGGGTATAGTTCTAAACATATATAGTAGGACAAAAATAACCCTTAAGACATTATTTGGTCAGGAAATGAAGAAATAAATGCATGGTAGCAAGTAAGAGGCATGAGACGTACAAGATCAAATCTATAAGAGCATCAGCAAGATGTGAGCCTCTATAGATACATGCCGACTGTGACTCAAATGTATTCCTTAGCATTGGGAAGAGAAAGTTCAATTTTAATGTGCATTTGTTAGCATCAATCATAAACCCTTGCTTTAAAAAAATCTCTCACCTGGTGCCATTGGAAAATGATTAGATCCATGGATAAATTGCATTTGTTTTATAATGATTGTTTTTTACAGACATTTCCTGAAAAACATTGTTTGTTTTATTAAGTTATTTGTGTCATTCCCATTCATCATACCTTTTTTGGTAAATATCTTGACTTCTAGTTGTTCATGGTACCTGAGGGCTATTGGACACGTTCCCTATTGTTAAGACCTGATTGCAGTGTAAACAAGACTAAGACCAAATTCTTTCACGCATACAAACATTTTTTTTCTTTCACCAAAAAGGCATAACAACAGTTTATAAACTAGAGAGCAAACTCTAGCACTAGCTCGCTGTTCTTCAGGTGCTCTGACAGCACACTGCAGGAAAGGTTCATCAGGGCAAAACCAACCATGTTTCACTGGCAGGAATCAGGCAACAAAGAGTCTTAGGAATGCCTACCTGCACATGGGCATTTTGGAACCTACCCATCTATCACCTATCTGTTTATCTTTAAGAATATAAAGTTCCATTTGAAAGCAGGCAATCTAGATTTATTAGATCTTTGTACACTATTCAAAAAGGTTGGGAATGCCTAGAAAATGCCACATATTCTAAGGTGCAGAATAAAGACCACTAATGCAAAGTACATATACAGTACTAGGTGTACCAGTTAATACTGCGGATTTTTTTCAATAGATGGAGTTACACATATGTTGACAGATATGTGATTTGATATGTATGCCATTTTGTTGTATTGACAACAAGTTTCAAAACTTCATATGTCAAATTTTCTGAAGGTGTTAACATCCCAGATAATTTTACACTTACAAATGTTGAATTTCATGCCAAAAAAAAAGAGCATTTGTGGGAAGTTTTAATTCATTATTTTGAAGAAAAGTGCTGCTGAAAGTTATGGTATACTTCGGGAAGCTTATGGTGAACATGCTCCATCTCAAGATACTTGTGAACGCTGGTTTGAACGTTTTAAAAGTGATGATTTCGATGTAAAAGACAAAGAACATCCAGGTCAACTGAAAAAGTTTGAAGACCAACAATTACAAGCATTATTGGATGAAGATGTGCATCAAACTTAAAAACAACTTGCAGAAAGATTAAATGTTGCTCAGCAAACAATTTCCAGTCATTTACAAGCAATGAGAAAGATT
The DNA here is from genome assembly GCF_964212035.1 of Myotis nattereri. Taxonomy (NCBI): domain Eukaryota; kingdom Metazoa; phylum Chordata; class Mammalia; order Chiroptera; family Vespertilionidae; genus Myotis; species Myotis nattereri. The sequence continues at coordinate 47,859,576 of NC_138089.1, forward strand.
TTAAAGGGAGGAAAATGGGTGCCACATCAATTGAACGAAAGACAAATGGAAAACCGAAAAGTCGTCAGTAAAATGTTGCTTCAACGTCACGAAAGAAAGTCTTTTTTGCATCGAATTGTGACTGGCTATGAAAAGTGTATTTATTTTGAGAATCCCAAACGCACAAAATCATGGGTTGATCCAGGTCAACCATCAACTCGACTGCAAGACCAAATCACTTTGGAAGGAAGACAATGCTCTATGTTTGGTGGGATCAGGAAGGTGTGGTGTATTTATGAGCTTCTAAAACCAGGTGAAACCATTAACTGTGATCACTACTGACAACAAATAATCAATTTGAGCCATGCTTTGATCGTAAAACCACTACAATGGGCCAGAAGATACGGCAAAGTAATTTTGCTTCATGATGACACACCATCACACACTTCAAAACCAGTTAAAAACACGTTAAAAGATCTTGCCTGGGAAGTATTAACCCACCCACCGTATTCACCAGACCTTGCTCCTTCAGATTACGTTCTGATCGATGGCACAAGTACTTTCTGAGCAGCACTTCAAAACGTACAAAGAAGTGGGAAATTGGGTTTCTGAATGGTCTGCCTCAAAATAAGAAAAGTTCTATTGGGACGGTATCCACAATTTACCTGAAAGATGGGGAAATGTGGAGCTAGCGATGGACATTACTTTGAATAAAGCACTTTTGATGTTTCTCTTGAAACTGTCGTGTTTTCTTTGATTACAAAATCCGCATTATTAACCGGTAAAGGGTCAATCTGCATTATTAACCGGTACACCTAGTACATCAATATTGAAAGTGATTTATAGTACTAACAATAGTAGAAATGGCCCAAAGATTCAGCAACAGGAGAACACATAAAATGTGACATAGTCATATAATAAAATACCTCAGGAATGAAAAGTAACAGATGACTAGTACTTGCAACAACATGGATGAATCTCAAAAACACAACATAGAACTAATAATACCACACCAAAAAAAATAAATAAATAAAAGTACTTACTGTATGGTTCCATCGATATGGAAGCTTAAGAATAAACAAACCAGTCCATGGGGATAAAAAATCAGAATGGTAGTTGACTCTGGGGGAGAGGGGCATAGACTAGAAAAAAATACAAGGTGACTTTCAACAGTGATGCTAATGGTCCATATCTTGTTTGGAATGTTGGTTATATGGATGTATGGGTATATCTCTCTATCTACCTGGCTACATACCAATCCTCTATTTACATATATATGCCTTAGTCCATTCAGGCTGCTATAACAAAATGCCACAGATTGGTCAGCTTATAAACAAAATAATGTATTGCTCACAGTTCTGGAGTCTAGAAGTTTGAGATCAGGAAGTCAGTTTGCTCAAGTGAGGGCCTTCTTCTGGGTTTCAGACTTCTTACTGTTCCCCGGGTAATGAAAGGGGCTGGGGGGCTCTTTGAGGTTTCTCTAACATTAATCTTATTCATGAGGGCTCTACCACCATGACCTAGTCACCTCCCAAAGACCTCATCTACTAATGTCATCATCTTTGTGGGGTAGGATTTCAACATATGAATTTTAGAGGGACAAAAACATTCAGACCATAGCAATGTGTAAATACACACACATGCACACAGGGATACATATATAAAATATATACACCTATCACACTAAACACTTAAGTGTATTTAACTGAATGTAATTATATCTCAATAAAAATATAACAAACTACATAACACATATCTATTTCCTAAAGTAAGGCCTCTGGATAGCTTACAGGTTAGCTTTTTATTAAGGAAGAAAGTGTTCACTTGTGTCTTAGAAGCTAATCTCATATATAAAGATCACTGTAGTCTCTTGACAGCTTTATGAAGTTGGATTAATCATTATTTCCATTTTATCGGTGATGAAATTGACACCAGAACGGTTTCAAATTTCCAGTGTCACAGCCTAGCAGAAGGCAGGGCAGGTCACCAGGCCCAGGAGTCTTTGTTTTACTCCAGAGTTTTCCAGCTTAAACTGAGGGCCAAGGAGTTTTCCTGATACCATCATCAGAGCTCTGTGTGACTCCTATATTGCCAAAAGCAAGAAGAAGGAGAAGTTTGATAGGAGAAGGTTATTAAAAAGCAAAGCAAGAGATGAATTGAAGGGCAAAGGTAGAAAAGAATATTGATTTCCTGTGACAGATCCTAATCAGACCATTTTCGTCCCTGGGTGCCCAAAGAATTTAACCACTGTCAAACCCAAACTAAAATTATCAAAGCCTCTCTCTGCCTCTCTTTCCCTCTCTCTCTCTCTCTCTCTCTCTCTCTCTCTCTCTCTCTCTCTCCAATGTAATAAATAGCCTCTCCTGAAAATTTGGAATTGCTAGATAATTTTTTTATTAATATTTAGGAGGAAGTCTCTTCTGATAGATCATGAGTTTCCATTCTTAGAGTAATAGATGACTTCTAGTGTGTTCAGCTAACTGGGTCTCCATTATTTTACCCCGATCAGTTGTAATTCCAGTTTTGTTCTTTCCTAAGATGTTTTACCAAAAAATACTCCTCACATGTCTAGTTAGTATTAGAACTCAGTTAATAAAAAGAAAATCAAGGGAGGTTCAGATTTTTTAAGTCAGGCAAAATATTTTTAAAGGGTAGAGGGAAATATTTGAATAAAGAAGCAATCTTACCACTTACTTTATTTAGTCTCCCTTCATATTTACTAAACTAGTTTTATGTTGAATGACTTCCCAAGAAACTAACCAGGCAAGCATACTGCTCAGATCACTTCCAGCACATCCAGTCTTGTGTGAGCCAATGACAATCTTTCGGAATATAACTTGGTTCCCAACCTCTCTAAGAAAGAAATTATAACTAGGATATTACAGTGAGAGCACATATTTGTCATGGTTTTGAAGTGTTTAAATTTTATGGCTAAGCTGAAATGAGGACGATTGCCTTTCTCTGCCTTTCTGTGCCTTCTCCTCCACACTCCTTCTTATACACATAAACCAAGTGCTCACACACACCCCTACACATATTCAAGTTCTGAACCAAACTGTATGCCCATAGGGATGACTGAACAGTATTAAAATTTTTGCTGTCCCCCCTGCATGTACAGTGTTGAAGTGATAATTTATGCCTACAGATGGCTGCTTGCAAATCTAATTTAACCCTGTTCCCACTGGGAGGGGTCAAGTGCACATCGTTATCTGGTCTGAGGCTACATTAATACCAGTAATTTTCCACCTGCAAGAAAAATGAACAGTTTATGCCAAAGGAAGTGAAATATATGGCCGGATGCCTAGGATGTGTAGCCAACGCTATTTTGTAAAAAGGGATATTCAAGTCTCAGCCCTTTATGTTTAGATGGTGTTGAATCATCCTGGGCTCATTAACAAAGATTTTTCTCAACAAAAAGAAAAATCCTATTCCTCCTTGGAACTTTTGAAGAATACAATGAATGGTCTTTCCAAAGTCAAGTTTGTACAGTTTAATGGAAGAAGCATAGGCTTTGGAGTAAGACTGAGCTACTTTCTGATCACATTTTGAAGATGTTAGTCCACAGATGCATAACAGAGTCAGGATTTGACATGAATTGCTCAATGCTAGTCTCACATGCTTTCATAGTGAACACAAGATCCAGGACACAAAATGAAAGGAATGAATGTTATGTGCTAGGAAATTAATTCTTGAGGTCTTGGGTAACCTTTTAGAAAATACAAGTTGATAAAGGCAGTTTATGCTATTTTGAAATAACATCTTAGGATACTTCTGAAATTATGATGTACCCTTAGTCATCCTCAGGCGCAACATAAAGCCTGCTCATTATGATTTGTGGATTGTTGAACGTGTATGTTTCTGTTAGTTGAAAAAGAAAACTTGACATAAAAACCACTGAAGTATTTATCTCAGGTTATTTCTAATATGAATCAGAAGGAAAAAGCAGGAGGCTTTGAGGGGAGGAGCTGGGGCAAGACTTAAGGTCGAATGGCATAACAGCAACAGGAGAGAGAGTGCCCCATAGATAATGAAGAGCATGGAAGGAAAAGGATAGGACAAAGTGACTCTCTTTAGTACACAGCCACATCCAGGAAACACAAGTGTCCTAGATGACAAGTGAGCAGCCATAGCTTGGGCCAGAACAAATGCCAGATCTACCTACAATAGAATAGGAGGCCATCAGATACTCCATGAAGGCTGTATAGTGGCAAACTTAAGGATTTAGTCCCCAATTTTAGACTGCCAGGATTTGAATCTTTGTCACACCACCTACTAACCATATGATTTGCAAGTTACCTGATCCCTTGAAGTCTCAAGTGGACATAACATTATCTTCCTTGAAGGTTGGTTACAAAGGTTAAATGGGAGAATCCTTGCAAAGTGCTTAGCGGAGAGTAGGTGCTCAATATTTGTTAGCTCTGAGTATAAGATCTTGGACATCACTAGTATCCTATGTTCTGATCTATAGCTTGGCTTACAAAAATACCTCTAAGCAGTCTTCCAAGATGTTTTAAAACAAGAACAAGGTGACGAAGAAATGTCTATGAAACAACAACTCGTGGTCCGGCCAAACATCATGTGTGTTCCTTTAAAACAGTTTACCTACCTCTTATCTCATTTTAACTTATCCTTCAATACTCAGCTCAAACTGAAACCTCACCTTGATAAAGTTTCTTCCAATCCCACAAACCAGAGAATTAATTTCTTCTTTCTCTAAATTCCCCAAACACATTGTGTTTTACCCTCACTTGCAAGCAGTTAGTTCTTTCTCTGGTTAATTGAACGACCTTCTCACCAGCTAATTTAGGAAATTCTTGAGGACTCATCTCTGGTTCCAAATAGAGCTTAATGCTGTCAACATAGCAAAGGATTCTATAAATGCCTATTTAATTATGTTTGAGACTGAAGACACTGAACACACACACACACACACACACACACAACACAACTGACTGCGGTTCACAAACCTTGTCTCAAAAGTGAAAATGTACATAATAGCTTAATTTTACAATTCAGTTTTTTGGGGAAACTATACATTATTTTAATCAGTAAAAGACCCAGAGCCAGCTCTACCTTCCCCTCAATTTTGTAGTCTTAATTAACCTCACAGAAAAAAAATATCAAGGAAGGAAAAAAGACCAATACTCCTATGCATAGAATTATACCAGGCGTCCTCAAACTACGGTCCGTGGGCCACATGCGGCCCGCCGGGTGTTTTTGCCGCCGCTGCCTGTCCTGCTTAGCAGCCGACCTGTCCTGGGCCCGCAATGCGCATGTGTGGAATGTCTGAGGGACAGTGAACTGGCCCCCTGTTTAAAAAGATTGAGGACCTCTGAATTATACTATTGAGAGGAAATGCCTGTATCTCTTGTTTGTCCTCTGTTATGAATAAAAGGGAAAACGGGAATGCACCTAAAAAATGGAGTTAATGATAAATTTTCTTGCAATAGCACATATATTTTTAAAATATATTTCTTTCTCACAAACATCATTGTCACAATCCAGTGCACCTGAGACTAGGAGCCCCCACACAAATAATTCCCGTGCAGAGATAATTTTTAATTAAATTGCATTTAAGTGCCCATTGAAGTTTATCATAAAAACCCTGAGCACCTCAGCTAATATGTACAAATTCCCAGGCCATTTAAAACAAGAAATTTAGGTCAGGTACTTGAAAAATATTTCAAATTCTTGTCTCTCTCTCTCTCTCTCTCTCTCTCTCTCTCTCTCTCTCTCTCTCTCTCTCTCGCTATTTGGGTGCCTAGAGTGATCCAAAATGTATCTTCTATCACCACTAAAATAGTCCTTTTTCCTGCTATTGTAAAGGAATTTCGATTTTTTTAAGTCAGTGTTTGGATCCACAAAGGCTTTTTCTTTTTAGTCTCAAGAAGCACAATAATCAATTCCTTTAAGAGACAATAATGTGTTTTTCCCAAATATGTTGCACAGAAAAGATAAGGCGACTTCTCCCCCCGGGGAGATGGGAAGAACAAACCGTGTTGTCAACACAGGAAGGCTTCTGCAGAGGGAGACACATCCCCCTGCCACCCTGATGAGAGAAAGCCAGGAAGTGAGGGCTGTTTGCTGGGATCTACCATGAGAACCAGGCTGCAGCCCCAGCCCCAGGGGGGGAGGGGAGAAACTGCCACATCTGGAGAAGGCTGTGTTTCCTACATGGCATTGTTCTCCCAGCCTCCCAGTGTGATATTTCTAAACCCGAGACTGTCATGCCAAGGACTAGGCCTTCGTGCCTGCCCTCCCAGGACAGGGCTGGGAAGTGGGCCCTGGATGAACCGGGCAAGGATTCAGGACAGGAAGAAACACTATAAAACTCTTAATTCAAGCTGTCTCTGGGGAAAATGAGTTTGAGTAGACAACCTGTGTGGCAGATTGGTGCTGTGTCTGTCAATTTAGCTAAGCAGGAACCATATTTACAGGATCCTCCATTGCATAATTCCCGTTTAGCATGGACCACAGGAAATATATATGGCAGGACTTGGAAGTTAAGCAAAAACCATATTCTCTTTTTTCATTGCGATAACATTAATAACTTTATATAAATGTCAGGTGTACAACATTATAATTTGATATCTGTATACACTATAGTGTGCTCACCACTGCAAGCTTAGTTTTCATCCACCACCATATCCCATATTTGACCCTCTTTAACCATTTCACTCTCCCCCAACCTCCTTCCCTTCTGTTGTCTCCATCTATGAGTTTGCTTTGCTTTTGTTTTGTTTGGTCGTTTAAAGAAGATATTGTTTTAAAGCTCTGAAGGTCAAAGCATGCACAAAGCATGCACTGTTGCAGCCAGCTCCTCCTGCGGACACAGGCAGGAGCCAGGCATGCAGCTTTTTCAGCTCCCACCCGTTCACCTCCTGCTGGTGCCCAGCTCCCAAGCCAGATGCATGATTAGCACTGGATGAGGCACTCCAGTTCCTCTTGCAGGCCATGCTCATCCTTGAGGTTGGAAGTCAAGACAGAGGCTGATGTGGTTCCAGCCCATCCTCCTGGATTTGTTTGTCTTTTTACCTCCCAATTCACAATGGTCTTTCCTTCTTTTTTAAAAAAGATATTTTATTGATTTTTTACAGAGAGGAAGGGAGAGAAACATCAATGAGAGAGAAACATCGATCAGCTGCCTCCTGCACACTCCCTACTGGGGATGTGCCCACAACCAAGGTACATGCCCTTGACCAGAATCGAACCCGGGACCCTTGAGTCCACAGTCCAATGCTCTATCCAGTGAGCCAAACCGGTTAGGGCGGTCTTTTCTTCTTGAAGGCCTGCCCTGCTGACTTCAAACACCAGTGCCAGAGTTAGAATGGCAACCATATAACAACTGCTTAACCAGCTCCCATAACTGTGAAAAGTCAGATCTCCATTTTTAAAAGGTTTCTTCTATGTCCCTTCTAGTGGTTCTATTTCTCTGGTCAACCCCTGCCTGATGGCATCTAAATTCTAGAAGAGGAACTGCCAATATTCTTAGTACTGGGGTTGACCTAGCTATTAACCAGCTGCTTTGATATAGGCAAGATGGGGCATTTGAGATTCTGATAGAATTAAGTCATGAAAATATAATTGTAGACTTGAAGAATGGGACAGAAGCAGATGGCAATAAACACCCATTCTAAAGCAACCTAAAACATTTTGCATTTGATAATGTTTTAAGGAATGTATATTCATTTTATATGTATAAACCTGCACATGTTTATATGGCCATATATGAGTTTGTATATATTTTATACATATATATGTATGTATATGTTACATACATATGTAAATATAAAAGTTAGACAGATAACCTGTTACCTAGCAGACATCTCCATAGCATACATTTCTGTCAACAAACATGAATTGATAGGCTGCCAAAAAGAATACTGAGATGTGGATCTTTAATCCAGCCTTGTTTGGAGAAAATAATATTGTTCTCTGTATCTTTGAGAAATAAAAATGATTGGTTATAGTGTTTCACATATTACTTCTTTATACTCTATCTCATTTCCCAAAAGTACATGAGGCAGCTTGCAAAAGCCGCACACTGAAATAAAATAAGTAGATGATGAAAGTGAAGCAAAGGAAAAATATGACTAGAAATATAAAACAGAGCAGGTGTGAAGTGAATTCAGAAAAAAACACAAATTCAAAAGATTGCATTCAGTTCATTCTTGTGCAGGTGAGGATGATGGATATCAGCAGTGTGACATGAAGACTTGAAAAATTCATGAAGTATTAGTCTAACTCAATCAAATGTTAATATACTATACTAATCAGGTCTTTTCCAAAATATTTATTCAATTTATGGTTCCAGGTGCTAATAGATTTAGACAATCAGGGAGATGTTCAGTCAAGATTCACAAAATCATGAAAAAACTTGAATATCTTGGAAAGAATGGTTAAAGGTTTTAACCTAAAAGAAGGAAGATTTTTATGAAGCAAAATAACTTTGTCTTTGATATAAAGGACTCCTAAGTAGGATAGGGTACATTTGAAATGTGTTACCTGATGATAAATATAAAGTCAGAGTTAAAGGTAGAGGAAGTAAATGTAAGCTGAATGTAATATTCATATCCATACAAATGTAAGTATGTAATAGAATGTTTTGAGCAGAGGTCTTCAGGCAAGTAAGACTCCTCCTTGCTGGGATGTCACAGGGAAGAGGCAAACACTGGCTGTGAGACTGGAAAAAGATGATGTCAATGGCCATTTCCTGTCTTGATCCATATCTTAACACCATCCCAGGACTAGTGGTGCACGCTTTTCCCAAAAATCATAGGCTAAATCTTTGCAGTTTGAGAAACAGAACAGAACCCTAAAATGTGAATACCTGAGCACTTAGTTCATTTTCCTGGGGAACTGACATACCCGAGACACACCAGTACGCAGTGACATCCTTCCTAGTTCGTCTTGATTATGGCTCCTTGAGTTTATAATCTTCCCCATGTATGCACCCCCTCTCGAGATGATAAACCAGGGGTTACATAGATCATTTCTAGCCCGTAGATAAGTTACATCGACATGGAGTTTAACATTTTAAAATTAGTTTCTAACACTTAAAAATAAATAAAATAAACACAAAATTCCATACGGACAACTATTTTTGAAAAATAAAAAGATCTGGGGCTATGAGTCCTCCTTCCTGCCTGGCATTATCATCTCTGAAGCTGAATTCTGTCTCCTCTCTTCAGAGAAGACCTGGGTCTCCAGTTATCTTATTGTCTTACGCATTTACATTAGCTACCTGGCCCTGGCTGAATTTATAATCCCTGCCATGTATTTGAGCACATTGACTGGAAGATATCTGAGGTGTGTGTGTCGGGGGGCGGGGGGGACCCACACTGGGAACTTTCAGTGAATTGTTGTATATGTTCTTAGGTCTGTCTTAGCTAGGTGCCCTAGAGAACAGAGCCTAAGGCAAGGATTAAGTGCCGATACTTTATTCCAGAGGTGCAAACCTAGGGCAACAAGAGTATAGAGAGGAAAGTGAGACAAGAAATTTTGCAAGCAATTGCTAGGAGATACATAATGTTGCTGGGCATAGCACTCTACTTACCAGGTGCAAACACTCAGCCAGGTGGGATGTCTCAGAGAAGTTTGTGCAAGAAACGGTGTTACATGGACAAGAGGATGAGAAGGATTGGCTTCCTCCCATCTCCCATTTCCCACTGGTCCATGTTTGCACCATTGGAGGTTAATGTCTCTGTGCTTCTGATTTGCATGATCTGGTCCCTTTGATGGCTTCATGTCAGATTCAAGCCCAACAGTACAATTTTTTGTTTGTTTGTCTTACTCTATTCTAAAAATGAGAGGAAGCAGAAATTATAGCTGTGTGACATAAATCAGTTCTAGCCCATGCATAGGTAAGTTAAATCTACATGGAGTTTAACATTTTAAAAATAAAATGGTGGGGCCTAGGTAACAGCCAGGGGCAGTGTCAGTAGGTGCAGGCCCCAGGTGTTGGAACTTGCCATGGACAGATCTGAATGGGATCGATCAGCCACTAAGGAAAGCAAGGGAATAAGAGTCCCTTGTAGTGGTGCTGAGGGAGTGTAAGACAGCGGTCAGCCGACTAAGGCTCACAGGCCCAATCCTATTTTTGTATAGCTTGTGGGCTTAAATGGTTGGAGTAAGATCGAAGGGAGAATAATATTTCATGACACACACACAATTTATATGAAATCCCAACATCAGGGTCCGTAAATAAAGTTTTATTGGAACACAGCCGCACTCATTCATTTAGGTACTATCTGTGTCTGCTCTCACATAACAGAGTTGAGTAGATGCAGCAGAGACTGCATAGCTCGCAAAGCATAAAATAGCTACTGTCAGGCCCCTAACAGAAAAGGCTTCTCAATCTCCGGCCTAAGGAAGCCAATGCAGTGCATCTGAATCAAGAAGCAAACGAAACATTCTCAGCAAAATGCAACAGGGCTATCACCGCTCAAAAATTATTTTAAAAGCTACTACAATTTACACATGCCTGCTGATGCCCTCAAAAATGTGAATGTAATTGCACCCCCATGTGCAACTGGAAGAGCCCTCCATGGTTAATGTCCCATGACCTATTGGTGGAATCACCTACAGAAAGACAAAATAACTTTTACAGCTTTAACCCCAGTAGCAAGATAGTGACTCTATTCCCAGAAGGAAAGAATCTCAGAGCATTATCCTAATATACAACATGACCAAAAAGAGAGGTGAGATTACTTGTTTATTTAGTTGCTAATTCACATGTCATATGTTTTCAACTTAAAAATCTTACTTGGGCCCAGCCAGTATGGCTCAGTGGTTGAGCATCAATCAACCCATGGTTCCATTCCCGGTCAAGGCACATGCCTGGGTTGTAGCTCCATCCACACAGTAGGCTGTGTGCAGGAGGCAGCCAATCAATGACTCTCTCTCGTCATTGATGTTTCCATCTCTCTCCCTCTCCCTTCTTCACTGAAATCAACAAAAACATATTTTTTAAAAAATCCTACTTGGGACAAAACAATGTGCACACGGAGAGGAGCCACAGCCTGAGCCCGCCCTTCTGGGTGCACTTGCAGACACACTGCTTCCTGTTATCATTCGAGATGAGGTGAAGGCCCATAGTGTGCCAGCTCAGTGCCAGGTGAAACCATAGACAGCCGTGCTAATAATAGGCCCTGTTTTGCTGACAGCTGGAACAGAAAAGCAAACTCTGACAGACTATATTAAGAACGCTGCACAAAGAAAGATTGTGAGCACTTAGAGGATATCTTTTATTTGGAGATTAACTAAGTTCTGTTTATTCATTTACTCAAAAAGCATCCTCTGAGAACCCAGTATATCCCAGGAGCTGGGTGAGATGCTAAGGAGACTTACATAGGTAAGACACAGTTCCTGCCATGGCACCTGGGATATCATCAACCGACGCTCTAGCTCCCATTGCCTGGATGCTGTAAACTATGCACTCCCTCCCAGAATAGTCCTCTCTGGGGACCTGGGCTCCCAGTGGAACAATATCTGACTATTCTTGGCTCCACTTCCCAAGGCGAGCCTGATCTTTCAGGGCAGCTGGAGAAATGGGCTACTGGAGTCACACAGGCCTTTCCCACTACGTGTGCCCCCAGGCCATGCATGTGCAGGGTCTGCTTTTTGTGAAGGCTCAGCCCAGACTCCCCGAGCTCCAGGAGGCCTCCTCTGCACTGCTAGGGAGCACCAGGCTGACTCCCAGCAGCTGACCTACTTTGTGGGAACCAAGCTTCTTCAGATCTGTCTAAAGTGCATTTGCCTTGGGAGTGTTCAAGGACCTTGGGATACAGATCTGGGAATGAATTATGTGCTTCATGCCCGGCCAGGCTCTTCCTTTCTGACAGGACTGACTGAGCATGGGGAGAGTTTCCTTGGAACAGCCACATAAAGACACTCTGCTCCCAATCGTGACTCCTAAGGAACGGTGGTTTTCAAAGCAGTTCCATGTGGCACAGGATGGTGTAGCAGCACACAGATAAATGCCCTTTAATTACTTCCCACCACTTTTGACAATTAAACATGAATCCTTATGTATGTAGCTCTGCTCTAATTTGCAGGAAAGCTGTATTTCTGGGTAAACTGAAGTAGAAATTCTGTCACTGGAATATGCTTCAAAACACCAAAAGCATTTTATCTTTAAAAAAGACATGGCCACCTTGGGCTTTAGTATCCTTATTGATATCTGTTGAAATCGGGGCTTATATCCCAATCAATGGCATATCATTGCTGTTGGTCTAAAATGAAGGAGATGACCATCCTGCTTATGCCAGGTATCAGGGGCCACCCTGCTCAGACCATTTGACCTTAGAGGTTCTTTAGGATCACACTGACATTGCAATCAGTCCCAAAAGCTTGAAAAAGGGGTTCTTCTAGCAGGAGATGATCAATGATAGGGGCTGGGCTCATGGCTGGAGGGAGTACAGGTTGCCACTACGGAGAGGATCCTGGCACTGGTACTAGAAGCTGTGTCATTGGGCCTGGGGTAGAGCAGGAGGGTCCCTAACCTCAGAAAACATTCAGTCTGAGAGATGGGCAAGCCCCTGTGGGTCCAGAAAGTGAAGAAGACCTTCTTTGAGGGCTACTTTAGAACAACACTCTTTTGGCACCAAGGGGCATGGCTTGGCACCATGGCCCGTGGACTAGATTCTTGCCCCGCTCTTTCTCTCTCAGCCCAGCACCTTGGTATAGTGTTCGAACTGCACAGTGCTCCACAGTGGCCCTGATGAGGAGGAGGAGTGATGGTCAAAGTGTGACTTAATCTCCCCTCCCCACCCCCACACTTTGCGAAGCTCAGTTGGTCTCAGGGCTTGATGTTGTCTCAGCAGGGGGTGCCACAGATCTAAGACAGGCAGCCAGATCTCTCTTATGTGAGCTGGGCTCAACAATCCTTTAATCCCACCAACACTCCCTGCAACAAGAAACACTGATTCTCCTTCTATTTAATTAGAGAGCTGTTTTCTCATGAGCATTCTGCCTGATTTATGAATACCTATTGTTCAAACTGTAATTGCATATTCAGCACTGCTTAATGGAAGCGAGACCACTTGCGTTTGTACTGTTTGCTTTATCTTTTAAAAATCCTTTTCCTAAGTATATATGATTCATTTCATTATGACACATAAAATCAATGCATTCCAGGAGGCACTCTGTGAGTAAGTGTTGTTTTAGATCAGCGATTTTCAACCGGTGTGCCACAAGAATTTTTAAAACAGGCAGTACCTGACTACTTAGTCAGGGGCACTAACCTCTTTTCCCTTAGATTGTCAGATAAAAAAAAATGACAACAGCCAACACAACAATAGCCATATGGTGTGAATGAATCAAAATTACACTTTTTTTTTTCTTTTTGGTCAGGTCAGCAAAAACTAAATTTTTTTGGTGTGCTGTGGAATTTTAGTAATTAGTTCAAGTGTGCCCTGAGATTAAAAAAAAAAAAAAAAAGGTTGAAAATCGCTGTTTTAGATAGCTGTTTTGACTCATGGGGAAGACTGTGCCAAACAAGCCAGAACACAACGAGGCTGACTCAAAAGCCATGAAATTTAGAATAATGACCAGGCTAAGGGTAAGTAAGTCTCTAAGGTGCCCACAACCTTCAGACATTTATCCAATGAAAGTGAATCCATTTGGAATAAATGAAAGACAGTCATATTTTCAACCATTTAGTAGCAAAGCAAACAGATTCCCTTTTTTGTTTGTTTTTTGTTAGCTATCTTGATGTTCTCTACTTAGATATATTTTAGAGAAAACCTTATTGGTTTGGGGAAATTGTGCAGACACTACTATCGATCCAGGTCTTTTCATTGGCCTTCATGGACCTTCACTGTGGGGTTGGGAAGTGGAACTATGAAACGCAGTCCTACCCATAAGTAAATGAAAACTGTAAAGTCACAATTTGATGTTCAATATCACCCATTTGCCTTATCATAATTCCATTATCGTCCCTCATTACTTCCCTGCTGCCCCCACTCTTTAGCCAAAAATTCCTTACTCACTCTTCCCACACCCTTGCCTTGTCCTGTCTTGTTTTTTTTTTGTTTGTTTGTTTGTTTTCTGTCTCCTCTCAGTACCCAAGGCAACTAGAGTGACAAATACCCAGGAAGTTAAAACTTATTCACAATTACAACACTGCATTCAATAGACATTAAAAATGTTTTGGCCATACCCTAGTAAGATCATCATCTTCTCTTCAAATATGCATTTACTTTACCCCAATAAGCCTTTACTCTCACTCCCAGCCTGTCATCAACAGATACTTACATAATATGCCACGTGCTAGGCATTGTTCTAAGCACTGGCCATACAGCAGAAAATAACTAAAATTCCTTCATTCATGAAAGATTGTAAATTTCTTCCTGTTTTACTAGAGAACTGCATCTGGTTTTCCATGATAACACTAAAAACCACATTAATATACACAATTTACTTGAAATTATTCAAGTAATAATAGCCAGAAACTATTTGTAGTTGGCATTCTGCTCATAATGTCTTTTTTAAGGGGAAGAGAGTATTTGTAGACAATTCTCCAAAGTTCTAGTTGAATAGGTAACATTGCTTCCCACTGTCTGTAGAGTAATTGTATACACTATTTTTAAATAAAAATTATGTTTTGATTAAGAAAAAAAGATTTGAATGTTTGGGGCCATTCAATATTTAAAATAAAGTTTTCTTGTTAGTTTTTAAATATGTCACATATAAAGAAAAGTACACAAAACATAATTGTGCAGTTCAATGAATTATACAATGAATTTCTCAAATTAAAACACCCATGTTGCCACCACCCAGATCTAGAGAGAGAATAGTACCCACACCTCCAGAAATACTGGTATGTCTTTTATCAATCAAACAACCACCCTTCTCCCCAAAGTTAACCATGGTTCTATCTTCCAATACACTCGCTAAGTTTTACTTGGTTTTGAACCTCATATAAAGGAAATTTAAAAATCGGTGTTCTTTAGTTTCTTTCTTCTTTCTTTCACTCAACATGGTGTTTTTGAGGTCTGTCCATATTGCGATATGTGGCTGTATAGCAAACTATTGTATGAATACACCACAGTTGCTTATCTATTATGGATTTTTTTAAAAAACGGGGCGGGGGGAGGCTTCTGTAATAAAACTGACACATCCAGGGACTGAAAGCAAACTCACATGGTGATCTGATCATAAGTCCCTAACTGGGCAGGTCATGGTAGCTAGTCATGCCCCAGGTCTAGAATTCTTTTAGTGAATTCTAGGGTTTAAGCAAGCCCTGTCCTTTGTTCTTATGCATCTAGATTAACACATCTTTGAAATGCTAGAAATAATCCTCTTTCCCAGACACCTGTGTCTCCTCTGGAAATATTTGAGATCTTGATTCCCAGACTATCATCAGTTCTGGCTCAAGTAAACTCTTATAAAAGTTCTCTACAGGTCTGGATATGCTTACATCCACACTGTTCTACTCTTAATAAAATGTTCTGCTTCTCCTTGACACTGATCATACAGAATTCCTACTTCAAACACAAAATCTACATAAAGACCAGTTTTCATTATTTTATTCATATTCTCTCATATTCTGGTCTTCTGGTTACTTTTTTTTTTACATAAAAATTTATTTGGAGATTTTATTAAAATTCAAGATTTCTGGGTCTTACATTCAGAGTCTGATTTAGTAGGTCGGGGGGGCGGAATTTGCATTTTATTTTCCTTTTTTATTTGAATTTATTTTTTTATTGAATGTATTAGAGGGGCATTGTTTAATGTTAAATTAAATTATATAACTTAATAAAATTATACAGGTTTCAGGTGTACAATTCTATAACATATCATCTGTATAGTATATTCTGTGTTCACTACCTCAAATCAAGTCTCTTTCCATCACCATTTATCCTGATGACTTCAATCAAAGAGATGAGCCTCTTGACTCTGATGTATCAATTTTGCCTCTGTACTCAGGTTGAATTCATGAAAGTATTGTGTGTACCTTTACTTTCACTGCCCTCTCTTCATCACCTCATCCCACACCCCTCAAAAGTCTCTTTCCTGCCACAGTAAATAATTCAGATTGATATATGCATCCACCTGAAAAGGGGTCCATTTGTGGTTTTCAAAAAAATCTAAAACTAGATTAAATTAAACATATATATTATTTTACCATGCTCTTTAAAATAGAGAGAACAAACTCTTGCTGCTGGCCATGATGGAGTAAGTGGGACTAGACTGGTCTGCACACTATAAAAACTAGACAACTAGAAAAAAATACATGAAACAGTCTTCAACATTAGGCAACAGGAAGAAGCAGAACATGACCCTTGAGATGGGGAAACTAAAGAAGGAAGCCCTAGAACTATCACAGCTTTCTGCCTAGAAGCAGATTTCAGACCACTGTAGAGGGAGGGAAACCATGTTATTCCTGATATGAATGAAACAGATCTTCCAAACCCAGTTACAGCACCAGATGACTAAAGTACCAATGACATCCAAACACAGCCTCATGAAAAAGCCTGAACCAGAACCATGCAGTCAAGCCGTTTCTGATTTACAGGCCTACTGGAACCATTAGAGGTATAAGTAATATATTATTGGTGTTTAGCCAGTATGTTTTGAGGTCATTTTTTTTTTCAAACAAATACTAGATGATTAAGACAACTAGGAATTTTATGCCAATAAATTTGATAACCCAAATTTAAAAATACAAGTCCCTCAACAAATAATAACCACTGATACAGAAAGAAATAGAATATGTGAATAACCTATTTATTAAATAAGTTAAATTTTTCATTTAAATGACCCCACAAAGAAATTCTAGGCTCAGACGACTTACTTTATTCATGAATTCTATCAAATTTGTAAAAGAAAAGAAAATATTATACTAATTCCACAGAAACTCTTAAATAGGGGAGAAAACATACTTCCAAACTCAGTATATAATGCCAGCATAACTCAAAATACCATATCCAGGAAAGGGATTAAATTAAAAAAAGCTATTGACTAATATCCCTCATGAACATAAATTGGAATATCTTTAAGAAAACAATAACAAGTTGAATCCATTTATATACAGAACAATGCATCATTGCCAAGTGTGTTTTTCTCAGGAATGCAAAGTTGGATTAACATTCAAAAATCAATTACTGGAAAATGTTCTGGAATTAGATAGTGGTGATGATTGCACAACCTAGTGACTATACTAAAAACCACTGAATTGTTTACTTTGAAATAATGAACTTTATGGTACGTGAATTATATCTCAATAAAACTATTATAAAACTATCAATTTGTGTAAATTGCCAAGTTAACAGAAAAAGAAAGAAAACTTGTGTCTATCTTAAAAAATGAATAAGAAGCATTTAACAAATTTTATCTCCTATTCATAATAAAAACAAAAAAATAAAGAACAATTACAAGCTCAACCTGATAAAGAAGATCTAAGAAAAGAAACTGCAGATGGCATTAATACTTAAAGGCTTTGTCTTTGAGATCAAGAACAAGGCAAGGATATCCACTCTCATCATTTCTATCCATTATTGTACTAGAGAAAATAGATAAGGCAAGAAAAATAAATAAAGGAAGAAGTAAAACTGTCTTTATTCACAGACAACATAATGGTCTGTATAAAAAACAGAAAGCCCTAAAACATCTACCCAAAAAGATGCCATTACAACTAATAAGTGAGTTTAGCAATATTGCAAAATACAAAATCCACTCATAAAAATCCATTGTGCTTATAAATATTAGCAGTGAACAACTGGAAATTGAAGAATAAAACATTTCCACTTACAGTAGCAGAGACATCCACTTTTGGCCAAGATGAATGAACAGGGACCAGATTTACCTTCTTCCTGAAACAACAACAAAAAAAATGGACAAATACATGAAATAAACGTTTTTTAAGAGACTAGACATCACATAAAGAAGGACACTGATTCCTGAGCGATGGAAAACCAATGAGGTGAGCCTTCCAATTGCTTTTATCTTCCTGCCGTGAGAGAGTTTCCAGGGAAAGCCTGGTGGGCTCCCTGAGTGAGCAGATGGAGTGAAGAACCTAGGAAAACCAAGGCAGACAGAACCTGCAGGACAGCATCCTGGAGAGGAGATTGGTGCACACAGAGAGGATGGGGGTTTCTGCAGAGGCTCTCCCTTGAGTATATATTATACTGGCCAATGCATGCATGCAAGCAAATTATCAGAACCCTGGAAAGAACCACAGAAAACATTAGAGGTAATGTTTCCAGCACTCACACAGGTCTCGAAACCGTGCCAGTTCCTTTCTGCTAGAGTAGAAAACCTTTTCTTTTCTTTCTTCTGGCGCAGTGGGTAGATAACCAATGGGTCTTGCCCCACTAGTGCCTTTAGTCTTCCTGCCCAACAAAAGTTGAAAGCAAGATTCTAAAGGACCAAACTGTTCCCAGGTAACTTAAATGCATCCCAGTACAAAAGCTTAGGAATATTTATAAGAATACGAAATAGCCAGCTCTAACAAAGTAAGATGTAATAGTGTCTGAAAGTCAATAAAGAATTACCAGGTGTAATGTCATTACATACTATGCACCTGTGAGAATTTTAAAGATGAGGTACAGCTCCGTGAACTAATATAGGGTGACTTCCAGGACACACTCATAAGAGAAAAAAGGCAAAGCCCACAAGTATTGTCTATAGCAGTGATGATGAACCTTTTGAGCTCGGCGCATCAGCATTTCGAAAAACCCTAACTTAACTCTGGTGCCATGTCACATATAGAAATTTTTTGATATTTGCAACCATAGTAAAACAAACACTTATATTTTTTATATTTATTTTATATATTTAAATGCCATTTAACAAAGAAAAATCAACCAAAAAAATGATTTCACGTGTCACCTCTGACACGCGTACCATAGGTTCACCATCACTGGTATAGGAGATGGGGACTTAGGGTAGCAGAGTAAAGGGAGAGACATTGCTTTGAATATAACTTTTTTAAAAATATATTTTTATTGATTTCAGAGAGGAACAGAGAGGGAGGGAGAGATAGAAACATCAATAATGAGAGAGAATCATTGATCAGCTGTCACCTGAACACGCCCTACTGGGATCAATCCTGCAACTGGGCATGTGCCCTGACAGGGAATCAAACCGTCACCTCCTGGTTAATAGGTTGACACTCAACCACTGAGCCACTGTAACCGGGCAAATATAACTTTTGCTAAAACTCTGATGCTTAGAACCACAGTAGTGTTTCATGTACCCTTCACATACCCCCAAATTAAACAAATAACTCAAAGCAGCCAGGACATGAGGGTGACTCCAAATGGAATACAAACACTAGCAAATGAGCCTAACTGTATACACATGAATACCATAACCACACTGAAGGGCATGGGAAGAAAAGAACTATCCAAAGTCACTTGTCCAGATACTACAAAGCTGAAAACAAAAATAAGTGTACATAAAACTGTAGTCTAATTAGTAAATGATTTGTGTTTGCTCTTAAACAGGGGCAATGTCTGGCAATTCTGAAACTGCTTTATGTCTACACTAGACTTGAACAACAACAACAAAAGTGAAAAGATTGTAGAAAAGGAGAGCCAGGTGTTGTCACTGTTAGAGCAAGATTTATAAATAAGGAAAAAGGGAAGCTGAAAACAACCCCAAGTTATTGGATTAGAATCAGAGATAGCAGTATTAACTCATGGTTTTTAATATATGTCCCTGTAGATAGAAAAATATAGATATGTGTGTATGCATGGATTAGTCTACATACATTGCTCTGAGGGTCAGGGCAATGACACCCCACTAACAAGGAGACTACCAACCACCCAGAGTCTGGTCTCTATAAACAGTACAGTCAACTAAAAGGAACAAGGGCTCCTTGGAGAAGTGAATAATTCTAGGGCTGGGACATCGCGAATATAAAGTGAAACAGGCACATCCTGTGATGCCAGAAAGTAAGGAGATACTCAAAAAGGTCAGTGGGGGAGTCTTAATAAAAGAACACAGGAGCCCACTGGAAGGAGCTCTTATTGGCCCAAACTGGAAAAATATTGGGACAGAATTGGATTTTAACCCAAGAATAAACATCCACAAATCCATACTGATATAGATAAATAACAGGATAAATAAATAGGGAGAAGAGACAGTTCTTCCTCCCAGTAGTATTCAAATTAATATATACAGAAGGAAAGACTCATCATTAGGGAAATACTACAGAAATAGATGACATAGACACAATCTTGGAAATATTAGCTACTAGCCCTAGTATAATTTGCCTACAATAAAATACCCCATTTTATATACACAGTTCAATGACTTTTGGCAGATATAACATCTATGTAGCCATCACAAAAATCATGGTTTGGAATATTTCTATCCTCTGAAAAAGTTCCTGCAATCTCTTTGCAATTAATCTCTCTCATCCCTGGCCCAAGACAACCACAGATCAATTTTCTGTCACTATAAATTGGTTTTGCTTTTTCTAGAATCTTATATGACTCTAAACGGTTTGTGACCTAAACTGTAAAGTTCAATGAACAAACTGTAAAAAAAAATAATACAAGTTTTTCTCCTTTTCTAATGGTCAATCAAAACATAATATATAATAGCTAGGTCTCACGCTGGGCTTCATTTGGAACTAGATTCTCCCTGAATTAGTCAGGGTCCAGGGAGGAAAACAGAACGTACGTCAGGCTGTTCATCAGATGAAATTTAATAATGGGAATATTAGCTGCTACTAGCCCTAGGCCTGGAAGGACAATAGAAAGAGACAGTCGTATCAGAGCTAGACTGAAACTGCATCCATGGCTGGAGCTGCTGGAGAGAGCGGGGACCCTGGGGGAGAGAAGCACAGAGAGATGAGAGATGCTCTGTCTGCTTCTCCCTTCTCCAAACCTTCCTTCTCTCTACCACCTCCTGTTGGCTGAACAAGGCTGGAAGCAGGGGCAGAGGAGCCTGGGAAAGGCAGTTGGGCAAGCTCAGCCCTGCGTAGGTGGGGAGAGCAGGGGAAGACAGGAAATGTATCAGAGGGCAAAAGGCACATGACCTGCCCATTCTGCACTTGTGAGATGCTTCTTTAACTCCAATGGTGGAAAACTGCAGGGAAAATGTGCTGGGGCGGAAGGTTTGACGTCCTAAATATTTTTTCTTGACCTTCTTGAGGAAGGTGAATGGGGATAAATCATTTAGTTTCGAAACACCTCCCAGGGGTGCTTTATAAAATAATGAAAATGCGTCAAGAACTTATCACAGGACCTGAGCCAGATGAACAACGAGTAATTTCTGGGCTTCAGATCTTACCTCGGAGGGCCATTCCATTTTGTGTAGAAAATGAAGCAAATCGTGAGTGAAAGAGGACAAATATTTTAACATCTGAACATTCCTCTTTGTAAAATCAAATAGAGCAGGGAGACTGATAGACCTGCAGCCAAGGCATTTATCTTTCTGAAATGCTGAAGTCTCACTAAGCAAATAATGAGCCAGAAAAAGCAAACATTCATTTTGCTGCCATTTCAGGGTGTGATCCTAATTCCTTCAATTCAGCATATTTAGGATCTGCCTCGCCCCCTTTCCTGCATTCTCCTCATTCTCCATCCTTGCAGGATGCTGTCCTCTCACACATGTTGTTCTTCCGTAATAAAGTAATAGCTGACACCGTCTGCCCTCTCGGCAGAGTGATTATGTTAGCCTGTTGTTATTGATTTTGTTGCTAAGGTCTGAGGATCTGCTAATGCTCCGCTGTGGGACTGGTAGGAAGCAGGGGAGGGAAAAGCATGCTCTTATAATTTTCCCATAAACCAGATGTTTTCTTTAACTCTTACATTGTTAGAATATTTTCTCTTATGGAAAAAAAAAGGGGGGAGGGATTAGAGCAAGTTTAAGAGGCCCGTTCCTCCTTGCTCAGCATTCCAGGAGTACACACCCAAATAACTGAGTGTAAAGAATTCATGCTTGTGGGCACCTGTGTATCTGCTACTCGTCTACACATCTCATTCAAGGCAAACCTGTTTCTTAAGTAAACTACATTCTTCCCATTTTTCCCGTGGTTCTGTTTCTATGACCATCGCTGTACTAGGACACCACCCTACACTGTGGGGTAAAACAACTACTGTTTTATCTCACAGTGTTTGCTGGTCAAGAATTTGGGTAAGACTCAGCTGGGCTGTCATCTTGGCTCTGCTGGGATTGTCACTCCCAGAATATAGACTCTCCAAGTATGGCAGTTTCAGGGTAGTTGGACTTTCATAGCAATTGGTTTCTTCCAAAATGAGTACCCCAAAAGAACCAGGAGCATGCTGAGTGACCTTTTATGACCTAGCTTAAGAAGTCCTGGGACCTCATTTCCGACCTCCTCTATTGTAGTGATTTGCAACCGGGGGTAAGTCTGCCCCCACAGAGTGTCCAGCAATGCCTCCTGGTTTGTACAACTGGGGTATGAGGGCTGCTGGCATCTAGTGGCTCAAGCCCCGTGATGCTGCTAAATATTATACAGTGCACAGCATAGCCCCTCACGGCAAAGATTTTGTGGCTCAAAACATGAGTAGTGCTGAGGTTACGAAACCCTGCTCCATGGTTGAGCAGCCTTAGCCTGCAGGTTTAAAGATGGGGAACATGGATCTAATTCTTATTTTTTTTTAAATATATTTTATTGATTTTACAGAGAGGAAGGGAGAGAGATAGAGAGCCAGAAACATCGATGAGAGAGAAACACCGATCAGCTGCCTCCTGCACACCTCCCACCGGGGATGTGCCCGCAACCAAGGTACATACCCCTGACCGGAACCGAACCCGGGACCCTTCAGTCCGCAGGCCGACGCTCCATCCACTGAGCCAAACCGGCTACGGCAGGATCTAATTCTTTTTTTTTTTAATATATTTTATTGATTTTTTACAGAGAGGAAGGGAGAGAGATAGAGAGTTAGAAACATCGATGAGAGAGAAACATCGATCAGCTGCCTCCTGCACATCTCCTACTGGGGATGTGCCCGCAACCCAGGTACATGCCCTTGACCGGAATCGAACCTGGGACCTTTCAGTCCGCAGGCCGACGCTCTATCCACTGAGCCAAACCGGTTTCGGTGGCAGGATCTAATTCTTGATGAGAGGAGTCAGAAACTTTATAGACAATTTTAAAAACTACCACGAAATCACTAATTTACTTTTTTTCTAATTCAAAGTCCAGTCTTCTAGTAATTCATAAGAGGTCAATTCTAAAATTGAGAGAGAAAACAAAGCTGTCCTGGTTTCAAAACCATGTCGATGAAAATGTAAATTCCCAGATGAAGTGACACACCAACAGGGAAGCCTGGGCTTGGGTATGAGTTCTTGAATTTGACGCTCCCAAGCTATTATCTGCTCTTGATTCTCAAGTGTCTACTTTTCATTCCTTACAACATCGTCCAGCTTTAGATGAAATGTTGTTTTTAGATGTCAGTGAGATAATATTTAAATGTAACTTTCCAACTGACCTGTCTGAAATCTAGAGCACACTTTTAAGCCCAGAGCTGGATGACAGGGAGGATGCTCCCAGACTCCTCTCTGGTTCTCTTCATGCTGAGGAATAGCTGGCTCAGCAAGGCTAGAGCCTATCCCAAGACTGTTCCCTAGAACCAGAGAAGCTTGTAGCAATAGCAACGGGAGGCAACAGATGTCCCTGAGCAAGGTGACCAGTTTTATAAAATGGGAACTGGAGTTTTAAAAAAGCTAATAGCACCAATAGCCTTTCTTGTTAGTTGTTTTCCTTGTACACTTCTCTAGACATGTGTTCTTACATTCCTATATTTGCTCTGATAGTCGTTTCTATTGTCTCCAGATAAAGCACCTGGCTTCTTACCTCATTATCTTCAGTTAATAAAGGAGGGAAATGATCTGGCTTTACTCCAATATCACCAGATATTTCTGGAGCAGTTACTATATTCCAGGCTCTGTACTGAGTATGCAAGAGAGTAATAGTGAACAGATAACTAAACACACTGACAGAACCCCTGGGGCCACCTGCCCCCACATGCTCTACTGGGATTTAAGCCCAGCCGATATTTATATTACATGTACTATCTTATACATACATATGCTTAGGAAGTCCAGGAACTTTCCTAGATTCAGAAATATCTAAATTGAGAATGAGAGTGAGATGAAAAATGGTTGGGGTAAAGCAAGGAGGGAGAGTTTTCTAAGCCAAGAAACTAGAGCAGGTGAAGTTCTCTTTTTAAGTTCAACATTGTTGGTTTCCCTGTGTGTTTTTTTTTTTTCTCACTCTGTTACTAGAGTCTCTACCTGCTTGTATATGGATTTAAGACCACAGAGACAAATTCTGAAAATTTTGTATGACAGTGACAAGTATTTGGAATGGGCTCTTGGGTATTAGCTCTATAAACTTCTACGTTTCTCTGCATGTGAATATGTGATATTTCAATATTAAGATTTGCACTATTAATACAGCCCAGTAAAACGTTGTTTTATTTTCTTCATTTGCAGGGATGTTTTTTGTTTAAAATCAATCTGACATAATGATCTCAGATGTGCCTTTAAAAACGCCTCCTGAAACAGATCCCATGCCCTAAGCAGTCTTAGTTTCCCATCACTTCTAACAGCTTAATATGCATTTACAGAAAAAAAGAACAAAAGAAAAAAAAAACACCAAGCTGTTTCAATTTTCATCTCTGGATAATCTACTGAATCACACATTCATTAATAATGTGAACAAAAGCAAGTTTGCTATTTGTCTTCACTTTTAAAAACACTGCCTTGTTGAACTGGACTTTGTATTCCTGCACAGTTCAATCACTTCCATACAGAAAAATGATTCTCTAACTTTTTGCCTTACTTAATAAAATGCTCAAGCTAACTTATTTCTAATCCCAGTTATACAGAGACAGGCCTCCAAACTGCAGGATATAGATGTAAACAGGTGCTTGTTGGTAACAGTCTTAATCATCTGGGCACTACTAGAATCATTGAAGTGGTAGGCACAGCCAGACCTAGAGCATAACCCATATTCTCCTGATGTTTACCTGCCAAACGTAGGGCTCCTGTAAGAGTGAGTCATGAGGGTCAGGGTCAGAGACAGGAGATGTAATGACAGAAGGACAGGATGGAGTAATGAGCTCTGAAGATGAATGAAGGGGCCACAAGCCAAGGAATTCAGGATGCCTCTACAAGCGGGAAAAGGCAAAGAAATAGACTCATCCTGGAAGGTTCCAAAAGAGATGAACTTCTGCTGACATCTTCATTTTAGACCCATGAGACCTATTCTGAACTTTTTACCTCCAGAACTGGAATATAATACCCTTATATAGTTTTAGGCCAGTATGTTTGTGGCAATATATTATAGCAGCAACAGGAAATGAATACAGCCAAGGTCTTCAATTGAGAAGTGCATGGTATTAGTGTGTTATTGTTCATAAAAGAGAGGCTGTTCTTGTTAACAAGTCTAAGAAGGAATAAATGTTATGCAGGATAATACTAAATGAGTTATGCCTTTAGAGAGAAATGATGTGAACGTAGCACTCAGCAAGCAAAAGAGAGGAACAGTTATTAGCATACAATCAGAAAGGCAAGATACGGTCCAAAGAATAACAGTAGGTTAGAAGAAAGAGAATTTTACTACAAGCACTATTGGATAGAAATTTCCAAACTGTAACAATATGGAAATTGAGGCACAGGGAAAATTTGCCCACTGTTACACAGCTGGTACATGATAGCCAGAATTTGCACCCGGGAAGTCTGGCTTCAGAGCTTGTGCTCTTAGCTTCTCTCTCTACAGCCTCTCATGTGGCTATGACATGACGAGGTAGCTATTTTAATGGAGTTCATCCGACATGCCCAAGTCTGAAGAACTGTGTTTGGATCCTTGACTGCACTGGAGAGCTTTAGCCTAAGATGGCAAACAACAACAAGAGACAAGAAGGGCAGGACAAGAACAGGAGCGATCAGGACCTAAAAAAATGCCATCAATGAACGAGGGCCAGCAAGCAGTCAGATAAGAGAGGGTGGTCAGATGGCAGAGATAAAGGCGAAAAAGAAGGTCCAGGCAGGCAGAGTCTGAAGAGCAGGAGCACAATTATGAACAGAATTCAAGGACACTTGAAGCCCAAGGCCAGCTCCACCTCAAATAAGATTATGAGGACAGCCCCATAATTGAATCCCATGACTCTAAGCAGATGGGAAAGCTCTTAGAGTGTACCTTAGGAATACAGAAACCTCAGCAGTATGCATTCATGCATGCACCAAAAACAATGTACAAGAATATTTATAGAAACACTACTTATAATAGCCCTATACTGGGAACCACCCCAATGTCCATTAACAGTAGAATGCATAAATAAATCTTGGCATTTTTACACAATGAAATACTATTTAGCAATGTGAATAGAAGACTTACAACTACACTTGAAAATATGGTTGAATCTTATAAATATTTTTAAAATATATTTTTATTAATTTCAGAGAGGAAGAGAGAGGGAGAGAGACAGACAGAAACATCAGTGATGAAAGAGAATCATTGATTAGCTGCCTCCTACAAGCCCCACACTGGGGATTGAGCCTGCAACCTGGGCATGTGCCCTGACCAGGACTCACACTCTTGGTTCATAGGTTGACGCTCAACTACTGAGCAACACCAACTGGTCTATCTTATAAATATTTTGATATGTGAGGGAAACATTAAGAGCACTTATTTTATGATTAATAAAATTTATCTATGATTAATATTATTTATCTATAATAATAAAAGTGTAATATGCTAATTAGACTGGATGTTCTTCCAGATGACCTTCCAGACGAAGCTGGGGCTTCGAGAGAAGCCCGGGTCCTGGGTATCTGCTGGCGGCCAGAGGGAAGCCTGGGTCCCGGGTGCCAGAGGGAAGCCAGTACCGGCAGCCGGGGGAAGGAAAGTCTACTCTTGCCTTCATGCATAGGGCCTCTAGTACTTTAATAAAAATGTTTAAAATAGAACTAGATCTCTGAAGATAGGAGATGGTGATAAAATACGTTTGAATCTGAACTTAGAATTAATCTAACTGTGCTTAGCATCTTGAATTAGCTGCTGGAGAAAATTTTGATAGCCGGTTGAGAAGAACCAGGGCACTGTATGCCTTTGTCAGCTGAGCATTATTTAATACCATTTGGTGCCTCCATGCTCACTGACTATGTGAGGGATAAATCCTTGTTTGCTATTATTAATCACAGATCAATGGACTCATCATTATGTCTGAAGTAGATTACTTAATTTTCCTGATGAATGGGTCATTTATATCTGTAGATGGCTCCAAATCACATCTTAAAATTAATCCATGTCAATTGTAAATGTGATGGTGGTTTCACATTTCTGTGAAATAAACCTGCATCTGTTTAACTCGTGTGCTCATTCTATCATCGAGGCACACACCTATTTTCTCCCCCTTTTCAAATATTCACTAGTTCCTTTTCTTTTAAATATATTTCATTGATTTTTACAGAGAGGAAGGGAGAGGTATAGAAAGTTAGAAACATTGATGAGAGAGAAACATCAGTCAGCTGCCTCCTGCTCGTCCCCTACTAGGGATCAAGCCTACAACCAAGGTACATCTCCCTGACCAGAATCGAACCCAGGACCCTTCAGTCCACAAGCTGATGCTGTATTCACTGAACCAAACTGATTAGGGCAAATATTCACTAGTTCACTGAATTTTGATTTGTGCTCAAGATCATTTTTTCTAAGAAAATGTTCTTTAACAGAATGTGACCAGGGTAATCAATTAAACTTTTATTGTTATTGTTATTATCCTATCTAATAAAGACAGAATATGCAAATTGACCATCACTCCAAGACAAATATGGCAGTGCCCACAGCCAATAAGGAGGGACTATGCAAACTGACAAGATAAAGATGGTGGTGGCCAGGCTGGGATGCTTGCAACACAGGTGTTCCACCCCGCCCCAGCCACACCAGGCCTCTGGGCAGCACGTGTGCAGGCATGGAGCGGCTGGGGTGGGGCAGGACGCCTGCTATGAGGGGGTGTGGGGGGTGGGGGGACCTATAGGGGGGCGGCGGGGCTGTAGCAAAGGCAGAAGGCAGCTCAGGCCAGAGTGAAGGCAGAAGGTGGTAGCCAGAGCTAAGGCCTGGGTCCCAGGTGCCAGAGGGAAACTGATGCTGGAGGGAAGCCGGTGCCAGCAGCCAGGGCAAGGTAGGCCTATTCTTGTACAAATCTTCATGCATCGGGCCTCTAGTTATTATAATGAGGGAACATCTACTAGGCGGGATGAGTAAAGACAAAAAGTGGTGGTAGGAACCTATCTATGCCAATACTCAGTTCCAGCCAGTTATAAATTTCTCAGTGTTTAGATTTAAAAACAAAAAATCAGAAATCTGAATTGTCTAATTTCTAAATATTGTCAATAAAATTTAAAACTTTGGGGAAGCCAAGAAAGCCATGTTTCTGGGCAGGATTCAGCTCACACATTGCTAGCCTGAGCCTCCCACAATGGGATTTCATTCATTCCTCACAAATGCCGTAGGAGGTAAGCGCTGTACAGAGAAGGAAACTGAGGCCCATCGAGGTGAAGTGTGCTGGTCAAGTTCACACAGCTAACAAGGGGCCAACTCAGGGTGAAATTCAAGTCTAATTATCCAAATTACTAGTCTTTTCCCCAATGAGTAAAGCCTCATTTCCTAGAACTGATATGTGGGGTACCAGACAAATTATTTTTTTATTTACAGGTACAACAAGTGAAAAGATAGGCAATTATTTGCTAAGAAACTTATTTTTTGAAATTGGTTTGAAATTCTGTACTACAAATAGAAAAATATTAGCCAGTACTAGATTCCTCATGATTATTCTGACAAAAATATTCATTATAAAGACGCAGCAAATAAGCCAATCACCTTATATTAGACAATTCAATGACCACAAGGGACTTGGTTTAAAATTTTGTCTGGATAGCCCTGGACAGATAGCTCAGTTGGTTGGAGCATCATCTCATACACCAAAAGGTGATGGGTTCAATCCCCAGTCAGGGTGCATATAAGAGGCAACCAATGGATGTTTCTCTGTCACACTAATGTTTCTCCTTCTCTCTCTTTCTCTCACTCTCTTTACCCCTCCCTCTCTCTAAATATATCCTCGGGTGAGGATTTTTAAAAATTTTGTCTGGATAACAAGTGACAAGTGGCATCTAGTGGAAAGAATTTGAGGGGAGTCAGGGCCAGGTTGTTCTGGTTTGGATTATCCCAAGCTTTTCAAATCCTTACCATCACTGTAGTTTTCCAGACAGAAGTCTCAAAATAATTTTAATCATATTATCCAGGTTAACACCCATTTTATCTGAAAAAAACTCCTTCTTTGACAGAGTAAAATGTATGAAACAATATATTTGGGAAAATCAAAAGGTATAAACTTGCTAGGAAGTGGTTGCTCTGTTCTTAAGGACCAAACTGACATTAAATGTATCTTGTCTTTTGAAGAAAAGTGAAACCATTGTTAAGTATAATGAAATGGGGCTGATATGTAAGGTAAAAAGATGGTGCAATTATTTAAAATTATTCTTCAGGTTTTTGTTTTCTCTCATATGAAAGGGAGTAAACCTCACCGGGGGGATTCCCAGTGTCATGTCTGGGCCTCAATCATCTCTATAAATCACAATGCTTTTTATTTATTTTTTTTTTTTTGGATTTACCTTGATTTTATTTTTATTTTTATTTTTATTTTTTTAATTAAATCTTTATTGTTCAGATTATTACATTTGTTCCTCTTTTTCCCCCCCCATAACTCCCCTCCTCCCAGTTCCCGCCCCACCCTCCGCCCTCACTCCCCACCCACTGTCCTCATCCATAGGTGCACGATTTTTGACCAGTCTCTTCCCACATCTCCCACACCCCTTTCCCCCCCAAGAATAGTCAGTCCATTCCCTTTCTATGTCCCTGATTCTATTATAATCAACAGTTCATTCTGTTCATCGGATTATTTATTCACTTGATTCTTATCTGTACAGACCGCCATCCCATCGCAGGGCCACGCACACCCGCACTCACACTCACTCAGACTGATTCACTTAGATTCACTTATTGATAGATGCATATTTGTTGTTCATAATTTGTATCTTTACCTTTTTCTTCCTCTTCCTCTTCTTAAAGGATACCTTTCAGCATTTCATATAATCCTGGTTTGGTGGTGATGAACTCCTTTAGCTTTTCCTTATCTGTGAAGCTCTTTATCTGACCTTCAATTCTGAATGATAGCTTTGCTGGATAAAGTAATCTTGGTTGTAGGTTCTTGGTGTTCATCACTTTAAATATTTCTTGCCACTCCCTTCTGGCCTGCAAAGTTTCTGTTGAGAAATCAGCTGACAGTCGTATGGGTATTCCCTTGTAGGTAACTGAGTTTCTTTCTCTTGCTGTTTTTAAGATTCTCTCTTTATCTTTTGCTCTTGGCATTTTAATTATGATGTGTCTTGGTGTGGTCCTCTTTGGATTCCTTTTGTTTGGGGTTCTCCGCGCTTCTTGGACCTGTAAGTCCATTTCTTTCACCAGGTGAGGGAAGTTTTCTGTCATTATTTCTTCAAATAGGTTTTCAATATCTTGCTCTCTCTCATCTTCTGGCACCCCTATAATTCTGATGTTGGTACGCTTGAAGCTGTCCCAGAGGCTCCTTACACTATCCTCGCATTTTTGGATTCTTTTTTCATTTTGCTTTTCCGGTTGGGAAATCATTGACTTGATTCTTGCGCTCCTCTATTCTGCTGTCGGGAGTCTGTATAATATTCTTTATTTCAGTCAGTGTATGCTTAATTTCTAGTTGGTTCCCCAATATAACATCGAGGGTCTCATTAGTTTTCTTGTAGATCTCATTAAGTTTATCGGCGGCTTCTAAACAGTTCTTGAGAGACCTTAAAAGTGTGGTTCTGAACTCTATATCTTCCATTGACAATTTTGTCCTGTTTCTTTGTCTCCGCATTTTGTTATGCTTCCTTGATGCACCCCCTAGTGGTCTTTGTTCGTGGTCTTATAGTTAAATTTTGATTGTTGTAGCTAGTTCCAGGGAGGGTTTGACCTCCAGGCCAAGTGGCTATGAGAATCAGCTGTGTCAGCAGTGAGAGAACTTCTGTCCTCTAGGGAGGTGCTAATCTGGCGTTTGCCTGAGGCTATCCGGCAAATGCCTCTGTGCAGGGCTTGGGCGGGGCGGGTCGCACAGGATCAACAGGGTGGGCTGGAGAGAGCAGTTATGGCCGCTCTCAGTCCTGTCCCCAGGGGCTCTGCCTCTCTGAGTCCCAGCACCCGCTGCAAACCTCGGAGAGAAAGCTGCACTCGCTCTGACGGAAGCCAGGCAGTCCCGCTTCTCCCGTTTGAGGCTGGGTCCCTAAAGACTCGCCCGGATCTGGAGCTCAGAGTCTGCGACTCCCTCCCGATTGAAAACGCCAACCGCGCCCTCCGCCGCCAGCCCGCTCCGCGCGCGCACTCCGCACCTCAGAATTTGACTTCGGCACTGCGCCTCCTCTGAGTGTCCGTATGCGTTTCTCTTTCCTCCTAGTTGTAGGACTTCCACTCAGCCAGCGTTCCAGTGGTTCTGGGTGATGTCCCTCCGTCTTTCAGTTTCACTTTTGAAGTAGTTGTTCAAAGCAGCAAACTCCGGCGTTAACCTATGCCGCCATCTTGGTTCAGGATCAATGCTTTTTATTTTTGTAAGATTTTTTAAAATTGATTTTTAGAGAGAGAGGGAGGGGAGACAGTGAGAGTGAAACATCAATGTGAGAGCACAACATGGATGGGCTGCCTCCATTCATGCCCTCTACTGGGGATTGAGCCCACAATTCGGGCATGTGCCTTGATCAAGAATTGAACTGGCAACCTTTTGGTGCATGGGATGATACCCAACCAACTGAGCCACACTAGCCCAAGGCTCATAAGGTTCTTTTAAAGTGAGATGTTTGTTTGCTTCACACATTGGTATGGCTTAAGCTATTTCAGTTATAACTTTGCATTTGTTAGCCTATTTGGTTAATATGCATGGGACAGTGGGATATATGCTAATATCACTCGCCACATGTTCAGTATTCAGCAAGCCATGTGAGACTGCTGAATGCAAGTTCCTTTTCAAAACCTGCTAACAACTGAAATACTACTATTTTTTCCGCCCTTTTGGTTTTACTCGACTTAGTGTTTTCAACTTTCATAAGTGCTTTTTCAAAGACCTTGCCACATACATCACCTTCCTTCCCAGGACAATGCCTCTGGCCTTGACACTAAACCAAGAATGCTAATTATGTTCCCCACACATTGTTTACTACGTGAATTGACTTAGTCTTGAACAAAACAAAAAAAATGTATTATGGCTTTACCTTTTACTCTAGAATTCTACAGTTTCATGGGCAGAGATTATAAGTCACTGAATCTTAAAAAACAATAATAGAAAACTTAGATCCTCAAAGGAGTTGTTACTTAGTGTATCTCTCCAATTTCATTACTATATTTGGAGCTGAAGGAAAAGAGCCATACTTGTGTATTTCAATTTTTAGTACTATATGTTATATATAAATAATTACTATAATATACCATATATGTCACATGTATGTGCATATACTTATGTGATAATATATCTATCTTCAGTTGGTTCACAAACTATAAGTAAACTTGATAAAATAAAAAGTATAAATTATTTTAAATGCATGTCTATTTTTCCTAGATTTTTACTTAAAGTAGTCCATGATAATATTAACACACTCTTGTATAGCTTTGGAAACTAAATAAATGCAAGACACAAATTTAAGTAAAATACAAGTGGACCCTTTGTGGTGGGAGTGAGTGCTGGGTGCCGCATTATCCAATCTCTATGTAATTCAAATTAGACCCTGCTGTCATTTTATCCTCTAGACTTCAATTTTCCTCATCTTCGAAATGAAGATAATAAAACCTGTTTTGTAGATTCGTGGAGAGAATAAAAGGCAATTTTCCAACAGCCCATGCACTGAGCTTGACCCAAGGTAGGTGCTTAAGTGAGATCCAATGGACACCTACCTATGTGGGCGTCACTGTCTTTGTGGAAGTTTCCCCTCCCCCACTTCTTTGGGTTTACACTGTGCTGTTGAGCATTCTCTAGAATTTACTTTCATTGGAATGTGGTAGAACAATATTTTTTAATTTTTTTAAATATTTTTTTAAATTCAAATTCTTTATTGTTGAATGTATTACTAACCAATGGCACTCTGTCTGGTGTAACTCGGTTGGTTGTTGTCCTATGTACCAAAAAGTTGCTGGTTCAATTCCTGATCCAGCACATGCCTGGGTTGCAAGCTCCACCCTGGTGTAGGAGGCAGCCAAACGATGTTTCATTCTCATATCCATGTTTCTCAGTCTAAAAATCAATTTAAAATGTTTAAAAAATAAAAACCTAACCAATGCACTTTTCCTCTCATGTATTTCTTGTTATCTCATGATTCTTCTCTCCAGGAAGGGATGGAGATGCTTAAAAGAAATTAAATAAATACTTTGTTTTATTTCAAAAATCTAGATTTTCAAGAGGGAAAATTAGTTATATGCATAAAATATACAGTAGAATTGGGAGAAAAGGAGGATTTTTATGAAAACTAAATTCAGGACACACTACCCTCCCACAATTTAAACTACCTCAATAAGGTAGTGAAAGAGAGGATTGAAAAAGTTAACAAGGGGTGGAGAGGCAATGTAGACCAAGCATGTCAAACTTGCGGCCCACAGGCCGCATGCAGCCCACAACGAATATTTTTGTGGCTCAGCCAATATAACGGTATGTAAGAAACATTTTAATAAAAATTTTGTAATGTAATTTTTACAATATCCTGTTATACATAATTATTAATAACAAACTACAACCTTTGCTAATGACTGATTACTATAATTGTGTTGCATTCATTTCCCTATGCGCCTTATGCACAGGCCCAGCATTTCCCTCCACTAATACCAGCAGCGAATATTTTAGCAGCCGATTGCCACATCATTAGTCTTGGACTGACTGGTTTGGTGTGCACAACAGGAAATATTTCGCTTTCGGAGAACAAGAAAAATAGGTTTATTTGTGTTACACTTATTAATTTGTGCAGTTATTCAGTGTCTGGTAAGTTAATGTTCAAGAAAAAATAATTTTTATTAAAATGTTCTATTATTTTATGTTAACGATTTCTCATTTATCTCAGCCCTTTGTATTCAGCATTTTTCTATCGAAATAAACCTACATTTCTATGAAAATTGAAGCTTTCGTTTTTTTCCGGCCCACATAGACTTAAACCTTGTTTATTTGGCCCATGTTAGCCTTTGAGTTTGACATGCTTGGTGCAGACTATTGAGATATGGATGGGGCTGGACCCTGTCCCTCTTCCGGGACCAGTTTGGGGTACAGAGATAGAAAGGGAACCTTAGATCATTTTGGAGATTTTTGCAGGGAAATGTCAAAATGTCCAAACAGAAATGATTGTGTGGTATATGCAGGTGGCGTTGAGGCGGCCTCACCGGGACATTGCCCCACTGTCACTTAGCAACACAGTCACGGGGAGCATGGACATGATAAACAGAGGGCCGCAGGTGGTCAAACCAAGTCTCCCAATTACAGTGTGGCCCAGATTTGGAGAATGATTCCAAGTCCAAAGAGGGGCCTGAGAGTTCACTGAGAGAGCGTGGGACTCAAAGGGCCCTGCTGTTGGACTAAAGTCTGGTTATTAGGGCCAACTCAGGAAGGACCTGCAGGGATCAGCACCGAAAGACAAGCAGGAATGAGGACATCTCAGTGAGTAGCTGTCTGGAGAGCGGATGGCCCAGGTTGCACACTTCCCTTGGGGCCTTGGCGTTATTATAGAAGCCCACCAACACTTTGTCACCACTCCAAGAAGGAATTGGCCAAAATAAATTTCTTCTACTCCAAGAAAAGGATGAGGGGGAGGAATCCAGACATGATTGAACTAAAGTTTCCACTAACTGGCCAGATGGAGGGTTTATAGTGGAAATTTCATTCTGTATGAAAACTGAAGTTATGCTTCTTGTACACCTGAGTTAGTGAAATGAAGTTTATACCCACTACACACCTATATCTCCCAATTAAAAAAAAAAACTTGCCAAAGACATGACAGAGTGGTCTTTGGAACATACTTACTAGTTGTTTCAACCCCTGGCAAATTATTTAAACTCCCTTCGCGTCAGTCTCCCTGTCCGTAGGTGGGAATGTGGGTTTTATTGTACTTTGTTTAATAATGAAATAAACAGTATGTATTTCATGTGCCTAGCATCTAGTTAATATGCAATGGTCATCATTTAGTTTCCTAACTAACTCCACAGAGAAAACATGGGGAAAATAGCTCCAGAAATTAAAAAGAAAACAAGGAGCTAGGGAAAGGTGTTTGTCAGAAGGCTATTAATGCTGTTAGGCTAATTATGAGGCTGGGTGTGCAGTTCCCAGACAGGGACTACAATCAGCAAAATTTCTAGTTTGACGCTAATATTAGCAAGGCCAGGCCTGTTGATTGGCTGTGACTCCAAATCTTGTCAGCCTTTTTTATTCTCATTTGCAGTACCTCAGGCATCAGCTGTGGAAGATCCTGCCACCACTATCTCCTCCAAAGGGTACCCACAATACGCATTGTTCATCTAAAGCAGGGGTGGGGAATGGCTGGCGTGCTCATGGGTTGTGTAAGGCCTGAGAAGTCACTTGGGCTGGCCCTGCGAAGGTATTAGCGGTGAGTTAATTAAATGTTTGAGCAAATATAGCAGGCCAAATTTTAAGTTGATAATTTTGTGTGGCCCCAGAATGATGCTATAAATAGCCAATGGGCCTTGGCTGAGAAAAGGTTCCCCACTCCTGATCTAAAAGAAGAAGGAAAACTCCCAGATCTATCCTAGCGACAATAGGGATATCCTATAAGATGCCAAGTTAAGTCACATGAAAACAAGAGCTGGTTTCATGTGCTTACTCTTCTAGTCCTTCTGAAGTTCTGAACAAAAAAAACTTATGAAAAATTGGCATTTTTTTTTATTTTTCTCTGCATCATATGGCATTCATGATTCAATAATGTACCTGTAATTAAACATCATGTAATTTTCCTCTCACCTTGTATTCAGAATATTACCATTAGACATTTTTTATTCCAAGTTCTATATGGTATCCCAATGTCAAAAATTCTCTTGGGAAATGTGGTGGGAAAACTATTTGCTC
This sequence comes from Myotis nattereri, assembly GCF_964212035.1. NCBI lineage: Eukaryota > Metazoa > Chordata > Mammalia > Chiroptera > Vespertilionidae > Myotis > Myotis nattereri. Next base: position 47,895,647 of record NC_138089.1, read on the forward strand.
TTACCTGCCTAACACCTAATGGGATTTTGTGAGTGGCAGCATGAAAGACTAGGCTGGAACTGCTTAGCGGTAAGGCTTCGGGCAGTGTAGGAGGGTTTTGCATTCTTCTGTATAAACACATTGTGATGTGAAGTCATCTCTGGTTACCTGGAACATATATGGTACATTTTCTGGCACAGGCTCAATTTCAAACATTCTATCCTTTGGTTCTCATAAGTAGACTTATTCCTCTTAGATCAAGAGTTCAAAAAAGAATCTCAATTTACTTTAAAGATTATTGTTGATCAATGTTTCTATGATTCCACTAGAGAACAACAAATGAAGTGCCTTGGGAATAAGAAATAGAGAAGTATTTGGATGTATGGTAGAAGGTTAAAAGGCAAAACATTTCTGAACAAAAGAAATAACCTCTGAAAGGGAAGACAACAAAGGCAGCTTCAATTTTCTCACTATTTTACTTAGACATCCTGGCTACTCTGCAGCAGATATGAGCAGACAAATGCTCATTGACTTCAAAATCAAGAATAGGGTCCTTTCTCTTTAATTATTTCCATGTAAGTAAAAAACTAAATGCTTTGGTAAATGTTTTAAATACAAATGAGGGTATTAAATGGTCTCAGAATCAATGATGTATTTGAGGTACATGTGGCAAAGTCTCCCTATCTGTAGACCATGGCAAAGCTATTTTATAGAATTTAAACTTTCATTCATTCATTCATTCATTCATTCATTCATTCAAACAATGTCTATAAGCAGCTACTATCCCTCAAGTGCTGTGCTCATCAGTGGTACAACTGAGATGAGTAAAGCCCAATCTCTGTTCTTAAAGACCTTAGAGTCTAGAGGAAGAGATAGATGTGTAAATAAGTATAATAGAAATATAAACAAGGATCAAAGGTGGCTCATAACAAGTTAGGGACATATTAAAGAAGTAATTCCTGGATGAGGGAATATTGAGCTAAATTCAGAAGATGAATAACAGTTCCTCTGGAGATATTAAACAGCATTTTGACATAAATAACAGTATGTGTGAATACATTTAAAACATGGTGTAGAAGGTACGTTTAGAATACTATAAGAGGTTTGATGTTTTTAAAGCATAATGGGGAAGCTGGGGGCAGTGTGGTGAGAAGCCAGAAGAAATCTAAGCTACAGTATATCATAAATGGGTAGGAATTGAATGGCAGAAATATCTTACAGTGTTTGAACTAGACCTAAATGCCCATGAGGAATCAGGGAAGCATTTAACACAGAGAAAAACATGACTGGGTTTGCCAGAAGGGTTGAGAACAGATTAGAAGGAAGAGATGGGTGGATGATAGATACAGGGAGGTTTTTGAATATATATAAATAGTACAGGTGGTAAATAAAGAGGGTTTTATCTAAGACAGTAGTAATGAGAAAGAAAACAACAGCTCAATATAAGAGATGATCAAGAAATACTCAGTAGAATCTGATGATGCCTGATATGAGAGGTGAGAGTGACTTCAATTCTCTAGCCCATTAAGTGAATGGATTTGGTGTCATCAATTCAGAAGAAAAATAATAGGAGGGAAACACTGAATTTGAGGAGCCAGTAGACATTCAGATATCTGGAGGGAGCATAGTTCTAAAGAGCTTATGAGAGACAACTGGTGGCAAGCTGTGGATAGCACCAAATTTGATCACAAATTTCCTTGATGTCTGACACATAATAGTAAGCTTGACTCAGTGGGCACAAGGGAAAATGCCCCTAAACTCCAAACATATTCGAGTCCAGGGGATGGGATTTCCAAAGGGCAAATGTAGTAGAGGATACTCAGTGCCCTTAGAGGAAATGCAAGGTGTGATGAGAGCATGGAGAGGGTTCACAGCAAAGACTTGGTCTTGAGGTAGTAGCATAGGGGGAGGGGAGTGGGACAGGCAGCCTACAAAAACGTTAAATGAAGATGAGACCTAAAGAGTTAATAGAAAAGATGAAAAGAAGTTTACAAGCACTGGAAGCTTCATGCACAATGACCAGGAAGCAAGACTGAGCATGGTACTCTTGAGAAGTGGTAAGTTTCGTTGGCTGGTGTGTAAGAGGAAATGGCTAGAGCTGAGGCTGGGGAAGTTAACTCAGGCATGATCCTGGAAAAGCTATTTTATAGAGTTTAAACTTTCTCCAGTGTGCAAGAGAAAGCTATTTAAGGATTTTTCAGCAGGGTAATGATACAATCAGACTTGTATTTTAAAAACTCACTTCAGCTACTGTATGGAGAATGAGATGTTAATTAAAATAGTGAACCTGGATGCCATTACCTAGGGCAAAGACCACAAATCGATTCAACCTACTAATGTGCTCTGGCCTGCAGAGTGCTTTTAAAAAAATTAATTCTGAATTCTTTGCGAGCATTTAAAAATTGGAAGCTCTCCCATAAAATTGCGGTTACAGGCTTCATTGAAAATTAGAAGACCTGGCAATGTGGGATCCACATTCCTGAGCTGTTGACAACTGACTGGAGTTTGGGCTGTCTAAAAAGTGACTTTCGGAGACAAGTGGGTGCTCTCCTGCATCCCAGAGCCTAAAGGAGGCATTTAGTTTGGTTTTATTGTCTGGCCTTCCCTGGAGAGAACAAGTAGACTAAGACTGATGAGATATTGTGTGTGCCTATCTCAAACCAAACTCGATCCTATCCTCATTCCTACTCACGGACTATGTGCCAAGGAATTCTCCCTTTCTTCATCAGATTTTTCTCCTCTTTTGGATCATTGCCACTGGCACAAGAACCTGTTGCTATTTCTTTCATCTTAAAAATAACTCCTTTTGATCCACTTTTTTAGGATAAGATGGATCACCCTCAAACTGAACTTCCCTTAACATTGTCCAGAGTTAGCAATTGGCCTTCCTAGCAAATTTTTGTAAATATCTGTGTCTAGGCTCCGACAGCTTGATGCCTAAGGGACTTGTTTATCCCCATTGACAAGAGAGAGCAACAGAAGCTGTCTCTCAGACCAAGCACATCCTTTTACAGACAAGCCAGGAAGAAGGAACCTGTACAACTAACGGCCTTTGGTCACTAATGTCACTTGAGCTTTTTGCATATCACCCTTGACCCTTGTTTTCTTTACCTCATATCTCATACCCTCCTGACTCTTCCTTCAGAGCCAGAGCTTTGGAACACCCTTGATCAGTGGAGGGTGGGAAATGGTGGATAAATATTCCGCTCTCCCAATACTCAGGAAGAACATTCTTAAGGGCATCTTCAAAGCTCCTTAGACAGTTAGCAAACTGAAGTTCTATGGCCCCCAGCTGTGATTTCCTTAGTCGAGGCTGCACCCTTGGATCAGATTTTTTTTCTTCTTCCCTGTTCTTCTCTTCCAACTCACCCACTCATGTTTCTTGGAATCACCTCCTGAATAGAACCTCTGGCTCACAAGCCTATTTCATCATTTGCTTTTAAGAGAAAGCCATGTTAAGACTTGCTGCCCGGCTGGTGTGGCTCAGTAGTTGAGCATTTACCTATGAACCAGAAGATCACAGTTACATTCCCAGTCAAGACACATGCCCAGGTTGTGGGCTCAACCCCCAGTGTGTGTGTGTGGGGGGGGGGGGGGCGTGCAGGAGGCCAGAACAATAAAAAGAGACTAAATGCCTCCAATCAATGATTCTCTTTCATCGTTGATGTTTCTCTCTTCTTCTCTTCCTCTTTGAAATAAATAAAAATATATCTTTTTTAAAAGACTTGTCTAAGTGAGATGGTCAATAAAAATTGTACCCACAAGTAATCAAGAAAGAGTTGGTGAACAACACTTGCTTGACAATAAAAGTCAAGCAAGATTAGGAAATTTAGAGACAGCTGTTAATCAGAACACTGGAGAGGTGGGTGGGGAAGCAAAGTTAAAATAAATTATGGAGTAAAAGATGGTAAGTAAATGGAGACTACTCTCTTTTGAAAGAAATGACAGAGTAAGGTGATAGCTGAATGGATATACAGGACACAGTGGGAAAAGACAGATGTTCCAAGAAATAAATGTAGCCCAGTGAAGCGTTATGAAAATGTGGTAACACAGGAACTTGTGTGCCACATTTGCTGAGGAAAGAATACATAAAGGCAACTTTTGAGCTGAGTCTTAGAGGGTAGTTTTGCCAGGTGAAGGGTCAAAGGGGTTGCAAACAAACTCCTGCAAAGGCAGTAAATTCTGAAAAAGGAGAGTGTGTTTTGTGGAATTTCAAGTACAGTAGCCTAGCTGGAATATACACTGTTACGATGGTTACAAATGGTGCTTGAGATGTGGCAGGGCCGGGCTGTGATGGCTTGTATATGCCAGCCCAATCCTCTGCCCCCATTCAATGATCTTTCTTTTATCAGGAGCATTTAAATTATGGAAGGAAGAATCGGTGCCATTATCATCCTTGGTGTAATCTAATTCTTAGTCCATATTTAATTTGACCCAACTGTCTCAAAATATTTTTATAGGTGGTTTGTTTGAATCAGAATCTAAACAAGATCAATACTTTATAGTTACTTATGTCACTTGTCTTTATCATCTAGACAAGTGCCCCCCTCACTTTTCATTCATGACATTTACTTGTGAAAGTTGAATGAAAACATTTTAAAGTCTCAGTGATGAATAATCAGACAGATTACTTTTACAATTCCTGCTTTCTGGAATTTTTTGAGGTTTTCTTTACTAACCAAACATAGTAATTACTTACAAATGATTAATAGACCCTGGGAAAAGAGGATTATTTATATTTGGACAATCACGTTAATGCGTTTACAAGTCCTGTCAGCCCAGCAGCTGAAGAATGTGGTTGCGACAGTAAGATATCAATATAGGAGTCCATACCTGCCCTAAGTCAGCCCCATCTGGGTGCTGAACAATATTCCTTTGTTTGTTAAGAGCCTGCAGCTAATTGTCCCCAAGTTCTCTAGGTCATGGGTTCCATGCTTTTCTTTAGAAATCCATACAATGCACTCAAGATAACTCCATCGCTAAGGGGGTAGACCAGGCGGAAGAGGTGAATGCTGACAAAAGTGAGATCAGCAGCTCTTATCTCATACTTTGCCACAAATATTTGTGGGGAGAATTGCTATGAAAATAACGAGGAAAATGACCCCTTAGTCCTGAAAGATCTCTCATACGGATTAGCAGGCAATATAAAATGCCTCTCCCAGTTTGACAAATATGTGACATTGTTGGAAAGCCTAAAGGCAACTGATGGCAGATGTTTCAGGCCATCAGCAGCTAAGTTAGCAGCTTCTCCTTCCTGCTTCTCCACCATCCCACCAATGAACCACTGTGTAATATCCACTTGCATAAGGCACATGCTCTTATGCTGTCCCCTAACTCTAAGCCCTCGCACACGAACACACGTTGACAAACCCAGACCAGTCTTGCCAGAGTCATCAGTTAAAGTTTCCTGGAGCAAACACTCCTTTGAGTCTTTGGACTGTATCATATGAGTTTAAATTTGCTCTCAGATATTAGTAATGGAGACTAGAAATTCCAGTGGCTTTAAAAAGATAAAAGTTTGCTTTTCTTTTCCAAGGAAAATAACTCTGAATTAGACAGTCAAGGTGGTTGTGGTACCATTAGAAGACCTGGATCCTTCTGTTTTTGTTTTTTGTTTTTGCTTGTTTTTTTGTTTGTTTTTTTCCAAGGTTTCTCCACACTGCAATTCCTGACACTTCTGGATCTTCTGGATGTCCTCTTTTCCCTTTCATTCTATTTGCAAAGCAGCCAGTGATTTTTCTGAGCTTACCTCCTTATGAGATTCAGCCAATGGCACCATATCCGAGAATGAATATTCTGTTTGCCAACTTCTTCACCTAAGGCCACACGCTTATTTAGCTCATTATCTGCCTTCCAAATTATTGCTGACAGTTTTATCAAATGTCTCACTACTACATAAATTGGATGCCATATTTGTGGCCTCAATAAGAGTTTCCTTGCCATTCTCTGCCAAATAACAAAGTCAATACCACATATATTGTTTGTTGTTTCCCCTCAACAACTGACTTTTAGGTACAGGTAGTTGTCAGGATGGGCTACCTATGCTGTTGTAATAAACAACCTCAAAGATGCTAAGGCTTACAACCACAATTTTTATCTCTTTTTCATGCTGACTCTACTGAGACTCAGCTACATCTGTTCTTCATCTCAGGCCCCAGACTTAATGAGCAGTTTCTCTTCGAGATGTTGGTGCAAAGTAGAAGAAAGAATGTTGCTGGGTGGCTCTTCAAACTTCTACTAAAAAGTTGAACACATCATTTCTGCTCACATTTCATTGATCAAATCTTCATGTCAACAGAGTAACAAAATATAATCCTCCCAGAGAGAGAAGATGATGATGATGCATTACATATCGAAGCTTAAAGTCAATGGGGCAGGATGTATGATCCTTCCGCGTGGAGCATAAAGCAGATGCAGTGAGCCCGCATGAACATTCTCTTGGCCTTTGCTCTTTCAGTACACATCAGTCTCTCACCCAGCTGTCAGCATGAGGCATCACTGTCACTGTTTAGAACAGGCTCATACTGCCAGGGAAGTAATGCCTTCTCCCAAGGCTCTCAACCAGCTCCTTCATCCCTCTGATAGGGTGACTCTGAAGTTGATGGTCTACCTTGGGGTAGAATTGGACTTGCTTTCCCCATATGAGTATTTTCTGTGACCACTTCCCAAAGAAATGACTTGCACTTAAAGATTTACTTCAGGGTCTCCTTCTGGCAACCCAAACTAAGATGAAAGGACAGAAAATATTTAGAGCAACGATAAGATCCACAAAGAGAAGAATGGCCTTGGGTGGTCATTAGCAGCCTCTGCCAGAAATTCCATCTGAACAACGAATCCACCCACTTTCTCCATGCTCTGTCCTCAAATCTGTTCATCTCTTGGACAAACCAGAAATATTGTTTCCCAGAAGGGATGAGGACTCCTGTAATAGATTATGTTCTTCCACTTCTGCCCACAGGAAGCAAGAGCAGTCATTTACTCTAAACAGACTTCACCACCCTGCCTTTCATAGGACCTCAGGATGTTTACACGGGAATTCTCTTTATAGGCACATCTGCTCCCTGCCCATAGTTTGGAGCCATCTGTGCCATGCGGGGAGGCTGAGAGCAGGTGCACCCATGTCCCTTTCTGTGACTCTCCCCTCGCCTACTTTCCTCTCATAACAAAGGGCACCCCATCTACAAACATTATCTTGTCAGTGCTATCCTACACAACACAAGCCTCACATATATACAAAGCACTTTCTCTATGCACATAGGCACACGTACAAACTAGAGACATAATAAATTAGTTTTATTTTTTTGACAAATTAAAACAGAAAAAAAATTTCTCTAAATTATCTCTTTCTCTTTCTCTCTCTCTCTCTCTCTCTCTCTCTCTCTCTCTCACACACACACACACACACACACACACACACACACACACACACAATCCACCCCTCCCCAAGGGGCCATTTTGATACCATGCATTCCACCACTTGAAATGCTTTGAGATTAGTAAGTGTGATAGCCCACAATTTAGTATCATATATTTTATAGGATAGTGTAAAATACAGCTCAATTTGCTTTGTATGGCATAAAAGGTTTTCTTCCTAAAGGGAAGTAAACATAAAAAGTTTAAAAAAGGAAAACAAAAACAAAAGTTTAAAAAAAATCCTATTCAATACCAGATAATAAAATATTTTAAATCCATTAATTTAAAAGAATTGATGTGATTATTATTGGAAAAGTTAGAAATCATGTTAAAGATAACATAATGGGAATTACAGCAAGGAGAGCAGAAAACCTATCCTAACTGTGATCATTGCATATACGCCCAAAATTTTGCAGCTATAACAAAATGGGAGAGAGTTAGCATAACCTTATGTTCTAATGGAAAGACTCATACATTTGCCCCCAAAGGAAATTTTTCTCTCTGATTTTTTGTGTAATATTTCAACTGTCTTATATTTTTACCTATTTGTATCCTCGGTGTCTTCCCTTCTCTCTGCCCCCTTGCCATTGTAGCCGCTGATTCAATGTCATTTATGGGGCCCTAGTCCCTGCATGTGGAAGAGGAGCAATACAATTCATGCCCCTCCAGTCCAGAAGAAGCTCGGGATGGAAGAAGTAACCTGTATTGCCATTGACATATGACCCTTGATGAAGCCAGGGAGCAGTTGTTTCTTTGAGTAAAAGCTGTGGGGCAACCTCAAAAGACTTTCAAAATGTACACGGCATGTACTGACCCGCTAGCTGCATGGAATGGGCAATCAGGGCTGTATGAGGGTCCTCAGTGAAGTCAAAGAGTCTACAACACTTGGCTTCTGAGTTTGGGTTCTGCCATCACACTGGCACCACGTGAGGAGCCATCTAGTTCAGACAATACTGCTCTAGAGAAATAGACATGGTGGTTTGTATGCTGCATAGATGGGAGGATTCCTCTAACTTCTACTCGCCTCTGCCCTGTGGCCTGTGGCCAATGGAATGCTTCCTTTTAATTTGGGAATCCAAGAACAAAGTGAACCTGTACTCCTGCTTGTTGAAACTGCAGGTCAACAGAAGCTTGGAAAAGAGATTGAGAAGTATCACAGGCTTTGTGAGAGTTCTAGAGCAACCCCATATCCTCTGGGCCTCACAAAGGTACAGGAGGACCACTGGCCCCTCCTATAACAAATAGAAGGTCATGGAAGGTCTGAGGGAAGCCCAGCTGCATGGATGATGCCTGATTGCTGAGAAGAGCAACCTACATGAACCTGGTAACTGGAAGTTTGGTGAAACCAGGGCCATGTTAGTGGAACCAAAACTGATGACCAGCAGTTAGCACGAGACACCTCGACAATTCACAGGCACCCACATGGATGGGGAATGTGCCTGATGACTGGACCAGTTCTATCAGCACTGAAGGCCAGCAATGAAGCAATAATCCAACTAAACCACTGCTATTATATACAACATTGTATACATACGTGACACATGCACACACATCTCAACTTGATGTTCATAAGCCCCTTCTTCAAAAAAAAGAAAAAGAAAATGAAGAAGAAGAAGAGGCAAGGGCAGAATATGATTGAATTATACTTCTGGATTTACTGAAAAATCACTGCAACAAACTGAGAGAAACTTGCAATTAGATAGATATGATTGTCTGCTGCTGGGCAAGCTTGAGGCTAAAAGCCAAAAATTAAATTGGGTTAAGAAATAAATTCTATTTTTGCATGCCAGAGTCTGTGACTGAGAAATTCATGCCTATTATACTTTAATCAAATCATGTCTATCCTTGCTTAGCAAGCCTTGATAGCTTCCCAGTTTTACACGGAATGAAATCCAAACTCCTGGCCCATGAGACCCCGTGTGGTCTCCTCTCCGCTTACATCTGTTAGTTCAGCTCTTCTCTCTCCCTTCTATCCACCATAGTCCAGCAACACAGCCCTTTCTTCTCCTCGAACAGAGCAAGAACTCTCCTGTCTAAAATCTTCCTATTTGTAGGACCCTTTGTCTGGACCGCTGTTCCTTTGCTTGAAATGCGAGTTGTTTGTTTGTTTCTTATAAATTCCTTTGTATTCTTTAATTCTCAGCTCCAATGTTACATCTTCAGAAATGCTCTCTCTGACTTTCCTAACTAAAATAGAGTTCTTTTCTATTAGATCTCTATATGCATTTTCTTCATAATGCTTTGTAGAACAAATTCTGTATTTATCTTATTTATTTGTTGGTTGTTTATTATCTGCCTCCTCCCATTGAATGTAAACTTTCTGAGGGCTAGGATACCATTTGTTTCCCCTCCCCTTCCTATAGGGAATCCCTATTTCCTGCCATGGTGCCTGGGGCATAGGATGTATTCAATAAAGCTTTTTAAAAAAAATCTAATAAATCACTCAATTATTTAAAATCATGCTATAGAAGAGTGTGCATAGACAAAGGGAAATATTTATGGTATAGTAAGTAAAAAATATCAGATTATAAATAAGTGTCCTCAATTTTGTAAGTATAGGTGTATATAAACCCATGGTTGAATACCAAATGTTTTTAAACCCTGGAATTAACTGTATCAAAAATTAACAGTGATTATTTGGGGATACTGAGATTATAGACCATTTAAATTTCCTCTTTTATACTTTACTGAATTTTCCAATTTTTTGATCCTATACAGACAATTTTTAAAGTATTAAATATCTCATATTTACTAATTATCTGATGGAATTTTATATTTTAGAATACTTTTTCTCCTTTATCTTTTCATCTATTTTTAATGCTATCCCAGAAAGAGGAGATTATCATAGAAACAGCAGACTCAGGTCGAAATCCATCTACCTCAGAAAGAACATGTAATTTGGAGCAAGTTACTCAACTTTTCTGAGCTTCCACTTCATCATATAATGGAAAGCATATTAAATGGGAATCATTAAAAGTATCTCACAGGAGATGATGTAAAATGAACTTCCCAGAGCGCCTGCTTTGGGGGAGGGGGGAATGGAGAAAGAAAAGCTGTTGAGTAGCTGCCTTCCCACTTTCCATTCTTTCTTTCATTTTGCTCTCATGCATTGTTCTTTCCTTTTCCTCCTTCTATTAGATCTGCATCCCATCAATTGTGAGACTATGCCAGATTGTCTTCTGGATGTGGAATTCTTGTTCATATCTTTGAAAATGAAAAGTCCAATGTAAAATGGACTTGATTGACAGGGCCAGAAAACCCCAATCTTCAGGATACTCTCACAGTCATTTCCCTTTCTCTCACTGTTTCCTTTAGAGCTCTGAAACTCTTGGCATTGGGGGGAAGAGACCCCTCTATGCACCCTTTAGTCTAGAATTTGAAAAGCTTAGGGAAAGAAAAATTATCCTATCTAATAAAGAAGGAATATGCTAATTGACCCTCACAGTGTCGCAAAGATGGCAGAGCCCACAGCCAATAAGGAGAGAATATGCTAATTGACTGCCCCGCCCTCAAAGATGGCAGCACCCACAGCCACAAGATGGTGGTGCCCAGTCCCCTCAGTCCCCCAGCCACTGAGGGCCATCCCAAGACGCAGGCAAGTCTCAGATGGCGGCTGCCCAGCTGCCCAGGACTGGCCTGAGGCACAGGCAAGCCTTGGATGACAGCTGCCCAGCCACCCAGGGCCGGCCCAAGGCACAGGCAACCACTGGAGGCTCAGGTAACCAGGCCGGCCGAGGCTTGCACTGCTGGCAGTGGCAGCAGCAGAGGTGTGATGGAGGCATTGCCTTCCCCTGATCATTGGGTTGCCTCACCCCCTTGAGGGCTCCCAGACTGTGAAAGGGGGCAGGCCGGGCTGAGGGACCCCACTCCAGTGCATGAATTTTCATGTACTGGGCCTCTACTCTACACTAATAAAAGAGAAAGATGCAAATTGACCATACCTATGCAACACCCACCAGCCAATCAGGGGTGGGTATGCAAATTAACCCAACAAAAAATGGTGGGTTAATTTGCATACACAGGCACCAAGTGGGGTGGGGGGCGGAGGGGATGCTTGCATCATCACCATGGCGACGACACAGGCGTTCTGCACTGCCTGTGTTGGAAAGGCGGCTCCAGGCTGGAGCGAAGGTGGAAAGGCGGCTCCAGCCAGAGCAAAGCAGAAAGGCGGCTCCAGACAGAGCAAAGGCGGTGCCAGCAGCCAGGGGAAGGAAGGCCCATTCTTGCACGAATCTTCATGCATCAGGCCTCTAGTCATATAAATTATACTCTACGTTGCCTTTTCCTAGTCAAAGAAGAGATCAGAAACCTCAAAATTCTAGATTTAAAATATATTTGGCACATACCAAAGTGGGGGTGAGGGAGACAGATCTCATTTCAAACAGGAAAAAAAATAAGTTTGAATTTATTTTAAAACTAACTTGGGAGAGATTTAAACATTGAAATATAATATTGTTGGCTTCATGCAGCAGTGCCAGGCATTTCCATTTCACGTGGGCAGAACAAAATGAGGCAAACAATCCAAGATGAAATGAAAACAGGTGGGATTACATTTTACCACCTGGAATAAGAGTATTTTCCTCTCATGGTTTTATAGGCTTGGGGGCTATTGAAGTAACAGCACCATCTATAAATTGAATCGACATTCATTAAACTCATTGGGAGAAATTCAGTTAGGAAAACAGCCTAGATGGAAAACAAGCCCTTTGCTTTCCTGTATTTTACAATAGGGAGCAGTCTAAGCTTTAAAAGTTAAGGAGGGTAGGAGCTAATGGTAGGCATTACCTTAGTGCGGGATTGGACTTTGGGGAGGCTGTGCTTCTTCTCTAAAGAGAAGAACATGTTCATAGGAGAAGACTGAGGTTGGACAGAGACTGCATTTTCTTTGGACCCCCAAATAATAACCTTAATGGGATTTCTCTCACCATTAGCCCACTTCCTCTCCCCACTCCCAGCAACAGTTCTCCACTCCCTGCCTGATTCTGGTTCAGTTTCCTAACTCTTCTCAGATGACCAAAATGTTTCACTGTCTGCAGCCAGATAATGCTAAGGCTACTGCCGTATTCGCAAAGCAACCAATCAGTATATAATCATAATTGTACACAGCACCACAGGATCTTATCTCTAGAAACCAAGACCAAAATATCCACTTAAAATCCTACTAAACTTCCTTTTCATAGGAGGCTAGTCTTTCTGGCCTTAACATCCTTCCAGACTTTTTTTTTTTTTAAGTCACTCTTTCAAAGTTTATTTCAAACTGGTTTCACATCACGAAACATGCAAACATGTCCCAGGCTCCAGGACCCATGCGAAGTGCTGCATTTAATAAAAAGAAGGAAAAGGGGGAGAGAAAACCGCCAGCCTCTTTCTGGGACTTTTATAACTTACCTTGTTGACATACCATTTACTGTTCATTAAACTGAATTACAGAGGAGAACTAATTTTTATAAGCCAGTAACCTCGAATTTGAACCCAGATGTGCATAATTCTAAAACCCGTGATTTCCTTTTTTACTATCTAAAGTTTGAGATGACACAGAGGGAATAAATATTTGCGCAAGGACTACGTAGTCAAAATTCTACTCATTATATGTAATCTTGGAAAGAGGGAGTACTATGTTAATTTGGAGCAAATTCTTTGGTAAGTCTACCCACCCTCACCCTGATTCTGATGGAACCTTTGGTTTATGATGAGATGGCAGGGTTATAATGAACAAGAAAAGGACTTTGTGTAGGGCTTGATTGTCCATTTATAGAGCTGTCACTGATACAAGAATATACTTTCATTTTTCTCTCCTCTCCATAATATACTGTCTCACTGGGTTTCTGTGAGTCTACACCTGGCTTGCTTTTCTTTTACACAACTGGCTGCTCCTTAACACTCACCTGCTTGCCACTTCTCTTTTCTACTTATAGTGTAAATGTCAGAGGGTCTCATGGCCTTGTACAAGCCCCTCTTCTTCTCTCTCTTTCTCACTCATTCAGGCTCTTGATATCACAGTGTACTTGAAATCCACCCCTGCATGTCTAATGGACGTTGTCAGATTATAAACAAACTTTGAATTTCCACCTCTGACCTATTCCTCATTTAGTTTTCTCCATTCCATGTAATGACACAGCCCCACGTCATTACCAACCAAAGAATACAACTATTCTAACCCTGTAAATTCATTTGAGCTGGGTTTCAAAGTGGGATAATGCTATGTACTCTTTTATTTCTATTTTTTTTCAATCAATGTAATGAGTTTGAAATTAATCCATGCTATTTCTTATAGCAGTAATTGCTAATTTTCTTTACTGTATAGTATTCCATGTGTGACAAGGTCACAATTTATTAATCCATTCTACTACTGATCACTTCCAGTTTGTGGCACTTATTTATAATGCTGCTGTGAACATTCTTTTCAATGTCTTTCAATGTACATATATAAATCTCTCTTTCAGATTATACACTTGGAAGTGAAATTCCTAGGTGGGTGAGTAGGCATAAAAATACTTTGGTTATATTATGCTAAGTGAAATAAGCCCCTGAGAAAGACAAATACCCTATGACTTCACTCATATGTGGAATCTAATGAAAAAATGAACTAAAAAGCAAAATAGAGAAAGACTCATAAATAGAGAGCAGGCTGACAGCTGTGGGAGGTGTAGGGTGAAGGGATAGAGCAAAAAGAAAAAAGAAAGAGAAAAAAACTCATGGACACGGACAACAGTGTAGTGATAGACAGAGACTTGACTTGGGATGGTAGACCCATAATTCAGTGTACCGATGATGTGTTATGGAATTGTGCACCTGAAAACTGTATAATTTTGTTAACCAGTATCACCCCAATACATTCAATAAAAAATAATAAATAAAGTGGTTGTATTAATTTATACTTTCACTAGCAATATACAAAAGTCCCATTTTTCCATGCTGCCACCATCATTTGGAATTGCAACATTTTATATTTTTAAAAAATGTTAGCCATTCTGTTGGGTTTACAATAATCTCTTATTGGGGTTTTGATTTGCATTTTTTCTGAGGATTAATAATATTAAGAAATTTTCATATGTCTATTGGCTATTTAGATATCCTTTCTTTGGTGACTATTCCAGACTTTATATGGGTGGACTGTCTTTTTGTTTTTGCTTTGTATGTGTTCTTTATGTATTCTGAGTACATTTATTTAGTTGAGTAGATATGCTAGAATACATTATCTCAATCCATGACCGCTTGTCACTCTTTAATGATATCTTTTGACAAATAGAAACTCTTAATTTATATGAAAGTCAATTTATCTACTTCTTCCTTTATTATCTGTGCATTTTTTTATCTGTTTGAAACTTTATGTTTGAATTATTCATTGCTAATACAGATTTATGTCTATACCTATATAAATAAGATTGTTCTTTGTAGCTTGACCTTGTAACCAACAACTGTAATAAATGTATTTATTTTATATACTCAATGATAGCATCTTCTCTTATTGAGCATTCGAGGACATACTAGACAATGTTGAACAGAGGTTACTAGTACATTAGTTATCTATTACCGCATGACAAATTATCTCTACATTTAGTCACTTAAAACAACAAGCATTTATTATTTCATCGGCCAAGCATGTGGGTGAAGTTTATCTGAGTGCCTCTGGCTTACAATGCCTCATGAGATTATAACACCAGCCAGCCAAGGCTGTGGTCTTGTGGCAGACTTCAGTGGAGAAGTGTGGAGGAGGTGATTAATTTCTAGGTTCACTCACATGTTTGTTGGCAGGCCCAACTCCCTCCCTGCTTGGACATCTTCACACATCTGTCAGGACATGGCAGCTGGCTTCTCCCATGAAGACTGATTTAATAAAGAACAAGAGAGAGTAGAGCTTACATGGAAGTGACAGTCTTTTCATAACCTAATCTCACAATATCAGACCATCCTGTCTGCCATATTTCATTTGTTAGAGATGAATCAACAAGTCCAACCTTCACTCAAGAGGAGAGGATTACATAGGAACATGAGCATCAGAATAAAGGGATCATGGCGGGGAGGCCATCCACAGAACTGGTGATAAAGAGCTTCCTTGCCTCATTCCTAATCTTAATGCAATACTTTCAATATTTCACTATTAGGTACACTCTTTGCTTTATATATGTGGAGAGAGAAAGGGAGAGGGAGGAAGAGAGAGAAACATCAATTAGGTGCCTCCCACCTGAACCCCAACCAAGGATTGAACCAGCCACCTGGGTATGTACCCTGACCGGGGATCAAACCAGCAACCTTTCGATGCACAGGAGGACACTCAATCAACTGAGCCACCTGGCCACGGCTTAGTATATATTTTGTAATCCTTTATTTAAATTGAAAAGGTTCTTGTCTACTCAAAATTTCTAAAAAGATCTTTAACCATAAATATGTATTGAATTTCATAAAATGCTTTCTCTGCATCTATTGAGATAATCATATAATTTTCTTCTTTGATTTTTAACATGTACATTTGAATTAATTGAAATTTTAAAGGTCAATCAGCCTTCTTTTTCTGAAAATAACCCGGCATGGTTATGATGCTATACTTTTTATATATCAATGGGTTTTATTTGCAAATGTCTTTTGCTTTAGGTTTTTCTGTTTTGTTTTATTTTTTGCTAATGGTCATAAGAAAGCCTGACTTATAATGACCCTTTATTGTATTGTCATCTTTAAGAATTGCTATCAGAGATGTGCTGGCCATATTAAGTGAATTTTAAAGTGTTCCTTGTTTTCTAGTTTATCTAAAACTGATATTTCTCTCCTTTAATGTTGGAAAAAATTTACCAGCAAAGCTAGGTGGGCATGAAGATTTCTTTGTTGTTGTTGTTTCATTAAAAATTGTATTATTTCAAGAAATAACATTCTACCCAAATTTTCTATCTCTTGTATCACTTTTAGAAGATTGATTTTTTTAAAAATAAGTCCTCATTCAATCTATGATTTAAATTTATTAGAAGGATGTCATTCATAAAATCCTTTTTAACTTTTTAATGTCTACAGTATCTATAATGTTATCTCTCTTTTATGCATTATAATGATTTTTTACTTCCTACTACTCTTTTTCTTGACCTGTCAAACCAGAGTTTTATCACTTTTAATGTTTCCAAATAACCAAATGTTGATGCTCAATTGTATTTATTATATCGTTGTTTTCTACTTCATTAACTTTATCAATTCTCTTATGTTTATTTTCTTTCTTTGTATCTAATTTGCTTTTTATTTCTAATTATTTGAAGTAGCTACTTAGGTTGTTAAGTTTTACTTCTTTTTACTTTCAAATATACCCCATCCTGTCTTTAAATTCTCCTTTAATCAAGGCTTTAACTTAAATTCTAAAAGGTTTAAGGTAATGTATTTTCTATTTTATTCAGCTGAACATATTTTCTGTTTGCATTATAATTTTTTCCTTTGGCCTATTGGTTATTTAAAACTGTTTTTGTTTTAAGTTTTCTATCATTTGAGAATTTCTACTTATCTTTTAATAATTTTTTCTTGGCTTAATTCCATTCTGGTAAAGAATATAACCCTCCAGATGTTAATCATCTCAAATTGGTTGAGCCTTATTTTATGGCTCAGAATATGATCAATTTTGCTAAACGTTCTCAGTATACCAGAATATGAATATTACATTTATTGGGTTTAGTGATGTATATGCATCTATGGGTCAATTAATACATCACCTTTTATATTTTTACTTTTTGTTTAACTGTTTGCTTTATTAGTTACTGAGAGGAGTATGTTATAGTTTGTCATTATGACTTGAAATTGTTTTTATCCCTTTTTAAATTTTGTTGATTTTTGCTTTATATATTTTGATGCTTCCTTTTGTGTTATACAAATTTAATATTGTTATATTTTTCTTGTGGGTTAGTTTTCTAGGTAATTTTTGCAAGTTTTATTTGGGATATGACTCAAATATAAATGTAAGTACACCCATTTAAAATGTAAAGTACAATTGATTTAAGTATATTCATGTAGTTGCACAATGATCACTACATTCAATTTTAGAATATTTTCATCACTCTGAAAAGAAATTGTATTTATTTTAAATTCCATGATTAATCATTCTAATACATGGATCACCTATAGGCCTGTTTCTCTTGACTATTTTTTTCTTCTTAGTTTTCATTTATTTTGCCTGTCTCCTTGTCAGGTAATTTTGAATGAGTGCTGGGCATTGCAGATCAAATATTGCACAGGCTCTGTGTCATGTTTGTTGTGTTTATTTTATTCTTGTTTATTTTCAGAGAAAATATTATTTTCTTCTGTTAGACACATCTGGGCAAATCACCTTGATACAATCAAGAATTGAGGTGATTCAAACCTGCATTTCTGTCTTTCTGAGGGCTGCTCTATTTCTAAATATTGCTTTATTCTGAGGATATAGCTTCCTAGTCATTGCAAATGAGATCTTGGCTTAGTTACCAGGAAACTCCTTTGAAGTGCTCTAAAATTTAAATTTTGTCTCCCAGCATCATGAGTTTGTGGAAAAAGCTGTGCTTAATTAACATGTTTACTCCCAGCTGCTGCTCTCTGCTTTTCTTGTATACTTTTACTACATGCAATTTACAATTTTGTAAATGCTTTGAGGGTAAAACCTGTATTTTAGAATCACTTCTCTGGAGTCCTCCTTCCTGAGACATAGACCCTCAAGTTCCCACTAGCTTAATAACCTTGAACATCAATTTTTGTCTCCTCAAGCTACTGAGACTACAGCAAGGTTTGCACTTTTCTAGTTGGCCCCACACCTCTTACAAATGAGTAAGTGCCCCAAGAAGAAAAGTAACCAGGAATATTAGTATCACTACAATGCATATTTCTTTAAAATCATGGTTGCTCTCTAAGGCTTTCAAACAAATGGGGATTTTTATTTTCTTCTGTGTGTAATTTACCCAGATTTCATAGGTACCTAAGCAGAATGATTGGCCAGTATAAGCTACTCCATCATTGCAAAAAGCAGAAGTCACCTTCTGTTAAAGATTTGCAGGTGGAAAATTTTATGTGAGTTTCAGGTCATCATTATTCCAATACTGAAATTTTAACTTTCTCCCCATAAAACTGATTCTGATTTTATGTTATCTATCTATATAGAAATTTATAGCTGGAAGACATTTCAGAACGTATCTCTTTCTAATTCCCCTATTTTGCAAATGACTCACTCAGGCAGTGGTGAAGTTGAGACTAGAACACTGGCCTCCAAGCTCTCAGTCCAGTATGTGCTTCCCCCCTTCCCCCTGCCCCATGATACCTCATGCATAATACCATCACATTCTCGAAGCTTCATGCTTACATTCTCCTAAAACTTCCGCAGGGTTATTTTATTAGCTGCAGTAACTTGAGAATGAATGTATTCTTGAAGCTATGCAAAGGGTTTTTACAAATACATCAATAAATTTTAGTCAGACCTGTCTCCCAGTAGGAAACTATCATCCTTTCATTCTAGATCTTTTATTAAAAACAAAAAAACATATGTCCCAGATGAATGAAAGACAGCATGTGCTAGCAGAATCGTGCTAGAAACAAACCTAGGGCAGGCATAATAGTTCTGGGACTGGAGAAATGTCCACATCCATTGGTGGGGACTTTGGGAATGAAACCAGAGAAGCCCATTAATCTAAAATAAACTATAGCACCTCAGCCCAGTTTCAGCAGAACAACTCCCCTGCTGGTACTTTTGCTGCTGCCACTAACTGTAGTTAAAGAAAGTTCATGTTTCTCAGGAGGCCCTAGTGTAAGAAAGGCATCTTTAATTTTGAAAAGCAGGATAAATCTCTATTTCTCTCTTCCCCTACCAAGTACTTTCACAGTCCTGGTGGTGGGAGTGGAATTCTGGAGGTGGTGTCTACATAAGGCTTTGGCCCCGAATGACTAAACATATTAAGTAACTGCTTGCTGTAAAGTCAACATGGGCCCTACCGGAGACTAGCATTTGGAAAGTCTCTCAACATAACCTTGGTTGGGCAACTTTCTGCATGCCTGTCATGTGGCCAGGCTACTCCATGATGTGAAGGATACACCCAGCACAGGGACTTTTCAAGGGCCAGCTATAACAACACCGAATTCTGCCTCATTAGCCATGTGAAACTTTATTTCCCCAGTGCTTATTCTTCCTGAAATTAAGTTCACTCCCTTGAGAGACATGGGAATTTGCTTAACCAGCGGGAGAGTCATACAAAGGCAACTCCCAATATTCCCCGCCCTAGAGCCAGGGGACCTGGACATTAGAAACTATTCTGCTTCATCCATATCAATCCGTAGCTCCTACAGGAAGTAAAATGAAGGTTTTCTTTTGCGAATGTAGAAATTCTGGCTATGTCATCTTATTTTCAGAGCTTATGTAATACTGTCAGTGATAATCACTACCTAGAAGTCCATGAAACATTCCATCAGCCAAGGCCACTGAAAAGAGTCTTTTCACATATTCTTGACTCTTGGTATCTGCCAAAGGAGGCCACAAAAGTCTTGTCAGGTAACCCAGAAAAGCAAATAGATTATTTTTTTCAAAAACCAAAATTTATTTTTAGGAGGCATCAGGCACAACAAAATTTTCTGGAAATGTTCTATATTTTAATTGGAATATGGGTCAAACAGATGCATACCTTAGTCAAAGCTCATCAAATTCTATGACCTGTGCATTTCACTGTATATAAGTTGTACTTTGAACTAAAATTGAGTTGGGGCAGGAAAGGAAAGAAGACTCACATGTTCTGACATAAACCATAGGTGTCATTTACTAAGAGAAAGACTCGGAAACTCTCTTCAGAGTATCAGAGGGAAGCAGCCTGTTCATAAAGAGCCCTCCATACAACAGCTAACTTTTTTAAAAGATATATTTTATTGAATTTTTTACAGAGAGAAAGGGAGAGGGATAGAGAGTTAGAAACATCGATGAGAGAAAAACATCAATCAGCTGCCTCCTGCATACCCCCTACTAGGGATGTGCCCGCAACCAAGGTACATGCCCCTGACTGGAATTGAACCTGAGACCCTTCAGTCTGCAGGCCGATGCTCTATCCACTGAGCCAAACCAGTTAGGGCACAACGGTTAACTTTCTATTCCTCATATAATTCCCTCAATGTGTTTGTGTCTTTATTATGTCACCTAACACTTCTTTTGAAAATAGGAAGAGCAGAAGTAATCAACAATTCAATGATTATACCCTAATATCACCAATTCAACTCAGTACTGGCACCGCTTGACCTCACAGCCATTGGAACCAATTCTCCCCTAGTTGGTATTGACCCCATGGCCCTTGCAAAATGGTGTTCACTCTCTGGACTGCAGCCAGTTCATCAAAACTACAAGGAGAAGTTTAGCACCACCAATTATGTCCTGTCTAGCAATAGTGAAGAAGTTTCCATTTTAGAAACAACTTCCTGTTTCTTTTCCCCCAGGAATCTTCCTGTGCTTGTTTTTCTGCAATATTCTAGTTGTTGCCACTGAAGAACAATTAAGAAAAAAATTCTAGGGAGATCTAGATGTAATTTTAAAGTAAAACACTGTATTATTATCTTTCAAAATTGCCAGATATTCTAAAACAAGGGAAGTAAGTGCTCTCTGATTTTCTCTAGTAACTAAAGGATAATAAATTAAGTACTAAAAAATTGCTCTGGGGAAATTAATAAACATGGCCAAATGACGCTTTTGTTGTTTCTCTGTGTAAATGGGTACAGCTTATAATAAATAATTAATATTAAAATGGCCCACGTTTCCAAGGAGTCTGTTGCCAAATTGTTTCCTTTCAGAACAAAAGAGACAACTCTGAAAAAATCAATTCCATCAGGCAGAATGCTTTGGGACTCCTTCTGTGGTTCACCTTGAAATCCATTATTTCTATGAAATATCTTGAAATTAGGATGCCATTTGTACAACAAGGTCAGAGGCAGGAAAGCACAATGGTACAATGTTACTTTCTACATTTTCTTATTTACTGTGGGGGGAAAAAGTTCCAATACAAAATATTATGGCCAAAGGCGGAAAGACTAGTGAATGAAGAGTCCAAAAATCTGTGTTTTGCCATATGTTAGTTGAATGACTTTGTGCAGAGAATTGAAAATCAATGATGGTAGGGTGGAAAATGACAACTAGAACTTGAGAATTAAACAAAATGGGTTCAAGGCAAATGTACTACTGAGTGGGAACGTTACTTCGAGCAGTTCTCTTTCTCTTTCTAGAGGCTCTGTGTCCTCATCTGTTAAATTAGAGCACAATTCTGGGTAAACTGCAGCACTCCATCCAGCCCTATGATTCTGTGCAGAGTGCTATGAACTGGTAGACTGGCTCAGCATTTATTTGTGGAATTTTAAGAATTTTAAATCACACAAGCAAATCTCAACATAAAGAAATGAGTTCATTTACGTCTTCCTATAGTTTGTAACTTTCCACAATAAAGGGACTCTACTTTCATTTCCCTAGTAATGGACACTTACGTACAGATCAAAATGTGAAATTAGCAAAAAAAAGCAGATGTTTTGGCACATCTGCTATCTTCCTAATACTCAACTTCCTCTAAGTGCACCAAAAGTCTTATTTGTTTAGGGAATAGGAGATCAGCCTTAAGGATCCCAACTGGCTGTCCAGTCAAGGTCATTGAAAGGACAGAGGACAGCCAAGGTAAATAATTCAAAACTCCCCAAATTTACTTTTAGTTTAAAGTAGCCTGCTTCCTTGTTTTCTTTCCAATGTGCTTTCACATAATCTGATTCTGATTACTGAGCTAATGAGGGAATTTGGAGGTTTGGCCTTTGTTCGATCCTCTGGTCCAAGGCATGCCATTTAATGTTCTTGAAATTGTAGTCCCTTTCTTCTGCAAAATGAGTAGCAGTTCTCTACCCGCCAGGAATGATGAATGCACCCTGGTGTATTCACTCTTGCATTATTATTTACTATCTGTATAAATAAAAGGATCCAAAGAGAAATCACATATTGCACAAATTATACACCTAAAACATTAATAAACAAAAAGCACGCAGCTGAGAACAGCTGTTTACATTTTCCTTTGGGGCCCTAATACAAAACCAAGCAAATAAATAAGAACTAAATCATTTCCTCCCAGAACTTCAACAGTAGGTGGCACTAAAAAAATCTATGTTTTCTAAACCTTGTGTATCCTATAGTATTTTTTGAAGCACCACTTTCCGGTCCCGGATCAGAATTCTTTTCCCCTTATGTGAAATTAACACCATTAAATCTAAATACAATGTGTGGCCAGGGGTCTTGTTCTTGCACCTTGTGAAGTTGATGCGGCCAAGCCCTGTGCTTCAGACGGACCTAATGGTACTTACCTAGGATTTTTAAACCCCTGCCTGCTTACAGCTGTGATCTAAACACAGCACTCACCCTAACCTGCCTGGGCATCACACCAAGGACTTGGCAGAGCTGCATTTGCAGGAGGCGGGGCAGCCAGTGTGGACTCTCAGCAGGTTGAGAGAGGGAAAGTTGAGGAGTGAGCCCAGGACATGCTCTGAATCCATGGGAATGCCTTTGTTATGGCAAAGGTAATTTCTGTCAGGAGAGGAGAGTGAAAGCAAGGAAGGGAGTACAGAAGGGAGCAGAGCTCTGTGCTAAAATTTTGTGCTAGATCCTGGAGACACAAAAGGGAATAAAGCACATGCTTGTCATCTCGAACGCTCCCAGTCTAATGGCAGAGGCAGTGTGTGTTCATCATTACAAGAGTGTGTGAAAAATTCAATTAGAATAGCGTAGTTACTTCCTTTTGTCCTTCCAACCAGACTGGATGGTGAAACCATATAACATATCCATTAAGACTCTGAGTTTCAAGTTCAAACATACATCGGGCCACAATCCCAGCTCTGCCACGGCTATGTGTGTGCCTTTCTGTAATGACTCAATCTCTCTTAATCTTCAGAATGGTTGGTTGTGATGTAGGGCGGGAAAGGACAGAGCAATAACATCTACTCATGAAGATAAGTGCAAGAACTAAACGAAATAATACAAGCAAATATTTACGTAGGGCTTGGAATACAGTAAGGACTCAATAAAATTATTATCCCTTTTTATTAGCATTCCCATTTCACAGGTGAGAAAACAGGGCCAGGAGCCTGTGCCTTGTCCAGTTTTTCAGGGGCATATGGTAGCAAGAACTTGAGTTTCTGTCTGATCCTGAGCCCAAGGCTCTTCCCTGTGCCCAGGGAGCAGAACAATGAAAGTGACGCTATTGAGTGCTATGTTCAGAGAGGTGCGCTGTGCTCCTGATTTCACTCTACGTTTATCCCTGACTTTGAAGCTCCTTCCTGCCCTCACCTCTGGGGTTACAGTGGTTCCCAAACATATCAATGACTATTACTTCCACAAAATAGCAAGATTAGAGACTGTCTCTATGGGAGGATTAGGAAGTCAACAAAATAGGCATTTTTTTTTTTTTAGTCTATCCACATTCCACAGAGACCCAGCATGCGAAATGCCATTGAAACCTAGTACTTTTATTCACTCAGTCATCCAAAGAGCTTTTGTGAGCAGTAATTTCTGTGACAAGCACTGTGTTACAGATTGGGGATATAACTGAATAAAATAACATTCCTATTAGGAAGCTTAGATCCTACTGAGGGAGTAAAAAAAAAAAAAAAGGAATGCGTAAACAAAATAAATCTATTCTATATTTTAAGTAGTGATAAGTGTTATAAAGAAGATAGGCAGAATGAGTAGATGCAGAGTGAGGGTGGAGAAGGCTGGTTTTGATGGAATGTTCTGGGAAAGGTCTCTCTGAGGTGATGACTTTGAGCAGAGACCTAATGAGAAGATTTTATTCTAATAAAAGGAAATAGCAAGTACAAAGAAATATGAACCTGGCTTGTTCAAGAAACAGCAAGCAGCCAGCTGGGTTGGGGCATTGAGGTGAGTACAGAATGGAACTCCCAGAGAAGTAGGGACGAATCAAGAAGAGCCACCCAGGCCCCGGGAGAGACTGGATTTGACTTCAAGTGTAACGTGAAGTCCTGGGAAGTTTTAAGCTTGATGACAGTCACTGGTGTTTTTCAAAGTTGTCTTGGCTGCCTTGTGGAAAATGAATTACAAGGAGCAAAGGCAGAGAAGGGAGACCCAGATGGGAGATGACTGCTGTAGTCCCAGTCAGACTCGCTGGTGACTCGGACCAGAGTAGCCAAGTTTTCAACTTTTCCATGAACTAAGTACTATGCATTTTTAACATGTGAGTCTTTATTTGAATAATGTATAGAACCATGTTTTTAATCAGAGACAATGCAATATCAAAGCTTTTCAAGGTTGGAAATGAGGTGACATTTAACCAAGTTAAATGCCTTTATAAGTTCTCTTAAAATTTTGCTTCCAAAAAACCTACACCACAGAGAAGCATCTTTTGAAATGTAGGATACTTAAGCATGTTTACTTTGAGAAGCACAGAATCTCTTATTATCTACACACTGACAATCCTAGTTTGACTAATTTGTGTGGTTTTCTCTCTCTCTCTCTCTCTCTCTCTCTCTCTCTCTCTCTCTCTCTCTCTCTCTCTCTCCATATATATATCTCAGATTTGGGAGAACAACCACAAAGTATCCCTTTGGGAGAAGAAAAGATAAGTTGTGGGGACAGCACCATTAAAGAACCTCCATGGGCTCCAGTGATAAAACACTTTGCAAGTGCTCAAGGAGCAGGAGTGACTGACACACACGATCACTCAGGGAGTCAGTGTGTGTGTAAAAAAGGAAATACCTGGTCACTGAGAAACTAAATCCTACTGTTCTTGGCTCCATTTTGAAGAATAAACCACAGAAACTAGCAGTATCCATATATATCCAATCGTAGGGCTCCTAGCCACTTTCAAAAGCCATTAAAACACAGGCATCCAGCATTAACTACTATAGGGATAAATCTGGTCAACAGCTTGGTTGGCCTCAGGAAAACCCTTATGGTAACAGATAAAGTTCATTTCTACCTTAGGCTGAAGTAAGAAGATGATGCTGAATATCCTCTTTTTCCCCCTCCCATCTCCCACTGTCCTCCACTTTGGCAACCATCAGCTTGTGCTCTGTATCTATAGATCTGTTTCTCTTTTGTTTTGTTTGTTCATTTGTTTTATTTTGTTTTGTTTTCTTTTTAGGTTCCACATATAAGTGAAATCATTTGGTGGTTGTCTTTCTCTGCATGACTTATTTCACTTAACATAATACCCTTTAGGTCTATTCATGTTCTCACAGGAGTTTATTCCTTTTTTATTGTTGAGTAATATTCCATTATTTTTAACATTTTCTTTATCCAGCCATCGATTGATTGACACCTTGTTGCTTCCATGTCTTGGCTATTGTAAACAATGTTGCAATGAACATAGGGGTGCATCTATGTTTTCAAATTAGTGTTTTATTTTCTTCACATACCCAGAAGTGGTATTGCTGGGTTGTATGGCAACTCTATTTTTAATATTTGAGGAATCTCCATACTCTTTTCCATAGTGGCTGCACTAATTTACAATCACAACAACAGTATATGAGGGCTCCCTTTTCTCCTCATCCTCACCAGCACTTGTTATTTGTTGATTTTTAAAATGATAGCCATTCTGAGAGGTATGAAGTGGTATCTCGTGATTTTGACTTGTATTTCCCTGATAATTAAGGATGCTGAGCATCTTTTCCTATATCTGTGGGCCATCTGTGTGTCCTTTTTGAAGAAGCATCAATTCAGGTCCTCTGCCCATTTTTAAATTGCATTGCTTGATTGGGGGGGGGTATTGTTTTTTTGTAGGGAGGAGGGTTATTTAGCTGTATGAGTTCCTTACATGATTGGAATATTAACACCTTATTTGATGTATCATTTGCAAATATCTTCTCCCATTCAGTAGGTTGTCTTTTCATTTTGTTGATGGTTTCCTTCACTATACAGAAACTTTTTAATCGGATGTGGTCCCATTTGTTTATTTTTGCTTTTGTTGCCCTTGCCAAAGGAAACATATCTAAAACGATATTGTTGAGACTGATGTCAAAGAGTTCACTGCCTATGTTTTCTTCTAGAAGTTTTAAGATTTCAGATCTTACCTTTAACTAAGTCTTTAATCCATTTTGAGTTTGTGATGTAAGAAATGGTGGAAAGTATTCTTCATAGGTACAAAATCTTTCTTAAAGCATTAACATTTTCTTTTACTAAAAGATAGAAAGATAATCTTTATCCCCATTGTCCTAAAATATTCTTAAACCAAGAGGATTCGTGAAGGGGGTCTATGAAAGTTCTGAAAGAAGACATCAGGTTCTTCAGATTATATTCTCACTATATAGTCTAATAGGGGCTAAGGCCCATAGGCACATAAGGGCATGTGTCTTTAAAAACTTAAGATTCAATAAAGTATCATTTCCTTATTTCTCCCTAGTCCTTCAAACTCCAAATATAAATAACAGATTCCATTCAGTGGAGGCAGCAAAACTTATTCTGTGGCTAAACATGACCTGAATAATTTTCAAAGGTGTAAATGCAAAATCTTCATCTTGGATCCAAGGTAACCAACAGGGCATGGGTCATAGGGTAGCCCATGAAGGAGCGGGGAGAGGATATTCAAGCTGTTGAAGCTTGCAATGACATTTGATGAATTGCAGGATATTTTTGCTTTCAAAGTACATAGGAACTTTGTCTTTGGGGTACATGTACCCTCTTTGGAAACCACTCCCTCAACCATTAACATAGAGTGCTTCTAATTAAACAACTCTTAAAGCAAGCAGGAGCTATGAATCAGTGTTTGGATACTGCCAGTTTATTTGATTTATTGTGTCAACATGGTGTCAAATAATATAGCAGGTAGATAGGTTTATTTTTTTTCTATAACCTTGTGATTCCTACTTCCCACTAACACACACACATACACCCATTCATAAATACACCTGTTGTATGAGTGATGCCATGTGCCCATCATAATGGACAAGGTAGGATGATTTTACCAAGCCCATTGAGCTATGTAGATGCAATTCTAATATCTACTCATTGTCCTCCAGAAGGCCTAATTCAGACCAAGATATTAAATGTTTATACTTTAGGCTTCCCTTTGCAAGAAAGTTATTTGTTCTTAATGTATACACATGTTTTAAAAAGTAACTTCTTACTGATTAGGAAACCGAGCCACATCAGGAGGAATGAAGTGCTGGAGGGTTGGGAGAAACTACCTTCAGTTTGGTTCCCCCCCCCCCCCCATGATGCTTTTTAGCTTGAATCAGCCAAAGAGGAAATGCAATGCTGAGCACTACAATTGCCTGATTTAGACATGGAGGCCAATTTATACGGTTAGGATAGAGGTGGATAGTTCCTCTAAGGGAAATAAACATTGCCATCTCACAAGTGCTGGGAAAGAAAAATAAAAGACAAGTCCAAATTGAGGGAGATAAGAATTCTTTTCCCTTCTTGCTGAGTCCAAGAGGAAGCTGAGAGCCTGTCTCAAGGCAGAAGGGAAATGACCAAAGTGCTCATGTGGAGAGAAGTGATGTCAGCCCCTGAAACATCAAGGGAAATCGAACCTAAAGAAATGGAAGATCCATGTGGAAGAGACCAAAAGGTTTTTCAGGATCCAACTACATTTTCTGCATTGTCGTTTCCTGCTCTTGTTCCCAAACCTTGACCTTAACTGTCCTTTGGAGAATTAATAGAGATGCCTGTCCCCATTGTTAGAGTGAAACAAGCCTGAGGAAGGAGATATGAAACAGATGGCTGGTAAAATTGACAAGTGAAAGCCATGTGGGAATCGTCAAACATGTAAACAATCCCCTGGCATTCTCAGATATACTTGAGAGGGGATAATATAAAAGATCAGACTTTCCACAGTCACTCAGAGTGACAACTCAGATAGCTGATGTTTGGGTATTAACAGGAAAAGAGACTACAGAGATATTTGCTAACAGAAGTATAGCCTGGAAAGAGGAGTGTAAGGAAGCCTCTAGGATTCAGTTCCTACTAATAACAGATATTTTCTAAGCACCTCCCTTCCACACATAACACACATTCCCTAAGCCAGCTTCTTCAGTGCTCACAAGAGCAAAAGGAGTTTACAAGGGACAGGAAGCAGTCTCAACTCCCTTCATTGGCTCTCTTCCATTTAACTTTCTTATACTCAACACTGATGAAATCACTCTTCCACAGAAAGGAGCCAGACATTCTTTGCAGCTAGAAACACCAGAGTCCAAACTCTTGTGCTGCTGTTTCTTGAGACACGACTTTGGGTGATATAATTAAGCTAGTCAGGTCTCTGTTAAGAAAAGGTAATGGAAGTTTATTGTAAGGGTTAAGTGAGATAAACCCAAACAACATACTTCTTCTTTCCACCTCTTTCTCTGCCCCAAACTCCACATGAAGTGCTTTCTGTCACCACTAACAGTGCTTCTCAAACTTCAATGTGTGCACAAACCACCTGGCTACCCTGTTAAGATACAGTTTCTAGCTCAGCAATTCTGAGACTCTGCATTTCTAATAAGCTCCCAGGTGATGATGATGATGCAGGCCACACCTTGAGTGGTGAGAGCCTACAGTGTAAACTCTAAATGCCTTTCTCCAGAATTCACTTTTGGGCCCCAACCTTCCCTTGCATTTCTACCTGCTGCCCTTTCTCTCAGTCGTAGGCCCCTAATTCTTACTCCATTTGCCTTTGTCGGATCATATCTCATATTTACACATGTCTGATTTTTCTCTATTTTGCATCTTCCCAGAATATTCCAACTCATCTGCCATCTTCTTTGTTTGGAAACACCCAAGTCATGTATCATAGTCAAATTCCCTGTTGCTCTAAGAGAAATCTTTGGATGTTACTACTGGCCATCGCACAACCATGCAGAAGGAATCATGCCTTCTCCCATGCTCCCAGAGCATTTCACAGACCAGTAAGCACATCATGTCATACTTAGTCATGTATTTATCATGTTTGATGACCCTATACAAATATAGACTCCATGTCAAGACCATGTCTCATTTTTATTTTATCTTTAACATATAACAGTACTTGATATATAGTAATTTCTTGACAAACACTAATTAAAATAAATCAATGTAAATGATATAGGGCAGCTGCCAAAAACAGGATCTACCTACACCTTAGGGGACACACATGGAAATACCGAATGAAAAATAAGGGACATTATAGTCCGTTCTGGATCTGGATCTGGGTTGCAGATACACTAGTTAATTGGTGAAATTATGGGGAAAAAACTTCAAACTACAAGGGTCAATTGAAAATGAAGATACCTAACCTGAAAAAGACAGGTTGCACAAAGGGATATCATTATCATCCTCAGATACTTGAATGTATATCACATAAAAAGGAATTAGGCTTGTTTTCTATGGCACCAGGACCTACGCATTAAGCCAAAGAGTGTAAGCTAAAGTAAAATATGCTTTGCAAACAGTAGCAAACAAATAATAAATCTATAAGAAAAAGCTTTTTTTATAGTGATTTCTTAGTGAATTGCCAATCCCAAGGCATATTAAGTCCAACAACCCAACATCAAAACAATTGTTGATTGAAGAAGAAATCCAAGAACAAGAAAAATGTTTTATGAGGCAACTTTTTAAGTTTCTTTCAATATCAACAGGCTAAGTTCATGAAAAGATGTCATGTTAGTAGGAGCTACCCATATTTAATTTCATCTGTCCTTGTCATTTCCTGGTCACCAAACCAAGAGTCCTATTCAGGGATATTTATTTGCCAAAGCTATACCTTTAAGAAAAAGTAATTGAAACTTATGACTGCAAAGACAGAAACTTGGTATGTTTACATGTGGGTGCTTAGATCTACATCTACTCTACCAGCCATCATCCCCTCTTCCTTACCAAGAACAGTGAGAGATGATTGAGTAGCAAACTTAGCAAAATATGTTCACCACATCATAAACTTTTTGATTAACCCCACTGGAGTGCACATAAGGGTACCCAGGGACTATTTGCTAAGTATTTATTGATACTTTTGAGGAAAGTAGATAAAGGTGTACTACTTTTCATTCATTTGCCTTGGGTAAGGTTAAACAAGGGCCTACCATACTTTCATTTTCATTTATTTTTTTTCTTTAATGTTGGTACATGCTTTCTGAGTTAATAGAAGAAAACCAATCTAGAAAAAGCCTGATCATTAATCCAACTAAGATAATTAGTCTCCATGAATAAAATAATAATTATTATTCAACATGAGAACTCTGTTAGGAAATGCTAATCAGGAAGCAAATACTAGTAAATATTCTCAGCAGACAGATATTTTGATGGGTTCCCTGTGATTGTGTAAGCTCCGGAAATATAAAGTGCATTTTCTTGATTCATGAGGATTTTCATGTTTTAACACAAAGGGGTGAGGCTTGATATTTCTCCAAAGTTAAGGGTCTCTGAGTCCCCTCAGAATTCTGAGCAGTAAATCTATCACACGAAAGGAAAAACAAGCAATTTAGAAAAGCCATTATCATTATGCTGCATAAACGGATCAAAATAACTTATGCAGAGTTACCCAGTAGGTTGTACTGAAAATTGCAAGATGATCCATATTAAGCCAACCCTAGGATGCCTGCCTACCATTATGAAATTTTGTGATTTATATTAGCTATTAAGAAGAATTAGAAAATCTCCAGCTAGGGAAAAGCTGCCGCACAGCTAGAGGGGTCCCCTGGACCTCTTGAAGACTGAAGAGCTTATCTTGGAAGAGAAGTCCCTCATGCTCAACAGCTACTGACCACATTCTGTGATAACCTTCCAAATATTCTGCCATTCACGTTGGTTTCATGGCTAATTTACTAAATACGGGCTTTTCTAGGCATCCATGGTTTGAAGGACTGAGGAATTTGCTCTCAAATTCTCTGGTAAATGTTAAGTCTTTGTTGGTGAGTGACAACTAAGGAATCACTCAGATATCTGAGAGGCCAAGATAATGTGAGGGAAACAAAGATGTAATTTTTGGCCTCAGTAGAATTGCAAATGTTAAAGGGGAAAAGTGATGATATGAATTTCTTACAGACCCTGTTGCCATTTTCTTGACCCCAAGGAAATGCTCTTCAGAAAGCTCACTTGTTCTGATACTAAAACGTCTTCTTGTTGATCTTACAAAGCTGTGTTTTCTAACTCTTATGAATGCATTCTTATGACATATATAGCTCTGGCTCTTGGAATGAAATGGTTGGGTGACAATAATGCCATTGTTGTTCTAATGTATCAAAGAATCCCTTCATGAGAGAAGTCATTTTAATAAAACGATATGTCAAACGGAATAGGTCTATAAACCATACTGAAGTACTCTTTCATCAGGGCTTAATTTTAAGACCATTAGAAATCTTTCCATTGGAAAACATGGTTCCACATTCCTCAAGCAGAAAGAATATTAAAAGTCAGGTGTAAGACTAAAAGACATATGCGCAACATATGATGGGTTTTAGGGGGCCACAAAGGGCCACATTTTTCAATCTATGAAATGATGATTGACAGATACAAGTGTCATTTTCTATTTTTTCAAAAATGTTCAGAATTTTATATTTTTAAATATTTGCAGGTGTAAAAAGTTGTAAAAATAGTATAAATACTTATCATCTACCCTTCACTTATAGTCCTCCAAATTAAAATTCACATTTGTTTTCTCTTTCTCTAGATACATACATACGTAGATAAATAAATAGATAATAGATAGACGATAGATATTATTTTTTCTTAACTATTTTAGAATACATTGCAGATATTTGGCCCTTTTACCTTTAAATACCTCCATGTGAATTTCTTAACAACAAAAGACATTCTCGTATATACTGCAGTAGTTATCAAAATTAGAAAACTAACATTGATATAATAATATCATCAAATCTACAGACCTCACCAAAATCTCACCAATAATGTTTTTTTATATAGAAAAAGAAAAAAACAATATTTTTATATCAGGGTCTAATCCAAGGTCACACATTGTATTTTGTCATGTCTCTTTAGTCTTTCTAATCTGAGTTTCTCACTCTTTCTCTCATAAATGTTCTTGAAATATTTGAAGACTCCAGGCCATTTATTATTTTGTAGACTGTCTATCACTTTAAGTTTGTCTTATGTTTCCCCATGATTAGATTCAGTTATTCATTTTTGGTTAAAAAATAGCACAGAAATTATGTTGCAGCCTATTCTCCTTTTGGAAATATTTAATTTCCAAAACTTTTGTGACATGACATGCACCTAAATTTTTCCTACCTCATTGGCTATTCTATCCATCTTCTCTATTAGATCTCTAAATGTCAGAGAGCCCAGAGTGCTTTCTCTACCCTTCTCCCACCTCCTTCCTCTATTTCTCTCTGGGTGGTCTCATCCAATGTCACATTAATAGGTACCAACCATATTATGCTCTCTCTTCCCTACACTCCAACTCATACTTTTGGGGGGTGTCCAAGAAGCATCTAAAATTGTAACATGGCTGAAACCAACCTATTGATCCTTTTCCTCCCAGAGCTTCAGAGTTGAGACCTACATAATAAGAAATATGAATCCAGACAGAAATGAGTGGTGGGCTGAGATTAGTGGAATGCCCACAGAAGGACCTCCATCTCCATCTATTCATCTTTCTAAGAGTGTTAGAATCAGACAACTAAAGAACTAATCACCATAGAAGATCTAGTCTAATATTACCCAGTGTGATCAGCCCTTCTATGGGGCTGTGACACTATAGTTGTTAGAATTGTAATCATAAAGAATTTTACTTTATTAAAAATTGTTTCATGTATACCTACATAATAAGAAAGCCACAGTTTCATGTACAACTCCATATCACCTGTATTGCATGCTGTTTAAAAAATGAACATAATTCAAATTAGACTGCAAAACTACACAAAATTACAACACAGTTCACAATTATTGATACTAAATAAAGAAATGCAATGCAAAGCAAGCAAGCAGCCACTTAAAACATTTGTGTATTATTATGCTTCCTGCAACAATTGTGTTAGTTATCATGTTATAACTAATAGTGGCCTGCACAGTACCAGATTGTGTTACTGAATTAATCAATCAAATTATACATAATTTAGCTTAAGGGAGCACAAACTGTAGAAACAATATCTATAATTAACTTCTGCTCCAATGATCTTGCTGACAAAGAGATTGCTGTCTCACAAAGAGGCCATTTCATTTTTAACATACCCACTATTATTAATGACTTTTTCATATTAAATCAAGAGCTACCGCCACCTAATAATTTTTACCCATTGGCTCTACGTTCAGTTTTCTGGATCCACAAGAAGTCTTATTTCTCCTACACATGGCATGGTATGGAAATGTTCATGTTTCTTCTTAAAGCTTCATCTATCCTGGGGCCATTACAATCCTGATTGGTAAATACCTTCTCAATAAAAACGAAGACAAATAGGTAGACCTTGATGTTTTTGGATTGAACCGGAACAAACTTCAATGTTGATCCAGGCTGATGAGATTGATCCTCCTGCCTTCCAGTTTCTTCTTAGCATCCCAGCCTCATGGTGATAGATGCCAAATCCACATGTATTCTTGTATTTGTTGTGTAATCTTTTCCTACCCCTGACTGTAACTGAAGTCTTACCTTGGATGTCAATAGCAAAATTAGTTGATTTAGCTCCAAAGTCTCACTTGGTCTCTCTGTTAAGATTCCAAACCCAGTAGCTCTGACCACCTTGGAAGAAGCCATTGCAGCTTCTTTATGGCTATTGCATGGCCAATGGACCACTCCAATGTTCTCACCATCTCCATGAAATGCTTCCTATTCTTTAAGTTGGGAGGCAGCTTTATTTTCCAGAAAATATCAAAATCACACGTAATTGTTCTGCCGCTGAGTGAGCACAGTTGTTTGTTTATATGGTTGTTTAATCACTTTACTGAGGCATAATCGAGCTACAATATTTGAAAGTATACAATTTGATATGTTTAACATGCGTATATACCTGTAAAGCAATCATCACAATCAGGACATTGAACATATGCATCATCTCTGAAAATTAGCTTGCGCTCCTCTGTAGTTCCTCCTTTGCATCCTTTCTTGCCCCCCTACCCCAAATACTGAAGAAGCTATCGATCTGTTTTTCATAACTATAGATTTGTTTGCATTTCTAGAGTTTTATATAAGTGAAATCACAGAGTACATGCTCTCCTTTTGTGTGCCTTCTTCACTCAGCATAATTATTTGGAGGGTCATCCATACTGTGATGTGTATCACCATCTCATTTATTTTTGTTGGTGAATGGCATTCCATTAGATGGATGTACCAGTTTTTTAATCCATTCATCTAATAATAAACAACTGGGCTATCCCTAGATTTTGGAGATTACAAATACAGTGAGCAGGGTTCATTTCATCTATCTTAGGTAGATAGGCTTGTCAACAATTATGGTTCTCTTAGGTCTCCCAAGGACCAACTGATTCTTTTAAAGATTTATTTTAAATATACACTTTTATGAGAACTTTGAACAAGCTCCTCAAGGGCCTGTGCTTTTATGAAACATCAACTGCACAACATTTGGGCATATTAGGTGCCCATCTTTAAAACTAATTGTTCCTCGAGACGAATTTTCTGCCCTCTGAGAAAGTGTGAACTTTCTCTTCCCACAGGTTGGGAAACCACTTATCTCCTGTTAGAGAGCTTTAGGCTCAAATCTTGGAAAAATGCATTGTTGGTCATAGTAGGTCTATGATCCCATATTAAGGGCTCACAATAATATACCTTGATATTTCAGAATTCTCAAGGTGAACATTCTGCTTACATCACACCCGATTTTCTCTCTAAAAACAGAAGGATATCATGGAAGAAGAAATTTTCTAGTCATCTTCATTGTGTCACATTTCTGACTTGGAATGAAAATCCTTCCTTCGCTCTTCCTCACTTTCACCACACTTCTTCCCTTTTCTCCTCTTCATATTTCACATTCAAACCCTACTCGGACCAAACTTTTTGGACAACAAGCTGAAGAATGCTAAAAATCATCAATATTAATACGATAGGTATTTCAATTCTTCCAACATCAGTTCTGTTCTGCTGCAAACCTTCAAACTTGGACTGAATTCATGGGAATACAGGAAACACAGAAATCTTTCCTTACAAAGATATATATAATAGAGGCTGTCATCTCTGGGAATTGTGCCAGGTTATTTGAGAGCAGTTTCTGGGCTATCACGTGTTTGGAAATGTTCTCCACCAGGCAATTCCTCTCCTGTCAGATTACATGAGTGACTGCTATTGATACAACTCAGCCTCGGTTGAGGACACTGAGATCATGGAGCAGAGCTAATGGTTCACCTGGAAACCATTTCTCTGTGTGTTCAACAAAATTCTCTCCCCTTGTCTTTGACTTTCAAGCAAATTACCTTTCAACAGCAATAGGAAAAAGTACCCATCAAAAACAATTCAATTTCTTAAATTACGACCATTTAAGTTTATGGGACCATATTACAGCTATTCATTCCTCTTTCACATTGAAATTATTCAGTTCAAAAAAGGGCAGATAGTATCTTGGCTTTTGTTCAGTATCTTGGCTCACTCGAAAGACTTCATCCAGCCAGCAATTATTATATTTTTCCGTGTATAAGACACCCCAATGTATAAGATGCACCCCACTTTTCCAACCCAAAATTAAGAAATCAATATTTTAAAAGTTTTGCTGGTTTTCCTCTTAAGGCCTTCTTCTTTTTTGGCATCTTAAGCAGTTGTTCTTCTTGTTTTCTCCACTGTCTGATCATACACCCAGTGGGAGGAGGTCCAAATTGTTTCTCTGCAGCTCTATTTCCATGCTCTTTTGCGTAGCTGATTACATTGCTTGAATTTTGCAGAATAAGACAGTTGCTTATTGGTATTTGTCTTTTTATTTTTTGACATCTTTATGGGCTCAGAACACTCTGGTCCCTGTTGCATCTGTGCACTCTCCACCTCCACAACCAATTATGGCGTCAGCTGACGTCAGTAACAATAAGGCTCGTGATTGGAGGAAGCCTGTTTAACAAGATAAGGGCAGCTACCCATATGGCTCCCTCTTCAGCTGACTGCCATGTATAAGACACTCCTCAATTTTCAGTCTAACCATTTTAGAAAAAAATAGCATCTTATACATGGAAAAATACAATACCTCAAATCTGAAAAACAAATGCTCAAGCTCCCAAACTTGTATTCTCTCATTGAGGATGCCTCTCTGTCACTGTCAGTCAACCCTTCTCAATCTCATTTGTGCCAGTAAAAAAATATGATACTGCTAATAAAATGTTAAGCAATAACAGCCTGAGATACTCCCACAAAGGGCATTACACAGGAAGCCAAGGGGTGTTACATAAGAAGTTTTATGGTACTGTGCAAATGTAGCATCCATTTAAGTTCCAGAAGGCCCCCTGTACAAATAGAACTTTTATATCCTAGAACACCTCAGCATCTGGGATGATATATCCAGGAACCAGTCAAAGAATGAGAAACAACACATCCAGATTAGAGAAACAGCCCTGACCTGAGTTTAACACTTTAAGATACTTAAATCCCGCTCAAACTGGTTTAGTTGGGGATTACTTGTTTTTATAACTAGGAAGTCTAAGTGGACATGGATTGAAGGCACGGCTGGATTCAGGCACCCAAACAATGTTTTTGGCAACTTGCCTCTCTCCATCTCTCAGCTCTCTTTTTTTCTGCTGGCTTTATTCTCAGGTAGACTTTTCCCACCTGGTGGAGAGATGGCCATCATCTTGCTCTGAGTGTTTATCAGTGGACAATGAAGAGAATCTCTTTTCCAGGTTTAAAATAAAAATCCCATAGCAACTTATTGCCTCTCAGCAGCAAACCCAGCCTTCACTGTCTTCCTTGTGATATTGGGACATTTTTCCTTGCCAGCTAGAATGGCATCAGGCTTTGACAGTGGAAGGTACCTGAGGGACCCTGAAGAAGTAAAGGGCTTCTCTTCCTGGACGAAGCAGGCTTCGCTTTCTCTTGCTCCCACTGTTGGGCTGGCATGCAGCAAACTCAGTGGAGTGCAACACCCTCAGGTGGCTTTCCAGCAGTGAGATCCATAGAACAAATTCCTGTGGGCAGCTTTCAGGCAAGCGCTAGTGGTGACACAGGCCTTCCTCAGAGTAAGTTCCATAGGTACCATAGCTCACTTACTATCAGCTTTTGGTGACAGCTTCCCAGTGTTCCCACTGGGCTCCAAAAGCCACAGTCCCACTCTACTATAGCTTGATGATCAGTAAGTTCTACAGCAACTCCTAAAGGCAATTTCCTAGTGAAGTTCAGAGGCACCCCAACAGGTGGATCTCTGCTTGCTGGTCACATCCCACCAAGTTGGACTAGCTCTGGTCTGAGCAACTTAAGAAATATTTTCACCATCTACTGGCTACAATCATACCCTCCCCAATGAGGACTGAATCCTGGCTTTGAGGAGAATTTCCTTCCTTGGCTATGCTTCCTCAGCCCTAGGATATTCTTAAATTTTACTTTGATTCCATTTTAGTCAATACCCTATATATTGTTTAATAATATAGCAATCCTGTATAGGAAATTTTTTTCCCATTACTGTATAGATCTGTTTCCTGATTAGACCCTGACTGATATACCAGAGTTGGTGCTTAATTACTCAGATTGACCTTGCTTGGCCACAGATCCACTCCTAATCCAATATTTGTGACCAGTGAGTTCATTAACCAATCATGAGTCTTGTGTCCTCTCCTAGAGCCACAGGCTATAGTCAGAGACACCTACATAATATAGACTGAGAATAGGAAAGGGATGGTTTCCTAAAGATAAACTGTGAGAAACTGATTTGGTGGAGGTACAAACAGCACAGTCCGTATGAAAGAACATGAGAGAGAGACTTAATAATGAGAGTCCAGAAGCAAAAAGCAGACATTTCAACATATAACACAGCTGACAGAGTAATGTAGGCCTCACAAAGAAGAAGCTGGTCTTTCGTTAGTCTCCAGAAATAAGGTTCCTAGCATTTTCTGAGAGCTGAGAAATAAAAGACTGGGACCAAAACCATACATAATCTTGCTTAAAAAATAAAGAGGACATATTGGCTTACCTAAATTCAGAATTAGGGCAGAATTTAAGCAATACGTGATCCCTCAGCTCAACAGTATTGTCAAAGCTATATTTCCTGTCATCTTTTTGCTCTACTTTTCATAGTGTTGCCTTCATCGTGACCTTGGCTTCCTTCTCATTTCCCAAATGGCTGCCAGTAACTTTTGGGTTATTATGCTTCCTTGTCCAGAAAGAAACTGACAGCAATACTGACCCAGATTTCTCTACAAAAATACCAACACTCATTTTTGTTTAATTAGCTGAGTTCATAAGTTCATCTCTGAACCACTGACTGAGACCAGAAGAGAGGAAAACACTAATTGGTGTATAGGTCACATCTTCCGTGCCTAAAACCAAGAGCAGCATAATCTGCAATTATGGGACAGTATAGAATGCATGCTAGGAAGTCAACCAACAGATATACCCTACAGGAGTTAATTAACCACTTGTACCATTGAACCCTTATACCATCTAAAACAAATTTCTAACTAGCACTTACAAGTTATTATATTTGTCTTTACATCTAAAACTCATCTACTAGATTCTAGGTAGTATCCTTCAGTGGCAGAAACTAGTTCTTATTTATTATTTTTCCCCAACAAGTACAGTAGAAGATTAAGAAAAGTTTGAATGAATAGAACATAATCATTCTAAGATGTTTTAAAGTCCCCTACTATGACTGTATTGTTATTGATCTCCCCCTTAAAATCATCTAGAAGTTTTTGATATATTATGTGCTCCTATATTGGGTGCATATATGTTTACCAGGATTATCGCCTCTTGTGGGATCGATCCCTTTAGTGTTTTGTGGTGACCTTTGTTGTCTCTTTTGATGGCCTTCATTTTTTGAAGTTATTTTGTCATATATGAGCATTGCTACCCCAGCTTTTTTTCTTTTCCATTTGCATGGAAATTTTTTTTCCATCCCTTCACTCTCACCCTGTGTGAGTCTTTTGTTCTGAGGTGGGTCATATAGTTGGGTCATGTTTAGAACATCGAAATGGAAAAAATAGAAGCAGGGAAACTAGTACTGAGTCCATCGTCATTGTCTAAGCTGTTGATTACAAAGCTAATCTATGGCAAAGGCAGCAGAAATGAAGAACAACAAATGAAGTACAAGAGACCCTGAGAAATTTCAGAGGTATGATAGATAGGCCTTGGTGATTAACATAATGACTCAAGCAGAAGGAAAAGTTAAATTGATTCAA
This sequence comes from Myotis nattereri, assembly GCF_964212035.1. Taxonomy (NCBI): domain Eukaryota; kingdom Metazoa; phylum Chordata; class Mammalia; order Chiroptera; family Vespertilionidae; genus Myotis; species Myotis nattereri. Next base: position 47,935,200 of record NC_138089.1, read on the forward strand.
ATTTCTATCTTTGGGTGACTAGTAAATTGACCAAGATTAAAAAAAAAAAAAAGAGCAGACCTATGTGTAAGATAAGAGTTCACTATATAATTTATAGAACTGGGGATTTGTTCATGAATACTTGAAGAGGAAAAGAGATTTGTTTATAAATAGCCCCAATTTACTTTCCCAGCTTCCCTCAAATTTAGAGAGGTAGGTTATTTGTGAATAATTATTAACTCTGTGTATATTATACCAAAAGATATGGCTCTCATGCAACTAGTCCACATCATGACTTCTTCCACTTCTAATTGGCTTAGTGGATTTCTTCTTTTGATATCTATGTGGCCTACTGCATTTCCTAAGAGAGCTGGCTCTATCAGTAAGAGAATTCATAGTGATGTACACCAGCCAAATCCATTGAGCAGCCTGCAAGCTAGGGACTGGGAGTAGGGGAAAGAAGGATTTTGTTAGTTTGTTGATATGCTTTTATTGTTTTTTTAATTTTTAAAAGATGTTCTAAATTGATTTTTTCTTAGAGATAGAGGAAAGGAGAGGGATAGGAATATAAAAACATTGAGAGAGAAACATCATTGATCAACTGCCTCCTGTTCAACCCTTATTGGGGAGAGAGCTCACAACCAGGGACGTACCCTGACCAGGAATCAAACAAGCGAACTCTTGGTTCATGGGTTGATGCAATATTCTCACAAGGTAACAGGGAACAGAGTACCTGTTTCCTTTAGACAGGGCATGGTGTGTTCCAGTATACCACAATTTCTACCATTCCCTATTGTCTCTCTTACACTAACTTTACTACTTATCATCAACCTTGCTCTGGTTTTCTTATATCAAACACCTCTCTCATTTACACTACCTCCCTGACTTTTATGGCATTTGAGTAGTCAGTCTGTTCCATAGCTTTACAAAAGTCAGTGGGAAAGGGGTGATTCAATGCATAATTTTAAGCTTATAGTGGGAGTGGGGATTTAAACTCAGGGTGAGGATCGAGTGGATGGAGGGGTGAGAGTAATTCCTCTTGCTTTGAGATGCTTAGCCACATAGATATTCCATAATGTGCTTTACATTTTATGATGAACATTTCCTCAATCTGTGAATAATGATAACATTGTAAATATCACCACTCATGTCGTAAAAACGCTGACATGCATGGGATCTTTCATGAATGTTTAAATGAAAAACCCTGAATGTTTTTATAGCAGGGACATGTCCAGAAACATCAACTGTGCTTGTACTTTGGAACTGAATCTTAAATGATTTCATGGACCAATGGCATCTGAAGAAGAAGTCAGCTACAGAGAAGGTGACAGAAAACATTTGCTGCTGGGATAACCATAGCTATTAAATGCCTCAGTCATGGTGTGCTTTTCCTAGTCTTTGTTTATGTAACTTGGTGATTTGTTGGCTCAAGAATTTTAGGATTTGTCGTCCTAGGAAAAGATGACGTACAGGAAATAATCCTTTGCAACTAACTTTAAAACATCTGGGCTCATGGAGTGTGAATAAATGAAAGCTGTTCAAAATCCAGAGAGAGAATTGGAGGTAGGGGTAGAGAGAAAAAGAGGGGAGTAAAGGAAGAGGGGAAGGGAAGGACAGAAGGGAAGGGAAGGGAAGGGAAGGGAAGGGAAGGGAAGGGAAATGAGAAGGGGAGGGGAGGGGAGGGGAGGGGAAGGGAGGGGAGGGGAGGGGAGGGGAGGGGAAGGGAGGGGAGGGGAGGGGAAGGGAGGAGAGAGGAGAGGAAGGGAGAGGAGGGGAGAGGAGGGGAGAGGAGAGGAGAGGAGAGGAGAGGAGGGGAGAGGAGAGGAGAGGAGGGGAGGGGAGAGGAGGGGAGGGGAGAGGAGGGGAGAGGAGGGGAGGAGAGAGGGAAGAGGAAAAATTCAAGTAGCCAAAAGTTTCAGCTTCCTTTTCCTAAAGAATGCAATCAGAAAGGGGAATAAAAAGGGTGGCGAATAAGAGAAATATGGACAAGGAAGAGAAAACAACTAGCTAGTGGAACTGATATGAGTGTTGTCTTTCCTTTCCTCTTCTCCCTTCAGAGGCTTAAAAAAGTAGAAAAGTGAAGAAATCAAAACCACAGAGCAGTTACAAGATTCTCTAATGGAATATGTTGTCTTACATCAGCCTACAATACTGCGGAAATGTGAAAGGATTCATCCTTTACTTGTAATTGTCCCCATAGTGAAAGCTAGCAATAGATAAATTTGATCTTTATTTTTAACTACTCTCCCTCCCCCACATGCCAGGACATAAAGCCTTTTATCCTCAGGAATTGGGACTTTAAACTGACCCACAGAGCTGTGGTGGATTTTATTAATGAACAAATAAAAAGAAATGGAGGATATATAGGGAAACCTAATTACAGTCCTGGGTCCAAGCTGCTTTCCCCTCTACCATAAATAAAGTTGATATTCTGTTGTCCATCTAATTAATTCATTTATCTGAACTCAGAAATGCAAGAGAGGATGTTATATATTGTTTCATAAAACCCCCAATTAGTGAATCAACTGGGAACCTTGATAGATAGTTGTAAGCACCGATATTCAGAGACTGAAATAATCCATGGAATCCATGGAGACATGAAGGTTATTGGTTCAATCAGGGCAGGGAGATTAGGCTTCACGCTTCAGTGTTTCATAAACTCAGGCCTCTCTGGCTTTTGATCTTGGTAATTTGTAGCAGCTTCTGTGGTGATTATGCAGCTCCTTTTTAACAGGCATGGACTGTGGGGGCCTCTGCAAATCACCTTGAACTGTTTTCATGGGTACAGATTGGTGCTAGCAGGAATTATATCAACATTCAGTTCTCCAAATGCACAAATATTTCATAAGGACCTACTAAGTGCCTGGCACTACTCTAAACTCTCCAAGTACATCAGTGAACAAAAGGTAAATAATTATAAAGGGGTTAGGAGTTCCAGAGTTTGAAGGAAGGTTTCCCATGTAAAATGTCTTGGTCAGGCTGGGCCACATTGAAGAGATTATATTAGAGCAAAGGCTTGAAGGAGGTGATGGCTTGAGTCATGCAGCTATAAGGAAGAGGGCTAAAAGAGCATTCCAGGCATAAGGTAAGGCTTTAAAAAAAAAGGTATGGCAAGAAGGTTGGTGATGCTGAGACACAGGGAGCAAAAAGAAGAGTATTGGAGAGGTGAGGAAGGCATGAGGGAGAAAAATAATGTAGGGACTTGTTACAATTGTGTAGATCTGCTGGAGTGAGGTGGAACATCATCCCAGGGGTTCATAATTTGAGTTATGTTTGTAAAAAAAATCTTTGCATCTATTGTCTAAATTAGAATAAAGGGGCAGGGGTAGAAGTAGGGAGACCAGTCAGAAGGCTGTTGCATTTATTACAGATGAGCATTTTGGTAACTTAGACCAAGGTTATCAAAATGGAGATAATAAAGGGGATATGTTTTAAATGAACATCAACCAGACTTCCTGATCAGTAGGATTATACTCACGGGAGAAAAGAGAGTTAAGGATGACTCTGAAGTTTTTAACCTGGGAAACTAGAAGAATGGACTTACTTACCTCTTTATGAAGTGTAATAATAGATTTGGGGAGGAAGATCAGTAGTTTTAAATGTGTTAAGTTTGAGAAGTTTATTAGAAATCTAAGTTGGAGCTGTTATCAGAGGGCCGCTATGAACATTTTGGTGTCTGTCTTTAGTGAGCATATGTTTGCATGTCTGTGGGTACACACCTAGCAGAGGAATTGCTGGGTCAAAGGGTATGTTTACATGCAGCTTTGGTGGCTACTGACAGATGGTTTTCCAAAGTGACTATACCAATGAAGGACTAGACATTTCGTGTTGAAACAAGACAGGATTCCTGAGGAGATCCTGTGGCAGAGGTCTTGGACCTTACAAGGCCTCTAGGGCGGTAGGTTTCAGAATCATGAATAGTAGCTTCACTTCAGGAATGTGTTGAAATGGATTCCCAGTGAAAGCAAAGGGAGGGGTGAGGAGGAAACCACCCTTGAGAGGCAGAGTTCAGAGAGGAAGGAAACTGATTCCATAGCAAGAAGCAGTGATGGGAGACATGTGGACGAGGGCTGAGATGCCTCCTTACTTGAAGAGGCAGTTCCGCAACCAGAGAAAGACTTCATTCATCATTGGAGAAGCACTGGACTCAATGGAAGTTAGACAATCCCTAGATTCAAGTTAGTCACATTGCATTTCAGAACCGCAATCTCTCCATTTGTGGAGTAAGGAAAATAGTATCATGAAGGTTATACTACATGTAAATCTCCTGTTTCATCATTGGTGTTCAATAAATGTTATCAATTGTCATACATGTCTAATAGGAAAAAAATGCAAGGATGAAATCAGAGTCTTCTTCTTTCATGCATTTCCCTTGGATGGCCATTTATATTTCTTCTGTCTAATAAAGTGCGAAAAATCCCCACTTAAAAAACTAATAGACTACCTGTTCTGTTTAAGTCACTGGTTATGAAGACTGAAATAATTGGCTGCCTTACTCTTCCCTCCTCATTGACCCAGAAATAAAATGCCTTGATTCTCAGCCCCAGTGGATTCCCAAATATCACTCAAACAAAACCAAGGACAAAGATGTGAAATGCCAAACCAAGAAAGTTTGGAAATCTTGCTTTCAGAATCATTGCAAATAACTTAATAACTGGTCAAGTGACTTCCCACACATGCATCAAGTATGTTCAGATCTTGGAAGTGATTATTCCAAAACTAGTAAGATCCTTGGCTTCTTTTGCTTCAATGTTTAAGCAACCCCAGATTTCTAGCAGAAGGTTTACTAAAGAGATACAAATTGATGTCATTTAGATTGGTCAATTGTGCAATTATGCTTACATACTAGCAGTTTATATGAAAAGAGTACAGAAAAAGTGTGATGCAAGGATTTCCTTAAATAAGATTCAGAATTGTGGAAGGTATAATATATCTGACTAAGGTCATGCTTTATTATATCTTTAAATAGAAGCTCTTAATATACAATGTACTCTCACATGTTGAGTTTTATTTCACTTAATACTAACAATGGTATTATCATGGAATTGTTATTAGTGCCATCTTACAGATAAAGAATTGATCCAAGGAAGAAGGACATGCATGTCATTTAATAAATGGCAGATCCTGTATTTAAGCTCACATAAAGATAAAACATGTGTGCCTGCTAAGAATCAGGAGCCTCACATAGAATATTTATTCCTCGAGTCAATCATGCAAGAAAGTTGACATGGACTTTACTTACTGTGAAGAAGCCCTTAGGTAAAGGTGTCATTCAATGGATGGACACTGGAGTGTCCCACCTAATCAAAGAAAATGTGAAGAAGCTAAAGGTATCCAAAGTAGGAACAGAGTTGGGCCCCATGGAAAGCTAAGTTTAGGGGCCTGAATGTTGCCAAGACTTTCCCCAGCTCATTTCTTCTTCTTACTGTGATGGTTTCATTTTCTGTCACTGAAGTCCTCCTACTTCCTCTACATGATGGATGTCAGAGTCCTGTGAGTCTCCATACCCCAGCTTCACCACTAAAAGTGAGAAGCGTTTTTCTTTCTCATATCCTGCTTAAAATTCCAGGTGAATTACCTATTTGCTCAATTTAGCATAGGTGTTCACTTTATAATTAAGTGGGGTCACTGGGACAGGACCATATAAGAACATGGAGACTTACTTTCTAACCACATCACTGGAATGAGTAAAAGAATAATAGACAAAAAAGGGTAGTGGTGTTTTATTCTGAGAAGAAGGGGAGAATGCTAGGTATACAAAACAATAGCTATTCACCTCAAGACTGAAGCATATTAGTCTGAACTTGTACCTTATAGACTATCAGACTCATGAATCACTCTCCCCATGTTTTTTAAAAAAACATATATTTATTGATTTCATAGGAAGGAAGAGGGAGAGATAGAAACATCAATTCAAACCTAATCTGACTGTCTACGGAACCCACACACAATCCCTAAAGTTTCTCAATGAGAATGAAGAGCAAAAAAATCACTGGACAGAAAAGGGCAGGGAAACTGGTTTTCTAGGCTGTTCTGAGGCTGCCGTGCAGTAGTCAAGCTACAAGGGTTCATGGGCCCTGCTGCTAGCCAACTGTGGGATCTTGCACAGCTGCCTGAGGTTCCTTTGGCTATTTCCTCAGTATCAAGAGAATAGACCGGACAAGTGCAAACATTCCTAGAATCTGTCATACCATATGGTCAATGGCATCCAAAGACACAGGTGGATGACCTGGATTACTCTCCTGTTCCCAGTATACAGTCCCTAGAGCAGTGATGGCGAACCTTTTGAGCTCAGCGTGTCAGCATTTTGAAAAACCCTAACTTAACTCTGGTGCCGTGTCACATATAGAAATTTTTTGATATTCGCAACCATAGTAAAACAAAGATTTACATTTTTGATATTTATTTTATATATATTTAAATACCATTTAACAAAGAAAAATCAACCAAAAAAAATGAGTTCGCGTGTCACCTCTGACACGTGTGTCATAGGTTCGCCATCACTGCCCTAGATGAATCAAAGATGATGGCTTGAGATTCTTGCCTGCTTGCCTCGCCAGCTACATGTAGCGATCCTCATGGGAGTGGTTAGAGAATCTATTCTCTGGGCATGTGTGTGCTCAGTTGCTCAGCCCCACCGTGATAAAATCATGAATTAGGGTTACTGGATCTCAACAAATAGGGTGCAACAGGGAACATCTATCCAGGCAAGAAATCAACCACTGTGGGTTTTTGTTTGTTTGTTTAATCCTCAACCAAAATTATGTTGTTTTTTTTTTCAATTGATTTTTAGAAAGAGAGGACGGGGGAGTGAGAGAGAAACATTGATCCATTGCCTCCCGCATGCACCCCAACCAGGGACTGAACCTACAACCTTTTGGTGTATGGGACGATGCTCCAACCAACTGAGCCACCTGGCCAGGGTTGTTTGTCTTTTTCAAATCATTCAGATTCCTTCACCCTTTTATCACAACTCATGTACTCATCCACCTATTCCCAACTCAGATAAGTCAATATGTCTTGTCTTCCCATCCAAAGCCCTATCTGACTTTTGATTCAAATGCCACCCCCTTCTAGCCAGGGCAGTGAGGCTGCCTGTGGAAAGACAATTTTGATGAATTGTCCGCTGCTGAATAAAATGCATGTGCTCTGTTTGTGAAGCTAATTAACTGAATGTTCTCAATCCAAAGATAGTGCTAACAATTATTTTTCTTTCCGAAAGGACTGAGGAATTGAATAGGACACCCCTTCTTCAACAGTAGGTCCCTGCTCCACATGTCACCGAGAAGTCCCAGCAAATGCTCTGAAGGTGCTGAATACGAATATATTTTTCAAATTGCTTTTTAGCTCTATAATTACAAGGATCTAAAAACCTTGATTTGACTTTTCAATAACCTGTGGCGAAAACCCATTGCCGGCTGATGCAAAGCAATTTCCACTATGCCTGTGGGACTGCATGGATTGTAAGGGGACAGAAGGATAGGAAAGCAATATTTCTTTTTCTCTCTTCTCCAGTGCTCTAGTTTGTCACTCATTTTCATTTCCTATTTTTAAATGCTAGCTAGTGAGCAACCAATTCCACATGCAGGAATTGTTTTCTGATTTCAAAGCCCTGCAAGGCCACATTCAAATAGGAACGGTGACTTATCTCAGTTACACTCTGGAGAGCATGGAAATGCAAGAGATTTTTGTTTTCCTCATTGCATGTGCATTATTCATGGTTCTCTGCTATTTCAATGAATTATAAGGGAAGGCAATGTGTTGATTCTATCTTTCACCATTACTCAAATGTCACATAGGCCTTTAATTTTGTTTCTTTTCTGATTCTCTTTGTGTGGGGTTTGTTTTTGCTACTCTTATTTTTTGTTTGTTGGATTGTTTCCTTTTTTTTCCCTTTCAATCTCGTATTCATTAAGTGGGTGTTTTTTCCCCTAAGTAATCAACCACCCAATGTTTGTATTTATCTAAAAATAACTCAGACCCCTCCATATGTGCTTAGTCTACCAAGAGTTGACTTTAAGAAACAGCACATGTACTGACTGCACTTTGTCTTGAAATTCAAAATACTGATAGCTAACAATGGAGCCCACCGGATCTGCAGGGAGAGAAAAGCTTTTGTGTCTGTCCTCATTTTTTCTCATCCAGTGTTGTGACACTTGACTACCTTAAGGCTCTCTGGAGTGCAATCCGGAAGCTTAGGAGACATTTCTTATGAGCCCAAGTGGGGCTCTGAATTCAACCCAACCCAGCTTAAGCCACAAAGAACCTCAATCTCTGGCAGCTGTGGGTTTCCCCGGCTTATTACTTAGGGGTTGTGAGCAATCACCCAGATATGCTATCCCCAGACCTGGGCGGATCCAAAAACAAAAGAAGTGAATCACAGGGCTGTCCTTCTGCATGCATGCCACAAGCCCAAAACTTTCCCAAAGCATTGCCATCGTACACTTTTATTCTCAGGAAATGGTGATATGAACCAGAGATTCCATGAACATCACATAAGAGAAGACAAAGGCAAGGGTAAGTTTGGGGATGCTCAACACAGCAGCATTCACAGAAGGTGAAAATGGTCACATCTGATAATGTCATAAGTTCTTACCATGGTCCATTCCAGGGCACCCTGATGGCTATCTACCCGAAGTGATGCCAAAGGCCTGGGAAGGTTCGAACATGCAGCAAAATTGAAAAGAAAAGAAAGGGAAAGAAAAAGAGAGAACAACCCTACCCATGCACCCTGGTATTAATTCAAGACTTCTAAAATTGCACTAATGAGAATGTACTCTCAGCCTCCTTGGGGAGGTGGGCCACTTGTGGAAGTTGTCAGTGACTGATGTCCCCAGTTAGAATCAGTGATAAAAGATTTCTGGAGGGAGCAAAGCCTGGGCTGGTGTGAGGCAAGCCAAGTGCTCAGGGAGTAACATTTAAGGTGACTCTCTCAGGTGCTCTCCAGGAAGAAAGAATAAAAGAGTCCAAAACAGTGCATTTTAGAAAATGAGTTAGGACACCAGGTGACAAGGGAAGATGAGAAAAATGAAGTGATTTATCCAAAGCGTGCAGCAAATTGAAAGGATGGATGGTGGAAAATACAGATCTGACTTCCAGTCTGCCATGCTTCAGTTGCTTGTTTTTAAATTCCTTTCAATCCAAGATTTTAGTTTTATGCTGGCTATTCCACTAGTGTTTTATGAACTCTGCCTTTTTTCTACATTTTGAGGTAGGTGAAATAACTACGGCTTTGATGCGGGACAGAATGGATTTCAGTTTTACCACTTACAAATTTATGGGGCTTTGAAGAAAATGATTTACCATTCTTTTTTAAATTTCTTTTTATTTTAGAGAGAGGAAGAGAGAGAGAGATAGAGAGAGAGAGAAACATCAATGATGAGAGAGAATCATCACTCAGCTGTCTTCTGCACACCCCCTCCTAGGGATCGAGCCTGCAACCCAGGTATGTGCCCTGACCAGGAATCCAACAGGTGACCTCTTGTTCATGGGTCACCGCTCAACCACTGAGCTACACCAACCAGGCTAGAAATAATTTACCATTCTTGAATCATAGTTCCTCATCTGTAAAATGGGGCTGTTGCTAGAATTAAATGAGGTGATTTATATGGGTTTGCTCAGCAAAGTGTATTGAGTGCCTATTTATACCAGGTCCTGTGCTATGGATAAAATAGTGAGCAAAACCAACAGGGCCCTAGTGTTTAGTCTAGTGAAGAAAACATAAGTAAACAAGATCTTGGGACTAGATTAGACATTAATGGACACCTACTCCAATACTGGTTTTTAAAGAGGTGAACTGGATGCTAACAATTAGGGGCTCACTCTTTCTTAATAATAGGAAAGAAGTGGTTGGTATAGGGATTATATTTTCTTTATTTTTCTTTATTCACAGGTTTCATTTTTCCCCAGGGGATTACTTTAATGTTAAACCTCACCACGCAGACATTAGAGCTTATTGAATGGATAATACAAATTTTATAAATTCCCTCACACAAAAGACTACAGTGAGTCATGCTTTCAAAAGTGCCTGAAGATGGATTTATGCCACATGACAGCCATAATGGTTCATTTGCAGCAGTTACACAGTCTGTTGGGTAAATAATACAAGTTGTATAAATCACATCGATGCTGTGTTTACATAATAGACCATAACTTCTCCAGAGGAGTTCAAACAATCTGATACAAGAACATTTTATAAATGATGTAAATAGAGAGCAAGTTTAAGTTACAAGTGAAACAGCCCCAAAGGAAGAAGGCAGGTTTGTCAGGAAGGCCTGAAGGAGATAAAATGAATAAAATATGTGCCTCTGGTAAAAGTTTATATTAGGTAAGTCTCCTGGCTTGCAAACAACTGAAGTCAATTTAAACTCCTCACTTTAAAAAAGAAAGTGGGGGCAGCAGGAGGTGGGGGAGTAGGACTGCCTCCTAAAAAGAGGTGCTTCATTGAACCTACAAGTCATAATGCAGCATGGTCTTAAGGAGGAATGGAAATTAGGAGAGGGAATGCTGCAAACAAACAAAAAACACAGAAAGTGGCCCATTCCTTTTGTCCTCTCAAAACTTAATTCTACTCTCTTCACAAACTGGCCTTCTCAACTTAGCCATATGGCCTCATAACTTCTGAGTTTCCCTGTTACTGTTCCAGCCACATGTAAAAATAGATTCTCAGCTTTCAGGCCTCAGGTCCAATTTCCTAGGAGGAAGATTCTGATTGGTTCACTTTAAGTCAGATATCCAACTCCTAGTTTTCTTTACCCAACCCCTGCCCCCAGTAAGCTATGGGAAAGGGCTGGGAACATACAGTACAATCATGGGTGATTGGGAACATGCCTGTATGTAAAGAGGTTGTTCTCTGAGAGGAGAATGGCTTGGAGAGAAAGCCAAATAATTGTCCACCAGAAGTGCTCCAACTTTGATAGGACCCAGAGACAGAGAAATATACTGTGAATAGATGCAGGAGAGATTGAGCTGCTGCAAAGACATTCCATTCCCTTCTACATCCAGGAGGGAGAAAGGCTAAGAAAACGACTCAGGATAATTGCCTATGTTATGATGACTCAATTTACCACATACTTTTAAAAATTCTAATGGAGTATCCACATCTTTGCAGAATGGATTGCAAAACAAACAAAAACAGAAAAACAAACCAAAAAATCCCCAAAATGCAAAACATCAGGACAGTTTGGTTTTTCTTGGTGTTTCCCTTCATGCCACATACCATAAAAAGAACTCAATAAGTGTTTGCAAGTTTCCCTACTTTAAATAGGATCCAGAGTGGAACCTATGAATAGACAAGGAACTTGAGAACTATTATGGGATAAATATGGGGATATTGTTGCAAATCAAAATTAAGCTCATTATTTATCAAATTAATTAGCAGAAACCAAAGTGTCTCAGTACACTGTGGCTTTGACTAGTTCCCATTTTGCCAGGAAACATTATTGCAGATGATTTTCATCCTCCTAACATTAGCATAGCTCTTTGAATTTATAGCACATGCTTGTCACCATCCTCCAATCTCAATGATGATCCTCACTCTTGGGATGCGCAGAACCACTATTCTCCTTTGCTAGAAGGGTCTCACAACCCAGATTAAAAACTTATTTGTCAGCTTACTAGACACTTTATTTGCCTTATGAAATCATCCAAAATACAAGTAAATGGACTAGCAGGCATTTGTGGAGTGTTCAGGAGACCGGGAGACTTCTGCTTCCTTCCCTACCATCACAGACACAATTCAGTGTCAAAATTTGTCATTATGTTTTCCTACAAGTTTGTTGTTGTTGTTGTTTCCTTTTTCAAAAAATATGAGAAAGTTGAAGGAAGAAAACAAAACACTACTCATAATTCCACCAATGAGAGATAATCAAGGTTAACATTTTAGTGTATTTTCTTTCATTTACATTTATTGGTAAACTTATTGTAGTTGAGCCCATACTGTATCTGCAATAGTATACACTGCTTTTATCCAAGTGTTAAATGTCTTCATAAATAACTGAAAAGCTACACCATACTATTCTTGGGCATTTTCCATCATTCTCCTAACTACATTCTTATTTTTTGTATTTATGTTACTTGCAATTGTTTTTATATATATTACCAAGTTATCCTTTAGATAGATACCAATTAATTTCCCACAGGCTCGTGTAAATATTACCAGGAAAACTCCTTCTGAAAATAAGTACTGTATTGAGTATTGGTTACAAATTTATTTAATCTGCCCTTCTTTAAATGTTATATTGCATGTTTTTATTAGCCATCTCATTGTTTCTTTTTTTAAAAAATATATTTTATTGATTTTTTACAGTGAGGAAGGGAAAGGGATAGAGATCCAGAAACATCGATGAGAGAGAAACATCGATCAGCTACCTTTTGCACACACCCCACCAGGGATGTGCCCACAACCAAGGCACATGCCCTCGACCGGAATCGAACCCAGGACCCTTCAGTCCTCAGGCCGACGCTCTATCCACTGAGCCAAACCGGTCAGGGCCTCATTGTTTCTTATACTAATTATATCTATATATAATTCATCTATTTAACCATTTATTTGTTTTTCATTCACTATTTGTTTTAGTTGCTTACATAGGCTGCCATTATTAATAAATGAGTTTTCAAGTTTGACTTCAGCCTCTTAAATTTAAGAATTTTTTTTACCTAAGAAATATTTGGGCATTTATAAAATCAAATCCATCAATATTCATCTTTGTAATTTTTCCATTTATTCTAAGCACACAAAGTCCTTGATCTGCAAAAATATTTTTTAATTTTATATTTTACTCTGGCTTTACTATACCTTCATTTTTTTACATTAAACAATTCAATATATGTGGTGTACAGAGAATTCAAATTCATTTTCTTTTCTTAATAGCAAGCCAAGTTTCCTTATTAAATTAGCCTGCTCCAAAGTTTGTTCTTTGGAACAATTCAATTTATAAGTTTCTTACTTTAAAAAAAAAGAAGAAAATCTTAGAATTCTATGGTTAAATCATTCAGCAAAACACTGCACACTATTTCTCCTTCTTACCTCATAATGCATAAATGCTTTTGAGCATATTAAAGACTGTGAGTGGTTCTTCAATAAAAGGAGCCTGTTTAACTGTTTAATCTTGCATTTTTTTTAAACTCTTCTGTACCATTTTTAAGGCATTCCTCCACAAAAGAAACAATACAAAATTGATCTTTCACTGAAAAATACACATACTTTGTTTGGAGGGTTAATTCTAGATGGAGAAGGATGGACATTGCAGGCAACATTTCGTCAACACTTACTCCACACGAGGCACATAAAACATCATCTGAGTTCAGGGAAACTTTATAAAAAAGTAGCTACTTTCCATGTGTCTATTTTAAAGAAGGCATTTTAGACTTGGGAAACTTAAATGCCTTGTCCAAAGTGACTCAGTAATAAATGCTACCATTTGAACCCCAGTCAGAATGTGTCCAAGGCTGACATCTATCCCTCTGAATAACTTCTCTCCCTTTGTAAAAACGAGGGCATGTGAACTTCTTAAGGAAGGAATATAGTCTTCCCTTTAACTGCTCCAGTCATGAATTGTCTCCTAAGCCACATTCACACAAAATCATGTGATTATTCAAAGTCCTCTCATTTCCAAATAGTAATTCCTGCCCATCCTCCACTTTTCCAGATATAGAGGTGGGACAAGAACAGGCCTCACAGTGGATTGCTGAGACAGTGCATTCTGAGTTAATCATTATCAACTGGCCCACCTCACTACGGATTAAATCACTAGATAAAGTAAGCCATGTGCAGAGAAAGAAAAAGGCCACGTGAAACTCCGGAGCCAGGCAGACACTGTGCCTGTACGTAATTTCTAGGTCTCTGCTGTATTTGACAGATGAACTGCAAGTTCAGTGATTAATTCAGCAACTTATCCAACCTGGGAAGCAAAGAGGAAGATTCAAGATGGGAAATAAGTTTAAGGAAGAGGAGAGGACATTGATAAGAGATTAAAACTGTGGTCGATCTATTTCACTGCATCGTAAACTTTTGATTGGGTTAGACGATGGCTGTTTTTTAATTCATGTTTTTAACAATGCACCAAGTTCAATGCCAGGCACTTAACAGGTGCCCAACAGAAAATTAAAAACAGGTGAAAAATATTACTTGGATCAATAGTTAAGGGGGTATATATACATATATTAATAAAAGAACTTAAAACATTTTCCTCTCTAGGTAGACAAACTGGATCATCAAACCCAGATAGATTTTCCAGTATCTTACAAAGAATGATGTGGCAGAGCTTTGGGAATAAGCCACTTTTTATGTTCTATCCCCTAAATATGAATAAAAGATCGGAAAATAGTCCCTTTACATGGATTTTTAGTTCTACAAGAGACTCCAAAGTGTACAGAGTTGGTTCTCACTAGCAGTAGGGGCCAGGTGGTGGAGAAAGTTTTGTGGGGAAGCTTGGCCCTTTCGTGCCTTCTCCAATTGGAGTGACCACCCACTCATTGGACGACTGTTTTGACCCATTTGTGTTTCAGACAGAGGGACTTTCTAATGTCTTAAAATAAAGCTGTTGTCGCAGGGGATTTCTTGCCCTTAGTCCACAGTTCTTTCGTCTTCCTCTCTTGCAGCAGCTGAGAAGTCTCTTAACTTCCCTGGCACTTAGTATGAAGAAGTTTTCTTGAGGACCCAGGGACTGCTAGAAGGTGGCATCTTTCATGTTAAAGAGTAGAGACTTTGTCATCAGAAGGAGCTGAGCTGAAAGTTCAGTCCCACAGCTTACTAGCTACGTGACCTTGAGCGCCACTTACCTATGATTGAAGCCTCATTTCATCAGGTGTAAAATGAGAGTAATAAAGGTACCTACCTATGCCCTCCTGCGCTGCTTAAGGATGCTTTGGGCGACGACGGATTCCAGGTGTGATGGTGTGCCCATAAGATTATAATGCATTCTGAGCAAAAACATTGTTCGCGATGTTGAAAGAAAAGGCTGCAATGACAAAAAATGTTGAATTAACTACAAGCTCCGGTGGAGACTCAGCATGCAGTCCACATCCACCTCCAGGGTTCCCTGGGCCTAGATTTGGTAAGAAAGGACAAGGAGTGAGATGAAGAGGACGGGAGTCCAGGGGCGGGGCACCTGCCATGGTATGTGCAGGAATACACATACATATGCACATACATGCACGCACATGCACACACACACATACACGCATGCGCACTTGCACTCATGCGCACAAACTTACCTCCCTCCATTTTTCTTTTCTCCTCTCAAACTCCTCCCCCCTCTTTCTTTTCCCCCTCTCCTTTTATTTCTCATCTTAAGCTATATCTCTCTGTGTCTCTGATCACTTCTCTTTCTTTCTCTCCCATTCCCTTTTTCCTTCTCTCCCTTCCTCCCTCCCTCCTCCTGATGTCTACTACCACTCTGAAATAGCTAACTTGGCAGCCCTCCCCATGTCCCCACAAAGGAAAGGCAAACACACACTTCATCTTTTAAACTGTATCATTACTGTAACTTTTCTATGTTTAGATACACAAATACTCACTATTATGTTACAATTGCCTACAGTATTCAGTACAGTAACATGCCATACAGGCTTGCTAGGAGCAATAGGCCATACCATGCAGCCTAGGTGTGTAACAGGTTGTGCCATCTGGGTTTGTGTAAGTGCACTCTGTGATGTTTACACAAGACCGGAATCACCTAAGGACACATTTCTCAGACTGTGTCCCCTGTCATTAGGTGACACATGATTGTAATGTTAATGGAACTCCGTTCTCTTCTTCTTATAAGAACATTAATCATCATAGGGCTCCATTCTCATGACCTCATCTTCTCAATATTTGAGATCCATTTAGTTAGCAAATACTATTCTTATAGAAAAGAGAAAGATAATCATGATTATAGAAGCTAACAGAAATGTTTTTCTCATATGTGAATAGTAGCCTTAATAAACTACAAGAGTCTAGACCTGTTACCTAATTATCAGTGGAGAGAAAGCATGCAGATCAAATATTTTAAAATCATAATCGTAACCTGACTAAAATCTTAATCAGAAATCATTAAGGTAGAATTTTTTTAAAAAAAATGTTTTTAGGAAGTCATTAAGGTAGATACCGCCAAATATCATTCACATTCAATCATTTCTTTCCCAGCCTTGTTAATGGAGTTGAAATATATTATTTACAGTTAGGTAACATGGGAAACATTAACATAAAAGACCTGGATTCTTGCTCAAGTCTAGTTTAAATTGATCTTAGAGAAGTCAGTTAACCCCAGCAGGCCATGAGGCACATATGGAAGCTTCCGGCACTGACAGTGAGTAAGTAAGGTCCAGAAGGTTTGGGCCCTGCCTGCCTTTCTAATCTCAGCCAGTTCCGCCCTTCCTAACCTCCCTACTCCTCCCCTACACTCGGCCAGTGATTTTCAACATTTTTCATCTTATGGCACATATAAACTAATTACTAAAATTCTGTGGCACAAGCAAAAATATATTTTTTGCTGATCTGACAAAAAAAAGGTATAACTTTGATTCATCTACACTGATGGCTATTGTGCTGGCTGTTGTCTTTTTTTTTTTTTTTTTTTTTACAATCTAAAGGAAAAGAGGTCAGTGCCCCTGACTAAGTAGTCAGGTCTTGCATGTTTTAAAAATTCTTGCGGCACACCAGCACATCGGTTGAACATTTCTTCTCTAGGCACTTGGGGTCTCTTGCTGTTACTCAAATATTCTGAACTCATTTCTGCCTCAGGGCCTTTGTACTTATTTTCTCTCTGCCTGGAAGTCTCTTTCCCTAGAGACTGAGAGAAAGGAGTCATATACTTCGTTTAGCTCTCTCCTTCAATGTAACTTCCTCCGTGTGGTCTTTCCCGGCTCCTGAGCTACTGCAGCACCTGACACCCACTGTCTCCTTTCCCTGCTTTATTTTCTACATCAACATCTACTGATATCAAAATTACCTGTTCATTTAACTGTTAATTTCCTTCCCTCCCTAATGTCCCCATCTCCCCTGATAGTCATGAGGACAAACTGTGTCTGTCTGATCCACTGCTCTAACAGAGCCTAAAATATTGTAGTTGCTTCACAATCATTTCTTGGATGAACGTTGAATAATTAGTATATGTCTCTGGAAATAAATCTTTAGGGGCCTTATCCTTGAAACCAATTCCCAGAACCGCATTCTTCATCATCTTCATAACAGATATTATTTATACCCTGCCATGTAAGGCAACCTCAGATAAATTAAGTAACCTGCCTCGGGGCATAAAGCTAATATGTGGCAGAGCCAATGGGTTATTTGAATCCTAGTATCCATCCTTCTGCCCCACTCGGATGGATGTCTGGTATCCTAGTGGTATGGTGATCAAATGTCAAGGTGTTCCACTATCAAAAGTCATGCTACAGAGGCAGAGCAGCATCGAACAGACTGTCAAACTACAGCAGGAAGGCCGGGGAGGGTTGGCGGGGGGTGGGGGGGGAAGGGTGGCGGGGGTAGGAGATCAATCAAAGGACTTGTGTGCATGCCTATGAGCATGACCAATGGACACAAGACACTGGGGGGTAGCGGAGGCCGGGGGAAGGTCAAAGGGGGGAAAAAAGGAGACATATGCAATACTCTTTGTAATACTTTAAGCAATAAAATTTAAAAAAGTAAAAAATAAAGTCATTCTATATCAATAAATTAGGATACTACACAGAAGTAAAAAGAAATAAGCTACTGCCACATACAACAAAATGGTGGATCTCATAGGTATGATGTTGAATAAAAGAAGCCAGATCCAAAAGACTCTAGAGTAGTCCCATGTATATCGAGTTCAACAATAGGCAAAGCAATGATGATGAAAGTCAAAAGTTATAGCTGCTTCTGGGCCTGGCAGAAGGCACAAGGCAACCTCATTAGAAATGTCCTGTGTACGTGTGTACATATGTCAAAATCTCCAGATGTACACTTAAGGTTTCTATACTTTACTGTATGCATGTTATACTTTAATAACATATCAAAATTGAACCAAATTTGAAGCATAAAAATGTCAAGGTATTTACAGACACAACGGGATAGAGCAGGTTAAATTAGGATGACCTGGAAAATTCAGGAGATGTAGAGGCCACAGTTAAAGAAAACCTAACAGACCGTCCAGATGGGAATTCACAATTGTCTCCGTGGCTGACAGCTGACGGGAAGATGGAACTAACCTCTGCCATCTGTCTGAAACCAACTCAGAAAGAGCTGAGCCACATAAAAATTTAGAGAAGTGTCTTGTTTTTCCCCTGCCTGTTTTGCCTCAGTCCCACTTCTCGAATTTAATGAAGCACTTTCTCCTCAGATCTGGTTTTTCTCCTGACCACCTAACTTTCTCTCAAACAGCCACGAGAGATGAGCCATGCCTATCAAACTTGAATCATGCTTGGCAGGAAAATAAGCTTGTTTTACTGCTGTTTGTCTTTGGAATTATCTTACATTAAAAGGATTACAGTGACGGCAGCAAGTCTTTTTCTTTTTGAAAAATAAAAAGTCATAAAAATGCCAAGGGATTTATGCATGGAAATATCCGAGAGACCAAATGGGCTGTATCAGTCTTTATTAAAGGAACAGCCACTCCGTGTGAAGAAACTGGAGGTCTGGATTCTTTAGGGAGAGGGTTTGTGTGACTGTAGCAGGGTGGAGGTGACCTCAGGGTCTTAAGAGACGAGTTATGAATAGGCGGCCTCCTTGAAAAACTTTGATAAATGGCATTTCTGCAAATGCCAAATCAAAGGACAAGATCCCTTTCCCCTGCAAAGGGGGCTGAGCGAGTCATGCATCTGGGCGCTCTGGCATGCCTGGCAAATGAAGTCATCCGAGCCTCTAAAGGGAGTTATGTCTGAGGCTGAGGCTTGTTTATGGAAAAATGAGTTTCGGGGCTTGGCTTCGCTTAAGCGCAGAGCCTTGCGGGCTGCGGGGACATTGGTTGTTCTTTACAAAGTGGTCCTTGTCCTCAGGAACAAGTGTCCTGATTCCGGGCCTCGGTGTGGAGCTCAAAGGGTTGGCCTATCAGTTTCCTTCATTTCCTGTGGGCTCGGCCGCCGCCCCTGTCTCAAAGGGCAGCTTTTAAAACTGCACCCTCCGCTCACTTGGACGCTGGTCCCTCATCCGAATAAGGAAGCCAAGAAACACATGAAGTGTATATGGGCTGGAAGCAGGAAAAGGTGGCAAGAAATGATGTGGCTATTTTACAGCATAACCAGCCTCATTCATACCCCTCTCCGCATGCACAGACACCCCGTAAAAGTACTGAGTGGCCTCTCCCCTTCTCTCGGGAATAGACTGAGCTGTTAGAGACCCTGGAACAGACTGCTCTTCAAACTTGATCCTGTGCAACTTCCTATCCCACGTTATTCTCTTTCGGGAGAAACTAATTACTTATTGCCATTTTCTGCCTTCATCAACAGCATGATGTAAAAGTAGGACGAGATTATATAAAAATTAATAGACTTTTAATTATGTTTCTTTCCTCCAAGTCTCTGGGGGCGAGCTCAGCATTTCCAGGATAAACTTGACGTGATGCTGGAGGACTTGAACTACTGTTGATATTTGGAGGGCGGGAGAACGAACTAAAACGTTATCAGGAATGGTGAGGGCAGCTGTGGCAGGCAGGATTGGGCACCGTCTAACAAACATGTTATAATGTGGGGACTCTTTTCCCCTCTTCTTATTTTGGAAAACTTTTGTACTTCCTCCAAGGTATGCATAGTGAAAGCAAGTCTAAAGAAACGTCCATTGCTCTGTGCCTCTTCCTTTAGTCTCTTTACATTTGTAAATAACAGGAAACATGTTTAGGGGTGGGGATGGGAAAGATGGGTGGAGGAATTTGCATTGTTACACAATGAGGCTATCAGTGAGAATCGCTATTTCTATGGGGAACATCTTGGTGACCTTTCTCCATTACCCTCGCTCAGTAATGTGTTGGATCACCAAAGAAGGGGACATGTCTGAGAAAGGGAGTCTTTCCTTAAAGCTCATGAGGATAATTGATTGAATCAAAATATCTCCTGTCCAGCGAGATGCACAGTGTTCATAGAGCCAGGGAGGCCTGGCAGACTTCATTAGGCTTACCCACGTCCTCTGGTGTGGACTCTGGCCTACTGAGCAATTCTGCCTCAGTTCAAAGTCCATCTGTGCCCCTGGTCAGCTGGGTGACCCTGGGTAAGTTTTTAATTTCCCCAGGGCTCATTTTCTTCATCTGTCAAATGCAGATACTGAATGTAGCTATCTCACAGGGTGATTCTGAGGAACAAACAAGTGAAAGCATACATAAAAGCAGCTGGTGCTTAATAAACGCTTATTATGATGATTTGGGAACTTGATGGATGAATAAGAGTTCGGTAGGCATACAAGCATTAGAGAACAACGGAAAGAAATTCTATTCATGAAGAATCTTCTCTATACTCTGATTTCTAATTCTGGCTGTCCCACTTAGAAGATGTGTTCTTGAGTGAAATCTTAAGTCTAGGAGCCTCAGGTTTCTTGTCTGTAAAATGAAGATAATACCATCTAATGTGCATAGAAATAATGGTGCTGTGCAAACTCTGAAGTCCCTGTAAATATAAGAGTGGTTACGGCCCCAAACACAGGAAGCCACTTAGATTAAAAAAAAAAAAAAGAATAAGAGGGCGAGGACATTGTTCCCTTTAGATACAAGCAATTTATTTCTCTGAGCCTCCATTTTCTTATCTGAAAAATGATATTATAATGTCCATTTCTTAGGTATCTTGTGGGAATAAAGAGGTTGTTTATGCAAAGAGTTGCCCCAGGTTGACCCATGGTAGATGCAGCAAATATTCATTGCCTTCCTCCCTTTCCTTCTTTTCCTCCTAACTTTAAGAAATTTCTTGAAAATTAAATTCAGGAAGAGCTTAAGCCTGAAGGGCATTATGTCCTGTGTTCCCAGGCTGCCAGTGGAAGCTGCTCCTCAGGTAGGTCAGAGAGGACACAGGGAGGGGCTGCAGGGCCAGGCTTGCCGGGCTGCACAAACATGTTTTGCTCCTGGCGATGTCTGCTCCAAGTTGACAGGAGACTGCACAATGGTGTCCCCAAAATCAGTCTGAGGTGACTCTCCCACAGAGAAGTGTCACAGGGGGATCCCAGGACTGGCAGCTGCCACTGATTCCAAATAAGTCTGTCTTCCACAGAAGTGCAAGCAGCTCGCAAGGGAAAGAGAAATGAGATCACATGACTTCCAGTGCACATGGGCAGGAAGCCAGACAGAGCATGTGATGTTCTGAGCCATGTGGGCTCATAAAACATGCCTCTATCCCCTGCATGAGCCATGTACTCAGGGGAAGCACAGGAGAGTAGAAGACACTATCCAGGATTAGGGCTAGTCAGGCCAAAGCTGCCCTTTGGCTTGACCTGTGGCTTCTCATGTCCCCTGGGGGACTGGTTAGGGCAGTGGCGACGAACCTTTTGAGCTTGGCGTGTCAGCATTTTGAAAAGCCCTAACTTAACTCTGGTGCCATGTCACATATAGAAATTTTTTTTTATATTTGCAACCATAGTAAAGCAAAGACTTATATTTTTGATATTTATTTTATATATTTAAATGCCATTTAACAAAGAAAAATCAACCCAAAAAAATGAGTTCGCGTGTCACCTCTGACACGCGTGTCATAGGTTCGCCATCACTGGGTTAGGGCACAGGAGGCATTTAACTGCTCTGAGAAGCTAGAAAAATGAGATAGTAGTGATAAGAGCCCCTAGAGACTCTGCCACTTATTTTATGCCCTTGAGTGATTTGCGTCCCTGTGTTTTCTCCATCACAGACTGAGAGGCTGTGACGAGATACTCTATGGTCCCTTTAGCTCTTCTTTTCTAGGATTCTGTGATGCTAAGTCTCTATGTCCCTCACACTCACAAGGTAAAGGGATCTCTTGGATGGGCAAATATTTTGATTAAAACTTATTATCAGTAGCATGAGTAGCTCATTAGCAAGTTTTAGAGAGTTAGATGGCACTTGAGTCTATCCTAAAGGACAGTGAGTCTACTTCAATCCATGTGCTGAGATTTGGAAGGCCTTGCATGGTGTCTAAGATCTTCACTGAAAACATGGCAGCTAAGAGTCCTGAATGCGGAAACAGACAAGCCTGGATGGAGCTTCCCTCCACTCTGTTCTTCCAAGTCACGCAAACTCTAGCAAGTGGTTCGACCTCTCTGAGGCTGAACTTCTCATCTGGAAAATGGGAATAATAATAACCTCATAGGATGACTGGAGGTTTAAATGAGAGAAAAGCATGCTAAGCACAGAGCATAGTGTTCTAAAACTGAATTCACTTTCTCCAATATTTTCTTTTTTTGTTCCCTATTTTGCTAAATGTCCTTGCCATCAAAATCAAAACCTCAGAGTTCTTGTTCTTTCTTATTCTTTCCCTCTGCCCCAACACCAAATCAAGTCCTGTTTGACATTCTAAATTCCTTTATCTCTATAGATAGTCCAGCCCAGTTCACACCTTTCTACCTCTACCTCTATCTCTATCTCTAGATCTAGCTCTAGCTCTAGCTCTATCTCCTAACTTATTAAAACTTCCTAACTCATTTTCCACCTCTAATCTTACCCTTCAAGTTTCGTCTTTTCTTTGCTATACCAGATCATAATTAATCCTGTTAGAAATGTGCTAGAAGTGTGGAATGTCACAACAGCAAGAAAGATCCAAGCCAAGGTTTATGGAGCAGTGTCTGAGAGTTTTGAAATATATTCATTAAGAAACAACAGGGAAACAAAAGTCACAGTGACCTTAGTATGATTCATGAAGTGAAAGACTGCAATATTTTCTCCATCTTTCCTTATATGAAAACCTCTTTTTTTCTCATTCCCCCCATGACAATATACACTTAGATAATTATATGCTTGAGTCTATTCATTTTAAAAGCAGTATTTCACATATAAATATCTGAAAAAGCAGGAAAATTAGAAAGTCCACAATGCATATGCCACTCTAAATTACTTGCGGTTAATTTTATGTATTTCTAGTTTAAGATACTTGCAGGTTAAAGCCAGCTCATATATAGATTACACAATATTATCAATTATTATATATTATGTTTAATATCAAATATTATACATAATACACATAATATATACATATATATCATATCATCAGTATACAAATAAACAAGGCTGAAAATAATTCATATTTGCTGATGACAGAAGTAAAAAAATGCGGGTACTTATTGGAGTACATGTTTTTATCACTATGAAACATTTTTAGGAAAGGGAAGGCCTACTTTTCCATTGTGTACAGCAGGAGTGAGCAAAAGTTTTCTGTAAAGGGCCAGATAATAAATATTTTAAAATTTTCAGGCCATACAATCTTTCTCAACTACTCAACTCTGCCACGGTAACACAAAACAAGCCAAAGAAGATTTATAAATATACTAGAGGTCCAGTGCACGAAATTCATGCACTTTGTGGGGGAGTCCCTCAGCCTGCCCTGTGTTCGGTAGCCCTCGGGGGATATCCAATGATGGCTTAGGCCTGCTTTCCATGGGGAGCAGGCCTAAGCCAGCAGTCAAACATCCTTAACTGCCGTGGAGGCAGGAGAGGCTCCCGCCACTGCCAGTGCGCTCACCAGCCATGAGCCTGGGTCAGGGCTTCTGATTGAGTGGTGCTCCCCCTGTGGGAGTGCACTGACCACCAGGGGGCAGCTCTTGCATTGAGCATCTGCCCCCTGGTGGTCAGTACACATCATAGTGACACAGTTGTTCCACCATTTGGTCAATTTGTATATTAGCCTTTTATTATATAGGATGACTTGGCTCAGTTCCAATAAAACTTTATTTCCCAAAACAGGCTGTAGGCTGGATTTGTCCCATAAGCCATGGTTTGCTGATCTGTGGTAGGTTTGCTGATCCCTGGTATAGAAGGTAAATACTTATTTAAATAATGTTTGCTTGCTATATACACCTATGCTGGATATTTTCTGTTTTCCAGATTCACTTGCCATCCTTCCTCACACTGCTTTCTGTAGGGAAAACTGACTTCTATGAATCCATCACTGGACAACCTTACCCCCTGGCTTCTGCTTGAGTTTGGACAACAGGAAGAGTTGTTAGAAAAGTAGAAGGCAGGCGAAGAATAAGAACAAGGTATGTAGTCTCCTGGCTTTCTCCATGCTGGGTTAACACATGTTGGCTATGTCCCTGTATCAAAGGTCAAAGCTCTGGTTCTGGTGGCTTCTTAAAATTATAGCAAGGCTCGCAGCATTCTGTGTTGCACTCCCATCATGCTTTAGGGTGCTAACAGTTTCCTGCTGCAGCGAGCTTCTTCATATTCCCTATTGGTTTCCCTTAAAACAAAGTAATCCCTAGTCTCCCTTCAGTAAATAATCCCTTTAGTAAATTGCCTTGAACTATTTAATTGGAATGTGTCATCTGTTTCCTGTCAGGAACTTTGATTTAGTAAACTTTTTTCTTCAAATAACTTTAAAACTTTGTAATATCAATATACTATTGTATTTATTACACAGAGGTCAATTAATGTTAAACAAAACAAAATAAAACCCTACCTTTAGTTCATCTGACACTAAAACGAGGCACTTAACCCTGGTCACCAGGTTCTATCTCCTTTTTTTTTGTTTATGTTAACACCCTTCAAAAGCTACACAGCCTTCATGACAGGATCTAAAAACCCTTAGCTGCCCAAAACACTGACAAGATTATGCTGCCTCCTACGTACCTCCATCCTGCCATATGCAATTTAAAAATGAAAGCAATGTTAAAACATTAAACAAATATAAGAAAACCAATGTTTGGGGGGTTTTCCTAAAATAATTACGATTATACTTAAAAATTTTACAAATCATTTCAAAATAAAATTTTTACCCTTCTCCTGATTCATTGGTATCCTAAGTATACACCTGCTCTACCCATTGGGAAAGCTAGCATTGCCCTGTAGCTTAAAGGCCAAACTCTTCATCATGGAAATAAGAATTCATGATGATCTGGTTTCTGCCTACCTCTCCAGTATCCTCCCCTGCCACGGTATCCTCTATTCTTTGACCTATGGTCATGCAGACTCTGCAATGGGAACTAAGGTCTTTGTGAATGGGGTGCCCTGGAGGTGTGCAATATGGTGACTCAATTGCAGCCATAGTTAACTGCGTTGTATCCATTCCTAGCTCTATCCCCTACACACACACACACACACACACACACACACACACAGTGCAAGTTCAAGTCTGTGATTTTGTTCATGCTTCTATATTATGTAGTGCTTCTACACTTCCCCCCTTGGCAACCAGCTCCTGTTCACCAGGATAATCCCTATTGTTTGACCCTCAACTCAGACATCCTTTCCTCCAGGCAGCCTCTCCTGAGTGCCTCACTCCTTGGCTCATCCCCTCTGCAGACTTCCAGCAGCATATTTCACACTGCTCTTCTGATGTTCCTCTTTATCACTAGGCTGTACAAAGATCATTTCTTTTTCATCTTCTGTCTCTTAGGCTTGATGAACGTAATTACTTCAAGTTCTTTATAACATGGCCTCCGAAAGTGACAACCCAAGTAGTTAAAGTCATTCTTCAAAAATGTATAAAACTATAGGAAAACCCTTAGTATTCTTTCATTTTCTATTCTCAGCACAGGTGGTTCAATCCCAATCCCAAGATACTCATATATACCAGGTTTTTCCAGGGCTTTTTCAAGCATAAATCTCTTCTTGGATTTTGCCATGCTTAGGTTGAACTGGTTCAAGACTTCCTTTGCTCATTAAAATTCCTTCTTTCTTTGTAGCAAACTCTTCAACCCAGCTCTCTGGCAGTTAATTTCATGAATCTAACATT
Organism: Myotis nattereri; assembly: GCF_964212035.1. NCBI lineage: Eukaryota > Metazoa > Chordata > Mammalia > Chiroptera > Vespertilionidae > Myotis > Myotis nattereri. The sequence continues at coordinate 47,960,967 of NC_138089.1, forward strand.
TCTAAGAGGGTGTGGTAACCATTTTAGGTGGTATTTTAACCTTTATAACTATTTTTATAACTAATAGATATAATTTATTTTTATAACCTACATAACTAGGACATCAAATCAGTAATTTCATAGTTATTGTTAGGAGAGGGGGCTTAATTAAACAAGTAATAAGTAAGAATACTAATAACACAAAAATGGGGCAAAAATCAATAAGAGGAATCCTCAATTATGATGGTCAGTTGTTGTTTTCTTAATATATTTTTATTGATTTCAGAGAGGAAGGGAGAGGGAGAGAGAAAGATAGAGACATCCATGATAAGAGAAAAATCATTGATTGGCTGCTTCCTGCACGCCCCACACTGGGGATTGAGCCACAACCCAAGCATGTGCCCTGACTGGGAATCGAAATATGACCTCCTGGTTCATAGGTTGATGCTCAACCAATGAGCCATGCTGGCCTGGCATGATGGGTTAGTTTTAAGTGCCAGTGTCATTTGGCTATCAAATCCTAATCAAATACTAATCCAGCTGCTGCTGTGAAGGCTTTTTTGTAGATATAATTAACATTACAATCAGTTGACTTTAAGGAAGAGATTATCCTTATAATATGATTGGGCCTGATTCAATCAGTTGAAAAGCTTTAAAGGCAGAGTTGAGGTATCCCTAGCAGGGAAGAAATCCTACCTGTAGGCCATAGTGTCAACTCTTGCCCAAGAGTTTCAGCTGACCTTGACATGATGGCCTGTCATCAGATTCCAAATATGTATAGTCAGCAGCTGAAGTTGCTAATGAGGTAAGGTAGTAATGATGATAGATAGATAGATAGATAGATGATAGATAGATAGATAGATAGATAGATAGATAGATAGATGATAGACAGACAGACAATCTTACTGGTTTTGTTTCTCTGGTGGAACACTGAATGACCTATCAAATGACTGAAATTTTGCTTGAGTTTTTACTGCCTGAGCTCACTGCATATTAACTCTGACCTGGAAACAATGCTTCAAATGAGCATTAGCCTTCCATGTTTAGTGTTGTTGTAAACAAAATTTGAGATATTAGTATTTACACTTTGATAAATGACTTTCCTCCACTCGGCTTCCACCTTCTCTGTTTGCATTAGCTCGTGGACTCGCTGTCTCTGCCAAGTATATCAGCTGGAACAGGAAGAGTAATATATTTCAGCTGACATATATGACCTGACTCAGTAAAACGGCACTGGTACTTGATATTCATGGGAGCTGTCAAAATAGAAGTGCTTCTTAGAATCCTGGGATCCTATAGTAGTTAGACTCCACAAAGCCTTTGCATCAAAATAATCGGGAGGGTTTCTTTTTTAAATTAAAAATAGGATTTTCTAGACCCCTCCGCCCCCCCTACCCGCCATCTCCATTCTACTAAATCAGGACATCTTACAGAGGCCCACAGGACCTTCATTTTTACAAGCTCACAGCATGATACTAATGTTTAAAAACTAATGCCTGAAGAGTCTCCTGGAGAGCACATGCAGAATGGTTGTAGCTTTATATTTTTTTCAATTTTTAAATTCTGTACTGGATTGTATTTGAGAAATAGAATCTATTACAGCTATAAGAACCCCGAAGTGTAGAACCCACTGAATTAGTCTATGACAGGTTGAATTAGTTCTCTCCCTCTACGTCAGCGGTTTTCAACCTTGGCTACACATTAGAATCACCTGGGAATCTTTTTAAAATCCTGATTTCTGGGCCTCATCCTCCGGAAATTCTGTTTCTTTGTTACTAATGTTGTGGCCCCACCCCATAACAAAGAAACAGAATTTCCAGAGGATGAGGCCCAGAAATTGGGATTTTAAAGATTCCCAGGTGATTCTAATGTGCAGCCAAGGTTGAGAACCACTGCTCTACATCTTCATGGATGGGCTATAGTTCAATACCCCTTGACTTTTGGATTGGTCATGTTGTGTAGCCAATGGCAGGTAAGGGCAGAATTGACCTATAGACCCTCAGTGGAAAGCATTATCATGGTGCTAGCTAAATGACACATACTCTAATTCCCTAATTTTACAGAGGAAGTAAAAAGCAAATGACTATCCTAAGGACCCTTAATCCAAAGAAATAGCTCAAAATGGTAGGATTTTCACAGCAAGCCAGAAGATGGACAAATTGAGAAAAGGGTTTTCAGCACGCTTTTTTCCAATTACCCAAAGTAGGCCAACACCCTCAGGTCAATGAACCTTTGGAGTAGCAGCATTGGTCTCTTCCAGAAAACTTCATATATCATCCTCAGCCAAGAAAACAACTGAAGTTCAATGAGACCTTATGGTCTTCAAGGGGGGGACTTGGTGTCTTTTCACCTCCTCGGCTGACCTCAGCTCAGTTTCTCTCAAACAATCATGCACTGCCTATTGGCATGAAAACAAATGGCACAAAATGTTTTCGTCTTGACCATGGCAATTTCTTTTTAAAACCAACTATTAAGATGTATGAATCCAAATGCCTTTATTGAATACCCCAAAACAGAGTCTTGCCTACTGGGCAAATGCCTGTGGTAGTTAATTTGACACAGGGAATTAAGAGTGGAACTGATTATTATATTAGAGCCCAATGAATATTCAGACTTGGAATTGCTCTCTAAAACTCAGGAGTGTCCACGCTAAGTGACTCTCAATACGCTGTAGAAGATACTACAAAAGGAATCGACATACTCACGATAACCTCAAGGACACCTTTTTAATGCCTGTACATGTCAGAGCCTCGTGCTTTCAATGACCACAGTATTTCTTAGAAACTGTTTTGCCTGATATCTTGAATTCAGGCCTAAGCATTCTGCCCATTCACAGCCACATGGTGGGCTCAGTGCTAAAGGGACATTAACATTGCAGTGTCCTTGTACAAGGCTAGGACTACTCGATGTTGAAAAGGAAAAGAAAAAAAAGATAAACATGATTCCAGGCACATTCCGTGCTTCATCTCCATGGTCCAGTTCCTGTTATCCATCAAGGAGGTTTTAAAATAGTCGCGCGTTTTTCAGTCTTGCAAAGTCAACAGTGCTGGAAAGTTGGCAGGTACACTTGTTTAAACAAAGCTCCCAAGTTTTCTGCTGGCAGGTGTTCCAGAGTTCTTGGAGCACAATTCTTTGGATAGGATATTTGCCAATATACATAGCAACAGAGGAAGAAAAGTATTTTCCTTTGCCACAGTGGAAACACCGAAATGCCTTAGATGCAAAGCTGGATATTCAGAGCAAGGGCTTATCTGGGCTCTAGGTCAAGGAATAAACAATAATAAAATCCACATCTCTCTGTCCAGATGTCTGGTGGGCTTCAGGGTGGGATAGGGCAACCTGTGCTCCCCAGCCATCTCTGTACGGTTTTGCCCAATGAGTTTGATTTTTCTCTTTTTTGTCAATTCCCCAGACTCCTGAAGGTGCCATTCATAAGCTTTCAGCTAATTCAGCTTGAAGCTAAGGCAGAGGGTGGCAAGCTTGAAATTTAATATGATGAAGGCAGAGCAGGTAAGATTTTATTCTTTCCCCATTCGGCCCTGGGCATCGATTTTAGTTACTCTTAAATCCAGCTTTTCAAAATTGAAACCTGGGACTGCTTTAAAAGCACATGTCTGGTTATATAATCCATTCCTTGGCAGTTGGGCTAATTCATATTTGCTGCCGTTAGATTCCTTCCCTTAGCCGTTCAATTAAATTCAACATAGGTGCTGGAATTCCACAAGAGAGAAGTAATCCCTCGTCTCTCAACCTGAACCAAATGAAAATAAATAGATTTTTTTTTTTAACAGCAAGACCAAACTCTGAGAAGGAGAAACATAAGCATGGAAGGGAAAGGTTTGGGGCACAAGTTTTTAAACCTCAAAGGAAGTCCAAATATTTCTGGCTTAGAAAGTATTTAATGGTCATTAAATTATAACCCAGTGAAAATTAAGTTTCAAATCCTGCCTAAAAAATTTAGAATATTAGGCATTACTAAGAATTAGTTTAAGCCATTCCTTCCTTAGTTACTTGATACTGGTATGTCCTGGATTTAAGTTCTTTTGTTCTTGTACTAACTGGCCTTTTCTGGGGTTCACTTTATGTCTCTGTGTTATCTCTCTGTTCGATCTCCTTCACTTTATCTTGTCATTCAGCATCTTTGGAAGCTCCTTTACAAATTTCAAAACAAAAATACCCTTTATGGATAGTTTGTGCTTAGAATGGGTCTTTTCAGTCAAGTGGGCCTTTTCATGCATATAGCTGAGGCTACTATCTCATAAAAATCCATCAGTTTCAAAAAAGGACTGGCCATTTCATTTCAGGGGGAAAGTGATTCCTTCTTCATGTTAACCGTAGCTACAAAAAGAAACCACATTGGTCATACTCTGAGTGTTTCATCACAAGAAGATGTTTGAAGGAGTAACAGTGGTTAAAAACATAGACTTTGCTCAGACAGACCTGAGTTCAAATACCCACTTTGCCACCTCCTTGTAGGGTGTTTGAAAATGAGGCTCTTCATTCAATACTAGTTGAATCTCCCTCTCCTGGCTGTGAGACTTAGATAGGCTTATTAAACTCTCTGGTCTGTGCTTCCTCAAGGGTAGAATGGGCAACATGAGTAGATATGATCGGGAGAATTCAATAAGGAAACGTATGTCAAGTGCAGATCCCAGAGAAACTGAAGATGAGAACAGCCGCAAACAATGAGAAAAGTGTATTTGGCTGCAACCTGGACATAACCATATTTTTCGTTTCAACTTCCATTGTGTTTTATAATAAGTATTGGTTGTAGGAAAACTGGAAAATATAGATAAGTTTTAAAAATGAGAATTGTTTATTCACTTGTAGAACCATCGGCCAGAAATAATGACTATGGAGAGTTTGGTTAAATGCTTTCAGACTTAATTATGAAACATCCAGGTGGCATTACATTGCTCCTCGAAGGTTCCATTTCCATCTGGAAGAGCATCTGCCTGCTCTCTGTCACCACAGGGACTGGAGAAGGCTGTGGGAAAATTGATTTCTAGGAGATAAATCAGGAGAAAGGATCCTGAGAAGATTTCAGAGGAAATGAACCTTTCTCTATGTTTTCGCCAATGAAGAAATGTTGTGAATTCCAGGCAGGATATTGTTTTCTGCCAGATCATTTTTGGAAGAGGCAATAATGCTAAGTCAGAGTTTCTCCGAGAAAGATACCAGGCCCTGGAGGAACACTGCTGGTGAAGTTTCAGTAAGTGTGATGAATCAATATTGTGTTTACAGTTCACTCCCAATGACAAAATTGGAAAGAGTAGATAAAACAATAACCTTTTTTAATAAGTTGCCTCCCTTTCCCTTGACTAATGAAAAGTTTGTGAAAACTTTTTTTGCTGTCTCTATGGCCTTTACTAACAAAATCTTTGAAAAATTATTTTATAAAAGTTTTCTCCTAAAACTTACTCGTTAACAATCTTTATATGACACCTTTAACATATTGCTTCACTCTACTTGTAATATTTACATAATAGCTACCATTTCGGGGTGCTGTGTTTGTGCAGAAAGTCTGCAAATCCAACTTTAAATTTAACAAAACTGAAGCTTAGAGAGATTAAGTGAATTGGTCAAGGAAACAGTTAGTGAGTAGTAGAAGTGGAGTTTAAATACAGGTCTACCACAGCCCCCAAATCATGTTCCATTCACTTCAACCTGTTATGCCTTATTGTGTGTGTGCAAACATGAGCCCCTATACATTTCATGTCACTCACCAGGAAAAAAAGCAACTGTTGATAATGTGCATAATTACGGAAGCATTTGATGTAGGAATATGCTTTGCATGGGATTCATTGGGAATGGAACACTATAGCCCTGGACTTATAATTCTTTTGGGAAACTTCACTAGTATCTGTGTGGCAGTTAATCATTTTAATACATTAATGAAATCCATTGATAGTCAAGAGCTTTTTAAATTTACATGAATATTAAATTTGTATAATCCAGAAAAAGAAAAGCCAGTGAGGTCTTAACAGGCTTTGAGGTGATTCCTGTAGGACATATACTCTTGAGTATGCAGGAGATGACCACAGCTGAAACTTCCACCTACTAGAGGTGAGCACAGGGCCTTGCTGGAGAGAGAGGGAGAATGAGGTGGTAGTGAAAAGATGACTCAAAATTGTTTGTGGTGACTAAAAGCTAAGTCTTTCCTTTTTTTTCTATACTTCATAGAGTCTTCGATCTCTTAAAAAGTGTAATGATGACAAAAGGGAACTTCTAGAACCACATGAAGTTTATTTCCTCTTGTCCTTATCCTTTCTCCATTGAGCTTCTATTAGCTTGGGATTGGGAAAGAAGCTTCATTAATAAATGGAGATGAAGGCAGGGAGGGGGAACTAATGTATATCAAGCACCCACTAAAGGCCAGGCACCCACCTAGGTGTTTTACGTATCAAATCTCTTCCCAACACCCTTGCAGAATACATATTATCATCCCCATCTTCCAGTTAAGAAACTGGGGCTCAGGTAACCTAAATAATTTGACTAATTTTACCTATTTAAGTATCAGAGTGAGGATACCAGACCATTTCCAAAGCCTTTCTACTGCATTAGGAAAAGAAGAATTAGGTTCTGAACTTAACTCCCCAATCTCACAGCTGTGGTCAGATTTGTTTTTAACTCTGTCTAGTTTATTAATATCTGAGGTGTGAATATGTATCACATTCTTGGGGTAAATAGAATCATTTATAATTTTGAATTCCAGATAAACCCCAAAAATGTATTTCAACCCACACCCTGGCGTAAAAGAAGGCTCACACTGTAATACTAAAATCACATATCTCTGATTTTGTGAGACACTGATCCCACCTTACATTTCTTCCATAGAGTTTTGCAAATGGTTAGAGTGCTTGTAATACATGCACTGTGAATTTTTTATGACACTAGATGTCTGTCACTTTCTCTTTGCTGTATCTAAGTGGTATCTTTAGTTCTTTATAATATAAGAAAGGCTTCCTGTCTACAGTGGCCACCAATTAGGTTCTCATTCCTGCTAATGTCATTCTACCAAGTCATCATCTCTCAACATCACCAATGCCATACACCATCTCTGCCCAACCTGCCAATACTAATGCTGATGACATACAGAGATCCCAAAGCCAGTGAGGCAATTAGTAGGAAAGAAATGGGGGCCTGGGCTAAAGAACCACCAGAGTGATGGGCCCTGGGTATATACAAGACCTACAGGCCTCCTCAACACCAACCCACTACTCTTGAACAGAGTTATCTGTGACTGCTTAATGATCTTTTTTTTTTTAATATATTTTTTTTTGTTTTTTTACAGAGAGAAAGGGAAAGGGATAGAGAGTTAGAAACATCAATGAGAAAGAAACATCGATCAGCTGCCTCATGCACACCCCCTACTGGGGATGTGCCCACAACCAAGGTACATGCCCTTGACTGCAATCAAACCTGGGACCCTTCAGTTCGCAGGCCGACACTCTATCCACTGAGCCAAACCGAGGGCAATGATGATCTTTTTTAAAAATTGATTTTGAGAGAGAGGGAGAAACATGGATTTGTTGTTCCACTTATTTATGCATTCATTGGTTGCTTCTTGTGTCCTGATCAGAGACCCAACCTACAACCTTGGCATATTGGGACAACGCTTGAACCAACTGAGCTACCCAGCCAGGGCCAGATGTGGTCTTTCTTAAGAGGCACCTCATTCTATTTTGTAGACTGGCTCCAAAGACATGAGACCTTAAAGATAATCTCAGTTTGAGATCCCTGCTGTATACATCTGCCTGTGGAACATGTGGGCCAAGGAATTCATGGTTTGTTTGGTTTTCTCAAGCTTCTTAGTAGCAGAGTTGAAACCAGAGTTTGAGTATCCTGATTCCTAATTCAGAAATGTATTCTTTTGTTTATTCATTTATCCACTCAATAAATATATATTGAGGGCTGGTTTCATGCCAGCCACTGTAAGAGGCAATATATATGATACATACTGGACCTTCGGAGCTCACACACTTCCCAATGGTGTGATAAGTCCTCTGTAGGGTGAAACTCAAGGTCCAGTGGGAGTTCATGGGAGGGGTTCCTAACCCAGGAAGGGCTTCTGAGCTGAGATGAACTTGAAGCTGAGCCTGAAGGATGAGGCAAAGTTAGCCAGACTAAGGAAGAAGGGTGACTTGTAGGTAGTGGGCTGCTGAGATTGGGGAGGATAGGCAGTTGTGATCCAGTGAGTCAGAAGGCAGCTGAGCACTAAACTTTCTTGCCAATAATGTCATAATAATTCCCTTTAGAAATTAAATGAGTATCCATTTTCTTTCTCTTGGTAATAACACAGAATTTTAGCCAAAACCGGTTTGGCTCAGTGGATAGAGCGTCGGCCTGCGGACTGAAAGGTCCCAGGTTCGATTCCGGTCAAGGGCATGTACCTGAGTTGCGGGCATAACCCCAGTAGGAGATGTGCAGGAGGCAGCTGATCGATGTTTCTCTCTCATTGATGTTTCTAACTCTCTATCTCTCTCCCTTCCTCTCTGTAAAAAAATCAATAAAATATATTTTTTTAAAAAAAAATAACACAGAATTTTAACAACAGCAACTCCATAACATAGAGGTTTCCTTGTGAATTTATTAGAATGAGGGAAAGAGGACAGGGTTTAGCTAATAAGAAGGGTAGGATTGGAAGCAATATTGTGACTTCCAATAAGTTATGTAAAATAACTCTTGGGGTAGATCCAGTTTCTGTGGAGCCTGAACTTTATATAGCATGGGGGATACTTTTTAAGAAAAGTAATGAAAAAATATGTGTTTGTTATTTTTTCAAAGACATGACTACATGGACACACTGCAATTTGGGAGGGGCCCAGTAAAATGAAGGATTCTGAAAATTAAGCCTCATTAGCACCATGATAACACCCTTCCTAATGACACCATTTTAGAGAGATTACCAATAACAGTCATAAAGTCACTCAAGCCATAGGCCAGGCAGAAGGTACTTGAACTCTTGATTTTCTTTTTCTTAATAATATATTTTTCTTGATTTCAGAGAGGAAGGGAGGGAGGGAGGGAGGGAGGGAGGGAGGGAGGGAGAGAGAGAGAGAGAGAGAGAGAGAGAGAGAGAGAGAGAGAGAGAGAGAATATGAATCAATAATGAGAGAGAATCATTGATCGGCTGTCTCCTGCATGCCCCACACTGAGGATTGAGCCTGTAAGCCAGGTATGTGCCCAACCAGGAATTGAACTGTGGTCTCCTGATCCTCAACCACTGAGCCATGCCAGCTGAGGCCTGATTTTCTTAATTTCAAAACTTTCCCTATTTGAGTGATCTGGGGGAGTTTGGACAAGAGAAAGGGAGAAGGGAAAGTAACAGATTTATTTTCTGCCATGTGTGTGTGTGTGTGTGTGTGTGTGTGTGCTTATAACTGGAACCCACTATGGGGATTTTTCACGGTCAGTTCTAATGCAGTGTTCCACAGAGATTTCAACACCTTCTTAGTAAACAAAGGCCACATAAACCAGAGGTGAACAGCCAAAGAGGACGTGGTCTTTCAGCACTTCTATCTGAAAAACACTGCAGAGGAACTTCCCGTATTAAGTAAATGAACACATAAATCTTCCTGTGGAGACACAAGCTCTCTGTTTCTCAGGAGTGTTTCATTTGGAACAGGGCTCTTCAAGTAGGGGTTGGGGAGTGGAAGGGGAGAAGGGAGGGAGGCAGGAAGGGGAGGATTGGATGGGGAAAGTGGTGCACTGTTAAACTAGCCTCCAAAAAGGAAGAAAAATCCCTGATGCATGTGCCAAGTTCAGCTGCATAAATACCCTTACTGTGGCCGATTTCTATCAGCAGATCGGAAATGAGTCACATGGAATTGGGAAGACATGAGCACCATCAGTTCTTGTAGGTCAGTGAGATCCACTCCAGCAGAGAGATGCCTGGATGTAAACATTCTGTGGTCTGCTCCATGCTTCCTTGTGGAGCTACAAGAACAGACCTTTTGTTTAAAATGCATCTCAAATGTGAAAAGCAGGTGCTTTGCTTAGCCTTCAGCACCTGCAATAATATGCAGAGCATGGATTTCAGGTCCCACATGCTCTTGGGTTAATTTTGCTGGATTAAAGCATATTCAGACTCTGATGAGTAAGGCTGGCCAGGGTTTTGTGTATTCCAGATGGGGTCCTGGCAGCTGGCTCATCAAGTTCTGCTATTAGCAGCTGCAGCCTTCAGAAGTCCAGGCTTGGGGGTGGGTGGGGGTGGCTCAAGCTTAGGAAAAGGATAGAAATAACAAGAACTGTGTCACCGTTTACCAAGGACTACTTAAAATATAGTTTAATTTTGGTAGAATGTGCTTAGAAATGTTTCCAACCCAAATATTTGGTTGATTGATGGGTAGACATCATGTATTTCTATATTAGGAATATAAGTAACTTGCAATAAAAGTTTTTAATAAATTGGTATATGCCTTCAGTTCCTTCCCTTTTTCCTTCCTTCCTTCCTTTTCTCCTTCCTTCCTTCTTTCTTTCCTTCCTTCACATTGAGTAATTACAAGGTTCTATGATAGGTGCTAGAGTAAAACAATAAATAAGATGAATAAGACATGGTGTCTACACTGAAGGAGCTCACAGTCAGAAAGAAGACACTCATATAGCCCGGGCAGCATGACTCAGTTGGTGAGCGTCGACCTATGAACCAGGAGACCACAGTTCGATTCCAAGTCTGGGCACATGCCCAGGTTGCGGGCTCCATCCCCAGTATGGAGCATGCAGGAGGCAGCCGATCGATGATTCTCTCTCATCATTGATGTTTCTATCTCTCTCTCCCTCTCCCTTCCTCTCTAATAAAATAAAAATATCAAAATCAATAAAAATATATTTTTTTAAAAAGACACTCATAAACACCTACCTGAAGGCACATAGCAATTTATTATATTTCATAATCGAAGGCTAAAAAGAACACAAAGCATGGAAGGAGGTAAACTCTGGCTGAAGGGGACAAAGAAGAGAAATCAAAGTAGAACTTGCAGAGTCATAATGTAGAAACTTAAAAGATGAGAAGCTTAATGACCAGGAGTATAGGACAGTGTGCAGAAGTGTGAGAAGGGACAGATGGAAGTCCATCAATCGATTCAGACAATGCAAGGACTCCAGCCTGCCTCGAGATTTGGAGACAAGAACCAGAAAGGCACTCTGTGCATCAAGATGCCAGGAGAAATCTTCTCCTGGAAAATCTTGAAAAGCACACTAGAGTGTTGGCATATTATCCTGCCAGCACTAAGGAGCCAGTTGGGAGTTTTTAACTGTGGAGAGATAGGATCATTTCTGGATTTTGTTTTGTTTTCCTTTTCAGGATCACTTTACGGATCTGCATGAAGAACAGATTGGAGGATAAGAAGCTGAGACAATGAAGGCAGTTAGAAGAATAGAGTATGGCCTTTGCTGACACTATTGGCCTTGGGGTCATCCTAATAAGGATGAACAAAGCAGGAGAAGAAACTCAGGAATTTCAAGGAGATAGAATTGTTTGGACTTTGTCATCCTTCTGATGGAGGGTGAAGGAATGGTTTAAGTTGCCTCCCAGGTATCTTGTTAGGGATGAGGGGTAGGGCAGGTACTTAATGAACATTGTTGAAAGAGGGGACAAAGCCTGGCTGGCGTGGCTCAGTGGTTGAGCGTCAACCTATAAACCAGGAGGTCAGGGTTCAATTCTCAGTCAGGGCGCATGCCTGGTTGCGGGCTTGATCCCCAGTGTGGGGCATGCAGGAGGCAGTTAGTCAATGATTCTCTCTCATCATTGATGTTTCTATCTTTCCCTTGCTCTCTAAAATCAATAAAAATATTTTTTTAAACAAAAAAAGGAGAAAGAGGGGGTATGAGTATAGGGTCAGAACTGGAAGAAAGATAACTAAAACCTAGGAAATATGTCCCCCAAAATAAATATTTTGTAACTAAAAACACAAGGCTGTGTGTTCTCCTTTGAAGAATACTCCCTGGAAAACACACACTTTTCCTTATCTGAACTTAATGACATGGTGACCCCCAGCTGCAAATGAAATTTTTCAAAAGGTGGTCTTTATTCCAGGTGAGTATGTTACCTTAAAACATCTAATTATTAAGTGAAAAAGAGAAAGATGGTTTTAGAGCAGGGGTGGGCAAACTTTTTGACTCGAGGGCCACAATGGGTTCTTAAACTGGACCGGAGGGCCGGAATAAAAGCATGGATGGAGTGTTTGTGTGAACTAATATAAATTCAAAGTAAACATCATTACATAAAAGGGTACGGTCCTTTTTTTTTTTTAGGTTTATTCATTTCAAACGGGCCGGATCCGGCCCGCAGGCCGTAGTTTGCCCACGGCTGTTTTAGAGGCAACTGTTTGGAACCATTTGGAAACAGTTATTGGAGATGTCAGAAAGCTAGATCTTATGGGATCAGCTTCATGCAAAGGGAAGAGTCAAGGAGTGCCTCCAGGTTGCTGGTTTTGATGAAAGAATAGATCATGGTTTTATTCAATGTGAGCAAAAACTGGTTTGTAAGGAAGTTCATGAATTAATCTTTGAGCTGGAGATAACTTGTGGGACAACCAAATGGAAAACATATGTAAATAGCTGTGTTTAAATTTGAGAAGCTCAGAAGATTAATTCCAGCGAGTGACGCAGACTTGAGAATCATCTATGTGGTGGTTAAAAACAAGGGAGGGAGGGAATGAGACAGCACAGGCTCTACTTTCCTTTTCCTATTATGGCCTAAATGTGGCTGGAAAAGGCAATATCCCAGAGCAGTGGTTCTCAACCTTCTGGCCCTTTAAATACAGTTCCTCATGTTGTGACCCAACCATAAAATTATTTTCATTGCTACTTCATAACTGTAATGGTGCTACTGTTATGAATCGTCATGTAAATATCTGATATGCAGGATGGTCTTAGGCGACCCCTGTGAAAGGGTTGTTCAACCGCCATAGGGGTCGTGACCCACAGGTTGAGAACCGCTGTCCCAGAGGCTCCAGCTGTGACAGACCCTATATGGCTACTCTGAGAGCTGAGGGCAAGCATAATTTTCTGTATATACTCACACAGTTGGGAAGGACTAGTATGGAAATAGGAAACACAGGAAAGGTAGAACACATAGAAAAAGGATTCTATGGGGAGTCTGTGGATGAAGAAGAGTTTATTTACAGTGGAATAAGGTTCCACAGCTCACAACAGAAAGCCTGAGGAGGAGTCCAGGAGGGTAGGAAGGAAGCACACTGTGGATGTCTATGAGAGAAGAGCTGGCCAGAGAGGCCCACAGTATTATGGGTGGCTGAAGATGGAGACAGTACTGTCATGGTGGGATTCCTGCCCCTGAGTCTTAGCAACTGCTCATTATTTAGGAATAGTTTTTTCTCAAAAGATTTGCTGGAGATATGGCTTTTTGCAAGGTAAACCAGTGTCCTAAATCCAAGTACTAGCTGAGGCCTGAGAACCCCACAATTAAGGGACCTGGGCTAAAGTCTTTAGCCTGTGCTCCAAGGGGAAGCAGGATGGGTAGTAATTCTGAGACTCCTAAAGATATGGCACCAGAGACTCCTTGAATGAATGGATCCTACCTGACCAAGTGGTAGAGGGAATGTTTTTCTGACTTTCTCTGTAACATTAGCAGCAACTTTTAATGGCTTAGAGATATGTCCTCAGTAGATGGCCATCATTATTTAAGAGGATGCATTTAGATCAAAGACAGGCAAACTGGAGCCCAAAGGGCCAAATTGGGCCCACTCCCTGTTCTTGTAAAGGAAGTTTCATTGAAACACAGTCACTCCCATTTCTTCAGTATTGCCCCTGGCTGCTTCAGTGCCACAACAACAGAGCTGAGTTGTTGTTACAAAGACTGTATGGTCCACACAGTCTGAAATGTTTACTATCTGGCTCTTTTAAGAGCAAGTTTGCCAACCCCTAATTGGATAATCTATATAAAGCACTTAATCCAGCATCTAGCACATAGTAAGTGCTAATAAATAATGAGATTTTTTTTATTTTTACCTTTAAAGCCAAAACTTGATTGCTAATATCTTTGTTATTGGCAATTTAATTTCAGATGCTCTGGAAAAGCAATCCATCCTTGCTAATTTACATGTTATTGGTGGGAAATTTTTCATATCTCTCCATTTTATCTAAATGCATGTACATATAATTTTAGCCATATGGATCTTTACGATGGGGAGATCATGCCTAATTCAACCATGTGGAAATTATTTTCAACGTAAAAGCATCTAAAACCAACAGATGATTTCATCTCTTTTTATATACGCAATTATTATGAGAGCCAAAATGTCATACTTTTGGATGCCAGGACAAATGAATTCAAAGAGGGTTTTTTTAAAAAATCATTAATACTGAATATAAAAAGGATAGGAAAAGTGTGATTCAATTAAAGTATAACATTAATACTTGTCACATATGAAAATTAACATTGTGCTAGAATAGCAATACAAAACAAAATAAGATTCATGGATTTTATGACCTATTTTCCATTTACTTTAAGCACATGATTAAGAAATTTCAGCATTAAAATCAAAATGCTGTGATAAGGCAATATATTATACATTAACCCAAGAGATGTTCAGAATTTGATGGAAAGAAATTTCTACTGGAGAATATGGGAGATATACCTACTTAATATATTTTATTACATTTAGTGGGAATCACCTACAGAATGTAATGTGAGAATAAGTAGAGTGAGTTGACATCTCATCAAGAAATACCAAAAAGTGACTTACGAAATGAAAAGTGAAATAGCATAGCTCCATTGCAAGGAGTCTCCAGTGTAGAGCTCAGGTAATGATGGAAAAGAAAATTACTAATTTGGGGATGTCTACTTGTATTGTGTTCAATCCTTAAGATCCTGGAAGGACAGAGAAGTTCATGCCTTATAAAATCTTGGCCATAGTCATATTTAAAGCAGCCATAGGTTGTTTTCAATGCCTGTCCAGCTCCTCTTTTGCCACTTACTTATCTTCTCATGAAGTTCCCTCCTTTTCCCACAATGCCAATGCTGTGATGGTGGAAATGTTTCATATCTGCGCCATTCATGTGGTAGCCCCTAGCCACCTGTGACTCCCATTAGACTTGACTCCCTACACCAGGGGTGGGCAAACTTTTTGACTTGAGGGCCACAATGGGTTCTTAAACTGGACCGGAGGACCGGAACAAAAGCATGGATGGAGTGTTTGTGTGAACTAATATAAATTCAAAGTAAACATCATTACATAAAAGGGTACGGTCTTTTTTGTTTTTAGTTTTATTCATTTCAAATGAGCCGGATCCGGCCCGCGGGCCGTAGTTTGCCCACAGCTGCCCTACATTCTGTACCTCTCACTGACTCTCATCCTTCAACATGTACCTATCCTGTGTCCCATTTTATGAAACGCATTTCTTCTAGTCACTTATCTGATTAACTCAGTAAAAGATAGTCAGTAAAGGAGCAGAAAGTGTCAAGAGATAGTGCCTTCTCTGAAAGACATTTTTAGTCAGTTTGGTCCAAAGATAAATATCACAAGTTTTTAAGAAAAATAAATCATTCAGGTTAAGATTGAAAAAAATAAATCACTTAGAAATTGTGGAAAATCTTTACAATATCATTTTGGTAAGAACAAATAAACTCAGGATAATTCCAATTTTATGCATGCATGCAATCTTTAGGTGTTCAAATTATTATAAACAATACAAGTGTTATTATTTTATTAAAGTGAACAATAGAGTTATGGGACAAAACTGACTCTTTAATGTAAGAAATTTCTAGAAGAACTGTAAAATGGAAAGAAAATTTATATAACCTGAATTTATTTACTTTTCTTAGGTAAAGACCAGTCTGCCTACTAGGTAATGCATTTTAAAAGTGTGTCAATTTCATTTGTGACTAAAGTATTATCCCACAAATCTGCCACCCAAACATCATCTTTCTGATGAAATTATTTATTATTTTATTTTTTTCTGAGTTTCAGTATCTTTTCTCCTGAGATTTAGTTTCCCCACCTCCAATGGAGATCAAACACCTGAGTAACCTCCCTCTGACCTAGAACTCAGGGCACAGGCTGCCCGCTGTTACTGGGTAATTCTGAGGGGAGAAGATGATTGTGTCTTTAAAAGAGTGTTAAAGAGCAGAATGTGCTGTCCCCCACATGGCACTGATTTTTATCCAGTTATCACGTTTCTGCTTTAAAGAGATTGGCATATTTTCAACAAACAAGTGGAAAGAGTTGACCCACAGTCCTCAATGCATGTTTATCTATCAATCAATCTGTCTGTCTGTCTGTCTGTCTATCTATCTATCTATCTATCTCCATCACTACTTCCCTTCCAGGTAGATCCCACACAGAGCCATCCCAGTCTGATAGTGGAGCCATCCCAGCCTTGGGGAAGAAAAGCTTCATCTAAAAAAGCTTCAACAACTGGAACGACTGGAACGACCAGAACAACTAGAACAACTGGTCGCTATGACGTGCACTGTGGCTGGCCAACCAGCCCGATCAGGGGCAGGGCCAGCCAGCCAACCTCCTGCGGCCCCTCCCCCCTGCCAGCCCCGATGGGCCCCGATCAGGATGGGCCAGCCAGACCCCACCGTGCATGAATTCATACACCAGACCTCTAGTACTTGTATAAAAGAATAAAGCCAAGTCTTTTTATTCCATTTGGCTTCCAGCCAACATAGCTTACCCCTGGGCATAGATCTATATAAGCCACTTGGCTATCTGTTGGCTGTCATGTTATGTTTACGTTGTCTATATTCTAAATTTGTTTGTACTTAAAAGGTTTAGATAATCCTTAGGTTTAATGGAAAATAAAATTAACATTTGATGTGTACATGTGAAAGGGATATTTTAAATCCTTTTTGTTATCATAGGGAAGCTAATAGTGATAATTAACATGAAGGTAAGTTTTGATAAACTTAATATCACCAGAGAAATAAATATTGATCAAAGTTGCTGCCTTAATTAGATTGAAGTGACATAATGAAAGATAAAATCGCAATTAAATATTTTTTAATTGCCATCAGAAGAAAGACGAAAAGTGAAAAATAACATAGGCTTAGGGAAGTAGAAAAGAATTATGTCAAAAAAGGTAAAGCATGCATAATATTGCAAGTGATGTGACAACTTTTTCCATTTTTAAGATTAAAATTGTCTATTCTTATAGGCTCTTAACACAGAGATCCCCTCTCATGCCCCAACCCCATTCTGAGTAAAACTTGAAAAAACTCCATTTTAGAGCCCAGAGTTCAGCAAGAGAGAAACCTCTGATCTCCAAGTTAACCTGGATCAAAAGACCTTCCTTTGTGAGAGGTGGACCCTCAACAGCACAGGTAAGATTTATAAACCAGAAAAATGTTTGTCTAAGTATGAACCATCAAGGGAGTTTCTGTGGGTCAGACGTGAAAAAGACATTGCAATGGGCTGAACTGTGCCCCGCCCCGCCCCCAAGCCCCCCACTCATATGTTGAGTACCTCAGAATATGACTCTATTTGGAGATAGAGTCTTTATAAATGAGGTCATGAGGGTGGGCCCTAATCCAATATGACAGTTGTCCTTATAAGAAGGAAAGATTAGGACATAAACACGCATAGAGAAAGACCATGTGAGGACACCCGAAGAAGACAGCCATCTACAAGGCCTTAGAAGAAACCAAACCTACCCTGACCTTGACCTTGGACTTCTCGCCTTCAGCACTGTGAGAAAATACATTCCTGCTGTGTAAGCCACCCAGTCTAGGGTTCTTTGTTATGTCAGTCCTAGCAGACTAAGACAGGCACCTTTCCAACATGCCTAAACCCTGTTGGTTCCTCCATCAAATCACACATGGAGGAGTGATTAATATGTGTCTCATTACTATGAAAGGAAGACATGTCATGGTCGGGTTTGCGGGTGCTGATCACAAGATTTTCCCACTGCACTTCTAAACACAAGATCGTCCCCAAGCCAGATCTGAGATGCTCGCTCATTTTTCTACTTTTTAAATGCCTAGCAAATAGAACTACTGAGTGATTAGTAACACATGGTGGACATGAGAAGCAGAATAAAAGAAAAAGCTGTCTCCCCATGACATGGTTGTCCAGACCTCTTCCCCAGCTGGGCTAGCAGCAGAGGAACAACTCTCAAAAGAAGCAACTGAGGAGAACTTGAAAATAAATGGGAGCTGTGTGAAACAATCCACCGCACTTCCCGGCACCCGCGTCTTTGTCAAGCAACAGGAACACCAGCATTGCCCTAATGGAAGGGAACAATGACCTATTTATTCTGATATCCTGTCTCCTGCTGAGGGTTATGCCAGGTTCTTTTGAGGAAGGGCTAAACACCACTAAGTACCCTATTGTGTAGCCACTTGATCTGGTATGAAGTGGGGGCACTTTGGAGAGTATGGGAAGGGTGGTCTTCTTCCTGAAGCATGTGGGATGTGTAAACAATATCCAGTTATTCATCCCTGAATTTGGGATTTCTGGGGACCTCGGTGACCAGGCTTTCTGAACTGCAAGAAACATGCTGTGAATGGTGACAACGCTCACACCACTGTGTATTTTGTTATTTGCAACCGCCTTACGGTTTCTCTGTGCCTGGCCTTCTTTGCCTTCCAAAATCATCAGACTTCTCTAAGCTTTTTATTTTGACCTTGGGCAAATGTTATGTATTCGATTTTTCACTCTTGCACGTGGAATACTAATAACTTCTAGTATTCCATATTGACTAGGTGCATTAAAAATTTATGACCTCTAACTTTACCTGGAGCATCAAGACAATTATTCTATTTATCTCTACTTGGTATTTACCTTTTTACACAGCTGTTTATAAAAACAACAACTCTATTCCCTCCGGACTGCTTTGCAACTCCAAATGCGTTTCTGTATTTCCTACTACTTGCATTATTTTGTTAGAATCGAATGTTTACTCAGTGAAATTTTTATTACATATTTTATATTTATTCATGAGGTTTCAAAAGACAGCAATGATTTTAACTTCGGAACGGGGTGGCCATACATTCTTATAAAAAGTTTAAAAGTCTCACAACACGTTCTCATTATATCTCATTATATCTGGGTCCCTGGTTCGCCCATTGTTTGTAGCACCAGAGATGAAAGGCCCTGGAAATATACAACTTGACATCTTTTATGTGGTAATGTTTCCGGGAAGACATCGAGACTTCAATTCTTATGTTCTTAAAGGAAAGATTTCATTCAAGAGACAAAGGGCAGCAAAACAAGAAGAATGTGCTGGCTGCAGCAAAAGCACACTCAGGACAGTGAGACAAGGAAGGGCTTGGCACAGAAGAAGCAACAGGAGAGCTTAGGCAGGGCTGTTTGGCTCACTGGGAAGTCAGAGGAAAGGGGGCCTCGGAGACAGGTTCAGGGACTTAGCCTGGGATGAGCTGCCGCTGCCCATTGCTTCCCTAGTTTCTAGTCTCCTGGGGTCCCTTAGAGTTTAAGAGATTCATGCCTGTGGGGGAAGGAGAGAAAGAAGGGAATGGCACAAGCATGCTCCCCAAAAGGAGAGGGGTGCTGGGTCCTTAGTGGTGAAGGTATTTATCTCTCTCCTACAAGCAGGAATCTTAGGGGAGGTCTCAGGGGAGGGTCTCAATAGAATATTAATCAGCTTTCCAAGTGAGTTCTTTTAGAATTGTGGTCTCTACTGATAGGTCAGCACCAGACATGGAGTCGTTAGATAATGCAGCTGGGGCAGACAAGGCATCATTTCTCTAGTTTTGCTACTTTTCTGGGCCTGGAGCGGAAATACACCTAAGGCCTAGATGTTATCTTTAGGAAGGAAAAGATTAGGGGGGCTAACCTGCACGACCAGTGATAGGCTAGGGGAGGAAAGGTCACCTGGGGTGAGGTCCTTGTTTTCCCAGTTTTGCCCCTTGCTAAGCACCTGGGGTTTCTGGCCTGGTGACCTTCTATACCTGGGCCATCAGCCTTGTTCTGCTCATGTATGTCTAACTGCCTATTACAGTAAGAGCTACAAGAAAATGGATAAAAACTCAAGTGAAACATTATTGCAAAGCAATTTTCTCTGAAAGTAATGCCCTCACTGAAGTGACAATAGGGTTCATATGGGAAAATGCTCCTTTAGAAGCACAAGAAACTGGGGAACAGCCAGAGTGCTGTTCAGGGTGGCCTGCAGGAGTGGATGAAAAATTAGCAGCAGATGAAGGGGCAAGAGCCATTCGCATTGCATTTGAGCTTCCACTTATTTTGGCCAACCTCCTATCATCTGGTTCTGTAAATCTATTTTAAAAAATTTATATTATTTTCATTTTATGAGAGCAATTTTATTAAACTCAATGCATGCACTGATCCAAAATGTATAAAATGTAAAGCAGTCTTCCCCATATAACATTATGTTTTTAATGATGCAATATCCAGATATAACCAGAAAATAAAATTATATGAGATAGGAGAAGACCAATACATGAATCCTATTTGACTGACCCATTCATGCTATACTTAACAGTCCTGGCCCCAGGATACTTCACAGAAATTGTGGAGTTTCCATTTAGTGATGTAGGGGAGAAAAAATCTTTTACTCTCTGCCTTCCTTGGTTCCATAGGTGGGGCCCACAAATCAAGCTGATTAAAGACATTAACAAGGGGGGAAAGTAGTTTTAATTACATATGTATGCACTACATCTCACAAAGAAAAATGTGGCTCCAGCAGGCAGCCAGATGAAGGAGATTTGTATACCATCTTAGGCTACACAAAGGAAAAGGGGTTTGGGCTTCTGGGCAGGGGAGGTAAGTTTTGGGAAAGTGAAGGGAAGAAAGGTATGATAAATGAGGGTTGTCTTGTTATGCAGATTAGAGACTCTCAGGTGGTGAGTTGTGCTCTTCCTGATATAGAAACATCTCTACAAATGGAAATTTCCTTTAGAAGTGTAAATTTCCTTCTTAAAAGGAGAAATTAATATTATATTTTTAGGCAGTTGGGGTGAGATAAAGAGTGTCTCCTGTGTCTGCTGGCTCTCCATAGTCCTTACGCCAAAGTGGCATATTTTGGGGTGACATTTTCTGGTATCCTTAAGTGACATTTTAATCACAAATTAATGAATGTTAAATGCATCACTGCCCACTCTTCTTGTTCACTGGAGAATTAACAGACTCCATTTCATCCCAGAAAAACTGCTAAATAATTTATGAATATAATTTGCTACAAAGCCTTTTGTTTTGTAACAGGAATTAGAAAAACTTTTTCTGTAAAGAGCCAGATATTAAAAAAAAATACAGGGCCAGGACTAAGGTAAGGCATGTGAGGCATCAAGGCACAAAATTTAAGAAAGCTCTCACTCTCAGGGTCATGCAGGTGCCCCTGGGAATGAGTGCCCACTTAAAGTTTGCACGCTAGGCACCTTACTCACCCTAGTCCTGACCATGAGTGTCTGTTGGGCTTTGCCGGCCAGATGGTTTCTTGTAACTAATACCATTGTAATTAGCTAATCTACACTAATAAAAGAGAAACATGCAAACTGGTATCGCTCCGCTATGTCCACCAGCCAATCAGAGCAGCTGTGCAAATTAACCCAACAAAGATGGCAGTTAATTTGCATACGCAGGCGCAGAGCGAAGACTGAAGGCTCCAGCGGAGTGAAGACTGAAGACTGAAGACTGAAGAGGCTTGGCTTCTCCGCTGCGGCCGGACCAAAGGCCTGGGTCCCAGGTGCCGGAGGAAAACCGGTGCTGGCAGCCAGGGGAAGGAAGGCCTATCACGTGAATCTTTGTGCAACGGGCTTCTAGTTATTAATAATAGGAAAGGAGGAAAGGAAAGACCAGACATTCTAGGCATGTTATTTGGGCAGCTTCACTAGGAAGCTGCAGCTTTGCACTCCCCCGGAAACCACAGGTCTATTCCCTGCAAAATATTAGGGGAAGGGGGCTAGAAAAAAGGAAGCTAGACACGGGCCCAGTAAAGTTGGAATGACATAGGGAAAGTACTTGTCTCTCAATCACACCTGGGGACAGAGATGGTTGACCAGAATGGGCAGAGCCATTGCAAGCACGCAAAATTTTGAGAATACATAATCTCTTAAACAAAGGAGCTCACTTTTTTTTTTCTTTTTTGTGCATTTGGCTCGTGACTGTTGTTGGCTTGACTCTTGGCTCTTTTGCTCCTCCTTCCTTGCCTTCACCCCTATGGCCCATGGCCATGTGAACCCCACATGCACTGGACTAATGGATTGCAATGAGGAAACTAGCCTGATGCTGGACTAGACCGGCTCCAACATGGAAAGGGAACATCTGGACAAGGACTCTGATTTTAGCTCTGCTAAAGCCCCAGCTACTCTTCTTCTCTGACTGGACTAAGGGAAATGGGACTTTGGAAATTCAGAGATTTAATTCGGCAAAAATAAAGCTTTCTACTATATCTCATCCTCCAATGGGGGCCTCTGGAAATTCTTATTCCAGTGGTACCCCAAGAACCAGGGGAGAAAAGGCCCTCTCCCCTCCATTAACATAACTATCCAACTCTGTCATTGTAGCACCATAACATTATGAATAATACTAAATGAATAGGCATGGCTGTGTTCCAATTAAACTTTATTTGTATAAACAGGCAGTGGGCAAAACTTGGCCTGAGGGCTATAGTTTGCCAACTGTAGGTCTATGAGAATATTTAAAATGAATACAAATGTTACGTTATTTGATTTGCCCATTAAATTTCATCAGCATGCAGAAAATGTTGCCAACAAATGACATCTATTGAAAAACAAGTTTCCAGAACAGTCCTTTGACTTAAGTAATATTGGAAAGCAGGTTCCAAAAGTGGGGTTGATCTCTGGGTTAAGACACATATATGTTTTCACACCTTTTAGAATTTCTTTCCTTTTTTTGGAAGGGGATTTTAACCACCCACCTCCTAGTTCATTTGTCAAAATGCTACTCATTCTTTAAAAGCTAAATTTAAAAATTGCTTCCTCTACGAAACTCTCCTTTTGCCTCACCTCCTCCAAATGCAAAATTACTCACACTCCTCTGTGATGATATAGCCTTTGGTTTGGAATTCTATACTAAAAGTCTTCAACCTGCCTCGGGTTATAATTAGCTAGTACATGTGCGTCATCCTTACTAAACTGTAAAGGCAGGGCCCATATTGAACTCACTTATTTTCCAAAATACTAAAGCGTATTATATTCTTGGTGGTCTTTAAATATATAAGGAAATAAAGTCAAATTGATATTTTGCATTGATTCATTCTTAAGGTTTTATAAAGTGCCACTCTTACAAATCCCTCTCATACCACAGCATTCCAAAAAAGGAGCGCCCTGAAGCCATGTGGGAAGCAGGCGAGGCAGTCTCTTGGCTCTAGACCATGATCACAGCCCACACTTTATATTTTAACAAGCTGATATACCACCCATCAGTTCATTATTATCCTCTCATTTTCTGATGCTATGTAACTCGGGATGAGAATATTCGAAGAGTCCAAACATGCTGTCCTTTATCAGAAAGAGATTAATTGCAAACAATTTTTCAAAGTTATTCAACCAAATGCTATGACATCTGGGATTTTCTTCATAATAATTTACTGGAGCAGGGGAATAGAAGATGTAGATGAAACAACAATGAGTTGATGATTCTTATACGTAGGTGATGGGCATACAGGGGTTCTTGTACATTTCTCTCCAGTTTTGTGTATGCTTAAAATTTACCAATAAAAATAGCAATGTAGGTAAAAAGCAGAGCTATTTTAAAGTCTGCCTTTGCCTTTGATAAATATATTTTTCTTTAGAGGCCAGTTCACAGGAAAATGGAAAAGAAGGATAATGGATGAATAAACAGATGATAGATAGATGATAGATAGATAGACGATAGATAGATAGATGATAGATAGATAGATAGATAGATAGATAGATAGATAGATAGATAGATAATAGATAAATGATAGATAGATAGATGATAGATAGATAGACAGATAGATAGATAGATGGTAGATGATAGATAGATGATAAAGCATTTCCTCTGTACTCATTTTCCAGACTTTCATTTGTCTTGCCCTAATTTCTTCTAGACCAGCGGTTCTCAAACTGTGGGTCGCAACCCCTTTGGGGATCGAATGACCTTTCACAGGGGTCACCTAAGACCATCGGAAAACACATATATAATTACAGATAGTTTTTGTGATTAATCACTATGCTTTAATTATGTTCAATTTGTAACAATGAAAATACATGATGCATATCAGATAATTGAATATTACGATTCATAACTAGCAAAATTACAGTTATGAAGTAGCAACAAAAATAATGTTCTGGTTGGGGGTCACCACAACACGAGGAACTGTATTAAAGGGTCTCGACATTAGGAAGGTTGAGAACCACTGTTCTAGACCATAATCCATTGGTCAGTGCTAATATTCACAACTCCGGTAGTTTTCTTCATTGTCGTAGTCAAAAGAAGTGTTGCATAATGGTTGGCAGCAAGAGGGATGGGAGAGACACTCACATTAATACTAGCTAACTACTGAATGCATAATTTAGATGATTTGAAGTGCTATATATTAATACACATAATCCTTCTGTATACTAACCAGTGAATTAAATCCTGTTTTTTTACCCTATGTTAGAGAAGATATTAGTAACTTGACCAAGTACACAAAATTTGCAAATGGAGGGACTGGGATGAGAATGCATACATCTGGCCTCAGAGTCACTACTTGTAACCATATGTCATGTAATAGAAAGCATATCGTAGAATTTAAAGAATTTACCAATCCAAGCTCAAGTTCCCATTCTTTAGCACCCAACTCTATTTCCCAGCTCCTACTCACAACTTCCTTCTTAGATTGTGGCTTTTGCAACTACCTCCATGGGCTGCGTTTTCCCAAAGCCTTAGAGGTCCCTCTCAGTACTAGTCAGTTTTTCTGCAGTGACAAACCTTGAAAATCTTAGTGGCTTAAAACAACAAAGGTTTATTCCTTGCTCATATTATGTTTCTACTGTGGCTTGACTGCAGCCAAGCTGTGAGTCTGCTCCAAGCTGTGTTTGCTCATTCAGAGACCTAGAAGGGAAAAGGAGCTCCTATGTGTGACGCGCCTGTGTTCAGGGCACAGGAGAAGAGCAGGAGCTCTGATGGAAATTTCTGACGCCTCTCGAAGTCTCTGTGTGAGCAAGGAATGCATCATGTTCTCTCATATTTTATTGTCCAAAGCACATCATATGACCAAGCCCAAAGGCAGTGAGGCAAGATGTTTATCCTTCATCTAGGAAGCACAGCAAGATATATGGGAACAGGCAGGAGGGGGAGGGTGGATGGGTGGGAGGTAATCAACCAAAGACCTTGTATGCATATAGGCATAACCCATGGACACAGACAATAGGGTGGTGAAGGCCTGAGGTGGGGTAGGGGGGGGCAGGCTGGAGGGGGCCAATGGGGGAGAAAGGGGGACATACATAATACTTACAACAATAAAGATTTTTTTAAAAAGAATGTTTTCTGTGAATAAAAGAAAAAAGGGGGAGGGTAGATAACTGTGAAAACTGGTGTCATCTCCCTCCTTCCTTTCAATATCTATTTCTCACAATAACTGACTTAGCAGGCCCCCAGAGTCCATCATTACCCACTCTCTGGTTTAAGATTTTTCTTTAATCATACAAACAGGAGCCTTCAGTGTTCTTAAATCCAACCTTCCCATCTTAGGAAAAAATGGCACTTCGTGTCCAAAAGCATACGTCTAGCTCATGGATAAATTGTTACAAGAACACAGGACTCCTAAAATGTCATCCAGGGCACTCTTCAGGGTTCTCCTAAAGATGATAAAATAAAAGTCCATGGGCATCTGGCCTTTTAGTGATCAAGGTTACATTTGGAACAAAGAAGATATTATTATTTAGGACTATATACATCAAAGCGCATAAACCCTACTACACCATCTGAAACATAAAAGGGGGTTATTGTCTCACATGATACAAAACCCCAAAGTAGGCTTGCCTGGGCTTGTAGAGTCAAGAACCTAAGCTCCTTTTAATTTTCATCTTTACCTACTTAAGCATCTTTTTACTTTGTACTTGCAGCAAAGCAGCTACCTATCTGGCCCATGTTTAAGTTCCATGCACGAAGAAGGCTAAAAGAACAAAGAGTGTAAAGAGCCTTGGCTGGTGTTACTCAGTGGTTAGAGCATCACACCATGCACAGAAGGGTCTAGGTTTCAATTCTCGGTCAAGGGCCCATACCTAGGTTGAAGGTTAGTTCGCTGGTCCCAGTCAGGGCATGTGCCAGAGGTAACCAATCAATGAGTCTCTCTCACATTGAAGTTTCTCTTTCTCTTTCTCTCCCCCTCCTTTCCACTCTCTAAAAATCAATGGAAAAATCATCCTCAGGTGAGGATTAACAAAAAATAAAAAAATAAGTGAAAACATAGGCATACCCCTTTTAAGTATGATAAAATAGCCTACCCAATTCTGCTTATATCCCATTGGTCAAAATTAGTCACAGCATCATCCTTACTTGCAAAGAAGTCTGAGTTACTATCTTTATTTTTTAAGGCTTTATCTGGAAATAATTAGAGTCGCAAGAAGTTGCAAAAATCATACCATGAGGTGCCAGGTAGCCATTATACTACATCCCCCCAATGGGAGTATCTCCCATAGCTACGGTACATTATCAGCCAGGCCAGTGGGGTTCAGTGGTTGAACACTGACCTATAAACCATGGCTCAATTCTGATGTCAGAGCACATGCCCAAGTTGCAGGCTCAATCCCCAGTATGGGGCATGCAGGAGGCAGCTGATCATTGATTCTCTCTCATCATTGATGTTTCTATCTTTCCCTTCCTTTCTGAAATCAATAAAAAATATAAAAACTTCAGAAATTTACTTGGACAGACCAGACTACCGACCTCATTATGATTTCACCAGTGTGTTGTTGTTTTTTTCATGAGCTCGGTTTTCATTTTTTTTATATTTCAGTGACATTTTATCACCTATATAGATTTATGTAACTATGGTCACAATCAAGGTACAGAGCAGTTCCATAACCCAAAGGAACTTCAGGAGCTGGGGTTTTTTTTTTTGTTTTTTTTTAACTACACACATTGCAGCCATGAACGAAATCAGGGATCCTGCTAGGAAGAAAGAAGAAAAATGGATTTGGGGGAGCCAACAAGTAGCACCTGCCACAAAGGGCAGCTATTTTAAGGAGAGGGAGTTTTCCATGATCTTGGAGGTATGAATAGATTTCATCCACCCCCCCATCCTTCCTCCTGACACATACACTCCTTTTGTCCTTTAGAAATCTCTCAAACAAATGCCATACAATGTGATTTATCTCATACTGCAGGGCTGTAATGACCCCATTGAGATGTGGAATTCATGGTTTCAAGAAACAGCAAATATATGTCTTAGTTCAATACCACTAAAACCACCCAAGAGACCAATGACAGAACAAAGGGTTTTTGTTGTTATTGTTCTAATGAGAATAATTCTTTGACACAGGACCAAAAGGCAACAAGTATAGAGGAAGGAAAAACCCAGAGGGTCTCAAATTGCATCATATCTGGGAGTAAAGGGATCTCTTAACTCGAGGGCCCACTGTTATTTTCAGTTCAATTCCAGAATTTTCTGAATGAAATCTAGCCATTTTCTTCCTATGGAACCTGAGAAACATTCCTTCTTGTAGTCTAACATGAAAGTTCTCAAAGTGTCAATAACGAGAAGAAATGAATATGAGCAAACATATAGAGAATATGCATATTCTAGGTGGGGAAAAATATCTTCCAGAAAGTACAAATCCATATAATAAAATATGATAATTTATTAAAGTGCTTTATTTGAATTTGTTCTGTCAAAACACAGGCAAGCTTCATCTGATGCATCTGATTGGTAACTAATAATGACCATTTCATGATATTCCAATGACTTATTTAAGATCTGTCCTCCTTACAACTATTGGTTATTGAGGAGTCCACTGCAATCATTGCTAACAGAATTAGCAACTAGCTGCTCAGACCCTGAGGAAAATGACCCCAGCCCAAGCAGAGAGCTACAGGAAAAGCAGTTAACTCTCTTGAGTACATCCTTTTAAAATGGTGTCTTTTCCATAATTTAAAAAAAAATAAAGGTTTTTTTTTAAAAAATTGATTTTGAGAGAGAGAGGAAGAGAGAGGGAGGGAGAGAGAGAGAGACAGACAGACAGACACTGACGTGAGAGCGAAATATCAATTGGCTGTCTCCTGCATGCCTCTCACTGGGAACAACCCTGGCTTCAGAGTCTGTGCTCCTAACACGCTGAAAGCACAACTCTCTCTTTTTTTAAGAAATTTGATTTCATGTAGTCAAAATAAGCAAGGGTTTCCTAACATGCTCCATAAATCCCTTGTAAGTTGTCTATTTACGGACGAGGCTCTGCTTCACTGGGATGTACTGATGAGCTCCAGGAAGGACCACACACACGGGTGTGATGCCACAGTCAAATGCTGAGGGATGCCATACTTAGTACAAAGCCTGGGGACATTGCATAATACTCTACACATAAGGATCTTCAGGAAAAACCTAATCCTTCCTAACGTTAGGCTCAGGAATAGTTACAATTGTTCTGAACAATGGGTTGGCTTTGAATAACTACTCCTTGGTTTAACAACTCTATAGCTGGCCTTGTGTCAGAGCATGTATCAGGTTATGCATTTTTCTATCTTCCTCACTCCAGGCTCTATTTTATGTCCTAACTTTGTTCCCTTTCAGAGGCTATCCTAATTCTTTTTATTTAAGGTATCTGGAATGCATGAATACTTGTAAGTTTTCCTAAACACATTTTAGAGTAAGATCAGTCAATTAATTAATAAATTAATTGGGGATGATATTCCACTAAGAGAAGATGGCCCAGAGAACACAGAGAAGAAGAGAGAGACTTATAGACAACATCAGGTAGAATGCTCTCGGGTAAAAGAAAAAAAAAGAAAAAAACCTCTAAGAAGACCTAAAATTCAAGGCCATGCATTTTTATTCAACAAGAAGTCTGGAGGTTGCTCCTCCCAGGTTAGTTCATCCGCTCTGCATGGCAGTGTCAAGGACGGGCGTCTGACATTTTCCTGGACTCTGCCCTGGGATGGTCAGGTGGCTGCTGCCACTTCCTACATCACCTCCTCATGTGACTGCTTCCAAAGGTAGGAAAGCTCTTTGCAGATATCTTCCTGCTTTCATCCTGGAGGAAAACCCGTCTCAGAAGGGCTCCAGAAGACTGCCTCTTATATTTCCTTGTTCAATCTATGTGACATGCCATTCTTGGTTGCCAGGGAAGCTTTTTCATCCCTTATAGCAGAAAGGCAAAATTGATGCTAGGAATGGTTGTTAAGAGGCCAAATAATCTTGTCTGCCACAAGAATTTAATAAAAAACATTGGTTATATAAAATATTAACAACATAGATGGAGCAATAACCAATCAGACCAAAGGATGGCCTTGCACCACTAGTTAGAATCTAGTGTGTGTGTGGGGGGGGGGGGGGGGGGTGTCCACTTATACATTAGTTGTAATTAGATTTGTACCAAACCATTAGCAAAACTCTCACAAGGATGTTTGTGTTAACTTTGTAGTTCTTCCCAGGAAAGAGACAGCAGAGCTTCTGTTGAATGCAGAGTTGAGGAGGGAGGTACACTGGCTGTCAGCAGTCCATGGGGATATTCCTAGGTTACCTCAAGGTTGAAACCCAGGCAGGTCAAGGCCATAGGTCCAGAATGACCATCTAACTTTGACAGAGCTGCTCTGAATCTGTTCTCTTTCTTTACTGGGTTTGAAAGCATTTAACTGCTAGCGAAATGTCTGATCAACATGGGTAATTTGTTGCAGCTGTAGTGTAGGGTTTCCCAAAATGTGATCTGCATCAGAATACCCTAGGCATGCTTGTCTAAAATTCATTTCCCTGGATCCCATTCCAGACCTATAAATTCAATATTCTGATTCATTCATTTGGGGTAGGTCCCAAGTTTCTGCATTTTAAGCAAGACCTAAAGTTGGAAACCTACCAAGATTCCCCATACCAAGACTGCCCTAAAAAAGATACCTATTTCAATAATTGGAGATGTGAGCAAAAGTTAAATTTTGAAGATGATTACTTTTAATGCTGATGTTTTTTTCTTCTTTCCTCAATTCTTGTGTTTGACATTTGGCCTTGAAATTCTCATACAGATTCTGAAATTACATTCCTGGTTTCTCTTGGCTTGTGTCTATGTATGCAAAGTGAAAAGTGAAATGTTCACTGAAAAGTGTTATATATAAATCACTTATTGGCCCTGCTTTGTTCCTTTCATCAATGAGGCCATATCTTAGAATAATTGTTTTAAATTAACAAAGCATGTTCCTCCACCCCCTAGGAGTTAAATAAAAACAGGCAAGCACAGACAATACAAGAAGTACTACTCTATGAGTGGTTGAAATTCAGGTATTCTTTTATTAGACCACAGCAATATGAGAGAGATTAAATTTCAAGCATGGAGACTTTCAGTATTGTTCCTGTGATTGCAAGGCATCCACAGGCATTCCCTTGCACTAATAATTACCCTCTCAGTTAATGCAATTGTTCCTAAAAATTAAACAGGAAGGGTCTGAGAAAATTATAGTTTCTTTTTGTTTATCTCAACACTAGAGGATAAACTGTGGATTAATTAAATGCTCCTGCGTCAGTTTCTATGTGGTATTGATTTTCAATTCAGAGTCAAAGCTTATGCTCGCACACTAAAAAGCCTGTTTATAAGATCATTTTTAATCCTCTTCTGAAAAGGTTTAATTTATAATGGAGTATGCTCTCTCCTCTGCTTTAATTGTTCAAAACAAACAATGCAAATGGAAATGTCCTTTATAGCATGGAAAACTGGGGATGAGAGAATTCTCACACACTGATTTTCAATATGTTCTTATGGTTTCTCCAGAAATAGCATTATATTTGAATAAGTGACCTCTCCCATTATAATGGAAACATGGAACAAAACAATGAGGGCACAGGTTTCTGTCCCAGAGGCAAGTCCACCACGACCCAACAGGATAATAAAGCGCAACAGTTTTGCTTAATGACTAAAATGAGTAATAATTCTGTTCAGGCTTTATTTCCCCTGCCTGTGCCTTCTCCTGGTCCCCTGCTTCCCTTTCCCTCTTCTAACCTCAATGTCTTCTCAACTCTTATTAATCTTTAAAAGTCCTTTGTAGAGGTTTTTTTAATATATTTTTATTGACTTAGAGAAAAAGAGAGAGAGAATCATCAATGATGAGAGAGAATCATTGATCGGCTGCCCTCTGCACATCTCCTACTGGGGATTGAGCCTGAAACCTGGGCAGGAATCAAACCATGATCTCCTTGTTCATAGGTCAATACTCAACCACAGAGCCACACTGGCTGGGCTAGAGTTTCTTTAGAAAAACACTGAGGCAGTAAGAGAAAAAGAACTGAAATGGGCAGTGAGTTGCAATAAATTGCAAGTTAAACAAACAAACAAAAAGTGTCCCTAATAACTTACTGCTCAAATTAAGCTGATAATGTTACTCTACACACACACACACACACACACACACACACACACACACGAGTATATACAAAGCATATAGAAAAGATAGGTCTTCCTTAATTTACCTTTTCAAAAAGGGTATAATCTCACCTTTCACCATAAAAATGAAACAGCGTATTAGCATGAAAAGCTTCTGTGCCTTCATTTTGCCTGGCTAGCTTGAGAGTTTCCATTTCTTTCATCTCCCTTTCTACTTGTATTTATATCTTAACTGAAAAAGTCAAACCCATCCCAAATGGCCCTCAAAGCCATGATGTAGAATGGTGACCATTGATCAAAGGTAACCCCCTCTTCTCGAAGCCTGGGGGATGAGATCAGGACGGATTAAATAGATTTGGACCAAACCAACAATGCCGTCTTTGATTTATGAAACTCCAACTGTAAGCTCGGCATCAGACCAGAAACAATTTTTTTGGATGGTCTACCCAGGAAAGATGGCCAAAGCCTCTCCTTTCCCAGCAAGGTAGCATCACGAAAGAAACTCCAGGCTCAGAAAGCTCACCACGTCTGGAGACCAGACACTGGCTGGTTCACACAGGTTTTAAATATTTTTAATTCACTACCAATATTTAAAAACATGAAATTTAACATAGAAAAGCAACATAGCAGATCTTTTTGGAAAAAATGAAAACACATGGCAGCCCTGAGCCTGAATGTGGCAGTGACTGGCAAGAATGAAGGAGATGGTGCCCATACGGGACAGATGTGGGCGCTGGGGCCTTCGCAGCCTCCACTCCTCCCTCCTGCCCACGCCCTGCCCTCTCCATCCAATCGCTGCCTGCCCGGCCTCTGCAGCCCTCTGGGTGTGTTTCCTGAGGTACGCCAGTGTCTGCACGTCCCAGAGGCCTTTACATACCTTACCATGCGCTCGCCAAACTAGGTCTAGGAACCATCCGTCACGGTGCAAAGTTATTACATTGTTATTATGTTCCCCTTCCCCTTTTCACCCATCCCTTCATCCTGCACATCATCAGCGTGCTTGTTGTTTCTATGAATCTGCTTTGGCTTTGTTCTGTTTGTTCGTTTTGATTTCCCTAATTTCACCTGAAACAAACATAATATTGTCCTCCAACTCTACTTTAATAAAAAAATAAGCCCGGCCAGTGTGGGTCAGTGGTTGAGCATTGACCTATGAACCAGGAGGTCATGGTTCCATTCCCAGTCAGGGCACATTCTCAGGTTGGGGGCTCAATCCCCAGTAGGGGGCGTGCAGGAGGCAGCCAATCTGATTGCCTCTCATCATTGATGTTTCTATCTCTCTTTCCCTCTCCCTTCTTCCCTGAAATCAATAAAAATATATTTTAAAAAATGAAATAAAACATCTAGTCACCTCTGCGCAAAGGGGAATGGACCTCTGCTCTTTCCCTGCTATCTGTAGTCACTAAGTAAAATCGTTTTCACCACTTTAACTAACATTTTTTAAAAAGGTAAAAGAAACAAAAAGAACTGAAGGCCTTGACTGAAGTTGCAAATGGACAGTTGAAGTCTGCTTATCCCTCAGTGGGGTAAAGAGGAGCCGAACCCAGGGAGTCACGCTCCCCCATGCTACCATGAAGTGGTGCCACGCCAGACACAGTGAGCACGAATCCCAGAGGGCAGGGTGCGTGGGCAGAATTCCTTACTAGCTCTGCTCTGTTTCCTCCCAATAAACTTAAAGTCTCATGCCAGAGATTACTAACCTTACAGGAAGGGCCAGGCCCAATTCCCGGGTCTGATGATACATGACTTAGCTCCACTATCTAACAAAGATTGCCCAAGAGCAGTGGCATACAAAGGGTGGGCCCAGGAGTGGCTGGCCCTGCTTCTGTTTATAAGACAGTCTTAGCACCCTGTGGATAGTGCTAAAACAATAGGAAAACTGACTAAAAGTCAGCCTCCTCTTAATAATTCTATGCACTAACAAATCTGAATAATGATGGTGATATAGAAATATTCCTCTCTAAAAAAAATGTTGTTGCTTAAGTTCTAAACAATTGCTGTAATTATCATTACACTAGAGGCCCAGTGCACAAAATTCATGCGGGGGGGGGGGGGAGGTGTCCCTCAGCCCAGCCTGCACCCTCTCCAATCTGGGACCCCTCGAGGGATGTCCGACTGCCAGCTTAGGCCCAACCCTGGTGGGATCGGGCCTAAACGGGCAGTTGGACATCCCTCTCACAACCCAGGACTGCTGGGTCCCAACCACTCACCTGACTGCCTGCCTGATTGCCCCTAACCGCTTCTGCCTGCCACCCTGATCACCCCCTAACCACTCCCCTGCCAGTGTGATCAATGCCTAACTGCCCTCCCCTGCCGGCCCAATTGCCCCTAATGGCCCTCCCCTGCCGGCCTGGTCCCCCCCAACTGCCCTCCCCTACCTGCTTGGTCCCCCCCAACAGCCCTTCCCTGCAGGCCTGGTCGCCCCTAACTGTCCTCCCCTACAGGCCTGGTCCCCCCCAATCTGCGCTCCCCTGAAGGCCTGGTTGCCCCTAACTGCCCTCCCCTGTTGACATGGTCACCCCTAACTGTCCTCTCCTACAGGCCTGGTCCCCCTCAACTGCCCTCCCCTGCAGGCCTGGTTGACCCCAACTGCCCTCCCCTGCTGGCCATCTTTGACCACATGGGGGCAGCCATCTTGTGTGTTGGAGTGATGGTCAATTTGCATATTACCTCTTTATTATATAGGACTGGAGGCCCAGTGCACAAAAATTTGTGCATTTGTGCACTCGGGGGGGGGGGAGGGGAGGGTCCCTCAGCCCGGCCTGTGCCCTCTTGCAGTCTGGGACCCCTCGGGAGATAATGACCTGCTGGCTTAGGCCTGCTTCCAGGTGGCAGAGGGCAGGCCCAATCCCTAGGTGCAGCCCCTGGTCGGGCTCAGAGCAGGGCCGATTGGGGAGTTGGGGCATCGCCCCCTGTCATGCACAGAGCAGGGCGGATCAGGAGGTTGAGATGCCACCCTCAGTCATGCTCAGGGTAGGGTCAATGGGGAGGTTGTGGCTCCATCCCCTGTCATGCACAGAGCAGGGCCCATCAGGGGGTTGGGGAGCTCCCCCCTGTCACACACAGAGCAGGGCGGATCAGGGGGTTGGGGCGCTGCCCTCTATCACCCACAGAGCAGGGCGGATCAGGGGGTTGGGGCGCTGCCCTCTATCACCCACATAGCAGGGCTGATCAGGGGGTTGGGGCACCGCCACTGTCACACTCAGGGCAGGGCCGATGGGGAGGTTATGGCTCTACCCCATCACACACAGAGCAGGGCCCGTGGGGGGGGGGGGGGGGTTGGGGCGCCACACCCTGTCACACACAGAGCTGCAGGGCAATCAGGGGGTTGGGGAGCTCCCCCCTATCAGGCACAGAGCAGGGCTGATCGGGGGGGTTGGGGTGCCTTCCCCTGTCACGAACAGAGCAGGGAGGATAGGGAGGTTGTGGCCCCGCCCCCTGTCACACACAGAGCCACAGGGCAATCAGGGGGTTTGGGCACTGCCCCCTGTCACACTGATCCCGTTGCAAGGAGGCCTCTCAGCTCCGCTGATCCCGGTGCTGGGAGGCATATTACCCTTTTACTATATAGGACAGAGGCCTGGTGCACGGGTGGGGGCTGGCTGGTTTGCCCTGAAAGGTGTCCTGGATCAGGGTGGGGGTCCCCACTGGGGTGCCTGGCCAGTCTGGGTGAGGGGCTGAGGGCTGTTTTCAGGCTGGTGGGTGACTGAAACTCCCAACTGCTCCTTTTTTTCTTTTTCTTTTTTTATTCTGGGCCAGCTTTAGCTCTGGCTCCAGCTCTGAGGCCTCTGCTGCTGAAAGCAGGTACCTGGTTTGTTTGGGTTCTAAAATCGAAACACTGTATCAACTCCAGCTCTGAGAACCCGGCAGGCTGAAAGCAGGTTTCTGGGGTTTTGTTTAGCTTCTATATTTGTTACAATGTTTCAAACTGCAAGCTCAGAGGCCGGCAAGGCGGGGAACATTGGTTTTCTCCGTCACTGAAGCAAGCAAGCCTCGTGTTAGCTTCAAGCTACCTGGCTGCCGGCCGCCATCTTGGCTGGCAGTTAATTTGTATATCTCGCTGATTAGCCAATGGGAAGGGTAGCGGACATACGCTAATTACCATATTTCTCTTTTATTAGATAGGATTTTAAAAACTGTCCTAGCCTGTTTAGCTCAGTGGTTAGAGTGTTGGCTCTCTGTAGGGTCCCAGATTTGGCTTAAGGGCATGTACCTCCATTGCAGGCTCAATCCTGGCCCCAGTTGGGGCACCTGAGGGAGGCAACCAATCAATGTATCTGTCTCACATCATTGTTTCTCTCTTTGTCTCTCCCCATCCCTTCCACTCTCTCTAAAAATCAATGGAAAATAATATTTTTGGTTGAGGATTAAGAATATATATTGTCCCTAAAATGTATACATACACTTTGTATAATGATAAAGGCAGTGTTTATAAAAATACATTTTATTTTCAAAATTGAGCCATCACCTGTTAAAGTATGTGCACATTTTTTTGGGACACCCTGTATATGTAACCAGAAAATTAATAAATTTCATTATTTGCACATGAAACTCAGAGAATCCTGTCAAACAGCCCAACACAGAACACCTGCCCCAGCTACGTGCGTATTTGAGAGTAAGTTTGAAATCCTGGTTTCAGGCAAAGTTCCTGTTTCTAACCTCTGGGGTACACATTCCAGTTTAAACATTAGCTTGGAGATAAACAATGATGACACAGTGATTGCAAAGACAAGGAACAGAACTGGAGTGACTAATTCTGCCATTGTGGGGATTTTTAACTTATGCTTACAGTTCTTCAACTGCAAAGAAGTTCATCTAAAGCCCCTGGAATCGATCACACTCCATTTTTGTTATTTTTAAATTTCTTTTTCTTTTTTTTTATTAATCCTCACCTAAGGATATTTTTCCCCAGTGATTTTAAGAGAGAATGAAAGGGAGGGAGAGAGGCAGAGAGAGACACATTGATTGGTTGCCTCCTGCACACGCCACAACTGGGGCGGGGATCAAGCCTGCAACTGAGGTATATGCCTTTGACAAGAATCAAACCTGACGCCAAAACCACTGAGCCAAACTGGGTAGGGCTTAAATTATTTTTCAATTACCACTGACATACAATATTATATTAGTTTCAGGTATGCAACATAATGATTTCACATTTATATACTTTACAGTTATCTTAAATCTAGTATCTTAAAAGAAATATATGCGTATTGCATTTGGGAGGGGGGTGTTGTACAATGGAATTTTTTGTAATCTCTGCCAAATTTATCCTTGAATTTAAGGTTTTTCATAACTATTACCATATATGTTGCTTCATGTGAAAGAAACATTTGAAATTAAAATGAATAAAGTGTGTTCTTTCATCAATTATGAGTGAAACAGGTTGAAAAATCTAGCAATCCTCCTTTTTTTCAGAATGTCTGAAGATTAATTTTGATGAAGTTATCAACAAGTTGGCACAAATTAAGCCTCAAGAACAAACTTGTCATGCTATTATTTATTAGTATGAGAGAACAATATGATGGCATACACTTTCCCTTTTATTCAAAAAGTATATTAAGGTAATCACAAAGTATTAATCCATTCATTACTCTTTCTTTTCTGACTATTGTTATTATGAATCTTTTACTTCAGAATTATTACTGAAAATTATTTTATCTAATAAAGAAGGGTGTTGTTAAAATAGGACAAGCTCTGGATGACAATTATGCTAGATTTTTCACTTTGTAAAGTACTATGTTCCACCTTTACCCTAAATGGAATTCCCATAACTTATCAGATATATAAGTAGCAGATTTTCACCTGACCTGCATTTGGACTGAATTTAATGCCTAGTTGTTATCTACAATAGAATTCCCTGCACTGTGAAATTTTCCCAGAGGTCCTATTCCTGGAGAGTTTACGAGTAATTCACTCTTTTTTTAAAAATGTTTTTATTGATTTTTGAGAGTGAGAGAGGAAGAGAGAGAGAAACATTGATGAGACAGAAGAATCAATCAGCTGCCTCCTGCACACCCCCTACTGGGGATGGAGCTTGAAACCTGGGCATATGCCCTGACCAGGAATCGAACCAGCGACCTCTGGGTGCATGGGACGATGTTCAACCAACTAAGCCACACCGGCCGGGACAAGAAAGTTAACTCACTTTTCAGTTGATTCCATAGCACTCTGCCCACAAATAAATATGTCATGAATAAAGGTTTACAAGACCATCCTTCCCAGTAAACATGAGCTCCTTTAACATAGGGAATGTACATTAATTATACGATTTCTACTACTTTTCAGGTACCTAATAAACTATATTGAGTGGATGAATGAATGAGTGAATGAATGAACGAACGAACGAATGGATGGATAGATAGCGCTCACATGTGAGAACAACTCTTTGTGAATACAAGAGATTTACATTTCTACGAAATTAAACAAATACCTTTGAAAGGAGTGATTTTTTTAAGAGCATACTCTAACCCTAAAATACCATTGCTATCACTTTAAGACCACATGGCCCTGGCAGCGCCCTCGGTGATCCCTACCTCTGTCTCTTGCTTCATCCATGTTTGGACAGAACAGACCCAAGGGCACCCCTTCTCGCAGCCTCTGACCGTCCTCCAGCCTCTTTCCCAGCCGCCACCTCCAGCACCATCTCAGCCATCCTCAGCCTCCAGGGCCAGTGGTTCTCAACCTTCTGGCCCTTTAAATACAGTTCTTCATGTTGTGACCCAACCATAAAATTATTTTTGTTGCTACTTCATAACTGTCATGTTGCCACTGTGATGAATCGTAATGTAAATATCTGGCATGCAGGATGGTCTTAGGCGACCCCTGTGAAAGTGTTGTTTAATCGCCAAAGGGGCCGCGACCCGCAGGTTGAGAACCGCTGCTCCAGGCCAACCAGCACTGCTTTCTTAGCTGAACTCCTGACTGCCAAGCAGCCATGAGCTCCCCAGCTGTCAGCATTCCTCCACTGAGGCGGAGGCCACTGCCAACTGCCCGGCCAGCCTGCATCTGCGGGCCTCCGCACCTACCTCTCGGCCTCTAGTTCCACCCGAGCAGGTGGCGCTGGAGGCGGTGGCCACTTCTCCCGCGAGTTGGCCGAGGAGGAGCCACGGGCCGAGCATCTCCCGGAAGATGCAAAACTGTGGTGATGGCCACGGGGCCCTTTTCCAGGACGTGCTGAAAGCTTCCCAAGAGGAGGGTGATCACACTCAGGACGCCATGGAAGGCGCCAAGGCTTTAGAGAGGAACCTGAACCAGGCCCTTTGGCACCTGTGCGCCCTGGGTTCTGCCCTCAGGGACCCGCACCTCCACGACTTCCGGAGAACCACTTCCGGGGGGAGGAGGTGAAACTCATCAAGAAGATGGGCGACACCTGACTACCCTCCGCAGCCCGGCAGGAAGGCCCCCAGGATTTGGGGTGAGTATCTCTTGGAAATGCTCGCCTTCAAGCAGGACCAGGGGCCTTGGGAGCCCCGAGACTTTGAGGGGCCCCTCTGCTCCCCCCTGGCGCCTGGTTTGGGCCTCAGCCTTTCCCTGCAGCCACTACCTTGGAGCTCTCTACCATGCTGTGGACCAAATGGAGAAACAATGAGGCTTTTTGCAGCAAAAGACACAAAAGAAAACCACTTCTCACTTATGTTAATTATCAGGAAACCTAACCAAATTCTTTGGAAATCTTTGAATAGCCAGTAGCCAATCGACAATATTAGGGCAGCCTAGCATAGTGCAGAGATTCTCGAACCCCAGATTCATTGCATACTACTTCATAGTTTTGGGTAAACTGTTTTAAATTATTATTTATTTCTGTGATTATTTAATATATATTTTTCTTTAAGTCTGCCCACATTTTTTTAACTTAAATGCATAGTCTTAACCCTGTTGCAAGAAATAATATCCATAAACACTTCAGTTTTATGTGCCTGTTGTGTACACAGAAATAGGAAATATATTGTGCCCATCCTAGAATTATCTAAGGCTATCCCATGGGAAACCCTGCACAGTAGAATGAACATAGGTTCCAGGATAAGATGAATGAGTGTTCAAGTCAAAGTTTTCCATGTCCAAGGTGACTTAACCTCTTTAAAAGTCAAGTCTTTTTCTCTTTTCTTTCTTTCTTTTTTAATGCTCACCTGAGGGCATTTTTCCGTTGATTTTTTTTTTTTTTTTTTTAGAAAGAGTGGAAGGAAGGGAGAGAGAGAGAGAAACATCCATGTGAGAGAGACACAGAAATTGGTTGCCTCCTGCACGCGCCCTGACCAGGGCCCAGACTGGGGAGGAGCCTGCAACCAAGGTACATGCCCTTGACCAGAATCAAAACTCAAGACACTTAAGTCTATAAGCTTACGCTCTATCCACTGAGCCCAACCAGCCAGGGCTAAACGCCTTCCTGTAACTATGGAGGTAAAGAAACTGACCTCAGGGAATTGTAACAATTAAATGGAATAACATATGCAAATCACCTAATGGGAGCCTTCCATAGACTAATTGGGGGCTGCTAGATCATAGCTTCTGATGCTTCACCTTTCAAACTGTATTTCTTCTTTCTCCACTTCTGACTCTCTCTAAAAATCTCTTGACCACTCTGATTCTACATATAACCTCACAGAACCAAAGTGGCCCAATTTTATGTAAAACAAGCATCAGTCATAACGATTGCATTGCATAAAAATGAGCATGAACAATATAAAAATAAATGTGGACCATGCGCAGGGAGCAAGAGTACAGAAGGGAGAACTCTCCTCTGTCCTTGCTTCCATTGGTTTTCTGCCATCTCAGAAACACCACATGGAGCACTGGGCCATGTTCTCTTCATCTAATAAGATTGAGGGAGTAAATCCCTTTTCCATCTAAAACAGTAGCTGATGAAAATTGTGCTGTATAACACATCTCTTCGCTTTCTTCTCTCTCTTTTCTTTTTCTTATTACTATTCTTATTGCCAAAGTATGTAGGGCAAAGCTCACTGTGAAAGTGAAAAGACTTTCCACTGTGGTTTCAAGAAAGGATTTTTCAAGTTGAAACAAGTCTTAAACTGAGGTCTCTTCACCTTGTCCTATTGAACCATCAACACCAGCCGGTCCTTATCATTGTTCTAGTCTCCCCACCCTCTTTTATTCAGGTGGCACTAACTTGTTTTTATTAATTCTTATCTTGTTGGCGGGTTTGGGTTTTCAGAGAGAAAGTAGGTTAAAAACAAGAGCAAAAATCAATAGTTGTAATCTGAATAGTGGATGGGATTTTTAGTTTGCTTTCTTTTTTTTTCCCCCAGAGAGAGAAAAGTGCTTAGAGTTTTGATTGTATGGTACAGACCTCCAAAGTATTTAATTAAGATGTCTGAGGCAGATAATAACAAATGTGAGGGATTCGGCTCCTCGAATGATCATCCTGCAGACGCCTGAAAACAAACAAACAAGCACCAAAGCAAGAATGCAGGTTTCTGCTGCTGCCCCTTCATCCTGTGGACTCAGCAGGCGGGCTGCACATGAGCCCTCAGAGGTCAGCCTGCTTGTGGTCAGACGATCAAAGACTTTGCCTCCTGGCAGACATGAGTTCAAACACCAGATCTACCATTTCCCAGGATAGAACTCAAAGGTACTTCAATTCACTCTGTTAGACAACGCCCCCCACCCCCCACCACCGTCCCCCACCCCCACTCCCCCCAGAGCAAGGATGATGGGCCAGGTTCAGAGACTCACCAGGGGAAAAAGATGCAGATGCCTAGCAAGAGGGAAAACAAGAACAGTGCCTCCAGGGTAACCTATCCTCCTCTAGCATATCACAGGTCACGTGATTTGGACCCCTGATCTTTCCTATCACTGCAGATAGCATCTAGGCCTCAACTGTATTATGGTCTTGCCTTGGGAGTCACATAGCATCATTTTCCCTGTGTTCTATGCTCAGGTGTATTTTAGCTCCAGGCCCAGAAAAGCAGCAGAACCAGACAAGTGGTTCCTTGGCTGCCTCAGGACTAGCTGCATTGACGAGTGACCCCCTGCCCTGGCACTGACCAATCAGTGGAGACCAGGACCCTGAAAGAGCACACCTGGAAAGCTGATGAATATTCTAGTAAGACCCTCCTCTGAGACCTCCCCTAAGATTTCCACCTGCAAGAGAGAGAGATGCTCAGAACAAAGAAGCCAGTGCAAACTCTCCCTCCAAGGAGCAGGCCCATGCCATTTCCCCACAGGCACGTAGCCCCCAACCTCTGAGGGACCCCATGAGACTTGCAACCAGGGGAGCAATGGGCAGCGGCAGCTCATCCCAGGCTAACCCCCTGAACCTGTCTCCAAGGCCCCCTTTTCTCTATGTAACTCTTACCTTTGGATATCCCCATCTCCCATCCCCTTTTCCATGAATAAATTCATTTTTTTTTTAATCACCGTCTGACATGACTATTCAGCCAGCCCAGCCATCACCAACTTTAGCCTTTCACACACACCGACTCAGTTTCCATTGGGATTATGCAAGGGTTTGTAGAAACCTATTAAGAAACTGATTTGATTATTACTGCATAATATGCCACTCAGAGTTCCGTGGTATGTCAGTGACTGTGATTTTGTAGTCAATGCTGTAGGTCAGGAATTTGAACAAGGTATATAATCAGTATGGCTTGTTTGTGCTACACTGTCTGGAACCTTTAGGAAGACTCAATGGCTGGGGTCAACTTGAGTGCCTGGGGATCTTCACTTACACGTCTGCTACCTGAGCCTCCATGACTTGAGTGCCTGGGGCTCACTGGCATCTCTTTCAATGTAGTCTCAGGGCCTTTCCATATTTCTCTTCAAGGCCTCACCACCACGGTAACATTGGGGTGGTCAGATTTCTTACATGGCAGCTCAGCATTCCACGAGTAAGTGATCCAGAAAACAAGGTGGAAGCTGAATGGTCTATTATGGCCTTGCCTTGGGAGTCACATAACATCATTTTCGGTGTGCTCTGTGTTCAGTTGTATTTCAGCTCCAGGCCCAGAAAGGTAGCAAAACCAGACAAGTGGTGCCTTGGTTGCCTCGGGACCAGCTACATTGACCAATGACCCCCTGCCCTGGCACCGACCAATCAGTGGAGACCACACCCCTGAAAGAGCACTCCTCCCCTGAGACCTCCCCTGAGATTTCCACCTGCAAAAGAGAGAGAAATATACCCAGGACAAAGGACTCAGTGCTTGCTCTCCCTCCAAGGAGCACCGGCATGCCAGGGCGTGCTTCACCCCTCTGAGATGCCAGGGGCGTGCACACAGATACAGTATTGAAAACCTGCTATATTAAAAGCATCATACCCAACATCTGGAATATTACTGGAAATCCAGAAATGTTACAGGTCAGAATGCCCCCACGTCAATTTCCTGTTGTACTAATACGGTCGTAAAATAGGGAAGCATATCCTTCACAAGGCACTTTTATATCCATTGATTTCATTATGTCACATTATCCCTAATTAAGCAGGAGAAATATTTTCTTATTTTGGAAATAAAGAAAGTAAAATTCAGAGAGGTTAAATCAGGTGCCCAGGATGGCACATCTAGTAAGTAGTGAAGCTGGGCACAAAACCCAGGATGTCTCATTTATGATGCCATCGGCTTCCCTTTTTTAGTGTGAATGGGAATAAATACACTCAGATATGTAAGTATGCAGATCCTTATCTTAGAAAGATCTGGTAATCATTGACAATTTCAGCTCATCAACTACAAAACTCGCAATTATATTATATTATATTATATTATATTATATTATATTATATTATATGCCTGGTGCATGAATTTGTGCAAGGGTGGTTCCCTAGGCCTGGCTGGCAATCAGGGCCGGGCCAATCAGGGCCTGCTGGCTGGAGACGAGGGACAGGGAGAAGGACTGCAGGCCTATCAGGGACAGAGTGTGGCAGGTTGGCCACTGACGCCAAGGAGTAAGCCGGCCCTCAGCCCCCCTGGAAAAGGGGCCGCAGCCACCGCCACCCACCCCGGTTCCCCTTCCCAGCCGGGGGCCCGAAGGTCCCAGTGGGGTCGGGAGAGAAGGCGATGATTGCTGGACTGGGCATGGAAGGAATGGACACCAGACGCCAACGCCGCTGGCCAGCTGCGGGAGGTTGGCTGTGGGAGCGCACTGACCACCAGGGGACAGCTCCTGCTTGGAGCATCTGCCCCTTGGTGGTCAGTGCGCATCATAGCGACTGGTCGACTGGTTGTTCCAGTCATTCAGTCATACGGTTGCTTAGGATTTTACATATATATATATATATAGATTTTAGTTTTCCTTTTTAATCTATGCTTCTTTCACTAACTTATTAGAAAAATCAAGTTGTAATGCTCTCCCTTGTACTGTGTGACAATATGGTCTGTGAAAATATTCTTGGGATGACTCCTTCCTGTTTGTGTTATAAGAGAGGAAAGTCCCTAACAGACCATCTTCCTGGAAGCCATCAACAGTTCCTCACGTTTGACAGATACGGGTTCCTCGGGCTCTCTTGCATGGGGACTGGTGTCCCTGACACTGGTGCCCCATTGTCCACTCCTCTTCTCCTTCAGTGGGGAGTGAGCACTTACCCTGTGGCTAGTTCAAACAGACATGGATGGTAAACGGAAACTATACTAGTATAATGAAAATCAATGACAATATAAAAATAATATAAAGTATCTCGATAAGTTTTTCTATTTTCATGTGTTGAAATCATGATGTTTTGAATATATTGGTTTAAATAAGATATACTGTTAAAATTAATCTTACCTGTTTCTTTTTACATGTTTTCATGTGGCTACTAGACATTGAAAAATACAAACATGGCTT
Source organism: Myotis nattereri (assembly GCF_964212035.1). Classification (NCBI taxonomy): domain Eukaryota; kingdom Metazoa; phylum Chordata; class Mammalia; order Chiroptera; family Vespertilionidae; genus Myotis; species Myotis nattereri. The sequence continues at coordinate 48,005,149 of NC_138089.1, forward strand.
ATGTCAAATGGCTGTTAGCACTTAAATCAGAACAGTTTAAGGCACAGGGCTGTGTCATGCTAATAACATAAAGGCCAGTCCTGGAAAAACATGCTAAAATTTTCTTAAGAGAAGCAGTTTGAATTTACAGCTAATATTAGTATGAGAACATGACAACCAAGACAATTAAACAGCTACACATATTCAGTGAAGTTTGTATCACAATATACTCAATCCAGTATTTTACCAAATGCCACTCAACAGTTATAAATGGTTGTGTGTTTTTTTTTTCCTTCCATAGTAAAAATGGCTGAAATAACATGAAGGTGCAATTTGGCAACAAATTGAGAGGCGGTTGCTAGCAAACTTACAGGAAATACATGGAAAACATTGATGGAGATGGAGAGACAAACATTAGAGCAAATCACACACGTGGGAAGGTGCTGTGTACTTAAATAAAAACACAGGTGTTTATACCTGTCTCAGCTTATGCTAGTCGCTAAATGCTTTTTAAATACACAGATACAGAAAGAAATACATGTTGGGGAACTATTAAAAAATATGTACGAGAGCCCTAGCTGGTTTGGCTCAGTGGATAGAGCGTCAGCCTGCGGACTGAAGGGTCCCAGGTTCAATTCCAGTGAAGGGCACATGCCAGGGTTATGGGCTGGATCCCTGGGAGGGGGTGTGCAGGAGACAGCCAATCAATGATTGTCTCTCATCATTGATGGTTCTATCTCTCCCTCTCCCTCTCCATTCCTCTCTGAAATCAATAAAAATATATATAAAAAAGATGTATGAGAGATGATAAATTCTTTAAAATATTGCAGAAAATAACTGTGGCTGCTTTGATTAGGAAAAAAGAAAACCGTCAGGAATAGCATTTTTTCCTTCTATACTACTTGTTGGGTATGGTAGTATGGCCAGGGAAAGCACTACATTCTTCAGCCTCCGGTGCATGTGCCTGGGTTTTGGGCTTGATCCCCAGTGTCGGGTGTGCAGGAGGCAGCCGATCAATGATTTGCTCTCATCATTGATGTTTCTATCTCTTCCTTCCTCTGTGAAATACATAAATATCTATTTTTTTAAAAAAGAAAGAGAATAGAGAGCTGGAATACAACCACTTTGATTTTGTCCTTCTTTTTATTCCTTCATGGAGTCTGATACAATGGCTAGAGCCCCAGCAGCCTTCTTGTCACTTTGAAGATAGAAGCTACAGGAAGGACATGGAAGGTCAGAAAAAGGCTTAAGAATAAAGACTCTAGAGTGAGATGGAATGGGTTTGGTTCCCAGATTTCTATTTTCTGTCGTTTTTTTATAAATCACAGACCCCTTTGAGTATCTGATGAAAGCTATGATCCCCTCTTCTGAAAAGCACATTTATATAAATACTTAGGATATTTTGCACATCATGGCAAATTCCATGAATTCCAGATTAGGATCTCATGTTTTGGAGAAAAGTATGCTGTGGGCTTACCTGTAGGGAAGAGAGGGGCCACATTTATGAAGTAGCAGCAAAGAATCACATTCTAAAAGACAAGTCAAATGACCTTTCATTTGATTCAAAAATTGCATCAAGAGGCTCTGAGGCCATGCAATGAGAGAAAAACTATGGGAGCATCATGGTAGTGTCAAGAGCAGCAGTTAGACTAGAAGATATCTGTCTTCTCACCCAGACTCTATAGTTGTCCCTAACCCCCATTGCCCCCGCCCCCATCTCTATCAGGTGTGACTCTCCTGAACAGGCAGCTCTACTGAGCTCCTCTGTATGTGAAGATACCATCTGCTGTTGGTCCCCATGCTGCCTGCACTGCAGCAGTACTCCCAGGACACAGCAGCTCCAGACAGGTGACAATACATGGACTTTAGGGATTGACTTAAGCATATCAGAATACCCTGAGCCAGGTGCAGAGGTGAAAGCCCAATTTAGACATGTAAGCTAGCAAAAAAGAGAGGTTAGGAAGACCCTGGGAAACAGAAGAAAGAACAGTCAGGTAACTGATTTGTGTTCTGTTCTGGCTTTTACTAGCTGTGCAGCCTCAGGCAAGTCACTAAAATCTTGAAATCTCAATTTCATCATCTGTGCAATAGAGTTAATTCTTGCCCTGCTTACATCATGTGATTTTCTTGGGTAACAAATAAGATCATGTGTGTGAAGAATCTTTGTGAATTGGAAAATGCTACACCAATATTATTTTTAGGTCTGACTAGACATTGCACACTTCACCCAGAAGTAGAATTTTATGTACAGAATTATCATTTTTCTGTAAAAGATATTTACATAAAAGGCCGGATTGGAAAACCAGAGCTATATAAAAGTTCTATGGTAAAGCCATGACCTAGTTTTCTCTCTTTTGAGAAAAATGTCCTATGCTCCCCAAGAAAGAAACAAATACCTTTTATTGGAGCAGATGGCTGAGCTGAAAGAAAAAGCAGAGCATAATAAAAGGTGTCTATAAAATCAGTCAAATAAAACATTAAGTGTTAGGGAAATTGCCCAATATTTTAATTATCTTTCAAGAGTTTGTTTTGTGTATGGAGACAAAACAATAACAATAAACTTCCAAGGCAGCCTCTCTGAACTGCTTCCTCTGGAAATCTAAGAACTGGTAGCATTCTGATAGCCTTTATGTGCAGAATGACTACACAGAACAGATGATTTAATGTAATTATGACTTAAGAGATAAGCATTTACCACGTACCCATGCGGATTATCAAGTTCAGGAAGGAGGCAATCCTTTGAAATGCCTGAAGGCACAAGTGGCACATGCTTTTCGGTGGATTAATAATTAATAACCTCTTGAGACTTGTGCAAATGATTATGCAAGAGCACACATCACACTGTGATTTCTTCACTCACCATGAACTAAAGCTTGAGGGTTTTATTACCCAACAGTCTTGGCAATCGTTCTTAGCAGCTAATCTAACGTTTCTGCGATTATGCAACTGCTGTGAATTGACCAGTTATTTTGTTACTGGCAAATACTTGGTTCCATTTGGTAGAAGGGAGAAGTTAGGAATCGATCAGAACTCTAGGTCTCCCCATATCCCTGCATCACATTTAACAATGAAAGGATGTCTCAGATTGAATTCTGCTACACATAACAAATACTTTTTAGCAAACCAGCATTGACCTCCTCTGTAGGAAGGTGAAGACTCTGTACTAGGGACCTACTGTACTCTGAATGTATTTTGCAGGAAATGCTTCACTCTAGAAAAATGTGACAATTTCTATCAGTAGAATCCAGTTAGTCTGAGATCAAGGGTCAGAATCTTCCCAAAGTGTCTAAACCAGGAGTGGGCAAACTTTTTGACTCATGGGCCACAATGGGTTCTTAAACTGGACCGGAGGGCCGGAACAAAAGCATGGATGGAGTGTTTGTGTGAACTAATATAAATTCAAAGTAAACATCATTACATAAAAGGGTACGGTCTTTTTTTTTTTTTTAGTTTTATTCATTTCAAACGGGCCGTAGTTTGCCCACGGCTGGTAAACTCAGGATCCTGGGTCAGGTTTAGGGCTCCATTCCTATAAGCTAATCAACATATCTTGAAAACCAACCATTCCATTCATCAAAATGTTATTTCTGACTTCCAGTATGTCAATTAACAGAACCTCTGGAATCCATCCAAAAGATGGCAGAAGCCGCCTAGGATGCACAGTCTCTTGATAAGAGCTTTCTAAATGCTACTACTATCCTAGAAAATGGATTTGAAGTACAAATTAAGTATAGCTCTTAAAATGATTATCATCAATTTTCTGACACGAACTAAATAAATCCACCTTAAGACATATTTTTAAGTCAACCAACCTGTACCATTAAGTGATTTTGTACTTTTGTGAAATGAACAATTAAAATAGTTTGTTATAATTAAAGTAATAACTTACGTTTGATTAAGTTTCTAGCTTTCAAGTCTTATGAGATAATTTGGTGAATAACTACTTATTAAATGGAATGATTTTGGAGCTTGGATTGGAAAATAATGTCAAGACGAGAGTGAAGTTGTCCAGAGTTTCTAAGCAAGCAAGATCAAGTTAGACAAGAAAAAAAGAAATGTAGTGTTTTGTGGTAATTTTCATTTTTTAAAAAACATAAGAATCAGAGATGAACATTTTTACCAGCTTGAAATTGATGAATGTAACTCACTGTCAAGGACATAAATGCCCTCTCAGGAAGTGAAATCTATCCTTATTTATTTGTATCATTTACAAGTTTAGAAAGCATTTTTCAGCAGTGGAAGGGAAAGTTGATGTTGGTGTTTAAATTCCATGACAAACATTGTTAGCCTCATTTGGCTGTCAGGCATCAAGAGCATTACAGATTTAATTTCCCAAATTCACAATGATTCTTGAATATTACATACTGTGGAGTTTGTTCATTGAATCACCCTCTCATTCATAGGTATTTATTGAGCAACTAATATGGACCAGGCACAGTAAGCTAAAACACAGTCCCTGCCTACAGGATGTCAGAGTCTAGGGGCAGAGACCAAAACGTAGCCAGTGTAATGGCAACAGATGAGAAAGTGGCTTAGAGCCCGGCCTCTGCAGACCGTCTTGCTGGGTTGAGACTCTGCCTCTGTCATTACTTACCCTCTCTGTGGTTCAGTACTCCCATCTATAAAGTGGGCATGATAATATTATCTACTTCACAAGTCGTTAGGAAGACTTAAGGCATTTATTCATATAAAAAGCTCAGCACAGAGTGTGGCCCACAGTAGTAAATGTGCTGGACAACACAGGTTGGCTACAGTTATGAAGTGCATGGTGCTTTGGAAGCTGCCTTCTACAAAAGCATCCCTCTCTTCACCCCAACTCACTTCAGACACCAATTCCTGCTGGCTGAGTCCTTTATTAGCTTTCTTATCTATTTACTAGAGGCCTGGTGCACGAAATTCATGCAAGGGGCTCGGCCCCCCACCACTGCGGCTTTGTCTGGAAGGTCATCTGGAAGGACGTCCAGAAGGATGTCTGGTCTAATTAGCATATTATGCTTTTATTATTATAGATTATTATAGATTTCCCTCTATTCCCATGATCCATGATCATGAGTTTGGTTCAGACTTGTTATTTCACACCTGTTTTTCTGACATAGGCCTGTCCTCAGATGCATCTTTCAGAGCTTCAGATCACTAATTTGAAAGCCTTATATGATTATCTCTGACCATCTCCCTCCCCTGAACCAAATCTCCTTCCATGTCTTTCATCATCTTGGGTATGAAGTACAAACTCTTCTATCTGCCATGAAAGACAGGGCCTCTCAGAGCTGAAGTTATCTTGGGCCACTCTTGGGTTCTATGATCCCTTATTATTGTGTACAAATAGATAACTACTAAAATAAACCCACAAAATGTTGGTATATGTGCAAGTCTGCAACATAAAATTACACATATAAAATACAAATATATAAACATATTTATTTATGAACACAAATCCATACAAATATAATTGCATGATTCACAAGATAATTGGAGGAACCATGCAGTTCTTAATTCATAGTTGATGTGGTTCTGTATTTGGTACACAGATTGACAGCCATATGGCGCCTGGAACATCTTTCCATTTCTCCAGTGGACTACTCTGTATTAGAAATGATGTTGACTGGAACTAACAATTTATACAGTATCGGTTTATTATGTCTTATGATTCTGTCTGGACTAGGATTGCTAAGCATTTGCTAGCACTGGAAAGTCCAAGATGGCTTCATCCATCCACATGTTTGGTACCTTTGTCAGGAGGGCTGAGCAGCTGGTGGATGGCTGGGTATCTCTTTCTCCAGGTGGCCTCTCACGTGGCTGGCTTGAGCTTTCTCACAGCCTGATGTTCTGACTACTTACCTGGTAACTGGTTTCTCAGAGAGGAAGTCTGTCTTTGAGACTTGTCCTAGATCAGGCACTGTGTCATTCCACCACATTCTACTGGTGAAAACTCACCCAGATTCAAGGAGAAGAAAAATAGAATAGACTCTATCCCAACCCTTGAGGTGAGAAGTAACATGAGACTAGTAGAGGGAAGAAGGAAGGGCCCTTTGCCATCTTTGAAGACTATCTACCACCTCAGATAATGTCCACACTGAGGTAGTTGCTGGTATTGGTTCACTGGTCCTACTCTGTGATACCTTTGCCCTTCTTATTGTTGAAAGGTGACTGCATCCTCTCTAACAGTTTAGCCCCTTGAATCGTGTTTAAGGTAGGAAACTGGAGTGGGAAGGGGCAGAGGAGCTCTCATGGACACTTCTTTGTAACCAGCTAGAAAAAGTTTTTTCTCACAAGCCTTCATCAGAATTCTGCTTACATTTCCTTGTCCAGAATTGGATCACATTTCTACCCTTAAACAAAGATGGGCCCTTTCCCTAAGATGTAGTTAAAGTCACATCTTAAACAAAATTGGACTCTGACAGCAAAGTGTAAAGGGAGAATGGATTTTGTGTAAGCAAGCAATGATATTGGCCATATTCTGTAAGAGTGTATATAACCAAATTTGTAGATGACACCACAAATTTAAATTAGAGTCTTACTGCTCTCCTCATCCCCAATCTTCATAGCAAACCCCATTATAATTTTTGCCTGTAAAAACCTTTTGCCTCTAGTGAGAGGTACACACAGTCACAAGAGCATGGATTCAGGCAGGGGTGGAGAATTGGGCCCACGAATTAAATCTAAAATCCCTTCAAATCTATACGTGAGGCATTCTGAAATATTTACATGTCCATATCTACTCCAAGCTCATGCGTCTCCTTGTCTTTACTGCTGACCTCTGTATCTGTAACATCTTCCTCTCGGCTTCCCTAACCATTCTTCAGGATTCAGCTCAAAGGTATTTTTGTCCTTACACCTTCTCTTACTTTCAGGTTGGATGAGTGGCCTGTAGTGTCTTCTCCTTAGCTTATCACACTGAGCTTATCACCGTTGTGACAATCATATTATCATATTTTTTTATTAAAGCTTTTAAAAAAATATTTATTTTTATTTATTGCAGAGAGGAAGGTAGAGGGAGAGAGAGAGATAGAAATATCAATGATGAAAGAGAATCACTGATTGGCTGCCTCTTGCACGTCCCACAGCCACAACCCAGGCACATGCCCTGACTGGGAATCGAACCATGATCCGAGCCACACTGGCCCGGCATCATATTTATTAAGCTTATTTGTTTCCTTATCAATGTTTCACATTAGATCATAAAGACAGCCTGGTGCCCTTCAGTTAAGGCTAGAATTATATTTTCTGAGTCCTTATGTCTTCATTGTTTAACACAGTATTTGGGTAATAGTAGAGAATTAAATGCTGGTTGAATAAGTAAATAGATTAATGGTAGGTTGAAATTAGGTCCGAAAGGCAATGAAAAAGTATTGGATAATTTTAAATGTGATTGCTCTTCTTGCATTTATGGAGAAGAACATTTTGGTAACATTGGAGGAATTGATAGAATGGGGTAAGAATAGAGAGGCAAGAAGATTAAGAAATTGAAATAAGAAATAGAACTAAAACAATGTGAGTGATGAGAATGAGAACAGAATTGATTCAAGAGATGTTTAGGAAGTAAATATACCCCAATGCCTACTAAGTTCTGATGGGTAAAATAGAGGCAAACTCTTAGCTGATTTTTATGCTTCTGGCTTGGATTACTCATTGGAGATGGAGCCTTTACTTCATATCGGAAATGCGCCAAGGGGCATACATTTTGGAGTTCCACTTTAGAGCAAAAAGTGTGGATGCCAGCAGAACATCTATGAAGAGAGTAGAGCAGGCAGTTGGAATAATTGTAGTTTTGATGAGAAATTAGAGCCTGAGCATTAGCTTTTGAAATCATGGTATATCGGTGAAGCCATAGAAACAGATGTGGCCCCAGCAGGAGTGACTGAGGGGCAGAAGACAGCCTTGGCAAGCACTTCCACTTGAACAATGAGTGGAAGAAAACAAGCCTGTAAAGATATTGAGAAGAAACAGCTGAACAAGAAGGCAGGAAGGAGGGTGTATTAGTTGGCTGGGGCTGCCCTAAGAACTCTGGGGCTCGACAGGCCTTACTTCAAATCCGGGTTCAGTACCCATCTAGATATGTGACCTTTGCCAAGCACTTGAGTCCTTCACCTCTAAATCCTCACATTCTTTTACCAGGAAAATGAAGGTTAGAATAGTCCTGCAAGGATGTGTCCCAACAGGTTGACAGTGATTATCTCTTAGTGATAAAGTTAAGGGATTCTTTTTATTTTCCACCTTTGGCTTATTTGTATTTCAGACATTTTACTCTGCTAAAAGTAATCTATAAATTACTGTTGTAACTTTTTGAAGTTATTTTTTCCAAAGAAACTATTCATGCTTTCTGTAAACATGTGACATAATTGCAGGCTCTGTTAGTATCAGGAAGAATTGCAAACAACGAAATGGGTTAGGGAAATAGATATTCTTATTTTCCCCCTCTATTGAAGATAAGAAATAGACATTGTAGGGTGCAGAGTGGGGTTCAAAGTTGACAAAGGAATAATCTGTGTCCTCAAGGACTTTATAATTGGTGAGGTAGAATTCCAAAAAATAAATGCATAACTATAATGCATTACATGTCCCCATGGAGCAGACATAAAAAAAAAAAAGGATAAATAAACTTAATGCTCCTTTGGTTCTCCCTGGGAGAGAGGAGATCACATTAGGCTGGAAGAATCACAAAATATTTCCCAGAGGGCCTGGTTATCATGGATGACCTTCAAAGGGTGGGTGGGTGACCCTCACAAGTTCACTATTGTCTCAATGCTTAATGGTCTGCTTCACAATAGAAGGAAAATTGGGCAAGAGATAAGAGCCGAGAATGCAGAGTGACTGATTTACATGGAGAGGAATCTCCCTGTCAACTGCTTTAGTCACTTGGGTTGACTAAAGTAACCTCAACAGCTGCACATCAACAAGTTCAGGGGAGTAGAACATTCTTGCTTCATCACAACTGGGAAACGCAGGGCTCACATGAACCCTTGATTCAGTCCAATTGTTTTATGTATGTGTGTTTAGAGTTTTTAAAACTAGGAAAATGGAGATATTCAAGCTGTTTAACTTTGGGTCAGTTTGGTTTTTATCCTTGTTCAACTTGGTAAGGGCTTTCCTTACCAAGGAAAAACAAGCCCTTCCTTGTTTTTTAAGTCCTGAGTTGAGCGTTCATTTTTTTTTGTTTCCATCTGCAAATGGCCCAATTTTTGCATACGCATATTAACTGCCTATGTGAATATACAGAAAATTATATTTAGTCAAATACACAACGATGTATGAAACAATGTCTTGATCAAGGATATTAAATTTCTCTTTCATGAGAATCCCCAAAGGAAGGTGATCTTGACAAATTTTCAAGATTGTCAAATTGTAATATGTGGGTTTACATGTCTACAATTTCATTGTGATGGTTGCTAAAAGACGAGTTCGCACTTGGCAATGTTGAATTCAGACTCTCAGTTTCACAGGAGATTGAGGATCAAATCAGAAATGTTAATGGCAAACAAAATTGAAATCGGCATTAGTGATACATGATGACCAAGTCCATCAGTTAAATCTTCCACCATGGAATGAAATACCTCAAACCTGGTCTCTAACAATGTAAATATCTGTCTTTGCAATAAGTATGGGAAATAAAGTCTTAAGAATCAATTGGGCATTTATTTGCCTCAGTGTGCTATGTGGAGGAACTTGGGCAAATTTAGAAAAAGGGGGAAAAAAGGAAACTTACACTTCTCTATTTTTAAGAAAAGGAAGTAGTAGTGACATCATCCTCAGCTAAAAGCTAGCTTGTTTATCTCAATTTATTAGGTAATACATTGCCTTCTTTAGAGTCATGAAGTAATTAGGGGGATTAAGTATAGCTTCCTTCTGAATCTTTATTACCTCATTTGCTCATTCATCCAACAAAATTTTATTAAACACCTATTTGTGCTAGGTGCTGGGGATACAATAATGAGTGGAGGGAAACTGATCTTTGTCCTCAAAAAAATTGGATTTAAGTGAGGGAGAGGAATAGAAGTTAAAGAATGATAAAATTATAGCCATGGTAAGTGTTACAAAAGAGAGGTATTTGGTGCCGAGAGAACCTATCATAAAAGATCTACTCAGGGAGGTCAGGGAAAGCTTGTCCATTAAGGAAGTTTTGATCAGGAGTTGGCTGGGTGAAGAAGAAAGGAAGGTTAGAGGAAGGGAAGTACGTCCTGCGAAGGGCTCTGTGTGGGAAGAATAGAGGGGCATTTGCTAGGCATGTAGAGAAGGCCCTCAGCAGGAGAGGAGGGGAAGTCCAATGGAAAGTTACAAGAGAGAAGGGGGCTTGAAGGCATGCAAAGGGTATGGTTCTCATCCTCTATCTCAAGAGCAGTGAGAAGCCATGAAATGATTTCAATCAGAAGGTGGGTATACCCAGGTTTGCACTTTGAAACACAGACTTCACCTCTGGCTTGAGAAACTGAGTAAAAGGGCTCAGAATGGCCCTACCGAGGGTGAATGGTTGGGGGACTCCTGTTCAAGGGATGGCCATGGCAGAGGCAAGGTGGCTGTGGAGAAGGAAATGGGGAGAAGCAGATTTTGAACTCAAGTTTTCTGCATCTTAAAGTGCCTCCATTTTTTTAAAAAATATATTTTATTGATTCTTCACAGAGAGGAAGGGAGAGGTATAGAGAATTAGAAACATCGATGAGAGAGAAACATTGATCAGCTGCCTCCTGCACACCCCCCACTGGGGATGTGGCCACAACCAAGGTACATGCCCCCGCAGAATCGAATCTGGGACCCTTGAGTCCGCAGGCCGATACTCTATCCAGTGAGCCAAACCAGTTAGGGCCAGGTGGCTCCAATTTTGCCAATGGCTCCAATTTTGCCAGTGGCATTGGTGGGCAAGAAGATGCCCAGCCCTCCTCATTTTCCTGCCCTTCCTGCCTCCTAAACCTCAGACCTGGGAAGTGGCATTTTTCTAAAAGACACATTCAGAGGCAGCTTCAGTGCTGGCTGGAACCATGGTGGTAAGACTGAAGGTGCCAGGATCAAGCAAATGAGCCCATGGATTGACAGGGATGGTTTCAGGAGTTGGGTTTAAGGGAAGGCTATTTGCCTTTATGCATTTCCAGTAAGCCTGGCCACCTTGCCTCTCTGCAAACAATCTTTGTCTCAGATAAAGGAGTTAGTTGTTTAACCTGCTGGAAGATTCCCTGACCAGAGGGTTATATGGAATCCAAGCCTTGAGAGCTATTAGTAGGATGAGCATATAATTCATTGTCCAAGTGAGACACATGCAAAAGTGAATGTTTTTGGTTGGGTAATGATTAACTTCAAAATGCATGTACATTAGAAGTGTTCGGGGCACACCTGGTCCCCCTATCAAGAAGGGGAAGTTGAAAGTTTCTCCTGTTCTGCTCCCAGGATTTCACCTTCTGCAGAGGTGAGGCTAAGTCTTCTCTCTCAACTCTGGCACTATTGGAATGCACACCCCAGCATTCAGCTGACTTCCGGGCCACTTTTGTTTTTAAATTTTTTTGTCACACAGGATACACTCTGAAGAGAACCTTTCCCGCCATTATAACTCTGTGATGGCTGATCATGCACAATTCCTCACTGAATTCCCCCCCCCCCCTCCCCGCAAGAGTCAGTTCCAAATGGGAGCCACCACTCAGGAGCTCATCAGAAATGCCCCAAACCTGCATTCTAACAAGATTCTCAGGTGCTCAATAGGCACAGTATTTGAGAAAAAACTTTCTCAACTTCCACCGACACTTCATACATAACTGAAACACACGTTTCATGAGGCAGTACTTGGCCGATTTTAATAGGAAAAAAACCAAAACGTGCTCACAACTCATTGGATTTTGGCATCCACTTCTGGGCTGCAACTTGTAGTTTGCAAACACAGCCCTAAAGCACCCTGGAACCCTCCGAAGAAGGTGGGGGGGGGGGGAGGGGGAAGGTGCTTGGGGAGGGTGCTTTGAAAAGTATACACACTTCCTCTGTTCAGTTACTTTGTGAAACGTGTGCGCTTAGTCACGGCAGAGTAAATCCTTGGAGCCAGGACTCCCGGGGGCGGCAAGGGGCAGCTGCAAGTTGGCCAAAGCCCTCGGAGGGGCCGGTCTAAGGGACGTGATTGGCAGCTAGGAGAGAGCGAGCCCGGGCCGCGAGCGGGGAGAGGGAGAAGGCTCTGGGGCGGCGAGAGGTCCTGCCCAGCTGTTGGCGAGGAGTTTCCTGTTTCCCCCCGCAGCGCCGGGTGAAGTTGAGTGAGTCACTCGCGCGCCCGGACCGACGACACGCCCGCGCGCGCACACGCCCGGGACAGGGGGCAGGAGCCGGCCTCCTGCGCTGCTCCCCTCGGCCGCCGGGGGCCTCCCCGCGCCTCGCCGGCCTCCAGCCCCCCTCCTCGCTGCCGAGCCGGCGCCACATCTGGCCCGCACAGCTGCCGGGCCGGCCAGGCGCGGGGTCCCGAGAGGACGCGGGGCGCGGAGGCGCAGCCAGAGGGTCCGGGAAGGCGCCGGCCGCTGCGCTCGCTCGGGGCTCGGTCTATGCCCAGCGGCGGGGGGCTGCCATGGGTCGGGGGCTGCTGAGGGGCCTGTGGCCGCTGCACATCGTCCTGTGGACGCGCATCGCCAGCACAATCCCGCCGCACGTCCAGAAGTCGGGTGAGTGGCCCGCAGCCGGGCTTGGCGGGGCGCCCGGGGTCCCCACCCGGACTCCCCGCCTCTGCGCTGCGCTTGACAGGCGGTCCCGGGGACGCAGCGCTCGGCGGAAACGGGAACCCTTCCCCTCGGGCATCACGCACCCCGACTCCCTGAGCCACGGGAGTGTGTGAGTTTGTGCTTCCCAGAGAGAAGGAAAGTTCAAGTGGCCGGGGGCGCGGGGCGCGTCTGGCCCCCTTTGTGCGGGCAGGAGAGGCGCTGTGGGTCGGCTGCGCTCGGGGCGCGCCCCAGCCCCCGGAAAGGGAAGTTTGAGAAGTTGGTTATCTGCAGGAGGCAGGGGAACCGCGGCCTGGAGCGGCGGCCGCCAAGGCCGCCAAAGCACTTGGCACACCTGGGGCCCCGGCGGCCCGTGGCGATGCTGCGTGCCTACCCAGGGCTGGCCGAGCCACCCCCATCCACGACCGGCCCTACATCCTTAGCCCCTGGGAAGGGCCACACGCTCCCCCAGACAGGCTTCTTGGCCTGGAGTTACTGGATAGTTAAACTCTCAAGAAAAGAGGCGATTTGCAAAGGAAAGTTATCTGACTCCACCAAAGCCTCGGTTGGCCTGGATGTTTGCAGCGGTTCTCAACCGGTGGGTCGCGACCCAGTTGGGGGTCGAACGACCCTTTCACAGGGGTCGCCTAAGACCATCGGAAAACACATATATAATTACATATTGTTTTTGTGATTAATCACTATGCTTTAATTATGTTCAATTTGTAACAATGAACATACATCCTAGGTATGTATCATATCAGATATTTACATTATGATTCATAACAGTAGCAAAATTACAGTTATGAAGTAGCAACGAAAATAATTTTATGGTTGGGGGGTCATCACAACATGAGGAACTGTATTAAAGGGTCGCGGCATTAGGAAGGTTGAGAACCACTGCTTTAGGGGCTGGGGATGGTCAGGTGGAGATGGAGAATTACTGACCGAGGGCCTGCTAGGGGCTGGGTGCCTGAGTGAGAGGTTGCCTGCAGCAAGACAACCTATCTTCCGGAGTTGATGGTTCTCTGCAATTATCTTGGTGGAAACGGAAAGGTTAAATGAAAATGGTAAACTGCTGCCCAATAGATTTCTATCTCTAGAGGTTTCTTTTTGGGGGGAGGGGAATAAATGAATTGAATACTTAAAGATGTGTTTTGGAAAGTACCGAGCCCCTGAGACCTTAAAAATTAGACTTTTTTTTTTTTTTTTTTTTTTTTTTTTTTTTTTTTTTTTTTTGCAGCTAGGATCCATATAGCAGAGTATCTACAACTGTGGTCTGGGTAATTTAGTATTTGGACCTTGCAGGGCCTCAATTTTCCTCATCTGTAGAATGGCATGGTTAGATTTGGATACTTTTCCATTCCCTTCATCTTATGTCCCTCTCCTCCCCCCTGTGGTGACTTGGAAATGCCTGTGTAGATTTGGGATGGAATGGAGAGGATTTGACAGTCCACACTGTCACTCTGAGGCAGAAGTTTGCCTTATCTGTAGGTTTGTCTGGAAGAAATATGCACCAGGTTCTAATTGGTGCATTCCAGACTGTTTGAAGTGGACCGAGAACTTCATATTGAACGTGACACTGGAGATGGGAGTTGTTAATGGAACGAGGAAGAAGCATTATTTTAAACAAAAATTCCTAACACAAATGTGAGTTCTAGAGTTAAATTAAATCCCGGTATTCCATTCTTGGATGTTGTCCTATATTTCAGCACCAGAATGTTCAATATGTTCAACTGTCTCTGATTATACCCCAGACTCTTAAAAACTGAGTTATAGCTAACTAATAAATATTTTAAATGCACCCTTAATTTTCCTTGTACGTGCAAAATCATTAAAATTTTTGTTTCAGATTACGAAAGAAGGAAATTTGTGGGCTCTGATTTGTTAGGCTTTGTTTACAAGTATAAGATTTATGATTACAAATTCCAGACTCAATAGTTCATGAGTCAGTTTCATTTCATCTATATACACACTTTTAAACAATTAAAAGCCTAGTGACTTTTTATTTGGGCTTTTAAACAGCTTTACAAACCCCACAGATTTTGTATTTTTATGGAATTAAAGTTTCAAAATGGTTGAACTAAGGAATCATTTTGAATGTGTATTCATTGGAAATTAAATTTTTGAAGCTACTTGAAGGTTGAAAGTACCTATAGTGAAGATGAGAAACCTAATTTCATGTTACATTTTAATTTTCCATATAAGTAAATGGTTTCAGGATTTTTCTAACATAATTGGTAAACTGTCAAAACATTTTTCAAGATATCTTAATTCATGATAAGATATGAGGAAATGAGATTATTTACAGCATCTTATCAGGACACACACACACACACACACACACAAATCCGTGTTCTGTTTAGTAGATAAGTGAGCAGAGGATTTCAATATAAGAAAAAACTTCACTAAGAAATATATTTAACTTAAAAAACTTTTTAGATTAATAGATTCGTTTTTCCTTAAATGCTCAGAATTAAGTAATTGCTCTTTTGAGGGAAAACTTTACATGTTGGAAAACTCTCCCAATCTGAAAAATGTGACTTTTATATTTCAAATACCTAATAAGAGTTGTTGACCAAATGTTGGTAGAAGTGTCATACAGATAAACTTTTTTTCCTAAAGTCACTTTAATGATGTGCTTGTTTTGTCAGGGTCAGAAATCAGTAGGCCCAGGATTTGATCTTAGGCCTCATTGCTTTTGTTACCAGAAAGCACATTTTCACTTCTAAGTCACTTCCTTTCATAACATCTTATTTTTTTAACCAGTTATGATTTATACAAAACACTCATCACATTCTGGATTCCTCGCCTTTTTATAGAGATGGCACCCCGCGGTGATGAGTCTGCATTGTCCTCTGTGTAGTTGGCATTAATGCTACATGTTTTGCATTTCAGTTTACCAATCCTCAGTTATCAACCCAACTTTTAAACGTTTTCTTTATTCTTTAACCCTATTTTTCCAATGAAGAATGACACTTCCTGGGTGCCCTTGTAAAAAGTGGCCATTACTCATTCTTCCTTCTCCATAGTATTTATAGTGAGTGCCTCCTTGTGCCAGGCAAGAGGCTCAGACCAGGAGACAGCCATTGAATAAGAGACATGGCCTTTGCCCTCCTTGAGTTTAACATGTGGCAGCCTGTTGAAGGTGAAGAGAATATTCACATTTTAATCCTGGACAGTTGGAAGCATTACTGAGCACTGGCAGTTTATTTTCCAGACCCCTTTGTCCTAAGTCCACTTCCTTGTTGAAGGCTAGGGGGTGGGTACATGTTGAATATTTCCTTCTCAGTCTCTCTGAACATTTTTTTCATTGACCTGTTCTTTTCTATACAGGCCTTGTTACAGGGCCACAGTTGGGCCGCCTCAGTTCTTCAGCCTGTAGCCAGCCTGAGAGACCCATATGTATGTGCCCATCCAATCTTTCTTCCAGCATAGACTTGCAAATAGAGGAGTATAGGGTACAAGCTTTGGAATCAGGCTATCCTGGGTTCCAAACCCACCTCCCATTTACTATCTGTGTAGCCTGTGGCAATGATGTTACTCCTCTAATCGTCATTGCCATCATTTGTAAAATGGGGTTTATGGTGTTCTGCTGAAGATTCAGTGAAATACTGTACTCTAAAGTGCTTAACATAGTGCCTGCAACATAGTAAATTCTCAATAAATACCAGCTTCTATTCTTCCTATTATTAACGCTAGAATTTGACCTCACATGGTCCTCAGTGACCTGTTCCCCTCTGATTCTGCAGCTAACATACCGCCAAGACTCACACTTTCCCAGTCCCCTCTTGCCACCGTGCGCACACATGCTGTGAGCAGTGCAGGCACCTGTGCCTTTGCTCAGGGTGCTGTCTGGAATACCTGCTACCTGGATAATTTCCACTTGTCTTTTAAGACTTAACTCAAATGTCATCTTTTTTTAAGGAAACCTGCTTTGAATGCCTCTGGTTGAGCTGATACCCTCTCCTGGGGCTAGGCCTCTTTTTAAAGCTCGTAACAACTGTTAACAATAGTAAGCCAAAATTATATCTTTATGTGATCACCTTGTTCATTAGGCCTTTAATTCTCTCAAAGGCAAGGGGTGTGGCTTATTCATTCCTCTATCTCCAGGTCTCCTGCAGTACCTGGCACATCACTTACTACCCAGGAAATGCTGAACTCAGCCTCTCCTTCATCCCCCTAGACATAGTGCAACCGGGTCAAGCATTTGAACAACCAGGCAGTCACTCTTTATTGGGAATTTGGTCTACAGCAGGGGTGGGCAACTCTTCTACTGCCCAGGACCATTTGGATATTTATAACATCACTTGAGGGCCATTCAAAGTATCCACTTAAAATTAGCCTGCTGTATTTGGTCAGACATTTAATTAATTCACCCCTAATGCCTTGGCAGGGCCAGACCCAATGATTTTCCAGGCCTTATATGGCCCGTGGGCCGGACATTACCCACCCCTGGTCTGTTGATTCTTTTATTCTGATGAGCTATGGAAAAGAGTGCTGAAATCATAATTTAGTTTCTAAGTTCCTTTTTTTCATCAGGGTTTTATGTTTTGGTTTATTAGTAGTTGAGCAGAGTTGGTCTAAGGCAGGGGTGGGCAAACTTTTTGACTCGAGGGCCACAATGGGTTCTTAAACTGGACCGGAGGGCTGGAACAAAAGCATGGATGGAGTGTTTGTGTGAACTAATATAAATTCAAAGTAAACATCATTACATAAAAGGGTAAGGTCTTTTTTTTTTTTTTTTTTTTTTTTTTTTTTAGTTTTATTCATTTCAAATGGGCAGGATCCGGCCCGCGGGCCATAGTTTGCCCACAGCTGGTCTAAGGGAAGGGTGGTCCTTTAGGGCCGCTGACTGCTGAAGAGCAGTATAGCTATTATTTAGGCCTGATGCAAACCACCAAAGTGGTTTTAAAATAGGGTGCTGAGGAAACAGTTCCTGACTACAGCTGGGCATCATTTAGTCAATTTCCACGTAAAAGCAGAGCTGTATCCCCTTGTTAGCTTCATCCTGCCAGGGGTTAATCCAGCAGATTTAACTCCTGATTTTCAGTAGAAATGACATAGCAGATATTCATTAGCAGCCAGAAGGCTCACCACTCATCTTGCTCTCCCTCTTTTACTTGTAAATATTTTGCCCCCCAGGTACTTGTTGCTTCTGACAGTCAGGATAATGATGACTGTCTTTGCTTGGCATGTCAGAAGGGTGGGAGCAGGCAAACTGGCTCAACTCAGGGTGAAGTGGGGAGAAGGGAGAATCTGCTCTAAGCCAGCCGCTTGACATTCCTTACCTAATTTAATCTTCAGAGGAAACCGGGAAGATAAGGGTGATTATTGTATAAGTTAGGAAGATGGAGTCTGCTCAGGGTCACTTGAGGTGTGTGTGTGTGTGTGTGTGTGTGTGTGTGTGTGTTCTAAGCTTGCCCTGCTTGCATTGTGCAGGCTCTTTTTCATGGTGCATCTGTGTGTATGCCTGTGTTCGGGTGGAAATTAGGGAGAGGGTAAAGGGACATTTCTTTTGAGAAAGGGGAAACTTACCCGCTAATGTCATAAGTTCAGTGCTCCTGATTTCATGATTTGCTTTGCTTGCATGATCTGGCTCCTTCCTGATTATCTTTGTCCAACAGAACATCAAGATGGGGTAGAGTCTCTTTGCACAGGAAACTCTATGGTTCCTAACGGCATCTTGGTGGTGGGACCCACTGCTGGAGAGCCACGGTTTGATCATTTACAGCGGTTATACCTGTACCGTTTTCAAAGGTGTGTAACTGAACCCCAGATTCCAGGCATAGAGGACCAGCACCTGTGTACAGGCCTCAGACCACTGCTGGTCAGGGCAGAGAGAGCAGAATTTATCCTACACAGTGAAGGGGGATGGTTTGACTTTTGAGGTCCAGCTAATTTGAAAACTTGTGGGTGGCTAAGATTCTTCTCTTCACAGAAGGATCTGGCCTTTTACTCGCCTTGATCAGCATTTTAGGTGTTGGCACTCAACATGGAGCAACTGCCTCCTTGGACACAGTCAACGTGGGATGACTTGCTTAAGCCCTGAAGGGTTTCCTAGCATCTGTGTTTTGTTTACAGGGCTGAAGCTATAGATCAGTAGAATGGATTTAGCTGCAGGCAAAGTGCCTATGACTGGTGACATTGTATTTGGGAAAGGCTGCCTGCTTTCAAGACTTGTGGTTCTTTCTTCCTCTTTTGAAAAAATATTTCTGATGAGATATATCCTTTCCCCCAGCCCCCCAATATAAGCTCATCAACCATAGAAGAGTAAAAGGAGCTCTATCATGGGCCTTAGCGGGTACTGCTTTTATTCTTCTCAGGTCCAGCCCCTGTCTATGGGGTGAGCAGATTCCACACCTCTGAGTCCAAACTCTGCCCTCTTTTTAGATCATGTTTCAGGTACCTGGGAACCCCAAATTCACTGTCCAGATGGTGCTGGACCAGCTTTTACAACCTACATGGACTATTGGTTTTCTCTCCCCGAGGCCTTCATAGCCACTGGTCTGTGTGCCTGAGGGGTGGTTAAGGGACAGCTGTGTATGTGTGGGATGTGTTAAAACTTGGGTGTCCATACACATCTCACAGGTCCCTCTTTATGTGGGAGGAACCAAGCAGTGGAAAGAGGAAAGCAGACTGCGGGTTAGGCCTGGGACTTAGAGTAGTTCAAGAGTTTTAAAGTAGTACTTGGTCTCCTAAGATATATTTGTTAGTCAAGGTAGAAGGATACAACCTATTATATTGAACTGTTGGCTTTTCTTAGCTTTCAGTACTTGACCTTGGGTATGTGGACCTCCATTTGTTCTCTTGCCCTTGAGCCTTCCAGTATCAGTGGTGGATCTGGCCTCAGCAACCTTCCTGTGTAGAGGTGTTGAGGACAAAGGTAGTTTTCCTTGATTGCATCATATTTGCACTGGGGTAGAGACATTGCTCATTATTAAAATGCTAAGAGTTGGTAATCATACTGTTGTATTTCCTTTGGGAAATTCAGTTTTTCATAGTTTGTATGTTCCTGAAGGAAACTTTAGCTTTATTCATTGGACTCCTTCAATTTGCTGTTGCACTTACCCATTAAAAAAAAAAAAGTGCCTTCGTTGCATTTTCTTTGTGTATAGAGAGCACGGTAATGCTTCTCTGGATGTTTTCTTCTACTAGTGTAAATATTTGACTAGCCCATGGCCTTCTCAATCCTCTTTAAAGAAAACAAGATATTAGAAGAGTGTAAAGTGAAAATCCCTCTGACACTGAAACAGGTATAAGGTTGTCAAAGATATGCTTTTCTTTCTTCTTCTTCTTATTTTAGTTTTTAGAGAACTAGGGATTTGGCAGAACACACATGAATGTCTTTGAAGAAAAATATGGGGCAGGTGCGTATTTTCAGCATATGCACAGCAGCTCTTTATCTGTCTCAGCTGTAATTCATTGTAGAGGGTTCATTCACTTTGGAGGAAACTCCGCTGCTTTGTGGAGGACTACTGGCCACTCTAAAAACTCTCCAGAACTTCTCTACACAGAGAAATGCAGTTGGGTTCATGCTCCCTGGGAGGGGTGTCCTATCTTGAGGATACTACTCAGGAGCCTTCCTGGACAGGTTTCCCGATAATGTACGTAGCTACCCCTTTCTGAGGTCTTGCTACTGCCTGGATCATGCTGAGCACTTCATCT
Organism: Myotis nattereri; assembly: GCF_964212035.1. Classification (NCBI taxonomy): domain Eukaryota; kingdom Metazoa; phylum Chordata; class Mammalia; order Chiroptera; family Vespertilionidae; genus Myotis; species Myotis nattereri. The sequence goes on from NC_138089.1 coordinate 48,025,446, forward strand.
GTATTATGGAACCTTCTAAACAACTCTAGGGGGTAGATTTTATAATGCTCCTTACAAGTCCTCTAGACCAGTGGTTCTCAACCTTCCTAGTGCCACGACCCTTTAATACAGTTCCTCATGTTGTGGTGACCCCAATTTCATTGTTACAATTGAACATAATTAAAGCATCGTGATTCATCACAAAAACAATATGTAATTATATAGGTGTTTTCCGATGGTCTTAGGCGACCCCTGTGAAAGGGTTGTTCGACCCCCAAAGGGGTTGCGACCCACAGGTTGAGAACCGCTGCTCTAGGCTGAGATTAGGAAACTTAATGAAGGCCACCCCATTAGCAAATGGATAATACTCTGGTTTGGGGCCCTAGACCTTAATTGTTATGTTATACTGAGACTAGGCCACCTCAATTGACATAAATCACTTCTCCACTGTAGCATGGGTTTTGGGAGACTCTAGGGATTAAGAGAAATAATGATAATATTCAACATTTTTCTAACCCTTTAGCATTTTTTATGTTATCCCACTTACTTTCTTTAGCTAAATAAAATGTTTGATTCATTCTCAGAGTAGTCAAACATCATGCCTGTCTTGTGATCTCAACGGGAAATGAAATATATATACATCAGGTGATAGAGTCTGGGCTGAATCATGGAATAGTTACAGCATCCAAGAGCTGAGGTTTTCTGAGCAGAACAGCCAGTTTATTTGGGAGGATTGGGGGAATGCAAGGATGCCTACATATATGGGGGATGTATATGGTATGCCGAGAAGACTTTATCATGAAGTGAATGGAATTTAACTCAAGTCTGCTCCCTGGTACAGGCCCATCTCCTGGCTCTGGATGGGGCCCTGCCAGTGTGGCTAATGAGTGTCATCAAGTTAAAGAATATTTAAGAAATCTTGCAGTGCCCCGAATACTACAGCTCACATATAAAAGAAATTTGATAGAGGTTATTCCAAATTGAGAGGCACTCCAAACATTTATGATAGTACTTACAATGAGTTGGGAAGCAGAAAGAAACTTTTCCAAGTTATTCAACAATAAATTACAAATTCTGATTAACAGCTCTAGAGGAAAGATTGAATTATTTTTTCTGTTTTCTCTGTGGACAATATTGCAAAATATCCCTGGAACTGGTGGTCAAACAGTATGCAACCAAAAAAAATGTAGTAAAAGTATTTCAGAAGTGTGTCAGGCAGTTAACTAACACACATATTTGTTTTCTTTTAAGTTTTATATGTGTGTTATTTACAGCTTTTATTTTAAACTAGAGGCCCAGTGCACAACATTCGTGCACTGGGGGGGCGGGGGAGGAGGGGAGTTCCTCAGTCCTTCAGCCCGGCCTGTGCCCTCTCACAGTCTGGGACCCCTCGCTCCTTACCATGAGCCTGGCTTCTGGCTGAGCAGCACTCCCCTTGTGGGAGCGCACTGACCACCAGGGGGCAGCTCCTGCATTGAGCATCTGCCTCCTGGTGGTCAGTGCTCATCATAGCGACCGGTCATTCTGCTGTTCGGTTGATTTGCATATTAGGGATTTATTATATAGGATATGTAACTTGTAAGAAGCCATTCTAAATTCTAAATATTCACTTTCATACCTAAATTTCTATTCTTAAGTTTTGTATTCTTTTTCTGAAAAAGTGTCCCTGAAATTTTAAAGTTTCAGCTTCCATGAGACCTGACCCTATGCCTAATGGTAGTATTTGCTTTTTGACTTAGAAAATAAACAATAATGACTGTTTCCTTCTCCCCGTCTTATGGACAAACAGACTTAAGTCTGCATTGTTACATCACCATCCGTCAACGCGCCCCACACCCCCCCTTGTAGCTAAACCCCTTCATCATTTCCCTAGTGTAGAAGCCCCATGCCAAGTTGAAAAGAAATTGCAAATATGTAATTATCACAAAACCTTGATCTTGAGTGAAAGGTAACCCAGATCTAACCCTTAGCTGGAGATTAAGACTCTCCCTAGGAGACAGCTGGTAAAGACTAAAGCATGTGATACTGGCAATCGAGGTGTCTGGGTGACCTGCTTAAGTCCTTTGGTCTCACTGGGTCTCATTTTTCTTCTGTGCACAGTGATAAGAATTGGACTAGCTGAGATTTTCACTTTTTTTTTCTGTTGAAATCTTTCATTCTGTAGGTTAGTTAATAGAGGAAACCATTGAAGTGACTTAGAAAACACAAACTTTAACTAGTCAAAATAGAAATCTGTCAAAAATCGTAACAGGTCAGAACTGACAAATACCACAGACATTCACTTGGAGTTTGTTGGCAATGACTACTGTTAATAAAAGGAAAAGAAACCATAGTTCTTGTGAAAAGTTCCTAGTTCGGGTGCCTGAGCATACATCCTTGACTAAATAGCATGTTGACACCAGCTAGCAATCCTTCCTGCTGAAGAAAAGGCTGACTTGGTTTTGGTGGTAACTCCATTTCTCTTTGGTTGATTATGGTGTTTTCATCCTTCCCTTCCTCTGGGTTGGTTAACATGTTTGTGAAGATTTTCCCTAAGGTAGAGACTTGTGAAGTGTTTGGCCATGTCTAGGAAAAGAAAGCTCTCAAGGAGCATCTATGTTTTGGGGGGAAAAGAAAGGAAACTTGTCTGAATATAATTAGTCATCTATTGCCTTTCAAAGATTTCTCCACCACTTTTCTTAAAATACTCCCAGAAAAGACAGAATTTGCTACACATTGGCAGTTTTCATACTGCTTTTTTGGGCAGGGGAGTCGCTGTGAGTCCCATAATTGCATTTCTGTAGAAAGTGTTTTACACTTTACATAATGTGGTCTGCAGATGCTGCTTAGCACAGAGAAGTCTTCTAACTATTGTTGTGAATGACTATCTTGTTGCTACATATCACATTTATGTTTTATTCTCTAAAACCCATAGTATTGGGTAAAAAAGTGATAAAAATTTCCTTAAATATATGAAAAGGAAAAAAAAAACACCCCAAAATAATATTTTGTATTCACTATTCTGGATTCCCTTAACATTGTTATAAAATAATTAAAATAAAACAATCTAACCCCTCTCCAGACTCTTTTTTTAATTTATTTCAGAGAGGAAGGAAGAGGAAGAGAGAGGTAGAAACATCAATGATGAGAGAGAATCGTTGATTGGGTGCCTCCTGTACGCCCCACTATAGGCATTGAGCCCCCAACCTGGGCATGTGCCCTGACCAGGAATCGAACCATGACCTCCTGGTTCATAGGTGGATGCTCAACCACGGAGCCACACTGGCTGGACGGCACTCTTACTTTTATCCTTATGATTCCTGTTATAACTAATCATATAATTTTTATTGCCTCTCTTATCACCTATTTATTTATTCTAATGAGCAACAGGCCAGCCAGTCTTTTGCTTTGTTGCTATCTCTTGTTTTCCATCGCCTCCAGCTTGCAACCCTGCTTGTTCTTCCTCACTCTTTCAGGAGCCCCATTCCTCTTTTAACTTTACCTGTCATGCCTCTCAATGTGCACCGAGGCCCAAATCTTGAGTTTGAGCATTCTGACCCTCCAAACGATGCTTTTTATATCATCCCCTGATAACGGCAACTAAAGATGTTCTACTGACTTGCTACTGCAACGGTGGCCCAGGGACCACCGGCACCAGCAGCACGGAGAGCTTATTGGAAATGCAGCACGCCGGGCCCCTCTCCAGACCTACTGCGTAAGAACCTGCATTTTAACAAGATTCCCCAGGTGACTCATTGACGTTTGAGAAGCACTGCTCTAGTAGCATGGAAGCATTTTCCACAGAGGAGTCCAGCGATCTGCACTGATTTCAGTAGATCAGACCCAGCTCGTTTCTGGCACTGAGCAAGGGAAGGTTCAAGGAAGAGTAGCTCCAGGTTTTATGAGGGTGTTTTGACTCCTCAGCCCCAAGGCCCCGTTTATCTGGTTGTAACTAATGCTCTAAGGTAGCAGAAGAGAGAAGGCATTGACGGCAGGTCAATTAATACGTTAGTTTTAACCAGTCTGTTTCCCCAAAGCATCCTTCATGTTCTTTCCTCCACTGAATGTCCCTTGACCACCAACAGTGGGTGCCAGGGAGCCGTTCCTCTGCTGAATTCACAGCACTCATCATGTTTACTCACCAGGCATCTAACAGTTGGCCTTGACAGTTGTAGGCCTTACTTAAGAGCTATTCTACCTTAGCATTACTTAAAATCCATAGCACTCTACTGTGTACAAAGTATGTACCCAATAAATGAATGAATTGATGTCAAGTTTTTCCAGAAAATAGTGCTACTCATCAATATTTTAAAAAAATCTTCTTTTGTCTTCAGAAACTTATCTGGCTGTTGTTCAGTGAGGACTCACTAAATTTTTCCTCTCCAGGTTTATTTTAGACGGTTCTGAGAATACCGTTCTTGGCTGTTTCATTGACTGGCTTCTGTATTTTACTCACCGAAAGGCAATTTCTTTGCCCCTCGATTATTTTTTTCTTCAAGTATTATGGGTCCCTATCAGTCACAACAACCGGTTCTCTTGGCCACTTTCTGAGTTTTCCAAATCATTTTCTTTTCTGACCTATTGTTTTTCTTTTGATATCTTAACTATACGTAGAAAACAAGAAAAAAAGAATAGTGAAGGACTTTCCATTGCAACCTCTATCTCATGTCGTTTCCTGTTGCATCAAATGTCAACTTATTTATCAGAATAATTTTAAAATCTTAATACCTAGAATCTCTTAATCAGACATTTATTTACAAGAGGAAGCTAGTTACATGAAATGCATAACCGTTCGGTTTCATTTTTGCTCTTACATTATGTTACCACAATGCAAGGCTAACTCTTCTTCTGTGTCATCTGTAAGAATCTCCTCATTGGTTTCTGCCCATGGCCACCCCATGTCCCTTATCTCTTTCACACCTATACATTGTTATCAGTTAACTCTCCCCCCACCTCCACACACATCATTTTGAATAGGTGGCCTCTGTTAGAAAATCTTCCTTGGATCCTCTCCCTGGAATCCAGGTGATTACATGGCTCTGGCTTCCTCTTTAAGGGCGGAGGCTGTCTCAGTGACCCTGGCTCCTAAGACACACAGATGGGACACAGGGCTGTTTGATGGCCCCATGCATGGAGTTGACCAGCCTTGTTTTTCACTTCCTTTGCGCATGCTCCAGGCCCTGGCTCCACTCCAATCAGGCTTTCTCACACATTCTTTTGCTTTCCAATTTTCTAACTTGTGACTTTCTGCTCCTCCCAATTTTTCCCGTTTTCTACCTAGACCTTATAATACCTCCTCCTTCTGAAATAATGCATGACTACATGCCACTTCTTCTATTTCATCTTTCTGTTATTATTCCAATCAGAATTCCCTTTTTAATCTTCACAGTCTCTCTAACAGGCCTTGCTTCTCACTCAAATGGCCTTGGCCATTGGGCAACCTGTGGCTGTTTTTGTGTGTGTGTGTTTCAACTCTCTTACTAGGAAGGAGAACCATCTCATTCTTCTCTAGCACCCAGCACACATTTCACTAAAATGCTGTTGCTATCTGGAATTCATTACTTTTAAAGGCCAGGGAAATACTGCTTATAAATCCAAGACAGGGTGACAGGACACACACACACACACACACACACACACACACACACACACACATACACATACACGTTTTTCCCCCTAGACTGCTTACCTTTTTACCACCAAGTGTGTCTGTCATCCATGGCTGTGTTATTTATAGCCACCTACAGTGTTGCTTGAGAGAACGTGGGCTTATGGGAAATTTCAGATGATCTGATATGTGTGAGTTGCTCTTTACAGTGGAGGTTTCCTCTGTCTTCAGTCTTCAGTGTCTGTGAGTTTGGGGGAACAGTAGTCTGTGGGTGTTAAGGGTTGTTTTTCCATCCATTGCAGGCTGCCTTTGATTCATTTATCTTCTTGTGTGTGAATTTTTTTATAGAGGGCCAACATGTTATGACTGGAGAGGCCAGAAAAAGTCATAAAGGAAACCATCCCATCTGACTCAGGACAATTTTTGCCACTCCCGCCTTTCACTTGTATGAATCATAGGTTATCTCCTGTCATTGGGGTGGTTGGAGAAGGGCCGTTGAATGAGAGGGCCTTGCTTGGTGCATGGTGAGTGTCTGAAGACACTGATACTCTTCTACTGGCCTGAGGGCGAACATCCCATATTGCAAAGGTGACTTCTGGTTGTACTTTTTGGAAAGCCCCTTCAAGGGCGCATGCTAAGGAGACTTAAATATGGAGGCCTTCTTCGATGGGTCTCAAAGGTCCAAGGATGTTCTTGAAAGTCTTCAGCTTCCTCTCCCACCATCATCTCCATCAGCTCCCCGTGAAGCACCACTCCCCCCCTACCCCCCATGAATGCCAGTGTAGAAACCAGAGGTAGTACACTTCCTGTTCCTGCCCAGCTTCCAGACCAGCCTCCCTTCCAGCTGGCTCATCATCACCCATAGAGCCCTTCCTCTCTGGGAATTCTGGAGTCACCAATGACTTTATAACATTAAACATGGACAAGCAATGGGAGAGAAAGGAGGTGAAATAAGAATTTTATGTCTTCATTTCCTGGGGCACTTACTGGAAATGGTTGAGACAGAGTCCTTTAAATTTGATGTACCATTGGTAAGCTTTCAAACTGCCGAAAGCAATTATCTTCCAAGATTTTGACGATGATGTTGGTGAGGATGTTTGTGGTAATTACATAATCACATATTTATTCAGCACTATGCAAAGTATTTTGTCCAGCTCAGAGTGTTTCCTGTTACCAGTTTGTTAGTGAAATGCTTAAGTTGCCTTCAGGGCACAGGGAGGGGGGAAATCTAGTTTCTTAACCGTTCAGTGTTTAGTTCTTGAATAACTATTGGAGATCAAATGCATCCTACTCCAAGCCTAATGGCTTTGCTACTCCTCGAGGTATAACTTCTTTGCTGTAGAAGCAATTGACTAAATGTTAGATGTCTGCATTACTTGTGTTCTGCTGGTCAAAACAGTTTTGCTCTTCTCGTTACATCTTTAAGTTATGGGAAAGGAAGCCCCAAACATTACTTGACCTCTGATACAATGTACTATTTTGATTATGATCAGTACTTTAATACAAGTTTGATTAAAGAGACTTCTGAGTGAGCTGTTGAAAATCTTGGGAAAGTCTGATGGATCCGGCATCGCCTCTCTTACATCACCTTCCCATGTTCCACAAGATGGTCACGGAGGCAGACTTGGCCCCTGTTCTCTAAATTGAAGTGCCTTCAATTTATAAGAAAAGGAAGGGGCGAGAGTGGGTAGTTAATGACTGTGCTGGTGGCCAGCAGACGCTTGTGTGCACTTTGGCAGTGGTGACCAGGGCTCAGTAGAGAGTCTGCATTTTAATGAACATTTCTGTCCGCAGTCCTCTTGGGTGCATATCTCTTGAGAACAAAGTGTTTTGGTTTTTGTTGTTGTTAAAATAGCTGTCAAATAAGTATTCAAAGCGCAGCAAACATTATAAAAATAGTCATTTGCCTACATGTCCAGGCAAATGAAAACTAGTGCCAGGAACACAGAAAAGAGAAATGATTTGAATAACTTTACTATCATTGCGGCTTCTGGGGGAAATAGCACCAGTGTGCGCAAAGTCTAGCCTGGCAACCTTGACCGTGCCTGGTGATAATAATTTTTAAACAATCTCTCAGGTTAATAGGATGCTTTATTGTCCATAAAACAGTTTCACTCACATGCCATATTTAATTCTGGAAGCAATCCTTTAGGATGGGTATAATGATCCTGCCTTACAGATCATATGGAAATGGAGACCCAGAAAGATGATAACTATCTGAGGCATTGCAATGGATCACAAATTTGTCTTTCCATCATTTTACCATTTTTAGTCCTTGTGTTCTGCTCGCTGCTTGCTTTCTGACTAAACCTAAGTTTAAAAACTAGGGTCCCGTCGTGTTTTTGTATTTCCGTAGCTAAATTGCAGAAGAAGGGGATAGAAGGATTGATATCAGAAGCCTTGTTCTGTGCCTCGAAAATTAGAAGCCACATATAGGACTGGAGAATTTCCTCTTTCAAATATGCATGTCTTTGAGAGTTTTGTCCACCAGTCTTACTGGAGTTCAAGCTGTGTAATGAGTCATTTTTTACCCCTTCTTCATGTGGGGATAATTTCTCTTTTAAGCACCATGTGGTCTGTCTCCTTGAGGGCATGGTCAGTAGACAGATGTTGCCATTTATAAAACTTTGTGGTAGTTGCTACAGTCCTGTAGCTTTGCTCTTTCCCAGAGCTTCAAGAGCTTAACATAATCAGTGGAGGGCATCCGTACATAGGAAGGGCGCTTCTTCACCATGTCAGCCTAGAGGTCAGGTATTGTCCGGGGCTTCCTTTCACTGAATTTCTTGAAGATGAATATCTCAATAAAGATACAGAGAAGAACAACATTGTTTTGAGTGGCATAACCCGAATCACACAGCTTTCATAAAGAAGTTATACCTTGAGTAGCAAAGCCTACTTCTTGTATGACTATAATATTTTCAAAGGATATGGTAAATAATGATCTCAATTAGCAGAAACTGTACTTGGTTTGCCAGACAGAACGCTAATTTGTATTCTTGCTTTCCTGCAACTTGCTCTGCATAAACGTTATTTCCCCCACCACATAAAAAGAGAAGTTGAGTCATGATGTTGTTTTACTTAATTTTGGTTAAGGAAGCCCATCAAATCAGCTCCCACACTAATATGGACTTCTTTCTCTTCCTTTCCACTAGTATTCATCAGGATGATTTCCCCCAGGGACTTGGAACTGACAATCATTCTGATTTTTCCTTCTCAGTGAAAATTTCCTAGAAAAGATGAGCTTCGCTAAATAATGACTGGGCTCATGAATTTATAATTGGAGAGTTTTTCTTGAAAACTATCATAGGTTTAGGTTTTACATTTTCATAAACTTCAAAAAAAAAAAAAAAGGATTTCCAAGTAAACCTTCCGGAATAATACCTTTTATGTATAATCCTTTAAAAATTGTAATTTTTACATACTGAATTCTCTTAAGGCAAATGTCATTGTACCAAGAATAACACTCAATATCTGCACATTTCAGGAATGGTTCCCCAGATCTGGTATATAGATGGTACTCAATATATATTTGTTTAATGGACTAACAAAGAAAAATATCACAGAGATTAGGAAAAGAAATTAAAGTATAGGAATATATTGACTTAGGAGTTATCTGTTGTGTGTTATATCTATTTAGCTTTGAGATTTTTCTGAAGGACAGTCTTATCCACAACTGTTAACTGTTCTAAGGAACTGTTTATTTACCTTTTAAACTTGTTTGCTAGATTATCTAAAGGAAAATGCATTTTCTCAGGTTTGCTTGAATTCACTATTCATTTTGCCTCATGGGGTCAAAACACTTTAGAATTCAGCTTTCTCAGGAAACCTGTTCCTCAGATCTTTCAAAATGAGCTTCCTTTAAGCTTATTGTCTCCTTGGTGATTGGGAAAGAATTTCCATCCTTTAATAAGATAGGAACTTGTAAAATCCGTACTTAAAAATTAATCAAAAGATCCTCTTCCAGGAAGAATTGTACAATAACAACCAAATCCCTTAGGGCTGGTTATGTTTATGATCCCTGCCTCATCCTAAAATATTAGAGTTTGAGTCACATAAGAAAACTATTTGGGTTGGGCTTGACTCTACCTGTGCCCATGTATAATAAGATTCTGTGATAATGTTGTTTGTGATCTTCCTTAGCAGCTGGGCAAATGGAGACACATCGCTCACAGGCCTGGTCGCCCCTAACCCCGTGCTGTCACAGCCCCTATCTCTAAACCCTAAGCTTATTTCTGTTAAGTTTTTACTCCATATAAAATAAATCCTTTACCGAAATGTTGGTTTTCCAACTCTAGGGGACATTACAATCATTTAGAGAGCTTGTAAAACAATTCTAAGGCCTGAGCCTAACCCCTAGAAGTTCTGATTTATTTCCCCTTGGTAGGTCCCTGGCACCAATCCCCAGATAATTCAGATGTGGGACCCAGGCTGAGAAACACTGATGCAGCCTATTCCAGATAGGTTACAAATGGGGAATTTGATCAGAGAGGTCAAGGTACTTGCTTGATATTCCCCAGCAAAGAAGTACCATTTACGGGGTTCAAAACCTTCCATCTTCTGACTGTATTACTAAATCCAGTATAACAGAAATGAGGCAGTTTTTGGAGTAGAGCTATGGGAGAATGAAAATCCCTTTACTTATGGAAACTCACCTGCAGAGTGGGGTAAAACAGATGCCCATCTAAAAGGCTACCTCACAATGAAGGGGAATAAAAATCAAGGCCAGAGTAGACAGACTGGGGGATTGGGTTGGCAGTGAGTAGTAAGGACTTTCCGAAGGAGAAAGCAGGTGAGCCAGGTCTGAAAGGCTGCTACAACTCAATGGCAGGATTGTCTACTTGTTAGCCCCAGAGTTGTACTTCCCTACCTTCTTCAAGGAAACAGAGGGGGAGCTGGGAAGCTGCCTGCTGGCATTTTGTCCACTGACCACACAGAGGAAGTGCTCCAGCTTCCCCGAGCCACATCCAGTGTGGACAATAGCATGCTAACTGCTTGGGCCTCTTTTCCTGGACAGTGTCAGACACCAGGTGTCCTAGGAGAAGCCTTTCTCGGAGTCCCTTCTCCCAGTCACACGAAGAGGTTACTGAACCCTTTCGGGGGCCTGGGCAGACCGCCTTGGGGATCATGCCTTGGCCATGCACTGGTAGATCTTGCAGGGAGTTGGAAATGCTGGGGGTGGGAAAGGCAGTGAACTGAGCACAGGGTTTTTGATTACCTTTCTGTTGTTCAGCAGAAAGGTAATCAGGTATGGAGGCCATAAATGCCAGCCCATGTAGTTTAGGCTTAAGTCTCTGTAGCTTAGGCTTGAGTCACTAACAGATTGTAAGTAGAAGAATGACATAAGTAAACCATTGCAAGGCCAGGAGTTTGTCATGATGTGAAGGTAACACATCTCTTTCTTCCTTTCCCATAATGCCTTGCAATAGCAGAGGCAGTGGGGCGCATCAGGACCTCCCTGTGCACCCTGTGAGCACATGGGGGGTAGGATTCCTTGACAGCGCTTCACAATTTTTAAAAATAATCATTCCTTCTTTGCACCTGAAAAGATGTGTGGGGAAGCTCTTAAGAGTCCCAGAACTTTCCTTAGGTACTATCTAGTAGAGACCTCACTCCATGCAAAGTAGCCTGCTGAATCCTCTGGGGTAAAGTGTGAAAAAAACAAAACAAAACAAAGAAGGACACAAATTCATTAATTCCAGAGAGTGCCTTATTTTGCCTGGGCCTCATTCATGTTCCTGATAAGCTCACACTTCAGTTATCTCATATGATTCATGTACTTTTGGAACTCTGAAGAATTTAGACTTTCACTTGGGGAGAACCTTGGTGGAATACTTCTCTAACACCGTAGTCGGCAAACTGCGGCTCGCGAGCCACATGCTGCTCTTTGGCCCCTTGAGTGTGGCGCTTCCTAAGCCTTAGGAGTACCCTAATTAAGTTAATAACAATGTACCTACCTATATAGTTTAAGTTTAAAATATTTGGCTCTCAAAAGAAATTTCAATCATTGTACTGTTGATACTTGGCTCTGTTGACTAATGAGTTTGCCGACCACTGCTCTAACATATAAAGCCATTTTCACAGGCTTGAGACTGGGAGGTTGGGTTGATTATATAACATATATAAACCACTGCAAGGAATTCATCAGGGTCTAGAGCAGCGGTTCTCAACCTGTGAGTCGCGACCCCTTTGGGGGTCAAACGACCCTTTCACAGGGGTCGCCTTAGACCATAGGAAAACACATATATAATTACATATTGTTTTTGTGATTAATCACTATGCTTTAATTATGTTCAATTTGTAACAATGAAATTGGGGGTCACCACAACATGAGGAACTGTATTAAAGGGTCGCGGCATTAGGAAGGTTGAGAACCAATGGAAGGTGGCCAATAGCCCAGATACTTGGTATTGGTATCTCTATGATGATATCAGGGCAAATTATATAGTGATTTTAGAGAGCAGCACTATCCAGTAAGACTTTCTGCCTTGGTGAGAATCTCTTATATCTATGCTGAGGTAACCATTAGCCACCTGTGGCTTGCAATGTGGCAGGTGCAGCTAAGGAACTTCATTTTAAATATTATTTTATTTCAATGAACTTAAATGTCAACTGGCACTTGTAGCAACCATTGGCTATCATAATAGCAGAACAGTTGTAGCGTATCCTTTAAATTCCCATTTTCCTCAAATCCAATACTGAAGTCTATTGAAGTCATTTCTTAGCACCTATAATCATAATGGGAGAGATTACATTATTTGTACTTTTCCATTCCTGTACTTTGGAATTACACAGACCATTTCTATCCTGGGTACATAATATTTTAATGCTTATGGAAATACCCTTAGTAATACACTCTAATTATAATACTTCATTGTGGGAGGATCCAGCCAGGTCTCTTTCATCACCTGTGTTTTTAGTTTTAATCTTAAAAAGGCTGTAAAACAAGTGTCCTGCAGGAGAAAAATATGCTTAAAGTGTATGTTCATGGTGTGCTAGGGATTATAAAGCATTCAAACTCCTGGACAAACTGGCTAAAGAGAAGTCTAAGAGGCAGGTAAATGTCTCTAAGGAGAAAGGATGCCCTTGGATATAGCTTCTATCCCAGAAGTCCGGGGGAAGTGGCTACCCTGAGGCTATTGGGATTTTCCCTGGTGAATACATTCTTCCTGCGTTGGTCACCTCTCTGTTATGTTTTAGAAACTCACCCTTATTTGGCCGCCTGTGAATTAAACCCTCCGAAAAACCTTGACAAAAAAGGCCGGTATTTTTTTCTGAGATGTTAATTTCCTTGCTGTAGGCTCATGTGGGCTTTGACTGGAAACTTAATCTGTGTACTTCAGCTCTGAGTTACGTTTCAGCCGTGGAAATGGGGCTTACTAGGAATTACTTAATACCTTCGGAGTCTGAGGAGCCTGACTTTTTTTTTCACAGTCTTTTATCTTAGGCACAGGGATTTGCATTTTGAGAGGTTGTGCCAGCTGACTTGAGCCCTCACAGGTTTCAGCTTGTTGCACACCCAGTTCGGTCCATTTTTCTTACTTCTGGAAACTTCTGCTGCTGCCACTCATGGCTTATAGGTTTACTGTGGAATCTAGCCCTTGTCCTTAATTGTCTTCTGCCCCTATCTCAGCAGGAATAGTACAGACAGCTAGTCATTTAATACAAAACACATTCCTTAAGAAATCAGGATGGAAATTTAAGTACAGATGGCCTCCAAGCCAGTAGGCCCATCTCCTTCCAATGGGACATCCGTCCTAGCTCTGCCTGTTTCTCCTTCCACGTCCTGTAGTCTTTGTATTCGAGTCTCCCTGGGAGCTAGGAACCCAGGTCGTCTTGGATTTCATTCCATCATTGTTGTCCAGGAGAACTCTCTGTGGTAATGAAAATGTTCTATGTCTACGTAGCCTGGTCACATGAGGCTACTAAGCACTTGAAAATGGCTACTGCAACTTGAAAATGAGAATGTGCTTTTATTGAACTAAAGTTTAATTTAAAAGCCTCTGGCCATCGAATTACACAGTGCAGCTCTAGATTGTCCCCCTGACTTCAGAACTGTGTGTTTTGAGAGAAGCTACTTCTCCTGGCTGTTCCATGATCCTGCACCTTCATGAACTAGCTCTTCCCAGAAAATAAACTTTTGACTTCTGAGCTGACTTCTTTATACAGCATATTTTGACTAATGAACGTTGAGCTTTTTTAAAAAAACAACAACAACCCTCCATGCCTGGGTTTAACATTTTTCCCCCCTGTTGTCCTAGTCCTTCTGTGAGCGCATCTTTATTCCTCATCCAACAACTGCAAATAAATACTATTTTTTTTTTAAACAAGTGAGAGGAATTTCCCAGAAGGGTAAAAGCTTTCTCCAGGAATTAAGAACAGGATATGAAACTTGGCTTTAGAGGACTTGGGGAAATGGAAAGCTGGGAACAAGTGTTTATTGAGTACCGGCTCCCCTGTTCTAGGCATTGTTCAGGATGCTGGAGAACAGCAGAGAACTAAACAAAATCCATGTGTACAAGTTAGCAAACAGAATTCTACTCATAGGCCAGGGATGGTGTATGCAAGCCGAGAGGCAGGGAGCGATGGTGAGTGTTTGTAATTTCAGAAGGATTGTCACATCCCTATGTGAAGAAGGCAGATATCTGGGGTAAGAACATTTGAGTTGGAGGGAACAAGTTTAAGTGCCCTCAAACCAGAGTGTGCTTCTCATCTTTCCCGTTACCTTCAGTTATCCGTGGTCTGTCATCTTTGCTTCTCTCTTTTTACATTCGATCCCATAGAAATGGAGCCAATTGTAGTCCTTTGGTGTTGGTAAAGAGATGATACTGAGTTATATCTTCGCTGTCACTTTTTAAATTTAGCAAATAAGATTGCATGGAGGGCCATTTGAAGGTACAAACATTAATTGCATACCAGCGATTGCTGTCTTAATAACTAGAAAGTATTTTAATTTGATTTTCTAGTCAAAGGTAATCCAAAGCATTTCACAGTTTAAGTTACTTATTGCACCCTATCTCTAGTAGGAAGTGTAATTTCAGTATGAAAATGTGGTCATTCCTCCTCGATGCTAGGAGCCCTCCACGTTCCAATATTATGTGAGAAGAATGTACTTCAAGACCTGGAGTGTAGTTCTCATTTTCCATATTAAAATGGCTCCTGGGATCTATCTTGACTCTACTGCAGCCTGTTGACAATGTCATCATGTCATCATATTATTCTCTCTTCTCCCCAACTTGAGTTGCATTGTTATGGCTTAGAGAGAAGTTGGGTTTTCACTCATTGGAGGATTGCATCAGACAAATGGCAGCTACATACCTTTATCATAGTTATTGCAAATAACTTGAAGGTCATGACAGCAATGAATAATGCCCAGGAAAGGCAAAGACCAGCCTCACATTTTCTCATCCGACTGCACTGTGAGAAAACAAGTGAAGTTGCCCAGTTTAAGGGCAGATTCTCAGATTTCGTTTCAAATTTCCTGCCCTTTGTTGTCTTTGCTTGAAGCCTTGACAATGCTTGAAAATTGTTTCTTTTTAATTTCACTTCCTCTGCTTGAAAAACATGAAGTATGTATGTGTGTAGTGCTGGTGGTGGTGGTGGTGGTGGTGCAGAGGTTTCGGTGTGTTTGGTGTTATTTTAGAAACCAAAGTGAATCTGAATATGCCTTTTAGTCCTTGTATACTAAGTAGTTAAGGGTGGTTTGACTACTACCAGTCAATTAAAAGCCTCCCCAAGTTCTTTTAGAAGTGGATCACTGTTTTTAATGTATCATTAGAAGCACACTAGAAGTGGGTTTCTACTAGTATATTCATTTCCTTAGGTTGATTATGTTTCTTTTACTTCATTTGCATTTTGGGGGAAATCAGCCTTGAATAGATGACAAAGGAGAAGGAGCTTGATTTTGAATTTTGGCTTTTAATTCAACCAACATGTATCGGGACCCTATGATGTGGCAGACTCTGGACGGAGGCTGTCATCACGGAACAAGACAGGTGACAGTCCCTGCCCTCGGGGAGCTTACAGCCTGTGCTGTCTGCTGACCCAGCAGGTTCCTTAAACACTTTCCTCTGCTGTGACATGAGAACAGTAATACTTCCACAGCCATTTGTCAGACAGAATCAAGGTTTCGATCAAGCAATAGGATTTTTTTTTACACAATCAAACCTTTTGTTATTATTCCTTATCATCCAAGCTGAGCCCAGAGAATGGATTCAGAATAAACAGAGACTAGAAACATTAGAAACATGCTCAGCGTTGTTGTTTTAAACTGTGACAGTAAATGTCTTTGCTGCAAATCAGAATTTCCTCCACATCTCCCATAAAATGAGAGGAAATGCCTACGGGGCTGAATGGAAAGTGACCCTTCCATACATTTCCTCCTTCCAACCTCGTGATGCCAAAATGACACTGTGGAGTTTTGTTCTCACAGGACTGAGCAGCGGCCGGGTTCTAGTTTACGTCTGTGTTTGAGCGTTAAGTGGGGGGAGCTGGGGCTAAGAAGTTCCAAAGGAGGGTTTCCCAACTAGCAGAGAAAACCACCCAAAATGTAAACGCCCTGCCTGACAGTCCTGAAGCCATTTTCCTTCTAAGCTGAAACAGCATCTTTCTCTTTCACCAGGGCTACCCGCTCTCAGCTGGGCCATATTTGAGTTACTCCGCTTTCTTCACTTTTGGGGGTTGAACTGTGAATGTTTTCCAAAATGAAAGGGACCTTGAAGGTCATGATTCCAACCCACCTATCTGGTCAGAGGATAGGCTGAGAGTGGTTGAGTTAGTGTCTAGTGGTGTGTGACCCCAGCTCACAGCTGGTCCATCGCCTTCTCTGCTGCAACCTGCTGCCAGGGCCAGCGCGGTGGAGTCCCCTCCAGTAGAAAGTGCATAGCAATGTCACATAATTAATTTTATACGAGTAAATGGCCTCAAGGTGAAGAGATGAAGAAATACTGCTTTCCATATACCTGAATGGCACAGAGCACTTCTTAACTGGATGCTTACACATCTAGCCAAACTGTTGCTCATTTTCTTCTCTGATTCTCTCACCAGCTGTGAGTCAAAGTGTACTGGTTTTATTTCCTTGAGAAAGGAAGCCAAATCTAACTTCATCTCAACACTTGAGAATTTCATAATCGTAAGGCGCCTCATTGCCTCCCCACCTCTGCATGTCAAACTCACTAATCTTATTAGGGTGTTGCCAAATAACATATGAAAGTGTCTCCAAGCCAAAGCAGATCAGCTCTCGCCTGTTGAGTATTGGGTAGAGTCAGCAGGAAATTTGAAAATTGAACTTCATCCTAAACTGGTTATGAATAATATTTTAAGACGGGATTATTTGGTTCTGGAAGGATTATTTAAAGATCCTAAACACTCTTGGGAACTTTATTGTAAATCAGTGATTGATTCCAGTATATTTCTGAAAGCTTTCGAGCACAGTGGTAACAAAAATTATATTTCAACTTGTCATCCTCACTCAAATTTCCTGAGACATTTCTTGAAAAAGTCATCAAACTGCTGCATTCTATGGATGAGTAGGAATAAATTGACCAAACTCTTAATTATCTTGGCCTGCCTTGCCTGTAAATTTCTTTCTTGGGATAGAGCATTGCATGCGGTGGGTGTTCCATTTCTAACCAGAGTGCTGGCGTGGCACTTTTTTATTGTCTAGACAATTTTCACAGGTACTTCAAGCACGTTTTCTCTTCATCCTGACCCTAGAAAGTACCATGCCATAGATCAAGAAATGGAGGTTCCAAAAGGTTAAGTGGTTTGCCTTTGGCCCCACAGTTAATATTGGCAGAACCCAGATTCACTCTCAGGTCTTTGACCTTAAAACTCTTGGACTTCACCAAGCTGCCCTTATTCTATATGTCTCCTAACATAAGTGAAGTACAGTGGGGCCTTGACTTACGAGTTTAATTTGTTCCGAGACCGAGCTCCTTAAGGAGCTCGTTAACTCAAATTACTCTATCAACTCAATGCAAAAAAATAGGTCAAGAGACAGCTGGTATCTCAAAAAACTCATAAGTCAAGGTCCCACTGTAATTACAGAGAATCAAAGCTCTTTTCTGAGAAACTTACTGCTCCCCCTGCACCTACATACTCCCCTCAACCTCTGCAGGCCACATGCAGTGTCTTTGACTTCCATGGAATTCCAGCAAAGCTCTGCTCTCAGCCTTTATAATGGGAACATCCATTTTATTGCTGCATGAGGAAGGACGAAGGGTTCCATGTGACCTGTGGCTTTGTCTCTCCGCTGTGTGTCATTGATCTTGGTTAAGTTATTTCACCTCTTTGACCCTCAATTTCCCCACTATGAAATGGTGATGACAAAATTACATGGTTGTTTTGATGAGCAAATGAAATAATCACCACAACACTTAGTACAGGGCTAGGCATTTGGCTTGCATTCAATAGGTGGTGATAATAGAAATAATAACCAGTATTTTATCCCATACAGAACTCATTAAAAAATTGTTCTTTTCCTTGAACCATATTGTTGAAGTAATCCACATTAGAGAATCAAATACATATTAGAAATGTCCATAGTAGAGAGTTAAATTATGAATTTTTACATTTCAATGAAACCTCTAATACTGGGAGAGAGAATCGAATGGACACGTTAAATAATCATTAATGGTAAAATTTCAGATGGTCACAGGGGCCAGGCAGGGAGCGGGTAGGAGATCCAAAGGAGTGGCAGGGGTGAGGCAAACTTGAAGATGCGTGTACCACCTTAAGGAGCCACCACCCCTCACCACCAGCTGGCTGTTGTTATGGGATGGTGTACGCTCACTGTTGCTCCATCTTTTTTACTTTCTTAAGTGGAGCTGGAAATCTGGCTTTACATGGGAAGTATCCTAATTTTAAAGCTTGGTTCACATTCTAAAATGAAGAGAGTTTAGGAAAACAGAACACATCGTTGGACTCTCCCTGGCTCACTCCATCCTCCCCTTCCCCCACCCACCCTCAAACCACCACTCCCCCCCCACCCCCCAACAATCTCTATTTCAGCATCTCTAGGCCTGCCTGGTCTAGTCCCCAGTTATTTGGTTGACAGAAACCACGTGCCTTGGATCTCACCCTTTAAAAGGAATCCCTCCCCCCAATGCAGTAATGTTTCCAGCCTTTTTCCAGAGCTTGAATATGGGAATCGTCTGCTCTGACTGATATTTTCACATACTTAGTAAAACTGTAATTGAAAAACCTTTCAGGCACTGGGCATGTTTGGAAGGAGGGGGAGTAAAAGCTTCCACAACATTTATAAATGAAAAGCCTGGCCTCACAGGAAATTGATATTCAGACCAATTTCCTTGCTCAGTTGAAGCATACGGGTCATCTCAGGTGCCTGTTTTTTCAGATTCTCTAAGAGCTGCTATCTTTTAAAAAGTTCTTTCTTACCAGATTCTGTTACTCATTTTTGCAGGAAGTTGCCTCAGTATGTTGAGATTAAGTATGGCTTCACTCTTAAAATTAATAACATGATTTTTAAAAGCAGATCTTCATGTAGACCTTTTACATTTGCAGCTCGTTTGATAAAAACCATTTTTGTGCATGTTTTTTAATTCCCTGCAAGAATGTAAGCTCCTTGAGAAAAGTACCGTGTCTTATACTGTCCAACCTCTCCTCTGGGGTTAATATGAGGGCGCTCACAGAGTAGATAAATAATGTATATTTGTTTAGGTTGGCCAATTTTTCTGCCAAGCAACAAATTATTTTAGCTGAATTATGATGTTATAAAACTTCATAAATCGTGTGCTCATTATCTTGCCTCTCTCAGACTGTGCTGTTTACCCATGTTGTTTTGACTATCACCAAGAGAGTTAATCGTCTTTTATTTTCAATAATCTGGATGATTTTCCTTATTGCTCAGCACTTAGTCCAAGTTTTATCAACCCAGGGAGAAGAGGGAGCATGTTTTCTCAGT
This sequence comes from Myotis nattereri, assembly GCF_964212035.1. Classification (NCBI taxonomy): domain Eukaryota; kingdom Metazoa; phylum Chordata; class Mammalia; order Chiroptera; family Vespertilionidae; genus Myotis; species Myotis nattereri. Next base: position 48,044,933 of record NC_138089.1, read on the forward strand.
TGCTATTGCTTTATGTAAAGTACCAGCACTTCCAAGCAGAAGAATAAAATGAATTTCATCAACTGGATTCCTCTTGTCCTCAGCCCCAGCCCCTGCATGCTCCTGGTTTGGTGCTCAAGTACCTACAGTTAGGATTGGCCAGATAAATACACTGTTAAAATCAGCTTTATCAATGCTAAACTAAAATTGCCAAGTGTGGACGGCGGTATTTGCTGCAAACTGCTCACCCCTGCCCAGCTTTTAGGAGTGTGTTTTATCCACATGATCCCTATTAAAGATGAAGGAAGGTGATCCAGAGGCCTAAAAGTTTTTCAGCTTTTGGAATATGGTAAAGTGCTGGTATTCTAAAATACTGCCTTTGGCAGCAATGTAGATTTTTTCCATCTGCAAGAGTCATTTTAAATGTTTGGGTTTTGTCTCCTAAATATGTGCCCTGATTCTGAGACATATTAAAAAAAAAAAAAAAAAGGCAAATTCAGTAAGGGTTAGAACTCAAGCTACACTTCATTCCTCAGTGATCCATGAAGTTCAGGGAGAGGCAAGAAAACAGTGTGCATATTTGGGAGTTATTAGAGGTACTGGGGAGTGTTCAACAGGGAAGGATGCAATGGAAGCTCCAGCTCTGTTGGTTTATATTTGTCACTAGAAAAAGGCAATTTTGTTTCCATTCAGTTACGGTTTGTTTTAGTCTATATATGTTTGTTTTCTTTAAAATGTCCTTGTCAATCAAAAATTTAAAATCCTAAAGGCACAGTCAAATTTTTTAATTTAAAGTACTCTTTTGGATAATCCCTTTGGTGCATCCTGTAATTCCTTAATTTCCTTGTTTGGTGAATACAGACTTATGTTTACGCAGTCTTCTTAAAGCAATCCAGAGTGAAATATTAAACTCATGAGACAGAAAAGCTTCTGAAACCCAAATCCTCAAAGCTAAATCCCCTCAGTGGAACAAGTCAAACGGGGCAAGAAGTTGCGTACACACACACACACCCCTCTCCAATCCTATATAATAAAAGTGTAGTATGCAAATTGCTCCCTCTACCGGGCGTTGTCTGGGAGTTTGACCAGGAGTGGGGCCAGCCTGGGGAAGGGAGGGAGGCCCTGGCCAGCAGTAGCAATGGCGGCTGCAGGCAACTGGGGAAAGGGAGGGAGTACTGGCCAGCAGCTGGCAGCCACTAGGGATCCTACCACTGCACGAATTTTGTGCACTGGGCCTCTAGTTCATTCATAATTACCTACATAACTATATAATAGTCAAGGTAGTCTGGAATTTTATTAAGGAGTTCTACAACTCTTCTGATTCACAGATTTATTTGCTAGTTGTCGACTTTTCCTTTTTTAAATGAGGCATTGAGTTTATTCAGTTCATTTTTAGAACAGAATATTTTTCTATTATGAGATTAGGTGGACAAAGTCTGGGATTTTGCACCTCTTCAATTTTTCTTTTCTGTTGTAAATGTAGTTCCGGCCAACCCAATCGTATGAACCGTATACATATCTAGAACCTCTGTGTGCCTCTCAGCCTTTCCATCTGTGAAATGAAACATGCAAGCTTATTGAATAATTCTGTGTTTTCAGAGATATAATGTCTAGATTGTCTGGATCGCCCATTCAGCTCAACTGCTTGGTCTGAGCTATGTTCTCAACCCAGAGTGTCTTTCTGACCTTCTTCTGCCTCTCAAGACCACCATTTTTCAAGGATGGACTCCTCTGTGAAGCTGGGTATTTCTGTATGGGCACTCTCTCCTTTTCTGACCTCATGTTTGCATGTAAAGGCAAGTACATTGCTTTGGTAATCTTGCCTCTCAATCTAGAATGTCAGCTACAGTAGGGCAGGAGCCAACCTGATGTTTGCTTTAAATCTCTTACCATGTGAACATCAGAGACACTTGATAAATCCTTAATTGTTGACCATGTGCTAGGCAATTTCAATGTGGCAAATCTTTTCTTACTAGAAAAATATATATCTTTTCTTTCTGACTAATATGAACGATTTCCCTACCAGTTCAAAGAGATTTTAGAGTATTGATTAGGTCATTCTACAAAGTTTTTAAAAAGTATTATTACTATGAAAACATTTGTGTAAAAAGGAGAATCGATGCCCTCAGGCCACTTGTCTTTGTTTCTTTACTACCCACACGGTGGTCTCCCTGTCAAGTAAGCGATGGTTTCTCCAGGGCTGGCCCTGAGACCATGTGGGACCGTCACTAAAGGAAAGCTTTACCTCTCCTGCTCTCAAGATACTTAAAATTACTTAGGGAATGAGGGTTCCAATACAATTCGAAAATGAAAAAGAAGGCATCTCATTGTGTTAGAAGTTCCAATGGTGCAATAGATATTCAGAGAAGGGAACGATTTCTAAAATATCTTTGACTTGATCACAAGGTGTTTTTTGTTTGTTCATAGTAATTGACCAAACTATTTGATTAGCTTGGGGATGTCTTTCTTTCATGCGGACTCACGAAGGGACACCTCTGAGGTTGTGTGACTTGCTTCTTTGTTCTGGGCAGGAGGACATGTGTGCCAGGCCAGTAAACTTGCCCCACCTGGTCTCAAGGGCCACGCATGGGGGAGAGGGGGTGTTGCTCGTGTCACAGACCATGGCGGCTGCCTGCCAGATGGTCGCCTCAGTGTCTGACTCTGAAAAGCCAACTGCGATTAAAAAGTTTCAGAGAACAAGTCTTTCTATTCCGGGCCCATATGGCGATCGGAGCCGCTGGGCCTGTGACTGTTTAAGAAGCCAGGCTTCAGAGAAAAGCAGATGGAAGGAACTGTAAGATGAGACATGCCTTTAAAAAAGGTGAGAAGTAGTACAGCAGGTCCTTGAATAACGTCGTTTCATTCAAAGTTGTTTCGTTATAACGTTGATGAGATGACACAGCAACTTAACTCTTGCTTACATCAATTAGCCTGTGGCCAGGTTAGTTTCATGAAACATCATTGCTTAAAGCCCAAGAACCTATTGATGATGTCAGGTGAGGACATACTGTGTTTAATTTTGCTAGATCCAACATGAATGGAGAAAGGGAAATAATGGCCAGTCGACAATCGGGTTCTTCACAGCCTTTCTACTCAGTGTGAATCAGTGGCATGGAGGTCACCCAGGAATAGAGTCTCCATTCCTACCTGTGCTGGTCCGTGTCTGAGGACTTGGCCAGGCTCTGGTGCCCAGTCCTTTAGTCAAACACTCATCCAGGTGATGCTGTGAAGGGACTCTGTACTGTGAATAACAATTATAATCAGTTGACCTTAAGAAAAGTTTACCCTAGTTCAGTGATGGCGAACCTTTTGAGCTCGGCGTGTCAGCATTTTGAAAAACCCTAACTTAACTCTGGTGCCGTGTCACATATAGAAATTTTTTGATATGTGCAACCATAGTAGAACAAAGATTTATATTTTTGATATTTATTTTATGTATTTAAATGCCATTTAACAAAGAAAAATCAACCAAAAAAATGAGTTCGCGTGTCACCTCTGACACGTGTGTCAGAGGTTCGCCATCACTGCCCTAGATAATGGGAATGGTCCTCACTCAATTGGTTGGAAAGCCTGTGAGCAAAACTGAGGTTTGAGGTTTCTTGGAGAAGAAGTTCTGCCTCAAAACTGCTGCATGGATTCCTGCCTGAGTTTCCAGCCCGCCGACCTGCCTTATACATTTCAGAGTTGCCAGCTTCACAATTGCATGAGCCAGTATACACTGCTGGTTAGTGACTATCCAGCACTCCTGGGGGCTAAACATGTTTCCAAGGGATTCATGTGCTAATTAACATTCATGGCTCCCAGGCATAGTGAGTTCTATTCACCAGTTGCCATGGATTATTCTAGAAGATGCTGCACTTAGTTGCATCAATCTTAGTGATCATGCTATGAAATATATAGCACTAAGCAAGACATCCAGAGGTGCTTGTGAAATAAGTGACTTCTTAAATGCCCCCCAAAACATGCTACAGAACAACAGTAGGTAGATGCATGAATTCAAGGATACACGGCAGCCTTTCTGGCAAAGTGTGTGGGATTATTTTTGGAATCTTGAGATTTTACATAATTGTAGACTCTATGCCAAAGATATGGACTCAGGATTCCTATCCAAAATGTCTAGTATTTATCAGGAATAAATCTAACCCTTATTAGGCTGCTTATCTCTGACCTTCAGAGATAACAGGATAGTTTAGAAATAGACACAGATAAGCATTTGCTTAATTCATATTCTCAAGACCTGGAAACTCTGTCTCTCAGCAGTGAGCTTGGGGAAAATGTGCCCTAAAATGAGGAAGGCAGTCCCGTGGTTGGCAAACTGCAGCTCGCGGGCCACATGCGGCTCTTTGGCCCCTTGAGTGTGGCTCTACCTAAGCCTTAGGAGTACCCTAATTAAGTTAATAGCAATGTACCTACCTATATAGTTTAAGTTTAAAAAATTTGGCTCTCAAAAGAAATTTCAATTGTTGTACTGTTGATATTTGGCTCTGTTGACTAATGAGTATGCCGACCACTGGCCTAGACTGAAGGTCTGGATGTATTACTCACCGGTTTGTTTGAAGAGAAGTGAAATATGATGGGCCATGTGATACCATCATATGCTGCAAGCAGCTGCCCATGTCCACTTCCTTTACTGAATGACTTTCTGGGGGCTCGGGGAGACATTCATATTGGAACCTTTTTAGGGGGAACATTACAAATAGCTAATTTGCCTGTGATGGGTAGAAAATTCCCTGAAGATAATTAACTGCTCACAGAGGGTCTATAGACATTAAAATGCACTGCCTTAACATGAGAACATCATAGCTAAAGAGGCCTAGGCGAGCAATTTAGCAACTTGAGGTGGAAGTAATTTTGAAGTTGGTTAGGGTTTGCTATAGGGTTAATTAGGTGGCTTTTGTTGTATTGTTTAGCTTTGTCCCTGGCTATTTACAGGTACAGTTGTCCCTTGGTATCCTGGAAGTGTGGGATTGGTTCCAAGAACACCCCCCACCCCCTTAGATACCAAAATCCATGGATGCTCGAGTCCATTTAACCTACCCACATCCTCTCATATACTTTAAATCATCTCTAGATTGCTTATAATACCTAACACAACATAAATGCTATGTAAGTAGTCATATACTATACTATATAGGGGATAAGGGTAAGAAAAAGGTCTGGTATTTAGTACAGATGCAACCATCGTAGGCCTAGTTACACATCAGCAACAAAGTAACTTAAACAATTTTTTTCAAATATTTCCCATCCGAGGTTGTTTGAATCCACAGATGCAAAACCTGTGGCTACACAGGGCCAACTCTGCACTTACTTTATGCATTTATGCATTCCTTTGGCCTTACGAACATTATGTATTAAACATAAAGCTGTTTGATAAGTGAGGTCATGACAGTAACTTCTTCCCCCGTGGGTTGGAATGCACAGAAGCAATTCACCACGCCCTGCGCCCATAGGCCCTTCACCCCATTCTGATGGGCAGTGTGCTGCTTAGCACGTTATCTGTCACTCTTGAGGACTCTAGGAGTCTTCAACTGGGGCTTATGGACCTTCAAGGACTCTGAGCCAATCCTCTGAAATGATGAGCAAAAGTCTGTATGTACCTCTCTCCGCCCCCTGGTCCCAGAGTGAGTTCATAAAGCTTTTATCAAAATGAGGTGACCCCAACAAAGGTTAAGAGTAGCTTTGCTCTCTACACTTAACTCTATCTCAGCAACACAGTTATTCACAAAGGAGAATACTGGCTTAAAGCGAAGGCTGGGTATTGACTGGCTGTAATTATAGGGTGGGGAGCCTCCCTAAGTCAACTAATAGTAAGTGACAGGCTGAGGAGGGGGTGGAAAAGGCTTTCAAATGAAAAAAAAGGCGGATCTAGATAAAAAGCCTGCTCTCCTTAACAGGGGTAGCTTTTACTGTCAGAAAGAAAAAAATGAGGCCTCCTTGCTGGATACTTACAAGATGGTACGTGCTAACTTATGCGTCTTAACTAGCAGTGGGAGCTTAGCATAAATTCCCAATGTATACCTTCCCCTATCCGCTTCTGCCTGGCCTCCAAGTTTGGAGGAGAGCTGGCTGCTTGCCTTTTACCCAGAATTCAACGGAGGGGTCTTCTCTTTCTGGGCCTTACCTTAAGGCACATGGATTGCACACCTGCCCACACCCACGGGCCCAGTTTGCACAGATTGTATGTAATCTGAGTGGTGCCCCTGGGCTGTGCAATTTGGTGACCTTTCTTTATTCTTCTTTCTGTTTTCCTTTTTTTTTTTTTGATGGCTTTTTTTTTTTCTTTTGTTTTGGTCTCTTCACTGTTGATTGTGTTTTGCAGGCATCAAATCCAACCCCCTTATACTTGTCACCACATCTGTGGCTGCCACTGCAGCTTCCAGCACCGTCTCATCCGTTTTTATTTGTCACTCCTGACACCTGTCACTTTTCTCAAGCTTCTATCTTCTGTTAGGAAAGGACTGGCCAGCCCCCAAAGGATGCGTTTCCCCCCTGAGGTGTGAAAGTGCTAATCTCCTCCCTTTGGGTGCATGCTTTCCACAAGGAGTCATTCAGCTTTATTGAGCGGCTCCCACTTCACTGTCACAGAAGCTGTATATGAGTTTGAATGGGGGCGGAAGGGTTTTTCCTCTCTCTGCTTTGTTTTGTGTTGGTTATGATGCTTTTCAGGTAATTTTGAGTCAGGGGTCTCAGCCTGGGTTGCACATGAGAATCATCTAGGCAGCTTCTACAGATGCCCTGGAGACCCTCCAGAATAATGAAATCATCTGGAATGGGACCGCTTCATTATTATTATTTTTAGATTTTTTTTTTTTTATTTCAGAGAGGAAGGGAGAGGAAGAGAGAGAGAAAAGAGAAACATTAATGAAAAGAGAGAATTATTGATTGGCTGCCTCCTGCATGCCCCCTACTCAAGATCGAGCCTGCAACCTGGGCACGTGCCCTGACTGGGAATCGAACAGTGACCTCCTGGTTCATGGCTCGACACTCAACCACAGACTCATGCCAGCCGGGCATTATTTTTTTGAATGTTCCCTAGGTCAGTGGTCGGCAAACCGTGGCTCACGAGTCACATGCGGCTCTTTGGCCCCTTGAGTGTGGCTCTTCCACAAAATACCACGTGCGGGCACGCACATACAGTGCGATTGAAACTTTGTGGCCCACGCGCAGAAGTCGGTTTTCGGCAAGGGCGAGTCTATTTTGAAGAAGTGGCGTTAGAAGAAGTGGGGGGTGGACATATAGAGAGGATGAATGAAAGGAGATAGACGAAACAAGTATACAAGACGAGTGTGCGGTCGACTTCAGCGAACGTACCTCATTCAGATTGAGGATGTTTTTAGCAAAGGCCAGCTTAGGAGTACCCTAATTAAGTTAATAATAATGTACCTACCTATATAGTTTAAGTTTTAAAAAAATTGCCTTCCAAAAGAAATTTCAATCGTTGTACTGTTGATATTTGGCTCTGTTGACTAATGAGTCTGCTGATCACTGCCCTAGGTAATGGATTCCAACATGCCCCCAAATGGATAGCCACTAATCTAGGCTAACATCCTAAGGTGCTGGGAGGCTGACTTCCAAGTCAGAGAGGCTTGATTTTATAGCTAAAAACAATAAGGCTTCCTCACAGGCAAATAGATGCTTATCTTAAACATACTCTATTAAAAAGAAATCCAATACACCAAACATGGCCTAGCTTTTTTGGCTTTGCCCATGCCTTGTAAGGAAACCTAAAGGGTTAAACGGATTGGTTCACACATGGATCCAAATCTAACCATTGCAGAAAAAAAAATACATATTCATTGCTGCTTTAGTTCCAAATTTAACGCAAGGCTCAGAGAGCACTTCGGCCTATATTTTTAGCTAAGCATAGAGAATTTCAAAATAGTTTGTTACCTAAAAATACACTTCCTGAAATGAACTTGAAGCCTGGGAGGGATGAATGGGTTTATTTTTTCTTCTATATTTAATGTTACCACAAGAAAGCAAACCTTGAATTTATATACGTGTATATTTTTAGAGACCCAGGAAACAGGTGCTATGTCCAAGTAACGAAGAGGGTTGAGTGGCAAAGTGTCGATGACAGAAATCTGATTTCACAGACATGGACTGTGGGAGGGCTTGGAAACTGTTTCTCTGGGTTTAGGCAGGGGCATTCTTAGTGAGAGGAGGTGATGAGGAGGCTTTTCCAAGCGTGATCCCTGGGAGAAGTACACCTCCCAACTTCTTAACTGGCAAGGGATAGTTACTGCCACACATGGTCTAGGTCAGTGGCCGCCAACATTTCTGACCACTGGTTGGCGACCGCTGGTCTAGGGACTTGATCTTCCTTAGTGTCTTGAAGTTCAGGTTGGTTGACCCAATGCCTTATAGCCCTGTCTCACTTGGCTCTCCAAATGCATGCCTTTAATTACCTATACTGCCAGTAGAAATAGATCTCTTCAAGGAAAATGATGGGGAAGTAGGGTGTTATACATTATTGCCTCTCAGCATGCAATATGTGAGTTGCAAAGAATAATCTGCCTTCAGTATGTGATTGGTGGATGTGAATGGATATTGCATTTATAATCACGTACCCCCTAATATGGGGGAAGAAGTTCTACACTCTTTCCCACTTGGTATGAAGGACCAAATGCAAACTTCTCATATTCATTTCTTTATGTATTCATCTCTTCACTCATTATTCAATAAGTATTTTTTAATATCTTCTTCCATGCGACAGGCCCTCTTCTTGGCAGATTATATAACCATGGCAGATACAGTCTCACAGAGCTTGTCTTTTGGTGGCTAGATTATAAGCATGTAAATGATCAAGTTGGATTGTGTAGAAGATAAAATGGAGCCTGGTCATTGTTACTTGCGGGCTGCTATAAATGAAGAGCTCTCCTTTAACCAGAGACCAGAAAGGTGACAAGAAGCCAGACTTAGGGACTAGTAAGAAAAGGCCCAAGGAAGGAAGGAACTTGTCTTCTTCCAGGAATAGCCCATGTGTCCTAAAAATTAATGGGTAAGGAGGAAGAGGATGGGTGATGGAGGTGGTGGTGGCGAGGGCTGAAGTCAGAGAGGTAGCAGACCCTTGAGGTGAACTCAACTTTCACTCGCCTGCAGGAAGCCAGAGCCTTGGTAGTGTTTGGGATTGTTTCTAGGAGGCATTCTGTCGTGTTGATTGATCAACTGATTTTCCTCAAGTCAGAGCCAGTCTTTGCAAGAAGTTCCCACAACTCTTTCCGGTGCAGGTCAGGAACAAAATGGTCAAGTCCTGCCTCACCTACAATGTCTCCTGGGAGTAGCCAACTCCCGTTCGCACTTCATGGCTCTGCTTCCTTGTGACCTCTCTGCCCATCTGGGTGGTGACTCTTGTCTGGCTTCCACATCCTCTGTCTTTCTCTCTATTTTTGGGTTATCCTACCCTCATCTGTTTCCTTGACTGTCCACCCAGCTAAGCTATAATTTCCCTATGGATGCTTTTCATTGTGCTCCCAGCACCCAGAACAATGCAATAGGCCAATCTAATCTGTGTTTCTTGATGGGGTGATAAGGTTTGTGTAGAAAGAGTGCTTTATGAAGTCATGGACAAAAGCAAGAAATAACTCAAAATCCCCCCACCCTGCAATGGCTTATGTTAACGGATTGTAGAGGTGCAGGGAATGCTCATCTGATGTGAAAGCATTATTTTGCCTTTCTTCGTATTCATTTGTCTGACATCAGGTTCATTTGAAATTGCATAACATCATCAGGAATTCATCAGATAATCATTCAGTGTATCTTTCTTTTCCCTCCACAGTTAATAATGATATGATGATCACCGACAACAATGGTGCACTCAAGTTTTCACAATTGTGTAAATTCTGTGACGTGAGATCTTCCACCTGTGACAACCAGAAATCGTGCAGGAGCAACTGCAGTATCACATCCATCTGTGAGAAGCCCAGTGAAGTCTGTGTGGCCGTCTGGTAAGGTTGCCTTTGAAAAAAATCTTTTCCCCCCTTTTTTAGTAAATAACACATGCTTGTGGTACGTGGAGCCCCAGTGTCTTCATGCCCTAAGCGTAGACACAACCTATTTCTCTTGCTCTTAGACCATCTCTTTTTTAATTATTAAATGTGGTTTCCAGAGATATTCCGTACATTTTCAAATACACACACACGTCTATCTATGTGTGTGACAGTATATCAGATGACTTTTAATATTTGCAATAAATTTGGAGACCCTTCCTTCTATGCAGGAGAAGAGAATGACACTCTTCAACATTTAATGACACCCCCAGTGACACCAGGAGCTTTGTTTTCCTGAGGCAGCCTCAGTCTCATTTTATGGAAAAAGAGGAGATGAAAGGTCGGCTGTTGGAAGAGGGGAGCACTTGTCAAAAAAGGGGAAGGTATTCCGGAACCAGAAAACAACCCATTCCTTAGTCAGAAGCATTGGCCATGTTCACTTACACCACCACTGGGCTATACACTACTTCTTTCTCTTGGATCAGAGCTACATATTTCCCTTAGATCAGATTCCTTCCCCTCTCTCTCTCTTTCTCCCTCCTTCTCTCTCTCTCTTCCTCTCTCTCTGTCACCCTCCACCTTACCATACACACACACACACACACACACACACACACACACCTGCTTATAAATTATCTTATTAATTCGTAGTTATAATTGGGAGTGTGAGCAAGAGAAAAAAAATAGAGATCATCAAGTAAGTTCCCATTTTATGAAAATGTATATATTCATTAATGAAATACAACATTTTGCAGACATATTCTCATGTTTTGAATTTATTTGAATTCATGTTTTTAAGTTACCCATGTGTCTCCTGACCAGTTGCAAATGAGAATGTAAACTCACATATCTCCCCCTCCCGTTTTGGGAATGAGTCTTTTGGACTTTCTCCAAACCACATATCGTTAGCCTTGATGATAGAGCGATCTAAAAACCTTGCAAATTTCTGTACATACGGGGGGATGAACTCGTTCCCTAAGAACTAAAGGAATGTGAACAGCACAGACCTGCCAGGACAGTTTGCTGTAGCTGCCAGCTTCATTCATGTCCAGTTCTGAGAAGTGCTTTTGAAAAAAGAATTCTGACAAAGACTGTGTGGAGAAGAAAGGGACCAGCATTGGAGGTTTAGAAAGTGTGGCATCTGAAGAATGGCTGAGGCCATTAGACGTGGTTCCAGGAAAGAAAGGACGAGGGTTCTCTTGAGAGATACTGAAGGACATGATATCTCTTGAGATAGCTCAAGTGGGAAATGTAGTGAACGTTTTCTTTGTAATGCTGAAGGACAGAAGGAGAGTCTATGAAGTTTACTCAGTACATACTTAAACGTTTTCACAATCATGATTTCCTAACAGCAGAACAGACTTCCTCCTCTGGAAGAGTCAAAGGTCAGGGGGGGCTGGATGACTGGCAAGTCTAGTGCAGGAAAGACTGAGACACTCGCCTGATGACCCCAACGCTTCCTTCTCCACTACTCTTCTCCATTTATCATCTGTACCTAAGTATCACTATGGTATGAGCTGACTTCTGATAATGAAAAAAAAAAGGCTTTTTAAATTAGGATCTTATTCCCTGACTCACAGTACAAGTCTGAATGATTGATTGTGAATCAAGCCACCGGAATAGAGGTTTTACTTGTCTCAGAAAATGGGACTCTGTGGGGGAGAGGAAGCTTGCTGTCTCCACCATGTCCCAGCTGTGAAGTCAGTACTGAACAGTGAGCCTTAGTTTTACCTGCCCTGGTAAAGGCACACGCTCCTGATGAGGAGAAAGGCACATGCAGTGGGTGCTGTGCTATATCCCCCTCACCCTCTTCAGCACCGAGGCACTCACCTCATCGGCCTCTGGAGCTCTGGCTGCTAAGGGATCACCCTAGTCCCTCCTGGGGACTCCCTTGCACTGAGCAGAGCTGCTGCATTGGAGTTGGGCTTTTCCTCATGTTTGGCCCCTCTTCCTGGGCAGCCAGCATCCTAGAACTGATTGATGCTGGGGTCCAATGCCTGGCCACTTTGCCTCAACGTGGGACAGCTCTGATGGGCCATCCCAGCTTTATAGCTCCTGAGGGATCGGCTGAGTCCTTTATTTGAAACCTGCATTGTGGTTCAAATCCTCCATGTGCAGGTCATTTCCAGGTGCCTGTCCAAAATCCTCCTGCACAGAAACCTCATGGCCTCACTGCCTGTTTCCAGGGAACCCAAACCAGGAAAGGGGGCTGTTTTAGAAACCGAAAGCCTCCACCGTGATAGGGCGTGTATGCCAAGGCCTTATCAGTTTTAGTGTTCTTTTCATTCATCCACTGAGTCATTCATTTATTAATGTCAACTGTGCACCCATTTCATGTAAAATGTTCAAGTTCTTTCCAAAATTAATTTTATGACCGTGGTTCTGCTTTCCAGTGGCTATTGACAAACTCTTCAATTGCTCAGAGCAAATGTTGCTGGACAAAGACATCTATGTTGTTTTTCATTGTGTTTTCCCTTCCTGTGCTCATCTGCATCCCAAGATAGTTTGCAAAGTGAACTCTGCTGTCAGAGAGAGCAGTTTACAGGACTGAGTGGAAAAAGCAGCTAAGGACTTGAACCCAGACTCAAGTACTGTATTTGAGTTTCCTCTCTGTGATTTTAGTTCCCTAGGAGCTAGGAGGTGGGAGGCAAGAGGCTCTGAAGATGCCCAGTCATAGCCGAGGAGCTGTGCCCACAACTCCTTCCTCATTCCATTCCTTGACCTCTAGAAGCTTCACAACAAAGAGACCCCATGCTTTTCCCTGGGAGCATAGCAGACTCACTGTGCATCTACACACACATGCACGTGCATTTGCAACACACACTCACAGACACAGCTTTGGGGGAAAGGAGGTGATCTAGTTTCAAGGCCACCATTTCCGCTACGACTTTCCAGTAACCTTGGGGTTAAGGATGGGTAGATTTTCCAATAGCCATAATTTGTTGTGTGACTGTGCCAAGCCAAGTTTCATCGAGTTCCCTGCTACCACCCTGGAGGGAGGGTTCCGATGGTTGCTCCCCCTCTAACAGTGGGGACCTGCGTAGCAAGGCCTTGCTTCTATTGCTCCTGCTGGAGTGTTAGTTCGAGGACCATTGATGTGTTTCACAAAGTGGCACGCCTGCTGCTGCCGGAGTCGCCTCTGGGCTGCATGGGTGTCACAACCATGACTGCATTCCAGCCTCACCCTCATTCCTACTCTCTTACCCCTCCTTCACACACTGTTCTTCAGTGTCCTTGAATTAAGCCCTAAGCCAGCGGGGGATTAGTCAAGTTGCTGTTTCTCTATGGTTATGGGTCCACTTCTTTTCAGGGGAGAACTGTCTTAACTGTTTCATGCTTCCAGCCTGCCTCCTATTTTCCTTGCTGTGAGCATTGAGTTTTTTAGGGGCGAGAAGGTGAGGAGGGTTGATTGGTAAGTGTGTGCTAGTATATGCTGGCACAGATGCACTCATCTGCATGCACTCAGGATCCTTCCCAGGGAAGATTACATGTGCAAACCTGACTGGACCGATCGTGTCATTTAAGGCCTGATTTCCCCTCCAGATTTAGAGACTGCTGTTTAAGACAACAGCTATTTTGCATCTGAAAAGGGGAAGATGGGAGGAAGGATATCAGACCAACACAGTTACCCAAGATGGCAGGTTTTTGAGGGGAGCAGAGGGAAGCAGGCAGAGAAGCAATACACTTTCCAAGGATGCCAGAGGTTTATTTTGGCTTCAGCAATTATAATAGCGGGTATTAATCATGTCAGTATTAGATGCCGTGTACACGTAGAACTAATTGAGCACTTCACAGGACCCAAGCAAAATGTGAGAGAGTCGCTGAGCCCGTAGCTGAGTGAGGCTCCCAATATGTGATGTAAAGGAATAAACAATGTAAACACAATTCATTTATGGCATCGTAAAATATTTCACTGAACTGTAAGTGAAGAACATCTTGCAGGTCTTTCCCATGGGTTTTAGTCCTCCCCCCTTCTGTTCCTTTATGTAATTCTGTAATTCTGGAAACTGCAGTTCTTTATCTAGGAGGTATCTTCCGTTTTCTCAGCACAGCCAGCTGCTGACATGGAACATGCCTTCACTCAACGGTGCCCAGCAAACAAGGAAAGAGGAACCGCAACTACTTCCCCAGACATGCCCTTTGAGAACAAGTTAGCTAGACAGACCCTGGTTCTGACCAGTAACCTAGAGATGCCATGTGAGCCTGGCAGTACACTCAGGATGGAAGGTTTGAAACCATCCTGGGGAGCCAGCAATCTTCTGTTTCCTGTGCCTTCCCCTTTAACGACTGAATTAAGACAGTGTGCAAACTCCTCTGACAGGATAGCCCCCGATGTAAGTGCTCATGTTTATGATCATAAGTGGGCTCAGAGAATAAGCAAAGGAAAAACTGAAATGAGTAGAGAAAGCATAAGGGACTGACTATAGGCAACCTGTTAATGCTGCAAAACAGGAAGCAGCTGCCCTTCTGAGAAACAACTTGATGAAGGAAATACATTCCAGATTGCTTTTCTGTCCAGAGACCCCATTCATCCCTTCTCTCTTTCTCTACTCCCCATCCACGCCCCACCCATGAACCTCTGCACCCAAGGAGGAAAAATGATGAGAACATAACACTAGAGACGGTCTGCCACGACCCCGCGCTCGTCTACCATGGGTTTGTTCTTGAAGATGCCACTTCTCCGAAGTGTATTATGAAAGAGAAGAAAGTGGATGGCGAGACTTTCTTCATGTGTTCCTGTAACACGGATGAGTGCAATGACCACATCATCTTTTCAGAGGGTGAGTTTCCTTCCCTTGATGGCCTGGAGCCTGACGTCCTCGGGGCTGATTTCTCGGGTCCCCGGTGTGCAGTCTCAGAGGACAGTTCCTCCTCCTCTGGCTGGTGCTGGAGAGTGAGCCTATGGTGGAAGGAGGTGCTTATGGAGCAACAGGGTCGGGTCTGGTCCTTATCAACTCTGACTCATAGGGCCCATGTTATTGGTTGTCTTGGACCAATCGTTTCCTTTCCCCAAAACAGTGGTTCTCAAAATACAGCATGACCTGAGAATGTGCTAGAAATGCAGATTCTTGGGCCCTACCCCAGACCCACTGAATCAGAAACCCTGGGTCCTGGGCCCAGCAATATGTATTTTAACAAACCTTCCAAGTGATTCTGATCCAGCTAAAATTTGAGAACTACTGGTCTAGATTGGAGGAGGCTGTTTGACAGCCGAGGGGACTTGCTTTGAATGAACTCCAGTGGTTTAGTGTACATACTCCTAGGATTTGTCTGTCTAAAGGGTAGTTATTATTGTTCCCATGTGAGAAAAGAACTGAAATGCAGAGAGAAATAATGAGCCAAAGTTTACCCATGGAGACAGGAGAAGACTCAATTAGATTGTTCAGCATTCACTCAGCTTGAAAGAAGGGTACATGCTATTCCCTCAATTAAAAAAACAACTTCCTATTCAATGATTTTAATTATAAAAGCAGTATATGTTCCTTATCAAAAATTCAAACAATCCAACAATATGCAAAATTTTAAAATTAAAAGTACATTAATCTCATCCCCTCACTCCTAACCCATCAGATACTCAATACTGAGAGTTTATGGGAAACACATGTTTCTCTGACATTCATTCATATAATCCCTGCAGCCTTTCTCCCTTCCCTGTCTTCCTCCATCAATGCATCTGTCCTCTGTCCATCCATCTATCCATCCCATCCACTCATGCATCTTTCAGGGCAAATAGTTGATCAGACTATAAATATTATTGGGCAACATTTTTTTTTAGCCAACCACTTTTACTTCTTCTAAAGATAACACATACAGATACACTACACTGCACACCTTTAATTCCATAATATGGATTACCTTCTATGACTGAATCATTTCCATTGGGATTATTTAGGTGTCTCCAGTTAGTCACTTAATGCTATACTGAATACCTTTGTAAGCTCATCTTGCACATGTGTACTATTAATATTTCTGCGAGATAGATTTCTAGAAGCCAAGTTTCTGGATCAAAGTAAAGAACATTTTAAGTATAGTAACCATGACTAAATTGTTCTCCTTCTAAAAAAGATACCTGAGCATATGGATTTTCATTTACCTTATCCAACAATTATAAGCCTTTTAATTTTGCCAGTCTGATAGTGAAAATGATATTCTCTTGGTTTTAGGAATGCAAATTCAGAGTGGGAAAAGGTTATTAACCCAAAATAGATCTGATTCAATAAAAATTCCTTTTGGAACACAAGTGCTACGTCTGCACACCCCCTGTGTGTGTCCCAGTGATGTAGACCCATCTCCTTCACTCTGTGTCCTTGACCTCCTGCTAGTTCCCTTCTCTTCCTGTCCAGCTTCCCACTTATGCCAGCTTCTCAGTTCATGAAGGCAGGCATGTGCATTTTTATAAGTAACACTTATAAATCACTTCTCCCTCCTACTTTCTCATTCTATAAACACACCATTTTTCTCACTTTCCTTATGTCATTTTGAGTTAGGAGGAAAGATATAACTTGATTAAATCACACAAAGGCATGTTAACACCTGATATCCTGGCTTAACATGTCAATGTTCTCCAAGTAGTTCACTTAAAATTTATTGTTGAAAGTATTATATGTCCCTTCCTCTCTTCCCCGCCCCCCTGCCCACTGACCTCTTCTAACAGTTCACCTTTTAAAAGAAAGTCCAGGCTAATCTACAGGAATTAATATTTAAGAGTAGAATATCCATACCTGTTTACTCTCATCTGTGAAAGTATTTTTCTCCTTTTACATACTGGCTTGCCCATAATGGAAGAGTTTATTTTATCCCCAAAAGACAAAATGTGATAAATAACCTGCAAGTTGGATACATTTAGTACTATAAGCTTTTTCAGATATTAGTGACTTCAGTTTTCAGTGTGTTTCAACTCAGGTGATAATCACAGGCCCACATTCACATATTTTCCCTCTTATTCATTAACAGACTATTTCCTTATGATGTGAGATAATCAGCCTAAAGGCAGTTTCTCACTGTACAACTCAAGAGATCCAGTACAGCTGATGACTCAGATGTCTGGGTGATTTCGGAGTCTTTTAACACGTTCCGGAGTTGTTTGCATTTAGTCTTCTAAAGTGTTCTAGGGGTGTTTCCTTTTTCAAAAGGATCTCTATTCTCCATAGTGGGATATCCGCTCCACCCCCCACCAAACCAGCAATATTTTAGGATCCATTTCTCCTCTTTTTTATACTAAAAAATAAAAACTCTGGAAGTCCAAGTCAAACAAGATGGTGAAGACAAAATCTCTGGTGGATCTTACACTGTATTTTAAAAAATACATATTTTTATTGATTTCAGGGAGGAAGGGAGAAGGAGAGAGAGATAGAAACATCAATGATGAGAGAGAATCATCGATCAGTTGCCTCCTGCACACTCCTACTGGGGATTGAGCCCGCAACCCCAGGCACGTGCCCATGACTGGAATCGAACCCGGGACCCTTCAATCTGCAGGCCAACACTCTATCCACTGAGCCAAACCAGCTAGGACTCTTACACTGTGTTTTTATTAGGATAGTACTCTGGTCTCATTGCCAGATTTCTGACCTGCAAACACAGTGGATGATAATTACTTAAATCATCTGGTTTCTTAAGTCAGGGAAAAAAGGTTGAGCCACAGGATTTTTTTTTTTAATTGTAGATCTTTACTTTTAGTGCTGTGATGCATGATAGCTCACATTCAGAGAGAACGTGTTGTTGCTGTGTAACAGTGCTCAGACCTTTCCATGGCATGGCCTCATTGAATCTCAGAGCTACCTCATGAAATAGGCACTGGTAGCATCCTCATCCTATGAGTGAGAAAGCCAAGCTCAGAGGATTTGAACACTTTGTCCAGAATCACATGGCCAGTGGATGGCATAGGTAGGATTTATAATGGGTTATGTATGAACAAATCTATGAGGGTCTTCTTTCCTTCCTTCTCCCCTTCTTTCCTCCCTCCCATGTTCAGCAAGTCCTTGGAAAGCAGTATATCCCCAGGCTTCCATTCTTCATGTGTTTGTGAGGAATGATGTTTATAAATGATGGCCAGCAGGATGCTCTCACCATGTGAGAAGATCATGGTCTCCTCAATAAAATCATCTCCTCAGCTAAGCCAGTTTTAAGCTGTTTGTCCTTGGGTGAACTAATTCACCTTAGACTTCCCCTCTGAAAAAATGTGGATAGAAATAGTGCTCAATTTCAATAGGGTTTTTGTGAAGATAAATGAGTTTATTCATGTAGGAACTTAGAATAGTACCTGGCACAGAGCTAATAGTCAATACATTTTGGCTGTTACTATTGTTCTTCTGGATTCAAATGTACGAGGAGCTTTATAGCAACCTCTCTACCTTAGTCTCTGCCTTCCTGAAAGCCTTCAGTGGGGTTATGTTTGATGCCATCCACCATCACAACATTGCTGTGAATCACAGGGATGTGCTCACTGTCAGGAATGTGGTTGAGGAAGCTCTTTAGTGCACTGAATTGCTGTCTTCCTGAGAAGCCAGGAGAAATGGCTCTCAGCTCCCTGCCTCAGAAAGATGGTTCCCGCATGAGGAACTTCGGGACACTTTGAAGCATGCAGAGCAGGAGCCAGCAAACTTCTTAGATGGAGGACCTGGTAATAAACATTTTTGGCTTTGTAGCCATGGCGTCCCTGCTGCAGCTACTCAGCTCAGTCGTTGAGGCAGCCATAGGCAGTATGTAAACAGTTGGACGCGGCTGTGTTCCAATAAATCTTCACTTACAAAACCAGGCCTCAGGCCAACCCTGATGTAGATGGTCATGTGTTTTGTTCTGTTTTGTTTTGTTTTGTTTTGTATTTCTCCCTTCGATACAAACTACCAGAAAAGCTTAAAGTCCAATTTAAGTCATGCTCCTAGCATGTTTGTGAGCACACATTTGTATACTGTTATCACCCCTGCTGGTCTGTTTTCCTACATTTATCTCCCATTTGTCTTGATCCCAGCTCCTTCTATCTTTCTTTACTATTAAGTTTCTCTATAGGTTGCATGTGATTTTTCTTTTTTTAAAAAGATGGAAATGGGGGAGGAGGATGGGAGCATCCTGGAAGAGGTTAATGGGGGGAAAAAGAGAACCTATGTAATACTTTTAGCAATAAAGATTAAACAAAATAAAGATAGAAGAATCAGCAACTATACCAATAACATCTATGTAACTTAGAAACCAGGACTCTGGAAACCGCTCTGACTCAAAGGTCAATGGATGGGGTTAAATAGAGAAGCGGACCATCAGATGTAGGGTGTCACCCAGGGTGTGTCCACCGCTGACCGGCGGGCTGCGTGCAGGCGTTCAGTTAGTGCACTCTGACTGGAGAAGTCGAGGGAGGGGAGACGAGGACTTCTGGTAGCCACAGAGTTTCATTCCTTCCTCTCTCATTGTTGTAAGAATTTCTTTTAAATGAAAACAGACTCTTTGGTTTGCAAGCCTAACTCTGGCAGGAAGACAAATGATTTTTTTACAGTATCAGACACGCGGTTTCCTGTCTGTGTTTAACTTGCTAGCAGAACATCTCAGCCAGCTGGTTCCCCGTGGACCTACTGTGACCTTAATAACGTTGCCTCCTGCCATCCAGCAAGCCCACTCTGTGTATTGATCACACGCCCGGTGCACTTGATTGACTCGCATTGGTTTCGGAGTCAGGGAAGGCTTGCAGGGAGGTGCTGCCCCTTTTCTCTCAAATCTCATTTTGTGTTTGTTTCACTCCGGGATCAGGGAGCTGGCTCCTTGAGTAACCCCCGGTTCTTGCGTGTAAGAAACGAGAAGCATAAGTGGTGTTTTGGCAGGTCGGGGAGTTCTGGGTGTGCTGCCGTGGAGCCGTGCACCCGCTACTCAAAATAGCTGTCTCGCCAGCTGTGCCTTTTTGTTTCGAGAGAAACAAACCAGATTTACTTTCTGGTCTAAATGCAGAAGAAGAAAAAAAATAAGAATGGAAGTATGGTTGTGCAAAGTTCTTAGCAGAGGAGGAAAATGATGGATTCAAGTCAGTAGTCTCATTCCTGGGAAGAGAAATCAGTCATTGGTGGGATGACTCACACCTGCGGGTCCTTGGGTTGTGAATGAGTGCCCTTAGAAAGCCTCCCCGGAATCCGTGAATTCGGCCCGTGTCTGGCCAAGAAAATAATGAAAGTTGTACATGCCAGAGGCCACGGTGACGCAGTCCAGGGAAGCTTAGGGAATGTATTTGTAGTGACTTCAGGCAAATCAGTGGCTTTTGTAGATTTTTATTTTCCTAAGCAGCAAAGTAAACAAGATGCTCCAAGGCCAGAGGTGGCTCCTGGTTATGATTATTTCTACTCTGGAACCTCATTCTGAGGATGAATCAAGGCAGAGTGGAATCACTAAGGACACTCTTACCTTGCATCCCGCCCACTGCTTGGATGTAACGGGTGGACCAATGAGGCTGGCATTGCTATGAGGCTGTGGTGGTGCATCCATACATCCACACGTCCAGCTCCTCATCTCTCCCCGAGCCACCTCCTTGTGTTCTATAAAAAACACATGGATGGGTGATGGTGAAAAGGGTCGGGGGAGACTCTTTGCTACTTTACAAGTATGGCAGTGCCCCACCGGTGGAAAAACACCAGGGAGCTAGCTAACCACCGTGAAACTGACTTTCATTTCCGCCCATACTAAACTTCAGAGGGCATGTTTACCACCAGCTGGACATCTGGCCGACTTGCTTTTGGAAAAAAAAAAACCTTTTCTGGTTTGCAAATCACTCCTGCATGTTGCTAATTATGTAAAATTTCAATTTTACCAGCAATAATTATGCCTTTAAAAAAAATCTAATATTAACTTTTAAAGAAGCAATATTTGCTTTTCTACTTTTGAAAAATATACACCTCCTGTTACCTCATGAGGATATAGCTAGTTCCGATGTCAAGAACAACTGATCCTACATTCAGTCATTAAAGTTCTTTCCATTCCTTCCATAGTCCGGTCCCAGCGTATTTAAAATAACCATGTCTCCTGTCCGGCTGGAGTCGTTCTCTACCTTGGCCGCAGGTTTGAAACACCTGATAAGCTTTAAAAGCTACTCATTAAAGGGTCTTAGCCCTGCAGTTTTGGACTTAATTGGTCCGAGGCCTTGTATCAGGATTTTAAAAAACACACAAAAACTTCCCAAGATATTTTAATATGCGGCCAATGTTGGGAGACACTGGACTCAAGACAGTTTGTTCTGCCAAATCTTTTTGTATTTTTCAGCATGGTCCCCATATAACCTGAAAAGGGATGGTGGCAATTAGAGAATGCCAGCCACCACAGGAAGTAGCTGAAATTTGCCTTCTAGGTTAAAGGAGGG
Source organism: Myotis nattereri (assembly GCF_964212035.1). Classification (NCBI taxonomy): domain Eukaryota; kingdom Metazoa; phylum Chordata; class Mammalia; order Chiroptera; family Vespertilionidae; genus Myotis; species Myotis nattereri. The sequence continues at coordinate 48,066,230 of NC_138089.1, forward strand.
GAAAACAAGCAAACAAAATACCTGATTTACCAAACTCCTGAGGAAGAATAAGATTCTTTTTTTCTTTTTAATCCTCACCCAAGGATATTTTTCTATTGATTTTTTTTGAGAGAGTGGAAGAGAGAGGGAAAGGGAGAGAAATTTCAAATGGCGAGAAACACATCGATTGATTGCCTCCTATATGAGCCTGGGCGAGAGAGGAGCCTGCCACTGAGGTAAGTGCCCTGGACCAGAATCGAACCTGGGACCAAGGGTCCCCAGGCCAAGGCTCTATCCACTGAGCCAAACCAGCTAGGGCAAGAGTGAGATTCATTAATGTAAGCTATTACTGAGCTTTTCACAGTTAACAGTTACTTCGGGAGAGGCCAAGGACCTCATTGAGAATAGGTATGTGAGGTTTTAGAACTGTTGAAATGATACACTGAAGGGGAGGCACATTTTAAACCTGAACACATGGCTGAAAGGTTGGCTGCTACTGCCTTGGCAAAGATGGGGTGGGGCGGTGGGTGGTGGGCAGTGTGTGTAGTTGGAGGAGGTGAGACCGTCAGGTGGGAGGGAATTGTGGCAAGCTGTGGTTTCCGTGGAAAGCCAGTAGAGAAGTCAGAACATGTTTTGGTGACCTGACAGGTATCAAGGGTGAGTCATCCATGGGCATTTTCTAAAGTCAGCTAATCTCCCTATTGGAGAAGATTCTGAAATAACTTAAGAACTCTATCTCTGCTTTCTGATTTCCTGAGAACACATAGGACCCTAGACACAGTAGAAGATATAATCTAGAAAAAGAATTGAAGAACCAGGGCATCCTAAGAAAACCCCACCTTAGCGGTCAGCAGACTATAACACAGAGAAGAAAATGAAAAAAAAAAATTCCAGCTCCAAAGAACATGTTTCAGGCCAAGGCGCTGTCCCTGATGGAACGAACATTCATAAGACATGGTGTCGTATTGTGGGCAAAGCCTGGCCCGTTGTCAGCTCTCTGAGAGTATTAGTTATCCTCCTCCTAAAACCAAGGCCACAGACGTAGCAAGAATCCATATCCCCAGGAGGAACAAAAAGGTTGTTGAGCAGAGTGGAAGGAATGCCTAACACAGCAGAGACACAATCCGGGTTTTCATTGCCTGGAATGACCAGTAATACGAAGCAACAGATACATGTAAAGTGAGGCACCTCGATTCAAACAGTCAGTTGTAGAGGGGCAGCTCATGAGAAAGCTGGCTGGGCATCTGTTCATGATAAAGACCCAGGGGCTTACAGGTGAGTAAGCCTAAAATTGGGATGATCTGGCTGAGAGAATCCGAACAGCAGAACAAACAAACCAGCAGTCACCTTACACTGCACTCATTGGAAGGGGCCCACTGTAGTCTATGCTGCAAGTCTTTTAGCTGCGTCTAGCGAAACGGCATGGAGGATCTTGAGTAGCAAGAACGATTTCAGAGAGCAGATCACTTTAGACTCACAAAAGAGCCTGGCATGGATTGGGCACCTGCTGTATGCTGGGCAGGAAGACTTTAGGGCAGTGGTCGGCAAACTCATTAGTCAACAGAGCCAAATATCAACAGTACAACAACTGAAATTTCTTTTGAGAGCCAGATTTTTTAAATTTAAACTATATGGGTAGGTACATTGTTATTAACTTAATTAGGGTACTCCTAAGGCTTAGGAAGAGCCACACTCAAGGGGCCAAAGAGCCGCTTGTGGCTCGCAAGCCGCAGTATGCCGACCCTAAAGTTTAGGGTCTGACAAATACGTCAGACTTCGGAGTCTGGTACACATGTCTTTTTGAAAAGTGATTGAAGGAAACAGGGATGTTCAACTGGAAAAGGAAATGATTTAGAGAAATGGGCTAAATGCCCACCAGGAGTTTAAGAGCTCTCATCTCACAGAAGAAGGAATCCTTTTGTTGTCTCTTGTCTTAGAGAGCAGCAAGAAAGCCATTATGTGGACGAACAGGAAGTCTGCATATGACTTAACATAAAGAATAACCTTTCGAATAGCCCAATGTTTAGAATTAGTTTATCCTAATAGACCTGCAGCTAGATCTGTTGGGATTAGATATTGGGATGATTTACAGAGGAGTGGGGTTCCCTTGTAATATTTCAGCCAGACGTTTTCTCTCTCTCCTCTCTCTCTCTCTCTCTCTCTCTCTCTCTCTCTCTCTCTCTCTCTCATATTTCCGAAGAAGTTGTCATAAAAATTAGACTACATGTAAGACCCTTTTGTTGGGGAGAGAAGTGGGAAGGATAATGTAAGGGAGACTATGGGATGAGCTTCAAGAGGTGGGGAAGAGCTTAGTTTGGAAATATATATAATTGGAATAAAACAACCATCTGAACTGGAGGGAAGCATCTTCCATCATTCTGAGGGAACAATATTCTCAAAGTCTGTCTGGAATGACAAACAGTCCTGTCAATGGGCTGGAGGTTAAATTAAATTCTGCATGCCCAGTGAGCTGGCTGTCCTTCTGTTGTTTAATTAAAATGGCTTTTTCATTGTTTGCCTGAATTTAATTGTTTGCTTTTTATTGAGATGATGGATGGGGAATCATATCTCATTCTACACTCCTCCAGAGGTTCCTCTGACTAGAAAATTCTCAGGCACCATTTCTCATTGGCTTGCGCTGAATGCAACTGTACGAGGGTTTTGCAAGCAAGTCCATTACAACTTTTCTTTGCAAGAGAGAAACATCTCTGTGGCGGAGCACCAAGGGGCTTATTCCATGTTTGCTAGAGCCGTGTTTCTCAAACTTCACCACGTAAATGAACCAACTAGAGAACTCTTTAAGGTGCAGATTCTAGTTCAGCAATTTGGGTCAGGGCCGAGAGTCTCCATTTGTCATAAATTCCCAGGTAAGGTCTGCTGATGCTGCCGGTCCGGGGAGCACACTTTGAATAAAGGGTGTCAAAAGATTCTTTCTGGACCATGCTACCAAAATGATTAAAGATGCAAAAAATGGTGATAAAATATTGGAATTCCTGAGTATGAGATATCTATATATTTGTATCTGTATATCTATATCTATATCTAATCATCTATACCTATAGTCCCAAAAATGTTTACACACTTTGAATAATTATAAAGGCAGTGTTTATTAAAATGTATTTCATTTTCAAAATTAAGCTATCATCTGTTAGAGTGTGTATACATTTTGGGGGGACACCCTGTATATATAATGGCTTGGGGTATGGACATATGTGTGTGTGTGTGTGTGTGTGTGTGTGTGTGTGTGTGTGTGAGAGAGTGATGGGGCAAGAACAGAGGAAAGCAGATAAGGATATGAAATGTAACAAATTAAAGAGGCAGTTTGTTTTGCTCCTTCTGAAATCCTTAATCTTTCTCGGAAGGAATCTCAGCATGTCTGCCTGGCGAGTGCTGTGACTCAGCAACGCTTCCTCTGCATGACCAGTGAACATACTCAGAACATATCCAGTAAATATTTAGGAGATATTAGTACTGTTTATCTTTTTTAAAAACTCTATTTTTTTGTTAATCTTCACCCAGGGATATTTTTTCATTGATTTTTAGAGAGAGTGGAAAGGAGGGAGGGAAGGGGAGAGGGAGAGAAGCATTGATGAGAGAGAGACATGTCTATTGATTGGCTCCCACATACACTCTGACCAGGGCCAGGTATTGAACCTGCAACCCAGGTACGTGCCCTTGACTGGGAATCAAACCCCTGACCTTTAGGTCTACAGGCAGATGCTCTATCCTCTGAGCAAAACTGGCCAGGGCTGTTGTTTTAAGATTCCACATTTGGTGAGATCATGCAGTATTTGTCTTTCTCTGTCTGATTTATTTCACTCAGCATAATGCCTTCTAGGTCCATCCATGTTGTCACAAATGGTAGGATTTCCATCTTTTTTAATGACTGAATAGTATTCCATTACATACACAGTGAACATATAGGTTGTTTCCATGTCTTGGATACTGTAAGTAATGCTTCAGTGAACATCAGGGTGCATGTATCTCTTCAAGATAGTAATTTCATTTCCTTTTTATCAGTTAGGTTCTGACTAAACATTTTCCAAAGGATTCTACTGTAGTGTAGGAAGAATTTGGGGGCAGGGTTGGATAAATCTGCAAAAATCAAATTTTGACATTTGTATTCAGTCATATTAAGGCCAAGAAAACTACTTGGACAGTAAAAGGCTACAATCAAAGATAAAAAATTACGAAGGTTTTGCTTTAGGGAGATTTTTACTTAATAATTTTCTTTAATATTTGTAAGATTATTCAAATTCTATAGTTTTTCTTGGGTCAGTTTTGGTAAGTTACATATATATATATATCATTTTTATTAGGTCTTTGATGATTGTCCAAGTTTTCACATTTATTAACAAAATGCTGCTCGTGGGTTTCCTTATCCTTTGCATCTTCGTTGGGCCTATAATTAAATATGTGTCTCTGTGCTTTTGTTCCATTATCGGTCTCACAGAGCTCCTTATGTTGTGTAGTCATTTACACTACACTTGGGGTGTTGCTGATTCTCCCGCTTATGTCTCTGTTTTCTATTTCACCAATTGCAACTACATTTACTTCTATTTTCTTTGGCTCCATAATCTTGTCCTTTTTCTGAATTTTCATGTTGAACCCTGTATTGGCTTACTCTCCTGAGAGCTACCATGAGCAACCTCGTCAGTGAAGCTCAGCCCTCCAAACACACCACTAACTACCCTGCAAGGCTCCTCTGCTTGGACCCCAGCTCACTTTCTGTATTTTTTCCCATTTCTATTTCTATGAAAAGGGAATAATAATGCATACCTAGCTGTGCAGCTACGAGGATTCAAACTTAACCATATAAAAACATAGTGTGTGGCATTTAGTAGATGCTCAGTAAATGAAGGCTGCACTTTTTCGGGGTTATAATTCACAGAATGGCTCGACAGGAAATACTCCCTTACCCCCCAGCATATCTCTCTTTAGCACAGTTTCCTTCTTTGGACCTCCGCCAGTTGCATATATATCCTGTTGCTTTAGATGAACATGTCGGCTTGTGAAAACCTTTGTGGTTAGAGGGTCACTACCAACTTCACAAGAATCTCTGTAGTTGCCATGTGATGCTCATTTGTATACCCACACACCAAGGGATGGGGGAAATGATCACCTGTGCCCCTTCCTATTGCTCGGGTAAATAAGTATCTCGGTAAATTTGCTCCAAACGCCTGCTATGTGACCTTGTAAAAATACTGATTTATAGAGGTTCAATTTTGATTTCCTTTTAGCAACCAGTGTTGGATATGGGCATCACCAAGGATTTGAAAGAGGCTGGAAGCAACCTGTCTTCATTGTCCTCTATATGGTGTGTGTGTGTGTGAGATTCAGCAACTTGTTTACTTTCAAATCACTCCAGAGGAATGTATACCGTGGAATTTCCTCTTGAGGTTTTCTGCCAGTTTGTATTATTTTATGGCATACTAACATTTATCTTTGACCTTTGTCTTTAAAAAAGATTTATGTATCAAGGCTGACATTTGCAAATGGCTCCTTCTTTGCAACAAAATCTGGCCTCTCCATGTGGGACACTTTTCTTTGGAAAATTGCAGAATTATTAAATGGATCCCTGGGGTTATTGCTAGGAACACAGCTTGGTGGCGTGGGGTGAAGGAACCACTCAGACCTGGGGAAATGGGCACCCCTGCTTGCCTTGTGCGAACCATCATAAATCTCAATGTCCCCCTCAATGTTTTTTCTTCCTTTCTCTTCTCTTTCTTTCCCTCTCTCTCTTTTTCTTTCTTCTCCATCTCTAAAGTGAGATGATGCTTATAATGCCTAGTTCAACAAAGCCCATGATGGTAGTTACCTTTATTATTAAGAGTTCCAAGGAGGCGGGGGGGCGGGGGGGGGGGGCGGTCCCATCATTTTCCACTGCAGAGCTCCCTGTCCAGGTGACAAAAGCTGAGGAAGAATCCACAGTTGCCCATGGGGAACACAACATCATGTCAGGAGGCTCTGTTTCCTCCCTTACCTGCTTCCCCAAGAAACGAGAAGAATCTCAAACTCTGCTCTAGCAAATCGTGGCAAAGAGATGAGCGTCAGGTGCCTTCTCTCTGCCAAGGGCTCTTGCTTGTGCACATGTGCACCTCGGACTTCTTGGAAGTCAGGAGAAGCCTGCGGACCCCTTCTCAGAGTGATGTGTTTTTAAATGCATATACTATAAAACACAGGACTCCAAAGAAAATCCATGACATGGGACTGCAATTATCAAATATTTTAAAAATAAACTCATGCTATAGTAAGATGTTTCTATGGTAATGTTTTAAATAAGATCTAGATCAGGTCTAAAAAAATGGAAATGTCTAAGTGATGAGTATAAATGATACACCAAGACATCTGCAATAAATGTGAATATTGGTGACAAAGTTACCCATGGCTAATGCTAGGAAAGGTTACATTTTAGCTAAGGGTTAGAGCAAATTCTGTCCATTTTAAACTCACAGAGGCACTGAATTCTATCCATGGAGCTTAGGCTAAGAGCTCCTGCGGTTATAGTGTGGGGACTCATTTTTTATAACCTTGGAGAAATTCCCCTTATTTGCTATGCCCTCCAGAACGAGCTCAATGTTACATAACAAGGGAGTGTCAAGTGAATGTCAGGTCTTGAGCACTAGTTACAACAGCCAAGAAACAATTCATGGAAGTTTCCAACAGTTCAACAATTACATCTTGAACCCCACTATGTTCTATCTAGGAATAGGCTCTGAGAGAAAAAAGTTTTCAGGGTTCTTCCTCATGTAAGATTTTTTTTTCTTCCCATGTAGAGAAAAGACTCATATTTTCAGGGACACCACTCAACTGTGGTTCTTAGTTAAGAACGAGAGAAATCATCAGCACACTCAGAATATGTCCCTTAAGACACATCATCCAAGAATTGCCGATATCACTTAACCGATGGCTATACACTCACTTAGTCCAGCCCCAACTTTTATCAAATTGGGAGGTTATATGAAGTCATTGTAAATTGGTTCTCACCAATGGGAAGTCTGAGCATTACAGCGTAGAGTTAAGAGCAGGGGTCTCACCAATCTGACAGGTGCTTTTCAAATGTCAGTTTCGCTATTGCCTAAGTTTATGGTCTTGGGAAATTATTTAAACCACCTGGCCCTTTTAGGTTCCTCACCTATAAAATGGGGTTTATAATAATAGCAGTTTCTATAGGGTTTTTTTCTGATGAAATATAGATATTATATAAAACTCTTAGGACACAGCCAGGTTCATACTAAGAATTCAATTTATGAGTTTCTGTGTAATTGGCGGCTGGCGAGAATACTTCCTGCTGGTCTCTGAGTATAGAAGATGCTAGCTGGTACTACACCCACAGCTGTTGGTTTTTGAGTTTTGTTTTTTTTTAGTAGGAGCCTAAGGGTTAATACTGCGAGAGGGTGTGGGTGGCTCCTGTTTAGATAAAGCCACATCCCAAAGCTTCCTTTCAGCCCCTTTGCTATTGTGAGGGTTTTTCACCGCCTCTTTGAAGTTTCAAAATTGACAGATGTTATTCAATAATTCCCTCCCCACAAGATATTTACAGTAGATTTTCAAAAAGAAAACACAGGAAATTCGAGGGGAAAGTAAAACTTTGGTTTCTGACATTGAAGGTGGGGGCATTTCTAGAGATAGCTTCAATGAATGATCAGATACATTTCAGGGATTTCTGTGTTTGTGTGTCTCTTAGCCTGACAAAGAATAGAATTTAGTCTAGGAATATATCCAAGAAACCAGAAACACCAATCAGAAAGGATATATGTGCTGGGGTCCAACCCCAGCAGGTCCAGGGGTCCCCAAAGGTGTAGACGGAGTCGGCAAAGAAGGAATGACACGGAGACAGCGTTCAGTTGATCAGCAGCCTAGCCAGGATCTCTAGCCAGGATCTCCAGCCAAGTTCTGGTCTGGATCTCCAGCCAAGTTCTGTTCAGGATCTCCAGCGAAGTTCTGGTTAGGATCTCCAGCCAGGTTCTGTAGCCATGTTCCTTCGCTAGGTTCTCCAGCCAGGTTCTGTCCAGGTTCTCCAGCCAGGTTCAGTTACCAGGCTCTAGTCAGGTTCTCTTGCCATGTTCTATCCAGGTTCTGTAGCCAGGTTCTGTCTCTAGGTTCTTCATCCAGGTCCTCTCGCTAGGTTCTGTCTCCAGGTTCTGTGGCCAGTTTCTGTCCAGGATCTTTTGCCATGTTCTGTCTCTAGGTTCTGTGTCCTGTTGTCTTGTTACATCTGTATTTATACCAGTTGATTCCAATCCTATCAATCTCTATTCCAAAGGTTAGGGTGTTTCTTATCTCCATTCCAGGGAGTAAAGATTATGTAGCTTAAGCATGATTGTTCGTAGTTAAAGTGATTAATTACCCACCTGGCACTTAGTTAAGGGGTTTTATCCCCTCCCTAACTTCAGGGGAAAATCCCTACCTGGGGAAACAACCTTTCTCAGAGAGGTGACCTTGGTTAAAACACATAGTGCCAAGAAGGTGAGCAAACATATTAAGAACAGTAGTCCCTTGAAACAGCAAGGATGGACCGGCTCCCAGCATATATGCACCCCTATGTTCACAGTAGCACAATTTACAATAGCTAAGATTTGGAATCAGCCTAAGTGCCCAGCAGCAGATGAGTGGATCAAAAAACTTTGGCACATCTATGCCATGGAATACTATGCCACAGTAAAAAGGAAGGAACTCCTACCATTTGCAACAGCATGGATGGAGCTGGAGAGCATTACGCTAAGTGAAATAAGTCAGTCAGAGAAAGATATCACATGATCTCACTCATTTGTGGACTATAATGAACAACATAAACCAATGAACAAAAACAGATCTAGAGACAGAGAAGCATCGATCAGATGCTCAAACCTCAGAGGGAAGGTAGGGGAGGGGAGGGGTGAGGGGGAGAGATCAACCAAAGGACTTGTATGCATACCTATAAGCATAAGCGATGGACGCAGACAACAGGGGGTGAGGGTGAGGGCAAGACTAGGGGGATGAGGGGACAATGGGGGGATAAAGACACATTTGTAATACCTTAATCAATAAAAAAATTCAGAGAGAGGAAGGGAGAGAGAGAAATAGAAACATCCATGATCAGGGAGAATCATTGATTGGCTGCCTCCTGCACGCCCCCTACCGGGGATCAAGCCTACAAACTGGGCATGTGCCCTGACTGGGAATTGAACTGTGATCTCCTGGTTCATAGATCAACACTCATCCACTGAGCCATACCAGCTGGGCAAGAATTCAGGTTTTTAAGAGTCAAATTGCATCCCTTTTCCTATTTGTTTTAATGCCTTAATGTATCATTCCTCAAAATACTGATTTTTTTCCTCTCAGTTGCTGAAAATATGTTTTGGGGTTATTTTTCCAGTTTTTAGTGGCATCAGGCTTAAGACGTAAGGTTCTCATTTAGAATATATAGTTAGTGGAAGTTGGTGTTTCCACTTACGAGTTACCTTAAGAATAGGGTGTGAATCATATTAAACCTAAAAACTCCAAATTAAAGTGGTACTAGCTTCCTTATTCATGGTGCTTCATTAAGTGATGATATCAAATACAAAGAGGTAATGGGTTCCCTTAAGGAGATTATGGTTATCTCCATTCCACCTGTACTGTATTCTCATCATTTCCCCCGCCCCCAAACACCTATAGTCAGTGAAAACTGCCAATTAAATAATTATAGATCCCTTTTCTGATATGCCTGGTTCCATTATCACCTACTCATTACTGTCCTTTTGATTTCCCTTATGCAGAGTAATTAATGTGGGGGGGGGGGAATTCCTCAAGTAGATAATATATTCTTAATTCTTAACATGAAATTCCTTTTACACATCTTTAACTTTTCTGCCCAACTCAAAGGCAGTCCTTGCCACTGTGTCTTCCCTGTTTCTCTAAGCTTTTCCACCAACACAGAGACTGGAGCACACATGTAGTTCCCACTCTGGATGGCCATATATCACTAGGCATTTGAATATGTGCCCTAACTCCTCTGCTGGGTTATAACCTCTTTCAGGGCAGTGCCAGACCCATAGCAGGAACTCAGGAGCTCTGTGTTTAATGAATGAATGTAGCACCTGAGCATGAGGCCTGCTAATGAAAGGATGCCTTTGAGGGAAGATGTATAAAGCAATGGAATTCTGGAATTCTTGCCTAACAAACCTCTCACTGAACTTCCATTCACTGCCTCCTACCCGCTGAATGATTCCATCCATGGCCTTCTCCCCAAGAGGAAAACTGTCTAACCAGTCTCTACCGTGGCCAGCACATGGATCAGACTTTGAAATACAAGACATTATAGTGAAATAGCTGCTGCCAAACCACAGGGCCTGCTTCAGTGACCAAGTCAGCAAACAAGCTACATTTCCTTCTTTAACTTCTCTCACCTTTGTTGCTATTAAGTAATTCTGTTCTGTGAAGCTACAAATCACATGCACGCTGAAAAGAGGAATATGGGGTGAATATAAGGGAACTGACTTCCAAAGAGACCCCTCCCACAGATTTCTCTCTCCACCACCACAAGGCTCAGAGCTGATGCTTACGGGTAGCCTAGATGTTGATCAGAACAGGACAAGTTGGAGCAAGGACTCTGGACGCACTATGACGATCTCTTTGTTTAAACCAGATCCCATATGTGCAAGTTTTTGGAAGCAGGAGTTGTCATTCTTTCTATATTCCCAAGGTCTCCTGCAATGCCTTGAGTATAGTTAACACTCAGTAAACACTTCTTCCACTTATTCAACACTTACTGAGGCCCTGATGGGTGCTGGGTGTTGTTTACGGTCATGAAGAAGGCAGACATGGTCCCTGCCAGCACAGAGTTCTCAGTCTACTGGGGGTGGGAAGTAGAAGAAGGCAAATATAAAACCACTAAGTAGAGTCATTGTTATTTCATTGAAATTGGTACATTGTTACATAGAAAAAATGTAGGGTGCTGTGAGATTATATATATACAGGAAAATATTTTCCAAGTTTTCCTAGATTTCTTTTAGGCAGTGGCATCTAAGCTTAAGTTTGAGGGAAGAGTAGGAAACATTGAATGAATGGCCAGAGGCAGGGAAGACGAGACAGGTGCACACTCGCATCCATCCGTGAAATAAAAGTTCACAATGCATTCTTTATAAAAACTATACTGATGTTGAAACATCTGGACATGTGAGGTGTACACCCACTTTCTCACAAAGAAGGTTACAACAGCTTTTAAGTGACCGAATTAATGGCATTTTATGAGCATTTCCACCATAAATCTTGGAATTTCAGGAATGAAGAAATATTTGACTTGCAAAAATAAATAAACACCTGAAGTATCACAGATGTTGCCTCCCAGGTTATCTGCAAGGATGTACCTACCTACTCAACCCAATTCCTTTTCTCCTTTGTTTCCCACATCAGAGTATTCCACCAACAACCCTGACTTATTGTTAGTCATATTCCAAGTGACAGGCGTCAGCCTCCTGCCACCACTGGTCATCGCCATCGCCGTCATCATCATCTTCTACTGCTACCGTGTCCACCGGAAGCAGAAGTTGACCCCGTCCTGGGAGACCAGCAAGCCACGGAAGCTCATGGACCTCAGTGAGCGCCTGGCCATCATCATAGAAGACGACGGCTCCGACATCAGCTCCACGTGTGCCAACAACATCAACCACAACACGGAGCTGCTGCCCATTGAGCTGGACACCCTGGTGGGGAAAGGTCGCTTTGCCGAGGTCTACAAGGCCAAGCTGAAGCAGAACACTTCAGAGCAGTTCGAGACCGTGGCAGTCAAGATCTTCCCTTATGAGGAGTACGCCTCCTGGAAGATGGAGAAAGACATCTTCTCGGACATCAACTTGAAGCATGAGAACATCCTCCAATTCCTGACGGCCGAGGAGCGGAAGACAGAGTTGGGGAAGCAGTACTGGCTGATCACGGCTTTCCATGCCAAGGGCAACCTACAGGAGTATCTCACGAGACACGTCATCAGCTGGGAGGACCTGTGCAAGCTGGGCAGCTCCCTGGCCAGGGGCATAGCTCATCTGCACAGTGACCACACCCTGTGCGGGAGGCCCAAGATGCCCATCGTGCACAGGGACCTCAAGAGCTCCAATATCCTGGTGAAGAACGACCTGACCTGCTGCCTGTGTGACTTTGGGCTTTCCCTGCGTCTGGACCCCACTCTGTCTGTGGATGACTTGGCCAACAGTGGGCAGGTAAGTCAGACCTGGATTCCCCTTACCTTGTCCCTGGCCCCATCTACCTCTTCATCCCTAAAGTAGCCCTACACTCTTTATACTTGTCTGTATCCCACTCTCTCCTGGCAGGGTGCTAATGAGCAGCATTTCTCCTCCTATTTCTTTAAATCCTCCCCAATTCAGGACAGGTAGTTTTCTTCCTGAGTCGATCCTAATGTCTCTTCCTCTTGCCAATTATTTTTCTGTGCTTCAAACCCTGTTAGCACTTTCTATTTTTTTCCTCTCTTATGGCTGTACTCTGTACTGTTAGTAGTTGCATTGTTTTGTTTTCCATTGTTTTCCATCGTTCTAGAAGGCACTCTCCATGGAGTCCAAATCCATGCCCATTTGGTCACATCTACCACAATGCCTTGAACAGGGAAAGTGACCAAGGAGCATTTGCTCTGTGAGTGATGGGCTGAGTGAATGAATAATTCCACTTTTAAAGCATCTCGCAGAGTAAAATAGAAACCTGTTTAGCTATGGAGCTATTGGGAAGTGACTAGAAATTACCAGCATCCTTTATGAATGACGTGGCCCCTTGTTTTCACACACTGGAAGCTTAACTGTGGACCAGAGTGGAGTCTCCAGGGCACCAATGTTTTCTCTGCCCGGGAGGAGGAACGTGCTTCTGAAGCCTTTAGTCACTGCCCAGTCAGCCCCCTGGGTCCATGACTGCTCAGGCAGTCTTGAGGTAAACATGTGGAAACACGAACAGATCAATGTGCCAGGAGAATGACTCATGCAATGACCTATTAAAAAGAAAAATGTCTTCTAATGCATGCCAATAAAAAACAGTCTTTGGGTTAATAACACCAGCTCACTTGACTTTCCTTAGATTCTTGAGAAGGGAGGACTTCATTATTACTTAGCTTTATAGGCGCTGCATCAGCAAGCATTTCAGTGATTCCTTCCCTAGAAATAGTTTGGTGTTCCTTTGTGTCTCAGTGTTTTCATATTATCAGGCATCGTCCAAAAGAGACTACATGAAGATCCAGATTTGGTCTTTTACTGGGGAAATATCTTCATACAGTTTCATTTAGTGGAGATTTTATGAAATTATACTACATTCTCGGCACTATAGTGAAGATTCAGACAGCCCTTAAGTGACCCAGACTAATGGCATTTATGATTATTTCCACCATAAATCGTGGAATTTCAGGAATGAAGAAATATTTGATTTGCAAAAGCAAAAATAAACATCTGAAGTACCACAGATGTTGCCTCCCAGGTTATCTGCAAGGATGTTATTGTATAATATGGTGACATGTTTCATGGGGTTGGACAAGGCAGCTCTGGGGTTTGGCATTTCCTTATTTTGGCATGTTTTGTTTATACTCCTTAAAGGGTGTTCAGGAAGAGAACACCTATTTTTAAAAAGAATGATATAAGCCCTACCTTTCCGTGCAGGTCTCCTTATTTTAAAAAAGTGTTGTACTTTCTAAGATTATCTGCCCAATGTAGGGGACAAATATCAGCTATATTTGAAAATAAAAATGCGGTTGGAATGAAATAATGGGCCTCCATGTCTGTTTTTGCTTTAGGTGGGAACTGCAAGATACATGGCCCCGGAAGTCTTAGAGTCCAGGATGAACTTGGAGAATGTCGAGTCCTTCAAGCAGACAGATGTCTACTCCATGGCTCTAGTGCTCTGGGAGATGACGTCCCGCTGCAATGCTGTGGGAGGTATGTATGCACCCCCATCCTGGTGCATGTGCCTTCACGCTGATGTCATGTTATTTGCTTCCAACATGAGACCAGGGTTGCGAAAGAGTCAGCTCCACAATGAGGGCCTAGTTGAGATGTGGTACATAGCCATCCCAGTAGGATTTGGAATTATGCTAAAAAGCCTAGGTCTTTAAGCTGAAAGTCCGTTTGGAGCACAAAGCTTTTTATCTCCTTTCGTAAAGTATAATTCTTTCTCTCGATGTAGCTTCCCACAGATATTCGAATACCTGGCAAGTGATGAACACTAATAAGAATTATTTCTACTTGTCAAGTGGATACTATTCCAGAAAAATATCTGATTTTTTTTTTTGGCATTTTAATGTTACTCAGAATTATAAGGTCCGGGAGATGGATTTGACTCAAAGTTTACTTTTATGGACATGACTTTCCCTTGTTAGGAAAAACAAGCAGAATGGTTTGATGTATCTATTTAGGTTTTGAAAAACTGAGCGAAGAGAGGTTATGAGGAATGCAGCATTCTTCAGCGGTGCAGGGGTGATGTCACTGTTTTAGAGAGTATTGGTCCCTTGTCCCCTGAGCTTTCTGGACATGAGCATGGCTGAGGGCTACAGTACTTGATCCTTGCGTGACTCTCTTCTCAGTAGTTTGCATCAGGGTTTGACGTCCCATCTTAGAAATTTATGGATCAAAACATGGTCCTGGCTGACAGCTAAGTCAAGCCAACCTGACTCCAACTTTATTTTTAGCTCTTTGTTTGGCAATAATTTTAGACTTTTACAGAATAGTTTCAGAAATAGCAAAGACGGGAAGTTAACATTGGTACAATACTCCTAATTAACCTATAGAACCTATTCACATTTCCAAGTCCCCAGTAATGTCCTTTTCTGGAACAGAATCTAATTCAGGTTCCCCCACTACATTTGCCATCCACGCTTCTTAGCGTCCTTCAACTTGTGACAGCTCTCAGTCTATCCTTGTCTTTCATGAACTTGGCACTTACAAAGAGTTCACACCCATTATTTTATAGACAGTCTCTCACGTTGGGTCTCTCTTGTTTTCTCATGATTAGATTGAGGCTATATATTTTGGGCAAGAATACCTCAGAAATGACATTGTGTCCTTCTCAGTGTCTCATATCGGGGCCAGTTCACCTTGATCACTTGATGAAGGGGGCTTTCTCCCCTGTCAAGTAACTACTTTTTTTCCACTTGTGATGAATACATAGTTTGTGGAAAGGTACTTTGACCTGTCTCTAAAGACACTAAACACATACATAGTAAGGATACGAGACCTGTTTCTTATAGTTCTGCCTGCTAATTTTAGGATCCATGAGTTGTTCTTGCCTGCAATAATTATTACTATAATGTTTTTCTAACAGTGATTCTGTTTCTTATTCCTCCTATGTTTATTATAGATATTCTACGGTAAGGAGTAGCTATACTTTCTTTCATCACCCCCTGTTACTTATTGAATTATGAATTTATATCAGTATGGAGTTGTGGATATTTATTTTAGTCTATGGGTCTGTGATATTCTCATTATTTATTTTGTTGCTTCGATGGCCACAGCTTTGCTCACTGGGCCAGTCTACCCAACATTTTGCCTGAGGTGGATTTGGGTGACACACGTGCTGTGATTCTTCATCCTGTTTAGAACACGCTCAGCCAATTTCCCAGGATGGGCCCAGGTCACCCCCTGCCCCTGAGCCCTTTGCTGTACCCTCCCCTGCTCCCTTGGGGCCCTGCCTAGGGATGGCACTTCCCATCCGGCTGCCACTGTCATTTTCTGGTTTCCTGCCTGAGATTTCTTCCCCCACAGCATTTTCAAAAGTTGCTTGGTTTTTCCTTGCACAGTGATATTTGTTTAACCAGGTCTCAGTCACCGAGGATCGTTTTCTGTTTGAAAGCGTTGGCAGTTCCAGAATGAATCCTTTAGGACGTGACTGAGTTGTGGAAGAGATGATGCTGTTGTCACTGTCAGAATAAATTTACCTAAATTCCGGCGTCTTTCCTGTCCTTTCAAACCCGATATCCTATAACCATGAGCAGGAGAGAGAGGGTGTCTCTGTGTCGTTCGCTCTGTCAGGGCAGCCAGCTCATTAGGGCCTCGTGTGAGCTTCCTGCCTTCGTTGTTATCAATGACTGAAGGCCTTTCCTGTTGCTATTTGCTGAGTGTGGAGGAATTCAGCCTAATGGGGAAGAACGCACTTCACCAACTTTTATGAGGCCTAAAAACAGATACAGTATAAACAAGTTTTCCCAAGGAAGGAACAGGATCCCATTTGTTCAGCTGGTCCCAGAGAGCCTTTCATAACCTCTAAGGTAAGAGCAGATGGACGGCTTTGGGGGATCCGGAAAGAGGCTCTCATTCTGTTTGATCGTCAGCCCACAGTCCTGTTTCTTCCATCTCTGCTCAGGCAGAAAAAAAACAAAGTTGTTTATCGTCATTTGGGTCCAACAGAAAGCCTTTCACTCGGTTAAATGTGTGAACTCATTTATTAAGTCCTTTAAAAAAACACACACACTTTTTTTTAAGAGCATTTTTTCTTTTCTTTTTGGGTTGCCTTTTAAAAACCTTAAAGCCAGATTTTTATTTTTTTAGCCTCATCTTAATTTCAGATTTGGTTTTTACATTTCAAGAATGTACTCTTGGAAGGTACATAAAGCCTGAAGAGCAATGTGTTCCCTCCCGGCTGCTGTAGAAACACACATGTAAAGACGGGGCTTGCTCTCGAGAAGCTTCGTGTCATTTACTGATGAATCGACTTTTATTTTGTTCTCCTTCTTAAAAAATTTGCCCATCCAGACACAGTTCTTCCCTTACAAAGAAAATCGATAATAATTCCCTCCACTTGATGTCCGGCTTCAATTGATAAGATCTAAGAGAGAGGGCAGGGTATAAATGGCTTTCCTTAAGCTTAAAACTTCTTTTCTGTGACTTGAAATACAACACGTGCAATTACTACTTATTTTCATTGCCAGCCTCATTTCAAAAAGGAAATGCGGACTATGCTCACTTTAGTTTGAGGAGTTATAAAGCGATTTTTTTTCATCAAATAGGGCAACTAATATTCCCATCTAGTTGGTTCTGAGTGAGAGAACATCTACCTGAATGAAGTAGGCTGTGAAGCAGCTGGGGACAGTCTTGCAGGAGAATGTGAGCTCCCAGTTTTCCTGCCTTGGAGCAAGTCCATTCTGATCTCAGGGTTGAGCCCGCATTCTTCACGCGGGTGCAGCCCGGCCCTGGCTTGCCTCTCTGGGCTCCTCTCCTCTGGACACTCTCTTCGTTCTGCAGTCATCTTTATGGACGTGTTTTAGGTCTCACCTCTAGCCTTGGTCTCATGCTGTTACTGGGACCGGGACCCTGAAATCGACTTGTAACCAGGCAAGTGCGGTTCAGCTGTGGTTAGTGCTGCAGGAAGGTAAGGCGGGGGTGGGGGGGGGCACAGGGAACTGAATGCCCATGCTGGCTAAAGGGAGTGTGGCCGTTGGGTGAGGCAGTGAGGGACAGGTCAGCTCTGGAAGGAAAGGTAAGACCCAGGAGTGCCCTCTTGAGTTGCATCTTTTCCAGCCAGCCTCTCCTCTGTGCAGAGCAGCTCAGAGAGCACTATATCCGAGAATCCTCACTCTTATCAGGTGAGAAAATGCAAACAGGCAATAATAGCACCATTCTGAAGCCAATTTGGTGCAACCCCATTAGCACAGATTTCCACCTAGAAGCTCAAGAGATGGGTTGCCATAACTGAAGAGAGTGGCCAAAGGCGAGAGGCTTTCTGGTGGAGGTGGGTTTGGTCATGTAATAAAACACCAGGAATACTAGGTACCATGACATGAATACTAGCTTCATGGATTAGCTCATTTCATCCAGCTAGGACTCTTTGAAGTATGTACTATTTTTTTTTTAAAGTATGCTTTTATTGAATTCAGAGAGAGGAAGGCAGAGGGAGAGAGAAACATCAATGATGAGAATCACTGATTGGCTGCCTCCTGCACGCCCCCTACTGGGGATCAAGCTGGCAATCTGGGCATGTGCCCTGACCAGGAATTGAACCGTGATGCTCAACCACTGAGCCACACTGGCTGGGCTGAGGTATGTACTATGATAAGCCCCATTTTACAGATAAGAAAACAGAGGCTTCAGGAGGAAAGCTGTACAGCCAGAAATCAAAGCCCTGCCATCTGACTCTAGCCCACAGGCCCTAACCTTCCTAGTACATGCTGGCCTGACCGATACAATACATGTTTAATAAATGGCAGGGACAATTACCATTATTTTCTTCAGGATGGGGGAGTCAGCACTACTTTGTGCATCCTGGCCTTGGATGCAGAGCCTTTCTGGAAGTCCCTAACAAGACAGTTACACATTGAGGAATGTTCAATGATGGCCTCACTTCTGAAAGGTTCTAGTGATTGACCTTCCTGTCCCCCCCAGGTGAATTTCTGTTTACAGAATCCCAACTAGTAAATTCTGTAGCATGTTGTGGGCTCGGTGTCTTCAAGTCTGAGATAACTTCCTTATTCTTACATTTCTCTGAAGATACATTCATTTGTTCATTTATTCACTCAACAGATATTCATTGAGCACCTAATATGTGGCAGGCATTAACCAACATGCTAAGGATAATAGCAGTGAGTGAAACCAGCCTCTCTGCCCTCAAGGGACAGAAAGGCTAATGAAGAGCTAATATTTTAGAAAGACAAGTAATGAACAAGTAGATATCCTATATAATAAAAAGCTAATATGCAAATTGCCCGTTCAACCTGGAGTTCACCTGGGAGTTTGACCAGGGGGTGGGGCCGGCCCACCAACCACCCTCAGTCCCTCCACCTGGCTGGACCCCACCCTTGCACGAATTCATGCACTGCACCTCTAGTATATTATAACATCAGGGGTGATTATATAAAGAAAAATAAAGCAGAGGTAGGAAATAGACAATGACCGAGGGTGTTATTTCAGATACTTTGATCTGAAAGAATACAAAAGGAAAAAACCAAGAAAACAGGGCTTTGTAGTTGTTTGACGAGAGAGCTAGAAAGGAGGAAGAGACTGGTGTGTTACTTTTTATGAAGGAGAAAAGTGCTGAAATCTCCATTCAGCAATGACAAGCCCAGTGACCGGCTCTCTTACAAAGAAATCTCTGTCCGTGGCTTTCAGTTTGTTTAGTCTTCATGCAAGTGTTTGTGGGGTGTGTGGGAGGCAGATGAAGGCGGGGTGCCTCTCAGGGCCCCTGTTAGCGAGCACAGCAGGCACTACGTTCATGGCATCCCCAGCCAAAACAGGCCCACAAGCCCCCCGACTTCCAAGTCTCTAGCCATTTAGGCCTTTGAATAGAAGCTGACACAGAGCAGCAGTCTGAGCGGCTATTTAACAAAGAGAAAAACACGACCCCCAGAATGGCTCCTGCGCATACTGTCAGCTTGCTGCAGTCTTGTGAGACAGACAAAAAGTGCAAATGCATCAGAAAGAAAGAAAAGAAAAAAAAAATAAGAGGGGTAGGAGAGGAGGACCAAAGACCAAGAAGACTGGGATGGAAGCACTTGGTTTTGCTGCATTTCAGGGGAGTCTTACTTGGACGGCAGATATAAAAACTCGGGGGCCCTGTTTCGGGGAAAACTGTCAACAACTTCTCTGCACTGTGAAGCTGGAGCTGCAGTCCGCGCAGCAGCTGGGGGCCAGATGCTGACTTTCAGAGGAATGGCTCTGCTGTGCAGAGACCAGCCCTGGAGTGCTGCCCAACTGCGAAGAGGGAGGCAAGTGTGGTTTCTCTTCAGGGCCTCCCACACATGCCAGCAACACTTGCATGGACACCAAACAGCAGAGAAAGTAAAGGAAGCTGCAAGGGCCTGGGAGTTGGGGGGTGGAGGTGGGGCTTCTGTCAGGGACAAGGCTGCAGGGAAAGGCAGGGAAGGGAAAGAAGTCAGAAAGAAGAGCAAGTTCTCAAGCAGTGAAATGAGGTTTCTCAGGAAAGGTGTGTGAGACCCTCTAGGGCAGTGGTTCTCAACCTTCCTCATGCCGCGCGCGACCCTTTAATACAGTTCCTCATGTTGTGGTGACCCCCAACCATAAAATTATTTTCGTTGCTACTTCATAACTGTAATTTTGCTACTGTTATGAATTGTAATGTAAATATCTGATATGCAGGATGTATTTTCATTGTTACAAATTGAACATAATGAAAGCATAGTGATTAATCACAAAAACAGTATGTAATTATATATGTGTTTTCCGATGGTCTTACGCGACCCCTGTGAAAGGGTCGTTCGACCCCCAAAGGGGTCGCGACCCACAGGTTGAGAACCGCTGCTCTAGGAGATCCTGAGGTGTTGAGCCTCCTATGCCTGGTGTGGGAAGCAGCCCGTGGGTGAGAGGGGGACTTGGTTTGAGCCAATAGCTGTACTGTATGGGCATCTGCCTTAGGTTGGGTGTCCCATAGCCTGGAACAAGAATTTGAGTGCATGTAGTTCTTTGGGAATAGATCTCAGGAAATGCCAACAAAGGACCGGGGAAGTGAGTCATGAAAGGGAAGGAAGCCAATGAGTGGTGTGTTGTCAAGCGGGTCTTTACTGTGGACAACTGGAGCTTAACCTTGCAGGGGACCGGGGTGCCAGGTCAAACGTTCACCTCAGCCTCACACCACCTGATTCAGGAGGAAGCTGGGTGTTTATCTTACAGCTCCCATCTGTCTTTGGTCAAGGGCTGCTCCCTGGGCAAGGTGGGAGGGTGAACTGCCAGCTCTCCCCGCGTGCATGGAAAGAGTAAGTGTAGAGGGGTGTGTGTGGCCAGTGGTCGGTCCTATAGCAGTGAACAGTGGTTCCCCTTATCCGCAGTTTCAGCTACTGCAGTCATTCAAAGCGATTAAATGGACAATTCCAGAAACAACTCATAAGTTTTAAATTGCACAGTGTACCGAGCAATGTGGTGAAATCGTGCACACAGGCCTGCTAGGGATGGGAGTCATCCCTTTGTCTAGCATATCCATGCTGTTTACATTCTCCCCACTGTCGGGCCCATCAGAGCCACGGGATCATCGGATCCACTGCCTTGGCATCTTATTGCTTGTGTTCATGTCAACCTTGTTTCACATAGAAATGGCCCCCAAGCACAAGAGTAGTGTTGCTGGCAATTTGGATGTGCCAAAGAGAAGCCGGAAATTGCTTCCTATAAGTGAAAAGGGTGAATGTGCTTGACTTAATAAAAATGAATCACACACACACACACACACACACACACACACACACACACACACACGTTGGAGGGTGGCCCTGTGCACGATTTCAGGCATTTGCTTGAGTCTTAAAGCATATCCCCCACGGATAGGAGGGGTCACCATGCAGAGTAATGATGGAGGGCACTGACTTCTCTCATTTTGTGGATATCGGAACCGAGGCATAAAGTGCACACGTCTCCTATCTAGTTCAGGGTGGAGCCAGGGCAAACAAAACTGACAATTCCCCACCCTGTGACGCATATTGTTAGCACTATTTTTTTTAAGGGCTAAACTCAGTCTTACTCTCTAGACTCTTTGCTTTTTTTCTTACAGGCATTTCCAGATTTTTTTGTAAAGGGTGTTTCTCATTCTAGGTACAGCACTCACTGAACTAATCCCACTCACCCCTTAACTCGCTTCCTCTGCAGTTCATCACAGAAGGGAGGCCTGGGCATTGCTTGATCAAAGGCACACAGAGGAACTCTAGAAAATACTGCCTTCACTCTGTTGCCAACCGTGCCCTGACTTGGTACCTGCAGCTTAAAATGCAACCGTCTCCTTTTGCCCATCTCCACCACCCCGGGTCCTCCGGCTTCCCTAGCCCCAGAACGGTGCAGTGTCCGTACATAAGAGCAGTGAGGAGAGGGGTGCGCTTGGTCATCAGTGGTTCTTCTGCAGAGCTTGTTGAGGAATGACAAACCATAACACCCAACGGGTCCCAGAAGGGTCCCCTTTTCAGGTCCTCTGGTGGGAAGGGCCTCACCCCGGCAGCAAGGGACACATTTGTCACGTTGGTGACAGGCATGTTCCCAGCTGTGCTTGTGCTGGGTGGGGGAGAAAGAGGTCTCTGAAAGGCTCGGTAGAGAGGAGAAAGCTTCCTAAAAAGGCAAAGCCGTTCCATCAGAGTGACCGTAATGCCGTGGGCAGTTCCCAGCGCTCTTCCCGGAATCCAGTGCGCCCTTTGGCCTTCATTTTCTCAACTGTACAAACGAGGTGCTGGTCACATCTCTGAAGACTCTTCTTTAGCATTCTCTGTCTGACTCATTTGAAACCCTTAGAGCAGCGGTTCTCAACCTGTGGGTCGAGACCCTTTTGGCGGTCGAATGACCCTTTCACAGGGGTCGCCTAAGACCATCCTGCATATCAGATATTTACATTACGATTCATAACCGTAGCAACATTACAGTGATGAAATAGCAACGGAAATAATTTTATGGTTGGGTCACAACATGAGGAACTGTATTTAAAGGGCCAGAAGGTTGAGAACCACTGCCTTAGAGTATCTTTAATAACTTGTATTCCTTTCCTCTGTCGAGATGCAACGCGTATTCCTTGCAAAACATGTAGAGCAATGTCGTGGACCTGTGATCTATGCTTTTCAAACTGGTTGTTTCAGACTTGCGATGTGGAGGAGGATGGAAATGAGAGCAGGTGGTTAGTAGCTTTAATGGCGGTCTGATGTTGCCATGACACCCAAGTGGAATTCATTTTCCTTGTAATTCATTTCTATAGTGTTTCCCGGAAGTCTCACTCCCCATGAACCGGGGGCAAAACATTTGTTTATTGTTTTTGTTTTTAAATAAAGAAATATATGGCTAAGAGACAAACAACAAGGGGAAAATTTAAATCATTTTTAATCCCACCCTTTAGCCTAAGGGGTAGGGAGTTGAGAGAGATTTGCTTTTGCCTATATCTATCCATTTAGTGATTTTGTAGTTTGAATTATCTGCATTTTCTAAAATAAAAATACTTAAAGAAGCACTTAAGCAGGGATAAAAGATATGTAATTTGGCCCCAGCCATTTCGCACTGGTTGGGGGGTTACAAGACACAAGACTCAGCCTCTTCCTTGGGACTTTACAGTTTGGTAGAAGGGAAGAGAATGGAAGAAATAAATGAAAGCAGGCAAAGCAAAACTCAGGTCTCAAGAGCAGTGCAGGTTAAGTGCTGTGGACCCTTCCAGGCAAAGTGTACGCACAGCAGGGTGGTTTGTGCTTGTCTTTGTGTGAAGGGAGGCCTGCCTTCCACATTTCTTTATTTCCAACTATGTAGAAAGACAACATCTTGCTAGCTCTCCTGATTGGGTGAGGCTGAAGAAGATAAGTATGCAAGCAGGGTTCTGGGAAAGATACCAAGTAAACAAACAAGAGCAAGCCATCTATTCTCACAAAATGTCATTTTGCCCTGAAAGCTTCTTCACGTCTTAGCCTGGGAGGGCCAATGAGAGAAATTTTACTCATTAAATAGGGTTATTTTGAAGCTATAGGTCAAAGGTCCTACTTCCTTGGGAGAAGAATGTTGAATCCAGCCTACTGCCCCCTTTTAGCTCTGACATGTTTTAGTTCTGGAGTTGTTTCTATCTTATACAATTTCCCGTGCCTCCCTGACATGCATTATTAGCCCACCCACTGGAATTCGTGTGCTGTTTTAAGTAAGATTCAACCGGAGTTTAGACATTGCTGTAAACTGGACAGGATCAACAGGCCATTCATTCACTCACTCCTTCATTCATTCATTCACACACCAAAGCATTTGTTGGGAGCCTTTTGTATGGGAGGCCCTCTCATGGGTGCTGGAAATACAAGAATGAGAAAGAAACTCTGAATCTGCCCTCGAATGCTCACAGTCTAGTTGGGTAAGACAAAGAAGCAGGCGATTATATTAAAATATAACATATGATAAAGTAGGACTCTGCCCAGGACATCTGATCAAGAATGGCTTGGGGTATATTCAAGAAAGTTTCTATAAAGAAATTGATCTTAGTTGAAACCTGAAGTCCTAGTGAGGGGTTACATCATGTTCTATTATTTTTACAGCATGTCTCACTGAAGGAAAATTACTTTTTAAGCTTTTGTTTATTGATGTTATTATTAATGTCTCCCCTCTATCATCTTACTGAACAGCATTTTGAAAACTTTTTCTCATCATTGCTATCCTAAGGAGACTTTGTAGACATTTTTTTTTCTAAATCACTAATTCTCATGAAAATATACATAATAGACCATTTTAACCATTTTAAGTGAATAATTAGTTCACTAGCATTAAGTACATTCACAATGTTGTGCAACCATTACCATTATCCATTTCCAGACTTATTTTTATCTTCCCCAACTGAATCCCAGTAATCTGCTAAATACTAACCCTCCATCCCTTCACCCTGGCAACCACTGTTCTACATTCTCTCTCTAAGAATTAGTCTATTCAAAGTACCTCACGTAAGTAGAGTCATACAATATTTATCTTTATTGTCTGGCTTCTTTTACCAAGCATAATGTTTTCAGCGTTCATCCGTACTGTCGCATGTATCAGAATTTCATCCCTTTCTAGGCTGAATATTGCCCGGAACTCAACACCACCTATGAAATCTGTTTTTGTACTGTGGACCATTGTTAGGTTACAAACCACTCTAGTATGTAAGACTGTTTCCACCTCCCAAGAAAGAACCAGTTTTGCTCCATTGGGGCAACATCACCCCATTGAGAATGCCTGTGTTCAAATGTAAGCTTGACGTCCTTGCTGGTCTTATGCTCCACTCTGTCCCCAGCTGTTAGCCCAATACCTAGTACAGAGCAAGCACTCAGTCATCGTTTGTGGAATATTCCTCAAGCTCCTTCTACAACCACTCTTTCCTTCTTGTTTTAACCCAAAATTAAAAATTGCACTCATAGTCGCAGATATATCTTGACACTCAGTGCCTCAGCAGTCCAGCCAGCCTTCCCAACATGTTCCTGTTCCCCGGCTGCAGACACTCTTCTCAATGGCCCTGTGTTTGTCTGCTTTCTTAACAGAAGTGAAAGAGTATGAGCCTCCATTTGGTTCCAAGGTGCGGGAGCATCCCTGTGTCGAAAGCATGAAGGACAATGTGTTGCGAGATCGGGGACGACCGGAAATTCCTAGCTCCTGGCTCAACCACCAGGTAAGGGATGGCTGTCATGAGGGGAGAACCTGAGTGGCCCCTCAGGTAGGAGAGAATTCTGGGCTACTGGGCTTCCATCGGAGGGCAGGTTCCATTGTGTTCTGTGATCTCATTAGGTTTTGTTTAGAAGGAAAATTTCAATCAAGTGGGGTGACTCTGTTATTGTAAGTCCCAACTGGCAGGTAGATACAGCGTTCAGAGAGGGCTCACGGTCATCATTTGAAGGGCATCTGTCCCATTGTCCAAGGCCCCTCAGTTCCAGTAAAATATTTTGTTTGCGGCCTCTGCCACTCACCTCTAGACCTTTACCTAGGGAGTTTATGTTTTGTTCCCTTCTGAGTTCCACATGTTTTCTTCTGGAAACTTTCAGCTGTAGAAGGAAATACTGAGCAGAGAGAAATCAGCAGAGTGTGTCAGCCAGCTTGGCTGAGAGGTGACTGCCGTGCGCCCAGGGCCGCATGCAGGCTGTGCAGAGCTGAGAATGAAAGAAAGCAAAGAGGAGGGACATGCAAATGAACAAACAGAAAGTCTGTTTGTTGGGAACATCCTAGTGGCTTCTTTATTTTTTCTTTTAAGAAATGGTAGGTAAGGCCATCTATAGCAGGCCAGTCATTCTGGACTTATCCAAATTCTTTGTCGGGGGTCATTCAGGTGAAGGCAGTGGTCAGAGAAAAAGAGCTAAGTGATCGGTTGTGAGCACACACCCAGGAGAGAGCCGTGATTGAAGCATGAGAGGGAGCAGTGTGCCCCATGTCACCGACAGAGCCGTCCTTTCTATGTGGAAAACCTCCTCTTGCCTTGGATGAATCGTCATCCAGTGCAAGCTGGCACTGTCCCAGGTTTTCCCAAGGGCAGGCGAATGAATTCGGGTAAGAAACAGAAACAAGAAGTCCGGTCTGAGGGAAGCCAGATGGAGCAGGAGGCCTGGCCTGGCCGGGTCCTGGCCTAGAGCTACTTCCCAGGGCAGAAGCTAATAAAGCTGAGCTCCCGGGGTCTCGGGCAAGGCCTCAGACTCTGATGATAGGTGACTGTTAGGCGTTAACTCTGAAATCAGAAGGCACTTGTGTTGTTCCTTTCCAACATGCCTCCTAAACTGTACAGTTCTTGTAATGAAGCCATGATTCATGATTATAAAATTCTGGAAAGAATTTGCATAATACATTTTTCCCCTTAATGAGATTTGTTGCCCTATTGATTTCAAGTTAATGCTTAATATTTAATTTAATTTACTGCCTGTAATTACAGTGTCAGAATAAAATAAATGTTACTTGTGTACCAACAATAACACTCCACTCTTAACACGGCCATCAATCAATACCGTCAATTAGGTGAATTATACAATTAATCCAACATCATGAACGTGATCCCCAGCAGGGCAGGGAGGGGCTCTGAGGTGTGTCAGGAAAGTTACAAGTAGGGGGAGCGTGCTGGTTCTCAGGGCAGTGCTCGGCCCACCTGGTGAGTAGTCCCCACAGATAACAGTGTTGAGCCTAATTGTTCAGGGCACACTCCTTCTGCCTACAGGCTATCTGTTTAACCCCAGGCCTGCTTTATTTCCCACAAGGACTTGAAATAATAGCAAAAATATTTGCAATGCAAAGTAAACATTCAAGCCCTGGAAAAAGACCCTCCCCAGGGTACTGGGCAGCATTTTCTGGATGTGCCTTTTGAATGGGGCCATTATGGGGTCAGGTTGAACCCTCTGAAAAGGCCAGGAATCAAAAACAACTGTTTCCCAGGGCCCAGCCTAACGCTGGGGAGGAGTGGGGCAGCTCTGACTGGTATTCGGTCCCATGATATGGTCCGGGGGCATTTCCTGGGAATTCTCAGGACCCCAGAAGCTTACTGAGGGTCCTTGTGCTGTCTCTCCATTTCACGACTTATTGTGATCAAAAGGCAGCAGAGCGGACAGGTCCAACAGGTGTCCAGAGCTATGCACAGCCCCCTCGGTCTGCATGCCTTTGGCTGGCCTCGCACTGCGAGCGCTCCGTCGAAACGGGTTCAATGCACGGGCTCTTTCCCACCTGGCCTGCACTGCAGGACAAAGACCATCTGGCCCTCCGTGGAGCCCAGCGACACCCCCGCTCATGTTGCCTGTGGACTTCTCTTCCTCTGCAGGGCATCCAGATGGTGTGTGAGACTCTGACTGAGTGCTGGGACCACGACCCAGAAGCCCGGCTCACGGCCCAGTGTGTGGCCGAGCGCTTCAGCGAGCTGGAGCACCTGGACAGACTCTCGGGGAGGAGCTGCTCCGAGGAGAAGATTCCCGAAGATGGCTCGTTGGGCACCACCAAATAACTCTTCCAGGGCAGGCTGGGCCAAGTCCAAAGAACAGAGGCAGCGGAAGCTGCCCCTAAGCCGATGGATGCTTCCTGGAAAACCAGGGCTCACTCCCCTCCCTGGAAGTGATGGGACTGAGCAGAAACAGCTGGCCGGGGTGGGTGACATGAAGCATTCTATGCCTTTGACGTTGTCATAGGATAAGCTGTGTTAGCAGTTCCTCAGGAAATGAGATTGACTTTTACAATAGCTAATAACATTTGCACTTTATTAATGCCTGTATATAAATATGGAATAGCTATGTTTTATATATATATCTATATATGTCTATATCTATATATACAGCCATACTCTGGAAAGAGATAAAGAAAAAGATCTAGTATTCCCAGGAAAATGGTTTGATTGGAGAGCTCCAGAGCTGAGCACAGAAGAAGGGATCCATGACAACATTAGCACTTGACAATCACACGAGCGAAGGGTGGTTCTCTGACTACATAGCGGGGAGGGTGGGGCTGGCATTAGGAGAGAGGCTCCGTGTCCCACAGTCTGCTATGGCCACGATGCACTCGCTTCTGCAAAATCATTCCCTGTGTGCGGGCCCTCATCTGTCCAGGGAGCTACTTAAGAGCCCCACTGTTTGGGGACCAGATCCTGGGGCTCCTTGTGCCACTGTTTCTCCTGGACTGTTCACTTGAGCTTCAGGCCCCACACCTGGCTTGGGAACCACCTTCCTCAACTAGCGCAGAAATGTGGCCCATCTCGAGTAGTTTATATATTCTCGAGCCCTGTTTTTGCCTTCACTGGCTGCAGGAAAGTCAGGACAAATTTCCTTGTCCATGAAATTGCTATGCCTTCTACTAATATGATATATATATATATATATATATATATTTTATTCCCCCCCATACCTATATTATTCTTGTTCACTCCCAGCCCTCTCCCTTTCCTAAAATGGATCAAATCCCCCAGAGTTCCTTGTGTTTAATTTTTCAGCACGCTTGGTGTGAGTCTCCAGCTTTCTAAGCAACACCAGTAGCTTGTGGCTCCTGGGCTCCTGAGTGCTCAAGTGTATCTTGGTCTGGTGCGAAGGATTTGAGCTGCGATCCTGCCCCAGTCGGGACTGCTTCCTCGGGCACTCTGAACACGTGTTTTGCTTGGCCAGCGCTGCGTTTCACAAAATTGAGCCAGTTTTTAAATATTTGGAGATTTTACACATACACACACAATCTGGATCCTCAAGTGAGAATAGATAGCAGATGGTTTTCAGTTCTCTCGGACCCACATCATTCATAAAATGAAGGTGTGGACGCACTTATAAAGCTGCTTCACTTCTTGATGTAAACATTTGCGCTTTCTGCCCACCCCCGCCCCGCCCCGAACCAAGGCCCCCTGTAAGGGATGTGCATGCAAGCATCATTCCCTGGCTGTGTACTATGGCCGATCCAATCCCTCTCCCCATCTGGTGTTAAGATTTGAAGTTGGCCTTTTTGGACTAAAGCGGACCTCCTCTGAGAGATCCTGCTAGCCCAGGTCTCTCATTAAGAGTTTCCTTCCCCTCTGTATTATGGAGGGGAGTCCTTTCCTCTAAGAAGCTTTCTTCATGATCTTCTTATCACACCATCACACCAGCCTTCCCAACATTGCAGATTCTCCTAGTGAGGATTCGAGGGTGGGACACAGGAGTCCTGTTTGAAGTTAGGAAATCCGCGTGGACGAGAACAAAGAATGAGCTTTAATACTCCATAGGAAACTTGTTCTTCCACAAACAAGTGTCAATGCTGCAAATAATCTTTTTTTTTTTTAAGCTACTTATTTTCTGCCAAATATAGGAATGTTAGAGACTTCGCAGTGAGCAAAGCAGCTCTGTGGATTTTGGACGATCTCATCTCATTGGGGTTTTAGCAGACATACTGAAGTTTGGAGTAGGTGGAACTTCTAGGCACCCTGTCCCGTGGGGGGGCGGGGGGGTGGGGGGAAGAGGGAGTATGAGGGGCTGAAACTTGAGGACAGGTTGGCTACATTACATGGGAAGTGCCCAGAAATTCCGAGCACTTTAAGGCTTGTTGACACCGCCCAATAGCTGTGGCTCATTGACCTCTAGTGGCGAATTTCTAGAATACTGGTCCATTAATGATTCCAAAGAGCTTTATCACTTCTGGGTCATCATCAGCATAAACTGGAATGTAGAATCAGATGATACTGTGGCTTGATTTATGTGTTTTTTTTCTTATTCAAGAAGAAGACCAAGGAATAATCTGTAGTTCCTAAAAATACTGACTTTTTTTTTTTACTACTCTACATAAAGGGAAAGTTTTATTCTTTTATGGAACACTTCAGCCATACTCAATGTATTAAAATAGGAATGTGAATGCTATATACTCTTTTTATATCAAATGTCTCAAGCACTTATTTTCATACTGTGCATCGTTCGTCTTTTATATAAATAAAATGTTTATTAGATTGAATAAAGCGAAAGTACTCAGGTCAGCTTCTTGTCTCCTGTTCCTATTCATAGTAGCCAAGCCCTGTAGCCTCACTTGGTTATTTTGCAGTTTATGTAGAAAAATATCACAAGACAGAATCCTCTCAAACTTTTCCATTCACTTCCTTCTTCAACTGGCAGCCTCAGGTCCCCTTAAAAAAAAAGCACTCATAGCAGCAGTTCAATAACATGAGATGCAGCCGACGCTGTGGGTGGCCTACCCGTTCCCAGGACCCTGGCAGGTCCCTCTGCATCCCCTGGCTGCTGTCTTAGCCAGTGCCCCTCTCCCCACCATCCAGGGAGCTGCCTCCATCCCCATGACTGCTTCTCCCAGGGCGTGGCTCAGCCAAAGTTGCTGCTTAAGAGCACGTGCCTCTTTCTTCCATTTCCGCCTTTCTCTACACGAGCAGCTGGCTGATGACTATCTTCGACTTCTGCCAGATGTCGTGCTTCGTCGCTCTTCCTTTCTACCCAGCCACAGTGTCCCACCTGAGGCTTGTAACCAGCTTATCTGCATCACCAGGTAAATGTACCCTGGGCAGTTGGCTCAGGGTTATTGCTTTCCGGTGACAAAGCACGTGTGGTTTTTCTGCCCCAACTTGAAGCTTTCTCTTTTGGAATCGGACATCCTGTGGCTTCTTCCGAATTATCAGCTGGGTGCTGAACAGTTAAGGTTCTGCAGAGTTAAGAAGGTCATGCCTACCCAGGGCTTCTAAACCCGGCACTACTGACATGCTGTGTTAGATGATTGTTTGGGGAGAGGCCTGTCCCTTGCACTGTAGGTTGCCCGCTAGATACCAGTAGCTCCCACCCCACAGTTGTGGCAACCAAATATGTCACCATTATTGCCAAATGTCTTCTGGGGGAGACAGAAACTGCTCTAGCAGAGAATCACTGAGCTAGGTGATGATGTGGTCCCACACTACTGTGGGCATTAGAGACATATCTGAGCGAGTAGTTGGCAATTTTAGTGGTTACTAATTTTAATAGTTACCTGCTCCTCCATTTGCCAGCTATTTGACCTGGGCAAGTGACATAACCTTTCCATGCCTCAGTTCCTAATGGGATCTTATGCGCCTCCACCTATACAGGATACTGTTGTGACAGGAAATACATGCAAGGCTCTAGGACAGCGGTGGGCAAACTATGGCCCGCGGGCCGGATTTGGCCCGTTTGAAATGAATAAAACTAAAAATAAAAATAGACCGTACCCTTTTATGTAATGATGTTTACTTTGAATTTATATTAGTTCACACAAACACTCCATCCATGCTTTTGTTCCGGCCCTCCGGTCCAGTTTAAGAACCCATTGTGGCCCTCGAGTCAAAAAGTTTGCCCACCCCTGCTCTAGGAGTTGTGTCTTGACCCTGGAAAGCCTTCCTACGGCCAATTTTAAGTTGGTATAGTATGCCAAGGGCTGCTTTCCCAAAGCAGGTTTCAAGGTAACCCGAGAGAGCATTCACCATCCAGGGGAGAACCAGGCATGTACCGCAGGCCTGCCCATGAGGAAGGCCCTGTCCTAAGAGGATCGATCCCCTGGGGCAAACTCTCCTTCGCCGGGACCTGCTGTGGGAGCAGGTTCTATCCTCCACCAGCTCCACAAGCTGGACAGCGTGCCCGTTTTACAGATGAGAAATCATGCCCAGAGGACTCCAGGAAGAAGCCTCAGATCTCCAGGAGGTAGAATCTGGGTGCAAAGCCAAGTTGTCTTAAAATGGGAATTTGGAATAAGTTGGAGTAACAGTTTGGAATGATGCTTGGTTCTCTTTATTTATGCTGTCACCTGTGGGAACTGGCCTGCCCAGTGGAATGAGGGCCAACCGCCCCCCCCCCCCCGGCCACCACCCCCCCCCGCCCGCCATCTCCAGGGCTCTCATTGTTCTCATCTCCCCCCTGCGTGTCTGTTTGCTCAGTGAGGACAGGGAAGGTGCTTTTCCATTTCTATTGCCCAACTGGCTCTCCATTTGCCTGGTAAGTGTTGTCTCAATTCTTGCTGAGAGAACCACTGAGGGATGAATGACTGTGTGTGGACAGCATTGCCTAACCTGTGAAATGTGCCCTGGTATTTCAGATGGTGCCAACCTTAGAAAACATTCTTTCAGTGGGTCTGTTTTTATTTTAATGTATATTAGGAAAAATAAACATATTACACCTGGGCATTCACAAATATTATTACCTGAAATATAGCTGAGTTTAAAAATGAATTGATTTGTTTTAAATGGACTAAATACATGACGGTATTTATTCTTGGCAACTACAGGGGATATGAATAGGAATGATTGATGTTAGCTCCACACAAGGAGGCAAATCCATGTTAATTGCTAACATATATCGAGCACTCAGTAAGTGCCAAACACGCTTCTCTGTTTTATTTTCTTTGTCTACTTTAATCTTCACCACACACTTAGGAGGTAGTCTTTCCTCCATATTAGAGACAAGGAAACTGAGGCAGATAGGGACATCAAGCTCACAGGCCCGCAGGGAGCAGTCTTTAGGCTGGGATTTGAACAGAAACAGTCAGACACAGCGTCCACACTCCTGCTTGAACAGGAGATGCAGCTGTGGTTAGAGGACAAGGTGGAGGGTCTGATGGGCTGACTCCTTAGCCTTCAAAACAGGGAGGAGGAAGATGCAGTTTGCCCTGGAGGGGAGCTGTGACCATCAGGGAGCCCCGGGAAAGTCATTCCTCAAAGGCACATGGACTCTGGGCTCCAGCCCAAGAACTTCAGCCAAAACAGGAGCCAAGGTCCTCTGACCCCCTGCGGGCTCCATTTTGCCAGGGTTATTTCAGTTCTCGCTACTGCAAGGTCAGGGGCATTCCCAGTTGGCAGTGAGACTCCCAGTGCCCTCTACAGGGACGCCCTCCCTCCCACCAGTCAGCAGCTTTTGAATGCAGGCTCTTTGTGCCCAAGAGTTTCTAGCTGGTGGGGCTGGTTTTTGTTTGAACTTCTCTATGCAAATGACATGCTAATAGGCAGCCCTGAGGGAAATGCCTTCCTTAGGTGACTGACAGAAAACCTTTCATTTAAACCCGTGTCCATCCTTTTTCACAAAAGTCACAGCAGTTGGCATCTGCTCATTTTGTTCATTTTCTTCCTGAAATGGGCTGCCTAATCGTTGCTTATCACGTTTCCAATTAGGTTTTTTTTTTTTTAACTTGACTAGTTATAGCTCCAGACTATGGGTTTGGGGACACAGCTTTCAGGCCTACTTTGCAAACTGAGCTGATAAAGACAAGATTGTGAACTTTCCAACATTACATGGCCTGCCAATCAGCCTCACAGGGTGTAATTTAATTCTAATACACCTCCTGCTCTTTGGTGCATTTAAAAATAACTTAACACTCTTCCTCTTGTAATTAAGCTAAAATTGCATACACTGTGAAATGTTCTCTTCTTTTCCACATGCATACACACACACACACACACACACACACACACACACACGATCATTAAGTCACTTCTGCACACAGCATCTGAAATTGCTCCCAATGTCTCCTCTCCATTCATGTCCAAGATGGCAGACAACAGAATAACCGAGCCCCAGTGTCCTAGGGCCATGCAAAAAGGTACAATGCCTTTGAAATTTATTCTCATTTGCTTGAGTAATCATATCAACATTACTAGAACAGGGACCTCTAGAATCAGACCCCTTGGTTCAAAGCCCATCTCTGCTACTGACTAGCCCTGGACTTTGTGTTTTGGATTCTCAGTGTGTAAAATGGGGATAATGACAGGACTGACCTGGGAGAGTAGTAAGAATAGAGTTATCAGAGAAAGACAAATACCACATGATTTCATTTATATGTGGAATCTAAAGAACAAAACAAAAAAATAAACAAAACAGAAATAGACTCAGATACGGAAAACAAAGGGATGGGTGCCAGATGCGAGGGGATTAGGGTTGGCTGTGTAAAAAAGGAGAAGGGATTAAGAAACAAAAATGACCAGTTATAAAAACAGTCATGGGGATGTAAAGTACAGCATAGGGAATACAGTCAATAATAGTGTAATAAGGATTCATGGTATTAGATGGATACTGGACTTATTGTGGGGATCACTTTGTAAGTTACATAAATGTCTAATTACTATGTTGTACCCCCGAATATTGTGTCAGTTACAGTAAGAAATTTAAAATAAAATATTGCTAAATAAAAGTGGAAGGGGATAGATGAACCAAAAATGGCCTGCTGTCCAACATCTGCATGTGTGGGTGTGGTGCTGTGTGTGTGTATGTGTGTGTGTGTGTGTGTGTGTGTGTGCTGATCTCACTAGTTCACCATTTTGGAATCATTTTCTTAAAATAAATCAAACCAGAAAGACATTCTGGAATCTTGTTTTTAAGAGGCATCAGTCGCCATTATAACTAACATTATAGAATGTAAAATTTAACATTTTAATTAAATTGTAATGGTTAGTATCCTCAGATTACAAACTCAGGTGTGTAAGAAATGTCACATGTCTTATTTTTCTATAAACCTACTTAATTTTTAATCTGAACCTCTATCCTGCTGGGCCCGTGAGAAATTCAGCTCTTATTTTGGAGACCACCTTCCCCACTAACTCCTAAGGTTTTACCTTTGTTTCAGGTTTTATGCAGCGAAAAGGGGCAAAGTTTGGGGGACTGCTGGTTCTCGGTTGTCAGTGAAGCTGGTTTCCTGAGAGGCCCATTATCCCACTTGCTGCCTTTGCTCAGGTCTGCCTCTCCCCTGCTTCTTTGCCTTTGGGGCAGTGGTTCTCAACCTGTGGGTCGCGACCCCTCTGGGGGTCGAACGACCCTTTCACAGGAGTTGCCTAAGACCATCGGAAAATACATATATAATTACATATTGTTTTTGTGATTAATCACTATGCTTTAATTATGTTCAATTTGTAACAATGAAAACACATCCTGCATATCAGATATTTACATTATGATTCATAACAGTAGCAAAATTACAGTTATAAAGTAGCAACGAAAATAATGTTATGGTTGGGGGTCACCACAACATGAGGAACTGTATTAAAGGGTCGCAGCATGAGGAAGGTTGGGAACCACTGTTTTGAGGACTTGGAATTATTCGTGGGGGAACCTGAGGGCCACAGGTCTAAATTTGCTTCCTGGGGCACCATGGGCTACTTTCTTAAAACCCACCAGGCCCTCAGCTCCTTGCCTTGGAGAAACAGGCAGGGTCCCTCTTCTCTAGAGATGCTCATGACTGTCACTCCTTTAAGTCCTAGGAATTCTCGACTTCCTACCTTTTTCTTTGCCCAAGCTTTGCTCCTGCTCTCTGCTCAACAGATTTTGGTACCCTATCAACTTGGAGCCTGAATTATTAGCAACTAAGTAATTAGTTTGCTTAATCTTCAAACCTTCCCCAGAGGAGGACATATTTGCATTCCATCTCTCTAATGCTTGAAAGAAAGGGAAGAAGAAGCAATTGATTATTTTTCCATAATGAGAGGGAATGTTCACATCCTGCAACAAAAGAACATCAGGCTTATTTGTATGCATTGCACAGCCTCAAGTATAATAAAGGGAATCACACTTCCATCTGATAGTTTTCTTGAATCTGTGTTCAACCATTTCCTAAATCTCCTAGGTCTGATGGGAGAACAGCTTCTTTCACGGCTAACAGCACCGACAAAATACGAAAAAGAGAACAAAATGGCAGACAATGGTGCTTCTAGTTGGAATGAGATAATGCAGGTCCATATCCTTTATTTGCTATTTCGAATCAAAGAGCTCTGAAAAAAATATACTAGATAAATGTCCTCATTCACTTAGATTCTAAATCTGATGGGAGGCTACTTATAGTTGTTCCTCATCCCACTTAGGGTGAATGTTTATGTTATTTGGCAGAAATATTAATGTGTTTAATAATGGGGATGTCACCTACACCGCACTTTAGGGTCTCACATAATATCCATCTTACTAGCTTTCTAAAAATCCCCCAAATGTCCGGATTTCTAAATCTATCAGACTCTGGAGGTTTTGAATAGGGTTTGGGAAATAAACATACGAGTAAGTTTCTTGTTCATGATGTGCCTTCGCATGCCCATTCAGGCCAGATTATGGGGAATGACCTGGGGGGGCATGATGATTTCTAGGTAGGTTTGTTAAAGAAGAAAAGGCCTTTTTGAATTTCAAAAGCTGGTGGTAGACTCAAAGCAAGCAGGAAGACGGGTTGAATCAGAACAAGGCCTCTTATGTCCACAACACCGAGTCTAGCCGAGATTCCCCGGGTGAAGGGAGACAAGGGGACTATGACGCAGAGCAACATCCATGAGGCTGGGGACCAGTGTGCTGGAGAGCTGGAGGAAACATGCAGACTGAAGTTAAGTCATAATCCAGAGGACAGCCACACCTTGGTGGAGTGGCGCCTTAAATTGTCAGCCCATGGGAACAACGTGGAGACTAAGTCAGACATTCTAGCATCTCCAGGATCTAGTTAAGTGAGCATCTCGTGTCTTCTGTGCCAGGGAATCACATCATTCATCCTTCACACTGAGCACCTGGTGAGAAGCTCCATCCACAGAGCCCACTGCCCACTGAATTTCAACAAGGAGTTGCCCCAGTGCCCCAAGAGACATTTATCAGGCCTCATCTGTTGTGAATGAACCTAAGTCATATTTGCCCGTCATGATTATTGGACTCTTTTGGGAATCAGTAGCTTCCAGTGGTCAGAAGCTGATTATAGCTATAGTTCTCCCAACAACCTCCCCCAGCAGAAATGACCAACACAAGGAAATCTCAAAGCCTTCAAACAGCAGAATAAAAATTGTTTCAAACTCCCCATCCACATGAGCCATATTGTTATCAGATATAAGTCAGAATTGCAGAATATTTCACGTGTGAGTCTATTCCAGGTAATGCTAGTGAAATGTTAACCAACCCACAACTTGTGATAACTTAAGGTGGTTATGGCTCTAGTTTTACATTCTTGTGAGCAAATATTCAGATATCAAAATCATACTTGTCCAAAGAAGAAAATCATTCTGTGACAAGCCAAATCTAAGTTCTTTTTTTAAGGAGGAACATTCCTCTTTTTCTTCAGGGGCACATTTACTAACCCAAACATTCAATATCACAGTTTGTATGCCAACCTTCCTTATTTTCACTATTATTTATTGAGTGATGATTATGTGCTAAGTCTCCAATGGACAATACATCTTAATTTTAAAAACGCACAGAGATATGCAATTGCAAAGAGTGATGCGTGTATTTTAAGAAAATTACAAAGAGCTTCTATTGCTGCAGAGTACCTTCTGGATAGGCGGAGGGCAGATAGAGAAGGCGCCTCCAAGGAACTGCGAATCAAGCTGAAATATAAACTGTAAGCAGATATTTAGTTAGGTGAAGGGGAAATAGCACTGTAGGAAGAGGGAGTACTACATCCAAAGGTTTTGGCATGCAGGGTAAAGAGGCAGGGGGTGGGGTGGGATCTGAAAGAAGGCTCATTTTTCTGGCTCTCAGCAAGAGGGAGGCAGCACAACTTAAAGTTAAACTGGGGGTTGGCAGGATGCTGGGCCTTGGCAGCCACGGGCAAAATTTGATCTTTATCCTGAAAATGGAAGTCACTTGCCTCTGTAGAGCTTACCTATCAGGACTGAGATCACTTATGTCAACGTGATTTAACCATTTGTTTCAGGAGATTCTTGCTCAGAAAGTTAAGAGTGTAAATCAATGAACAACTTTCCTGTTTGCTTTAGCAAATTCCTGCCAGCCAATTTATCCAGACAAACTCTTGACTTGTCTCTTCTCCCATCAGGACAAGAGACTGCCTCACCTGCAGAAACAGCTTGCTTGTCACACAGCAGCTTATTCATCAGGGCATGGGTCAAGATTCTCATCTGGCTGTGCCCACCAGTTCTCCACTAGGACATGATGAACTGTGTCCCAATCAGTTTGCCTTGAAAGAGCCCCCGTAGGCCCCTTGAGCACAGACCAGAAGCCTGTAAATATCCTCCAACCTCTCCCTTTTGAGACACCAAGAAGAGTCTCTCAAGGCAATGCTCTCCCACACTCAATGGGGCTAATTAACTTAGCTTTGCTTGGCCAACAGGCCTGCTGATGGTCTTCTGCAAAGTTGGCAGTTGTCAATCCTAAGAGGAAGTTTCCAAGAAAGTGAGAGAGGGGATCCGTTTTGTGTTTTAATCAGGTTGCAGTTTGATGAGGAGATTGGACCATGCCCCAAAGCACTGTCTGGATGCAGTAAGGAGGCTGTTGTCCAGGCCAAAAGTATATGATACTATTCTTAATTCTTTATTTCTCCTTGAACAGTCCACTCCATTAGCCAACCCATCAACTCTACCTTTAATACTGAGCCTCTTCCTTCACTACAACCCTAGTGTATAAACTTTCATTATTTTTTGTTCAAACAACTGCAATTGCCTCCTATTTGGTCACCCTGAGTACGCACTTGCCAACATACCCCCTACTCTCCAAACAGTATTCCCAGTGATCCTTCTAAAATGTAAAGTTGGGAATGCAGACTGGTGCAGCCACTGTGGAAAACAGTATGGGGTTTCCTCAAAACATTAAAAAAGGAACTGCCTTTTGACCCAGAGATCCCACTTCTGGGAACTGTCCGAAGAAACCTGAAACACTAATTCCAAAGAGTATTTGCACTCCTATGATTATCGCAGCATTATTTACAATAGCCAAGATTTGGAAACAGCTCAAGTGCCCAACAGTAGATGAGTGGATAAAAAAACTGTGGTTCATTTTACACAATGGAATACTATTCGGCCGTTTAAAAACAAAACAAAGCAACAAAGAAAATCTTACCTTTTGTGATGGCATGGGTGGACCTGGAGATTATTATGCTAAGTGAAACAAGCCAATCAGAGAAAGACAAATACCATATGACCTCACTTAAATGTGGAATCTAGTGAACAAAATAATCTGATGAACAAAATAGAAACAGAGGCATAGATACATGGAACAGACTGACAGCTATCAGAGGGGAAGGGTGTTGGGGGGCTTGATGAAAGAAGGTGAATGGATTAAAAGAAACATATATACATAATCTATAGACACAAAGTGTGGTGATAGCCAGAGGGAAAGGGGGTGGGGGAGAGGTGGAAGTGGGCCAAGGGCGGGGGGAATGGGGAAGGAAAGTGACTTTGGAGCAATGGGCCCACGACACAGTGTATAGATGATACTTTGTTGAGTTGTACACTTGAAACCTGTATGGTTTTGTGAGCCAATGACACCCCAGTAAATTCAATTAAAAATAAATAAAATATAAGTTGAATCATTCAATACCTTCTTCAGATTCTCTAATGTGTTTCCATCTAACAAGTCCCCACCTACAAGGCCCAGTGTACTGACTCCCAGATATTTCTTTGACTTCATCACCCACCATTCACCCCATGATTCCCTCTGCGTGAGCCATGCTTACCTCCATGCTTGTCTTCGGAAGTACCATGCGTGTAGCTCCCTGGGCCTGCAGCTCACCATGCCCTCCACATGGAACACCCTTCCCCCAGATACCCAATGATTCTCTCCTTTACTTTCTTAGTCTCCATTTAAATGGTACTTTACAGAGAGACCCTGCCTAACCCACTTTTCCCCAATAGCACACCCCACTCTCACTTTCAAAATACTTACTACCACCTGACCTGTTACATACTTACTTGTTGACTGTCTGCCCCAAGTAGGTTAAAAGCTTCAGAAGAACAGGGACCTTTTTTATTTCATTCACTGCACA
Source organism: Myotis nattereri (assembly GCF_964212035.1). NCBI lineage: Eukaryota > Metazoa > Chordata > Mammalia > Chiroptera > Vespertilionidae > Myotis > Myotis nattereri. The sequence goes on from NC_138089.1 coordinate 48,105,673, forward strand.
CATACAAATACCTATCCCAGCACTGAGCTAACTGCCTGGAATATGGTAGCACCACTATCAATACGTTTAATCAGTGAATGAATTATAATTAACCTTTAATACAAAAATCATTCTTGACCATTCTGTCAATACCTCATTGTGCTGTACATCTTGACATTTAAAGAACCAAATGGAAATTTCAAACTACCTGGTAGCAGCTGCTTTTTAATTGATCAAGGAACTTGCATCTCTCACACAACGCACAGCTGAGGCTGAGCTGTGGTTACTGAGTTTCCGTCCCTACCTTGCCCGGGAGAAGAAAAAGGTCTAAATAAGAGGCAAGTCCACACTTTGCTACAGCTGCTGTTGCCATTTAATTCGAGGTGTGAACAACTAAAAACAGCTTGCAACCTACTCAATTGTTTAGCTAAAATGCCAACGGAGCCCACATCACTTCTAAATTGTGTTGGTTTCGTTTAGTAAAAAGGAAATAACAGGAAAAGAAAACAACACTAAGTGTGTGCTAATGTGGCTTTTTATTTCATGAGACCCACATTACTGCAAACGTCCATTTCAGGCACATTTTATAAGGATAGTAAAACAAAAGGCAATGAGAAATGGAATGCGCACAACACAAATCCCTATCACCAGAAACGGAAGTAATTCTTTGCCCAGTGGAGATACAAAGAAACCACACACCCACAAATGGAATAAAAGCAGAGTACATACACATCTGATTTTTACTCTTCAAAATTTAAACGACACAAGTTAATGATGGAGTACCGAAGGTTAATTCATGTGTTAAGTCTAACTCTCCAATCATTTGCTTTCCAAATCGGCGCTCTAGTTAGATTCGTAATTTTACCTAGTTGAACTCTGCAACCATACCTCTGCATGTTGCTTATTTCTCAGTTAAATAAGATTCTCCTAGATATCTAGGTGCAGGATAAGAGATAGAACTACCATCACCTACTCCCAGGGAATATGGAGGAGGTATCTGCACTGAAAGGTTTCTAATTCCCAGATTCTCTGCCCAATATGAACCATTTAAATATCGACACTAACATTTCAAAGCCTGAGAAAGGGAATGTATCACTGTGGACTCCATTCTGCTTATTTCCTACAAGCAGAGAACCAGCTAAGAAATGGGCCCCTCAAGCCAAAAAAGGTACATAGTTAGAGACACATATATCTAACGTCTATGCCAAACTAATGATACAATGATTTTCAGAAGTAAATTAGGATTATTGCTTTGATTTAAAGGGCCATGCAACACATTGTTTGTCTTTATTTTTCTCTCTAAATAATTTAGGATAATGGTTGATTTCAACTTTTGAGAATAAACATTCAGCCCGCATAAAAGATATATCTTTATAAAGTAAACATCTTAAGTAGCTTCTCTTTCAAAAATAGCTCTGGTATACTTCTGACACACCTAAACATTTGTGCTACCAATGCCACAGCTATATTCTCAAAGCCTGGCTCAGGGACCACTGAAATATTCAATATTCCTTTGCTGGCAAAACATCAGAGCAATTATTCAGTCATTACGAGGTTTCAGTAAACCACTGGTTCTCAGGTCTTACCTTGTCTCAGAATCACCCGGAAAGACTCCTTACAACACAGATAGAAGACTGGGCGCCACTGGGCGCCAGAGTTTCTGATTCAGCAGGTAGGAGGCGGGGCTAAGGATCTGCATTTTAAACCAGTCCTCAGGTGATGCTCATGCTGCTAGTCTAGGGACTGCACTTTGAGAACCTCAGCTTTAAACTATTAACTTAGACATTCTTTAAAGTTTAAAGAGCAACAAAAGCTTTGATTCCAGGCACCACATGATATTTACTAAACTCTCTACAATTCTCTGTCCCAGCAATAATCCTTGAGAAAATTCACTTTTCACTTCCTCTTTTACAGCAACAATAGTGCCCAGGCAGCTAGAGTCCTGAACACCATTCGCTTAGCATTTTGGCTTTGCTGGGCCTGGAAGGGCTGTTTCCTATTTCTCATGAGAAGGGCTGTAATCGCCTATGTGCCTGTCCCCAGACATCCTGGATCTGTAACCCTCCCCAGGACAGACCCGTGCCTCTGGGGGACCAAAAGCCACAGCTACATGTCTCTGCCCAGCAGGTCTATCTCGTCCAGGAGGAAGTCCATGTCCTCCCGGCTCACTTGAGGGCTGATCACCACCTGGCGGAAGAAGTTGACCTTCCCCCGGTGGGGCTGATAGCCCAGCATCAGGCTTCCCTTCTTCATCATTCTCTCCTTAATGGCTGGGGCCACCTGCATGGACAGAGGATGGGTGGAAGTGAAAGACCAGAGCAGCAAAGCATCACAATTCCTTTTAACCAGTCATTTGATATGTACTGGGCACCCACTGGTGTGGATCCCATTCCCCAGTACACAACAAGGTTGACATGAATAAGAATCTATTGAGAACTTATAACACATGAGGACTGATTCAGTGCTTTAAATATACCATTTCATTTAATCTTCCTAATAACCCCATGAGGGACATACTGCTATTAATATGCACATTTATAGATGAGGATATTGAGGCGCACAGATTACAAAAATAATTTACTGTGTTCAGTAAAAGGGAGAGCCAAGATTTAAAACCAGGCAGTCTCACCCAAGCCCACTCTGAAACCTACAGCATATGCAATGCTGCCTCATTAAAACCAAATCAGGTGTCCTCAGGCATCACGGTCTCAAAAGTGTCAAATGCTATATTCCCAAATTTGTCTGAACTAAAAAAAAATATTCCAGTTCAGCCATCTTGAATTAAAAAAAAGTATAGAATGGGGGAGAAAAATCCCACAAAATAACAGCCTTGCATTGATAGTCTACCAAGAAAAACACTAATACTGGTATTATGTGTAGGTCTATTTTGAAGACTAACAGTTTATTAGTTTATTCATAGGACATATGTGAAGTGTAAACACTCTGTCTGTTATTAAGAGGTGCCGAGTTACTAATAAATTAAGAAGCCCATATTTTAAAGATTTCCAGCTAACATGGGAACGGGCCCTGATAATCCGAACGCACACACTGCTCTAAAAGTTTAAGGTTTGAAGAAATTACTTCAATTTAAGAACACATGAGAAAATGAGTCCATTTTCACGTCAGCAGTGTGACCACCCAAGAACTAACTTATAAACTTGAAAGAGTGAAGTTATTAATTTTTGAAACACCAACTTAAAAACATTAAGAGTGGCCCTAACCAGTTTGGCTCGGTGGATAGAGCGTCTGCCTGCGGACTGAAGGGTCCCAGGTTCGATTCTGGTCAAGGGCATATACCTTGGTTGTGGGCACATCCCCAGTGGGGGGTGTGCAGGAGGCAGCTGATCGATGTTTCTTTCTCATGGATGTTTCTAACTCTCTATCCCTCTCCCTTCTTCTCTGTAAAAATCAATAAAATATATTTTTTAAAAATCAATAAAATATATCTTAAAAAAACAAAACAAAAAAAACATTAAGAGTGTGTTCTTCCTGGCTCGGAAATGCAAGCAAAGGTTTTCCATTTTCATCTTATTTTACTGCTGTAAAAGTTTCTTGGCATGTCCTATTGAATATGTGGAAAGGAAACATAATGAGTTTCTGTCTTAATTTTCTCAGTAAGATGAGACTTAGCTAATCCATAAGGGAGGAATACATTTATAAATAATACCAGGCACCATGTGCTTTAAAATTCCTTAGGTGATAGGCATACATGTCAGTTCCCACGAGCCTCTGTGTGACCATCCCACACCCCCCTGGTTTTAAATATACCTACATTTCGCCAGATACCCCCCCTGAAAACATGCCAAACTACTTCCTTTGACACTCCACGTAATCTTGATCTATTCCAAAGCTGATGGAAAAACTAAGGGCTTTAGACCTCTGGAGATACGATGGGTTGGGCTGAGCCACAGAGCCTTCTCAAGGGATGTTCAAGGATAATTTTAACTAAGTACACTATTCTTCATGCGCTACCTTTAGAAAATAAATCTTGCAGAACATGGTCTACAACAGCAAAAGCAAACACCCATTAAGCACAATCACATTGCTATTCTAGCAAAAGATTGGAGCTCCCTTAGTCTAATGCAGTGGTTCTGAAACTTCCTAATGCCACGACCCTTTAATACAGTTCCTCATGTTGTGGTGACCCCCAATTTCATTGTTACAAATTGAACATAATTAAAGCATAGTGATTAATCACAAAAACAATATGTAATTATATATGTGTTTTCCGATGGTCTTAGGCGACCCCTGTGAAAGGGTCGTTCGACCCCCAAAGGGGTTGCGACCCACAGGTTGAGAACCACTGGTCTAATGGGCCACGAAAAGAAAATCTGTGAGCATAAAAGAAAAAAAAAACAAGTATAAAAAGATAAAGTCAGAGGTTAAGGTAGGAAGAAAATGTGAACCACCATGTCCTATAAATACCTAGAAATGCGTCACAAACTTTATTCTGAGCTTTTTAGAGATTAGAAAACCAGAGTTAAATAAACCACCTCGTATCTCTTTGCAAAATTTAGTGACAAATGTTCAGTACAAGCTGAAAGCTGAAGCTAGTAGGTAACTCTGGAGGGCCTACACATATCTGTTAGCAACACTTGATGTTGAACACTCCAAGCATCAGTTGGGTTTTCATCCAAAGCTCTTAATGCAAGTTTCAGTTGTTATTAGAATTATAAAATCTAGTGAAATTATATGTAAGCAAAAGAAAGGTTAATGCCATAAAAACTAAGTTGAATCCTTTGGAAAGACTAGATAAAGTCAGGTCTGGTAGGAGAACTGTAAAAGCTTTAGAGTAAAATCTTGAGAGTCCAGGCTGGTTCTGCACACAGATGGCTACACAGGCGCCCATGCACTCACACCACTTAAAGAAACCTGAGCTGGATAGGAAAGGTGATGTTTCAAGGGTATAGTTTATGAAAACAGTGGAGGCCCTCTAACCATCAGACCTCTACTCAGGAAAAGCCTCACTTGCTTTTGGAAAGCATTTGGAAATCTTCATTTGATGGGGGAGGTGAGGGACGGGGAGGAGACAACCTTTCCACCAAAGGTGGGGAAATAAAGGCACATAGATAGGTGTGTTTTAAGTTAAGATGTCTAAGTGATGCATGCATCGCATGTTTTTCTAGGGTAATTTGCTTTAACTGGCCAATCCTTATCACCTTAGGTAGGAGATTTCTGGTGTGGATGTGGATGTGAGTGGTGCACATACTAGTACATATATATGTATGTGCATGTGTGTGCACAACCCCATGTGATTTAAACGTCTAACCTACCATTTGTCATTCATGGCTCTTAAAATCCTTGTTTTTGGTCACAGAGCAATGCAGAACTGTGGTGTGACTGAGGCTAATGACAAAGGCACATTTATTTTAATGTAAAGAACAAAAGGCCTCTTGATGTGAAGTGAAGATAGGGGAGAAAAGCACCACAGCGCCAGTGGTGATCAATATTGGGAAGCCCTGGTTCACCAGGGATAAATGTCTGGCCAGGAAAATCAGAGACTATCAATCTTAGGGCACACAGACTGTGGTTCTGTAGATTTTTTGGGGGAAGGGCATCAAAATTCCCTTCACATTCATCCCCATCCTCCTCTAGCTACTCAGAGTATAACTGGCCCGGCTTATAGCCAATTTTACATTTAAAACAGGCATGTGCTCAAAGCTAATTTGCATTGTTTATTTCTGACTACCTTTCCATACCTCTATTCTTCTCCCCAATGGTATTTCACGCCTAATCTTTGGAGAGTATTAGAATTTTGATTCCAGCTCCTGGATGTGTCAGAGGCTCACATGAGGCAATCTTCAAAATAAATCTGTTCGGATTGCATTTCTCGTAAGCAAAAATATTTTCTAATGTGAGCAAGGAAGGTTAAAAGAAAGATGGCCCCTCCATATTTCAATATAAAGTTATTTTTTTAATCTTTAAATTCTTGCTCTTGTGCAAGGCATAAGAATATTCTTCCATGGGCCAAACAATGGCATAAGAATCAAACTTCTCAGCCAAGTTTTGTCACCGACTTTCAACAATTATAAATAAATGACTCGATATCTATGTGACTCAGGGAACCAATTAAGTGAGGGTTTGACAACACCACACATTTTATGTATGTATCCATGAATATCAGATTAATTCCTAGAGGAAATTACTCCTAGGCAGGAGGGGAAGGCCTTCCTTGTCCATGAATACTTCATGGGCAAAGAAAGACACAGCAACACCAAGGTCGATATTCATTAAATCTCTGCCACAAATTATAATTGTGGTAGCAGCAGTGGCTCTTGTTAACAAATATTGTACCAACTCCTTACAATTTGCAAACTGCCTTCACATGTCCGATCCCCGCAAACTCAAATTAATGCTTATTTGAAAGGAACCGGGCTTGTGCAATTTAGGGAACAAGAAGATTCTCATTGACAGGCCGTGTAGGGCCTTCGTCCTTAAAAATATATCAACAACCATCTCCCATTTATAAAGCTCCAGGCACAATCCAGGGCTGGGTCACTTGAATATTTTCTTTTGCTGATCACAGCCGAGAAACAGCCCTAATCCAACAGGACAGAATATTCATTCACAGGGGAGAGGAAATATGCACAAACTAAATGTGAGTATCCAAACAGCGTCCCTAAATGGAGCATGCATGGAGGAAAGCAATTTGGCAGGAGTGAGATTGCTTTCCAGCTCTCAATTATTTTACTGCTGCTCTTCCTTCGAATTGTAAATCAACTTCTTCTCTCATGCCTCAGTGCACTGGTCCCCGCATCGTAAGTGGAGGAGGATCCTGACATTTCTATCTGGTTGCACAGGAACCTAATCAACACATTTCTGTAGGATTGCTGCCCCTCTCCCCACCCCGTCAATAATGTTCCGGCAATGATTTAGTCATTTAAACGGAATTTTGTTGTCACACCCCTGCAGCATGAAATAGCATTTGATATTTAAAAGTTGTTTAAATCCACAGGGGAAAAAAATAAAACAATGCTCTCATTCTGGCCAAGTACAGTCATTTAATAACAAGTAACTGACCAGGCACCATAATTGCCTCTTTATCAAAATAAAATTTCAATATCCGTAAAAAGACATTTCTTTTGAAAAAATGTGTTACATATTTAATGTTAGCAGCAACGCATTTTTTTCAATACATAAAGTGTTTCTAAACTATCCATGAGGAAGTTGTTGTTTTTTCCAATGCATTCCATACATACTTTTGTGAAATACCATAAAAGTAAATTACTAAATAAAACTGAATAACTAAATAAAAAATACAAGCCCAGTTTTGTTCTTTTATTTATTTTAATTTTTATTTTTTAAATGTTTTTATTGATTTCAGAGAGAAAGGAAGGGAAAGGGAGAGAGAAACATCGAAACATCAATGATGAGAGAGAATCACAGATTGGCTGCCTCCTACACACCCGCTACTGGGGATCAAGCCCATAACCCGGGTAAGTGCCCTGACCGGGAATTGAACTGTGACCTCCTGGTTCATGGGTTGACTCTCAACTACTTAGCAAAACAGGCTGGGCTGTTCTTTTACCTTTAAAATTCAACAGTAATTACCCTGTTGTTATAAAAGTTTCTAAATAGTAACTCTGGATTTCCATGCTTTTCTGACAGCACACCGGGACCACCAAGTTCACGGATCTGCGTGAGGCTGAAGACCACACTCGGAGGACTGCTGCTCTCTTGTAACTCTCTGAGCTCCTGGGGTGTATATCCTTTGAAGCATGGATCCTCCTGTTACGTTGCACACTCATTTCTGCCTACTGGCATGGTCTTGACTCCATTTTGAAGGATGTTTTGTGTCCCACCATTCCACTGTGCTCTAGGTTACCTAAACATTTCCCAAATGTTAAAACTCGGAGCTGCTTCGGTTATGATGGCATTTCAGTGAAACCATGGGCCCGATCATGAAACCTCTACATCAGTTCTTCAAAGTCTAGTCCAGAGATTATAAGAATAAATGGTTTAAAATGTCCCAGACTGGGACGTGTAAGAAGCAGTCGATCGATGATTCTCTCTTATCATTGATGTTTCTAGGTCTCTCTCTCTCTTCCTCTCTCTGAAATCCATAAAAATATATTTTTTAAAAAGTCCTAGACGTTAGGATCTTTACACAACCTTTTCCATCATTTGCTGTGAGGGTGAAATAGTCACATTTATCACTTGTCAATACGGGGTAGCACAGCAACCAGAATGGCTGAGAGGACAAACCCATATTTAAAGGAGATGATTCGTTGCAGCAAATATGACAGACAAAAGAACTATATAAATTTCCACTATGACTCTAGACAGCAATATCATTCAGAGCTTCTAAAAAATCTAGAGAGATTTGTGTTTTACTAAATCCTCCCCTAATGAACCATGTTCCTCAAACTCCAGATTTGAGAGATGTCTTCTCAATTTCAGTTTACTTAAATCTACATTTCATTTTCTCCAAGAAAGCAATCATTCTTTGAGAAGGCTAAACGAATAATAATCTTCAAATCTTGCATTGCATTGGGTGGTCAAGGCAGAGTAAAAACTGAAGAATAAATTTTGAGAGTTTTATTGTACATAAATTTTAAAATGAATTTTTATAGGTTAGTTTGGCTGCTGTTACATAGTTTAGACTAACCATACATTGACCAAAAGAAGAGAGACCGAATTTCTGAAATTCTATGTGACTTTGGGAAAATAGTTAACTCCTCTGGGACTCACATTCCTCTTCTGTTAAACACTGGCAGTCTTTTGTAGGATTGTTACTAGTATGTGGACTCCATGTAATAACATATTTGGATGCACCAAGCACAGAATTTGGCATCTGCTAGGCACTCAATAATATGAACTCATATTATGAACTTCTTAAAATGAATCTGTTCTTAATCAATTTACATTCACACCTGATCTTTTATTACTGTACTTCATGTTATCTCTTGAGAGGTGAGCATTTGAAAGTGTTGTGCAAACATGACTTGTCATTCATTGTTTTTCCCCAAAGCATCTAGATTCTAAACTGTGTTTAAATAATTGGGACATTGTGTGTTAGCAGCCTTAGAAATCCAATCTTGCACCTCATGTGTGCCACTCCCATATTACTCCTCAATTTAATTCCAAGTTCTTTCCAACATTGACAGAGTATATATTATTTCCTTTAAAAATTAAGACAGATGTCAATCATCTTGGTAGTTTGTTTGGGGTCTGGGGGCGAGGAGAGAAGCTTTCCATTGAAATTATATATTGTAGGTCCCCAGTAGCTCGCCGTGATCGTATAGTGGTTAGTACTCTGCGTTGTGAAATTGTGTGCAGGGATGTTTCCATTATGTTCTAGAAATTTCTGTGTGTTGTGTAAAGTATTTTGTAAGTAAGTGCAAGTATTTTTCAGAATTCAGAAATATTTTGTAAGTTAAAACTTACTTCTTTGGATACATGGAAAGGTCATATAGTGAAAAGGTCATTTGTCCCCATATTCATGAGCTTGTGTCCAAAATGAAATAGTCTTCTTGTGCTGACCTGTCACTTACATTTTTATCAAAGGAACATTGAAGAGCAATATTGTTTCCCAAATGTGCCTGAAGGTATAAATCACCTGGATTCAGACCCCAATCCAGAGCTACTGGATTTGAATCTCAATGAGATAGGCTTGGTGGTCTATATATTTACCAGGCACCTCGAGTTTTTATTATCATGATGCAAGTTTGGAAACAGGGAGAATGACAGTCTCTTAACTAGGACTCTGGGAGAGGTGATGGAAGGGTGAGGGGTGTTTTAGACAGGAAAAACAATTTCAAGAGAGGATGGAGATTGGGAATCTCTCCTTCTCAAATTGCTTATGTCAATTCCACAGTAAAATAAACCAGTGACCTTCAAAGAAGTTACTAGCCAACTTTTCTGCGAATCATAAAACCTGATAAAGTGTTCAACAACACTTACCCATGGCTCAGGAAACAAGAAAACTCTTTGTTTTGATTGTTTAAAGAATCCATTTGCTTCTTTCAACATATTTCCTATTCCTCACCTGTCAAATTCTTTTCTTACTCCTCTGTACAACCTTCAAGCATTTCCCCTGATATCTGTTCCCTATAATTTAGAAGTGAGTGCATTGGTATAAGTCTCCCAAGCTTAAATTATGTAAAACTGGTGGGCTATAGCCCATGAAATCATATGCAACTAAGAGATCATTTCAGCTTGGCAAAACATGGAGAAATAGGCTGCACTTGGACTGGATGGACCTTTTCTCAAATATAGATTTTCAGCCTTATTGTCCTCTAACAGATATTGCAAAATCAGACGTGCACAAGAAGAAAAGTGCTTCAACCTGAGACCTTGCCTGTTTTTTACCCTTTCCAACACAGAGGAGCAAAGCCACAAAAACAAAGTTTCAAATCTCAGCAAGACCCAAGAACACAGCCTCACATTTGGTGTTTACAACACAGAAATGACGAGGACAGCAATTCCAATCACCCTAATGTCAGCCATATATTCAAGGCAGCAGACATGAACAGTCATAACAATAAACCAAACTGAATCGAAAGCTGTAGCTGAAGGAGGGACACAGTAAACACTGTGCACACCCTATAAAGCAAACATCCAATACTCCACTGTGCCACAGCAGCCGTCTGAGCTCATAGCTCCTCAGTAACTGTTGTGGGCCAACTCCCAGATTTTAGCCCGTGTTGGGAGATCCCTATAGTGTTCCTTACAATGAGAAGTTACTTGGGAATTTTCAGCCATGGTTCGTACCAGTTCTCTAGGGGGCACGGGGGAAGGAGTCTCAGCATTTTGCATGGTTGCAAGGACTTCAGGGTGCTCTTTGCGTGTATGTCTGAAGGTCAAAGGCACCACCGTTTCACAGTGCTCACACGAAGCCTGCCCATGGAAGACTTACGTTACCCCCAAACGCTGTCATGCTCCTGTGGGAAAACACTGATCGGGAGCCCCGTGTGCTCCAGGGGACCCCTCCTACACTGTGTTGGGGCACTCCTGGGTCCTTCCAGTTTCTCCCATGAGTTATTACTCTTGCTGTGGTTCAGAGCAGAGAACTAAACTGATGGGTGAGCAAAGTGAATGGGATCTTTGGAGACAAAATACTGGTTTATTGTTTTCCTTCTATTTTTTGTTCTTGTTTTATTTTTATTTTTCCCCACCTTTCCTGATGTATGACTGACCAATAAAAAGTATATACACTTACAGAGTACAATGTGATGTTTCAATATATTGTACACTGTACACACTGTGAAATGATTCCTCCAGTGTGTGCAACTAACTGTGAATGCGCATACATTGTGAAATGATTCCTCCAAGATTCTTAACCTATTCAAAGGGTATCCCTCAGTCCGAGAGGAGGAAATGGGGCAATCTCAGGTTTCTCTCTAGGGCCTCTGGGCGGTGGGCCAATGTTTCTAAATGCCGCATCTGGCGGTTTAGCAGGGACACAGCTTGGAGGCCCTCACGGTGGTCCCAGCACTACTGCTGACTCCGATCTGGATCAGATTCCTGAGTTTTCAGCCACACAGAGGCTGCACCACACCTCATCCACACTCAGTGACGCGAACATTCTAAAGAGGAGGAAAATTCTGATTCCTTTTCCCACAGTTTTCTCAGGGTAACTTTCCCAGAGAACCCTATTCCCTTTCGATTTTTGGCAATGGGCCATTAGCAGCTGTCTTCTGTCCCTGGACTCATTCCATAGCAACAAGCCTCTAACAGCCACGGAGGCTGTGTGGGGCATACATGCAAAAAGCCCAAGAGCTGCTCAGGCACAGATGCGGGAGGTGGTCCCGGGGTTGGCACAGCAATATTTTTAAAGGGCCGAACCTGCCTATTAGGCTGGGGAGGCTTAGCTTCCTGAGTAGGGGAATATTGGTTTTTTAGTAGTTTCTGAGGCCTGTCCAGGCAGGGAGTGAAAAGGGAAGGGATCCATGGTTTAGGCCAGGGGTGGGCAAACTTTTTGACTCGAGGGCCACAATGGGTTCTTAAACTGGACCGGAGGGCCGGAACAAAAGCATGGATGGAGTGTTTGTGTGAACTAATATAAATTCAAAGTAAACATCATTACATAAAAGGGTACGGTCTTTTTTTTCAATAGTTTTATTCATTTCAAATGTGCCGGATCCGGCCCGCGGGCTGTAGTTTGCCCACGGCTGGTTTAGGCTCTGTTCTGACAGACAGCTTGCCCTGGCCTCTGAATTCTGCCTCAGGGAGGTGCCCACCAGCCTAAACCCACCCTCCTGGCACCACCTCCATGCACCTGTCCATCCGCATCCTTGTCTGGTTTATAGTTTTTTGCACTGATTATATGCTTCTGGAGTCAACTAAGTTCAAAGGATCTTTTTGACCTTTTTGGGGTTGTGTACAGATTCTCATTGTCCACCCACCAGTTAGTTGCATACATAAGACCTACCCTACCATAAATCCCTATTTATAGTACTTTTCATATTATGTCACTGCACTTTATTCAGCTTGAGTGCATCCTAAAATGCCTGGTGTTTCAACCTCAGAGGCAAAACCTGGCTTTTAAGTCATGTCATGTGTTTCATGTACTTTGCTTTTTTTTTTTTTTTTTTTCTTTTTTACTGAATCAAAGAGAACTACCATGAGGATATTTAAAAGTAATGATCATTCCTGTATTAATCACAAAAATATTGAGAAAATGTTGTGTCAGGTGTTCCTCACTGAGAATGGTGTAAATTCTTGTAAAGATATTTTTTGTTGTTGTTTTGTTGGTTTTTTTTTACAATGAACACTGTAAATATGAAGCAATAGCTTTTAGATTTGCACATGTCGAGCAAATTAACAAAGTGAATTATATATTCTTCCTCTGGAACTCACTCCACACTCTTTTTACCTTCTGCCTAAAATTGGAAGTTGCCTTTTACCTCAAAGCCATGGTGTTCCATTGTGTTCCAGGGGCTACGGGCTACAGAGGCTGAGGAGGGTCAAGAAGGAGGCAAAATGGACAGGGCCCTTCTTGGCAGAAACCCAGCTCCACTTTACCTGTCTTATATACTGGAGTTCTATGTAAGAGTTTGTTTGACCAAAAAAGCTCTGCCATTTTAAAAGACCAGATGCGAATTAGATTGGCAATGTATTTATTATTATTATGGTTCAATAGCTATTATTCTGGCATATCTGAAGAACAGCCCTCAAGATCTTGGCTAAGGGAATATTTCCTACATGGCCAGTCTAAGGGGAGAGAAGGGCTCTCGGAGTCTGCCATTCTTGACCAAGTTGGAGAAACAGAACAGTCACAGAGAAGCAGGCTGCTCTGCTAAAACCAAGCTTTTTCTGCCTAAGAGTTCAGGATAAGCCACGCATTGTCAAGTTCTGTTCAAGTAGAGTAATAAGAAGTAATAAATAACCATTTGGCATATCTGAGCCTCAAGTCAGCCCCAAGTACAGCTAAGTAGCAAAGCCACATCACTGTCCAATCGAAGGGCTCTTTTGCTGCTCTTAGGTAATCATCATTCCATTCCTGTGAGCTTCCCCCAGTAAACCCACTGGCCGTGTGAATGTCTTCCTTCTGTGAACTGCTTGTTCATGTTCTTTGCCCATTTGGGGTGATCATCTTTTTAAAAAAATTGATCAAAAAGAACCCTTTATTATTAAGGACATTAATAATTGTTTTAACTTGTTGCAAGTTACGTATCTGCTTTTAATTTTGTGTCTATAGTTATTTCATGTACAGTTTTAATATTTATATAATCAGACCTGTCAATTATATACATGTTTTTTTTTTCCCAATATTGGTGTTATACTTAGAAAGCCTTATCTACACCACGATTAAATAAATATTTCTGGGTTTTTTTCTGATTTAATTTGACACTTAAAACCTTTAATCCATTTGAACATTCCATTTGTATCTTGAATAAATTAGAGCTACCCTCCCTAAACTCCCACATTAAACCAGTAGTCTCAGCACCTTTGATGGAATAAGCTTGTCTCCCTTCGGCATGTACTGGGAACAGGTATGGCCCCTATGACTACTTGGGCCTCGGCTTTCTATTCTGTAAGACTGATGTGTCTATTCTGAGAGGAACCCAAGCTGCTGTGTTGATTGTAGTCTATAAAATGCTAACGTGCTCGAAAGGGGGATTCCCTTGTTAATAGCCATCCTTTTCAAAATGTTCTCACCTACTGGTCCCCACTTATTCTCTTAGATGGTATCTGGAAACATTCTGACAAGTTAAAAAAAAATCCTGTTAAGATGATTAGAATTCTATTAAGCCTGTATTCATTAGGGAAAATTAATCTTTTCATCTCCAAATTATCATGTTTTTCAAGTTCTAAATCAGGTGGTTTTAAAAAAACACAGCTGCAGTTTCCTTGGCTCTCCTCTCAGAGAGAGTTCCTGGGTTGGAGAGGGTTTGTGGAAGGTCAACCAGCATTTGGAAGCAGTGGCCACTGTATGGCCTCCAAGTGAGGTCAGGAGCCGGTGGGGTAGTGCGCAGCTGGTTTCCAGGAATACTTGATTTGTGAAGCCCACCTATCCTGAGCCCACCCTTCTAGGATGAGTCCCAGGCACCTGGAGAGGCCCTGGGTGGCTGTTCTGGTTGATAGTCCCAAACGAGGTCCCAGCCAAGGGCCAGCATCAACCAGCAACCGTCTGAGTGAAGATGCCTCCGGAAGACTCCAACCCTGGCCACTGAATCACCTTCAGTCACTTCAGTCTTCCCAGACCAGGTTCCAGCCATCCAGCCATGCTCTTCCCCTGTTGCTGTCTGAATTCCTAACCCACAGAATCCGTGAGCGAAAGCAAATGGCTGTTTGAAGCTGCCACATGTGGACTAATTTGCAAAACAGAAATTGTTACGGCAACACTGGGCTTTTCTTGTGGCCATAAAATTTTATGGGCTTCTTCTCTTGGTACTATACTTTATTTAAGTGAATTCTTGGTTATTTAATGTATTTTTTTGCTATTGTGGCGATGAAATTACTCTGACTAAAAAGCTGCCTTCTGATATAAATTTCATCTTTCCAGTTCCTCGTTTCTCACTCTTTTGTGCAAGAAAAAAAAACTTTTTAAGATATTCAACTTTGTACATCTATGATAGCAAATCATTAAAAGCTTTTTATCTGCTGTCCTTGGGTTTATAGATACACAATCACACACTCTGAAATGGACACATTTGGGTCTTCTCCTTTTAAATATTTAAAGCCAATGTTTCTTTTGATCGTCGCATTGCCTGGCACTCCCAGAACAATAGCAACTCGGCAGATGTTCCTAATTTGTTACTGAGTTTTAGGAGAAGGCTTTTCATGTTTAATATATATATTCATCTTATCCATCACATAAGCAGACAAAAGCATATAACCATGAGATAACCTCTAAGCCTTATCATTAATTTGGAAGGTCCTTCAACATGTGTTTTTTCTTTTAAATTATGTGTGTTTTTTTTCTCTCTTGGTCCATAATTTTGGATGACTTTCCTTATTTACTTTTCAGAGGTTGACAGAAAGTGATGCAATTGCTCTTTAAGACTTGCTTTGGCTTAGCCTTTGAAATAATGAAGTTGTGCTGAATGGAGCACTAAAACGGAATCCATGCAACACGCCGTGCGCTACGCTAGCTGACTAATCCCTCTCCTCGGACGGTTTCTGCACGTCCAAAATTGCTACTCAAATGTGCGAGTGGATTATTGTGCGGCTTCTGGAAATAATCCTCTCACCCTCTAACACAGTTGTGACCCAGTTTGGGGAAGTATCTTTAATATCTTGTTCGGCTTCACCGACCTCCAGGCAGAACGGTCAGAAATATCTGCATTTAACAGACAACTTTCATCTTCGGGCTCACAAAAGGGTTCACTTTCTTTAAAAAGGAAATTGAAACCTGTATCATCACAAGGCAGCCTTGTAGGTGATTTTTACTTTCCATTTTAGAATCCCCACGAATAGAGGAGGGACAGAGATCCGGAATAAATGAAGAGCCTCAGAATAGTGCGTAAATCAAAGTTGTTGACAGGACCTGCTCTTACCTCACTGTTGATTATTTGTCAGGTCATAGGCCAGCCGTGGGCAAACTATGGCCCGCGGGCCGGATCCGGCACATTTGAAATGAATAAAACTAAAAAAAAAAAAAAAAAAAAAAAGACCGTACCCTTTTATGTAATGATGTTTACTTTGAATTTATATTAGTTCACACAAACACTCCATCCATGCTTTTGTTCCGGCCCTCCGGTCCAGTTTAAGAACCCATTGTGGCCCTCGAGTCAAAAAGTTTGCCCACCCCTGTCATAGGCTCTCACCCCCCAAGAAAAGCAGAAACACGTGTGTGGAAGGTGAGGCGAGGCTGGGTCGCCAGAACCACACACAGAACGATGACCCAGCTGGAAGAGGAGAGGGGTAGCGAAGAACCTAACAAAGCAGTAACTCTGAGATTTTACTTTTTGTCTTTTAAATCCTCACCGAGGGTATTTTTCCATTGATTTTTAGAGAGAGTAGGAGGGAGGGGGGAGAGACAGAGATGTTGGTCATTATTTTGGCATATCTCAAATGGTATAGAAATATAGGAATACTCCTCTGTAAAATTTGGATATATGCTTAAGGAGACCTCTACCTTATCGCAGAGTAGGGGAGAACTGTAAGGCAAGTGAGATTGCTCTGAGGTGATAGTATGGCTGTGTGCTTGAATAAACATGTGGGGGAGGGAGGAGAGAACAGAGGAATGAGTTAATCCTAATGTTAACAGTTCTAGTGATGGGTGGAGGCAGTAGCATTTGCACCAGGCCTTGAATCACACTGTGCAGTGTTTCTGGAATGTGGACAAAATGCTTTGGAATCATCTGGAGATGTTTGTTAAAATTACGGATTTTAGGACACCAGTCCTAGTAGACTTAGTATACCTCCATTCTCTAAGGGCCTGGAAATAAAGATATTTACCAAAGTTTCCTCATGATTCTGGAACAAGCCAAGTATGGGAGTCTTCTTATTAAAGAAACACAAGGATCATGAGAGATCAGTCATCACCGCTGGCATTTTCATGGAGGCATGCAAAATAGCACCAGGGCGTATCTCATTGGGAACACCGTGACAGATGGGCTGACATTTCTTGAGAGAAGCTTTCTCTTTCTATTTTGTTCCTTTTTCTCAGCTGAGAACAGTACCTAACCCTGGGTCATCTGGCTTTTCATACTCAGGACACCAACAAATCTAAATGAGGTATAATTTTGGGATGCAAGAAAAATTGTCATTAAAATACATAATTGTTAACAAAATTGCCATTGAAACGGGGGAAAAAGTCAGATCTATCACACATACAAAAATCACGTTCTATAAAGTCAGTGTTGTATTTGATGTTCCTGAGGGCCAGCAATGCAGGGGAGTGAACAGGAAACAGTGTGAGTTTGAGCATTAAAGGGCAGGAGGGTACTTGGGTGCTGAAAAGATCCCCCAGTGAAAGAATGTAACTTGGGCCCTTCTTCATCCTCACAGGCCCTGTTGGGTATCTTGTAAAATTACAGCAGTTGTATGGGGCTGTCTCCACAACATGGCACTTTTCAGGTTCCTGCATTTTCCTCTTTGCCCCTCACATGATTTTTATCATCACGGCCGGATGCTTGCCTTGTACATGAAGTAGTCATCAGTTTGAATCGGGCTTTGTGCTGTGGATGTTGACAGCCAACGGATCACAAGTGGAACCAGGCCAGTGTTCCCTCCCAGGGATTTTAGCATGCCGGGAGCCGGTCCATCCTTGCTGTTTCAAGGGACCTGGCATATATGGCATACTGTTCTTAATATGTTTGCTCACCTTCTTGGCACTATGTGTTTTAACCAAGGTCTCTGAGAAAGGTTGTTTCCCCAGGTAGGGATTTTCCCCTGAAGTTAGGGAGGGAATAAAACCTCTTAACTAAGTGCCAGGCGGGTAATTAATCACTTTAACTACGAACAATCATGCTTAAGCTACATAATCTTTACTCCCTGGAATGGAGATAAGAAACGCCCTAACCTTTGGAATAGAGATTGATAGGATTGGAATCAACTGGTATAAATACAGTTGTAACAAGACAACAGCAGACAGAACTTAGAACACAGAATTTAGAAGACAGAACTAAGAGAGACAGAACCTAGGCACAGAACCTACAGAGAACGTTCTCTAGAGACAGAAGAACTTCGCTGGAGAGAACATGGCAAAAGATCCTGGACTGAACCTGACTACAGAAATTGGCAAGAGAACCTGACTAGAACCTGGACAGAACCTGGCTGGAGAACCTGGAGAACCTGGCTGGAGAACCTAGCAAGACAACATGGACACAGAACCTGGCTGGAGATCCTAAGCAGAACCTCTCTGGAGATCCAGACCAGAACTTGGCTGGAGATCCTGGCTGGAGATCCTGGCTAGGCTGCTGATCAACTGAACGCTGTCTCCATGTCATTCCTTCTTCGCCGACTCCGTCTACGCCTTTGGGAACCCCTGGACCTGCTGGGGTTGGACCCTGGCATTAGCACCCAACTCATCAGGTTGTCTAAACACCTGGAGCTGCCTCCAGACCTCAAACATATTATGAAAAAATTCAGTCTCGCCCTAACCGGTTTGGCTCAGTAGGTAGAGCTCAGCCTGCAGACTCAAGGGTCCCAGGTTTGATTCCAGTCAAGGGCATGTACCTTGGTTGCGGGCACATTCTGATTAGGGGATGCGCAGGAGGCAGCTGATCGATGCTTCTCCCTCATCGATGTTTCTAACTCTCTATCC
Organism: Myotis nattereri; assembly: GCF_964212035.1. Taxonomy (NCBI): domain Eukaryota; kingdom Metazoa; phylum Chordata; class Mammalia; order Chiroptera; family Vespertilionidae; genus Myotis; species Myotis nattereri. Next base: position 48,124,310 of record NC_138089.1, read on the forward strand.
CTCCCTTCCTCCTTAAAAAAATCAATAAAATATATTTAAAAAAATAAAAATCATCATTCTACCCTTTAAAAAAAATTCAGTCTCCTACAATAATGAATTAACTGAGATAGAGCTGTCAAAATGAAGGTATACTTAGCTATCTGAATAATACAGCAGGAAGGGGAGGAGTGAGAAAACTGAAATTAAGTAGAGTCTGAAACCAAACACACTCAATAATTCTGGTAGAGGATAAATGTATATCTATTCATACATCTCACTGGACAGTTTTACAGAATCCTCAAATCTAGTTTCTTTTTAAAGAGAGTTTCTAATATCTTTTCTGAATCAAGTGCACTTTTCAGTATTTTAAAACATTCATTTATCATTTCCATTCTATTGAAGACTCTAGACATGGCCATATCTAAGGGAATGAGGAACAAAGATTTGCATATGGGGGCACAGGGTTCATACATTTCTGCTGGTCTATCACATTCTGGAATATTTTCTATTCATTACCCACCTGTCCACTCCACTCACTGAACCTGGATTTCAGTTTCTGTCAGAATTGTGGCCTGTGGACTGGACTGTCTGTCTTCACCAGGAAGTTAAAATGAATTTGTTCCTGATTCACAGCTCCAGCTAGTGCACTAATGATGGGTCTGGCAATGCTTCCTGTCAATCACGCAGAAATGCTTCCCGTCAAAACCACCCCCAAAATACTGACAAGCGTGGCCTGCGTAAACAGTAACAATATGCCGACCTGATCACTCAGTGGACAGTGAAAGGTCCAGTTATTTCTGAAGCCGGCGAAAGGGAGTTAGGGCAGTCACAGAGAGATGGCTGTGTGTTTCCCCTCTTCTTCCTGGACCAAAGTCATGGCATAGAGACTATGGATTGATTTGGACCACCATCTAGTGAAGGATTTGAGGAAGTGCACCACTATAGAAGAATCCCAGGTCAAATACTGATTCAGTGGCTTAAACACTTTCTTTGGGACTATTTCAAATGGCTCTGAAATAAAGACAGTGTGATTTTTTTTTAAGTTAGGGCAAAAACAAAACAGAATGACCAGTGTTCAGCTGATGACCTCGCCTGCCTCCTTGGACAGAATGGCCAGTTTCCTCTCAGCACTTTCCCACTTACTGTACAGTCAGAATGTAAGAGAGGCCCCATGGAGCCAGCCCAATCCACAGGCCACTTTTGCCAGAAAGTCAGCATCTGGGAATAACACCAAAGGGTTTGGGAAGAACGATGCCAGGGCACCGGAGTTGCAGACACCCATCTATCAGCCATGGTGCTTTCAGTTAAACAGTATGTGTGTCAGAGGCATTAGCTGTCAAAAGTTAAACATTTTCCTGGTACTTGATAGCTTTTAGCACCAGAAAAATCAGTACCAGCACTACCTATTTCACAGTGTGCTGCACACGAAACGCACTCAATAAATAGAACATTCAATAACTACAGGTGGCAGCTAGAATCTTTAACCAGGGAAGAAAGTTGAATGTGATCCAACTATTCAATTTTGAATTCTTCTATACAAAACTGTGTCATTTATTTCCTCTTTCCTTCCCTTTGAACTTCCCAACTCCACATTTCAGTGTCACCCCCTTCTGGGTACGTCACCCCCTTCTTGGTACGTTGATCTATGTGTTCTCAGCATTGAATAAAAGACATGTGCAGGGGTGGGGGTCAGAGGGAGAGAGAGAAAGCAAAACAACAACCCCCCCCCCCCAGCTCAACCTTATGCTCCATTTACTATAATGAACTATCAAGAGTTTCTACTGAATCTTCATTCATCATAGTTTGACTTCCAGAGACCTCACTTCACCATTCTTGCTGGCTTTGCCATTTCTAGCTGAAGCTCTGAAGTTACACGGCGAGTATGCCATTTGGGGCATCACGGTTTCTATGAGTGACTGACGGTAGCTGCTCTACATGAAAGCAAATGCTCTATTTGTGTTGCCCATGTTGCTGGGTTTTCCTTTCCAGGGGAAAAAAAGCAAGCCTCCTTTGGGTCTCCAGGCCTGAACTAGAGGCTACTGGAAAGAGAGCGACCTTCCATCACACCTTGGTCTCCTCTCTCTCATCGGGAGAAAAGAAGACTGGACAGAGCGCTGGGGGGCTCTCCCACTTTCTCCTTCCGACTCTTCCAATGCATGACAAATGGCTAACTCACTGTCATTATAAACATCCAGTCATGCACAGACTAATCCAAGTTTGTTTTTAGACACAGGTGACTCTGGGACATTTCTTCAAGAAGCCAACATTTTAAACCAATTGGACTTACTTTGAACTTAAGAGAATAGAGGGGTCTTCAAACATTTTAACTGTTCTTTTTTTAAAAAAATATATTTTATTGATTTTTTACAGAGAGGAAGGGAGAGGGATAGAGAGTTAGAAACATCGATCAGCTGCCTCCTGCACACTCCCTACTGGGGATGTGCCCACAACCAAGGTACATGCCCTTGACTGGAATCGAACCTGGGACCCTTCAGTCTGCAGGCCGACGCTCTATCCACTGAGCCAACCGGTTAGGGCATCAACTGTTCTTTCTGTATATTTGCTAGTGTTCCTTTAACTAACAGGGAGGGAAGATGTTTACCTGGCAATGAATTCTCAATCTGAAAAGTGCCTGCAGGCAGGCAGGCCTCTACTTAGAGATTTAGAACTCCACAGTCTATGGCACTTGCTCTAGCTCAGTCCCTTACACCAATGAGGGGTGAGAAAACATGAGAACAGCCATCATATGAAACACAATGGGTTAGACATCATAGCTGACGACAAAAGATTGGAGGCAGTGGATTTGCAGACACCCATCTATCAGCCATGGTGTTTTCAAGACATGGTGTTGTATAGCCAATGACCAGAGATGATGGAAAGAAATGGTTTGGGCAGGCGATTTGGTCCTTTAGGTAAGGTCAGGAGATTTTATTGTGTGGTGTGTAGACAACTTATTATTCACCAGGTTAAAGTACAGAAATTTGCAGGTAACTCTTCCTCCTTCAACCCCTCTCTCCTCTTCAAAACAAGTAAAAGAGTATCTCAGATTACCCCCATGCACGCCCCCTCTTACTCCTGCTCTGACTTGCTTTCATGAATGAGAAAGAGTTAAAATTACAATCAAAAGTGCATGTAACTAGGGGTGCTGGTTTTCAGAGAGGGGTCCTGGTTTATGAATGGTTTTCTGGTGTAATAATTAATAGCACCAACTTCACTTTCAAAGGTGTCCTGAGTAGGGCAATGCATTCTCTGGTCCCCAGACTCACACGGACAGTCTGTGTCATGATTGCTACATAAGTAGCTGGAGTGGCACAAGTGGGTGGGATGCATTATCCGCATCCCTGGCACCACTAGCAATGTGATTTCTGCTTAGGTTTTCAAAATGCCAGGCCTAACCAAATGCCATAGCCAAACAACTTCCAAAGGTGAGGCTATCTGAAGTGCCATAGTGGCCTTTGAGAGGGTACCAATTGCTGTTTGCAAATGATAGAAAAGCTTACTGGATAAAACTTCCCATCTCTCCCTTTCTTTTCCCTTCTGCCAATCTTTTGCCACAATTGCCACAACTAATTGCCAATATTTGCAACATGTGTGCACATGCACGCGCAAACACACACACACACACACACACAATATGCACATGCAGACATGTAGTTTGTTTTGTGATTTCACATTGCTTGATTTAAATGAGTATCTTCTTCAAAGTAATTTATCTTCAGCCTGACTCAAAAATAAGTGCTATTTCATTTGCCTGACTTGGAGAGCTCATTTTTTAAAAAAAATATATTTTATTGATTTTTTACAGAGAGGAAGGAGAGAGATAGAGAGTCGGAAACATCGATGAGAGAGAAACATTGATCAGCTGCCTCCTGCACATCTCCTACTGGGGATGTGCCTGCAACCAAGGTACATGCCCTTGACCGGAATCAAACCTGGGACCCTTGAGTCTGCAGGCTGACGCTCTATCCACTGAGCCAAACCGGTTTCGGCTGGAGAGCTCATTTTTAATTTACAATGACCATCAGGTCCTGATAGACCCTTTAACAAACTGAACATTATATATTTTACGTATTTTTGGAAGATACAAGACATCATCTGCACCCCAAGGCCAACTTTTGTAGCAAATGTAAGAGGATGTGTGTTTTGGTGGAGAAAGAAGTAAGGAGCTATTTCTTAGGCAAGTTAAACACGTCAAGCGAAACAGAAAAAAAATGTCCTCCAGATTTCAAATGGAGGTATCTGGGGAAAATAGGCTGATATGAAAACTTAAAGAGAAATTATGCGAGGGATTATTTTCTCCCCTCCCCAATCTATTTTTACTAAAGTTGATCAGATTTCTGTTGCACTGGCGCCCCCCAATGGTCTTACAATTCCACTGCTCACAGCTTTAGAGGAAAGCCCTTCGGAAACTTTATCACAGGTTTTTGACACAGCCAACCAAGGAATGAATGGCAAAGGGTCAAACCACTCAACAACAGTACCAAGACGCTGATGGCTGTCTGAATCCCATAGGCTGAGGTTCTGAAATTACACCCAGCAGGCTGAAGGCTTCCCATGGCTGCCCAGCCCACTTCACATGCAAAAAGGCACCTGACTGAGTTCTCCACTGAGAAACTTGAGCAAAAGATGCAGCGCTGATGTGGGCCAGCTCATCGGGCTTTCTCGGATAATTTTAGGGATATTACCAGTGGGTTTTTCTCCTATTAAATTTAACGGGGGCCATATTCGCAAACGGAGTACTAGCCCAGGTTAGCAGGAGACAAAGCTTAACTTTCTTCCATTTCAGACGTGCAGGCCCTACCTCTGCCTATCTGACAGTGGCAAGGGGCAATGTAAGCACAAAATCCACTTCAGTGGGGCGCTTTGCATGGCGGTGTAGAAACTTACGGTCCAAGATGACAGGAAGAACAGTGGAGTCTGTGCCACAGCCCACCTCAGCTGTTAGACAAGGCCCTGCATCTCAGATGACCGTAGTTACTGTGGATTTGTGATAGCTCCAGCGATGAGGTTGACACGGGACACTATTTGGTTCTTTAAAACACCAGAACCACTCTCAAGGAATTGTCTCAAGGAATTGTAAGTGACTCTGCCTCTTTTAACCTCTTCCTCTTAAGCACCTGCTAGTTGCAGGGAGATGAGTGTGCGCACACTCCAGACAAGATGCCAGGAGTGTAAAAGCAGCAGGAGTGTCTACAGCAGTGATAGCGAACCTTTTGAGCTCGGTGTGTCAGCATTTTGAAAAACCCTAACTTAACTCTGGCACCGTGTCACATATAGAAATTTTTTTGATATTTGCAACCATAGTAAAACAAAGACTTATATTTTTGATATTTATTTTATATATTTAAATGCCATTTAACAAACAAAAATCAACCAAAAAAATGAGTTCGCGTGTCATAGGTTTGCCATCACTGGTCTAGAGGAAGTTTCCCCCAGCTCTTAGAATAGGGGTGGGTTTCCAGGAAGTGTTGGAGTCCAAAAATTTGTTTGTCAATGTTCAGAGATGTTAACGACACGTTAAAACATGTGTTCTCTCTTAAGTTAATAAAATAATTAATTATTTTTAAAAATATGTATTTTATTGATTTTTTTTTACAGAGAAGAAGGGAGAGGGATAGAGAGTTAGAAACATCGATGAGAAAGAAACGTCTATCAGCTGCCTCCTGCACACCCCTTACTGGGGATGTGCCCGCCACCAAGGTACATGCCCTTGACCGGAATCTAACCTGGGACCCTTCAGTCTGCAGGCCGATGCTCTATCCACTGAGCCAAATGGATTAGGGCAGAATAATTAATTCTTAAAGTCTCAAAAAAGAAATGCTAACAAAGGTAGATGGAAATCAAACTAGTGTAAGTGGATGACGACACCCTGGTGGGCCCCTTGAGATCAGTTGAGAGAGAACCTTCATTCTCACCAATGCAGAACCTCCACCATCAGTACACAATGAAGTATTACATTTTCAGTATATTCTGATTCCTTAAGGAGACTCGCCATAGGCGTCTTCTTAAACTGACTTCTCTTTAAACAACTGTCACTAGCAATAGATAAATGCAATGTTTTCTCTTATTGGTGAGACAGTGATTTATTGCCTCGGTGATATCAATCTGCTAAGTAACCTTGTGAAATATTAACCACACTCCGAAGACCCACCCATGATTGCATGCAAGTGGAGGGAAATTGCCTTCAGACTGTGTGAGTGGAGACAGCTCCAATTTACATTACGTTCTCCATACATAACGGCATTTTCTCTCTGACATTGGGTTTTTGATTCAGAAACCCTTCTTCAAAGGAAGCTTTCCTAGTTCCAAATACATCTTTGAAAACACTGGTAACAGGTTTGCATATACCATGCATTTTGCTTATTTATCTTGGTTGATTGGAGAGTTTTCCTATTGTTTATTTTTAAATTTTCTTAATTTTTTAAAAGGTAAAACAGAATATAATTCTCTCTCAGGTAGTCATTGTTTTTTTTCAATCTAAAAAGAAACCAAACTTCTTCTGCTAAGGAAGGATGGTTTCTCCTAGGAGAATGATTAATGAGAAACCCTTTCCCCACCCACCACCATTGAGTTCATCCAACAAAACAAAGACTAACAGACCTTAAAGGATAGCCGGTTAGCCCTTCCCCTGAGCAGTACTAAAATGCATCCTCTTAACCCCATGTTTACCTGGGGGACGAGGCTTTCAGGAGGTCCCACCTGACATTTGGTAATAAAGTGAAGAAAGCAATATGAATCTCGTAGCCCCAATAGAAACTGCCACAGGAAACAAACAATGAAAACCTCCTTTGCTTCTTAACTGTTAAACCTGTAAGGACATGTGTTCCTACGCAAGCTTTTGCTAATTCATAAATTGCAGGAAAGCAGACTAGGTGCCCTCGTACATTTAAATCCACTCCTGACGCTCCTCACTCAGCACCTTAATTTCAGCAGGCCTTGTGAGAAAGGCAACTAGAGCCTTGACTAATCTGAGAAGAGGAAGCGCTCGTTTAAAATGACAGTAGAATTCTGTTAGGAGTACAGGAAAAGTCACAACCACCCACAAAATTTCCCCAGGGGGCCTGAGGGCCACTTGCATCACCAATTTTATCCTCTATCTTCAAGGGATAAATTCAAGTAGTGACACGCAGGCTCCAGCGTAAAAGCACCTGATTGATATGTGGCCTCCAGATGAGTAAAGACCCTTTTAAAAAAAAGAGAAAAGGGGGGATATTGTTTTGCATTTGAAGTATGACTCCACCCCTTTTCTCCTTCTCCCTGGGTGACAAGTCCAGTGTAGTGTAAGGAACGGGAAGTCCAACATTTATTTTCATCAGGACATGCAAGACTTTCGGGGAGCAAACTGTATTTTTGTCCAATGGATGAAACAAAAGTCACCAAATACTATCATCTAAGGAACTCCTTCAGGAAAGAGAGGTGGAGTACGTTGGGACTGCGTTTTGAGAGTACACTCAGCCACGATGAGGAGGACTGTGACAGCCCCCTGGGAAAGCCGAGGACAAACCGGATCGACAGGAGCCTGGGAGCATCAAAAACACGGAATCCAGCGTCTGAGCTGACAGATGACAGACAGTGCAGTGTCTCCATGGCTAAATATTTAAGCTTCATGGAGTGGAAGATATTTGACTGTAAATAAGCCAAGAATATGAAAATTAAGAGGAAAACCTCCCTGCCTGAGAAATTATACTACAGGCATAAAATCTTAACTGCATGAGAGCTCCAATTCCTTAAAAGCCGTGGTTGACAGAGCAAATGAAGCAGTGAGATGTTTACTGTGCTTCACGGAGATAAACCGGCAAATGCAGAAGATGTAATTATCCAGCGTGTCTTTCTAAAAACGAATCTTAACTCTGTGCTATGAGGAGCTACTGTAGGGCACTGGTTTTGCTTTTCCTTTTCTGAAAAAAATAGTTTCTTATGTACTTGAGGAGAATTAATCTCCCCGCCTCCCCAATAACTAATAAGATGGTCAAATTTCAAAAAACTTTGAGATTTTTCCTGACAAAACAGACAAAAAGGGAATCACTTCAGTGTCAGAGCAGCTCTGAAGAGGATTTGAGGATGAAGAATACTGTCTGAGCTAGCCAAATATCAAGAGGATTTGCACTTCCACCAAGGACTAACCTTCACCTTACTGTAAATTACACATTCTATCCTAAGTAGATTTATCTTACATATAACAGGAGATAATAATTATTTAAAGACTTGACAGCATATACAGAGATGTTTACACGATACCACCACAGCCTGGTTTTATTAAGGAATCTGGGTGGTGTTGTTTTTTCTCGTTATTAGATAGAAAAAATAAAAGAGCTCATTTCTAATTTAGCTCTTGGAAGAAGAGAACCACTTTAAATAATTTAAAATTTTGACAGTAAAACTTTTAATAACTCACAAATTTTTCCAAGCTGGCACTAGAGTAAATACAAAGATGATTAGTCACACATTAAAAATATATTAAGCTAAAGTTGAGGTGAAGATTACTGCTCTCCTTGGGGCAATTCCTAGGCCTGTCCCAGGAGGGCCATCTCCTTTGCAATACTGTTAAGACAGGAAATTGTCAGGTGTTCCTGGTAGGGTGTGACAGCTGTAGGAAATATGTACTTGGGAAATTATGGGAATGTTATAGTTATTTATATGTTTATTTGTATACGTATATGCATTTTTATGTAGACTAGAGGCCCAGCACACGAAATTCATGCACTCGGGGTAGGGGGGGTCCCCTCAGCCCAGGCTGCACCTTCTCGCAGTGCGGGAGCCCTCAGGGGATGTCCAACCGAGGCTCCCGCCACAGCTGCTGTGCTCGCCAGCCATGAGTCCGGCTTCTGGTTGAGCAGTGCTCCCCCTGTGGGAACGCACTGACCACCAGGGGGCAGCTCCTGTGTTGAGTGTCTGCCCCCTAGTGGTCAATGCATGTCATAGCAACCAGTCATTCCACCATTGGGTTGATTTGCATATTAGCCTTTTATTAGATAGGACTAGAGGCCCGATGCATGAAATTTGTGTAAGAGTAGGCCTTCCTTTCCCTGGCTGCCTGCACCGGCTTCCCTCTGGCACCCAGGGCCCGGGCTTTCCTCTGGCTGCTGGCAGGCACCCCGGACCTGGGCATCCCTCGCAGCCCTGGCTTCATCCAGAAGGTCGTCTGGAAGGAAATCCAATCTAATTAGCATATTACTCTTTTATTATTGTGGATTTGTATATATCCCCCATTAGACTAAAAGTTTATTGAAAACAAAGAGGTGTCCTAGAACACTGCCTGACATATTAAAAATGCTCAATAGATATTTGTTAAATGAATGAGTGAATGAAATAGAAGTTGAGGTCAGCCAGGAATTGTGGTTAAAACCACCCTGGACATGCTGAAGGAAGCTGAAGGGAACAACTGAAACATGGGTATCTTTGATTCGCAAGAGCCAAAGTACTCTCTCTTCCTATTAAGAGAGAGTGAAAAGTAACCATCTGTATATCCAACACTCATATGTATATACTAGAGGCCCGGTGCATGAATTCGTGCACAGGTGGGGTTCCTCGGCCTGGCTGGCGATCGGGGCTGATCTGACCCATCTGGCCCAGTCCTGATCAGGGCTGATCGGGGCCAGCCGGCCTGGGGGAGGGACTGCGGGAGGTTGGCTGTGGGAGTGCACTGACCATCAGGGGGAAGCTCCTGCATTGAGCATCTGCCCCCTGGTGGTCAGTGTGCATCATAGCGACCGGTTGTAATGGTTGCTTAGGCTTTTATATATATAGATATATAGACCCAAGCCAGCCTTAAATGGTTGATTCCTTTGTGTGAGCCACTGCAACCTCACTGGTAGACTTCCACAAGCCCTGTCCTATAGGTGCATGAAGACAGTGAGTCAGCTTCTAGATCGTCCATGGAGTCACCTTACGTAGGCCTGGCAGCAGAGCCCTAGGACTGTACAGGAGACACTTGCCCTCCACTCGCTGAGCAAGAGGGAGCTTCATGAAATGCCTTGACAGCACGGAACCAGCAGCAGCAGAGAGGAAATGACTCACCACTTTTTTGACACACATGATCTAGCTCCATCAAGAAGCATTTCTCTTCACTTTGTCCTTCAATAGAATCAACTTTTCATGGACCATGAAAACAACACGGAGCGTGGTGACAATAAGAACTAAACTTAAGTCCTGGTTCCACTAAAATTCTACCTAATTAACTACCTATTGAATTGATCTTGGCCTCAGTTTCCTCACATGTAAGATGAAAATGATAAGAATGAAACTGACCTTATAGGATTCTTAGGCAAGTCAGGTGAGACTGTGGATGTGGAAATACTCGTCAAGCCCTAAAACACTTTGCAATATATAAAGTTGTGAAGAAACGTGTCTTTGTGGTAGAATGAGTGCAAATACAGTACGAATTTTCTCTCTTTGCTATTGTTTTCAATGACTTTGAAGTTCCTCCCATCAAGGGGTGGAGTCTATTCTTCTGCCATACCTCCTCTCCAGTCTGGCTGGCTTTGCAATTTGCTCTGGCCTGTTTACAAAAAAAAAAAAAAAAAAAAGGCAGAAGTGATGGTGTGCTAGCGTTGAGCCAAGATCTCAAGAAGTCTTGCAAACTCCCATCTGCTCTCTTGGAACCCTACCACTGCCAAGAGAAAGAGCCCTGAATAGTGTGAAGGAGAGTTAGAGAGCGCTTGGAGGAGATCTCAGCCTTCCCAGAGGAGACTATCCCTGTCCAGCATACAGCAGCAAACAGCCGCAATCAGCAGAGCTGCCTCCTTGGACCACAGCTGACTGAAGGTGTGAGGGGGAGCTCAGCCGCAATCAGCAGAACCACCCAGATGACCTCTAACTTCATGAGGAGTGAAAAAAGCTTATTGTTGGAAACTGCTGGGTGTGAGGATGACTTGTTACGTGGCCATCGCTAACTGATACAGCATTATACAAGCATACCTGGCTGGCATCGCGGGGTCCATTCCAGACCACCACAATATTGCAATCAAGTGAGTCACATGAATGTTTTTGTCTCCTGGTGCACATAAAAGTTATGTTTAAACTATACTGTAGTCTATTAAGTGTGTAATAGCACTAGGTCTAAAACAATGTAAATACCTTAATTTTAAAAAATTATTGCTAAAAATTACTAACCATGATCTGAAAAACGGTGCCAATGCATTTGCTCTACTCAGGGTTGTCACAAACCTTCAATGTGTAAAAAACACAGTATCTGTAAAGCATAATAAAATGAGGTATGCCTGTAGCCTCCTACCTGAGTCCTTGGGAACATGTCCAGAAAGAGGATTAACATGGTCAGAACATGTGTGGCTCTTGCGCATCAATGACAACCATATGTTTCAGTTGTTCCCTTCAGCTTCCTTCAGCAGGTGCAGGGTGGTTTTTAACCACAGTTCCTGGCTGACCTCAGGACTAAGGCTGAGCGCCTCTGATCTCGGCAGAATGACTGCCCTTCGTTTTCAGGACACCATGTGAACAACTTCTGCTTCCAAGACATGATCTAAAAAGAAAAGAAGAAATGGCCTCCCAGATCCTATCAAATCCCTCATTGAGTACACTGCCTCAATAAAGAGCCAAATACGCAGGCAGGTCTCTTTTTAAATATAGCTTCTGAAATCAACCTCCCCAGGCTGACATTTAAAAACCAGCTGATACAGGAAAGCAGGAATGGATTAGTTAGCAAAAGTGGAAAAGGGAAGCTATCGGAGGCTGGAGCACGAGAAGCCTGTAAGCACCATAAATGCTCAGGAGAATCTGCATGGAAAGTGGAAAGGTAATTCAAAAAGAAACGCTAGGGTAACTCATCACATTCTTCATGATCAAGGATGTCCTTGCTGACAGAGCTCTTGGCCCACTAGAGCCAAAGCTAATGGAATGCACTAGTGAATATTCTGAGGAGAATTACTGGTCCATGGATAACTGTTTCCCTTATTTCTTCCTTGTTTGCATTTTGATTACTTCCCAGGGCTTAACCTCTCCTGCAGAGTATGCATAAGCATGGGATAGGGGCCTTGAGCCCCAGTTATTCAAATCTCTCTTATAATTAATAGATCAGATTCACAATGTTATGAAAACTTGAAAGAATTCTACAAGTCCTACAAATATAGTCCCACCCTTGCTTAAAGAGTTTGCTGCTTTACAATTTATAAAGTACTTTTTTTTGGTTAATCCTCACCCAAGGATATTTTTCCATTGATTTTTAGAGAGAGTAGAGGAAAGGGGGAGAGACACAGAGAAACATCGATGTGAGAGAAACACATCAATTGGTTGCCTCCCACACCTGCCAGTTAGGGCCAGGATCAAGCCTGCAACTGAGGTATGTGCTGTTGACCGGAATTGAACCTGAGACCCTTCAGACTGCAGGCTGACACTCTATCCACCGAGCCAAACTGGCTAAAGCTATAAAGTACATTTAAAAAATTTTATTTATACATTTCAGAGACAGAAGTGGAGGGAGAGATACAAACATCAATGATATGAGAGATATTCATCAATTGGCTTCCTCCTACACACCCCTTACAGGGATAGAACCTACAACCCGGGCATGTGCCCTGACCATAGTAGATGCTCAGTATATAGTTTTTGAGTGAATGGGACAATTCAAATGAGAATTCTAACTCCCTGACTGTGTTTTTATACTTGAGAATTGTTCACCTATGACAGATACTAGAGGCCCGATGCACAAAATTCATGCAAGAGTAGCCTTCCTTCCCCCTGCTGCTGGCACCGGATTCCTCTGGCACCCCAGATCTGGGCTTCCTTCCGGCACCTGGGACCCGGGCTTCCCTTGCAGCCCCAGCTTCGTCCAGAAGGTTGTCCGGAAGATGTCCGGTATAATTAGCATATTATGCTTTTATTATTATAGATGGTTAGGTCTCAATGCACTAACTACAATATATTTTTAAAATATATTTTTATTGATTTCAGAGAGGAAGGGAGAGGGAAAGAGGGAGAGAAACATCAATGATAAGAATCACTGATCGGCTGCCTCCTGCATGCCCCCTCCTGGGGATAGAGCCTACAACCCCGGTATGTGCCCTTTAATGGAATCAAACCCAGGACCCTTCAGTCCACAGGCCGACACTCTATCCACTGAGCCAAACCAGCAAGGGTCCAGCTACAATATTCTGGTCCCCCTTAGTACCACCTGGACAACTGGCTCCACCAGGTTGTAGACTAAAGACAGTCTCCATTGTGAATTAGGCAGGAGGTACTACAGTTAACGTAAGTAAACTCTGCTTAAGTAAACTTGCAGCAGTTGAATTATTCCCCCCAAAACAGTGGGGTGCTATCATTTCTAGGATATCTAGATAGGGGGACGCTTTCATAAGAAGCAGAGCATGATCAAAGACAGATGGGAGGAAAAGTCTGAACAAAAACCAAGAGAGGTTTAGCCATCTGAAGTCAGACATAAATTTTGGCGTTTTAAGTTTTTTCCTGGTCTCTGACCTGATGGATGATTTGGCCAACAGAACACAACTAGACAGCAATTTACAATAGCAACTCTGCTAGCTCTTCACAAAAACAGAGGTGGCGGCCTCCTCCACAACAGAATTAGAAGGCCAATTAGAATGTTCATATCTCCCCCCAAACATCTTCCTTATGTAGCTGCTCTTGTCCTGGGAACCTGACACAGAGCCCATTCATAAGATGTGATGGCCCTCCCTGCATATCAAAACAGGCTGCACATCAGAAAGGAGATAAAAAAGATAACCCCAGGAATTCACTCCAGACCAACCCAAGCACACGCTCAGGATGAGCAGTCATTTAAGACTTCTGTGGAGGAACTAATGAGCAAAGAAGGTAAGAACAACTATGTCTCCAGGAAATTCCTACATGCATATAAGTTACCCAGAAGGGTAGCACATTAACTCATTCCTTTACTCATTGATTCATTCATTCAGGAACCATTACTTATGCATCTACAGTGTGACAGTGGCAATGTGAGAAAATGCAAAGTAGCAAGAATATTAACAACCACCCTCATTATGAAACACTCAGTCCAGTGCCAGGTCTGGCTGGCTTCATGGGTGTGCAACCCGTGCAGGTGCACAGGGCCCTGTGCTTGGCAGAGTCCCAGGCTTAGTTTAATGCTCTGCTGTCACTACTGAAATTCTTGATGATTTTGAAATAGGGGCTCTGCATTTTTATTTTGCACTGGGCTCTGCACTAGCCAGACTTGGAATATCGAAGCTCATACATGGCTAACACCAGTGGGACACACTGCCCCACTTTCTTTATCTCCCCTTTCACCAACAATATCATAAATACAAATGAGTGAATCTTTACTGATAACAGGGGGATTTCGATGTATCATCTGTGTACTAGAATTCATCAGTTATTTCCTTCTCATTGTCTGATCTTCTCTTCTTGCTGCCATTTTTTCTCCCCTACACCCCAAATGTTGATAATTGCCAAGACAGGGTAGCAAAGCTGACAGGGATATATGGAAAGGGTACTCATACTCAAGTGATCGGAAATGCTTCCTGTACAAGCTGAGGGGTTAATAGCCTAATTTTAAGGTGGCCAGACACAAGAATTCCGTGTACTAGGCTGGAAGTTGTAAGTGGTGTAGGGAAGACAGGATCATAGCTATGTTCCTCCATGGGGGTACATATCTCTGGGGCCTCCAGGAGGAGAGAGCACATGAGATAAGCCATAAAGCATGCAGGAATGGAAGGACATAGGCGTGAGACACCAGAGACAAAGGGAGCAGTATGAGAAAATGCAAGGAGGCAAGAATATGAACATTCATCTCCGTTATTAAACACTGAGCAGCAAGGCTGGCTTCAAGGGTGTGCAACCTACGTAGTCACACAGGTGCCCACACTTAGAAGGGCCCCAGGCTTGATTTAATGCTCTGTTGTCACACTGTCTTGAAATTCTTTATAATTTTTTAAAAAAGGACCCCCCACATGTAAGCAAAATGGCTGACATGCACTATCTTATTTACTCTGTGCAAATCCATAACATAGTACAGTGATTTAATGAATGAGCAAACTGAGGCATGGTGTGGTAATGTACTTTGCCAAGAGATATACCCTGAAGAATTGATGAAGCTAGGATCTGAGCCCTAGTTTTTCTTACTGCCAAAGGGATGTGTTTAAATGCAGTGGTAGGCTGGCTTTCCAGGTAAAGACGGGAGCCAATAGCTCAGCTGGCTAGAGTGCAGGGGACATGAACATGAGGAGGATTAGCAGGAGACAGAGCAAGAAGGTTGAGGGAAACTGGATCACTGCAGTCCCCAAATGGTTATGGTCTCTTTCCTTTAGGACAAAGGGAAACATGGAGGGGCATGATCAAGGCTGTACTTTAGAAAGTTTTTATTGTAATAATATATAAGGTAATTTGCAGGGGGACAAACAAAAAGGCATGAAAGAGACATTTGAGGCTCACATAGTCCTCTGAACATGAGGTAACAGGATTAATAATAGTGAAAGCTCATGTTTAATGAGCACTTACTCTGTGTCAGACACTGTATTGGAATATTTGCTGTTCAATCCCTATTAAAACCCTTTAGGGTAGGTCCTTTTTATTATCCCCATGTTATTGATAAAAAAGAGGAGGCAAACAAAGTTTAAATAACACGTTCATGGTTACATAGCCAGAGAGCAGCAAGGGTGTGATTGATTTAACTCCAGATCCAGTGATTTAAACTCCAATAAGTCTCTTAGCAAGATGTTTTTTAGCTAAAAAAGTTCTAAAATATATATGAACAAAATTTTAATATAATATTGAAGAATGATGTTTAAAAAAAAAAACACCCAGAAGGGTAGAGTTTTAGCAGCTTTGAGAATCAATTATAAAGCAATTCCATTTAAAACCCTTTTTTTCCTGGCACAAAAACAGAAATACAGATCAATAGAAGAGACTGAAAATTCCAGAAATAGAATATAGTGTTTTTAAAAATGTAACATGATAGCACAAGCTTCCCATAATAAAAAGTGTTAGGAAGAATTATTTGATCAATCAAATTTAAATAACTGGATAATAATTTGGGGACCCGATCATGTTAGATGTGTATTTTTACACTGTACACAAAAATAGCTTCCACATGAATTAAGGAGTTAAATACAAAAAACTGAATTACAGAAAACCAGCAGGAGATGGAATAGAATATTTATCAGATTTGTGAGAGAACAGTCACTTCACTTTGAAGCAGTGGAATAAATCATGAAGGAAAAGACTGACAGATTTGAATACATAAAACATTTAAACTTCTGTCCAATAAAAAACACACAGCAAGACTAAAAAAAGGACATTATACTTAGGGCAATATTTGCATTCCATCTGACAAAGAGGGCTTTAAAACTCAAACTTTATATGCCCTCATCCAAATTTATAAGAAAAACATCAGACTTCAAAATATAAATATGGAAGACAGGTGAAAAAAATGAACACACAGGGGAGCACAATCATTAAAGAAAAAAATAGAAAATTGTTCAGCTTACCATCAATTAATAAAAGTAAAGCAAACTTAACATTTTTCACCTTTCTTTCTTTTTTTAAGAAGATTTTTTAAATTGATTTTTAGAGAGAGAAAGGGAAAGGGTGAGTGAGAAACATGCATCGATTGGCTGCCTACAACCCAGGCATGTGCCCTGACCTAGAATTGATCCAGCAACCCTTTGATGCATGGGACAAGGCCTAACCAACTGAGGCACACTGACAATGGAAAGATTTTCCACCTTTCTAAATAACATTTTCCCCAAAACTAGCACCACACAATGTTGCCACAGCTGGATTGAAACCTGTGTACCCATTCCTCAAGGGTGGCACTGAAAATGGACACAACCTTCTAAAAAATCTGTAGCGTCACAATACCACCTAGACAGACTCCGGCTCAAAACCACACTGGTTTTCATAACTATTGGCTACATACTGAGCACTTTATCTTCTGGGAGTAATAAAAGCAAAAGTGGATGTGAGCATGAAGGTGTTTATCCATCACTGTTTACGATGGAGAACAACTGGAAACAAAAAAAGCACCCCTAATTAAGGGGACGGCTTTATAAACAACAGCACAGACTATTGAACAGGGTAAGACAAGTTTAAGCTTTTCTTTTTAGAAGTCTAGTCCAAAGAGATGAAGACAGGAACAGAGGTAGCTTGAGGCGAAGCAATATTAAGAGAAAATCATGCAATATTTCCTTCAAGGTTGTCAGAGCCTGGGTGTGTATGTCAATTGAGGGGAACAATATATTAGAGGTAAAACATGAAAATGTGAGGAGAAAGAGAGAGAGATAGAAAGAGAGAGAGAGAGAGAGAGAGAGAGAGAGAGAGAGAGAGAGAGAAGGGAGGGCGGGAGGGAGAGAGGCAGGTAGGGAGGGAGGGGAAAAGCGAAGAGGGTGGGAGGGAAGGAGAGGAGAGAAGGGAGTGGCGAGTTTGAAGGGAGGGTGAGGTCCCAGGCAGGACACTCAAAGGTAAACACATTAGAGATTATTGAGACAAGGATCAATTTGATCCTTTGAGAATTTCTTACTCAGGCAAGTGTTTCTTGGTTTGGCACCGAATCCATTGCTAGCCCTGACGAAGTGATGCTGTAATTCTGTAATATTTTATAGCACATTTATTCAGTCAGCATTTAGTGTGTCACTTCTCAGCTAGGAAAGGAACAATGAGCAGAAGTGCCACCAGGGGGCAGGTTTGGTACTGGCAAAGGGACTAAGAAGATAAGCAAAACAAAAAAAGTCCTTTCCTGCAGCACAGGGTGCATTCTTTGTTTTGCAACAACTGTCCAGAACAATGTCCGTAACAGCTGTGTTACAGGTGTATGGATTTTGTTCCATAAACTCGGGTATGCAAGAACATATCAGTACCTTATATCCTTTAAATAAAATTAAAATCAACCTGAAGCCACAGGTCCTACGAGGCCAGGTTAAAAGTCAATCTCAGCCATTGTTATGGCTCCCAGGGCCCCAAAGGGCCCCACAGAGGTTCTGGGAGCCTTAGCCAGGGCTGACATTTAGGCCCAACATACGAAACGCTTATGCTCTGAACCAACATGATCCCTTGATACGGTGTCACTGTGCTATGCCCTTACCTGTTAAGAATGGGCAGATTCCAATATCTGGAATACACATGTGTGTACACACACATGCACATGTATGTATATACACACACCTCCTTAGGGCACTCAAAGAAGGGGAGCTTGGAGTCATCCCTAAATATGGAACTCTTGCCTCCTGCTCTCCTTTTCCTCTCCTCTTTCCCCTGTGCCTCCTTTCTGCCCCCAAACTCATTGCCTTTCTTTCATCATTGGCCAGATGAAGCTTTCAGGAAGACAGATGTCGTCAAGAGACATGCTCAAGAGAGGCATGGAGCCCTCAAGAGAGGCATGGAGCCCAGAGGCCTTGTCTAATTCCAGGGATGAGAAAAGGAGAAAACACAAGCACAGAATATACCCATATGTCCCAATTGTGTGGCTGCATTTGCCACAATATTGCAATTCTTAAAATCCCCTGTTTACAAGTCTGCAATCCAAACATGAGTGATTGGATACGCCAGTGGCACAGATGGTGATGGGAAGAACATCAGAATCAGAATCCTCCAAAATACACAGAGGCTCTCAAAATGTGTATGAGTTCTTATGCACATTTGTGAACACACACACACGCACACACACACATGCACACACACAACAGAAATCCATGGTGTATAGCAGGGGGCACTGAAGCCTCACCTACAGTCCCAGGAAGTGGCCTGTTTGGATGTCTTGCCTGTGAGGCTCCTACGGAAAAACATCAACCTACTCAGTTTATGCAGCCTCATCTTTCAAGAGCTGTTAATCAGAAACCTGCCAAGGAGAATGCTAAATTCTCTCTAAAGATATCTGGAATACCATATCAAGTTACATGCCAAATAAGCAATAAAACAACAAGCCCATCAAACAGGTTCTAAAGATTTATTCCTCTTCTCCGTCGAGGAGAAAGGAGCCTGTTATAAATGACGAACATTAGCCACAAATCTGCAGGTCAGCAAATAGAAAATAAAGTCAGAATGACCAGGCGTGAGTGCAAAAGGAAAACATGTTCATTACTTTTAAGAATGTAAATTTTGTTGGCATAATGTAGGATTATTTATGAAATGTCAACAAAAGAGGAAATCTTCTGCCTTATAACACTGAGTAATGATGAGACAAAACCGACTGATGGCATTTCAATTACATTCTCTGGGTCTTTCACAGTCCAGTTTATCTTTACAGTCTATCTTCAACTTTCTCGCCCTCTATATGTGATCACTAGGCGGGAGGCTTCCGAAGAAATAAACTCATAAGCTTATTTTAGGCAGTCACTTTAGAGAGAGGGGTCACTCTACCTCAGAGAGCCCTGGGAAGCCTGGTGAACATCTCACTCTACACCATCACAGGCAATGCCTCTGAACTTAAAATCAGTGCAGATAGTGGGGGAATTTTAGTAAGGAGAGAGGAAGAGTGATATGGGAAGAAATGAGAGATTATACACTACGTCTGGGAAAAAGTCATGAGAGAAAACAGTTTGCAAACTAATTGTATAATCATGATCTCCAAACTAAACTGTCCCCGGTGGTATAAGACGAAAAGATGAGAACATATCTTAATAGTTTATTTACAAGTTTTAAATTCATCATTAAAAAAACTTACTTTGTGTATTTTTAAATATATATACTGTATTTATAAAGTATGCATGTAGATCATTTGAAAACAATAAACACATATTGAGGTGAATGCTCAATTACTTTATTACTTTATTGATTTGAGAGATAGACATATAGACACCGATTTGTTGTTTCACTTATTTATGCATCCATTGGTTGATTATTTTTTAATTGGTTGATTCTTTTTTAAAAAATATATTTTTATTGATTTCAGAAAGGAAGGGAGAGGGAGAGATAGAAACAGCAATGATGAGAGGAAATCATTGATTGGTTGCTTCCTGCTCACCCCCTACTAGGGATCAAGCCTACAACCCAGACATGTGCCCTTAACTGGAATCGAACTCAGGACCTGTCAGTCCACAGGCCAACGCACTATCCGCTGAGCCAAACCAGCTAGGGCTATTGGTTGATTCTTGTATGTGCCCTGACTAGAGACCAAACCCGGAACTTGATGTATTGAGACAACGTTCTAACCAACTGAACAACCCGGCCAGGGCCTCAATTCTTTTAACTGTTAAGAATATGTGGTCAAACCCTGAATAGCCTTTGTCTAGATAAGCACTCAAGGAAACCCCTGGCTTCTACATGTCAATTATGCTACACTGTGGTTTATCATTGTTGTTACTATTTTCACAAAAGCAATATACACTAATTGTAGAAAATAAATTAAAGAGAACTACAAATGAAATAAAAAATCACCTGTAACTCTATATCTAACATATTCTGGTGCCTACTGACTGCCTCTTTTCTAACCATATATACAATATTTTATATGTATATAAGTATCTATATATAAATATGCTTTATCAAAATTGTTATTAAATGATAGTGGCCGTTTTATAACTTATTTTTAATTAATAGTAAATTATGAATATGCTATTTTGGGACAGAATTTTAATTGTCTATACACTAGGAATTTGAATAAAGTTACGCAGTAAAATTTAACCATTTCCCATGGTTAAATATTTAGTGTTTTGCCATTTTAAATAATGGCTAGGCTCTTCTGAGTAGCTTTTCTGCCCCCACAATTCTGTAACTATTCCAAAGGACACATTTCTATAAATGGAATACTTGGGAGAAAATATATGCCAAATTAAGACATTTGATATGTGTTATAAAGTCAGTCTTCAGAAAATGTGTACATATTTACGCTCATTAGCAGTTATAATGTGTCCCATGACATTTGCACCAACACTAGGCATTAACACTAAAACCACAGTAATTTTCTAATTTGATTAGTAAAAGCTATCCATTACCTAGTTCCTAACTAGTTTCCTAACTAGTAGGAAAACTGACGAAACTCCTCTGGCTCAGTTTATTGGTTCAGGGTTCTCAATCATGGAAGCCACAATAGGTTGAGATGAAAATATCCGAGGATCAGACATGGAGGCCTTTGGATGCCAGGCAGATGGGACTAGATTTTATCTTGGGTATCAGTCATTCCATGGGACTGGTACTATACCCCTAGGGAGTATTTAGGAAAATTGGGCAGATGTTTTAGTTTTCACAGTGTTTGGGAGTTGCTACTGGCGTTTAGTGGATGGGGACCAGACATGTTAGCTGCCCTGCAATGCACAGAACAGTCTTGAGCAATGAAAAACTATCTCATGCCTTGCATAACTTTCACATATCTTACTGGAAATGCATAAGGGCAAAGTCTGATGACAATTATCCAAGCCTGGAACCTAACTCTATTTTACATACGAATGCAAGATAATCTGTGTCCATTGTTCATAAATACTAAGTTTTCTGCTACCATGTAAACTAAGGGGAAAAGGTTTTCTTCAGAGCTTTACCTAGGGTAGTGCACCATCTTGAAAAATTATTATTACCAATACCACACCATTTCAGTTACTTACATTTACTGTGATTCTAAGAGCATGTGTGAGAATCTTATAACTTCCTCATGCCTTCTCATATTATCGTGCCCAAGCATTTCTGTAATGGAATACATGTCTTTATTTTAAACTAACGTATTTCTCCTTATTACATGGAAGGCATTCTATTGCCTTTTAAAAATTACATGTAGGCAGGTCATAGTTTCTACTGGTTTCACTTTAGGAGATTAAAGGAAACAGTAACAATACTTATTCTAACAGTGGCCACTGGGTCTCCGCGGTGGAAAACTGCTGCTGCAGAGCCCAGGAAGCTATTCCGGGCTTCTCGCAGGACAGCGACATGATGAAGCCGAGCTGGAGGTGGGACAGTGCAGAGAGTAGGAAAATAAATGGGAAAAGGAGAAGGCAGGAAGCAGGGACCAGACAAGAGGCAAATATAACCTGGGCAGGGAACTAATGAAGACCTAGAAAACTGCAATGCCTGAGAGAATCAGAAAGAACATTTTTATGGAGGACATCTTAAAAAGAGAAGTAGTTGGAACCCAGTGACTGAATATAGTGTCACAGAGTGACTGTCAGTGTTATTAGATTGCAGAATGACTGTGTTCTCAAAAACAGTCTCACGTATGTGCACACACAGTTGAAAGCACACGCAGACACATAAAACACACACACACACACACACACTTACACACTATGAAATGCCAGATTCATTACCAAATAATCCCTCTCCTCTCCTGCTGTCAAAGGGAAGACTTATTACACCACTGATTCTGAAATCTGACAGCTAAACCTGACACTGGGCTGAATCGAAGGGGCAAAGCCTTATTCAGATTATTTATTTGTTTGTGATTCTCCATCCAAGATAAACCCCGAGATAAATTTCAAGTGTGCTTTAAGTGAACTCCAGGTTATAAATCATGTATTGCATTCTCATAGTACAGTAAGCATAAAACCACATAGATCAACAATAGATATATATGCCTCCCTTCCTTGACAGATTCATGCGCACACACCCACACAAAGAGAGAATAAAAGGGAACTAAGGATCTGAGAACCAAGGATAGTTTGTCATCAGGGTACATGTTTACTAATCAGAAGCAACCATAGCAATTAACATAGTACGACATTAGACTGGACAAGAAAACCATGGTTCTAAATGACAGAAAAAGCATTTCAAAATGACGGGACAGAAAATCCTAGATATTAACCATAAGAGAATCAACACTGAAAAATATTGGGGAATAGAAGAAAGTGGCCTGATTTATATTCAATTTTCAGTTAAGAATAACAGTGTATTAGATGCTGAATTATCTGAAGTTAGCTTCTATATTCATCCTCAATTTCACATTTTCTGATAATAGATGATGTAAATATTTCTTTAAATAATAAAAAAGTGAGTCAAAAATATCTCCAGACATAATGGGATGCTTTAGTTATCCTGATCCATGTCTGTGCAAAAGCACTGCCAGTAAAGCACAAATATCACATTCTTGGTTGCTTTTCTTAATAACTGAAACGTGAGAAAAATAGCAACCATTTCCTTCTCACCTCTAAGCAACCATTCCCCCACTCCACCTAAAAAAATGTCAGTTGCATTCCATCAAAGTGGGAAATGTCCCTAGAAACCTCACCATTAAATTCTCACATTGTTCTTTTTATGGGTTATTTACCATCTGAAATGTATTCTTTAGCACTCTCCTATTTGCCATGTATGGCAACAACGCAAGACAAATCCCAATGACTATGCTAACCGCCTAAAACGGGTAATGAGGGCTGGTCTAGGCTGAGGCACAGATAACACCATCCATCTCTCCCCAACTCTGCTGCCTGATCTCAGGTTTGACAAGAGGCAGAATATTTCTATATTGGGGCTGTATTATGCTACAGTGCAGGAGATTTAATGAGACATAAATACATAGAAAATGACCTGAGGCTAAAAGGAGATGCGGTAGGTGAGGTTATAGGTGGCAACAGCTTAAAGACCATGGTCTTCTCTCTTCCTCCTAATTAGGCACAAATTTCAAGCACCTTGACATGGAAGATGGGGACCCCATGACCCAACCTCTGCCTGCTACTCTCATCTCACCTCCTGCCACTGTCCCTTTGCACCCCCGTGGTCTTTGAATCACACTCTACTTTCTTAAAACTCTGGGTCATCATGCTGCCATTCTTCCTGAAATAGACTTCTTTACAATTGTCCCCTGGCTGGCATCTACTTATTGTTCAAGACTCAGCTCTAGTATTGCACACCGAGATAGATAGCCTTCCTCTCTGCTTTCGGGGTTTATCTCCACTAGCAACTACTAGTTACCTTGTGATTGTCTGTGTACTCATTTTTCTCCCCCAACATGAACTTCCTATGGGCAGGGACTGGGTCTTTTTTGATATCAGTATCTCTGGTACACAGCACAGCGAGCACTCAGTAAATATTTGACGCTTGCCCAACTGGGACATTCTTCCTTTTCTTCTAGAGGACAAGTAGAGAGCCATTGACTATACAAGCTGTTAAAACTACCACTGATTTCCCCATTGAGGGTTAGGGAGGGGTTTGCAAGTCAGAGCTTGTACTAGCCAGAGTCATGGAGCCAGCTGTGCTTGAGAGGGAAGACACAAAGCATAGAGGATTACCTAACTTCATGTGACCAAGTGTCGTGAACTCTCTCTCTACATGTCATGGCCACAGAATCCTCAGGGGAACTCCCAGTGGGTCACTTCAATGTGCACTATGTCCACTCAACATGGGAGTGGGATCAAGTAGAATTGACTAAAGAAACGTCACAGCCCTAGAAATTTGGGTTTGCAGCGGTTCTCAACCTGTGGGTCGCGGCCCCTTTGGCGGTCGAATGACTCTTTCACAGGGGTCGCCCAAGACCATCCTGCATATCAGGTATTTACATTACGATTCATAACAGTAGCAACATTACAGTTATGAAGTAGCAATGAAAATAATTTTATGGTTGGGTCACAACATGAGGAACTGTATTTAAAGGGCCAGAAGGTTGAGAACCACTGGTTTAGAGGCAGGATAATTGGAAGGGCCATGCTAGGGGAGGTGCTGATGAGACACAAGAAGTCCATAGAGCCTGGAGCTTCATCTCATTCTGGATTGTCAGCCTTCACCAGCTGTGTTCAATAATCAGTTGAAACCCCTTGTTGGCAACCCTTTTCTTTTTTATCCCATAAGCCCCACAGGCATATGATGCAGGGCCTTTGTTGAAAGAACAGAAAGTCTCAATCTCACAAAGGACCCCCGATGTAGACTTCTAACATTACCTCCAAGTGAGAAGATGTAAGCAGTCATGTACTAGCAAAACTGAAAGAGGAAGCTGTTCCTCACGTAACTTTAATCTTGGGTCCTCTTACCAGATCCCAATTTCTGAAGTGAACTGTAAATCAGAACTTCTAATACATTCTATAACCATCTAGCACCCAGCACAATAATTTTGAATGTGTGTGTCTGTCAAGTATGTTAATTTGGTAAATGTACACAATATTTACAACTGTGTGGAGTGCCATTGGTTTTTAATATCCTAGGAGCCACCTCTCTAGTTCTTCAAGAAGTTCTAGCATGTACAGAAGCCTTTATAGCAGGGGTCCTCAAACTACGGCCCGTGGGCCACATGCAAATACAAATATTGTATTTGTTCCCGTTTTGTTTTTTTACTTCAAAATAAGATATGTGCAGTGTGCATAGGAATTTGTTCATAGTTTTTTTTTAAACTATAGTCTAGCCCTCCAACGGTCTGAGGGACAGTGAACTGGCCCCCTGTTTAAAAAGTTTGAGGACCCCTGGTTTATAGGATCAATAGAAAATGGCGCTGACTCTATTGCGTCAAGAGGAAAAATACAGTTTATTTATTACTTACCAAATTAAGTTTTTCCCAGAACTCAGGTCCTTCTTTCATCTCTCTGAGGCTCAGTGGAATGTACCAAAAGCAAATATTGGCATATTCAGGCTGAGGATTAAGGAAATTTGAAAGTTGTTAACCTAAAATTAATCTTAGATGCAATTAAAGTCTTAGCTAGTTTCTTTAAGAGTTATTATGTGTGTATTATGTTGATAACAAATCAGACTCTGCGAGAGTAGACATCCATTTTGCCTTACTTCTGATAACATCCTACTGGGAAATTTCCCTCTAATGTTAGAAGTCTACATCGGGGGTCCTTTGTGAGATTGAGACTTTCTGTTCTTTCAACAAAGGCCCTGCATCATATGCCTGTGGGGCTTATGGGATAAAAAAGAAAAGGGTTGCCAACAAGGGGTTTCAACTGATTATTGAACACAGCTGGTGAAGGCTGACAATCCAGAATGAGATGAAGCTCCAGGCTCTATGGACTTCTTGTGTCTCATCAGCACTTTCCCTCTGGGTGCACCTAGAGGGTCCTTCCCTCTAGGTAAGGATGCACACACCATCAGGAATAAACAAAGTTTGAAGCTGACTCAACCTAGTTATAACCATCATCACCCGATGTACATATGCCTAGCCTTTCCTGGGACAGGAATCATTCCTTTGTCCAGTGAATCAACACTATATACACACCATTGGCCCATTAGTCACTCAGTAGCCATCTCAGTTATCAGATCTACTATCCTGGTATCACCGTGATAGTGTTC
The DNA here is from genome assembly GCF_964212035.1 of Myotis nattereri. NCBI lineage: Eukaryota > Metazoa > Chordata > Mammalia > Chiroptera > Vespertilionidae > Myotis > Myotis nattereri. The sequence continues at coordinate 48,150,359 of NC_138089.1, forward strand.
AAGTAACCCTTATTTTACTTAAAAATACGAGTAGTGATGATGGCAATTCAGATATGCCAAAGAGAAGCGGTAACGTGCTTCCCTGAAGTAAAAAGGTGAAAGTTCCCCAACTTAATAAAGAAAGAAAAACATTGTATGTTAAGGTCGCTAAAATATATGTTAAGAACTTAGCTTTTCTCCATGAAATTGTGAAAGAAAAGGAAAACTGTGCTAGTTTGTAGAGAGAGAGCACATTCACATAACTTTTATTACAGCATATTATTACAGTTATCCTATTTTATTATTGGTTATTGTTGTTAATCCCTTACTAATTTATAAATTAAACTTTGTCTTAGATATGTATAGGAAAAACATAGTATATTCAAGGGTTTGGTACTATCCCTGGTTTCAGGCTTCCACTGGAGTTTTGGGCCATATGCCTCATGGATAAGCAGGGACTACTGTATATATAATTACAGACTTTGACTTTTCCTAAATGGAAAGAATTATAGTCCACAGACCTAAGCTCCAAATGGATCTTTGCATTTCTTCCCTTAAGTATGTATTAGGGCTATATTTAATCAATCCAACGAATGCATTTGTTAACAGGCTAAGCAGCTTGACACTTAGGCGAAACTCAAGGTCTAAATTTACTTCATTACTCTAAATGGGAATACACAGAAAAGAGGCAAATGCAGATCACACACAACAATCCTTCTAAGCAGAAACTCTGGAGAACCATTGAGAAAGCCACGTCCACTGCTTGGGGGCCATGTGGCTCCCACAGATAAAATATCCAGGGCAGAAGGCTTCCTAATAATGAAAACCCACCTCAACTTTCATTACAAGGATGGAACTGTTTGCAGATCCCTAAAGATGATGATAAGAGGTTCCTCCTGCGATTTTTAAGCCTTTAGGAAGAATATATAAACAACTTCTAAGTCACTTCATCTTTTTTTTTTCTCATGACTTTTTTATTAGCTCTATCAAAAGACAGTGCAGTTCTGAGGTATAAAGCACTTTCCATAAGCTCTGCAGCTACCAAAACCAGACAAATGAAGAAGGCAATTCAAACTTGAGAAAATAAAGATGTAACTAGACCTCAAGAAAATAAAGATGGCAGCTCAAACTCTAGGAAATAAAAGTGACTCAAACTCACAGTCTAGCCAATTGCATAGTTGTTGTTTCACCCCTCCAAGTGTAAGTACACATCCTAAAAGTTACAGACACTTCCTTACAGCATCATAATGCCATCATCATCTTACCTAATAACAGACAAACATGCAAACTGACTGTACCTTCAGCACGCCCACCAGCCAAATGGATGAGTATGCAAATTAACCAAACAAAGATGGCGTTAATTTGCATATATAGGGCCCAGTGGCGATCGGAGCCTGCAATCAGAGCTGAGAAGTCCCCTGCCCAGGCCTAAAGCCTTGAGGAGTTAGGCCTGGGCAGGGGCAGAGCCGGCGATGGCGGGGAGCAGGGGTGGAGCCAGCAATGGGGGAGAGTTGGGGATCCCCTGCCCATGCCTAATGCCTTGGCCAGAGGCGTTAGACCTGGGCAGGGTTGGAGCCAGAGATTGCGGGGTGCAGGGGCAGAGTTGGCGATCATGGGGAGCTGGGGGTCCCCTGCCCAGGCCTAATGCCTGGGTCAGAGGCATTAGGCCTGGGCAGTGGCAGAGGCAGTGATGGCGGGGAGTAGGGGCAGAGCCAGCGATCACAGGGATCAGGGGCAGCTCCGAAGATTGCGGGAGCTGAGGGTCCCCTGCCCAGGCCTAATGCCTCGGCCACACGCATTAGGCCTGGGCAGGGGCGGAGCCGGCGATGGCGGGGAGCTGGGGTCCCCTGCCCAGACCTAAAGCCAGGTCAGGGCTCATGCAGTAGGAAACCAATCAAAGTGTTCCTCTCACTTTGATGTTTCCCTCTGTCTTTCCCTTTTTCTTCCACATTCTCTAAAAATCAATGGAAACATATCCTCAAGTGAGGTTAAAAAAAATAATAAAGAAATGTCATATTCTATGAAAGACACATCTTGAAAACGCCTAAAGAAAGCTGTCATTTTTTCATGGTGAAGGGACTGGAGTCCATGTTGATGAGAACACCTTGGTGGCTGCGGTGACTGGCAGTGGCTGCAACAGCAAGGTGATGGGGCTGGTGCCTTCCCCTGATCAGCCTGGTTGCCTCCCACAAAGGGAGGCCAGACTGTGGCTTAGGCCCGCACCCCAAGGGGAGCAGGGAGCAGGCCTAAGCCATCAGTAGGAAATCCCTGAGGGCTCCCAGTATGTGATAGGGGGCAGGCTGGGCTGAGGGACCCCCTGCTCCAGTGCACAAATTTTTGTGCACCGGGCCTCTAGTGCTTAATAAAGTTACTGATAATTCCCTGGTATTATCCAATAATCAGTTCATGTTAGAAATTCCCCCAACTGTTTCAAAATGTACTTTTACAATTGGCTTGTTCGAACTGGGATTCTAAAAGCTTCATAAGTTGCATTTAGTTGCTATGCCTCTTCTATCTCTTTGAACCTAAAGTGATTAACACCACTTTCTCCTTATTTTTCTTCCTGCCACTGACCTGTTAAAGAAATCAGGTCAGCTGTCCTATAGAATGCCCTACATTTGAAACTTTTCTTCTTGTTTCTTTGAAGTATTACCAGAAAGTCATTTAAATATGGGTTCTTTTGCTATCTTTGCAAGTCACTACTTTTCAGGAAATTTTGAACTCCTTTGTGGATAGTGGTGGAAGCCACAGTCAGAATTCTCTGGAGCAGGTTTTCCAAAACTTGTCTGAAGACCTGGACTACTGCAACAGTCTCTGATTTGTCTCATTTATTTTTTTCTCATCCTGTCTTCACCCCACCCTCTCCCCATTCCCCTCTTCCCAAGACATCCTGCATGATCTTGTAAAATGGATGTCAGGCTCCTGTCTCCTTAAAACTTCTCCAATGATTACACTTGGAATAAAAGCCAAAGATCTTACCATGACCTACCTGATTCCAACTGATCTCCCCATCCACCTCTCCAACTTCATCAAACACTGCAACTTGCACCCCTTGCTTAATATAGCTTCTTTTGGCTCCTCAAACACACAGAACTCTTTTCAGCTTTATTTTCATTATTTATTGATTCTACCTAGAATGCCTTCCCTTCAGACAACAGCAAGGCATGCTGTTTACCATTATTCAGGTCTCAGCTCAAAGGTAACCTCAGAAGACCATACCTGGACAACCCACACCTAAGAAGCCACCCCCCACTAATTTCTTGTTTTAGCATTTCACCCTACTTAGTTCCATTATAATACTTATTGTTAGACCTGAGCAGAGTAAGAACAATTGGCCTGGTACAGAAACTCCCCAAGACAGAAAGCCCTGGATGCCTAGCAAGGGGCAAACTGGGAACACAAGAACCTTGCCCCCAGGATAACCTATCCTCCCCTTGCATATCACTGGTCATGCAGTTTGGACCCCAGATCTTTCATATCGCTGGTCAGGTGGTTTAGTCCCCCTGACCTTTTCCTCCCTAAAGATACCATCTAGGCTCAGAAAAGCAGCAAAACCAGACAACTCACACAATAGCTGCCTCAGGACCAGCTGCATTGACTAATGATCCCCCTGCACTGGCACTGACCAATCAGTGGAGACCAGGACCCTAAAAGAGCACAGTTGGAAAGCTGATGACTATTCTATCAAGACCCTCCCCTGACATCTCCCCTAAGATTTCCACTTGCAAGAGAGAGATATGCTCAGGACAAAGGGCCCAGCGTGAACTCTCCCTCCAAGGATCATGTTCGTGCCATCCCCTTCCCCCTTACATTCCCACTCAGGCAAGTATCCCTCGACCGCTAAGGGACCCCATGAGACTTGCAACCAGGGGAACAATGGGCAGCAGCAGCTCATCCCAGGCTAACCAACCCCATTCACCCCCCAAACCCATCTCAAAGGCCCCCTTTTCTCTGACTTCTCAAGACAGCCCAACCTAGGCTTTCTTGTTGCTTTTATTATCTTCCTTGTTTCACTCTCCTAAGTACATTTTTGCTGCCATCATGGACCCCAATACCCTTTGGCTCAGTGCTGTGTAGCTCTTCCCTGTGGATATCCCTGTTTCCCATTCCCTTTTCTTTAAATAAATTCAATTTTTCTTTAATCACTGTGTGAGATGCCTATTTAGACTGCTGCACATCATCAACTTTAACTTTTCACTTATCACATCTGTAACTGTCTAATTATTTAGTTGTATACTAGATTATCTCTTACTAGAGGCCCAGTGCACAGATTCATGCACTGGTGGGGTCCCTCAGCCTGGCCAGTGCCCTCTCGTAATCCGGGACCCCTCAGGGGATGTCGGAGAGCCGGTTTTGGCCCGATCCCCGCAGGCCTGATCCAGACAGGAGGGAGCCCGATCCTGTGCATTTAGCATCTGTCCCCTGGTGGTCAGTGCACATCATAGTGACTGGTGGACTAGTCATTCAGTGGCTTAGGTTTTTATATATATATAGATGAATTCATTTGTTTTCCTAAGATTTCTCACTATCTGATATTTCCTATGTATTAATTGGCTTATTTATTGCCTATCACTTTTTATTTGAATGTAAGAACCATGAAAGCAGGCAACTTCCCTGTCTTATATCTCCAGCGCCTAGAACTGGGCCTGGCACACAGAAATTGTTCAATAAATCTTGCTAAATAAATGAATATCAAAAAATAGCTAGATTGCTTATATACAAAATAGGTTCCTACATTGCAATATCTAGATGATTTATTTTCCCATTGCTCCAAAGCTAATATGCTTTCATTATTTTATGAAAAGAGAAATTTTTATATTATGTTAAAACTGCTATTGAGCCTGGCTGGTTTTGCTCAGTAGTTGAGTGTTGACCTATGAACTAGGAGATCATAGTTCTATTCCTGGTCAGGGCACATGCCTGGGTTGTGGGCTTGATCCCCAGAGGGGACATGCAGGAGGCAACTGATCAATGATTTTCTCTCATTATTGATGTTTCTAACTCTCCTCCCTTCCTCTCTGAAATAAATAAAAAATATATTTTAAAAAATTGCTATTGAGCATATGCTACTTATAAGAAGATCTAAGACAACCTCACATTTTATATTTCTTAAAAAATCAGAATTAAATAATATTCCTCATATTTCCTAATCATAAATTTGTGGGGGAAAATATTCTCTATCTTTGTAACTACCTATTTCTTATTGTCTAGCAAAGAATCCAACAACAAAATGACTTATTTTCCATTGCTCCAAACCTAATATGCTCTCGTTATTTTATGAAAAGAGAAATCTATAAGCATTATTGTACATTCACTTAATTGATTTTTCACATGCAGGCACCACTATAGTACAGCTGAATATTTGCAGTACAATCATTATGCAATTTATATATCAGGACAGAGGACATAATTTATTCAGTATTATCCTTGGTAATTATTATTGAGCACTTTAATTTTCAATATGTAAAGGCAAGTGTGTTCTCTGAATCCAACAAAGGAAAAACACTTACTAATAGAGTAAATTAACATAATGGACTCTCTGAATTAAGCTAATGACTTGTTTCTAAGTCTGCAACACAAAAACCAATGAAATATAATAGATTGGAAAATTACCACCTTCATCACTGCTGAGTGACAAAATCATAGGCACAGTTCCATACTTACTTCCATCAGCAACTTGAATCCTTCTCTTTTCTTGATTTCTTCTACCAGGTACCTAAAAAAAACCCACAATAATATTTATAATCTGAAATCTAAAAAGTCCATGAACATGACTGATATATGACAAAACTGTTATTTCTGGACCAGAGACAAGGCTTAGAAATATGAGGCTTAGGAATAAGTAAGGGTAGAGGTATAAGCAAAGGTATGGATTTGGCAGATACTCCTGAACCTATTGCAATCTCCTGGGGCCTGAGTAAAAAGACACATTTTTGGATGAGATGATGTCTATCTCACACGTTAGCATCAGACTTTCACCCCATTATGAAATCTACACAAAGTAGACTGGCTCTATATCTCTGAACATGTGGAGTTCTCGTTCACATCCTAGGTGGATATTTAGCATAGGTACTTAAATTACCTAGTTGACTTGGGGAGAAAGAGTTTTTGGTGTGTAGTCCTGCTTGCAATTTCATTCAAGATCAAGGAAGCTGAGCGTCATCTTGTCCAAGGCCAGGACAGAGGGAAGAATAACTGATTATTTGTATTATGTTCAAGTAAGCAGGTTGTAGCCATTGGTGAACTATCTCTGAAGTCATTTTGAATGTCAGGGAAAAGAGAATTATCACACCACAAGCAAAGAACACAGATACATGAGATATGGAACCTGATGGAGAAAAGACTGAAAAGACATTGAGAATATAAAATAAATTAACACTGACACTCCTTCCCTGGGATTGATTTTTTATATTATAAAAGGCCTGTGGCCGTAACGCCATAACGACCAAAATGACTGGTCACCAGGAGGTGCATGGAGCACCTCTCAGGCCCTCCCCCCACCCCCAGGACACCGGCAGCATTGGTGGAGCATCGTGGGGTGCCGGCAGCGTCCACGGAGTGTGCAAGGTGTCATGGGGTGGCGGACATGGCCCTGATGGCAGGCTAGACCTAGGGGACCCTACACGCTCATGATTTAATCATGCACTGGGCCTCTAGTTGTCTATATGAAAATAGAAAGCTTCTGAAATGGTTGGCCTTGAAAACTAGCGATTTGGTCATGAGCCTTGAAAAGTTTGTAATACTTGACTCACTATTTCAAATTTGGGGGTCAAATGTAAGGAGGTGATTAGGGGTGCTGACAAAAATGTACTTGCTAGGGTATTTATTGTGATTTTATATGTAATAGCACAGAGAGAAAAAGAAAAGGGAAAGAAAGGAAGGAAAGAAGGAAGGAGGAACATCACACTCAGGAACAAGCACTGGCTTTGAAAACTATGGTCCAGTCAGTTATAAGGAGCTATGGTACAACCATATGAAATGTGATCCTGTCACCAAATGACACACATTCAATTAATATTTAAGGACAACAAAAAATGCTCTTCTCAGGCCTCAATTCCCTTACCTATAGAACTGAAATAACACAATCTACTTTTCTAGTCTCAAAATGCTGTTGTAAAAATTTTTTAATAAGAAATTAACAAATTATGAAGTATAGAAACTGTGAAAATGAGGGTGGTTAGTATCATTATGTTCATTTGCTAAAAAGGCTATTCTAGAATGTGAATATGGACTCAGTTCTTTTTCTCCAAACTTGTTTATATAGTTCATCATATAAGTTTAAATACTGGTGTTTAGCAAATAAGTTATATCATCTTTAAATGATACAAAATCTGATGAAATTCTACCATTATTAACTAGATAATATAGACCCTTTATTTTGAGCAATAATATTGTGAATGCACACATACACACACACGCGCGAACTCCCAACGTATTTGATGTTTTATATACTCCTTTCCCTGGGTATTTTTTTCAGGAGATGTTATGTAGCTGTAATGTTTGAACCTTTAGCACACTCCTAACTTCTGCAAAAAGCAACTCCAATGGTTATTAAACATCAGAAAATATGCTCAAGATCAGTGATAATCAAAGAAGTGCAAATTAAAACAATACTGAACCATGTTGCCCATGTGATATAAAAATAAATTTTAAGAGAGACAACACCTAAAACTAATGAAAATGTGACAGAAAGCTGCTAAAACCCTTTTAAAATTAATAATAATCATATCTTCTTATGCAGCCAACCACTTTAGAGAGGCTGATCCACCAGGGAAAAAATAACCACTACTATATACACACATACACATATACGTCTTTATATGTATATGCACATATATACATTATTGTATCTAAATCTATGTGTGTGTATTTCATACAAAATAACTAGAAACAAGATTAATGTCCAGAAATTGGCAAATGGTAGAATAAAATGTATTATAGCAATACAATGTAATATGATGCAGCTATTAATAAAAATGGATTATGTCTACTTCGATTAAACCACACATATTTTTATGATATTTTAGTAAGAGGTAAAAGCAAGAAATGAAAAAAAAAATGTGGATACTATGATTCTACTGTCTAAGAAATTATAAAAAAGGAAAACAAAAGTAATCCTTACCCACAATTATATATGATCATGTAGTAAAGTATGAAAGGATACTTAGTAAATTATTAGTGATTACCTAAGAGAGGAAAAATGCAATGCAACGGGGGAGGTAGAAATTACTAACACTCTTTTCATGTTTCTTTGCAAAGTTTCATAGATGTGGTTACTTGTGTACTTTTGAAAAGGTACTGAATAAAAGATAAAATATAAAGCACAAAACCAAATAGACATATACGATCTAGACAAGGAAAGCTTGTGAACCACACTTTTCCTCACCTGCTCAGGCAGAAACCTATAGACTAGCTGTTCACTCAGAGGCCGATGCCATTGTGATCTCATCCTGAGGAAGCCTTCACTAATCCTGGACAACTTGAGGCTACAAAAACTTCGTATCTCCAGAGGTCCTCAAAATGACTGCACAAGATTCTAGTTGTGTAGCTAATCAACTCTGGGATGGAGCAAATTCCTTAGCCTCCCTGAGCCTGCCTCAGTTTACTCATGCATGTAATGGAGATGTGAGGCTAGATTGGTAAAATCCTTCCCTAAGAGATTATGACTGTATGAAACTTACACACACTACCTATAGTCTCAATTTAAAATATTTCTGCCAAACTGGCTAGAGCTGCTCCTGGGAGAAAGGCATCCTAAAACAGAACTGAATCAATTAAATTAAGACTCTGCTCTTTGCTAACCATGAGAACCTGGCTTTGCCTGAGGGTCAATCTCCCCACTGCAGTCGCTCTCAGAGCCAGGGTTAACACTCCAACTGAGTTGAGAGTAGAGGTCACTCGGGTGAAGAGTTGCTATTATAACAATTCCATGCTCCATGACACACCATGTCAATAGCTTTCCCACATGAAGGGGTTCCATTGCCAAATACATCTGAGCAAAGGCTGTCGTCTACAATTAGAAATATACTTGGCTTAATTTATAAGGACGTTTATAGAGCTGGTTAGATGGTTCAATGCTATCATTAAGAAGTAGGCATTTTCTATCACTTCAGCCAGCCATATGCTCAGCATTAGTAAAATTTTTCATGCTCATCAAGCTATCTGCTACAGCTCCATACATCATATCCTTATACAACAGTGTCCCAAGAAGAAAGAGAAAGGGCTGGAGGAAAAGTGGTTTTACTTCATTTTTCTCTATTTACGTAAGACTATTTCCCCCAGATGCCTTCACAGAATTCTTCCTGTATCTTATTCACTGAAGCTGAGTCATATACCCATCCCTGAACTAATTGTTAGCAGTGGGAATTGGCTTGGACCAATGTTCACAGCTGGAACATTGTATTCCTACCTACACAAAACCAAGGTTCTGTTGGCAAGAAAAAGGGGAGCATGGTTGTTGGGGGAACAATTAACAGTGTCTGCATTCTGGTTAAAGCAAAGTTAAAAATGTTTCTAGATTACAAGCCCCCCTCAGAGTCCTTACTGTGCTAATGAACACTGAATCTCCAAGAGAGGAATAATGCAGGAGTTAGCATTTCCCAAGCATATTTGACCATGAAAATATTTTTTTTGGAAGAACATTTATTACGATGTTCTGGATGTCTATTATCCCACAGAGCATAGTTTCAGAAATGCTAGTTTATAAGTGCCTCAAAAATAAAATCAGTTTTGAGAGGGAATCAATATAAGGTTTTGAGTCACTTCTTCCTACATTCATAGGAATGATTTATTCTTCACAACTTTTCTTATCAATATATGGAAACAGCCTAGGGATGAAATACATTTAAAAAAAACTATTCTTATCTGATGCCAGCCAGGAAAATAAAAAGATGTACATTGATTTTTGGGACATAATGCAGGAACCATAAACCATTTCGACCAAAAAGAATCCAGGTAAATAGGCTCAAGGAACAACAATAGCTTCATAAAACTCATCACTGTCCTCACTAAGCTTAGTAAAAAAAGAGAAAAGAGAGAAAAAAAACTACATCAGCAAGAGTTTTCACCAAACCTACTGGGTAAAAACTCATTATATGAAGATTCTGGCTTGATTTTGAAGCATACATTCATGACAATCTTGCTCTGAAACACTTTCCCCTTCCTTTGCTTAAAAATGTGTTTCTGATGTCAGATACCCTCAATTCTCTGATTTGTTAAATGAATTTAATATTTTTGCATTAGATTGTCCTTTCTGGGAATAGCCCTTCTAGTCCCTTTCTCAATTCCCCAGCTACTTAGTCTTCTCGGAGCACTCTGAACCACGTTTCTCTCCCGGTCGCATCTCCTCTCTTGTCATTTTTTTCTGATACATGGAGCCTTGCAGAACTCCTGGGAGTTCTTTCCATCTGCTTTCTGTATGCTCTGCATACATTAAGACATAATGCATGGCTTGTGATTCATCACAAACACCTACCTACTACATTCTACTGCAATGATGATTTTTTAAAAAATCACCAATATAAAAAATTGAAAACGTTAGCCCTTCATAGTCTTCTGGACTCTCCTCCTCTTGTCACCTGGAGAAACACACTAGCACCCAAGTGCCATTGTGTAACTGCTCACCTTTTCCATACTGACAACAGTAAATCCCTCAGTATTCATGCAAGCCAGTGAAATAAATTCCACTGGAGGAATTACAGAGACGTGTGTCAAGGGGATAGATAAATGATACATTGGAGACCTAGCAACAGCAGAATGGGAGTTTGTGAGCTGTTTGTTGCTGAAAAGACCTCTGTATGTGACTCTTCTAGATTTGCTTTAAAAATTGCCCCTTAGTGAATATCCATTTAACCTGAGTGCCACAACAACGGGCTAGAAGGTGCCCTCAGCAACAGGTTGCCCCGAGCATTGTGAAACATTTTCCACTTTCTTAAGCAGAAATCTGAGATGCACAATCTCCTGCCTTGTGCTGGAGATGGTGATTTTAAACCTCAGACCCCTGGGTTTCAATGGTATGTTGCTTTAGGTTCCCAACACCACTGATTTTCAAACAACCCAAGGAGAAAGCAAGTTTCCAGTCGTTAATATTTCTTCTGAGAAAGGTGCGGTCATCAACTGGGATGACAAGGGTCAAAAGAAAATTAGAAAAGCCTTCCTGATCTCCCAGGCCATACATGTTTCCTTCTTGCTGGATCTCTGACAGCTGGTGAAATAGGAATCACAGTCCTCCTGAAAATGTCTGTTCCTGCTTTTCCAGGGGAAGAGGAGCAAGCTACCTGGTCAAGGTGATGGCAGTCTGTAGGTACATCAAAATCGGGCCCTTAAGTCTTAAAGTCAATACAGAAATTTCAACACTAAGCTCCATTTTGATTCAGGAACATGAAAACATTGCTTCTATCAGGTCGGTGCAATCTTTACTACAATGTGCCAGGCGTAAAGAGTTGCACAGCTTTTCCAGTATTTAAGACACCTAATCTAGGGCCTAGGGAAATGGATATGTTAGCTACATTAGACTGCTGATAATAGAGGTGCACTCCAAATAGTAACACAATTCTCATTTGCATGTTCACTTTGCTAGAGTTCTTATCTGCTGAAGGGTATTATACTCCTAGGAAACAAAAGTGTTAGCCATAAATTAGAGAAGTTATAGCACGTAGAGCTGAACACCATGAATGAGAATCATTTTTATTACATAAAAGCTAAAGCAGGTGGTCTAGGGTCAGTGGGTGTGGTGGAAAATGGTATTTTAACTCTCAGCAGTCAATGGTCTGAACTGATTATGCTGGCTCACAAAATCAGTGGTGTTGTCGTGCTAGATTTTACTGGCTAGTGAGAGCTAATTGTTAAATATTCTGGAATTTTGTAAACCACAACCGGAAATTGGCAGACATTACAAACTGAGGCTTTGCTTTCCCCTCCCGAGAGACATTTTATCTCTAGACCACTACACATGGACTCAAGAACACAGATTAGCTCCCAGAATTGAGAAAATTTTCCATTCCCCCCCTAAAGAGCAGAACCACAAACCAATCAATTTAAAAGGAAATAAAAATCATGAAGACAAAGACCTTATATTGCTATCTTAATGTAATCCTTAATCCTAAAGTAATTTTCTCCAAGTTTATAATTTTATATTCATTCAAAGTGATATCTGTAAAAGGACTTAGCTTTTGCTTGGTATTGGGGGTGGGAAAACGAGTAACTTTTGCTCACTCCAGGAATAGAGTGTTAGATATCAAGAATGTGGAATGTCAAGGAGAACAAAACTATTATGAGTAACAGCATGAAAGAGGAGGGATTATTTTTCAAATATTAAATATAGGTCACGGAGTCTGCAGCAATGCTCACTGAAATGTTAATTCCATTCAATTCAACTTGACAAACATTTATAAACAATAAGTGTGGCTGAATTGAACTGAAATGTTAACATTTATCCTCCTGTGATATTTCTCTGCAAAAATTAGAAAAAACTCCTTTGAGTATAAATTAAATTCTACCCTGAGATGAATGTTAACTTTACAATAAATACAATCATCAAATATTTATATCTCGCCTGTTTCATGACACCTGTTATTAAATTACTCAGCGGCTTAGAAAAAATAATGCAGAGATTCTACCACACTTAAATGGTATGAGAAAATACAAAAAAGTGAACAGAGATTTCTGAACTTTTAATGAGCAACTATGAATATTTATGGTAGACAGTCCATTTTTTTTTCACCTCTGGGTAGTTCTCGCCCTACTTCTGATCGAAGCACTTTAGCCCTACTTCTACTAAAAGCACACTGCTCACCTAGTTTCAGTACATGTTCTATAGGAGGAATTGAGAGTCTCCCTAGTGCCAAGGGAGGGCATGTGGCTCAGCATGACCAATGAGAGTATCACCTTTCCCTCAAAACAGTGACTGGTTCTGAGGTGGATGCTTGCTTCAAACAGAAATGATTATAAATTTCCTCAGGGTTATTGAGAGAGGAAAAGTCTCTCCTTTTTACCTTGACCCTGAATGTGGGAGGATGTAGATCTGACACTCCTGGCAGCTGCCTTCCCTCATAGGAAGAAACTAAACATGAAGGAGAACAGACCTGATAGACAGAGATAAACTGAGGTCGGTAATATTGTTAGAGCCTCTTGAATAAGCCATTCCAGAAGTCGTCACTATACTAGCTTATAAGTAATATGAGGTAACACATTATCTTTCTTTCTTTATGATACCTGGAGTTAATGTTTCTGTCGGTTACCACCAAAAGAATCCTAACTGACACATATTTGCAGATTTTTCAAACTACTTCTGAAACCACAATCACCAGAAAGTGCCAAAGCCATCTCTTCACCTGTCCTTATAACCAAATCCTTTGCCATGTACTTTTGCAGTTCTTCCTGCAAAATGGTTGACTGTGCTTCCTGTCTTTTGACATTGAGATTGGCCATGAAATTTGCTTTGGCCATTGGAATGCTAGTAGATATGATGCAACCAGGAGGTTAAAGTGGGCTTGCCTTATCTTCTGTCAGCCCCATTACAAGAACACACTCCGGCTAGCCTGCTGACCCAAGGAAGATGAAAGACATGTGGAGAGTAGGCCCAGTCTGCTTTTCTCCACCCCAAGCCACCATAGTATGAGATAAAGCCACTCCAGCCAAGTTGCAGACTTTAGACGAAATCATTATTATTATAAGATCCTGGGTTTCCAGAAAATCTGCAGTGATGCTCAGAGCATCGCTGTTGCACACAGTGTTGCAGAGAGCACCCATACCACTCCCAGTGTAGAAAGAAGACATTGTTTTAAGTCTCTAGGGAGATACTTCAGGTTTTGCAAGTGAAATGTAAACAGGGAGTGAAGAAGGAGAGATTATTCAAACCAGAGATCACAAACTCTGGTGCCTGTAATGGCAAGCAGGTAAAAATAAAACACAAAAAACTGACACTAGAGCTCATATAGCATGTAGCATATGCCAGCCAGGCACTGTTCTGAGTGTTTACACATGTTAATTCATTTAATCCTCATCACAATTATTTGAGTTAGACACTGTTGTTATCTCCATGTTACTGGGGTGAAACTGAGGTACAGAAAGGTTAAAAAACTTTCCCAAGACACGAAGAGCTTCTAAATGGTAGAGCTAGCACCTCTAAGCTATAGTAAAATGAGCTAGATAAGAAACAGGATGAGAGGAGGGGACGATGGTTCTCCCGAGAGTCGGGCGTCATGTTCAGCAGCTTGTCACCATGTGGGATTGAGAGCATTCGGAATAGAAGCCAAAAATCTAGATTTTTAACAAATCTCCCTATTTTAAAATGCTATTTTAAATGTTCAAATGTTTTATTTTTTTAACATCATGAAGGTTAACCCTATGAAGTTCAGGCCCAACAAGTCACATTTAAAAGTAAATTTGGTCATGGCCTGCCCATTGGCACCCACTGATCCAAGCTTAGCAGCAGAGTTCTGTTCAGGTGATATATGTGTCCAATGCATATATCAAGAGCTCTTCACATGTCTTTGAAAGTGGGTTCAAAAGCTTTGTCTCTAATGTTACAACAAGGCAAGCTGCCCTGGGGCTTCCACTTTACCTTTATGTCTTTACACCAGCCCCACAGGCTCAAGACCTACTATTTGGGTCCTTGAAGTCACCATGATCTCTCTTACATCTGGAAATCTAGGCCTGCTATTCCCTCTGCCTGGATTATTCTTCTGTCCTTTCTTTATTGTGTCTTAGTTGAATGTTGCTTTCCTGCCAATGACCCTCATGAATATACTGGGGAATCCTGCTGAGTGGTCTGGAGCACCATGCACCTTCCTTTAACAAAAAAGTAGGTTCACCTGTATTTTTATCTGCATTAGCACCAGAATGTATTTCTTACTAGGCTAGGATCCTGGAGGGCAGTGGGTAGGAATACTTTGCTTACAATTCCTATCACATAGTAGATACTGGGGAAAAAAGGTTATCAGATAAAAGAAGAAATGCACAAATGAGATAATATGTACAGACCTCACAAATGTTACTGTCACTAAGTCTATTATAGATACACATGGGTGCACACACACACACATACACACACACACATGCAAGTACCTAGATAAAGCAAGAGCACGATTAACTCTTTCTTCAAGGCCTAATGTGCCCAGGGCCTTCCAAGTCATCCAGAACTTGAACGCATCTGCTCTCCTGCTACATTGAATAGACTTGTCTCCTGTGTCGTAGCTGACATCATAGAATTTATCCTGCTGGAAGAGGTAAGATGCCTTGGCAGAGTAGCATTTCTTAAGAAGACCCTTTTGGGGGGGGGGAAAGAAGAAAGGTTAAAAGATTGTCCATTTTTAAAATAAACTTAATTTTGAAAACGAACACCCAAAAACATAACCTGTATGATATTCTACTACTTTGTGCCAAAGGTGTTTAGTCTCATTCCATGATTGCCCTAAATCAGAAGCAATAGGTATGTATTAACTTGGAGACAGATTACCCACTGTGTTTCCAGAAATCCTCAGAATTGAGAATGCTAAATCCATCCTCAACAATTTTCCTGATAAGTACTGAGAAGCGTTGAGACCACCATGTCATCATCTGTATGAAATCAAGGTGGGCCAATTTCTCAGTATGAAATAAAAATCTGTTTATAACTCACTCAAGGCTCCTACCATATTGTACATACTTTATACAACTTCATATGCAAAAAAAAAAACTAGGCTTTTAAAACTTCTTCTTTTCAACTCATCTATATTAAAGAGGCCTGAAGTGACAATAACCCAGAGGAAAAAATCTGAAGAAAGTGCTATGGAGGAGTTAAACAACTGTCAACAAGTTTTAACAACCACAGTATATCAGCTACAATTCCAAAGGTTTTTTTGAGTTGGTGTCACATTGGTTTTATCTGCAACCAAAATCAATTTGCATTTACTGACTGCTAACTTCTTGTCAAGCAGTGGAAGATAATTCACTATGTTTATCACCATTTTAGAGTCTTCACTTTGACCTCAGATTATTACAGTTTAAGCCCTGTGACCCTCAATGTCATTTGGAATCTACAAAATCCCAGATTTTCTAACCTGTCCTTCACAGCCCCCATAATTCCCTGAGCATCTTCATTACCTGAGAATATCTAATAGAACCATCTGTCTATCTCCCCAGCATAACCAAACTACTCAATGTCCCTTAACCACTAGATCATGCCCCATCTGCACCTTTGCTCACACCATTTGCTTTACCTTGTCTCTATTTTAATATAACATATGACATTCAAAAGAATATGTACAGTATACTTATAAGTTCTGAAGTTTACTAACACCAAGCATAGTCTTCCCTCTTTAACTAGGTCTGCCCTTCCGTTGGGTTCCATCTCAAATTCTGCTTCCTCTTCAGCTTCTTTATCTGCCCATTCGATTGGACTCACTTCCTGCCTTTATATTCAGCTGCATTTGTTGGCTTTCCTCCTGCAATGTCCCCACTCAATGAGCAGTCTGCACTTATTCTCTCCTCATGTGGCAAAACCGGTTCTTGAAAGCAGGAGTCATTTCTTATCCACATCTTGTCCACATCCACAGAGCGTAACATTGTATTGGGCACAGAAGACCCTCACTAAGCAATTAGGGGGATTATGTCACTCCCCATAGTCCAGCAGTTCTCAACCTGTGGGTCGCGACCCCTTTGGGGATTGAACAACCCTTTCACAGGGGTCACCTAAGACCATCGGAAAACACATATATAATTACATATTGTTTTTGTGATTAATCACTATGCTTTAATTATGTTCAATTTGTAACAATGAAAATACATCCTGCATATCAGATATTTACATTACGATTCATAACAGTAGCAAAATTACAGTTATGAAGTAGCAACGAAAATAATGTTATGGTTGGGGGTCACCACAACATGAGGAACTGTATTAAAGGGTCGCGGCTTTAGGAAGGTTGAGAACCACTGCCATAGTCCATATTCCTCTCACATTCTCCTGACATGTAGTATGAATGGAATAAACACAGATATATGAACTTCTCAGATGGTGGATCTTATTAACCTTAACAATGCAAAAATATCAGTGCCGTACTGGAAGCTACAGAGAAACTCCGCAGGAGTCATAGAGGTCCTAGAAATGATCCCTTTTAAACAGAGAATGTATTAGATGCATTCATTGGACTGATCAACTTGTACTTCAAGGTATCACATTCCAAACAAAAGCATGCATTTTGTTATCTTAATAGCAATTTTGTCTTGGGTGGACATTAATCTGGATATACTGTGTCCCATTACCATAAAGCATGATTTTATACTATATAAAATTATATAGCAACTATAATCAAGAACTCCAAAATCCCACTCACCCATTATCCAAAATAAACTGAGTATAAAATAATAATTAAAGGAATATTAGTAAGCCTTCAGCCTGGCCTTGATAGATATAATTGGGAGACCCTGGGGAAGAGCTGACTGCTCTGATCTGAATATTAAGGTAGAAAAAGCCCCTTACTCTTTAAGCTACTTTAATTTTATCAGCAATCTTTCAACTTTGATCACAGCAGCCACCACTGCATCTCCCTACCCTCAAATGTCAGGAAATTTGGTTATTGTTTCCATAGCAACTACAGCCTGACCCATGCATTACAACATTAAAAGGCCACTGCATATATCTCAAAGACAAAGCACACACACACACACACACACACACACACACAAACACACCATATACACACACACTTATACTTGCATCCTGATTACAAATTTATTTTCATCAACTCTGCAAGATTCAAAAAATTCCCAAAGCAAATGAACTTTAGACATGTCTTGGGCAAGTTTCAGTGACTTATGCTAGTGGCTAAAAGGAAGAGGAAGCCCATTCATTATCAGAAGACAAATGGATTGTCTTAGTCAAATGGAGAAGAGGAGAGCCAAGAAAATATATAACAGAATGAGTGATTGTCCTGCGGCAGTGACATTGTTAATTTCGTTGCACTGAAAAATCCTCCTGCCTTGGGAAGCTTCCCATAAAGAACTAGAGGCTTGGGATTTACTTTATGGAAAATAAATGAAAACTATTTCCCCAAAGTTTTTTTGCTTTGCATTTTAGTTTATATTTTTGTATTAAAATTGATGAGATCTCTTTTGTTTAAGATGCACATTAACGAAGGAAAGATCTCCAGAGAAAACAACAACATTGGAATAAGTATAATAAAAGCTAAGATTTTTACTTTTAAGTGTAAAACACTTAATCTGTCATTATTGTACTACCAAAGAGAAGGACCGTGTTTATCTTGCTCATCTTTATACACTTAATCCTAGCAGAACAATAAAAACTAGTTATGTGGATTCCAGAGACAAATATTCAAGGAGAACTGCTTTATAGTGTGCTATCTCCAACAGTCTCATGAATTAGTAGACAATGTATGAAAATTTTCACAGAGGCTAGTGAAAGAAATGCAGTCAAAGTAGCTTACGCAAAAAGGGAAAATTGTACAGGCTCATATTTCAAAACAGCTAGTTCTATAAAATCTGCAGGCACAGTTGGATCCAGGACTACATCAAGAATTTGCCTTTTTCCTCTTGTTCTAGTTTCTTCTATATTGGCCTCATTCCCACAGCAGAAAGCTGTTAAGAAGCCTGGGAATTAGGGTATTGCAGTGGGGCCTGTGAGCAAAGAGGGAGGCTCTGTTGGAGAGAGATGTGCAAGAAAGAAGAGACAGCCTCTGCCATTGATGCTACTACGCAAGCAGCAAGTCACCATTGGCCTTCCAAGCTCAATTTCTTCTCTGAACCTTCTGCTGCGTAAACCTAGCAGGCAGCCAGTTAGTAAGGGAGCCTGGGAATTGTGGTTTTCTGGAGTCAGGCCCTTTTCACAGCAAGGCAGAGGAAGGTTGAAGAATGAATTATACAGTAAAGAGAAACAGGCATATGTCAAGCACACAGCATGAGGACAGAAACCATAACTCCCCTTTTCAGTGTTTGTATTCATAACACCTAACCTAGCACATACCAATAATGGCCAGAGCCAACATTATAAAGTCCTTACTATGTGTTAGGCACTGTATATGCATGAAGCCATTTAAATCTCAAGTTGTACTATTTTTGTCAACACCCATGTACATGTGAAGAAACTGCAACACAGCAAAGTTTGGTGAATTACCTAAGATCATGTAGCTTCTAAGTGGTAGGGCTGGGCTTCAAACCAAGGCCTCTTGAAGCCCAGGCCTAAGCTCTTTACACATCACTCTCTGCTCTCTCTACAGTGAGCACTTAAATATGTGTGGAAGAGAGTGCTCCATAAATACTCATTAAGAGTTCATAAAGAGTTTGGTGAAATGGAAAATGGCAGTAGAGTACACATCAAACTAAAGGTCAAAACAACTAACATCCCATTTCGGGCCCGTAACTTTGTCCCTGTAGATATAACTTTGGCTTTTACTAGTGGCAATAGCTTGTCTATGAAGCATTTTAAGATTTTTCTAAATACTTGTGACTCTGGTGATATTTAAGGAGATGACTAAAAACACATAATGAGTCGGCAACTTGTGTATTTTCCTTGTCAAGATTAGACCAGTCACGTTTGATTTCCACAGGCCAGATCAGGTTCAGCAGCCACTTCCCCAAGAGTCAGTGACTACATGAGCTACTTTAAGTCCTCACTTCTTGCAATCACATTGTTCAGCTTACCAAACAAAAGCTACCAAAAACTCCCATATGGCTCTTCCTATATTCTGGCCCGTTTCACCATTACTTACAGTTAAGACATTGTCTAAATTAAATGCCTTAAGGAATTGGTATATTAATCATCTTTGTACTAACTAGGTCATTCCAAAATTATGTATTGAGGACCTATTTTATAGTAAGTACTATGATGCCAGGAGTTTGGGCATACAACCCCAATGGAAGTACTAAGCATCTAGGCCAGGGGTACGGAATCGTTTGGTCTGGCCCTGCCAAGGCACTGGGGGTGAATTGATTAAATATTTGACCAAATATAGAAGGTTAATTTTTAAGTTGATAATTTTGTATGGCCCACGAATGATGTTATAAATATTCAAATGGCCCTTGGCAGAAAAAAGGTCCCCCACCCCTGATCTAGGCTAACATTTGTTGACTAAATGGACAAAATTAAATTTAGGCTGTGAATAGCAGAAAGGCTTGTTGTAATGTAGAATATAAAAGTGAATTTTAAAAACAATTATACCTTCTAATATTGGCTTTATTTATTTATTGAGCAAACACTTTGAGAGCCTTTCTATATGCCAAAAGCTGTGCTAGGCACTGGTGCTGTAATGTCACCATCCGTAAGAAGTTTAAGATGGAGATAAGGACAGAAAAACAGGCAATTAGCGCACCGTGCTAGAACAGGGGAAAGAATAAGGTGTAAGGAGCATGAGGAAGGGTCATCTTTCACTAACTTAGAGATGTTAGATAGCGCTTTCAGAAGAAGATATGTGTCGCCTGAGAGCTGAAAGATAAGGAGTTGCTGAGTAGGAGAAGAGAAGATAAAATTAATTCAGTATGACTGGGGCTAATTAATGAGGTAGGGCATAGCTCGGAAGGCTGTAAAGGTAAAAAATAGCCAAGTCACCAAGGATCTTAACTGCCTCTGTAAGAATGATTGGTCATGGAATTTTCACAGGCCCAAGTAGATATTACAACTCAAACTTCATTATTGTTCTGGCAGAATAAAGTGAGAATCAGCAGATGTGGATTCTGCTTTTGATTTAGTCACTTGGAGTCAGAGCTCAAAGCAAGTCACTTAACATCTTGGGCTTCATTTTTCTCATCGACCTAATGGAGATAATGATACTTGCTCTACCTACCATGCAGGAATACTGTGCAAGCCTAGTGAAATAATGTTAACTGCGAATACCTCTCCATCTGCTCAAAATCCTCCCCACCACTCCTCTCTTGCATATTCCTGTACCCCTGACCCCTCCCCCCTCTGTCACCGCCCATTTTTCCTTAGATTTCTCTCCAGGATAACTGCAGAATAGGATGCCTGCTCTAGACGTCATCACTGTTTATGAAATAAGCATATTATACCTCTCACCAACCTCCCTTTTTTTAATGGGATGGATCCATAGAAACAGATCACATTGATAGAATGTATTAAAGCTATCAAAAGGAACCTTAGAGCAACAGGAAGAACTATCCACGGTCTTTATCCTCCACGTGGAGCTAACCCTGCCCTTGTCTACGTTATCATACTTGACCTTCTTAGATGTTGTGGGTCTTTTAAGTCTCAGCATGGTTTGTATGGAAGACACAAAAAGCAGAGTAAGAAATGAGATCGGGCAAGGCCATGCACTAGGTGGACTGAAGGCTAAGGAACCATCAAATGACCAGGTGTAACCCGTCTAGTTGTCTTTAGTTTCCTTATTCACACAAGAAAATGGATATGTTGAGTGGCTGCTAAGTGGCAGGAATAAAGGAAGCAAATGACAATAATGCCAGTGTTATTTCCCCCCAAAGGAAACAAATCATACTGAACCATGGAAAAGGTCAGTGTATTAGGCTGTATCATGAATAGCCAAGAAAGAAAGAAAGAAAGAAAGAAAAGAGAGAGAGAGAGAGAGAGAGAGAGAGAGAGAGAGAGAGAGAGAGAGAGAGAGAGAAAGAGAAAGAAGAAGAAGAAGGAGGAGGAGGAGGAGGAGGAGGAGGAGGAGGAGGAGGAGGAGGAGGAAAGAAAAGAGAAGGAGGGAGGGAGGGAGGAAGGAAGGAAGAAAGGAAGGTAAAGGAAAGGAAAGAAAAAAGAAAAGAAAGGAAGAAAAGAAAGGAAGAATGAAAGAGAAAGGAAGGGAGGGAGGGATGGACAGAGGGAGGAAGGAAGGAAGAAGGAAGGAAAGAAGGAAGGGGAAATGTCCAAAGCTCATTAGCTTTGGAGATTTTTTTTTTTTTTTACCTTTCCTTTTCCTTTCTTTTTCCCTTTAATCACAGTGTTTCTGTATTGCGCCCTTCTTAAATTCATCTGTAATCCAAAGCATGTGTCGTTTCATTTGTGGATTGTTTAGACACCTCTCATTTTTCCGATGGCATTTTTTGACTGCCTTTTTAGTATTTATTGATTTCATTCATTTCCTTCTGTTTTAGTTTTTTCATTCTCTGTCGGAGTGGAAAATTGTTAAAACCATCTGGTGCTATATCCAGCTTGACAGAAAGATTATTTTTGAGGAAGGGCCACAGTTTTTCTTTGAACTTGCCACCAAATCCAAGGCAAATGCCTTCTCCTCTGCCATGTCAAAGGCTGGTTTCAGACACATCGTGTCATAGTGCTTCAGTGTCTGCAGAAGGTTCACGTCCTGACTTACAGGCTTCCATTACCAGTTCTGAATAATTTTGTTTTGGTCAATTGATTCATCTTTCTTTTCTATTACATTCAAGCATTCTAGTCATTGGTATCTACAGGTCAACCTCTGTCATGTCTTCAATTTATTCTACAATTCTCACTCCCCTCCTTTCCCTCATCACTTGTATGTCCTGGAAGATGCCATGTATAGAAGTTTGCTGATATTTAAGGTGCTTTAATTTCTGAAGAATTGCTGAACAGTCTGTCCTGCTCTCTTTTGCCATGTGGTGACACATTTGAGCTTGCTGTCCTGCCATTTCAATTTACTCCCTTTGTAAAGTTCATGCCAGCCTTCCTTGTCTCAAAATACTGCTTAGCAAACTTGCTCAATGGACTACCTGATTCTGTTTCCAGGAAGTTTCTGGGTGCTGTGGGCTAGATTACCAGCAAAAAAGAAAAAATACAAAAGAAGTGATTTCCTCTCCTGCTTCATTCAGTTCTTAACGCTTTTACTACACCGTATTCTGTGAAGTATGTTCCTTGAGGAAACATCATTTTACTCATGATGTTTTGAAAAGGAGGTTTAACTTGATGTATACTTGTATTTGTTTTCCCCTTTGGGCTGCAAGTTATTTATTTGTTTTTTATTCCTAAGTTGCTTTTCATAGCTGAGTTCAGTCACTCCTTTCCTTAATGCATTTGAAGTATTTTTAAAATTATCATTTACCCACTGTGTGTACTGCTCTAAGACAGCAAAGAGATCCTACAAGTCTGTACCCCAGCTCAAGGTAGAAGTGGCATGAAGGGGCACTGCATGAACTGTGGGCACAATTTTCAGGTCTGTCCCAGGCAAAGCCCCAGCTGAGGCAACTCCAGGCCTTGCAAGGCCACAGCCTCCCCAGCTCAGCTCCCTCCTCCATTTGCCTCCCTACCTGCTCCTCTCCCTAGTCGCTCCACAGCCACTTCAGAGCAAAATGACAGGAAGAAAGAGCAGCGCGTGTGCATCAACACAGACGTGAAACTACAAGTGGAGGGGTAGGAGGAGGGGAGGGCCTAGTTCACTGAGGGTGGGGCCAGTGAGACTGGGAACACTAGTTCCTTTATTTTTTAAAATCTTTATTGTTGGAAGTATGACGTATGTCCTCCCTTTCCCCCCACTGACCTCTTCTAGCCCCCCCCCACCCTCCGCCCCAGGCCTCCACCACCCTAATGTCTGTGTCCATGAGTTGTGCATATGTACATACAAGTTCTTTGGTTGATCTCTCTCCACCCTCCCACCCTCCTCTGCCTTCCCTCTGAGATTGGACAGTCTGTTCCATGCTTCCATGTCCCTGGATCTATTTTATTCATCAGTTTATTTTGTTCATTAGATTCCACATATGAGTGAGATCATGTGATACTTGTCTTTCTCTGACTGGCTTATTTCGCTTAGCATAATACTCTCCACACACTAGCTTTTCTTGATAGTGGTTTCCATGCTATCATCATACTAAGAAATCGTAAGAGCTGAAGGTCTGGTATAATCTGTGAAACCCACTGACTATCCTAGAATAGTTGGGCACTGAGTACTAATACGAAGGCCCCACTTCTACTTCCAGAAAGCATCCTGGAAGATTTCAGAAAATTTATTTGAGTTCTAGGCCTACGAATCTGATAGGGATTTTCAGAGAACTAATAGAGTACTTTACTGCTAAACCTTAGATCCTATATTTTCTTCTGAGGTGTAAATCTTCCTTAAATACCCCTAACTAAGAGTTAGAGTGAACTAATTTAAAAACAAGAAAACTGAGCTATTAGATAGTCTTAAGAAATGCAACTGAATAAGTCTAAGTAGTGATGGTGCTTACAGGAGAGAGAACTGGTGTATGAGAGAAGGTGGAAGTGCTTCTATAAATAGGTAAGAAACATTTGATAGTGCGGAGATCACTGCATGCCCTGCAAGCATTTAAAAATAGTGCATAGTGCAACTGGGCTTCTCTCTTAGAACAGATGGAGATTTTCTGATTTTCTCTAGGCAACTATCAACATAACATCCCTTCTCTGTTAAAGACAATCTAAAACAGTGTTTTTGCAACTATAACTCACAGTAAGCAATTATTTCTTAAATAGTGACAGTATCCCTCCTAATATACATGAAACAGAAACAAAAGCTTAATGGAATAGTACCCATTAGTACTTGAATTGCATACCAATATTTTCTATTCCATTCTATTCTGACTGTTCATTAAAAAAGAAAATGAAAAGTTATGACTTACAACTGACTGTACAACTCAAGATCAATTAGCGTGGTGGTTCTTAACCCTTGATAATATTAGAATTGTCTGAAGAGTTTAGAGGGAAAAAAAACAAAAACAAAAAATACAATGCAGGGCCCTTTCAAGACCAAAAAATCAGAATTGCTGGTATGGGGTCAGGGCAATCCTTATAAAGCTTCTGAGATGATTCTAACGTGCAGCAAGGACTGAAACCACCGCTATCATGGTCTCAACCTTACATTGAAAACTCCTGGTCAAGGAGTTTCAGTCAGGCATCACTTTCATTTTGAGACTAGAGAACTCTGAAGTGCTGTGTTTTTACCTGAGCATATAAACCAAGGTGATTATCTGACTTCTTTTTGTGCTATTAGTGTCTGTTATCAAACTTTTGTGTGTGAATACGAGTGAAAAATGACTTTTTTTCTATGCACCTAAATAAAGAGAATATAGGTAGGATATGGATAATGCTAGAGTTTTAATCATCTATGAAACATGTCCAAAGATGGTGGCATTGATGTGATGGGCAAAATGACTCCCACAGCCCTAATCTAGTCAACTGTTTAATTTCCTATGTTTTTGTAATACAGACTAAAGCGTCATTTGTTTTTGGATATCTAGTCATATCAACATGATGTAAGTAAACTTGGCTCAATCAGCTCTGATCGGAGGAATTGTAGTCTTTGCTCTTCCTGCATTATTTCCAACTCTGAGTTTCTGAGATTCTGTCATACATATATACATGATATACTGTATATGTAAATATATGTCTACAACCTACTTTGTGCCCAGGGGATTTAAGGCAGCTTACAAATATAGAATGTGGTGGGATTAGAATAGAAAAGGAGAAAGTGGGGGGAAACAAAGAGGAAGAAGGCAGGAGAGATGAGGAAGGTGGGGGAGATGAAGAAAAGAACAGGAGGAGGAAGAGGAGGAAAAAGGATGAGATTAAGGCCAAGAGAAAATGTGATGAGGAAATACAATGAAGCCTGGAGTATATCTGTGCCCAAATAGCACGCTGGAAGGAGGGTGAAAGAGGACAGACTATTTGCCAGTTTCTCCGCACACCTGGTAATGCGTGCACAGCAAAAGCACCCGGTGGCTATTTGCTGCTCTGAGCATTTAGTGTCTAACTGTCAACCACATCACTTCACCTCATCGTATCCCTATTTCATTCACCTGTAAATGGAAGATAATGACACTGCACGCGGCCCACCTCCTGTGGATTAAGTATTCGTGGCACAATGTTTAAGTGAATGTCTGGAAAAAATATTTATTAACATAGAACATATTTCTTCAGTCTGGATGGCTTAGTCGCATCTCTTCAAATACATGGACAGACATATGGAGGAAGTCTTTTGTCAAAGTGGACAAAACAGACACAGAGCAAGTGTGTTGCATTGGACTGAGGCTAGAAGAGTGATTCTACAGCAGGGGCACAACAGTTAACAGAATCAATCTATGTCTCCAGCTTATTGTGATGCTGTTAACAAGGGCCTGGTTTCTTTTCAAAAGGAATTTTACACATTCAGCAGCAAGGCCGCTGGCCTACATTTCTTGGAGTCAGAGCATCCTCTAGAGGTCTGGCCTCTGAGGCTTGGCGTCTAGCTAAGAGATTGATTTTATACAGGGGGAAATGCTATGCAGGAAGGCAATTTCTGAACACAAGTTCCTTGCTCTTCTTTGTATAAATCCTTCTAAAGAGTTGCTGGAAATCGTTGCTATTACTGTAACCATGGGGAATCCTACTTAAAACTGGCCTTAAATAACAATTCAAAATGAATCAGGATGCACGTGGTAAAAATCCTCTGAATAGAACAGAAGATGTAGTGGACAAAGACATTTTTTTCAATGACTCCTAATAACATTCAGAAATGTACTAAAATGACAAGGAATTTTTCCACTGTACAAGTGGACATTTGTCCAGACAGAGGGATCTGTGCGCTTGCATGTGGCTCACTCAATTTGGCCACAAAAAGGAAAAACTACCTTCACTGAGTGTGCACTCCATGGCTGGCACTGCACTGCACACTTTTGAACATTGTATCATTTAATGTCATAGTAGTTCTTCAAAATAGAAAGTGTCTCCTTTTTTCAGATAAAATAATTGAAGTTCAATAAAGTTAAGCAATTTGTCAAAGTCACACAGGGCAGTCGTAAGCAGAGGCAGAATGTGAACACAAGTTCTGCTGGGCTTCTCAGTCCATAGGTGTGTTTACCCACTGAGAAATCATATTTAATCCCAGAATTTCCTAGTTTAAACTATGGTCCCAGTGACTGGGGAAGGCAAAGTCCTCCCCTCTGGGTATTTTTAAAATACAAATGAGGAAATAATTTCTATAAAGGGCCAGATAGTAAATATTTTCAGCTTTGTAATCCATACAATCTGTGACACAATTACTCAACTCTGTGGTTGTAGCGTGAAAGCAGCCATACAGGATACTTAAGTGAATTGGCATGGCTGTGTTCCAATAAAACTTTATTTACAAAAACAGGTGCAAAGCTGGATTTAGCCCAAGGGCCATACTTTGCAGACCTCTGTTCTGAGACACATCTATGAGACGACTATTTCCAAATCTGTAGAGATAGGAAAAGTTAAACATTTACCCAAAGGCTCCAACCCATTGGCTTCCATTTTTATTAAGGCAAGTGTTTAATTCTTTTAGCTTCTAAAAGAGAACACCTAATTTAGAAAATAAAATTGGCCATGGTTTATTTTCCTTTTTAGTTTTGAGAAATTATATATATACTAGAGGCCCAGTGCATGGATTTGTGCACAATGAAAGGAAATTAATTAGAAGGTGGCCGGCAGGGTGGGACTGGGTGAGACGGGCCGGATACGCCCTGGAGTCGAGTCCCTTGGCAGATGGGGTCCCTCTGCCTGGCCTGCAGGGATCAGGCCAAAACCAAAGTCTGACATCCCCTGGGGGGGTCCCAGAGTCCGAGAGGGCACTCTGCAAAGTTGCTGTCGCTTGGCAGCTCCTGCGTTGAGCATCTGCCCCCTGGTGGTCAGTGTGCGTCATACCTACTGGTCGGTCAGCTGGTTGCTTACCCTTTTATAGATGTAGACTAGAGGCCCGGTGCACGAAATTTGTGCACTCAGTGTGTGTGTGTGTGTGTGTGTGGGGGGGGGGGGCGTTCCTCAGCCCAACCTGCACCCTTTTGCAGTCTGGGAGCCCTCAGGGGATGTCTGACTGACAGCTTAGGCTGCTCCCCGTGGCAGTCAGACATCCTTAGTGCTTCCCCGGAGGCGAGAGAGGCTCCTTCCACTGTGATATGGCTTCTAGCTGAGTGGCACTCCCCCTGTGGGGCCACAATGACCACCAGGGGCAGCTCCTGCATTGAGTATCTGCCCCTTGGTGATCAGTGTGCATCATAGCGACTGGTCGTTTTGCCACTTGGTTGATTTGCATATTAACCTTTTATTGTATTGGTGTGTGTGTATATACATATACTAATATATATATACAGAGAGGAATGGAGAAGGAAAGAGATAGAAACATCAATGATGAGAGAGAATCATTGATTGGCTGCCTCCTGCATGCCCTCCCATTGGGGATTGAGCCCACAACCCAGGCCTGTGCCCCTGACTGGAATTGAACCTGGGACCCTTCAGTCTGCAGGCTGATGCTCTATCCACTGAGCCAAACAAGCCAGGGCAGTTTTGAGAAATTCTTTATGCAACTTCCATGGAGAATGAATATTGATGATCAGACTCATCTGGTTTACAGTTTCTAACTTCTTTTCTTCCCTCAACACCACAGGAAGGAGAAAAAAAGTGTTCTGTGATGAAACAGGTTAAATCTGGGTTCACTTTCTGTTTTATTTTAAGGTTGTATTTTGTCATTTGTAATATATCTTTGCTAAAATAATGTGGCAGGAAAGGGTATGAATTTCAAACTAGAAACTCATTATATGCAAACAGCTAATAGAAACTACTCATGGTCAAAGAGCAAGAAAGGAGGGAGGGAAGGAAGGCAGACAGAAAGGCTGTCTGGTGGGTTGGAAGCGGAGGGGTGAACTGACTTCTAGGATTCTCTGGCTCAGCTGGTTACTAGATATGAGAATTATGTTTTCCAAACCAAACTCCTGTTTGTTAAACTGCGAAGTCCTGAAGGGGACATTGGACCAGGTGTATTTAGAACAATCTTAACTGCAAATCCTGGCAGAGAGTGACTACAGCTACTGAATCCCTGTACACCCCTGAGCAGTAAGAGAAGAAGTCAATGAGAAAAACCTACTGGCAAGGTCTGGGGATCAAACTGAGCTAGGAGATTTACAGATCAGCTCAAGCAGCCTGAGTGGTTCTGTAGAAAAGAGAATTAGCAAAATAATTAGCAATAGAATTTCACTTTGAATTGGTTCTATGTGGATTGATCACTCATATTTTTTCTTTCTAAATCAACATTTTCCACACATCACTGTGACTTTAAAATATTACAGTGTTATTTATGACATGTTATTTATGACTTCTATACTCAGTTTCCTCATCTATACAGTGGCCAGAGTAAAAGTCCCCACCTCATTTATCTGTTCATCACTTGCCAAGGCCTATATTGGACATGAGAAGAGTTAAGGAGCTTTTAGTTCAATGGAGATGACAGGCTAATGGTGTGACCACAGAGGACTTGGTGGTATATGCTGAACAAGTGCATGGACAGAAAAGAGACCTCTAAATAGAGCAGCCTGAAAAGCAAGAAACCCTCCCCCCCCCCCCCCCGCCACCTTGCCAGAGGAAAGTTGATGCTTAAGCAGAGTTTTATGAGAGAAAAAGTAGGACTTGGGTAGGCAAAGAAGAGAGTGTCTAGCTTTCCACATAGAGGGAACAAGAGGAAAATGAATGTACTCTTAATGTGATGTCCGGAGCCCTCAATATGCAACCTGAGATTGCTTCCTAGCCTCATCTCCGAGCACAGCCCCATCTCAACTTCTGTTTAGCACATACATCAAGAGGTGAAGGCTTCACTCCTACTCTTTTTTAAAAAATATACTTTATTGATTTTTTACAAAGAGGAAGGGAAGAGGGATAGAGAGTTAGAAACATCAATGAGAGAGAAACATCGACCAGCTGCCTCCTGCATACCACCTACTGGGGATGTGCCCGCAACCAAAGTACATGCCCTTGACCAGAATCAAACCTGGGACCCTTCAGTCCACAGGCTGACACTCTATCCACTGAGCCAAACTGGTTAGGGCTTCAGTCCTACGCTTACAATTACCCTACCACAAATAGAGTCTTCAAGCCTAACACTGCTCAGTGTACTCACTAGAAAGACATCTGTGGGATGACAGGTATAGGGTCCCAGATCCACAGGGACCTAAAATGAACCCAAAATATCTTCTTTCTCCCCTACCTTACAAAACCATGAAATTGGTACAATAATGAAGGACAATATGTTTTCTCTATGATGTCATCTAGCCTGGCAACAATGAATGACATTTTTTGTTCTAAATAATTATTATAAACTAGAGGCCCAGTGCACAAAATTTGTATGTGTTTTGGGGGGGTGTGGGGGCAGGTGTCCCTCAGCCCAGCCTGTGCCCTCTCGCAATCTGGGACCCCTTGGGTAGTGTCTCTAGGCCTGGCTGGCGATCAGGGCCTATCAGGGGTTTCTTTCCCCAGGCTGCCAGCAGCT
Source organism: Myotis nattereri (assembly GCF_964212035.1). Classification (NCBI taxonomy): domain Eukaryota; kingdom Metazoa; phylum Chordata; class Mammalia; order Chiroptera; family Vespertilionidae; genus Myotis; species Myotis nattereri. The sequence goes on from NC_138089.1 coordinate 48,180,469, forward strand.
GGCCCTGCCCCCGTCACTGCCACTGCTTGCCATCTGTGCAGCACTACCACCTCTCCCCACCACTGGTTGCCTCCTTCTGCAGGTGACAGGCATGGGGTGCAATCGTTTGGCTGGCCTGGGCCTCCCTCTTTGGGGTGATCACAGAACCCCTACCCCCCAGTCGATAGCCCTGCTGGTCAGTAGCCAGGGCCTCCCTCTTTGAGGTGATCAATAGTGGAGCCCCCTCATCAACTGCCCCACAGAGGGTGGCCTGGGCATCCCTCTAAGGGACAATGGCGGGGCTCCCTGACCAATTGCATTGCACCCGCCTTGGCTGGCCTGGCACCAGTGCGTGTCATAGCGTAGTTGTCCAGAAGGTCATCCTGACGGTTGTTCTGCTGTTCAGTCATTCAATCAATTTGCATATTATGCTTTTATTATTATAGACTAGAGGCCTCTTGCACGAAGAGATTCGTGCAATAAGCCTTCCCTTCCCTTGGCTGCTGGCACCAGTTCGACTCTGGCACCAGGGACCCAGGCCTTCGCTCTGGCTGGGCTCCGGCCAGAGCCAGCCCTGGAGCCATCAGGCTTTGCTCTGCTGGCCCTGGGGCTATCAGGCTTTGCTCCACCGGCCCCAGAACAGTCAGGCTTCGCTGCTCTGGCCCTGGGGTCAGCAGGCTTCGCTCCGCCGCTTGGAGCCTACATATGCAAATTAACCGCCATCTTTGTTGGGTTAATTTGCATGCTCCCCTGATTGGCTGGTTAGTATAGTGAAGGTATGGTCAATTTACATGTTTGTCTATTATTAGGTAAGATTATTGAATTTAAGTGCAAACATTTCTCAAGAATGCCTAGAGCAATAGAGACATTGGGAGCGGGGGCAGATCCCCACAGAGGGAAGGGAAACGCCATGAGCTCACATTAATTCATTGTTAAACTGAAAAGCCAAGATCAGACTGTAGAGTACATTTAAGATTTTTGGCTCCATGAATTCACCACCAATGATGGGTGAGTCATTTCCCCAGTCACAATCTTTTTAAATTCAGGAGGCATTTCAAGAGTTCCATCCCCTTGGATATTTTCCTCCTGGAATTCTGTTGAACCCTTTAAGTGAATGGGGCCCTATAACTTTTAAGAATTGGAATGTAAACCCTATTAGAATAACTAAACCCTGTAATGCTTGCTATTGCTATCTCACAGGCACGAAACAATCTTTTCCTTGTTATGCATAACTCCCTGATCCTCACTAGCTCTTAAGAAAAGCCATGTATTTCATTGCATTTCACTACATCTCTGGCAAGCTGGGTATTGAAATTGCACAAAGATTCTGACAGCACTCTAAATGAATGCATTGGTATTTCTGTAACTGGATGTCGAGGGTTTAATCTGCACTATGGTGCTGTCTAAAACTGGTAATAAAACAGAGGAATAATATGTCAAGATAAGGTCCAAAGGATGTATAATAGTGACACGTGCTGCCCATGACAAGGGCATAATGAAATGTACTGAGAAGAGAGTAGCCTTATAAAAAAAGAAGCTATGAGTTTCTTTCTGATTACTCCTGGAGCTAGAGATGTGGAAGATACGATCCATGTGCCCTGATTTTTTATATTCTGCACCAGCTTTAAAACTCAGCAATCTACTGGTAGTTGGCATGGCTGAAGATGGCAGATGTTTATTGCAGACACAAATTATGGCCACAAGGACCCCTTACTTCTCATTCACAGAGATGGTCACATTACACCACTCTCCTACCCCATTCCCCTGGTCCCAGCTTATTGGATCAGAGGTGGAGAAGACTAGGAATTTGGAATTAACACTGAAGGATAATAATTTAGCTTGTGTGGGTCACTTGCACAAAGATGTAAACATCACACTGCAAAGGGCCATATTTTACCTGACACATGAACCTAAAAGCAAATACAGTTATGTCATTTTGGATGTACAAAGATGACACTTCATTTTTCTGTAACAAAAATGTTCTGATTTGGAGCTACATTTATTTCCAATGCAAAAATCTAATCTGGTCACTTCTAGGAAAAAAACCCTCAAAGTGAGTGGTCTTTCAGATCATTCAGACATCAATTATATTTCCTGAGCGTTTTCTTCCTCTCGCTCTTAATTTTACATTACTGGGGCATTCACAAAGGCCACTGAGGAGAACTGCCAGATAAAATACAAAACATCCTATTACATTTGAATTACATAACTATTTATAAAACACAAATATTAGTATATCCTACCCAATATTTGGGATATGCTAAAATGTTATGTATTGTTTATCAGAAATTCGAATTTAACTGGGCATCCTTTATTTTTCTTTGTTAAATCTGCCATCCCTGTGCTGACGTTTGGGCATGAACATCTGCGTCTCCAGGGTGTTCACTGCTATGCTTGTGCTGCCCGCCTGCTCCATCCCTAGCTCATCTCTGGACGGTCTTTCCATCTTCCTGCTCACACCTGAAGACCTGCCACAGCCTCTGGTTGACATGTCATATGAGCCACGCTTCTTGTTGCCCCTGTTTCCAGGCTGTCGTGTGTCTTCTTTTTCAGTCACTTTTGGATGATCTACCTGCCATCCACTCTGGAGGCTAGCTCAGAAACTCCTATGCCTAGTCATAACTCCCCTGCCATCATTTAATTTTTGATTTACCATGTTACCATGAGAGATAGGGGATGAGAGAGTCTTTCCAACTCTCAGAGTCTCACCATAACTAGAACCAAAAGACAAGGAAAACCTGTATGACCTACAGTTACAGGGAAGTTCTATTCTTTCTTGACCCCCCTGGGTGTGCACATTCATATTTTATTTTATTTTTTTATTATTTTTTTTAGCACATTCATATTTTAAAAAATATATTTTTATTGATTTCAGAGAGGAAGGGAGAGAGAGAGAGAGAGAGAGAGAGAGAGAGCAAGAGAAACATCAATGATGATAATCACTGATTGGCTGCCTACTGGGGATCAAGCCCACAACCTGGGCATGTACCCTGACCAGTAATCAAACAATGACTTCCTGGTTCATAGGTCAACACTCAACCACTGAGCCCCCGTGGCTGGGCCACATTCATATTTAACACTTCATTCCTCCTCAAACACTTTCTTCCCTCCCCAAATCTACAGACTATTTACTTGGGAAAAAAAAGCAAAATAAAAATGGATTCTGGATGATAAGGATATCCTTTCAAGAGTCACTGCTGTGTTTAAAAGGTAAAAATTTTGTTACTCGATCTCTGGTTTCATTCTGATCATTATCTGACTACAGTTAAACAAACCAGAATGTCATAATATATCTTAAGTACTTGGCAGGTTAAAATAACTTAAATAAATCACTCTTGGCTCAAAACACTAAATCAAAACTGGTATTATAGATTAACTGGAAAATAGCTTAAATGAGAACACTCCAAAACAAAATTTAAGGAGTTGAGTCAAAAATAACCTCAATGTAAAATAGCATTCTTTTTTATTTTACATTCACATAATTTTTATTATAGTATATTATTAAAGTTATTCTATTTTATTATTAGATGTTGCTACTTTTTATTTTACCTAATTTAAAAATTAAGTGCTATCATATGTATGTATGTGTAAGAAAAAAACCATAATATTGTATATATATATATATATATATATATATATAGTTCAGCAGTATCCACAGTTTCAGGCATCCACTGGTGGTCTTGGAATGTATCCCCATGAAAAAGAGGAGACTACTGTGTTTCCATTTTTTTCTTCTTTCAGGTTCTGTGTTTTTATTGATTTTTTTTTTTAGAGAGAGGAAAAGAGAGGGATAGAGAGAAACATCAATTGATTGGCTGTCTCCTGCATGCCCCCCACTGGGGATACAGCCCAAGGGCATGTGCCCTTTGGGGAATTGAACCTTGACCTCCTGGTTCCCTATTCTTTGCTCAACCACTGAGCCACACCCAGCCAGGCTTCCTTTCAGTTTCTAAAATATGCTTTTTAGTCACTGACAGCAATCAGCAAGAGTAATTTGCAAACCCTGCCCTTTATTAAAATTCACTGTTGCTTTCAGAGTTAGAGCACATTCTTACAGAACAAAATATAAAGAAAGCAGAGACAAAGAACAGCATTTAAATAAACTTAATAAAGATATCAATTGAAAAATAAGTGCAAGCAGCAATTCCTAAGAAGATAAGATAAACAAACATAATGAAGAAAAATAAAAAAAAAATATTTAAAAATTAAAATTTTAGGTAAAGATATAAGATGAAAACTAGACAAAAACAAAAAGGGGATGTTATATATTCTTTTAATTTATTTGAAAAGCTCCATAAATATATTAAATATTTGAGAAATTAAGTGATCAAAACTGACTCAAGGAAATGCTTACTAGTTTAAAAATGATAGAAAAAATGAACAGTTGATTATGAAATTATCTCCTCCAAAATTTCTGAGCAAGAATTTTATGATTGATTTTTCTGGGCATTTCTAAAAACTGGTGATCTTTATGCTATAGTAATTACTCCAAAGCAAAAATGATCATTTAAAACTGGCACTCAAAATACAATCCAACCACAATAAAACACACACACACACACACGCACTTGGATGTGCACATACACAGAGTAGATCAATCACATGCATACAAAGGCAAAAATCTAAATACACAAATCCATCAATACATTAAAGCAATTTGTTGCAATAAAATGAGGCTAATCAGTAATGTAGAAAATCTATTAACACATTTAACTTCATTCAAGAAGTAAAATGATTATATAATAAAAACAAATATGTTAAAATTCAATACTCATTCCTAGATAATTTCTCAAGAGGATTTATAAAGAATGTGTATCATAAAGCAACTTTAATAAACTCACAAAGACAGAAGTGCCTTTTATTTACTACTGGAGGCCCGGTGCACGGATTTGTGCACTGGTGGGGTCTCTCGGCCTGGCCTGCAGGGATTGGGCTGAAACTGGCTCTCCAATATCCCCCAAGGGGTCCCAGATTGTGAGAGGATGGTTCTCGAGTGACGCAACCTGGAAACGGGCTCCCTCCTCTCTGTGTCACTCAAGAACTGCAGATGCCAAGTCACAGCAGCTCGGCAGCTCCTGCGTTGAGTGTCTGCCCCCTGGTGGTCAGCATGCATCATAGCTACCGGTTGGATGGTCGAAAGGTCACTTATGCTTTTATATATATATATACTAGAGACCCTATGCATGAAATTCATGCAGGGGGCTCAGCCCTTGTGGCCCCGGCTGCCTCGCAGCCCCACAGCCCCCACCCACTGGTCATTCCAGAAGGTTGCTCTGGAAGGCCGTTCTGCCATCCGGTCTAATTAGCATTTTAGCTCTTTATTATATAGTATAGATTATTATGGAATATATTTTTGGAAATTCTATCAGGGCATTATATTTTCAAATGATATGAAGCTGAGATATTAGCAAGAAAACAAAATTATAGTTATATACTGATATGTTTATGTATTTAGAAAATGCAAGAGAATAACTTTAAATCTCTCAGAACTTATAAGAAATCCAGTAAATAACTTTACTTCAGGTTTCAAAGTATTCCTAAAGGTGATTTTCAAATAAAATATTCAGTAAGTCATAAAAAATTATAAGGCTAGACAGGAATCACAAACACAAAAAATAACAGGGATAGCACCAGAGGGAATCTAGATATTAGACTAAGCAGAGATAGATTATAAATCTATTTTAGAAGGTTTGTGGAGATAAACGCTGATCTTAAAAATGTCAACAGGAGCTTAAAGTCTCAGGTATTATTAAAGTGGAAAGACATGATAAAGTAAGAACACAAGAGAGGCTATTAACATCCGATTAGACACAGCTAAAGAGAGAATTAGTGAATTTCAAAATAGGTCATGAAAAGTATCCACAATGAAGTATGGAAAGACATACAAATAAAGGAAGAGAGAGAGAACACAGTGAGTAGCTCTAATATACATTTAACTGGACTGCCATAAAAAGAGAAAGGATGCAGAGTCAATAATTGAATGATAGTTTTTAAAACTTGTGAAACATAACAATTCACAGATTCAAGAAGCCCAATGAAGTCAACATAAGGTAAATTAGACAAAATCCATAAGGAAAGTCTGAAAACCTTAAAAGAAGTCACATAAATGTTATTTTACCATCAAAAGAATGAGTTAAATAGCTAACTTTCTAACACAACACCAACAGCCTCACCCCCTAAAATTATAAATGTTCTGAAAGAAAATTACTGACAGTATTCTGTCCCCAGAAAGCTATAAGATAAAAAGATTTTTAAAGAAGCAAAATTTAACAGCATTTGCCACCGTTTGATTCTCTATGAAATTCCTAAATGTGGCCTTTAAGAAGAAGGAAAATTATGCTGGATGAAACCTCAGGGATATAGCAAGCAATAAAGATATGTACACAAAAATATTCACAGAAAACTTCGGAAAAAGCCCAAAGTTGAAATAACCCATCAACATAAATGGATACACAAATTGTGATGTACTCATAAAATAGCATGAAACAGTAGGAATCGGACTGTGCCACAACATAAGTGAATCTTATGGACATAAGGTAAGTTGGAGCAACAACAACAAAGCCAAATGGAAAAAACACAGTGTATGATTCCATTTATACAAATTTCAAACAGGTGAAAGTAAATTACATGATTTGAGGATATATAACTGCAAAGCAAAACTAAGAAGAAAAGCAAGGAAATCAGTAACAGGAAAGAGCATAAAAGCAATTTCTGGTTTCCTGCTCATTGGTTTACTCTGTGTGGCAATTACCTGATTATTCTTATTATGATAGTACATCAATATTTTCACTTACATTTTATGTTTTTCTTATATTTCTTAATAATTAATTGGGGGGAAAAAGACCAATATCTTCCAGGCTCCCAAATAGCCCTAAGAATAAACTACCAGAAAAGAGATGGAGCTCCTTGGGTAGTTAAATATAACTCCTTAGATTATGATTTACCATCAGCATCATGAGGGCCTAAAGGTAGGTATGTGAGAATATAAATGCAGATGTGTTTGCTGCATGAGATATGTGCACCTTCAATATGAAAAATATGGTAACTATTGTTCAGTTTTCATTTTTCTATTCAGTTCACAATTTACTTCTTTATTATATGCTAGTAACAATTTCTGTACAAATTAGAGTTGTTGTTTTTTTAAATATATTTTATTGATTTTTTACAGAGGAAGGGAGAGGGACAGAGAGTCAGAAATACCGATGAGAGAGAAACATTGATCAGCTGCCTCCTGCACACCTCCTACTAGGGATGTGCCCACAACCAAGATACATGCCCTTGACAGGAATCGAACCCGGGATCCTTTAGTCCACAGGCCGACGCTCTATCCACTGAGCCAAACCAGCAAATTAGGGTTTAAGTACAACTATTAAAAGTCTATAGAAAATAAAAATATATTTACCACCTCTGAATTATCTACAAAATTAAAATACTTCTCTCACTCACATAGATTTGTATTGACATGTTGAGTTGCTGTGGAAGAAAAACCCAGGAAAAAAATCGACGGTCTGAAACTTTTTGGCCTTGAAATAACAAAGCTAGAAAGTGTAATTAGGAGTGTTAGGTATGCTTTAAAATATCTTTCTTGGAAAACAACAAATATGACCACTAGAATTGTGCAAAAGCAAACACATGGAATTTTTATTCCAAGAAGTTAAAAGGGTGTCAAGTGTCATAACAGAAAGTATAAATGGAAGAGAAAGCCTTGTTGCAGTGAGTTAATCCTATGTAATAAAAGCCTACTATGCTAAGTGTCCAGTCGTCCAGTTGTCTGTTCAACCAATGAAAGCGTAATATGCTAATGATATGCTAGGACCACTCAACTGCTTGCTATGACATTCACTGACCACCAGGGGGCAGATGCTCTGACTGGTAGGTTAGCTTGCTGCTGGGGTCCGGCCAATCAGGACTGAGCGAGACGGGCCGGACACACCCTGTAGCTCTCCCGCAGTCCCTCCCCAGCTGGCCAAACTCCTGCATCCTTCCCCAGCCCTGATCGTGCACCAGTGGGGTCCCTTGGCCTGGCCTGCGCCCTCTCACAATCTGGGGCCCCTCGGGGGATGTTGAAGAGCTAGTTTTGGCCTGATCCTGTAGGATGCATGAATTCATGCACCGGGTCTCTAGTAGTTAAAAAAAAAAAAAAGGCAGATGTCTGGAATCCATTAAAAATGCTAAAATCATATTTTGGCCTACCCACTGAAGCAGGTGTAGCATGCCAATTATGGCATGAATTTTTCCATTAGCTTCATTCCAGGTTTCCTTTTATGCCCTTACCCTTATGTTTCTCATTTTTCTTAGATTTTTAACTTATATAATTTTCCCATTATTTTGAGGCCCTTTTCCATTTTGTTACAAGAGAGGAGAGAAAATATTCAATCTGTAAATAGAATCCTATTTTTCAACTGCTGGTTTTTATCAAATTGGGGATGACAAAAGGACACAAAGGTAGAGTCTCATTTTTCCCCCTTTTTTTGGTCATTTCTTAGAAAATCTGAACTCTTCTGTGATGGCTGGCAGAGAAGCAAAGGTTGGGGTGAGTCCCATACTGAAATGGGATGGTTGCCATGAAGATTGAATTCTTTACCTGGAAAAATATCGGAGAGATTCACACACTCTCGGGATTCTCCAGAAATAGATAGGAAGAAGATATTAAATCAAAACTGGGCAACATTCCAACTCATCTAAGTCAAACTGATGAAATAAATGTAGCTTAATCAGTAGGACCAGGTGGCAGCCACCCAGAGGTTTGAAGGAATTTAGGGATGAAATTAGGAAACCAGTGGCCAAAACGCTGCCTCCAACCATATAAGCAGCCACGGCCAGTAAACATTCTGTTTATTAGAAGGGTAAAGAGAGGACTCAGGGAACCTTAGAAAAGCAAGTATCTCTTCTACTTGTCCAGTCTCCAATAAAGAACAGCATCATTAGACATTAACACAAAAAATAACTCCCTAGCGGAAGGATAATATGGTTTCTGAAAAAGGAAAGCATGAGTCACTGATTTATTATTGGTCTCCGAGGCACGAAGATAAAAGGCCAAATGTTGGCACAGTTTAAAGGATTTTTTTTTAAAAAAAGTGCCAACATGAAATGGGAGGTGTGAGGAGGCAATGGGTATATCAAACCATATGGATGAGACAAACAATTTCTACACTCCGTCAAAAATGTTTGTTACCTACTAGCGGGAAGGGATACTCTTTGAGACTTAGAAGAGATGAGGTCTCAAATAAAATGGAACTACTACTTCAGCCGCAGGTAAAGAATTTAAAACACATTATCATTTGATGGTATTGGAAAAAGATACAAAGATCATCTCAGGAGACATTTTTATTGAGTATTAGTTGAGTGTTGTGCTCTGTTCTGAGTAGGTGGGTCTAGAGCAATGAATAAGACCCCTTCTGCCCTCCAGTAGCTCACGGTCTAATACATAGGTGATTACAAGAACCATGGAATAAGTCCTGCATTGGGACTTGTGCCCATTTATGCCAAGATGGTAACTATTAATTGAAATCCAGTAGTATAATAACAATTATGCAAAATAACACACCCCTTGGAGCAAGGATCTAAAACAAAGTGCGAGCCCCCTGTTAAATTTAATGACAATGGCAATAACAACAAATACTAGTAAAAACTAAACCCCATTTTTATTATTTTGTTTGGTGGAAAAAGGCATAATGTATTTTGAACGTGTGTAACTCCAACACTAATTATTGTATCTCTTTAGCTCATGGAGAAGGAAAGCAGACCTAATGGGGGTGTTTGTCACGAGCGGTAACACCATGTGGGTTTTCAAAAATGTAATGCCTGCATATAAACATGCATATGTACACACTTCCAAAAACCTCAAGAAAATAAAATTAACTTTTGTTTATTATAATTTTAAAGACAGGAATTAAAAAAGAAAAGGGCTATTTACTAACCATGAACTCGATCCGTTCTGCCAGGTTTATGCAAGTCTCAACCTTGCTGAAAAGTCTAAAAAGAATTTTCTCGGCTCAAGCAAGAGCATGCAAGATATGGAGGAAAATTTTGGCAGCATCAAGCACAGAAGATTGATGCCTCTTCTACAAGTCAAATGCTGCTTCTTTCTAATCAGTTTTAAACGCATACCTTCCCCCTATTTTTTGCTACATTAGTTAGGAAGCTGTCATTCCAAAGACATTTATAATGTACGTGCATAGGGAGAGTATGAGTGTTCTCTGGCTTGAAAGAAAAACAATGTTTTGATGATCAGATTGTCCGGTATTTTCAAACCATCTAATGGCGCTTCTATAGGAACTCCATGAGGAAAAACAAGAGCTAAAAGAGAAATCCTAACAAAAGCCAATACAGTTTGTTCTGGTTTCTCTGATAAATCTCTTTCTTCTTCCTTCTTTTTTGCTTGCACAATTTTTAAAAATGGTATATAATAATTGTCATTTGCAGTATCAAGTATCATTCTAAGTAGAAATTTAAATGGGCTGAGAGATAGCAAGCACATTTTTCAGGGGTAGTATTCCAGGGAAATTTCTCTGCCTTCTCCTGGGGGGACTACATTGGGGGATGGTGTTCATCTCCCTTTTCTTCTTTCCTCTTCGCATTGCAGTGCCAACACCTAGTATTGAATGAATTTCCTACTCTTCTTCTTCCTGCTGCTCCTTCTCCTAAAGAAAAACTGGGACTACATTCTGAGCCTTCTCTAGAATGAAGATGAAAGGAAAAGAGCTGCAAGCTTAACTCTTTTTTTTCTATCTTATTATTTGAAACATAGGTAGCCCACAATTGCATGCCAATACCTCTATCCAAAGATCCCCGAGAAGGAGGTATAATATGTCAACAGATAAAATCAGAAGATGTTTACACGTGTGTCTGTAAGTGTGGGTGTACAAATGACTTGCCTATTAAATCAACAGAGCTAAATACCCCTGTGATGTCAAAGGGATCCCTGTACCCTGTAACTCTCTCTCTCTCTCTCTCTCTCTCTCTCTCTCTCTCTCTCTCTCTCTCTCTCTCTCTCCTCATACACACTCTGCTAGTGAAAAAGTGAAAAGTTAAGCCATTCCTAGAAGGAAATTCAGGAAACAAGTATAAAACAGCATCATGAAAGATGATCAGAGCTTTCCTACTTCCAGGAATTTATTCCAAGGAAAGAATAAAGGATGTGCACAAATAGTTAGCCTCAAAGATGGCAGTCAAATCCATAACAGACAAAAATCAAAAATTAAAATAATCTAATTGGTCAGTAATAAGAGGGTGGTCAAGTTAATTATATTTTATCAAAACAATAGAATACTATGCAGATATTAAAATGTATACAATGCATGTTGACATGGAAAAATACTCAATTTTGTTCCAATAGAAAAAGCATGTTAAAAGTAAAATATGTTATAATATTTTTAGATTAGGTAGGTGTATACATGTATATATGCATAAGAAAATATATAAAATGCCATCTTCAGTTATTTATCTTCTATATCTTTTTCTTCATCTTTCTCCATATATAAATTTTCTGATTTGCCTAAAAGATATATGCATTACTTCTGAAATAAGCCTATAAAAATGGACATAATATTAAAATTCACAGTATCAACAGTATCTCTTTAAAAAAGTCCCTTAAATTGCCTGCAACTGATAGGTTAAACAGGGAGTCCTTGTGAATTAATACTGGATGATAATGGTAGGTACAAATGGAGAGGAATAATCTGTACTCAACGAGTCATCTGATTAGCATATTTCATGTTCTCTGTTAGGTTTTGTAAAACTAAAAGTCCTTCTAATAAACACTAAAAATCAAGAAGCTAATATTGAGATTTTTCTGCATCCATGCAACTGATTCTAAGGATATTTTATTTTAGATGAAAACATCAAAATTGTCATTGATCCAAAATGGCCATATAAATCCAGCATCTACATCTGAAGTCAACCTGATTAAAACTCATAGATTTTTTTTTTCAAAATCCCTGATTTTTTTTTTATCCCTATGATGCAGAGCTTTAGTGATAGTACTCTTCCAGAGCAACAGCTCAGCTTTGTTTCTGAAACAGCCTTTTTCCTAATGCAGGAAATTAAAAACGCAAATACCCCACGCTAGTCAATCAGGAAAGCAGCGTTGTGAATGTTAGGGCTTTGAGAATACAAATTAGGGAATTAGCTTTTTCCTTAACAGAAGTATATTCACTAAGTAATTTGCTTTCTTTAACTGGAGTTATCCCCTTCCATTAACTGGAGGAATAAGTCCAAATTAAAATCACTGTTCATCAATTACTGGTAGAGGCATGCTCATGCCCGCGGAAGGGACCAGGCAATAAAGCTCATCCACTATAATTTTAATCACTGTTTAATCAGAGCTCTCAAAAGGGATAATTTGGGGTAGGGGAGAAATTGGAAACTCTCAGTTATTGTTGGCATGAGGGCAGATATTGCTGAGGACTTTTGATTTATTTACTCATTAAAATTTTCAGCAAATTTTAATTCTTTTCCTTGTTCAATGCAAACTTGCTATGCACTGGAAAGAGAGTGGTGAATATAATGATGTAGTTCCTATTACATTCTAGGCGAAGGGAAAGTTAATACATGAGAAGTCATAATTACTAATCGTGGTGAGTACTTCATAGGAAGGGAACAGGGTCAGAAAAAGAATAATGGGGAGATGCCAGATTACCTTGTGGGGAGTCCTGGAACCCTTAAGAAGGGACATTAAGCTTTTGACTTATCAAAATAGTAATCAAGGAATTAAATGGGTATATTTTGTTCACTGTTTCATTTATGAGATTGCTAGAGGCCCAGTGCACCACACTCGAGCACTCAGTGGTGGGGGGTGGAGGGGACAGTCCTTCAGCCTGGCCTGCACCCTTTCACAGCCCAGGAGCCCTTGGGGGATGTCCGACGGATGGCTTAGGCCTGCTCCCCACAGTCAGACATCCTTAGCGCTGTTGTGGAGGCAGGCTGCTGTGCTCCTCAGTAGCTGTCAGCTCAGCTTGTGGCTAAGCAGTGCTCCCCCTGTGGGAGTGCACTGACCACCAGGGGGCAGCTCCTGCATTGAGCGTCTGCTCCCTGGTGGTCAGTGTAGCGACCGGTTGATCCACCATTCGGTCGATTTGTATACTACGCTTTTATCATATAGGGTATGCTCTTTGGCTATGGGAGTTGTGTGCGTTTTATAAGTTCAGAATCAGCACAGTGCCTGGCCTACATAGAAAATCAGTTAGTGTTGGTAGAATGAATAAATGAATATGAAAGAAAACAACAGAGGCAGAAAATAGGTAAAAAAGAGAAAGAAAACTGCGGACACAAAACTTTGCAAGCTGATTGTCATATCTCATATTTCATGGCTCAGCTCTCTATTCCAGTTCATTTGAAAATGGTCTTTCATCCAAAAAAGGCAACTTTTGAAAGTGCTCAATTCTTTACACAATAAATGCAATTTTTCTAACCTCTTAAATCTTGCCAAGTGAGTAGGCATGGATATTATTGTTTTTCTTGAGATCCAGGAATGAATTCTTTTTTAAAAAACAGTACAATTTAACCCCTGTTATAGAGTTACATGACCCAGAAAATTTTAAGTTGCTTCAAGTACTTAAATGTAAATAAATTCTTATCTAAATCACTCAATTATCATTCAACAAGAAAAATGTATACAAACTAGGAAAGTATTTAGAAGAGTAGTCATAGAATCTTTGATCTAAAACAAGCATGTCAAACTCAAAAGGCTAACACAGGCCAAATAAATGAGGCATGTGGCCCGGGAGTTTGACCTGCTTGGTCTAAAATTTCCCCTCCTGAGAGCAGCACACCAACAGATAAGATTGTCATTCAGAATGGCTCATTAGAGAGAAAGCAGGCAGAAAATGCCTGGCACATAAGGGATGTTTGACATAGTTTTTGTCTTAGATCTAGACCAAAGGAAAACCTGGATTTACTCCTAAACTCTTAAATCATGTCTTCAATATGTAACTGGAAAAGTTGAGTATGTGATTTTTTTTTTAATGTTTTTATTTGTTTTTAGAGAGAGAGGAAGGGAGGGAGATAGAGAGATAGAAACATCTATGAGAAACATCATTGATTGGCTGCCTCCTGCATGCCCCCTACCTGGGATCAAGCCTGCAACCCAGGCATGTGCCCTGACTGGGAACCTCTTGGTTCATGGGTTGACGCTCAACCACTGAGCCACACCAGCCGGGCAAGTTGAGTATGTTTTTTTGTATGCATAAATAATAGTCTTAAACTACCTTTCAGTTATAACATGCAGTCATCACTCTACGATTTAAAAACTTAAATGAAAAATAGTTCAACGGAATTGAAGACAGTGCATGGTAGCCAGTCTAATAAAACATTAAGGAATGAATTCATGTTCCCAAGAGTGTCTATCTACAGATACAGAAGCTGTTCTTAGTTTCCGATGGACATTCTGTTTGCACATCTCAAAACACAAAGGGCACTGACATACGCATACCACAGTTTTTCCCTTTAAAGAGAGGTGCAACTATCCACACAGGCAAGACAAGGTTTCACATTTTAAATATGGTTTCCATTTGAAATCAAATTCCTTACAACGAGAACATGTCTTTACCATTGGCAAAGGGAGTCCCCTAGGAAAAAAAATGTAAACAGATGGCTGAGAAAGATCACCCACATGCTGCACACAGATCTTGAGGAGGCATTTCTAAGAATGAAGTGGCACTTCCCAGCCTGGGCCACTGCCCACCAGGATCCTTATTTAACCCACAGAAAAGAGCGTTTATACCTCCAGCCAAGCAGAACCTCAGCTTCCTTTGCCCAGTTCCCTCCCAGTAACCCAGACTAGTTTTCAACTCTCCCCAAGATTCCAAAAGAAGCTAAGCACCAACCGCTTGAGACAGATAATCCTCTAATAAATCAGTGTTCGATGACCAGCCCTGAACTAACATCTTCCCATCGAAACGGGCTGTTAAGCCCCAGCTACGCATATTAAGCATTCAATTTAATGTATGACACACATCTGTTCCACTTTCTCAGCGAGCAGAAGTTTCAAGATAACTTAAATCCCAGACTTAATCAAGGAGAAAAAAAATATTCTTGGCAGTGTTTAAAGCTGGTTTTTAAAATATAATCCAAATGAGAGCGAGAGAGACCATTTTGCTGTAACTAATGAGATTACGTAATACCTAAATCAAATCTTTAAAAATTACCTGAGCAGAAGCACTGCCTCTTTCAACAGAGTCTATTTATCTTTCCTTTGGTTGCGCCAACCTTTACCAAAGACCTTTACCTAGAGCTGGCCCAAAGCACCAAAATAAAAGCAAAAATAAATCTTCTGCAAACCCCGTAATTTAACCCCTCAGTGCCCAGAGGCCTGAAGAGCAAAACTCACAGATTTGTCCTTGACAAGGAGAGCACAGCACTGAATTCCTGCCATCAGCATCTTGTGGGGGTTCCAGGCCACAGAATCAGCTCTGTTATGTAAAACAAAAACAAGGACAGGTGTGTGTGGAGGGGGGGCGGGGGGGGCATTAGTTTCTACTGGAGGAAAGAATACTACCGTCAGCAGCACACACACATTCAGTACTCATACCCAACAGGATTCCTTGTTGAAGTAGTCTAGGGCAGTGGTCGGCAAACTCATTAGTCAACAGAGCCAAATATCAACAGTACAACGATTGAAATTTCTTTTGAGAGCCAAATTTTTTAAACCTAAACTATATAAGTAGGTACACTGTTATGAACTTAATCAGGGTACTCCTAAGGCCTAGGAAGAGCCACACTCAAGGGGCCAAAGAGCTGCATGTGGCTCGTGCGCCGCAGTTTGCCGACCACTGGTCTAGGGAATTTGGAGTTTTGGTGTTTTTTCTTTGAATAAAGCAATTACTTCGTTTCTCTGTCTATTTTCAGAATGCCACATAAGTGGGCAAAATAGAGAGAGATTCCCATGCCTCGACCAAAGGTGCTGCGTGTGGGGAGCGACATTTACCTGTGGATGCCATGCAGAAGCCGGCGGTGCTTCCTGGACATCAAAGCCGAGCCACCCCAAGAAGCCTGTTGAGAAAAGTGTATAACCAAAACCAATGTTATCTCAGTGTTATCTGTTCACCAGCCAACTGTCCCAGAAAACCCCGAGGACAACCTCAACCTGCCTTGCTGCTTTGTTTTAAGTCCATGCTAACCAATTTGTACGCCAAGAAAAATTGATTACTGTCTCTGCCAAGGCAATCAGAGCCTCGTCACGACAGAGGGCTCCCTATGGACCCTTAGGGTGTACGTTCACACATCTTACAAAGAAACTGGCATATTAACTTGTTGAGCTGTGTGGGATCCAAAAGGTTTAAAAGACACAGTCTATACCTTCTCAAATCTTAGAATCTAAAGTAGTCAATATAACATTACAACACCAAGACTCTATCATACGCAAGGCACCAATGCTGATAACGAGTCAGGGACGAAGGCCTGGCATTCTATCTAATAAACGTGGCACGTGCTTAACACAGTGGGTAGAAGGGAATATAGGAATTCATAGCCAACTACCTTCAGCTAGGAGGAAATGGATCCTATGATTGAAAAATTAGATCTTTTCAGCCAAATAGCTTTCAGATATATTTACGAGTCAAAAATGTGAGAGAAAGGAAAAACCTGGGATTTAAGGAAGTTATTCATTGCAAAGGTAAATATGAGCAAAGGAGCAGGGAACTAAGAATAAGGAGAGGAAAGAAAATCCCATAGTCAATAAGTCTAGAAAGGAGGGAGGAAGCATCAATGTGAGGAATAAGAAAGTCAGTTTGGTTCCTGAAATTTAGCAAACTTCTCAGTTTAATGTGTAGGGCAGTGAAGGGCGATTGCAGTGAGGAAACATGAGGAGGTTGTCTTGGGCTATGTCGAATGCTCTCCAAGGCTATTTCACTGCACAACATTGCACTGAGAATGGAATTATTATCACTTCAAATTTTCATAGAAATAACCAAGGTTCAGAGGTGGTAGGTAGACTGCCCAAGGTCTCACAGGTAATAAAAACCAGATCTGGGAGCCAGAGCTCATCCTCTCTTCACAATAGCATCATAACCAGGGAAGGTGACCAGTTTGCCAAATGGTAGAGTGCAGCATGGATAATTGAGGGTGATGGAAGTATTATAGGAAGGAGGTGAGTTTAGGAACTGCCTAGGATGTAGACTACCCTATTTTAGGCTATAGAATTTAAAAAGATGATGCATACCCAGTATCATGTGGAAAGAGGGGCAGGGTTTTGTGTACCACAGATGTGGAAGGTGACAGAAATGAGACATCTCCATGATCCTCAGACTATCACAAAAGCTGAGCTTGGTGAACAATAAGGCATGGCTTTAAATTGCACCTATGAACAGCTCTCTCATTTAGGGCTGGAATTCAGTGACTGTGTCACCTAAAGTGCACAATTTAAGAAGGCACACACTCTCAGCGTTGGGCTCTTACATGGCCCTAAGAGTGAATCCCTTCTTATCTTGAGTCCTAGGAACCTTATTTGTGTCACCTTAATTCCATCCCTGTTTGCATGGACTAGGACAGTGGTCAGCAAACTGCGGCTCGCAAGCCACATGCAGCTCTTTGGCAACTTGAGTGCAGCCACAAAGTTTCGATCACACTGTACATACGCGCCTGCACATGGTATTTTGTGGAAGAGCCACACTCAAGGGGCCAAAGTTTGCCGACCACTGGACTAGTGTCTCCAATAAGCCCGCAGGGTTCCCAAAGGTTTGTGAACTGGAGGTGGTATGCATGCAAATCCCAAAGATTCCCAGTTACAGTACCGATGACTTCTGACTTCGGGTTGTCAGTCAAGCCCCTCTTGCCGCACTCTTCCCATGGGCTTTCCTGAGGGACCATGTCTGACTAAGGCTGAGATATAGGGGCAACTGCCTTAAGCATCTAAGAAAACTTTATCCTGGCCTACTAACTGAGGATCCCCAATTCAGATTTTGAGATCTTTACTTTCACAAACCTTAAGATGACTCACCTATTGTGTTCTCTCACTTCCATTACACACCCTAAACACCGAGTTGCCTACTTTTTTTCTCAATCCTTTTATCCCCAACTGCACTGAGAACCTAGCAGTGACAATTATGAGAAGGATTAAGAGTAAGACTCAGACACACCCATTTACGCTCTTATTCTTTCCACCTGCCTCACCTACGATGCACTCCTTTGTGTCTCCTACACTACCTTCTGTCTCCTCTCCTTCCCCCAAAAGTAAACAATATTCTCCCAATCCTAGTGAGCTGGATTGAAGTTTTCAAGTCACATGCATTCTTTCAAGGTGTGGTACACTGGTTTACAGAGCGGTCAGGCGGGTAAGGAACAACTCATCCACAAACGTATTCCTCAAAAAAAGCTGGAAGGAGAAAAACAACACCGCTAGTGTTATGCCTACTACTGTTTGTGCAATGTTCTAAATCCTAACTCCAAAACTTGCAAAAACAACAAACAAATCGCCTACATGATGAAGGAGCTTGGCTTCCCATCTCAATAAGGACTATCATTTATTGAGCTATTACTATATGTTAGGCACCACAGTTAGCATTTTACTTGCATATTTTCTTTAATTACTTAGGTCATAAGTAGTCCCAATCCTAAAAGGAAGGTGGGTGGAGGCAGGGGTAGAATTGAGACCCAGCAGCGTGTAAAGCCCATGATGTGAAATATAATGTTTACTACCCTGCTGGGACCTGTAATGAAGAGTGGGTGGGAGATTCAGGAAGCTTTGCTGGGAGTGTGAGGCTTTGCAGCAGCCACAGCCTCTGTTTTGGAGAAGAGCTGGGCCAGCCTTGACATCCTGGCCTCCCACCCACAGGCAGAGGCCAGAAGAATAATTTGCTCTCACGGAAGAAGAATAGAACTGGAGGCAAAAAATGTCAACAAGACTAGGTTTTTATTATTCAGTTGTTAAAAAATGCATTGTAATTAACCAAATTTAAGACACTATCAAATATGAGACTCATCATTTTTGGTTACCACTGATAAAGAAAAGAATGGTATCAGTATACCAATTCCAGACATGTGAAAAATGTAAAAAAACATATTTCTCAGAATTAATAAATTTTAGTATATATGCAGGGCAACTCTTTTTGTTTGTTTGTTGTTGTTGTTGTTTTGAAAAACCCAGAAGAATACGAAATCAGAATTTCATTTTTTTTAAAAGAAAGTAAATACCAGTTTTTAATAATTTAAAGTATCTTTAAAACACTCTTTAGAAAATTTCCAACAGGTAAATGTAATTAAGGCAACTTTGGTAACTTTTTATCTTTAAAATGAATAAACTCTGCATGGTATAAAAAGGTAGAATAGCAACAGATTCAATGTCTGCAATACTAAAGAATGGGTGATCACTGCCTCTATGTTTGAGCTAATTTCTATAATAGGCCAGACAAACTGCTGTCAAATTTACTTTAATGCTACAGGCATTCATTACATGCAAAAATAATAATTTGTGTGGCTTACGTATTTCCTTTTAGGAAGTGTTTCCTTCCAAAATTCAACCTTTCATTTTTAGAAAACCTAGAGAGGTTTTTATTCATACTTATAAATCACAGTTCTCTCTAAGCCCCATAAATCTCTTAATATCATTTCCAATTTAGAAACTGCTGTAGTTACTGTTTTATATAAACTACATAATCCATATTTGATGTTTTTTTATGAGAGTAGAATTTTCAAGTATACATACTAATGTATTTCCCCCCCTCATTTCCACAGTTACAGAAGTACTTACTTCCATATTATCTTTTAGGACATAATGTATTATTATGCTTCTAAGTCTATAAAAATCAATAGGATATAAGTTGAAATGTAAACAGATACAAGTATTACAATTCCACTTAAAGAAGTCACAAATAACCTACCTGAAATATTGCCATTGGCATACTAGTAGAGCCTATAACTCTAGTGGGTTTATGTTACTGCTGCTTTTACCATACATTAGCATGCATATAATTAAAGCCTTGAGTTGCTGAAAAATCTCTCCCCATCATATCATAGATGCTTTACTTTGAAAGCATAAAACCATCCAAACTATAAAATTCTGTGTAGGGATAGCCTCCCAATGCTCAACTACCTTCCTTTCAGCAAGTCAGAAATATTGTGCTTTCTTTTTTTCTGATAAAGAGGCTATGAGCCACTCACCAGAGGAAGGCTCCCTAAAGTTTCATCAATATGTTCAACTCCTGATTTCACACATACACACACACACACACACACACACACACACACACACACAGAAAACGCTCAACAAGCATTTATAACTGCCTGAATTCAACCTTTTAACTTTAGATAAATATAATTTTAAGAATGACCTTTAATTAAGGAAGAAATTATTATAACTCCAAGACTTACAAACTTAATTAGAAAAAAAAGGCCAATCCCTCTAGTGTAAAAGTTATGAAAAATGTAAAGTATCCCAGTCCCTCTCAAATAATTATCTATAGCAGATCTAGATAAAACCTGCTTTAATTAGAGCATGAAATTACATAGGGAGGCTTGTTACCTTTATTGGCTGATTGGTATCATATAATTTTAAAGCTAGAAGATGCTTTACAGACTACACCAGCCATTTCCCTCTTTACAAATGAAGATGCCAAAGCCCAGAGGGCTGAGGTCACAGTGACAAAGGAGGCCAATTCAAATCCAAAGTCTCCTGACTAGATAGTCCAGAATGTGTCCCTTCACCATGCTGCTCAATGACAGTAGATTCAAAGGACCAGAGAAAAGGGTTCATGGGGGAAGCGGGAATAAAATGGAATCCAGAAAACGGAAACAAAATTCACATCAAGTCTTAGCCTACCCTTCTTTATACCTTAGAAAAAAAGACATATCTACTTCCTCCAATTCGAAATGTAAATAGAAGCTGGGGACCTCACATCTAGTTTCTGAGAAAATGAAAGATTTCCCGCCAAAGCGGCAAAAAGACTAGAAAGCTAAGCAGATGTGTACATACAGATGAACTTACATCCACGTGAAGCCAGAGGCCATGCCTCTCGCAGACGTCAGCTATTTCATCCAGCGGATCAAACGCGCCCAGCACCGTTGTACCCGAGGTGGCACAGACAAGAAACGGCGCTGCTCCCTGTGAAAAGGACCCACGCGTGAGAATTGTCACCATCACCTCTAAGTTTACCCTGTAATAGGTTGGTACATTATAAAGGTTCTAACATATCCAGAAATGTATTTGGTTCTTGGAGATGATCACTGCTTCAGTGACTGTTTCTAAGCTTTTTCACTATACAATAGTTTTGTATTATAAATAGATTAAGGAAAAAGAAAAAGCTACAATAGTAGTCCTTTGTCCCAACTCAATATTTTTAGTTTCATTTTCTTTCTATAGCCTTTTCTGTTCGTTGCTTTCCTAGATAGAAAGTAAATAACCTCATCCCCATTGGCAAACTGGCATTATGTAGGATTCCTAACTCCTTGGGGAGATTCATTGGGCCTCCAGAATGCCAATGTTGTTACCCTTCTCCAAAATAAAAAGGGCTGTTTGGAAGACAAACAGTCAGCTCCAGGGACAGAGCACGCAGGCCTGTGGGCTTGCGTATGAGCAGTTACAAAACAGAGTGTGTGCTCAGGTACAAACTTGGCAAGGTAACCTCACTGGGATCCACTCTCCAAAACAGGTGCTGCAACTGAGAAGTCTGGTAGAATGTGCTAGAAGAGAGAAGCTGCATAGCTTCTATGGTGATTATTCCTCCTCATCTAGCTGATGGCTGCATCTTGAGGAGTGAACAGGTGCCCAAAGGAAATGGAGAGAAAGGGAGGATGTGGGACACATGTAGAGATGAGTGGTAATCCCAGCCAACCTAACCAGCACCTTGGCCCTGTAAGGGAGTTCATGGCAACTAGGTAGAGGATAGACAGTCCGTGAGTTTGTTTCTCATGGATCATTCCAGCATGTCAGCAGAGAAATGTTACTGCTGTGGAAGTGCCTTAGAGGAAAAACTTTCAGACAGAGGTAGGTGGGGATGGGGGGGGGGGAGGTGAGAAGGGGAATGTAAGGAGAAGCCTACTATTCTAGCACCTGAGGAGTAAGTGACAAGAACATTTATTGCCCATTAAGTTCATTCTTACCTCCGTTTAGGAAGGAATCATTTTTTCCTTAGTTTTATTTTCAAGTGCAGGTGGTTCTTACAAAATAAGTTTATGTCCCATTTTATTGTTGTGGGTTCTAACCAGACTCACTCCAATCTAGCTGACCATTGACAGAGATATCATTTGTCAATGGAAAGGAGGGCAGAGCAAGGACACTTAGTCCACATCTCAAAGTAACGGTACACAGTGAACCCATCTGCCATTTAGGCAGAAGGTTGTGGCACTTATAACCTAGTCCAGTGGTCGGCAAACTCATTAGTCAACAGAGCCAAATATCAACAGTACAACGATTGAAATTTCTTTTGAGAGCCAAATTTTTTAAACTTAAACTATATAGGTAGGTACATTGTTATTAACTTAATTAGGGTACTCCTCAGGCTTAGGAAGAGCCACACTCAAGGGGCCAAAGAGCCACATGTGGCTCACGAGCCGCAGTTTGCTGACCACAGACCTAGTCCATCCACCGAAACTTCTCAGAGTGAGACCAGGAGGTGACAGAGTCCCTGGGGACCATGGGCTTTGAGAATTCTTCCCTTCACTCATGTACCAACAGATCATACATTTATCAGAGCAGAGAACTAAAGGAAATGGGACCAGGTTTATATCAATCATCAAAAGCAATAGAAAAAGTAATTTACTAAAGCCATTTACATTGTCTTTAATGGTTGAGCTTTGCCTCATAAACTATATGACATCCTGACAGTGGTGAGAAAACACCTATGCAAGCTATCATAGCGTATTAATGACTTTTTCTCACCTTTTTAATAATCTAGCTATAAATATCAGTCCCTGAAATTAAACTTTTGCCATCTGGATTTAACCTTCCAGATTTTTCCTTTCACACATCTCATGCGATTAATAAGAAAATTCAGTGGAAACAGAATTGATGGTGTGCTGACAATATCCTGTTTTCCCTAAGAAATTTTGTCATCTCAAAAGTCATATGCAAAAATACTCCCAAATATTCAGTGGTTACACTAGTTTTATCTCTGCATAAGCACTTCAGAGCCTCGGACACCTCTGTGGTTTTCAGCATCCAGTAAAGGTCACTGCTCAACAGATTTGTAATGGATTGTGGCTGGCCAGGGAATTGAAGCCCAACAGGAAAAAAAAAGTGGATGCACAATTTCCTACATCTGAAACAATCCAAGTTAAAAGCTTGAAACAGAGCAACTAGGTCTGAAGCTATTGAGAAAAATAACCTAGTCATCGGGTATTATTATCTCAGAACGGATGTGAGGTTTGTCCTTGGTGGGTCCCGGCCCCCGTTTTAGCTGACTTGAAAGAAAGCAGAGGAGACATACTGACTCTCACCCCATTGCCCTACTTTAAAATGTGCCTAAAGCAATTTTTACTTTTGAGAAACTTCTCTTTTCAGGTTCTCACCTTAAGACGAGGGCAGTTTCATGCACTTTAATTGTTAAAGCAAAGCAAAATTTATGCGGGGAAGATAATAATGATTGCGGTGGGATAAAACCCATCGAATATACTAGAAAATGAGTTCCTAATGATACTTAATGATTTGACTATCTTTAGGGGATGCTAGGCAACTAACTCGCTCTTCTGAAAATTAGTAAATCAGGGGAAAGAAGAAAACGTGGGTCCTGCCGTGTCCGTGAAAACTGTTTCCTTAGGGAAACCAGATAGGGATGAGGGAACATTTTTCCTTACAGTAGTATGCCTGCCAATAAATGGAGGAGGAACAAGAAAATAAATTAGAACATCAGCTACTGAAACAATGGGTCTAGACAAGGATCGTCAATGGCAGGAAATCCATGAGGCGAGAGGCGGATGCAGAGCTCTCTAACAGGTGGGCTGACAATACTGGAACCCACCAATCAATGTTACCACAGAAAGAGACAAGAGATGCCTCCTCATGGAAGGACAAAATTTACCCACAAATAATCCCGCCAACATTTCCAATCTGAATCTCACCGAGTCTCAAGATCTAACTGTCAAATTACAAGAAATATAGAGAACAGATGGGTGGTGCAGAGGAGGGGAGCACTTGAGTCTTAAATGTGTGATGCAGTCTACATAATTCATAATGTGGAAAACTACCACACTAATGGATGTGGTTTCTTCAACTGATCAATTGTAAGAGTAAAAAAAAAAAATGAGGAGGGGGAGCTATAGCCTAGAAGAGATTTATATGATGAATCAATCAAATGCAACATATAGGCCTTTTATGAATCCTTATTGAAACAAACCAACTATTTTAAAAAAGGAATGGGAGAAATTTTAATATAGAGTGGATATTTGATGATATTAAGAAATTATTCATTGAAATGATATTACTGTTGTTTTTATTGATTTCAGAGAGGAAGGGAGAGGGAGCGAGAGATAGAAACATCAATGATAAGAGAGAATCATTGATTGGCTGCCTCCTGCACGTACCTACTTGAGAACAAGCTTTCATGGCTATAGGTCACAGGTGAACAAGGTGGTGGTAATCTAGAATTTTACCAAGAGGCAACGAAATCTGATCATCTCTACCACCAAACAACTTCAAGTCGACCCGCCATTGGAATGTTTTAAAAAATAAAGACAAATGTAGATCTAAGCCAATACATATGCAAAAAAGGCAAAAATTTTAAGTACAGAATTTTAAACCAAATATAATAACCTAGCATGCTCTGGATAAGGTGATTTTTATTAAAAAAAATTAAAATATAAAGAGTAAAATAACAGAAATATAATATCAAAATTTTAAAAATTAAAAATAAGAGAACCCATTTTTTTTTTAGAGAGTGCAATCCTATGAGGGAGAGATACATCCCAGGTCAGAAGCTGGGCTTTTCATTATTCAGCAGCCACACCTGACTTTGTTGCTACCTGCTGGAAAGTTACAGGAGAATAGTCTGAAGCCCCTTTTGCAATGAGGACTCTGCCGGGATCGGGAGGGAAGCAGTGAAGAAGTAGGTGCGCCTAAGCCAGCAGGTCCAAGAAGCAAGAGGGCTGGCACCAAGAAGGCGACAGACCTCAAAAGCAGGTGTCAAGGCCAGCCCTCACTAGAGTATCACAGGTGAGCATGGTCATGCCTTGCTTTCCCCAGTGACAGACATGTCAGCTTTAATACATCCTGGCAGCTGAGAGAGAACATTCTTCCAGAGCTGAAATATCAGAGCCAGACTCGGTACAGGATGGTGGTTGTGAATGGACTTTGGGTAGAAGCAATCTGGGAGGATAGGTTGATCAGGACGTCAGGAGTCATTCTGAATGCAACAGAGACCATTGGAATTCTCAGAATTCTCAGAGTCAGGAGTTTTGTAGGAGAGTGGTTGTGGGGGCCCTGCTGGAGAGGCTGGGTTCACTATTTTTTTATGGTAATCTTTACCCAGAGGATGTTTTCTAATTGATTTTTAAAGGGAGTAGAAGGGAGGGAGGGAAAAAGAGGGAGGAAATGAGGGAGGGAGAGAGAGAGGGAGAGGGACAGGGACAGGGACAGGGAGAGGGACAGGGAGAGGGAGAGAGAGAATGATTGATGTGAGAGAGAGATATCCAGTGACTGCCTCCCTCACCATCTGGGGCCAGGGATTGAATCTGCAATCCAGGTACGTTCTCTTGACCAGGAATCGAACCTGTGACCCTTCAGGCCAATGCTCTAATCACATAGCTTCATCAGCCAGGGCGGGGTCCACCTTTTAAGGATAATTCTAGTCAAGAATCCTGAATATGGTGATGTCAGTGTTTTAATAGGTGCTGGCCATCTGGGATGAGAACATCCAAGAAACTGCACAGAACATGAACCAAGCACCTGGAAATAGAGCACCTGGAAATAAGTCACTGCATTTTAATTCTCCCGTGCTCTCTCCTCTGCCTCCCCCCGCCCCTCAGAAATGGGTGTGACTGCTTGCATTCCCCCCTGGCAATCTCGCCCCTACACCCAGATACATGCATACATTTTCTTTCCCTTTTTTTCTTTCTCCCCTCTCACCTGTTTTCTGGCTTGCCAGATTTGCTTCTCCAGTTCCTCAGGTATCATTTTACCTCTAAGAGACACAGATTTGAGACGTCCAGTTATGTTTAGCAGTGAACACATACTGGTACTGCTTTTTTAAAAGTAGGAATTTCCCCCTCCACCCACCAGGTTTCCGGATCCTGTCCCCATTACCTTCCATCTGTTTCCACAAAGCAGATATTCTCTGTACCAATCCCAAGAAAGGAGGCTGCCTTCTTCATGGAGTAATGACACTGAATTAAAGGGGAAAAGGGAAGAAAGAGACATGAATTCATGGCATGAAAAAACTACTGCTTATTATCTAAATGGGTGTAAGTGATATGGCTGAGCACAATCTTTAAAACATTACTGCATAAAAGAAAAAGAAAGTATTAATTTAATTGAGCCCCTAACTGCAGTGGTTGAGAACACTGACTTTGATTGGAGTCAGAGAAAACAGGTTTAATTACAAGTTTTCCCAGTTATAGCTATAAAAGCTTAAACAAATAATGTACACTCGCTAAACCTCAATTTGCAAATCTGTAAAATGGGCATGTCGATGTCTACTCCATCTTTGTCATAGAATTCAATGGGTTAATATATATAAAGGGATCAGTACAGAGCCTGGCATATGGAACACACTTGGTGGCTGGAGGCTGTTTTCCATCACATTGAGGAAAGTTTCTCTTGATGCTACTAAGACTCAGTAGCAAGAGAATCTAGTCCACTGCTAACTCAAAACCCTCCAGGAGTGAGCAAGACTCTGTCTCAAAAGTTATAATCCCAGATCACAGAAGAGTTTCATGACTTTCAATAGCAAACAATGGGTTATAAATACTGATTGGACACTTGACCAGTCTGGTTTAATATTCTATGGGCTTCATGTAATAGGCAGAAAAGGTGCAATAATCTAAAGCATTAGTCTGGTTTAATATTCAATGTAAGGCTGAAGTTAGACATAATAGAATGTGGCTAAAATCATAACA
Organism: Myotis nattereri; assembly: GCF_964212035.1. Lineage (NCBI taxonomy): Eukaryota > Metazoa > Chordata > Mammalia > Chiroptera > Vespertilionidae > Myotis > Myotis nattereri. Next base: position 48,207,427 of record NC_138089.1, read on the forward strand.
AAATTAATAATAATCTATAGACAGATTACTTTATGCAGCCCTGACATGAATGAGTATAATGGCTCTGGAATTAGGTCTCATCTATTTCTTATTGGAGATAGTAGAATATGCTTTAGATTACTGCACCTTTTCCGCCTACTACATGAAGCCCGTAGATAATTAGCATTCAAACATTGGAGATGTCAGTCTTCATACATTAATGTGGACAGGTGGTCAATTAATTCTTTTTCAAGCCAGAAAAATTAAGTTGCTAACAGACATTATTGTACCCAAAAAACCTTAGTAATTTAATTTGTAGGTATGAATACATTAAGAGTAGTCATGCCTTCACACTTATCTTGATATATCCCCTCAAATGTGGTAATTTTCTTCTTTTGAAAAGGAAGTTTTATTGGAAGCTCTTTAAAAAAAAAACTCTAAAAATAAATGCAGAGGTAACACCATCAGGAAAAATGAAACCACCCTAAATAATTAATTTCCAAATGTCAAATAGAACCTGTCCAAAATGCCTGTAGGTTGCATTCATTTCAGGTGGTTACAAAAACATATACATATTGAGGAGCCATGACTTATATGAAAAGGTAATTAATTCTCTACTTGCTACATCAGCCCACCATCACGAAGGTGACAAAGGGAAGGCCAATTATTTCTCATGAAAGACTCGGGCTCTAGCAACCAAACAGCTATTGATTTCATAGTGATATCTGCCAAATAAGGAAAACCACATTGTTTTGCCCTTAGAAATAGCAAAATATCCCCAACTAATAGATCTGCTAAATAAAACACTGGTTATCAGAATAAGAATAGCCTCAGCGGAGCTATCTTTGGGTACTTTAGGGCTAAATATAGTCTGCTGTCAATCTCAAATGCAGAGGGACAGATTAAACACGGTCTGCAAAACTGAAGTCTGAGCATCTGAAAGCATCAGAGGAAGAAAAGAAAGAGGGCGATGCTTCAGACATGCTGAGCACTTTCAAGGAAAGGAAAACCTAGAAGGCTGAGCTCAGAGGGAAGAGCTGCATTTAGAAACAAGTGGTGGCCGCTCCCATCACTGGCAGGAGTGAAGTCGGCTGTTCTAAGACCCAATCCCCCTAGGTTTCATTCCTCTACAGCAGAAGCAAAAATCTCAGCGGGTGTTCACTGCTGTAAACTTAAAACAGCCAGTGCCTCCATGAAAGACAGACTGCACTGAAGTCTTCCTTTCAGGTTCCAGCAAGGACTTTTCCCGTGACCTTGGGTTTCTCAATGAACCACTGCTTCCCCCTCCAGATGGTGTTCTGGATGCTTGGACTGCTTCTAGTGCTGCCCAGTTTGATGCTCAAACTGGCTCCGGGTGGCGGGGAGAGCAAGGGCCGTGAATGCTATATTCTAGGGAAGAAAGGAACGTATGTCTCCGAGAGCACACACTGGTTCAGTGCCCAAAGCAGCGGAGCCGGAGGCCAGGCGGACTGATCTGCGCTCTGCAGGGCATCCTCAGAGCACCTGCTTGCCTGTGGAGAACACTTGCAGTCACATCCAACCCGAGGTCAAGACCAGGAGGCAGGGCCAGGGATAGGGAGAGTGAAGGAGGCCCCTCGGGTGCAAAATCTAAGGCAGCACGACCTGTGACATGCACCCTAGCGTCTCACTCGCCTCACCCCCTGCCTCCATCCTGCTAGAGAGGAACTAGCACAACTTGATAGCTGACCTGGAAGCAATAGGAGTTTCTCTTCTCCCCTCACTCTTTAGTGGCAAATGAGCGCTACTTTATGTTGACTCCCCAAATGATTTGAATGACAAACCTAAGATTTCTACAAATTCAAGGAATTCATAGTTGCCTGCTAATCAAGTCACACATTTATTACTTTTGCTATTTCCCCCCCAAAGTCCCCTTCTCGCTGGTTCCTATTTAGCCTGGAGAGGCCACCTTGGATGTGCTCACGGTCTACAGGTCTCTGTCATGATCTTCCAGGTTTCCACCAACAGCTGTATCGCAGTTAGAACTGGAAGTTTGCAAAAAGGTCTCCAGTGGTGGGTACATACATTCTGCATATGATGGGCCAAGGCAGAGATGCAGTAATTACCCTGGGTCATCTCGGGCAGCATAAAAACTGGGAAAGTCAGGCCACCTAACAAGCAATATGGGAAAATAACTACGGGTCATAGGCCAACACCCAAAAGAAAACAAGGAAGCCCTTATCAAGTTTGGCTCAGTGGACAGAGTGTTGGCCAGCGGACTGAAGGGTCCCAGGTACAATTCTGGTCAAGGGCACATGCCCCAGTTGCGGGCTCGGAGGCAGCTGATCAATGATTCTCTCATCATTGATGTTTTTATCTCTCTCTCCCTCTCCCTTCCTCTCTGAAATCAATAAAAATAGGTCTTTTTATAAAAGACAAAAGAAAATAGGGGAAGATAGCAAAAAGATTAACGTTGGGTTTAAGATCAATTAGGTCTTCTTTAATTCTTTATTTTTAACTAAATGATGAATTGATTTGTTGTAATAAATGGGGAAGGTGGTCATAAAATATGAATTAGGATAATGCAAATGCTATGAACTGAGTCTCTTTGGCAGAACAGGGAAAGGAACAAGCTACAGGGTGGAGTCTGGATGGATGGGGTGGGAATACATAGTCAGGGCTATACTGTGGTTGAAGTTATGGAATTTCTCTGTGGAATTCCCATTGTTATATCAAAATTCATGTGTGTAATCCCCAGCCTCCAGTGTGATGGTATTGGTTAAGACTGGGTGAGATTAATGGCAGTATAAGAATAGGCATGGAAATAGGAACTCAAATGCAGGAGAGATTTTGATTCCTGATATACTAGGGGACCTCAAACTGAGATACCAAGGGTTGGAACCCAGAGAGAAAAACTCTACTCCATAATAATCCCAAATAACCAAGTGTTTTCCCCAGATGCCCACATTCCCAAATATTCTTCTCTTGCTATAGAAACAATGTCTCGTGAAGAAGGGCCTTGGGGTGGCTGAGTAAAGAATCACAGACTAGGTGATGCCTCCCAACACCCAATGCCCACTTCATACTTAGCGCTGAACTAACCAGAGCAAAGGGCAGCCAGGACAGGAGGAAAACGTGGGGGTCTCTGTCAGGGTTTCCTTCCATGGTGGACCTCTTTGTACAATCTGTCCTTTGTGATAATAAAGTCACTTTTGCTCTTGAAGGAAAAGAACAGATACAGGAAAGCCCAGCGGGAAATAACAGGGAATTTTTAGATTCTGCCAGCCTTGTGTGTTGCATAGGAGACCTAAGGTTATTGCAAAAGGTACAGAAGCTACACTCTCCTGCCAGGGACATGGGGAAAAAGCAGCTGTGGATGGGCAGAGGCACCAGTGGAATCACATAAAAACAGAAAAGAAAAATAATAGTGTCTTCCAGATAAGACGGCACGTAAGCTGTGCCATCTATTCTAACCACATAATTAGAGTTGGATCATTCTCTTCCCACTAATAACAAGAGCAAACATTTTTTTCTATCTTCTATGTGCCAAATGCTACTTTTCATGCATTAACTCATTCAGTCTTTGCAACACTCCACTGACCGGTGACCATTAAGCTCATGTGGCTGTTGGGTTGCTTTAATGGCCCAAATTGTTTACTGCTCCTGTGTCTATACCCTTTCCCAGAAGGCTTTGCAGCAAATATCCTTAAGAGGTAGACTATTTTCTCACTTCTTGTATCTGGGTTCCTAGACATGACTTAGTTTGCCAAGAAAATGAGGGAGACATGACAAAGTGTCAGTTCTGAGCTTAGAACTCGAGAATCCCAGAATGCTCCCATGCAGTTGTGTTCCTGCTACCACTGCCATGAGAACACACCTGCACTAGCCTGCTGGAGGAAGAGAGACGATGAAGCCGAGAGGACTCCCTGGAGTTATTCCAGGCAAACTGCTCCTAGATCAGTCATTGGCCAGCCAACCCTCAGACAGGTAAGGGAGCCCAGCAAGTGTAGCTGAACTGCCCAGCTATCCCAAGACTTGTAAACAATAACCTGTATACTTCTATGCCACAGAGTTTGGGGATAATTTTCTTAGATACAAGAGCTAACTGATATGCTCATTTTTGCAAATTTGGAAACCAAGGCACAGAGTAGTTAATCACCTCATCCAAGGTCACTCAGATAGTAAGTAGTAGAGACAAGAAATGAACCCAGACAGCCTACTTCAAAGCCATGTACCTATCCACCATCAGAGCCCCTACTGAAGTGGAGAGTAAAATGAGATAGGGGATTGTAGCAACATGCAGCGGTGTGTGTGTGTGTGTGTGTGTGTGTGTGTGTGTGTATGTGTGTGTGTGTGTGTATGAGAGAGAGAGAGAGAGAGAGAGAGAGAGAGAGAGAGAGAGAGAGAAAGAGATTCATTTTTACTCAATATATCCCTTTCTTCTTGGAAAGTCCTTGTGTTAGTCATTCAAAGCAATCAATTTTAAAAAGAAATGTGAGTAGATGACATAGTATCAACCATTTAACTTCTAATAAATGAGCTACTCAAAGAAGAGATTCACCGAGATAGCATGTTCAAATGAAATGTTATTTTTTTCTAAAGAAAATACTACAGACTATAAATTTTAAGTAAAGGTGATGCACAAAATTGGGTGGCCAATATCAAACCCATCAGAATTTCTTTTGGAATGAAATACGATGTTACACTTAGGCATATTAGTTACACAGAGAGGATAAAAGGAGTCCGTAGACAAACAAGTCCTGTTAAATAATGCATTCTCAGAAAATCTATATCTGATACCCAAAATCATTTTTTACCTCTGCAGATGTGAAAAGGATTAATCTTGGCAACCCAGACAGCCCCTTTTCCTTGATATCAGGACAATATTTGTATCGAGCTAAATTCATGGCATACATATTGGACACTGAGCCACCTGCAAAAACAAAAATTGCAATGGCATATTTATAGCATAAAGTTATAGCTCCCTAAGTGCTGACTTCAGTGGAAAGCATAAATGGCTGTGGCTGCTCTGGTCTAATGACAAATCACTGGGAAAGTCATTTAAACCCCACCCCACCCACCCCATTACTCTTACACACTTCCCAGGCTCTAATTCCTGCAGTTTCCAATCTCAGCAAAGTGAGAAGTTTTGGTCTATTCTCTCATTCCGGAATTTTTCCAAACTAAAGGTTTCAATCTATGAGTTCTGTATCTAACTCTCTGTCGTTAATAATATTCTTTCTGTCTGTCATCTAACAATACATGCCCACCTCAGCTTCCAAACAAACAAACAAACAAACAAGCAAAAAAAGAGGATTGCAGGATAAATAAAATGTGACTTAGGAATCTTCTCAGGTAAAATTGATTTAAAAACCTAAAAATCTTATGATAGCCCTTTCAACAACAGGTAAATTCATTTGTGTTAGATATAAATCCTAAATTGTAGCTATCTCATTTGTTTAACATTTATGTCATTTATTATTATGTAAAACTAGAGGCCCGATGCACAAAATTCATGCAAGAGTAGGCCTTCCTTCCCCGGCTGCTGGCACCAGCTTCCCTCTGGCACCCGGGACCCGGGCTTACCTCGCATCCCTGGCTTCGTCCGGAAGGATGTCTGGTCTAATTAGCATATGACTTTTTTATTATTATGGATATTATTGCTCTGGAGAAAGGCACAAGCTAGGGTCTCCCTAAATAGCAATATTAATATCCCACTTTTTGTGAACTGTAAATTTGCAAGGAGTTGTTCTTCATCTACCACATTAATCTATTTTTAGATGCTTCTAATAGAAGGGAGATGGCAATAACTAATTGTACTTACCTGGGTTAAATATTCCATCCCCTTCTTTCCAGCCAATAAATTCAATCATTTTCTTCAGAACCGCTTCTTCCACTAACAGAAACACTGGGGACACCTCATATGTATAACTAGGTAGATATAAAAAATACTTCACTTCTATGACTAGAGTCAAACCATCCCTTTGGTGTCCCAAGAAATGCACAGAGTTTTATTAAACCAAGTAGCTGTCGAAGTGTAGATAGATTCTTTGGAAATTTATTCATTGGATATAGAGAAGTATGCAGTCAGTGATAGTGCTAGTTGTGGTTAGATAATAGCGGGTGGCCTTAGGGATACATTGGCTACTGCAGCAGTCTTAATTTACAGAAAAGCTTCAATTTCATTGGGAGAGATGAAGGCAGTGCATCTCGATTCTTTGCATTAGTCATGAGCAGTGGCCATTAACTCTTTGGATGATGCTTTGGATGCTGGCTAAGGGAAAAACCATTGTCATGGTAACTAGGTTTTATTAGGTTATCACTGTGAGTACCCTGGCAGGCACCTCTAGATATTCTACATGGCAATGACCCATCCTGGATGAGAGCTTCCTCTACCACACGCCTGTGTTTGTACAAATGTGAAGTGCTCTGTGGGACATCTCTCGTTATGGGATTTTACAGCAAAGCACTACCCAGACCCCCTGCCATGAAGAATCTGCTGCTTCAGGCTAGAGGGCTGGAGTCAGAGAGCCCTGCTAAGTTAGCCTCTTCGGGAATTTCCTCAGCATAAGTGAGCCACCTTCCCTAAAGTTAAACCCTTCCCTGTGGTGGTCTACACCTGATCACTGGCCCAGCTGGAGGCATAAAGGCCTGGCCACTGGGCCCAACTCTAGACCAATTTAAAGAGCCATTGTAGCTCCAGAGATCTCCCTGGGGTCAGTCTCTTGTCATTGCACCTGCATGGAGCTTGACTCCTCTCTCTGCCCACTCAGCTTCCTTCCCTCAGTGTCACCCATGCTGATCCCATGGGTGTTCCTTAGTAAACATCTTGCTCACTAAATTTCCTTTAGAGAAGCTTCCCAGGGAACTGAACCTGAGACAGTTACCATTGTGCAATGTCTGAGTCTCTTCTTTCTCCAATTAACTTGAGAATGACTAAATATCTATAACCTCCCCCCTAACAGTTAAGTAATTGCATTAAATTGTATCTGAATATGTGTACTCTGAGTATATAAGCTAGGCAGACACGTTCAGATTTATAGTCACAGAATTTAATGAGATTATTTTAACATCTGGCAGGGAAAATTTTAGGAGGAAGAAAAAAGAAGACCTACTATGTATCACCTCCCTATGTGCCAAGCACTCTACAAGCACTCTAGGTTCTATTTTTAAACCATCCTAGGAAACCAGTTTACACATATCAAAAATGTGGGGGGAAAGTATATATATTTATGTGTACCTAAAATATAAAGTGAAATAATTATTCACTTTTTTGTAAGAAAAAATTAATACTAGATTAAATACAAATTAAAACTAATACTTTAAAAACCTCTAAAGATTTCAGTTTTAAGAGCTTAGCAAACCCAATACACACAAGGAAAGGCTCACAGAATTGTGCAATTTTACTCTCTTCTGACTTACCTAACATTTTTAACTCTTCTACCCATTGTAATCCATGGTCTTGCATTACTCTACCCAAAATTCTCTAACTGAAGTCACCAGTAGCAAACATGTTGCTAATCTAGAGGACATGTCTTAGTCTGTCTTAAATACTCAGCAACATGTGACTAGAGACCAGTGGTTCTCAACCTGTGGGTCGCAACCCCTTTGGCGGTCGAACGACCCTTTCACAGGGGTCGCCTAAGACCATCCTGCCTATCAGATATTTACATTACGATTCATAACAGTAGCAACATTACAGTTATGAAGTAGCAACGAAATAATTTTATGGTTGGGTCACAACATGAGGAACTGTATTTAAAGGGCCAGAAGGTTGAGAACCACTGCTTTAGACAATCTCCTCCAGGGCTTCCATGTTTCGTTGCCTGATTTTCTCCTTCTATCTCTCTATTGCAGGCTGATCCTCCTCCTCCTAACTGCTAAATACTATTATCGTAGATAGCCTCAAAGCCCAGTCATAAGCCCTCCTCTCTCCTCACTCTATACTCTGTCCCAAAGGCAGCACTTCTCTATCCCCTGGGTTGTTTTTATTTTTCAGTGTCTCCATCCTTCTCATTAAAATCATTTATAAACACACCCACAGAAATTCATATTTAATTGATCTGTTTTGGAGCCCAGGCCTCAATTTTGTAAAAAAAGTTCCAAGATTGATTCTAATGAGCAGAAAGGGTTGAGAATCACTGACTTAAGGAATCTCATCCTTGCCCAGTGTTTCAACTACCATCGTTCACCAATAACTCTTAAATTGATCCTTTTCATAGACATGAGAATTTTAGTTCCATGTATCCCATCAGTACAATGAAGTGAGTTAGTTATGCAAATAATAATAATAATACTAATAATAAAACCTTGAGAGTATTTGCTTAGGAAGTTTTCAATATTCAGTATTTTTGGAAGTGTCAACGAAGTACTGATGGGGTGGTCATAATAATCTGGCCACTCCGTGTATATGCTGTTCCTTCTGTTTAGAACTCATCCCTCCCGTTTTCATCTTACTTTTTACTTACCCTTTATCTCTTAGCTATAACTTCCTCAGAGAAGACTTTCTAGAGTTCCCAACTAGAAAAAATTGGCCCATTTATATTTATAGCATCACGCCCACTTTGCATGAGAATTGAAATTTTCGATTAATTTGTGTGCACGTTTTGATTAATTTGCATGGAGCATCTCTATCTCACTAGCTATTTTGTTTCATGAAGGCAAAGTCAAGGTTTGTTTTTACTCAAAGTATCTCTCCAGCACTTAGCACAGACATAGCTTTTCATGCAGAATAAATTAAAAGTTGCTTCCTCATTTTCTCATTTGTTAAGTGGAGATAATGCCTGCTTTACCCTCTCACAGAACCACTATCAAATCAAACAGCTCTTTGACTACTACTGTCATAAATCTATTCCATTATTTATGATGACCCTGCACCAATGAAATCATTAACTAGAAATTTACAAAATAAAATTTTCATCTACTTAAAAAACATCTCTAATCCACATTTGGTATAAATTTCCAGTATAATGATACTTACACACTTGGATTTAATGCTTCTGTCATAAATCGAGCCACCAAGGAGTAATAATCAAGTCCAGCATACAACTGGTTGAAAAATCTTGGATGGTCTGTAAATTTAAACAGAGCATTCATCTACACAGCAATAAAAAAGAAAACTCTATCAATACTGCATAGCAATAACATAAATGAATCTTTTAGACAATAAAAGCAGCTGGACACAAAAGAATATATACTGCATAACTGCACTTATGTGATATTCGATATCAGGCAAAGCTGATCTATGGAGATAGAAGTTCGAATTCTGGGTACCTTTGGGAAAGACATATTGATTAGAAAGGAGTGTCCAGAGTGTTGAGAATTGTTTTTATCTCTACCTTGGTGATGGTTATTTACATACGCATATGTGCAAATTCATCCACATGAGAATGCAAGATCAATCCATTGTACTGAATGCAAATTACACCTCAATTTTAGAAGAGCATTCAAAACTTAATCATGCACAAAGGCAACAAATGTTAAAGACCCGTCTCCTAGCCCTTTCCCCTGAACAATGATACGCTTCTGAGTAAAACCTGAGCCACCTTTTACAACCTTTGGTTTGCCTGCTCCTTTCTTTCTACCACCCTGACTCAGATCAAAATCTTCAAGAATTGGGTTATTTGAACACTTTCTATACATGTATCAAATATCAAAGCCTGCTACCTTTATCCTCCAAAAATATTGATATGAACTTCTCCAAATGTACACACCCTTCTCCCACCAGCAGGTTTCGCTTCGGGCTTCTAGCAGGGAGCGGCCTTTTCATTTTTCAGACTCGACCATTTTTCAGAGTGCAACTGGCATTATGTGGATGGAGTAGGACGTGACTCAGCGTGCAGCTTACATAAACTTTCTGATTCAACTTTTTTCAAAGGCAAGTTGCCTTTAAGACTCAACTTCAGTTCCAACTTTCTATTCCGTGCCCCCCCCCCGCCCCCCATAAAAGGTTTCGTAAAGGTCCTTGGCTTTATCCAATGTGAATATTCACACCAAACACCAGGGTAGCTGGCTTGGCATTCTCAATGATAGGATGCCCAGCCTGACCAAGAACAACGGCGCAGGTCTATTTCCAACTTTGAGTACTGGGGAACCATTTCAGTTAGTGACTTCTTGCTACAACTTCCAGTATTTGGTTTTTAGATTATTTTTCCTCTTTCAACTAGGGGTTCAATGAAAAACAAAAGTATCAAGAGAAAACGTCTTTTTAAAATAAAACGTGGAAAACTTCCTCTAATCTGGCAAAGGAAACCAGACATGGCTGCACGTAATTTTAATAAGATTTGTTTTTTGTGGTTTTTTTTTTTTGTTGTTGTTCTGTGTTAATTTATGATTGATTTCCATGGTAACGTTATGGGAAATATCTAGTAAGCTGAAAAATCTACTGCATTAAATGTCCTTCTACACTTCTGACATGCACTAGAATAATAAGATATGTATCTCTGCTTTTGAAATGCTAAGTGGGTTTTTGATACATAACCAGACTTTCCCAAGGGAATATAAACCAATTATTTTTAGCCAGAATTTTATGATATTCCTTCCACTACATTTAGTTCAGCGTCAGAATTCACACAGCATAATGCCTGCATGGTCTTAAGCACTAGATTACCTTTACATCGTACTGAGAAATGCATATTTTGGAAAATTATTCTCCTACTTTAAGAACTTGTTCCCTGGGTATATGTTAACAGTCAGCTGGAACAGTATTCAGCACAAAACTGGCATGATGTTACTGCATTTACAAAGATCACAGTTGTTAAGCATTGTTGTGAAACCATCACAACATAAACTCACCATGTATAAGATTCATTTTTTATACCTTCCTAAAGGTTCTTATTTTTTGATCCTACTAGAGTTGATAAAATAATTTGGTAATTACCAACTGCCCAGAGTTAATAAGTATTTTCCAAATAAATCTATTCCTATTTATATTAAGGACTCATTCTTGAACATTTTTTTTTTGCATATTCTAGGCCAGTGGTCGGCAAACTGTGGCTCTCGAGCAACATGCGGCTCTTTGTCCCCTTGAGTGTGGCTCTTCCACAAAATACCACGTGCGGGCGCACATGTACAGTGTGATTGAAACTTCGTGGCCCATGTGCAGAATTCGGTATTTTATGGAAGAGCCACACTCAAGGGGCCGAAGAGCCACATGTGGCTCACGAGCCACACTTTGCCGACCACTGTTCTAGGCCATTGAAATTTAAAATTCCTTACAAATTCTATAATCAAAGTATCATTTGCCAGTTTGGGTCAACATAAGAAATGAGAAGTGGCAGTAATGGTATATGGGCTTAATTATAAGTGGGGAATGGGGATCACCAAGGAGTGGATAATAATTATATGTGACCATTAACACCAACAGTTTCAATTTCATTTTATTTTTGGCCCTTACCATAAATCTGTAATAAGGATTTAATGGACCATTTAAAAACTATCAGAACCACTATGTTTTGTTTTTGTTTTTAACATATTTTTATTAATTTCAGAAACGAAGGAAGAAGAAGAGAGATAGAAACATCAATGATGAGAAAGAATCATGGATCAGCTGCCTCCTGCCTGCCCCACACTGGGCATAGAGCCCACAGCCCGGGCATGTGCCATTGACTGTAATCGAAACCCGAACCCTCAGTCCTCAGGCAGGTACTCTATCCACTGAACCAAACTGGCTAGGGCAGAATCACTATGTTTTGATCCAAGTTTCTCATCCATAAACACTGTCATACTCAGCTTTACCATGAGGTAAATAAATCCTGAAGAACATGTACTTATTAGAGGTACTGATGAAGGAAGTAAATCCTTACTAGTTTTGACACTGTAGCGTATGACGTCCCGGCAGAGTTCCAACAGCCTGTGGTGCGGCTCTCCTGTATCTCTCATCTCCAAGTCAAGAAGCTGTTTCAGTTGTTCAGGAGGCTGCCATTCACAAACCTGGAGGGTTAGCACTGAAACAGTTAACTGAGCACCCATGAGAGCCAAGTATTGAATGAATATTAGAACTCTAACCTTATGAAGCTTCCAGACAAGTGGGAGAGACAGGGACTTATGGTGCAACCACAGTTCAGCATGAAAAGAGCTGCCACAATAATGCAGAAGTCACTAAACAAATGAGGGGCCTCACCTTAGATGTGGAAGGTCAAAAATGAACCCAGCAAAGTTTAGGGGCTGGGGTAGTTCAAGGGGCATTCTAGGTGGAAGTAATAGAAGTCACAAAGGCTGAAATACGAATAGAGGAGCCCAGGGCACAGGGGAAGAATGAAGTATGTGTAGTGTGGCTAGAAGAGGCAGTTTGAGGAAGGGAGAGGCAAGAATTGAGGCTGAACTAACAAATTCCTGCTAACTAGTCTCTGTGCTTATATCCTTGCCTCATAGTCTACTAGCAATGTGGCATAGTCATTCCTCTGCTCAAATATTCCCAATGGGCCCCCATATTCTTCACAGGAAAACCAAAGTCCGTACAATGACCTAAAATGATCCTGTATCATCTGCTTCCCCTGGTGGGGCTCCCCTTCTAGTTGCACCTAGCACTACTTTCCTCCTGGCTGACTCTGCCCTGCCAACCTGGCCTCCTTGCTGTTCTTCAGTGCACCGGGCATGCTCCCATCTTAGGGTCTCTGAACTGGTTGTGCCCTCCACCTGGAATGCTCCTCCTCCAAATATCCCTACAGCTAATTTCCTCACTGCTTTCAAAGCTCCACTCAAATGTCACTTTCTCAATGACAGCAATTCTGATTCCCTTATTAAAAATCACAAGCTGCACAATAACCCATCTCTACCAATCTCTCCTGACTTTTCTACTCATCATTTTTCTATAGCACGTATCACCATCCAATATTTATTATGTCCTATATAATCTCCATGGAAGCGGAGACATTGGTTTGTTTGTTCACACTGGTCCCAAGTAAATGATGCAGAGCCGGCTACCTAGGGGATGCTTAATAAAGATATGATGAATGAATAAATAAATGAATGAATAAAAAATAAGCAAGACTCATATCATTATAGGCTTTATGTAGCATAAAGTGTGAACTTGGCACTAAGAAAGCCATTGGGATATTTTGGACGGGGGAATTATATCATCATATTTGTGTTTTGGATAATAGCTTTTGTTGCTATGTGGAGATTCCAAGTAAAATTGGAAATAAAGGTTACTGTAATAAATCAGGCAAGAAAAGGTGGCAGGCTGGATGAGGGTAGATACTATAAGAATGAAATATTTCTAGAGATATTTGAAATGCTAAATCAATAGAACTTAGAAATCAATTTCACAGTGAGGATGAGGGATAGGAATAATCAAGGATAATCCTGAGGTCTCTACCTTGCATGCATGGGTTGATGGTGGTGAGAGGGAGAAGCATCTGGTATGGGTGGGGATGATGAGTTTGGAGAATATTTAGTTTAAGGATTCTCAAGACATCCAAAGGGGTGTAGCAGTCGGTCTGAAGCTGCTGTGAAATATGAGGAAGAAAGGTTCAGACCGTGTATACCGTGATAATCTACCGTGGTTGACACAGCTCAGAGAGAACCTACAGCGAAGAGGAAAAGATGCAGGATCTCACCTGAGTCATGCCAACATTCAAAAAGTGGGCAAAGGGAGAGAGGCTCCTGCGTGAGGTGGGGGGCATGCTGAAGAAGCAGGGAGAAGCCTAGAAGAGTTTAATTCTATTAACACAAAGAATGTTCTGAGAAGAAGAACATAGTCATCACTGTCAAATCCTAGTGAGAAGCCAAATTAGATAAAGACTGTGAAGTGCTCATGTGTGTTATCAACAAGGAGGTGTTCTTGGCAAGAGCAGTGTGACTTAGAGGTAGGAGTGGAGGCCAGATTGCTGTGAAGTGAGGGTGTAGGAGGTGAGGAGATAGAGGGAGGGAGAGGGGAGACAATTTTTTTTAAAGTTTGACTGTGGAGGGGAGGAGAGAGACAGAGGAATAGTCAGGAAGTGAGGAGACTAAGTGGTGGGAGGTTGTGGGAAACAGGAGGAAATACCAAGTTGTCCAAGAGGTATGAAATTAACCTCTGATGTTAGGACTACAACAGGCAGAGGTAAATCAAAAGTAACAGAAACAATAAGAAGAATTAAGTAGTGATACACACGACAACATGGATGAATCGCAAATACATTTTGCTGAGGGAAAATAGCAAGACTCAAAAGGCTACGTGTGATATGATTCCAATTACCTGACATTCTGGAAAAGTCGAAAACTACAGGGACAAAAAACAGAATAATGGCTGCCGGGGTCTAGAGTTGAGGGGAGGGTTTGACTACAGAGCGGTATAAGGAAATTTTGGAGGTGATAGAACTATTCTATATCTTGATTGTGGTGATGGTTCCATTAATTTTCAAAACTCACAGAACAGTACACCAAAAAGAGTAAATTTTACTGAATGTAAATTATGACTCTTTTTTTTAAAGGTGGCTGAGAAAGTGTGTCTACCACAGAGGGTACTAGAAGTAATTATCTCACGAAGTGTGGGGTGTATAAGCAGGGCACCTTATTTTTTAAAAAATCTTAAATGTATTGGTGTGACATTGGTTAATAAAATTGTTTCAAGTGTACATTTATAATATACCTCATCTGTACACTGAGTTGTGTGTCTACCACCCAAAATCATCAAATCTTCTTCCATCACCATATATTTGACCCCCTTTACCCTTTACTAACACCCACCCATCACCTTTTAATGGTACCCTGTTGGATCTCTAACAAAGTAGACTAAGTTAGTGGCATAAAAACTTCACCTCCTCTCTCAACCCCAACATAGCTTTCTATCCACGTTCACATGGATAGTCTACACATCTGCTATATTGTGATTGACTTGTGTTTTCTTAATTGATAACTTAGGATCATAAGCCTACCCTTCTCATCTTATCTCCTATTAGTTCCCTATAGGAACACTTTTTTTCTAGGCAAAATGGTCCCTTTACTATGTTAAACGCATCTTGTTCTTTTGCAACTCTTTCCATATTTAACTTCCTGCTTTCTTCAACACAGAGGCTGACTTCTCTGCGCCCATCAAAATCTTACTTAACCTTCACATTCCACATGAAAGGTCAAAGTGCCCACCCCTCTGTGAAATCCCCAAAGTCAGCCCCAGTCACAGAGCATTTATCACATTCCTATGGGACCCCCTGTTTGCTTTACCAATGAAAACTTATTCTTCCAATTAGATTATAAATTCAGTTCAAAGCTGAACCTTTCTCTTATTTTTCTTTATATTTCCCCGGGTTAAATATAATGCCTTACCCATAACTAACACTCGGTTAATATTTAATGACTGAATAAAGGCCAATTTAAAAAAATCTTACCAGAGGAGCAGTGTGCTCCAAAGTAAAGCAGGTGTAAAATATTTCACAAGTACAGATAAGACCAGAAAATGGGCAATTATAAATATATAATCAGGAAATATCAGTGATTTTGCCTTGAACATAGCCATTCAAAGTTCACAATTCATTTCAATCTATTTTGGTATTAGTTTTCCCAAATGCATGTGATCAAAAATTCAGAATACATTCCGCTTCACATTCAAAATGTTTTTTAAATGACTTTTATTTCCGACTAATAGAATTGGAATAAAAATCTCTCCATCTCTCCTATCTGTTGATCCATTTGTTGGTAACCCAATTCTGTTATAAATGGTGATCAATGTGAGAAAGGATAATTTGGGGATTTTATGAAACATAGAGAGGAGTAAGTAGTTAAAGGCACAGACTCTCAAGCCAGACTGCCTGTGTTTCAGGGCCAGCTCTGATGCTTACTAGCATGTGATCTTAGGCAGAGTACTTAACCTCTCTGTGTCTCATTTTTTTCCTCATTTTTAAAATGTCGTTACTAAACGGTACCTGCCTCTTAGGGGTTTTTAAGGACTAAATGAACAAATACATATGGTGTAGTCCTTAGAACAGCATCTGGTACATCGTTAAGCACTCTTAAGAGTAGACATTATTAGTAGTGGTTCCCATATCATTTTGAATCTGATTTTGAGCCCCAATTTGAAACCTAAGATCAATACTTGGTACCTGTCAGAAGTCAGGCTTAACAACCAAAGATTTCTAACCTAACCTCAGACAAGCTCCTGTAAGGACCCTCAGATAAATTGTAAAACTTTTCATACCCTTTCTAACTTCTGCTTGGTTTTTATTAGCTACATAAAGAATGTGTATCAAAAAATGGAGAGCAAAGTGTGTTTCACAGAGTGTATAAGTCTGACCATCAGGTTATTTATAGTCTATATTATTATCTAGGGCAGAAAGCTTCACCCAAGTGCTTCATGGCCTTATATGCCTAAGTTCTGGAGTCTCAGACAATCGCCCAGCAAATAATGACTGTTAAGAGTTAACCCTTCCATGCCTGGCCAGTGTGGTTCAGTGGCTGAGCATAGACCTATGAACCAGGAGGTCACGCTTCAATTCTCCTTCAGAGCACATGCCAGGGTTGTGGGCTTGATCCTCAGCAGGAGGTATGCAGGAGGCAGCAAATCAATGATTCTCTCTCATCATTGATGTTTCTCTTTCTCTCTCTCTCTCTCTCTCTCTCTCTCTCTCTCTCTCTCTCTCCCCCCCCCCTTCCTCTCTGAAATCAATTATACATATATGTAAACTATAGGCCCAGTGCACAGATTCGCACACCAGTGGGGGTCCCTCAGCCTGGCCTGTGGGGATTGGGCTGAAACTGACTCTCTGACATCCCCCAAGGGGTTCCAGATTGCGAGAAGGTACAGGCCAGGCAGAGGGACTCCACCGGTGCACGATCGTGGCCGGGGAGGAACTGCAGGAGGGCTCTAGTGCGTGTCTGGCCCATCTTGCCCAGTCCTGATCAGCTGGACTCCAGCAGCAAGCTAACCTACCGGTTGAAGCGTCTGCCCCCTAGTGGTCAGTGTGCGTCACAGCAACTAGTCAAATGGTTGAACAACAGGACACTTAGCATATTAGGATTTTATTACATAGGATTTTTTAAATTATTTTTTAAATGCTAACCCTTCCAGGAAAGCAGATACGGGGTGGGGAAGACAAATGCCACTTTAGTATGTGGGCAGCCCCTTGAAACAAAGGTATAGAGGAAATTAAAATGTGCACTTGCCATTTCCCTTACATCTAGCCATCCAGATTTTGGCGGGGGTGGGGGGGTAGTGGAGCAGGGATATCTTTCCTCATTCCTGGGATTGCTTATAGACTATTTTCTTTTACCTTCTCATTGACATCTGTTGCCTTTAAAACCACCTCTTCCATTATTAGCCTACAGGCCTCTTCAACAAACTTTTCTCCTGCCTTTGCATCTGTGGTGGGACCATTCAGTATGACCCCGTCCACGAGAACAGCGCTCTTCTTAGTTGAAACCATCTCTTGTTGACCAGTATCTCCTGGAAGCACACAAAAAACCGTGTATGAGAGATAATCTAAGTAGACCACAACAAAACACAGGGTAAAAAATGAGTCACCACCCCAGCTTCAAATGGCATGATTTATTTTAATACATTTGCAGCACTGAAGCTGACAGTTTCTTATATGGTGTTCAAGAGTGGAGTTAGGGAAAGAAACCTCTATGTTCCATTTCTGCAGCGTCTTGTTCAGCATCAGGGAGTGTGGATGAGCTCACATAATTAAAATTTAACTGATTTTACCCATTCTTACAAACACCTTTCAAAAGATCTTGGTAAACACAAAGGCCATGTCTATTGCATGAACACACCCTTTCTTGCAATTTCTTAAGGCTCTCCATATATTTTCTTTTAATAAGTCATCCCTAAAGTAGAAGAAACAATATTGCAGTGTCACTTTTCTTAACTTCACATTTTAAGCATATGTTTAAATGACCCTCTATATAGACAGTGTTTTGTCCCCCAGAGCCCCCCCGCCCCCTGCTGAAATCCCCTCAGCCATTTCCTACTGAAAGAAAATGTGAGGCATAATGGTGTGCATAAACCTGTATTTAATGGCTTTAAACTTCTCAAGCTTGCAGTTGAGGCCCAGGCGGAAGGATGGAACAGGACATTTTGGGGACGACACAGCTGCTGGTCAGTGACTAACGGTTAAAAGTCAGCGTGGAAATTTATAGCTGAGAATAAAGGATCATCCTCCACAAAAATAACATTAACAACTGAATCCAGATATCCAATCAATATCTGCTACACGTGTTGATTTGATTGTTTTTCTTTGTCTAAATAGTATCTCTCTCCTCCTTATAATGCTCATGTTCACTTAGTTGTGGAAATTGACAAAAACAAATTTTGTAAGTATTTCTCAGCCCAGCACCTAGCCCAGTGCCTTACATATATTGTCTAAAACTGCCTTACGTATGCTGATGGCCTAACTGTATTTCAAATATTTTTATATTTATTGAGGGCTCTAAGAGTATTAACATATATTATACGATTGAGTTTGTCTTCTCAACATTAAATGTTTTGATAAAGTCCTGAGGTTTATAAACTCTTTCATTCTATTGCTGCCAAACTCAAATAGTGTCCCTGGAGGCAGATGGAAATGTCAGGGGAACATTCCCCAATTTGGGAAAGATGCGACCTGCAGCGAGAGATGAGTCTTTATCCTTACACTGAAGGCTGAACCATCCAGAGCTCCAACATTGAACTTTCGTTCCATCCCTCACATTCACTTATCTTTCACTTGAAAGGATGTATTTAACATGGTTTAGGGCTGAATGCTGAAACAATAGAATTTCACTATTAGACGGAAATGCTTTACACCTAAAGGCACTTTCCTCCCCCCGATTTTAGGTCCTAAAAATAAACTGGAAAAGAGGACAATTATTCAGGAAACCCTGGTTATGTCAGTAGGCAGTGCTGTAATAAAGCACACAGAAAAAGTTAGTGATTTTTTTTTTACCTCATTAGTAGGACTGTGGGTTTTTATTGCCTAGGGAATAGCAGCCTCTCAGATGAGAGTCTCTCTCTCCTCTCTCCTCTCTTCTTCTCCTTCTTCTTCTTCTTCTTCTTCTTCTTCTTCTTCTTCTTCTTCTTCTTCTTCTTCTCTCTCTCTCTCTCTCTCTCTCTCTCTCTCTCTCTCTAACACACACACACACACACACACACACACACACTAAAAAATGTCAAACACCAACTTGCAACTATTGAAATTGGAATTAAAATGATCTGTCTCCATAACAACCAATTAGAGAAATGCCCATAATTCAGACCATTATTAAGAAGGAAATACTATAAAAACTGGGTATAGATTATTCCTCTTTTCTTAATAGATATATTTCATTTCTACTGCCAAATGGCATCACGTGACTCTTCCTCCCCCTGCATTTTCCCAAATTGGAAAAGACCCTCTGGAGATTGTACAGTAGGTCACACTGTGGCCTTTGGAGATGCAACCCTAGGACTTCCAATCTAACTGCTAGAGTTATAGTGGTTAACAACAGTCTTTCAATGGAAGGAATCGTCCATGTAGCCAGAATATGACCGCTTTTTATTACACTTTCCTGAAACCATCAAATACTAGTCCAAACCACAATCAAATGCTTACATTAGAGCAGCAGCCTCCCAACTGATCCCCCAGCCTCCACCTGTACCCTGCATGCCATGTGGAATAATCTCAACATGGTAGCTCCTATGTTCCTTTGAAAAGATCATTCAGACCACATGACGACTACTATACTCAAACCATCCAATGGCCATTTATCGCATTAAACCAATGATCAAGTTCTTATAATGACCTCTATGGCCTTCAATAGCCACTTTCCTATTATCTCTTGGACCACAAACTTCATCTCTTATTTCTGTCCTCTAAGCTCATCACTTTGGCTTCTTCAATTTTTTTCTTAAACACCAGCATCTCAGTGAGACCTTCCTTGATAACCCTACTTAAAACTGCAACCACTTCTTCCCCCCAGCTTCTCTCTCTTCTTTATTTGTTGCAGACTCTAATAAATGCTCTAAAGAAAATTACCTGAATGACTTGATAGAATACAGACAAGAAGTTATTTTAGAACCTGGTCAGGGAAAAGCATTCTGAAGAAGCCACATTTGAACTGAGACATGAAAGAGGAGACGGAGCCAGACCTGGAAAAAGAGACTAGTCCAGGTAGAAGAAACAGAAAAATGCAAATAATCAGCAAATTGGCCACTTAAAGAAATAGAAAGAGATCAATGTGGCTCAAGTGTGAGAACAAGAAGAAGGCAGGAATAAGTGAGATTTGGAGAGATAGATCAGGTAAGGTATTTTATTCTAAAAGCAACAGGAAGCCACTTAAAGGGTTCTACACAGAGGAGCAACATGATCTCGTTTGCAGTTATAAAATTACCCTGATACCATGAGGATGATGGACTGTCGGAGGCAGATGTAGAAACAGGGACATTGCTTAGGAGGCTACTGCAGAAGTTCACACACCAGATCATGGCAGCTTTGATTAGGAAGGAGGCGGCAGAAATGTAGCAAAGTGGGAGACATTTTGGCGCTAAAGCCAAGAGGACTTACTGAGGAAGTAGGTGTAGGGGGTCAAGAAAACAAAAGAACCTAAGGTGACTCTTGGGATTGGGGCCTGAGACACCAGGGGAATGCTGGGGGCCATACTGCTATGTAGGCCACTGGAAAAGGACAAGTTGGGTAAGTGGGTGGTGAGGTGGGGGTAGAGTATCAAGATTTTCTCACCGATTAGTAGAAAATGCTTATGATGGGGTAGAAACAAAGGTCATAGCAAGAACATTCGTGACAAAAAAGTAAGCAAACATGAACGAGGCAGAAAAATGTATGTGTCTGTCTGTGTCCAGGAAACCTCAAGAACTGCTGTTTGTCCAAGGGGCAGGGTCTGTAAATGGGAAAAGTGACTAGTGAAAAGGAGGCCTGGTGACTGATCTTACAGGAGCTTGAATAGAGACTGAGGACTTTAGATGTTACTTGGTAGGCAACAGGCAGCCATTGAGAACTTCCGATGGGATAGGAGAGTGCTTCAGAAAGATGCAGTGAGTACTCATGTAGAGTTCAGATGGGAAAACAAGAACTGGAGGTGCGGAGATATGATGGCAATAATCCAGGCCAGGGAGAGGGAGGACATGAATCAGATAAAAGACAAGACAGTAGGTTTATATTTATTTTAATCTCTCCCCTACAATAGTGTTACCGAAAACTTGGATCCAAGAATCCTGTGTCTTTTAATGAGCCTGGCTACTGTCCATGAACCCTGCCACTGTCCATGGGGAGGATCATTTTCTATCCTCCAGTAACCCTGTGTTCTAAAATGATCGTTAGATGAAAACGTTACAGAATAAGATAGGAACAAAATCATTTTGTATATCCATGCATTGGCTCCTCCCTTGCAAAGGGTGGATGAAAATATAACATTTCTGGAAAGTGACATCTTTCCATCACCCAGGATTTTATTTTACAAGGCCCTGTTGCATTAGCATCTGGGATGCCAGTGAAATGATGATTCAGATTCTGTGGAAATACCAAGGCACTGCCTTCAACAAAAGAGCTGGGTCCATGAACATCATCTATTCTCTGAGAGGACAAGCTCCTCAGAAGAAAAAATCTCTGAAACAGTGCCCCCCCCCTCAAAAAAAAAAAGCAGCTGTCAGTGCCCTGTCAATGGTCAATCAATGTACGGTGCACCATAAATCCTATCTATTGATTTTTAATTTCAAAAGTATTTTCCTTTCACTGGGTACTAGGCCAGTAACTGGGTAACCTTCTGATATTTTCAGAGGAATGAGTTTTCCAGAGACATCTATCAACTATTCTTATTGCTTGAGTAAACAGTACTTAACAAGCTTTGTATAAGGTTGTTATACGTCTTTGTCATACTGATAGGAAGCTCTTAGGAACACCCCACCTCCACCCCACCATCCTACCTTTAAACCTTACGAACTTTTCTGATGGGTACAAGTTCAGTTCTCAGGGGCTTGAATTAAGTTGGGCTCCAGGAGAAAACTGGATTTGGCAAACCTACAGGGTAAACTGCAGCCCAGGCTGTAGAGCTTGGCTGTGGATGATGTACTTTTATTGGGCTCAAAGGCAGCTATTCCTCCAAGGTGCAATGTGTTCCCCAGGAGCCGTACACTGTGTCTTCCTTCACCTTCAGTAGCCACTGCCAGTTCCTGTGGCCATTTCCCCCTCTGCCATCTTGGCTTCTTGTCCTCTCTGAGTCTTCATTGTCTACATATGTTTGTAAAGCATTAGATTTTACTTGTTGCTTTATCAGTGACACCTGTCTTTTCTGAGATTTAATACCAATTAGGTAGAATGCCCAATTTTAGTTTGTTTGTTTGCTTGGGGTGTTGTTAGCCTAACCAGCATTGAACTGGAGCCAACCTCCCCCCGGGACACTGTCTTGGGCGGCACCATCAGTTAAGGTTATCTGCTTTTGTGGGTATCTCTAAGTCCCAACTGTTCCATATCTCCAGAGTTGCCTTGGCTCCTATCTTTTCCAAGGCCTAATTATGTAGCTCTCTCTCCACTTCTATGAGTTCTCCAAGATCCTTTCCATAACTCCCCCCCTCTCCCTTAGTGAGTGTCATTCTATATTCTGTGAAACTAGGGAACCATAACTAATACTCTGAATAACTTGGCATCTTTAGGCACTTCAACTAAGGAAAGTTAAAACAACTAGACACACCTTACTAAGTATACTCTCTGGTCCCTTAGAGTCTCCCATGTATTTGTATTGTTCTCCAAAGCTGGAAGGTCACCCAGTCACCATCAGAAAATAAATATAGTGTTTTCTTCTTTCTCTTTTTAAAAAACATTCCACTTACATATAAGTCTGGATGTTTGAGGTCAATGAGTAGAGTACTATCTTAGCAAAAAAGACTCTAGAACAATACTGCCAAAAAGAAATATAGAACAAGCCATTGTGTGACTTTCCTTTCTAGAAGTAGTATGGCAAAAAGGAAACAAAAAAAAATACAACTGTACTTACTAAACAATAACAATAATTAACATTTATTGGACCAGGAACTGAACTAGGCACCTTATATGAATTACCTTATTTAATCCTCATAATAAATCTATGATGAAAATACCTTTATTAGCTTTGTTTTTCAGAGAGGGAATTTGAGGCCAGAGAGATGAAAATATTGTCCACATCACATAGCTAGTAAGTGGAAGAGTCAGATGTTAAAGCCAAACAGCCTAAGTTCAGATGTTATGTTGATTATTACTACATTTTACCTTTTTCACAAAAAGCAAACAAGAAAATATTGCTTCTTGTGCCTCATAAACCACACTAAACTATCTGAACACATAATTTGTACTCCTAAGCAAGAAGTGATTATCTTGGAACTATGTATTAAGTTGCAATGTGATACAATTTAATATATAGTTTTAAAACCAATTTGCTAAGTGTTGACTTCAGGATTTTAAATGTATTCCACTTAACCAGCAATTTAAATGAAAATTTAAATAAATGCTATAGATGGCTGCCTCATTTGCATGATCCATTGATTAACTCTGATATGAGGCTCATCTGTACTCGGGGTTCAGTCTCCTAGCCTTGGTCTTGGGAAGATCATCTTCTAGGTGAGTGAGGGCAATTACTCTCAGCTTCTTAGTGCCTCTACACACATACTGTGACATTCACATGTGGCCACCCTAAAATGCAGAAATTTACATTGACCAGAACCCTTTTGTGGAGTTTATTAAATGTAATTGGAAAGAATATACTATGAAGCTGCTTGGAATGGCAGTAAGATAGAGCTCAAAGGAAAAAAATAGATGATCTAAACTTTCTTCCAAAGAGGGGGGACTCTTTTAGTTGGAGGGCAAGTGCATTGCTAAGTGGGATATACAAATTTGGGGTCAGATATGAACTGCTCAGTGATGTAGATTTTTCCTTCTTATCCTTTAGGCTACATAGAATTAGCTTTACTCGCATATAAATCAGAGCAAATATTCTAAAAAAATTTACCTGGGAGCCAACACAATCACATAAACTATATTATAGACGGTGCCCCTATATGCAGAAGCTCTGGGGATGCCCACATATCTCACTGCTACTCTGGTGTTGGTAAATGAAGTATCACAGAATACCACACAAACAGATCATGAAGACTTGGCATAGGTACGCCACAGCTGATACCCACCCATGCATGGGTTTGTATCCATCTAGAATTTGTGCCAAGGTTGCTTTCGCCAATTTCATGTAGGAGCATGGGATCTTAGAGCTTGACAAGCATTTACAGATAATTTAGCAAATGTCCTAATTTTTTTAATTTAAGGGAACTGAGAATTACTGACACACACAGTGTTTGATGCTTCGATATGCTCTTCTATGGGTCTGTCAGAGCCTCTCAGGGTTGTCCATACTTCACCTCTCATAAGAATGTAGAGCCTATTTCACATAGTAATGGTTAGCATTTATTTAGCATTTACTATGTGCCAGGTTTTTAGGAAGTCCTTCATAAACAGTAGTGCGTTTATCACACATAAGAACCCTGTGAAGATAAAAACAACTAAAACTCACTCTGGTTAAGTTAAGCAGACAAATAATTTATTGGGAGGGTGCATCAGTTTTCTAGAGTCATGTAACAAATTACCACAAAATTTAGTAGCTTAATCCTACCAGACCTGAGGCCCTAAACCTAACTGTCCCCTATACCTGGGCTCCTGAGCATTAAAGAGAAAAAACCAACATGATATAGAAAAATGTTAGTTACATGCAAAGAAGTAGTTAGAATACGATGGAACTTGGAGACATTGTAGAAAATAGGTCTACCTTTCATCTACCTTTCATCTAGCGCCAATATTCCACCTTTGTGTGGAAATTACCGAAAAATCGGTACAGCGGTCTGGTACGGTTAAAACAACAGTGATGTATTATTTCTCATGATGCTATGACTTAGCTGGGTAATTCCGCTGGTCTTGTCTAGGCTCACTCACACAACTGATCAACTTGCGTGTTGGCTTGGAGTTGAGTTTAGCTGGGAAGATTGAGATTGCTTGAACCTCTCTATCCACATAAGTTTTCATTACCAAAGGGATTAGATGGTCTTCTTCACAAGGTACAAAGTAGTGAAGGCACTCACATTATATGCTTTTGCACAAATCTTCATACACTTTATGAAACAAGAATCAAACCCAATTCTACAAATATGGAAATGAGAATCAGAAAGGTTAGTTAACTTGATGAAGGTCATACAGCTGGTGTAGTAAAAAGCAGAGCTGATATTCAAACCATAATTGATGCAACGTCTCTTCTCTTTTCATTAAACCATGCTTCCTCTTTCATCGGGGAGATTGGACTAACACACACACAAAACAATAAAAAAACAATTAACTACTAAGCTGGCATATTGTAATGAACACTTCTGGGCAAAACTGTCATCATATGTATGTTCCACAATTACTTTCTAAAATTCTGTTTTGTTGTGCCATCAACTTGAAAAATAAGGCCACCGATGAAGAATATTAGGAAATTGAATTTTTCATAGATTTTCTTTCTCCTCTATCGCTGCTTCATACAAATTAGGTACTAAAATAAAACTGAGCTGATGGCATAACAATATACCATGATGAAAATACATATGAAGGAAATATGTTCCCTGAATGTATTCTTTGACCCACATAGCACATGAAACAACAGATATGTCATAAATATCCACTAAGTCTCTATTGATTGTGGAAGTCAATACAAAGCATTAGGGGATCAAACAACAAAGGACCCAGAATACTGAGTTGGGAATAGACTTATCAGCTAAGAAACTCAAACAAAGGGAGGACTTAGCAATGTATTTAATGGGCAAAAAATGTTGTGTGGAATTTTAAGATTTGTCAATGCTGCAGCTAAATCACCAAAACAGATTTTAATATTTAACGATGGCTTGCTGACATCAAATAATTCAGACAGTTGCTCTGTAACATTTCCCATTAAGAAGCTCCTGAATGCTGAAATTTTTAAACACTGCATCAAGACATCTCAGATGCTGGTGGAAACAAAGAAACAAACAAACAACCAATCCAATTCTGATTTAACCAGTATTTTGCAGGGTTGACTTCTGACTTTTAATGATATGCTCTGCCAATATGAATAGAAAGAATCCTCTGGAATTTGAGATGGGGAGTTTTAGTTGAACTCTAGCCCTATGTAGTTTTGTAAGTAGTACTTTAACATCTCTGATTAAGCATGCTCTCAGCTAAATGATGCTCGACAATGACTTGCCATATTCTGTCAATGATTCTATGGCTAATGTCAGTTTTTCAATTATATTCCTATTTATGTAATTAACATAAATCACCTTCCAGCATTTCTGAAAGTGTTCCTCACAACACAATCAACCCACTTCGGGCACGGGAAGCTATGTTATCTCAAAAGCATCTCTGTATTATTTTGCTTAAACAAAGAGTTTGTAGGCAGGAATTAATGAAGGGATAATTCAGCTTCAAATGCCCATATGACTGATTGACATTTGACACCCACTGCTTTTTCCTTTAAAAAACGGAGAACTTATCTACTAAGCCTCACTTACCAAGGGACACTTCATCAGGAGACCTAAGACCAGCTTTGTGCATGTGTATCTTTGGCAATTACACTGCTCAAGTCAGTGCCTGTGTTAATGGCAGTGGCTCAAGCACCACTTTCATGTATTGCAAGGCTATTTGTGGCACCATTACCTTTATGACACTCAGATATACTAGAAAACATAGCATCTTTATTTTGGTCCCTAATTAATCTTGTCTTCCCTTGAGTACCCATTGCTGGAAAGAGGTAACAAAATTTATTTCATTTGACCCACATAGCATCTTAAAATTTGGTCAGATACAATAAATTGAACAGTCCCTTCAGGCAATGCTCAGGTTTACTGGGTAAAAGGGCTTGACCCCTCAGACTTCCATTCCCCACCTCACCTAATACTGTTCTTAATGGTTTCTAGTTACATAGAGAGAAAAGCAGGTGTTAATCAACTTTAAGATGGAGGAAGAGTGGTAGGTCCTTGAGTCAGTGTGGTGTCCACTGGCACCTTTGTCTCTGGGCAATGTCACGTATCCACGTCTTTACTCCTTTCCCATCTGAAAATCAGGGCTGAGGCATGTTCGTGGTCTCTTTTCTTCATCTTGGCCAGGTACTGGGGGTGCTTGCTGTTGGGGGTGGTATCTCCTGGGCGTATGCCACCTCCTTAATCATGTATCTCATCAGGCTCCCCAACAGAAAACAGAGCAGGTACATCCCCTGGTTTCTGCCTTCCTCCTTATCAAAGTGGGATCCTGGGAGGATCAAGGGGACACAATCCTGCTACCTTCCTCTGAGGGTCCTTCTGAGTCACCTCCACTCCTTAAGGAACTAAATCCAGACTCTCCCTCATCCGACTTCACTGAACCTTCACTTTTGCATGGAATTAGTTCCAAGGTGGTCTTGTTTCAGGTGATGTTGGTCAAGATCTCTGTTGTTGTCTTCAGTATTTCTATAATCTACTACCCCTCCCTGCCCTTGACTTGGATTGTAAGTAATAAGAAGTAGAGACCAGGTATTTCAACACTTGCTTCTCATGCTTCAATCTCTCTCTCTCTATTTTTTAATTTAAAAAAATGTATTTTTATTGATTTCAGAGAGGAAGGGAGACCTCCTGGCTCATAGGTTGATGCTCAACCAATGAGCAACACTGGACGGGCTCAATCTCTTTTTCTCTCCCCATTATCATCTCAGATTATAATGGAGATTCTTTTCATTGCCTCTTCCTACATTAACTATTGCTTTTTTGGATCCTAACTTCTTGGATAACTTTTAAAGGTGTAAAAGAGTATCTTCTCTGTGCTAAGGACAAAATTCCATGATTATGTCTTCTAGGCCTAGTAGATCATGTTAAAGGGGAAATAAGAGAATTTAGAAAGCCCTATCTTAAGGCAATAGCCTGACTTGTAAAACTATTGTTTTGTTTTGAAACTCTTATTTTGGCCACTGGAACCTAAACAGTAATTGTCTTTCTCTTTGCATTCTACTTGTAAAGATCATAATCTCTCTCAGGAATACAACTGCTGGCAAAGAAGCAAGGTATTCAGAAAGAGCAGACAAGCATAGCAATATTATTTTGAATCTGCTCTAAAATTGGATTGTGGTGAGGGATGCGCAATTCTGTAAATTTACTAAAAATTGCATTGCACATTCAAACAGGCGAATTTTGTAATATATAAGTCACCTCAACAAAGCTCTTAAAAATCAGGTACAGTGTAAAAAAGAGTGAGAAACGAATCTTCAGCACCTTGTAAGCTGTACTGTGGACCTCTTAATGGTGATGCTGGTGGGAGCAGTGGAAACAGAACAAGTTAGGAGAGAAGATGCAGTCATTGTTCTCTCCACAAGAGTTAGAGATCAATCATACTCCCAGTGAGAAGAAAGCTATGCTTTTCCTTTAAATTGGAACTTACCTGACAACTTTGTTTACATGTGTATCTATTGAGCAATAAAATGTTATCAGAGGGTTCAAATCATGAGCACAAACTATAATTAATCATGTATATGTTTACATAAAAATATTTTTTCCATTTATACACACTCTTCTTACCTGGCCATTGAAAATATCTAGAGCATATACAAAAATATAGATGAATTCAAAATAAATAGAAAATTGTCAATATAACAGATAATTATAAACTCTTCTCATATAGACCTTTTTCATACCTCATTCAGAAGCAATCCACCTTATATTATGTACAAGTCCAACCTCTTGTGTGATAAACACACACACACACACACACACACACACACACACACAAGAAGATGAGATAACCATGTTACAAGCAATAAACTGAAGGAAGTGTGGAAAGTGATGATTAAAGATGCTACTACTATTTATGGGAGAACAGAAAATATAGTTGACACCTACAGGAGACTGTAATGAGGGAAATACAAACAATATTAAAAAAGATGCAAGAATTCAAGAACAGAAATCTGACATCATTCAATGAAAGGACAATCAGCTGGGCACATCTCAGCTCTTGAGAAATGTTATAATGTTATCCAGTGGTCACAATGGCAATGCTACGATATAAAAAAGATTAAACTTGTTCAGGGAAGCAAGCATATTTTTAAATTATTTTATAAATATTTCTATCCTTAAATATTTTTATTTATTTGTGATTTAGTTTTTAAATTAGACTTTCTTTTATTGTAGTGGTAAAAACATATAACATAATATTTACTTTACCGATGTATCTTTCATAAAATAAGTATCAGGTGAAAACAGACATTGAGGGTCTCTGTGATTCATTTCAAGTGCAAGTGTTCAGTGCCTATTGAAGGGACAGTCCTTAAACCAGTGATGGCAACAGATACAGGACCAACTTTAGTTCCCTAAATCCATCAGAGATAGACTCTGTCCTTGCACAGACTCAGGGAGATACTGAACTCATTTGTCATAATTTAATAGCAGGAAAAAAAAAATCTATCTTCCATGCTACATTTTTTCTATTGTATTCTCTCTGTGCTATTTCAGTTTTGAGCAGGAAGAATCTTAAAAATCACTGTCCCTTTTTCAATTACTCTATTAGGACTCATAGGAGTCCAAATCTTCTTTCCTCATAAAATAATGCATTTGTTATTTAGTTTGGAGGATTTATTTAAAACAAATCTATTTCCAAACAAACTCTCCATGGAGTTGCATGAATATTTACCCATGTAATCCAGTTTGATAAAATTATTGAGGGAGGAAGATAGGACATACTTATCTTCAATGTGCCAGGTACTTGACATATGTTCTCATAAAATCCCATGAGGTAAGTAGTGTTGTCTCTTATCACTTCCATTGCACCAGTCAATGAACTGCTGTCTTGGTCTACAAGGAGCAAAGCTCAAACCTTTTCCTTTCCCCTCCTGTTTGTCCAACAGCAATTTGACCAAATGCAATTTGGTCAAGATGACCATTTGTTAAAAAAACAAATATTTCTTGTCATTGCATTTCCAATTGGTAATGCTTAGGCACATCTGGGCAAATTTTCAACTCTATTTTTGCCTTAAAACATTGGTAATCCTTTTCTAGAATATTAAAGCTCTCTCCCAATTCTTTCTTTGGCTATGTATTTTGAATTAATTTTTAGTCAGTTATTTTTCCCTCTATCTTGTTTGTGATAAAAATGTTAAAATAGCCGAAACCGGTTTGGCTCAGTGGATAGAGCGTCGGCCTGCGGACTGAGGGGTCCCAGGTTCGATTCCGGTCAAGGGCATGTACCTGGGTTGCGGGCACCTCCCCAGTAGGAGATGTGCAGGAGGCAGCTTATCAATGTTTCTCTCTCATCGATGTTTCTAACTCTCTATCTCTCTCCCTTCCTCTCTGTAAAAAATCAATAAAATATATTTTTTAAAAAAATGTTAAAATAACCTGAGTATTCAGCAATAGGGGGTTAATAAGAACACATTTAGATGTCAGTGTAAGGATTTGTTTGAATAATAAAAATTACATCCATGCCTATGTAAGATGATAAAAATCAAACCAGATAAATACAGTTGGAAAGCCTGGCCTAAATTGAATGAGAAAAACATTTAAGCCAAACAAAGCCCCATACTAACCCTCTCCTTTACCAAATTATTATTTTTCTTTTTTTCTGTCAGAACACTGAAGACCCCCTACAGAAAAGACAGATAAGAAGAACCTAAGAAAAAATACATTATTCACACAATCATGCACAATTACTTTTAATTCTCAAGTGTAAATTCTTTCTGCTCCAGTTCCATAAGTATAAATGAATTACTATTTTTCAACAAAATGGACTCCTACTGTACAAACTATTCTGCAATATACTGTAATTTAAGTAACCCAGCATTTATAATTTACAAACTAAACCATATTTCTAAACATTATTGCATTCCAACTACTAATGGTAGAGAAGAAATAATTGCCTGAAAATTAAATATGAGCTCAAAAGTAAAATAGGACAAAATATAAAAATTTCTGAAAACAGATTTTAAAAAGGGGCTTAAAAAATTAAAAGTTTTCAAAGCTGCCAGATAATATTTCCATATTACTAATACTTAAACTAATTGGTAAATGATGGTATCAACTTTTAACCAACTCATTACAATGCTTAATGAAGTTAATGCAAAAAATGAGATGAATATAAGAAGCTCAGTAAAATGATTTACTGTCTAATAATAAAAAGCCTAATAGACAAAATGACTTCATGGTTGTTTCTATAATTTAAGGATTAGACTAAGAAATGTAACTTAGACAAGTGGAAGAGCTGGAGTTCAAAAAAAGGCAGTCTTCAATAAAAATGCTGAACCATGAGAACAAAAGCAGCAAAATTCAGTTCGTGGAGGATCCTATAGGTCAAGTGGCCCAGATTCTTCAACAGATAAATTATAAGAATTAAAAAAGGACAGGAGGGTAAATCTATAAATTAAAAAATCACAATTTTTTAATGGGTAACACTAAATGATTATGTCTAGAAAGACATACTTGGACAGTTAAACTATAAAAAATGCAATTAAGAAATACTATCAAAATCAGGGGAATGGTTACTTCTAGGGAGGAAAGCGGCTATCATTGGAATGGGGCACATAAGACATGTGCCCAGGATGATGGGACAATTATGTTTCTTCATCTGGGTGATGGTCCCAAGCATACAAGATGATAGCAAAGTGTTCTATATAACCAATCTCTCATATGCCGAAAACAAGTTTAATGGACGCAAAGCAGAACCAATCATGGTGGAGTTTCAGTCTCAGGAATCATCACGAGCTCAATGTGAAGGGAAAGCAGGAAAGGAGAGAAAGGGGCTGTGCCAGAACCAATGAGTGCCAGGCACCAAGTTAATGGAGAAGAATTCTAGTTCTGAGATATAATGTTCTTCCCAGTATTTTCCCTTTTCCATATCCATTCTACCATCCTCAAATGAAGAGATCAGGACTTAAAGAGAAGCAGTAAGCAGGGCTGGATAACAGGGAGGGGATTAGAGTGCCCATGAGGGAAAATCTCAAACACGGGGTGTTAGGGATTACCTTCAAGACTGAAAGGAGTCCCCCACCTGGAAGGGAATGGTGATGCTACTGGCAGATCTTAGAAAAAGCAACCCAGGATCCCTCTTCTCAGACAGAAAACAGAAGAAGCAATGAGAAATTAGAAAGAAAACATGATTATGGTGCTCCCATAGCTGTTATAAACGAAACATTAAAACCTATGCCAAGCATATAAATATATAAGGTTAAAGGTTACTCATTCACACATATATTCACAAAGAAGTGTGATTCAAAAAGAAGAGGAAGCCTGGCCGGTGTTGCTCAGTGGTTGAGCATCAACCTATGAACCCGGAGGTCACGGTTCGATTCCCGGTCAGGACACATGCCTGGGTTGTGGGCTAGATCCCCAGTTGGGGTCGTACAGGGGGCAGCAGATCAATGATTATCTCTCATCATTAATGTTTCTATCTCTCTCTCCCTCTCCCTTCCTCTCTGAAATCAATAAAAATGTGTTGTTGTTGTTGTTGTTGTTTTAAAAAAGAGGAAGAAGAAAAAACTATCCTGCTTTAAGCAGGTTCTTGTTCCTGGAAGTAATCCTGCAAAGAAAGGATACTAAGAAAGGAAACTCAACAGTAGCCATCTCGAAAGCACAAAACAATTAGGAAACACTGACAAATTAGAGATTCCAATTACCTCGTTGACCTCTACATCCAATTTTCAAAATACAGTAAGTGTATTTAAGGGAGCCCTCTACCTGCTACACAGTATAGTATTATGCTGTATATTATTCCTAATCTTTACAATCATTCAAATGATGGATATTTTTGTCCCTACTGTACAGATGAAGACACTGAGACTCCCAGAGGATAAATTCTTATCCAGAGATACACAGGAGGCGCAGGCAGAGAGCTTGCATTTTTCTCCTTCCTCTGTTCCGCATAGTTGCCTGCAGAGAAGCAGAGAACAGCATGACCCACCACGGGTCTGCCTGCTCCACCTTCTAAAATGGTCTCATTGTAGTGACCTAAAATAATGTGAGTACTGGTAAACTTCCTCTGAAAGCCAGTGCCATGGGACACACTGCCCTTTTCCCTCAGAAAGGCCAAGCTGACTTTTATTCCTAACAACCAGAGGGTTCCTACCCCCAGGGACAAGCCTAGGCTTCCATCCTGACACTAGAGATGGAGTGAGCCCCAGGCCTGTCATCAGTAGGAACCTTTAAATACTGACAGTCTTTCCTCTCAGCTTTCCCAGACAAAGGAAGAGGAGAGAATGCTGCTGTCACTTTAATGAGCTTAGAGCCATATCCTAGGGTCCTTCCAGGATTCTTCCTATGATGCTGCTCAAATCACCTGTAGACATGCAGTATTATGGCCCAGCAGGAGGTACTAGGGGCCAGGAGTTAGGTGTTAGGAGTGTGGGATCTGGAGATAGAGGGCCGGGGTTGAATGTTCAGAGCTAATACACTAGAGCCTCAGTTTTATTTAAAAAAAAAAAAAAAAGGCAGACAATACTGATTCCCCTTGCACTGACTTGTTAGTGATTAGTGAAGAGGAAGGATCAAATAAGATAGACTTGGAGCTCAGCATAGCAGATAGTAAGTGCTGAATAGATGTTCTTAACACTTCTATCCTAAGTGAGAAGTGATCTATGGGCAATGAATTTGCCTGCAGTGGGTTTCATTTAAATGATTAAAAAATAATAGGAAATGAAAACTGAAAGGGTTGCAGAGAGAAAGAAAACCAAAAGATAAAGACGGGGCAAAAAAAAAAAAAATAAACTACGCAGAAAATTTGTTCCTGAATGTTATCGTTTTATACTATACCAGATTTATAACAGTACACAAAAGTCAGCTTTTCACAGCAAAAAACAATTCTATCCTCCTCCATTAAAACTTGAAATTTGTTTCCATTTTAATAGTTTCAACAAAAATCAAAACAATGGATAAAATTAAAACAATGACTTTGCCCACCAAATTATGTGGAAGGTTAATTTCAAACCACAAAGGAAAATATTATTAGAGTCCAAAGTATTATTTATTTTAGTGGAATTAAAAACTGAATCTGGTGTAATTAACTGCCTAAACTTCTCTTGGATATACTATGGCAAGATCATAAACTCATAAGCTGAGCGGTATGAAAGCATGAGGCGTAGAATAAGCATTCTCTATCTGAAATAGGATTCCTTGTGACTTTCTGCTGTAATGCCAGGTCTGTAACAGATATCCTGCAATGGAGTCCAACACAGGCATATCATTTAACATACTGATCAAATGTCACCTTGCACGATCGTGTCATCTATACTTGGAAGTTTACTAAGTCTGACAGATACATATCCTGTACTCTTTTAAGATGGTATAGCAAACATTTGGCACAGTTAGGTGTTATTAGACATGTTATTGCCTTATCGCCCGCTCAAGAATAACAGCAGCCTAAGCTTTCCAGTATCCTCTGGAGTTCAGATTTAAGGTTAAATATCACACCTCACTATTTATATATGCCAACCACTGAAATCCTCAGAAACTACAGACATGCCTGGTTACAAGAACACATGTGGAACAGACTGTGGAATCTCAGAGGGAAGGTGAGGGTGGGTGGATGGGAGGGAAGAGATCAACCAAAGAACTTGTATGCTTTTATGCATAACCATGGACACAGACAATGAATGGAGTGGTGAAGGCCTGGGATGGGGGTGGGGAGGTAGGGGCTTGCTAGAAGGGGTCAATGGGCGGGAAAGGGAGACATATGTAATACTTTCAACAATAAAGATTTTTTAAAAATAAATAAATAAATAAGTCCAATTACAGCCCCCCACCCAAAGGAAGAATAGATGCTTTTTTAAAAAGTTTATATCAGTTCTAAGGGCTGTGTGGCTTTAAAACATAAATTAAGATTAAAAACAAAGCAAACAAAACAGTTCAGGGATAAGGTAGTTAGATACCATTTTCCTGCCCAACTGTGCCTCAAATGAGGAAGCCTGACATATTATTAGCGCATTTTTAAACCAACAATATGATTTACACTTCTCAATTAGTTCTCAAATAGCCAGATGTCTTACATTACAGTGTGTGTTGACTCTGGGAACACAAAAGTAATAGTTTTACCATGGGCTCCAGTAGTTTAAAGTACCAGCATTTTTATACCATATAATGAAAACAATACCAATGCAAATTTTAAAAAAAATTTTTAAAGAGAATACAGAGCAATTACGTGGGAACACTCGTTGGGACTATAAAAGGAATGAAACGTTTCTTGCAGCACTTGGTCCTTGTTTTGCCAACTCCTGTGCAGACTCCCAGCGCTGAAAAGGACTGGTCCCCAGGGAAGCCACGCCAGTGTACCTGACGTACCTGCGGGGCCCAAGCCCCCTGAGAGTTTCAACTGAACGGCAGCTGCATTATCCAAAAGGGTTATTGATGCAAAGGGGAGTTATTCCTAGAGGAGCACTCCTCCTAAAGGGTCAACAACTAGCTAGTTAGTAAAATGCTCCCATAGCCATAATCATAAGAACCTTTCAAAGCAGAGGTTCTTAGCCAGGAGGTACAGGGAGGCGGTGAAGGAGTCTAGCTTGGAATCTTCAGCAAACATCCAAACATGTATTCTAGGTGAATTCGGAAGGGAAAAGGCCTCAGAGCATTTCATCACATGTTCAAAGCAATCTGAGACCCTTGTCCCGGTTATTTCACAGTTGGTCTAACGACTCCGAGTCATAAAGTCATTTTGGGGAATTCTGCTGCCACAGCGCCTTCTTGGACAAGCCAAGTCCCAGTCTCCCACCCCCAAGCTTCAGTCAGAAGTACATTCGGGCATCACCCCTCTGAAAGATTAAGGCAACCTCTCTTAATGCCTGTTTGCAGAGTAGTGGGTGGAGGTGGGAGGGCAGGGTGACACTGTGCATGTCCCAAAGTAGAAGCAAAATCACCTTTCTTTCAGGGAAGGTATTTCTCTTTGTGTCTAAGGATCCTCACAGCAGCACACTGAGCCCTGAAACCCTAAACGCCTTTCAACAAACCCCATAGTGCGCATTGTTTGTTACAAGCGCGGTTCTCTGCTCTTTATATACGTTAACTTGTTTAATTCTAGAGGTAACCCTAACAGATGCAGAAAGAGAGACTCCCTATCCATCCCAGCCACCTTACAGGGAAATGACCCTTCTAGTTCCCTCTGCCAACCAGCAGCGGGGAGATTAAAACCTGCCTGAGGGGGAGGGGGAGGGGGGCAGTTAAAGACTATAAACAGCAGCCTCGCCAGGAGAGTCATTACCGTCCACAGGGCACTCGGGGTCCTGGTCGCTGCTCATTGCTGCTCCCCAACTCCGTGCTGCCCCCTGCGCAGCTCCCGCAGTCTTGGCAGCGGCTGCGGTTGCTGAGGCAGCGCCCCCCTGGGGGACCAGGAGGTGCACCTGGGTACAGCCACTGCAAGGGGAGGGGCCTGGGTGCGCGCAGGACGCTTCTTTCACTTTGCCATCCCAGGCTTCTGTGCCAGCCTCCTGGAGACCGCTGCTCTCTGTTAATACTTGGCGTGAGACTGGCTGCATGGCGCTCACTTGGCTCAGGGCCAGGGGCCTTCTGCCCCGGGGGAGGCATGGGGACTGTGTGTATTTGCCTGGGTGGGAATAGGTAGGAAGTACCCCCAGCAGCCCTTCTAGGCCAGAGGCTGGAAGAGGCAGGTAAGGGAAACTTGGTCCCTGATCTCCCCAAAGTCCAGCTCTTTGGAGTAACCACTTTGCAGGGTCTGATCTGGCCTGAGAAGCCCTAAGCTAAATACGATGCCTGCTCAGGGGACCTCTGTTCGGGCATCTGAGGTGAACAGGATCCTCTACCCATTCATTCAGTACTGCCTTGACATTTAAGAGTTCTACAAGCGAATTCCTTTTGCCGATCGGATTTCAGAGACTTTTGCCTCTGCCTAATTCCACCTTTGGAGAAGGGGAAGGGATAGGCACCTTGTTGCTGGTGGTTATGAGCAAAAGGAGGTGGTGAGTTAGAAAGGTGAAATATTTGTTTGGATTTTAGACTAACATTTTTCTCAACACCGTGTTTCTTCCAGCAAGCCCAGGGAAGTTGGGTGTTAGCCATGTTCCTATTGTAAATTTAAATTTAATCAGTGAGTGCTGCTTTTTTGTCATTCCTCCAACAAGCTTTATGTTTAAAGTGAAATTCCCTTAGGAGCTTTTAACTGAGCTGTTGATGTGATAGGAGCAATCAGTTAATGCCACTTTGAAGCAAGTTTATGACAACTACATTAGGGAACTGCATATATAATCCAGATTCTTCAACAGGCTGAAAATAAAGACCTTGGTTTACTTTTGCACAGAGCCTAGTGTCAGTCCTGCCCAGGTGAATTGTTTCCTCTGGCCGGCACAGGTAAAGGCTCTATCAGTAAAGTTATTCAGATCTTTTCTCTCAAATTGGAGCTGATTATTCCTAATATGCCTACAACTAGAATTATTAAAAATATTAATGTAAAGACCCCACAGACAAGTTTTATGAAGTTTCTGAGTCCCCTCCCCATCTATTCTTTTGTATAGTAGGTGTAGTGGTTAATAACGCAGATTTTTTTCAATAGATGGACTTACACATATATTGATACTAGAGGCCTGGTGCACGAAATTTGTGTGGGGTAGGGGGGTGTCCCTCAACCCAGCCTGCACCCTCTCCAATCTGGGACCCCTTGGGGATATCCGACTGCCAGTTTAGGCCCAATCCCTGTGGGCAGTCGGACATCCCTCTCATAATCCGGGACTGCTGGCTCCCAACTGCTCGCCTGCCTGCCTGCCTGATTGCCCATAACCGCTTCTGCCTGCCAGCCTGATCACCCCCTAACCACTCCCCTGCCAGCCTGATCGACACCTAACTGCTCCCCTGCCAGCCCGATTGCCCCTAACTGCCCTCCCCTGCAGGTGTGGTCCCCCCCAACTGCCCTCCCCTGGTGGCCATCTTGTGGTGGCCATCTTGTGACCACATGGAGGCAGCCATCTTTGACCACATGGGGGTGGCTATCTTGTGCGAGGGCATGATGGTCAATTTGCATATTACAGCTTTATTATATAGGATATATGTGATTTGATATGTATGCTATTTTGTTGTATTGACAACAAGCTTCAAAACTTCATATGTAAACTTTCTGAAGGTGTTAACATCTTAGATGTTCTTACACTTAAAAATGTTGAATTTCATGCCAAAATAAGAGCATTGCAGGAAGTTTTAATTCATTACTTTATTTCAAAGAAAAGTGCTGCTGAAAGTTATTGTATACTTCAGGAAACTTATGGTGAACATGTTCCATCTCAAGATACTTGTGAAAGCTGGTTTAAATGCTTTAAAAGTGATGATTTCAATGTGAAAAACAAAAAACGTCCAGGTTAACTGAAAAAGTTTGAAGACCAACAATTACAAGCATTATTGGATGATGATGCGTGTCAAACTCTAAAACAACTTGCAGAAAGATTAAACATTGCTCAGCAAACAATTTCCAATTGTTTATAAGCAATGGGAAATATTTTAAAGGAAGGAAAATGGGTGCCACATCAACTGAACGAAAGACAAATGGAAAACCGAAAAGTCATCAGTAAAATGTTGCTTCAATGGCATGAAAGAACATCTTTTTTGCATCGAATTGTGACTGGTGATGAAAAGTGGATTTATTTTGAGAGTCCCAAATGCACAAAATCATGGATCGATGCATTTAAGTCAACCATCAACATTGACTACAAAGCCAAATAGCTTTGGAAAGAAGACAATGCTCTGTGTTTGGTGGGATCAGAAAGGTATGGTATTATGAACTTCTAAAACCAGGTGAAACCATTAATACTGATTGCTATCAACAACTAATAATTCATTTGAACCATGCTTTGATGGTAAAAACCAGCAGAATGGGCCAGAAGACATGGCAAAGTAAGTTTGCTTCATGATGACACACCATCACACACTTCAAAACCAGTTAAAGACACGTTAAAAGATATTGCCTGGGAAGTATTAACCCATCCGCTGTATTCACCAGACCTTGCTCCTTCAGATTATGTTCTGATCGATGGTGCACACACTTTCTGAGCAGCACTTCAAAACGTATCAAGAAGTGGAAAATTGGGTCTCTTAATGGTCTGCCTCAAAACAAGAAAAGTTCTATTGGGACAGTACCCACAAATTACCTGAAAGATGAGGGAAATGTGTAGCTAGTGATGGACATTACTTTGAATAAAGCACTTTTGATGATTCTCTTGCAATTCTCATGTTTTCTTTGATTACAAAATCCTCATTATTAACCAGTAAATGGTCAATCCACATTTTTAACCAGTATCTGCATTATTAACCAGTATTGATTAAAAATGCAGATTGTCTTTATTTTTTTTTTAGAAGGTTGAAGGGAGAGGGAGAGAGGAAGAGAAAGAAACATCGATTTGTTACCTCCCACACATGCCCTGAACAGGGCTGAGGATCAAGCCTGCAACTGAGATACGTGCCCTCGGCTGGAATCAAACCCAGGACCCTTCATTCCGCAGGCCAATGCTCTATCCACTGAGCCAAACCTGACAGGGCTAGTTGCTATCATTTTTAACATGTGCTATCAACTAGGAACTCTGCCAATTGCTTTTCATACATTCCCTCCCATAATCCTTATAGGAACGAAAATTATTATTGTCCCCTTTTTATAGATGAACAAACAGAGGCTCAGCTTAAGTAACCTGTCCACAAACACAGAAGTGAGGAATTTCAGACCCATGCTTGGAATGCCATCTCTGTCATCACAAAGCTCGTGCCCAATTTTTACAATGGATTGTACCAAAACCTTTCAAAAAAATGGTCCTTAGAGAGTACAGATATTTGAAAACTGAATTCCAGTTTATCATATTGATGGGGTTGAGGAAATGAGGTAGAATACCAGTTTTCTAGGCAGAGGGACCAACATGGGTAAAGAGTTAGCATTTGCCCAGCATCCATAATTGGGTCTGTGAATCTTGGAAGGGGAAAAGTGGGAGCTTGGGGTGTCCAGACATAAGGGTAGAGAAGGGAGCATGCCCTAAGTCATGAAAGACCTACAGACCATGTTTAGAAGCTTAGACTTTCTCCTAAAGGCAATGAAGAACCAGTGAAGAGTTCTAATTTGGGGACAGATGGGGAGAGGCAGTAGCATATGGGGGACAGCCAGAAGCAGGGATGGCCATAGGGTGAAACCAGAGCCAAGGAGACCAGTCACAGTAATCAAGATGAGAGATGCCAGTGCTGCCACCAGGGCAGTGATGGTAAAAACTGGGAGGAGGGACAGATAGGAGATAAAACAGGAAGTGTGTAAAAGCTAACTGTGGGCAGGGACCCATGTCTGCCTTTTCCATTGCTGAACACTGTTAGGCACCAACAAGGCACTGAAAAAAGAGTTGTTAAATGAACACATTGGTAGTATTCATGTTGTCACTAGATTCAGAAATGGCAGGAGAATGTCTAATGAGGTATCCCTTCTCTTAGTGTTTTCCAGATCTTTCTAATCATTAGACTCACCTAGGGCACTTACTAAAAATATAGATTCCTAGCATCTTCTCTCCAATTCCTAGGTCTTAGGTGGGGACCTGAAATCTATATTTTTAACAAGCACTAATGATTAGTGGTGAGAAACTAATGATTAATTTGGGAAATCCTGCTAAATTGATTAAAATACTATTAGCGAAGAAGAACAGAGTGTGGTGTATGTCGGTGAGGTACCATGATGTGACCTGGGATTTTGTATTCCTTCTTCTATGCTTTTTGGAGATATACCTAGGTACTCATGCTTGTGTATTAGAGGACTCACATTTATGCTTAATTATCTCATTTCAAGAAATAAATGTCTATATTGTAAGCAGTGTGCCTTCCACCAGCTATTAGGACCTCTGGACAACACACTAAGTCAGTGGTTCTAAACCTTCCTAATGCCGCGACCCTTTAATACAGTTCCTCATGTTGTGGTGACCCCCAACCATAAAATTATTTTCGTTGCTACTTCATAACTGTAATTTTTCTACTGTTATGAATCATAACGTAAATATCTGATATGCAGAATATATTTCCATTGTTACAAACTGAACATAATTAAAGCATATGATTAATCACAAAAGCAATATGTAATTATATATGTGTTTTCCGATGGTCTTAGGCAACCCCTGTGAAAGGGTTGTTCGACCCCCAAAAGGGTCGCGACCCACAGGTTGAGAACCGCTGCACTAAGTTGTCTGGAAATCCCATCACTGGCTCATGCTTTGGGTCTGACCAGAAAGGAAGTGTCATTAGCTCTGGATTGTTATTTCTTGGAGTGTGATTTCCAGTCTGGGAAGTGCTCATAACTAGTCAAGAAAAAGTCAGAGGCAGAAAATGAGGGAGTCATTTAGAGACTGTACTAGAAACAACCTCAGCACTACTGACCTCGTGGACCTGGTGACTGCTGTGGGGAGCTGTTCTGTGCATTGTAGGATGCTAGCAGCATCCCTGGCAGCTACCCACTAGATGCCAGTAGCATCCTCTTCCCAGTTTTGATGCCCAAAAATGCCTCCAGACATTGACAAATGTCCCCATGAGACAAAATGTTCCCGGTTGAGAACTACCGCTCTATAGCAATTTGACAGACGAATTTCATGTCTGTAGTATCTAATAATATGAAAATATTACTGGGCTTGCATTGTGCATGTCTTTTCATTTAATTTTTCTAGTAATTTCTCATTATCATATTTTACAACTAATTTATGACAGATTTTTAAAAAATGGTTCTTCCCCACAGATAGCTTAAAACACATTGACTAATACAGAAAGTCACTATTAAAATACTTAATGGTCCTTAGAAGAAAGGGCACAACCTTGGGCTATCCTAAATCTCTCTGCCATTATAACCAGACATTATAAGGAGACTATTAAGAAATTAACTAGCCTTAATTTTTTTTATTTTTGCTCCTGTAGCTCACCATGGAAAAGTTGAGAGTGTCCCCACCATTCACACACACACACACACACACACACACACACACACACACACCAGAACTAGGTGAAAGTAAGCAGTTCCCTTGTGTTTCACAGGAGAATTTACTGGGGAGGAGGAGGACCAACACAGAGACAAACCATAAAATCCATCCTATGGCAGGAAGGCCTAGGTCAGGGGACACAAACTGTCCAACCACTGGCTAAAATTCAGCCTACAAACAGGTTTTATTTGGCTCCCATGTTGATTTTTAAAAAACAATTACCAAACTATTTCTCATAAAAATCTCATTCCCAGCAACTGTTGAAAAAGCAGAACCTTCCGGCCATAGTGGGCCTGGCTTCCCTCGCGGTGTCCATCAGCTGAAACTGAAAAGCAGCCACTGTCCATAGCCCTCTTTGTCTGTCTCCGGACACAGCCCACTTTCTGGTGCATGTAGGCATGTGGTTGGCAGTGCCTGGTCTAGGCCTACAAAGCAACTAATCTGGATACTCAGGAAAACAAAGAGGACAGAGAAGATGGGACAGGGACTCCCCAAGCCTGGGGGAGGGCAGGTCAGAGTTTCAAATGGCTGCAGTAACTAGGTCCTGGCCTGGGTCTTGGGCCATGGAGATAGGGAGGCTCAGAAGGGGCTGGCAATGTAGGCACCCATACAGGTCAGTGCAGTTGGCCCATACCTGACCACCCTGACTGTCCCACTGGAAGCTGACCTCCAATGATTCTAGTTTGCCAGAGCAGCCATGACCCCCCTCCCAAGCTGTGTGCAGGACCCTCTCCCATCACCAATTACTTGGTCTTATAAGACTTAAGAATCCCCTGCTAGAGAATGCCTAACCAACCTGGCAAGTGAGTGCTCAAGCCCAACTTAATGGACCTTAGGAAAATAAGTAACTGTGACACTGATTACGCTCTGACTGCCAGGGGGCAATTGCCATCTGTTAGAGAAACACTTAGCGAGCATCTACCATGTGTAGGCTCTGAGGCTACAAAGACAGATAAGGCAAATCAGCGGTCTTTACTCTAGATGCTCCAGCTGAGGGATGGAGACAGATGTGTGAGAAGATAACTAGGGCACATTGGGTGAGTGCGATTTCAGAGCAGTGTATCAAATCCTGATGCAGCCAAAGCATAAGTAACTTGGTCTCTGCTTGGAGAAACTGGGGCTTCCCAGAGGAGATGGCATTCAACTGGACTTCGAAAATGAGGCCAAGTTTACCAAATGAAGTAGAGAGAAAAAATTAGCAGTTTTGGGTGGCAAGGAGATAGGGGGGAGTGAACAGAGTGGTGGAGATCTGAGAAGAAAGATGAGATGAAGTGATGTCTTCAAGTCAAGGTGTCCAGACTTGAGCTTGTAGGTTAAATATCAACTCAGCAGAGGTCTGATATTATCAACTTTGTTTCTTTGGAAGTCAAATCTGGTGACACGTTAAAGTTAGACGAGGCAAGAGGATTTAGAGACAGTCCAGTTCTGAGGCTTTGTAAACCTGACCTAAGTAAGGCAGTAGCGAGGCATTTGCTAGAAAGTTCAACATTTACATTAAATGTGGAGGTAAGATAGCAGGAGTTGAGAATGACTCAACTTTTGACTT
This sequence comes from Myotis nattereri, assembly GCF_964212035.1. NCBI lineage: Eukaryota > Metazoa > Chordata > Mammalia > Chiroptera > Vespertilionidae > Myotis > Myotis nattereri. The sequence goes on from NC_138089.1 coordinate 48,250,730, forward strand.
GGAAGATCGAGTAGATGGTAAAACTATCAAGAGAAATAAAAATAAAATAAAGAGCTAAAAGCGTGTTTGGGAAGGATATATAAATAATGAGGTTTTTTGTGATAAGTCTGAAATAACTGTTGGTCCTTCAAGTAGATGTGTCAAAAGATGCTTAAAAATGAGGTGCTAGAGCAGTGATGGCAAACCTTTTGAGCTCGGCGTGTCAGCATTTTGAAAAACCCTAACTTAACTCTGGTGCCATGTCACATATAGAAATTTTTTGATATTTGCAACCATAGTAAAACAAAGACTTATATTTTTGATATTTATTTTATATATTTAAATGCCATTTAACAAAGAAAAATCAACCAAAAAATGAGTTTGTGTGTCACCTCTGACACGCGTGTCATAGGTTCGCCATCACTGTGCTAGAGTATCAAATGAATGAGGAGACAGAGGGCGCAGATTTCATAAACAATTGCTAAGCCACATGAAAGGCTGACCTTGCCAGAAGATGGGGGAGAAGGAAAGCTGGCATAGAACCTTGCTCCCCGAATTTAAGGAGCCAACAGAGAAGAGAATCCAGCAGTAAGAGAGAGAAAAGACAATTGGAGAACTGCAAAGGTAAAGACTGGAGTAACGGAAGCTGAGAGAGAAGGGGAGAGTGGAGACGTGGTCAGCCCTACTGTGCGCTGCAGGGAACATGACAGAAAATCTCCCAGAAGTTCTGACTTGGTGGGTCCTGGGGAAGGCCAGTCAGCTAGCTGGGGCTTCACAAGCATCCCAGGGGAGCTCTTCCCTGTTCCCTGTGGCCACACCTGCACATACTGTTTTTCATGAGACATTCCCTCAAGTCAACTTTCCTGCCATCACTGCTTTGAAAATGGCTGTGCTCTTTCCCTTGCTCCCAGCCCTGCTCACACATGGGAGGGTCAAGATGGACAGGAGGCCTGAGGCCCTCACGAATTATGCAATGAGAAGAAAAGGGCTGCCAATTAGAGCTAATTGTGTAGATTTTTAAAATGACATTTGCTTTTTAAAAACCCTTGACTCTCAAACTATTTTCACCAGAATTCATCATTTATCTCCCTCAACTGCTACTGATGTCTTTTTGAGGGCTGGGGGGAACACTCTGAAAAGAGATACATGTGTATATGTCAGAACTAACTTTCAGAGACATGAACCAATTTTTTAAAAAATATATATTTTTTATTGATTTCAGAGAGGAAGAGAGAGATAGAAACATGAATGATGGGAGAGAATCATTGATTAGCTGCCTCCTGCACACCCCACACTGGGGATCGAGCCTGCAACCTGGGCATGTGCCCGACTGGGAATTGAACTGTGACCTCCCCGTTCACAGATCAACTCTCAACCACTGAGCCACACCAGCTGGGCAATGAAGCATTTTTCTGGTGTATTTATAGCACAGCCATTCTATGTATGCTGGTATGATAGTATGCTGGTTTCAAACCTGACATTATGAAAAACAAGAAGTGCAAGGAATGAAAATGGGCTCAGCAAACCAAACATTTTCTCCAATTAGGCAGTGGTTCTACAATTTCAAAGTGAATACTCAGCACCAGGGATGGTTATTTATTTTCCTAAATACAAGTAATAGAAAAATGATTGGAGGTAAAATTAAATCCCTCCTGAGGGCTCCATGTAAAGAAGGGTAATTGAAAAGGAGAAGCCAGGTGTCAGGCCTCCTGTGTGCAATGCAAATGAAGTTCACTTGCTCAGTGTTTTCCTGGGCAACTTTTAGTTACTTTCCTGTGGGAGCTGGCTCTCCAGTTGTTTCTGGGTGGCATGGGGGGGGGGGCGGTGTCCTAGGCCTCCTGCTGAGGGAAAGCAGTGGCCTCAAGGGTCAGTTCAACCCAAAGCAGAGCCATAATTATGTATCAGAATTCTCTGTATTTTTGATTGACAAAATTTTAGCTTTGCTGCTTAAAAGATATCCACAGTCATTGACCCGAGACTGCAGATGGGCTGTCCAAAGGGATAACTGGCCCACAGTGTTATTTTCGTTGGCCTTCATTAGTGTTTTTAAATTTTCTAAATAGCCAGTGTGTGTGTGTGTGTGTGTGTGTGTTTTCACCTTAAACTCACATTTCATGGTCTTAAAAACATCCCGGTCATGACCCATATTCCTGTATGATTACAATGAGAAGCAAAGTAGCTTGGGCTCCCTTCATGTAGGAAATGCATCCTCTGAATTAACTGCTCTGTGTCTCAATTTCCTTGTCTGAAAAATAGGAATAATAACCATGCCTGTCTTATATCATCATGAGGAGCAAAGGAGCTGATCTATGTAAAACACGGAGTGCCCGGCACGTAAGTGTCACAGACTCCAGCCAGCCCAGTTTATTAAAATTCCCACCAGGCCCTCCCATGCATTTGCCCTGGCAACCCTTGCTATACACCATGCAATAGATGGTAGCTACAGAAATCTCTGGAAAGCAAAGGAAATCAAAGGAAGCTAGTACCTTTCTGCCAAAAACTGCTGGCCCTGGGGAACTTAAGGTCTGAGGGGGAGCAGGACTCATCCGCTGAGGCCAAATACAGAGGCCAAGTCTGTAACACATTATAGACCTCAGAACACTGTCCTTGTTAAACTTCGTAGTGTACGTTTGAAGTTTTAGGATTTTCCCTTTTGTTTATTCTTTATCTCTTCTCCTGTGGTTGTGAGTAGTAAAAATCCTTAGAAAATCTCAAACAATATTTGGGTGTGTTTAAGAGGAAGTAAACAAAAGGTTCAAGACAAGAGTGTGCTCCTGAAAGACAACCATGCGGCATGGATCCTGGGAAAGGAGGTTGGGCCTGAGCATCCTGCTCCGGAGACGGGCTTGGTGGGAGAGGTGTACACCAGCAGGGACTGAATCCTCACCCAGGAGTGACCTATCTTCCTGTGCTGGCTACTTTCCATTTCTGGTCCCCGCTCTACCCTTCTCCACCCTGCTCTGTGCCTGGGGGAGTCCGACCTGCAAGGACTGTCCCATTTGGCTTCCTCGCCTTCTGGTTCCAGCTGGATTCAGCCAATGAGGGGCTTTGGTGGGAGATCAGAGAGAAGGCAAATGTGAGTTTTCTGTGCTCCCTCCCCGAGGGTTTCCTGCAGGCTGGTTGTGTCCCCCCACTGATGACCCGAGTGACTCCTGCCAAACGGCCCTCTCCCAGGAGCTGTTCTCTCTGAGTTCCAGTACCCGTCCTGCTTTGCTGCCTCAGGTAGGTAAAGGGGATGACATAGGATCCCACTGCTGCCAGCCCAGGGATACTGCACCATCCTTCCCTGGTTTCCCTAATGCCTGCTGGCCCCATGGAAAAGTCTTTTTATTAAGCTCTGTTGTTCCTGTGTGAATGTGGCATTGGCTTATACAGACTGGAAAGCTTGCCCACTTTATAATACCCATTACCACTTATATCTTGCTTTTGTTTAAGACAAGGCCTTTAAATTACTCTGAACCATGTCCTTTTGGGTAAGTTATGGGATTTGATTCCATTGTTATCTGATAAGCAATGTTCAGTCAGTTATAACGGGTAAATCAAGTAATGTGTTCATCAACATATTTAATGTTCATGGTAAATTTTTAAAAGTAATAATATTAATCTATATGAACATTTGTCTGCCATTACCTTGAAATAATAAGAAAAAATGGGCCATCAATGGATGAATGGATAAAGAAGATGTGATTATATATCCACCATGGAGTATTATTCAGCCATAAAAAAGAATGAAATTTTGCTTTTTGCAAATACATGGATGGACCTTGAGAATATTATGCCAAGTGAAATAAGTCAGCCAGCAAAAGATAAATACCATGTGATCTCAATTATATGTGGAATCTAAAACAATAAAAATAAAACAACAAGACAAAAATAACCCAAGGTGACAAACAGACTGGTGGTTGCCTGAGGCAGCAGGTAGGAAGTGGGTGAAATGGGTGAAGGGCATCAGGAGGAACACATTTCCACTTATACCAGGAATGTCATTGAGATGTGATATACAGCATGCTGACTAGAATTAGTAATATTCTATTGCGTATTTGAGGGTGGCTGGGAGAATAGATCTCGAAGTTTCTCAGCATAAGAAAATTTTTTGTAACTATATCTGATGACAGATGTCTGTGGGCTACTATGGTGAACACTTTACAATATATACAAATAATTATGTTGCACACCTGAAACTAATATAATGTTATATGTCTTTTGTATCTCATTAAAAAAAAAAAGAAACAGAAAACAATGCTTCAGTGCTTCCCTTACTGCCTTGGGCCACAAAGACTCTCCCTGTCCACCCTGTCAGCCCACCCCCTCCCCTGACCATGGAGCCCACATAGTTGGATTTTCAAGCATAAAAGATAATTTGTACATAATTAAAAGTGAAGAAAGGTCTACATAGAAGGATAGAATGAACTTGCTGGCAAAGGAGTAGAGTTGCACTGTCCAACTACAGTAGCCACAGGCCACATGTGGCTAACAAGCAGCTGAAATGTGGCTGTTCAGAATTGAGATATATCTCCAAGGTTTGTCTGCATCTAATTCTCTGCTTCAGAGAAGTAGCTGTAGCTTGCACTCTGTAAAATCGTTAATCAAAGAAGGACTTGAACAGTCCCAGTATTTAACTAAGAGGCAGAAATGCAAGGGAGGCAACGGCAAATAATGTGCAAGGTAAGAAAGTAAATGTGTCAAGGGTGAAGAACCCAATGGGAGTGTGGAGAATTCTGAAAATTATGGCTGAGAAACAGCTTAGTAATTAAATCAACACTCAACCTACTTAATTATTGTGACATACAGAAAGTGCCTAATACTCAGAATTTTTTTAAAAAATCAAGTTTCACATGTTGTAAATCTCTCTTGAATTAGTAGGTTGGATCACACAACTGAGAGCTCACCTAATTCAGTGAAAGTGAACTGAGGATCAGGGAGGTGAGCTGACAAAGCCACGCAGCTAATTAGAGCCAGGACACAAGCTGTGATCCAGATATTTGAACTCTTGATTGTTTTCTTTCTTTCTTTCTTTTTTTTTTCTCAGACAGATTAAGACAAACCAAGAGCCAGGAGCAGGGCTACACCTACAGAACTCCAAAGTTCTAGAAAACCAGGAAGGTTCATCCTTCAGTTACAGAGTTTTGAGTTCCATTTTAATTGATGCTATTATCAAGTACCTTAAAAAAAACACACCAAAAACAAATTAGCTCTAGCCAGTTTGGCTCAGTGGATAGAGTGTCTGCCTGTGGACTGAAGGGTCCTGGGTTGGGTTCTGGTCAAGGGCACATGCCCTGGTTGCCATACCTCATGAAAACATCTCCATGAAAAACTCCCACTCATTCTGAGAGCTACACAATGTTCCAGGCTGTGAATGTTCCAAATCACTACGATGTCCCCCTGAGAAGCGGGCACTGGACGCAATACTGGGCACACACCTGAGCACGCATGTCCTTGTGCACTGATGCTGTTACCTCTATGAGATGGATTCCAGAAGTGGGGCTTCTGGTTTGAAGACAGCACATATTTGTAATTTCAATAGATGTGCGCATTGGTTTCCAAAATGGTTGCAACACTTCACATCCCCACGAGGCAAAGATATTATCTCTCCTTTAAAGTTCAAGAAGCTAAAGTGCAGAGAAGGTGAGCAATACGCTCAAGCTCATCAGTGGCAGAGCTGAAAACCAAACCACACCTGCCGGGCTTCCAAACCAGCGCCTCTTACGTCCGTATCATCCTCCCATAGTGCCCAGCACGTGCCCTGGAGCAGCCAGGGGAACTCATTTTCTCTTGATCTTCCTGTTTATTCAGCAGTGCCCTCACTGCCGCCAACTGGACCACAGTTGTGGGGCTTGTACTGTTTACAACGTATGACAGCTCTCTCATAAAAATATAATGATGTATAATTTGTAAGAATAATGATAGTCCAGGAGCAGGAGTAGCTATAGAGCTTGATGTCACTAAAATTTGTCTGAGCGGTCACAAGGGATTGCTAGTACAATGTACAATGAGAAACACCGGGACTCTTCTATCCGATGAAACATGCTATGCAAGTAAAGGCTCTATGAAGGTAGAAGAGGAAAGAGAGGCAGGTACTGGGGTCAGTTTTGTTACCACATCTCTACTCTTTTATTCTTTTTTGTAAATAACTAACAAATGTGCCATTCACTTAATCCTGCCTACTAGATTTTTTTTTTTTGAGAGAGAGAAGAGAAAGGGAGAGGGAGGGGGAGGGGGAGGGGGAGGGGGAGGGGGAGGGGGAGGGGGAGGGGGAGGGGGAGGGGGAGGGGGAGGGGGAGAGGGAGAGGGAGGGGGAGGGGGAGGGGGAGAGGGAGAGGGAGAATAGGAGCAGCATTAATTTTAGGGATGAACAAGCTGAAGCATCCTGGAGTAGCTGTTGTCAGCAGAGGTCACTTTGGGAATCCAATTAAGCCTCTGGACATATTCACTGGAAAAGGTGAGCTATAATCATTCAAATGGCATCATTGTAACAACATCCTTTTCAAATAAACTAGAGAGAAAACAAATCTCTGTTTTGACCACAGGGGGGGAAAATCAGCATAAAGTTTGAATCCTTTCACAGTGTACAGGAAGGAAGTTCCGCCTATTTGTGAGTTCCAGCAAGAAGAGAGACATAAACAATAACATTTCACTTTCTCCTCGCAAAAACAGAATAGAGAGTGGTCAGGTTGACACGGGGATGGTCAAATTGGGCCAAACCAGAAAATTCAACAGGTCTCATTTACCCTTGACCATGAGCACATGAGCAATGGGACAGGAATTTCTGGGTCTCTGTGGCAGACAGGAAACTTGTAGAAAATATTTAAAAGCAGAAAATACCCGAGTGGTCCCATGTTGCATGATGGGACAATATTGTGTAACCACTCTAACCTTCAACTTTCTTTTAGACACCTTTTAAAATAACTGAGCTTTTGTTTTTCATTTCATAACTGTTACAGTCACTGGAACGAATGGTTCAATTTGAATTTAAAAATACCCAGGAAATGGAGATTAGGAAAAATAATATACAGAATCTACCCTTGTATTTTGAGTCTATGGGTAGTCTTTTTCAATTAGTTCCATATTTGCTTTATTGTATGCCACAACTTGTATTGCTCTCTACCTGACTAATCATATCAATGACAAATATCCGTACAGCATCTTCTACTTTTTCCAAGAGCAGTATTTTTACAACTTCCCAATGGGGTAGACAAAGTAGGTATAATATATGCCCAGTACAGATCCCAGGGCCCATCAAGTCACCTCCACAGAATCACTTAGCCTGGACTAACCTCAAGAAGGACCTACGCCTCCAGATGTCCAGTCCAGGCACATAATGTACACACAGCAACTTATAATCAAAATCGGTGTGTATCACCTTCTGTACAAAATACTCAAGTTCTGGGATTAGCACACAGCCATCAGTAGTGCTGCTAAAGAAGGATCATGAAGCCATCGGTGCCATGATGGGTTTGTAAGGGTTGCCATGGTTGAGGAGAGGGGCCTGGTAATCAGCCTGCTGTGCATTTCCCAACTCTGCAAGCCCCAGCATCCTTGTTCTCCAATTGACCATAACCTTCACTTGCCCCCCATTTCATCCATCCCATCTCATGGTCACTTCCTGGACCAACTCCTGTTTCGTTGTGTCTGTCTACGACCTCCACTTCTTCTACCTTTCTCATTTGTGCTCCCTAACCCTTGTTCTTTCACACTAGAAACACCCCCAATTCTTTGACCACTTTCTTACCAGTCTGCCTGACTCCATGATTCATGAATCCAATTAGTCTTCTAGGATACTAAACCCTTGTTCCTCTGGCTTCAGCAACTCTATTTGAACATTTCCTACTGTGAATCAATCCAACCAGCCTTTTAAAAAGCCTGAGCCCTGCTGAAGCCAACGTGTTCACATATAAATCTAAGTGCCACTAAAAATATTTGATATTCAATATCAAATAATCCATCTGAGTTGATTTTGAAGCCATTTCCTCCTCATTGATCAGCAAACTCTCATGCTTCCCATCATTACATGAATGGGCCCCTGGGGTTGCACAATGTGGCAGTACTGTGGGTCAGCATCCCTTCTCATTCCCATCACAGGGTATTTCAAACCTTCAGAACTAGCCTAAGTTACCGAACAAATGCCCAATTCCTGCACCCATTAAAAAAGATGACTGCATAGTTCATTAATAATTTAAAATCATGACATAAGGTAGACCTCAATCTCCCAATCCTCAACCTAAAGAATTACCTACCTCCACTTCCATACTTCTCTCCTTCCTTCCGTCCTCCAGTCATTGGCCACTTCTTCTACAACAGTCCATCCTTCTGGCAAAGCTCAAGATACCACCTCTTCTCTGACATTCCCTGCTACACTAATCAGTTCTTTTCTTTCCTAAATCTTAACCCTCTCCCTCTCTATGGGCGACTTCTCCTGACTTATAAACATGTTCGAGTTTCTCTTGCTCAGAAACAAACCAGAACATAACGCTTGTGTAACAGACACTGTGAGCATGCCACCCACATGTCCTTAACAACTTCCATTCCAGGAATTGATAGCTTCTTTGGCCACTAGAGTCCATCTCCTTTTATTCAGCAAGCTGAATAATTCCATGAATTCATGAACTGCCCATTCCCTCTGGAGCAACCTTCCACCAGCGATTAAGGGTTATTGGTATACAAATAGCCCAGCCTCCTAATCCCTCAGGTGGGATACATTTTAAAGCATATGTTTAGTATTTTTCTAAATATATTTTTACTGATTTTCAGAGAGGAAAGGAGAGGGAGAGAGAGATAGAAACATAAATGATAAGAGAGAATCATTGATCAGCTGCTTCCTGCACGGCCCCTACTGAGGATCGAGACTGCAACCTGGGCATGTGCCCTTGACAGGAATCAAATCAGGGACCCTTCAGTTCACAGGCCGATGCTCTATTCACTGAGCCAAACTGGCCAGGGCTGTTTAGTACTTTTTAAATACATTTTTATTGATTTCAGAGAGGAAGGGAGAGAGAGAGATAGAAACATCAATGATGAGAGAGAATCATTGATCGGCTGCTTCCTGCACACTGCACACTGAGGATTGAGCCCACAACTTCGGCATATGCCCTGACTGGGAATAGTACTGTGACTTTTTGGTTCGATGCTCAACTACTTAGCCACACTGACCAGGCATATGTTTACTATTTTTAACCCAGGGTTCGCCAATAGGATTAAACTCCAGTTGTAACATACTTAAAATAGTCTTTCTAAATGCTTCCTTCTTTCCCTAGCTCACTTTAGTACTTCTTTTGAGGTATTTCCTAGGATTCCCTCCCAAATAAATTACTTGCACTTGAATCCATAGTTCAGAGACAGCTTCTGGAAAAACCCAAACCAAGACACCCTGCCTGGACCCTCTGTCTACATCTAGTCACCACAAGCCCTTTCACTCCTTCACTGTTAAGATTTTTGAAAAATAATATCATGAAGAAGTTGCATTTTATTACTAGCACAAAGAACCCAAACTATAAAATAGGGGTTTTCTTTTTCTTGTGGAGTGATAAATGTGGAGTTATGAATTCCTGGACTGCTATGACAGTTCCACGGTGACATCAGGGACGAGGCTCCTTCTGCCTTTCTAGTCAGTCATTCATCACATGTCCTGGGCACCTTGGGGTCCAAATTTGAGGATGGAAAGCTAGAGATGGATGGGCACAAGGGCCATGGCAGCCTTTTATTGAGGAACTTTCTCCAAAGCACCATCCAACCACTTCTTCTTACATCTCATTTGGCCAGAATTTAAACCACATTTAGCTTCAAAGGAAACTGCAAAAAAGTTGTTTGATTTTTAAAAAAGAAATCTGGGCTTTTGTTTCTTCTAACAACATTGGGATTCTCTTATAAAAATAAAAATGGATATTGGGATAAAAACAACAACAACACAGCCATTTCTATTATAGGAGACTATATAACCAGTTGCAGTTTCTCAACTACTATCATCTGATTTCCACCACTCTGTAAAAAATCTCTCTAAACAATTACTGTCTACCTCTTATAAACAATAGACAATTATCAGTCCATTTCTTATTGACTTCCCTGACTTTTCATTGACTCCCCCTATCCTATTGACCACATCGATACACATTTCCGTGTAATGAATTGAATTTAAAGGTCCTTATCAAACCTCTCAGCTTTTCAAGGTCAACAGTTTTATGCAAAAGCTAGTTAGGAAGGAGTGGAGAAAAAGATAAAATGATGAGGAAGATAATGTCGCACTCTGCCCACATCTCTCCAAATCTCTCTTTAGCCTTTACTTATTTATTTACCGTGTGTGCACACCCCATCCCCACCGTCAGACAGAGACATGCTTTCACCCCCAATCGTTGTATTTTTGAGGACTCTTCTCAACCTACTAGAGCCCACTCTGCCCACATGAACAGAGAGCTGGCAGTGTTGGAAGGCATGTCTCCCCCTCTGGGAGTGGTTGTAGAGAAACCTCAGTTCCCTAGCTGGTTTGGTGGATAGAGTGTCAGCCTCCAGGCTGAAGGGTCCTGGGTTTGATTCCCATCAAGGGCACATGCCTGGGTTGCAGGCTCAATCCCCAGTGGAGGGTGTACAGGAGGCAGCCAATCAATGATTCTCTCACATCATTGAAGTTTCTTAATATCTCTTCCTCTCCCTTCCTCTCTAAAATCAATAAAAAAATATATATTTTTTTTAAAAAAGAAAACTCCAGCTCCCTTGCCTCAGAGAGTGACAACTGGGAGGTGTGACACGTAACCCAAAGCTCCCTGGGGGTCAGGGTAAAAGTGACCCTCTGTGTGCCTTCTTCTGAGATCACAGCTCCACTTGGCTTCCTCCCCTGCCCTGAGTTACTTCCTCACTCCCTTCCTTCACTGAGAGCACTTCCTTAATAAATCACTTGCACACTTCTGGGGAAATCAATGTTAAGACAATTGGGTAATAAATATTTGCTGCACAGAAGAAACTGGAGGAAACCAAGCAAGTCTTTCAAAACATATTGCTGCATTAAAAAAGCTTTTGAGGTTTCTGTTTTATTTTTCTAAAAATGAGCATGTCGTGTCTGCAAAGTAATATTTTGCTACAATTCATAAAGTCTAAGAAATCTAATTGCAATATTTGCTTAAACACATAGTTTTTCTAACATGTATTCATAAACCATAGACAAAATCAGCGAAATAATTTTAACACAAAAACTATGCTCTCTACTAGCATTCTTAATTTGATCATTTACAAGAATCATCCATTAATAAGTTGCAGAAATTTTATAAGCATTTTCTGAGAAATCTCTTTGCAGACAGAGGAAGATATAGACACACTACCTTTGTATAAAACCCATCCTTTCTTTCCTGGGGAAGAAAAAAACAAATGGTGCTGAATTGTCCAAAATCTATTCTCCCACCCGTGTCAATATATTGCCTCTCAGCTCCAAAGTCACCCTTTTTGCCTGCTCCATGGCAAGGGAGGTGAACCATTAATAGTTTTATGGCAGCTGGGATGTTGAGCCTTGTCAGTAGAGGGCCTGAGAGGACACTGGAGAAGGAGTTTCTTCTTCCTGGTTCTGGTGTGCCCCTTTGTTGTCCTAGTTCTGTTCCTGCAACGTGGGTGGCTTTTTGTGGCAGTGTCCCCCATAGCATCCAGCAAGAGTCACCTGAGCAGACTGGAGTTTAACATCATTCCTAAGGCCAGCTAATGAGTTCCCCCAGGCACCAGTTCATTTGCTGACAATTCACTGATGACGGTTTCTTCGCATTGAGTAAAACAGCATCCCATCACAATTTTATAGGACCTTACCAGCAAATCCATCAGTTGTCCCAGCTGGCTTTCTGGAAAGTCAATGGCACCCACTCCACACCCCGCTTGGAAGTTTTCTGGTGAGTTTCCTTCGCATCCCAGAAGGTGAGGTTTTTGCCTGCCAGCCTCAGCCTCATCCCACTGATGGTGGACAACACAACACAGCCAACTGGTATACCAGTTGAAAAGGTATACCACTGGGCTTTGACCACACCCTTGCCAACAAGGACTAAATGTCAGCCTTGGGAATAATACCCTCTCCCAAGTTTGTTCCTTCATTGTGTACCCTCCCTCAGCCCTAAGATATCCTTAAGAGTTTTTCCCTCCTCTTGGACAATTCCCTAGTACTCCATCCCCATTAACATTTTTTTATATTAAACTTCCCTGGTTCTATTTTCTAATAAGACTCTAACTACTAGAGTGACAAAATACCTAAATCTTAAAAATTGAAAGTTCTCTAAATGTATGAGTTCTTTGAAGGTTTAAAACATTTTTTAATGTATTTAAATAGGTTGTGCCCTTTAAATCTCCTTTTCTAAAGCTATTCTTGCATTCTCTCAATGGGTTTTAATTTGAGGCAAAAAAAAAAAAAGTTGTCAGCTCCAACAGCAACAGCTCAGATTTTTTATAACAACCACATGGCTATAGAGTCATTTGGCTGTATATGGTTGACATAGAAAAATCTGAGCTGTCACTCTTGGAGTGTCTACCTAGTGCTCAGCAGTTTACAAGCAAACATCATGTTTCATTCTCAGCAGAACTCTCTCTGCAAGGTCAGCAGCATCATTCTGTCTCAGAGATAAGAAAACTGAGACGACGCTGAGATATGAAATAATTTGTCTGCTGTCACACAACTGGCATGTGTTCCAGTTGAGACTTAAACCCACATGTGTGGATCCAAAGCCTCTTCCCTGTTTTCCGTGGCATTCCATGTAGACACAAAATAAAACTTTTCAGACCTTTATTAATCAATTACTTCATTCTTTCCCCAACATTAGTTAGGTACCTGCTATGTTTTGGGCACTATACCTCATGCTAGGTTTAAAAAAAAAAATAACAAACCCAGAGCCCTTGCCCTCAAGGAATTGTCCTTTTAAAAGCACTTTTCTCAACTGCATGCCCTTGACCATTCATTGCACGTTGCCCCTTTTAAAGAGCCTTGCATTTCCAACAAGCCTGTGCCTGGAGCGGCACTTTCCCAAAGGCGTTGTGGGCCACCTCCTGCTCACAGGCTTTGCAACACTCTCATTTAGATTTGCCTCATTTTTCTGCTCCCTTTCAGGTCCCACTGCTTCAGGACTCAGGCTCAGCCCATTCCTTTGATTATATGCCGATCCATTTGGGTTGCTTACCCATGACCTTCAGCTCTTCCCCATCTTACTTCTAAGACCAATCTCTAGATCTGCTTTCAGTGTGCCATGTTCCAGGACCCACTGCCACCCCTGAGCCTGACTTCCTGGTCAAACGCAGCATGAGCCTTCTCTAAGTATGGAATGTCTGATTCACCTGATGTGGGGGTAGCTGCCTTCCACTTGGGGGCACAAACAAGGCGATGCCTTTACAGAGGCAGCTCTCCCCAAATGCCCTTCTTTTCTTAAATGTCTTCTCCTCTTCCCCATAATGCCCCTCACTCCAGTTACCTGGATTGATTCTACCCACCTTCACCGTTAGCATGAACTCTTCCTGATTCTCTCCCTGTCAAGTCAAGATGAGCCTCCACTGTGCTCCCCTGCAGCACTGGACTGTAGTGGCTGCTTCTCCCCCTCTCCCACAGGAATTGAGGGTGTTTGGAGTCCAGGGTCCTTGTTATATTAGTGTATGCCCCAGGGCCCATACTATACAATTGAGAAAGGAGAATTGGAGGGGAAAAGAGAGGGAAAAAGGCAGGAATGGAGGAATGAAGGGAGGCGGGAGGGGAGAGGAAGGAAATGTATTCTTTGTCTCTCTTTTGTCCATTTGTATGGCATTATGTCATTTGAGTTAAATTAAGCTTCTCATCTGACATTTAAAATATCTCCCAAAACAGTTTTAGGTGGCTCCTGGCTGAGCCCTGGTTCCAGCCAGTGACCTCACTCAAAAAAGGAAGGAGTTAGTCCACAGTGCTGGTCACCACCACAATAGAAATGGCATCCAACAATAGTTAACATTTAGTGAGTGCCTGTTATATACCAGGCCCCATGCTAAGCATCCTCTGTGTATTCTCTCATGAATCACCACAATTACCTAATGAATAGATACGATTTCTGTTTCCATGTAAGGAAACTGAAGCTTAGAGAGGTGAAGGGACTTGGGGAAGATCATGTTGGCCTGCTTGTAAATAGCAGTGCTGGGATAGTGAATCAGGCCATTGCACACCAAGCCAAACTTCTAACCATCACTGCATGCTGCATCTCGAAGACAGTTCTGTACCTGTTCATGCCCAGAGACACACAAGACAGCAGCATAGATCCTATCAACTGTGACCATTAAAAGGTATTTAAAAATCCACAGAACCCAACTCAGTCCACATGGGATAATATTTCCTCATAGAAGCAAAGTAAAAGTCACCCCAGGATGAAAACTGCCTGCCGATTTGGGTTAGGGTGGGAGAGGGAAACAAAAAAAAAAAAAAAGGAGGAAGAAGTGAATGACATAATTTGCACAATTTCCCAATACCTTGAAATAAAAAATAATAAAATGACCTTTGCACTCAATTGGGAGGCATCAAATAGACTATCATGAAGAAAACACTGTAATAGTGAAGCGTTAGGGAAGAATCAATTCGCCAACAACCTGGAGAGATTTTTGTCTCAGGTCATAATGCATGTCATTCCCTAAACAAGCCGCCCACACACTAAGTGGGGGGAAAAGCATTAGATGCAGAAGGCACTTTCAAAAGGAGGGCAAATGGATTTGAAACAGCAATGAAACAAGCTTCACAAGAGTTGGTTTCAAAATTAAACGGCCAGTATGATGTTCACTTTGACTCCTGGTGCATCAAAAATATAAATGCCATTTGCATGCATTTCCACAGCCCATTTCTCTGTAATATTGCACTGCTTTGACAAGCATGTTATGTTAGAAAGAAATAACACACAAGGGGTGGTGGGCTGCCTGGGGACCTATCATATGGGAGTCTCTGTGACTTGCTTAAAATTATTCCCAGATCAATGCAAAGAGACGTGTCCTCTATGTATCTCTCCTTTAAACTTAGGAATCTCCTGGAGAGGCAAGAATGAGAATTTTCAGCTTTAAGTTCTCTGTTTCACAAACTCTGCACCTTGGTTCTGCACATACAACTTTCAGAATGGTCTCCACTCTGAAGTGATTCATTCCCAGAGTAACTGGTCATTTGTTGGCTGCAGGCAGTGGGACATCACAAGAAGTACTTCATTCCAGCCCCTTCTCGACAGATAGGAAGGACTACTCATAAACCATTTATGGTACGCTATTTGCCGATATGGCTGCAATCCCTTATCCCTCCCTATGCTGTGGCTTTGAAGCGCCTCCCATCAGGAGATAACATTTATATTATCTCTTTGATGTCTGGCTTTAAAATGCGGTAGAAGTGACACTGTGCTGATTTTAAGCCTGGGCCTCAAGCACCTTGTCCTCTTCCACTCACTTTCTTGGGTCCCCACTCCACCATGTAAATAAGCGCAAGCTGACCTGCTGGAGGATGGAAAACCCTGTGCACTCGAGTCAAATGAGTCCAGTTGTCCCTGCTAAAGCCTTAGACATGTGAGAAGACCCAGCCAACATCAGGAAACCTGCCCACCTGCCCTTCAGCTAATCACAAGGGCATGAAGGAGCCCTGCCAAGACCAGAACTACCAGCTAAGCCTCCACTAACTAGCTGACCCACAGAATCATGCGTTAAACTAATGATGTGTGTTTTAAGCCTCTATAAGATCAGTGATTTTTCATGCACAATAGGTAACTGATATACCTTCTCGGAATTAATTCTGTTATTGGTAGGAAGCCTGATACCTGTCCCTCCCCAACACTAAGAGCTGGGAGAGTCCCAGCTGAATGATGATGGGCTCAACTTCTCCGGCTCTGGAGCTAAAACTGGAGCTTCTACAGAACAGAGCTCAGAATGCTCTATTCACCAGACCATGTCCAGATGCAAAACACAGATCAAAAACATGGTATCTACACACCAGATACCAATGACTGTTCCAGAGGGCATATGTGGCTGATGAGTTGGAAGCAGGCCAAAGGTGAGAAACAAGGAAAGGCAGGCTCTTCAGTAGCTGCTTCCTGTGCTGGCTGTATGCTCATTGAGCACAGACACTGCTTGGCTTGCTCACCAGCATCTGGCACACAGGACGAGCTGAAGAAATATTTGCAGAGTGAATATGTAGCCTGAGCGCTCATACATGGGACTTGCCTCTCTGCATCTGCTGCTGAGTACACAAGAAGGATGGGGCTTCCCTCCTAGAGGGAATTGCCCACAGGATCACAGAATCCACTACTTAGAAAAAAACAAACAAACAGAAATAGCTATATAGCACTTTCTGTAATCACTTAACAAATAATAATTTATTCAATCCTCTTTATAGCCATAGGAGGCAGGCATGAACTTTATACATATTTTCCCCATGATGAGCTGAAGCAGAGAACATTATATAGTTTGCCCAAGGACATGCAGCTGGTAAGTAGGCAAACCAGCAGTCTAGCTCTCAAGTCTGTGGACTGACATCTCCTTATGCTGCCTGTTTTAATATCATCTAATTTAATATCAACTAATACAGCAGCCTTAAGGAGTGCTTAGGTTGACCCCTGTGTCTATAGATGAGCACATTTGAGCCCAAGAAACACACACCTCCTGACAGTTATTTTCCTCTATACCACGCTGAAAACATGAAAAGCTATTTCATGGACATCTTTATTTCCAAAGGGGTTCAAAATATGGGACATCTTGAACTCTGAAAATTTAAACCCAAGAGGGAGTGGCAACTAACACAAAGACTGGTAGAGAGGAGAAAGAAAAACTGAATGAAACAGGTGACAGGTTTTCCAGTCTGCAGATACTGAAGTTATGTCATAATGGAACACGGGACCCACTCACAGCTTGAAATCTACCAGGGAGTCCTGAAGCCTCAAGGACTCAAGTTTTTGTTTCACATGTATGTGGAGAAGTCTGGTGTCCTAGGATGGAGCCTCTCACATGTCAGTATGTCCATGAATCACCTGGGAATCTTATTAAAAACTAAGAAGATGAGTCTGGAGATTTTACACTTCTCAAAAACTCCTAGATAATGCCTGTGCTGCTTGTTCATGGAGCAAGGATCTAGAGCCCTTAGCTGAGTTCCTCAAATAAGATCTAAGACCCTGATACAAATTCCACTCAAGGCCATGAGACAACCTGAAAGTAAAACCCTAAATTGTGGTTAGAGGTCATTCAGAGGTTTAGGTGCATGAGATATATAAAT
Organism: Myotis nattereri; assembly: GCF_964212035.1. Lineage (NCBI taxonomy): Eukaryota > Metazoa > Chordata > Mammalia > Chiroptera > Vespertilionidae > Myotis > Myotis nattereri. The sequence goes on from NC_138089.1 coordinate 48,267,900, forward strand.
ATTCATAATAATATTCATATGCACACATGTCAAATATAGTTCACGTTTTCAGAAAGGAAAAAATACCCTTAAGAATGGTTAACAGTATTTAAAGAAAAACAATCAGGCATTATGTGCCTTGGGAAGTGACACAGTGGGAAGTACCCAACATCATTTACGAAATATTTCTGCTAAAAATCATACTTGAGTCAGAGTAAACCTCTAAATCTAACGACCAGTTTAGAGGAAATAAGGAGGAACAAAGGAATATGTTAAACACCCATGAGGTACAAAAAAAATCTGAGAAATTGTATAGGAAAAAATGACCTGATTTCTTCAACAAAATTTATGCAAAGGAAAATCAATGAAGATACATTGGCCAAATATAATTTAAGAATGTTGTTAGGATTCTGATGAGAATAAACCATAAAAAAGAAAGAAGGTATGAGACAATCTAGAAAACTATTATTAACTGAATATTTGATGATATTAAAGAATGATCATGTTTTAATTATAAAATAGTATTGCAGTTGGTTTTTTTTAAAACAAAGAAACCTGATTTTGGACATACCTACTGAAGTATGTACAATGGTGATCTGCTATCATTCAAAGCAATCCAGTGGTGGTTGGGAGGATTGTATGGGGGCACAGAAAAGACAACAACAACACACACAAAAACAGACTGGCCAGAGAATGAAATATGGAAGTTGGTAATGTGAAGGGGGGGGGGCAGTTTATTAGAACAGTTTCTCCATTTTTCTATATATTTAAATCTTCCTAATTCAAGGTTGTAAGTAAAATATAAGCAAAGAAAAGATAGAGAAGTAAGGGAGAAAAGGAGGAAGGGAGATAGAGAGAAGAAGAAAGGAAGGGAATGAGAAAGGTAATGAGGGAGAGAATAGAATTAAGTAGATTCAGCAAAGTGGTGATTCCAATTTCAATACCAGGACATTAGATTCCAGGACATTTTATTGAAATGGCAAAAATTAAACTTTAAAAGGAGAAGAAGAAGAAGAAGAAGAAGAAGAAGAAGAAGAAGAAGAAGAAGAAGAAGAGGAGGAGGAGGAGGAGGAGGAGGAGGAGGAGGAGGAGGAGGAGGAGGAGGAGGAGGAGGAGGAGGAGGAGGAGGAGGAGGAGGAGGAGGAGAAAGAAGAAGAAGAAGAAAGCAGCTGAGATCACCTGGCCCTGCTGAGGGCAATTTGCTCAGACTCTTCCCTTTTTATTATGGCTTCTTGACAGCCCTGTCATAGATTCCATAGATATAAGGCCTCTGGATCCAGCACAGCATTTGTCAAAGTCTCTTCTGATTTTTAAAAAGAAGATAGAAATTGTGGCTAAGATGATAGCATGGCAACGTGGATTTATGACTGGTTAAACGTCCATCCCCAAAAGGGGTGGACTGGGAGCCCGCGTCAGGCAGGGGGCAGCTCTTAGAGGAAGGCTGACTCCGCTTCCACATGCTGTTTTTTATCAATGACAGGTGAAAATATACAAGATGTGTTGGTCAAATTGACAGGGACATAAGGTTCAAAGGACTATCTTTGAATACCTTTGATGAAAGAATTATTATCTATAGATATCTCAGCATTCTACAACAGAAGCCAGTGCTAGCAGGCAGAAATGTCATAGTGCTTATTATTTAACATCAGCCAAGAAAGTTGAGATGAGGAAAAGGCAAAAGCATGTGGCTAATTTTTATCACAAATGTATGTGATAAAAAAGTGTCCATGGACCAACTGCTCTTACGGGCACTTGTAAGATATGGATGAATGGGACCCTTCCCTCTGAATTTTGTCATCATCCTCTCCTGGTCTGAGAAGCACTGACTTAAAGATTTTCTCTTACTGTAAATTCCATATGATCAATAACGTAAGTGGCTGCCCAAGCTAATTGGATCTGCTAATTTGATTTTAGGGTACATTAAAACAATTACTTTTCCAGAAGAGAAGAGGGAATAAAATGAGAACTGCACTTACCATTTAGTAAGCATTTATGAGGCATCATGCCAGGTATTCTACATACATTTAATAGCCACATGGTCCTTTCTAGGTGAGTGCCAATAACCTTATTTCCTCGATGGGGTAAAAAGGTCCAGAGGGGTTCCGTGAGTTGGCTGGAGTCACACAGCTGGTGAGCATCAAAGCTAGGATGCAAACACTTAATTCTCAAAACTGTCTGGGATGGTCCAGCAAAACACAACGTAGGGTTTAGTTCTGGGTGCTATGCTTTAGGAGAGCATTAGCACATTTTCGTCTGTATCCAAAACTCAGTGTCATTGGTCAGGCCAGTGAGAGGACAAGCACATGATATGATGAGAGGAACAGGCCATTTAGCCTGTCACCATGGATGCTTAGTAAACGTTTGCTGAAAGACTGACAGTGGCTGGGAGAAAAGAGTTTCATGGTGTCTTCTGGTTTGGTTATCAATTGCTACATAAGAAACCACCCCAAAACTCTGGCTTGAAATAAGTAACAGTCATTTCTTACTGTTCTCTCTCGTGGTTCTGGGAGTTGAGCGGGCATCACTGAGTGACTCTCACTCACTCAGGATCTCTCAAGTGGCTGCAGGCATATGGTGATGGGGGGCATCCTCTCAGAGCTTCGCTCACCTGTCTGGTGCCTGAGTTGGGAAGACACCAAGAGCTGGGGCTCCTCAGGCATCTCCCTCTCTCTGCAGGTGGTTCCTCCACATGGCCTCTCTAGTAAGGTAACTTCTAGGGAGGTGGACTCCTTATGTGATGGCTCAGGGCTTCAAAGGTACAAGTCCCATGGGAGACCTAGAGTCTTTCCGGACCTAGCCAGCACATCCCACAGTGTGACTTCTGCTGCATGCCTATTGTGAAGTCAGTCATAGAGGGCAGCCTTGTTTCAAGGAAGGGGAAAGCTCTTGAAAGAGGAGGAGAAAGATTCTGGAAGAGCTTATTGAACCGGAAATATCGTTGCAGCCATTGTTGTACAATACTATCTGCCACATTCACCTAAGAATATTTGGGGTGGAGGTGAGAGTCTAGACTTATTCTATGTGGACACAGAGGGTGAGGTAGGCCAGGTTATGGGAAAAAAAGTAAAATGGGCACTGATTTTGTTTCAATAAAGGAAGGTATTTTAAAGGGACTGGATTCTCTTAATATGGATGAATTTTCTGAAGTATTAAGTTGATGGTCAGAACCTTTCTAAGGATTGATATAGTAAGGTGTGTGATCCCTCTGGCTAGAACAGGAGCTCTTCATGAGAGCCAACAATGCCAGAGGACTGGGAGAAACTAAAAGTTAAAATTAAAAAAAAAATATGTAAAGAGCATGAGGCCCAGGCTGCCAGGAGTGGGATGAGCAAGTTATGAACCTAGCAGAGGCTGGAAATGAAAATTCACACTGGGGTCTGGAAACAAGAGTTTGAAACCAGAGATGAGCAAATAAGTATAAGTAAAATAGATGTGGCTCTCAAGGTTGGAGGAGGGGTGAAGGATGGCCAGGTGACCTGAGCAGTAGAAACACACTCTGGAGTGACTAGAGCATGTTCCACATTCCTGCTGGGGTATTAGGCACATTGGAGGTGGAGGAGGGGCTACCGGAAAAAGGTCAGCCTGACCTATAATATGAAGTAGACAGGAAGATTTAAGTATAACATGGTGGGCAATATGACTCATGCTTTCAGCTTAAAACCTCTCTGGAGCAACACAGTGGCTAGACCAGGGGTCCTCAAACTACAGCCCAGGGGCCACATGCAAATACAACTATTGTATTTGTTCCCATTTTGTTTTTTTACTTCAAAATAAGATGTGTGCAGTGTGCATAGGAATTTGTTTATAGTTTTTTTTTTAAACTATAGTCCGGCCCTCCAACGGTCTGAGGGACAGTGAACCTGCCCCTTGTTTAAAAAGTTTGAGGACCCCTGGGCTAGACTATGAAATCTGTTATCCTTTACTCCTTAATGTTCACTTTCTTGGACAGAAGATGAAGCTGTTATGGGAGTAGGTAGGGGGAAAAATAAATGAAGTCCCAAGTTGAAATAGTGACCCAAAGGTTTAAAGAAGAGATGTATATTGAGATCCAAACTCCCATCCCTGCTTTGAGTAACAGAATTTTGTTGCTGGAAGTAGCCTTAGAAATTATTTAAACCACTTTCTCATCTTATAGTTGGGAAAACAAATGCCATACAGGAATATTTACATATCTCCTGGTCATTTCTTTCTGTGACAGAGTATCCCCCCAATGCATACAGTGAAAAAAATGGGGAAAATAGAATTTGGGCTTACAGAATATTATTTTCCACTTCCTGCCATAAAATAATTGCTGTATCTCTTACCACCCTTGCAGCATGATCTGGCAGGAAGAAAGAAACACTGTGGGCATGGAATTCTGTGATTTTTTATCCCAGCAACATTTTCTCTAGCTCTGGAACCTTCTCTCAGGTCCCTTTCTGATTTTTCTTTCACTCAGAACCTATCAGAGTCCAGCACATGGTTGATGCTAAAGACATGTTTGATAAATGAATAAATGCACTTAAGCTCTAAAATTCTGCACAGTAGTAAAAAAAAAAAATAAGCCCTCTTGATAAGGGAAGTTGCTTCATCTATCAGAATATGAATATATTCAAATTCCTCTATTTCTGTTACGATAAATGCACAGTGATTTTGCTAGAAATACTTTCAAAAATGGCAATTAATATAAGGGCACCCTGAAGTTCCAGAGATTTTTATTCACTAGAGAGTCAAGACTTCTGGGGAAGCTTTAAAAATTGATCTCCCTTGCCTGGCTGGTTGTGGTTCAGTGGTTGAGTGTCCACCCATGAACCAGGAGGTCACGGTTTGATTCTCGGTTAGGGCACATGCCCAGGTTGCAGGGGGCAGCTGATTGATGATTCTCTCTCATCACTGATGTTGTTATTTTTCTCTCCCTCTCCTTTCCTCTCTGAAATCAGTAAAAATATATATTAAAAATTGATTTCCTTTTAAGCTTCTTAGATCCTTCCTTGCCTCTTAATGAAGTCCCTGGACCAATAGCGTCAGCATCAGTATTTCCTGGGAGCTGGGTAGAATTACAGAAGTTCAGACCCAACCCTAGGGTTTGAATCTGTAGTTTAGCAAGAGCTCAAGGTGATTTGTGGCTGAGGTAAAGTTGGAGGAAAGCTGCCATAGATCAGGCCAGCAGGCTGAGATTGTTAGCGAGACACATCACCCCACTTTGCAGTTTATAGCGCCTTTTTCCTCTATTAAAGAACCTGCCATCTGCACCAGCCACTTAAACACTCAAGGATAAACACCCAGTGAAACACACTTCAAGAAGCTGTCAGAATATTTTCTTAATGATTAGATTGAACCATATGAAATCTCTGCTACTCGATATTTTCCAACAACAAAGATGGCCATTTCCTGTATTTCAAGATATTTACCACTTTCTGAGTGCTTCATGTCAGTACTTTGGCAAGGTTTATTCTGATCCAAAAATCCTCTGTGAGGTAGAATGAAGTCCACTGTATAGCTGAGAAAGTTAAAAACTAGAAAGGCTATGTTCCCGAGGTTACACAGCCAGAAGTGAAAAAGCTCAAGTCCCTACCCAACCCTAACCCACGGCCCGGCATTTCTCAAGATGTGACCCTCACACCAGGGCATGAGAAGTTTGTTCAAATGCGTATTTCTAGGTAGCAGCCTAAAGATACTGAATCTCAATACCTAGACATCCTGAATCTCAATCTCTGGTGTTGGAATCTGCATTTGAGTCGTTTCCCTGGGAACTGGGCATGTTTTACTCATGAATAAATGGAATCCTACTATTTTCATATGCTGCCTTCTTCCCAGTTAGGCCATTGGCATAAGCATCTAACTTACTCCAGGGCAGAGTGACTATATCCCCAATTTCCCCCGGTTTATGTACATTGTCATGGTGTAATTACTAAGAGCTCCTCTTTGATTTCGCTCCGGTTTGGATGATAAATTATACAGTCACTCTGTGCTAGGGAGGAAACTGAGCTGGGTTCCTCCCAAGAAGGCATCAGAGGCTCTATCCTCATTGGGCGGATCCCTTGAGCTTCTCAGTGAGATGAGCGAGTCTGGATCTACCCCTGGTCTAGTGCCCTGAGCCTCACTCTCTCCCTCCTCCTGCCCTGGCCTCCCTGAGCCTGCAGCCACGGGGCAGCAGCGGCAGGCAAGATTCCAGTTGTACCCAAGGCATTCACACAAGGATGTCCAAGCTGGCGTTCCCTGAAAACCCCTTAGAAACCTTTGAGCAGTTTTGACCTATTGTCTACTGAGAGAACTGTCTCTTTCCCATTTCTCACCCTCCATGCCTTTAGGGTAGCCTTGCCTGACACTTGTCCTCCATGACTGAATCAGTTGTGTCCCCACTTGGCCACTAGGGCTGGCCAGGGCTGGCTCTTCTCTGGATCCTAGCGTGTAACACAGGACCAGGCACTGAGTGAAATCCCAACAGATGCTTGCTAACAGTCTAAATGAACCAATTAATGTCGTTATCAGATTACTGCCCCAGGAACAGGTTTCAACAAATTGAGGAGAAAGGAGAACAACAAAACTAATGGACAGAGAATGTAATTATATTAAGGCCCTGAGGGAGTGCAGAAAAGAAAAAAAGCCTACAGGATGTCTGCAAAGGCAGGGTACAAAACATAAACTTATCTTTAAAGAATACGTTAGCTGCATCTTCAAATAATAAGCTCGATATATTCTCCTTGAACCTCTAGACATCTTTTTAGGTAAAGTGCCCCTAAATTTAAAAACATGGGTCTAATTAAAAATGTACTACAGAACAGCCATCCATGAAGTCTGCAAACACAAAGAAAATAGTGTTCATTATACCCTTTTCAGATTAACATGTTGGCCCATTGCTTTAAATTTACAGGGATTTTATCTGCAAATATGGTTGGAGACCAAAGAAAATGTACCTTCCATGCTACTTAAAAAATAACTATATTATGTTAATTTTATATGTTAACTGGACTGGGCCATGGGGTGCACAGATATTTGGTCAGACATGATCCTGAGTGTGTTTGTGAGTGTTCCTTCCTGTCCTCCCTTTCCCTTCCTCCCTCCCTTTACCTTTCTTCCCCTTCCTCCTTCCCTACCCACCTTTCTTTTATCTCTTTGCTTCCTTTTCCTTCCCTCTTTCCTTTTCTCCCTGCCTCTAGTTTTCTCCCAAAGAGAATGATCACCACAGAATTTCCTGGTTCTGTATCATAATTTGATACCTGTGCCTTTGCTGTTTTGTTTTCCTAGGACAATACCCTGCCTTTTCAAATTTACTATTCCAGTCTCACTGTTGCATTTGAGCCTGAGGGCTCATATTACTTTCATACCACCTTCTGGAGAGGCCCTAATTCTGTTAGTCAGAGAGCTGAGCCTGTCTTTACACTGACTTCATCCTTTGTCTTTATCAAAAGGAAAGATTTTGACATAGATAAATGTATACCTACTAAATTATTTGTAGTAGCAAATGTCACTGTAATGAGATCAACCAGATACTATGGCCATGGATTGCTGCCTAGGCCTTAGAGAAACAGGCTAGAGGGAACTTTCTATTGATAATCTTCATTGTAATAAGATGTGACCATCATTCCTCTCTAAAAGGATCATAATGGATATTGATTCTTAGTTTTGGAGTTTGGCTCATTAAAATAGCAAACAGAATTCTATGGGGAATGAGCTATATTGATTGCTTCATTTTGTTTTATGGGTTTGTTTCCTATGTAACATGTAATTGTATTTTATACTTGCTATAATATGCAAGAATTAAAGACCTAATTTAGCTAAACAGGAATTGGCTTATAAATTATGGAACATTCTCTCCCATCAAAATCCTGGATAATTAAACAAAATTTTAACAAATTCTATCTTTGGAGATTGCTTTGTATTGGAGGGGGTGGGGCTGAGAGAGTAGGAAAGAGACTTTTTTTTCCCTCCTGTCACTTTTTAACTTTCTTAGCAGTTAAGCCACTAGTAATGGGCTGTTAAATTTTTGCTGAGGTCTATTAAGTTGTCTTTCAAATTATTTTGCTTCTAAAACCTCAAAATGAGTTGCTTTCAGAGGCATAGTGACAAAAGCACGGGCTCTGAAAATATTTAGACTTAAATTTAAACTCTGCTTTCCCCTCCTCACTGCTATGGGTAGATTGCACTTCTATGCACCTTGATTCTGCACTTGACCACCTAACATGCATTGGTCAATGAGAAATGAGCAGATGTGATGTAAGTAACAGCTTGAAAAAATGCATGCATTATTGGGCTGCCTGTCTTGTTCGTCCGTCAAAGCCATGAGAAGAACATGCTTATATTAGCTACTGCTCCCAGCAGGAGGAGAGATAACACCTAGAGGTACCCCAGGCCAAGATCAACCTAGATAAATGGCTATTAGCCAATCAGTATATTTGTGAACTAAATAAATGATTATTACTGAATGGTGCTGAAATTTGTTTCAGTTAACTGATAGAGCCTATCAAGCTCCATTTACACATTACTTTCTTCCATTGTCAAAGGAAATGGTCCTCTACCAGATAAAGAAAGAAACAGACAAGAATAAAGAGATCAATTAATATGTTAAATGGATATGTGTACAGCGAATGGCAAAACAATTCTTTCTATCTGCAAGAGTCAAGTGTGTTGAAACAGGAACAAATTTGTGGTTTCTAAGGAGTAACTGTCCGAAAGACTAAGAACAAAGCTTGGATACCAGGAAACATGGACTAGGGAATGACGTTTTTACAATAGCATCAGAAAATAAGACGACAGATGGAAGAAGAAAGGATATGAGGGGAGGTGACTAGAACTTAGATGCAAGAGATCTTTAAGGGCCCAGCTGAGTAAAAAAAAAAAAAGAAAAGAAAAATGAAGAGAAAACTTAAATAAGATTGACTTATAGTTTCTTTTTCTTTTCATTTGTTTAAACCAAAGTGTCTACAGCTCTCATAGGAAATCCAAGAATCTACCCCTTCATGGCAGATTCCCAGTGAGTTGTCAATGTAGATGGGTTTAGGGAAGCCTCATGAAACCAGCCCACTTCAGTGATGGGTGGTAAAACAGGAGATGGGTCTACATTCCGTCCCAGGGAATCCTTGCACTTCAGCACAAGGATGTACTGAAAGAGCTAAAGAGCAGAGAGACCAGGAAATTAGAAAAGAAATGCAAGGAGGTATGGACCTCAGATCCAGATTCGTTAAATCTGAGTAATAAAAATATGACTTAGGCAAAGAAAACTGGATCTTTTCCGGATTGAAAAGTGCTAGCCTTTAAGTCTCCAAGTCCCTGTTGGATTTGATATCGTTCAAGACAGAAGCATTTTACAGGAGAATCTTTGCATCTAGAGATGACACTAAGGTCTTCCAGGTATTAACAAGTATAACGAAGCTAAAAGAAAAGGTACTACAATACTGAGAACTAAAAAGTGTCAGGTGAGATTCAGTGTTGGCAAATATCTAATAAAATGTTTTAAAATTTTGTGTTCTTCCATGAAACATCATCAACAGTATCTCTAAAGCTAGTTACCGCTCTTCAAGGATGAAAAAGAGGTGGTATGCTCATGAAGACAAAGAAGATGGGAAAGACAATGTTAGAAGATGGAAAATGAGACAAGTGGGATGTAACTCAGCAAAAAAGAGAAACAAGTATGCTGGCTGAAGATCTACAGAGCAGGATGACAGTAATATCAAGTGGATTCAGATTGTGGGACCCATTGGAGCTACTAAGGGAAAGGTAGGGCAAAAAATCAGAAGGGTTGGTATAAAGTTTATATAAGGAAAGTTAAACGCCCAGGTCCCTTCTCCTACACCCTTCACCACTAAATGACAATTATTCTCCTACCCAGGAAAGAGACGGAAGATTTTTTTCTCTGAAGAAATTGAACAAGGATAGCTCTATTTCCTGTATGGTAAGAATTATAATGAAAACAGAGAATTAAGGGAAGATCTACATAAGTAAAAGCAGGCCCCCATCTTCCTTCCTCTGCTTGCTTACTGCATGGTGGCATACAGGCTTATAAACACTAGGCAAGTGACTAGATATACTTCCCGTAAGTATAGACTAGTGTGAGAGAAAGATCCACAGATTTCACCCTGAAAAGACCAGCTAATACCCTGATTTGGTTTCGATGAAACACAAAGTTTTGAAAAGACTTACTCATATACGTAGAGTTTCTAATCAGCTTTTTAGTACTTTATATAAAATATGATTCGATCTCCAAGGATCAACTGATATGTGTGATCACATCACTCAAGCTCTCAACATCAAAGACTGAGACTGGAATAGCTGCATGTAATAGCCAATAAGAATAACGCCTTAAATATAAGAGAAGTTAATATCTTTTCTATGTAAAAGAAGTCTGGCAGCAAGCATTCCATGATGGAATGCAGGCTCCTTCTATGACGACAACAGAAAGCTGTTTCATCAAGGTAGCTCCTAGCTTCCGACTCAACTAACCTCATGGTCCAAGATGGCTCCTACAGCTCCAGGCATTATGCTTGATCTCAAGCAGTAGGGAGGACAAGGCAGAAGGGCAAAAAGAGCAAACCTCCTAGCTGAGCTGACACTCTTTAGGCAGCTTCCCTAGTAGCTCTCCAAAACACTTCTGCTTACCGTTCGTTGGCCAGAACATACTCATACATCTAGCTACAAGGGAGGCTGGTAAATGTAGTCTTTCATCAGGGTACATATTTGTCCTGAATAAAATTGTTCTATGAAAGAAGGAGAGAATATATTTCTGGTAGACAATAAGCAATCTTACACAGACAGACAGACACACACACACACACACACACACACACAATGAATAAAGCAATTGGAAAATAAACAGGGTTATGTGAGAGCAGAAGAAAACCTCAAAAAATAATATTTTCAGAAAGTTAGTTCTTTCACCCATGGGTCAAAAACATATTTCTATTTAAAAGAAAAAATTAGAGCTTTTTAAAGTATAACAGCCACAAAAAAGGGGGGCTGTTGAAAGATACAGTCAAGGAAGTCTCACATAAAATAACAGTGAGCGGATGGCATGGCTCAGTGGTCGATTGTCAACCTATGAACCAGGAGGTCATGGTTTGATTCCTGGTCAGTCCTGGTCAGGGCACATGCCTGGGTTGTGGGCTCAACCCCCAGAAAATCAGCCCAGAGAGTTTAATATCCTAGTAATAAAGAGCTATCAGAGAAAATTGAGGTTAAAAAAGTAATTAGAAGTGTTCTCTCTTCTGAAAAATATGTGTTTCAAAGTGTTCACTGAATGTCCAGTAAAATAAAGGAGAAATGTTCACACATGGTACATTATCATTAAATATCAGAACACCAGAAAGGCATGCTGAAATTTCCAGGGGGATAAGAAGAAGAAAAGATTCCCAAAGGAACACTAGAAGAACATAGAGTTTAAAGGAAAAATGTCTAATACAAGCTGAGGAAAACTTATACTCAACCTGGGATTTTATACTCAGTCAAACTATCAACCAAATGTGAGAATAGGATATTCATTTTTAGACCTGAAGTGACAAAAATGTTTACTTCCTATGAACTCTTTCCAAGAAAACCACTAGAAGGTGTTCTCTACTGAAATGAGGGAGTAAACCAACAAAGGGGAAAATATGAGACCTGGGAAATACAAGATCCAACACAGAGGGTAAGCAAAGGAATTTCTCAGGACAATAACAAAGGGTGGTCTCTGGAAACCAGCTTTGCACCAGACCTAGAGAGCAACCAATCAAGATTGTAGGAGGATAATAGAGTGTTCCAGGATAAATGGAATTAAGCAAAGACATGAGAACTGATGAATGTGAACCTCCTGAGAGAGCCTTTAAATCATTCTCAGAGAAAATTAGTTCACATTATAGGATACTTTACAAGTAAAAAAAATAAGAACAGCTATGATCTCCTTTAAAAAAATAACCTGAAAATTTGTATAACAAGGGTATATAATCTGGACTAATTCATAGCTAGTTTATTAAGATTTGCAAAACTACAATAATATAAAACAGTATTTAACCAGAAATTGTGATATGACCATATTAGAAAGATGGGTGAGGGAAGTTTAGAAAATAAAAGGGAAATATAAAACTAACAAAGTTAAAAATAGCAATTTAAACACATGATTTAGAAAAATAGGGGTAAATAGGAGAAAGAGCTAAAAAGAATTAAGATCAGTTGCCTCTTGGGAATGGGACTCCTGGGTAGAGAGTAATGTAAGGTTATTGCTATTTTTCATGATAAATAATTGTGGTGGCACCATTTGACTTTTAGAACTATGACACCTATTATTATGATAAAAGAAAAACTAATCATCTATGCAAAAGCAAACAAAACAAACTGATTCTATACTGACAACTTCTGGGCATCATTTGAAAAGATTTGGGGAAAAAGCAAGAAAAACAAAGAGAAATGGCAACCTCCCATTTAAGCACAGCTTCTGTATTCTTATACTCAGACCCCACATGCATTTCTATTCAACCAACTCTGAAAAGCTTTGCCAAAGCAGGAAAACACCCAAGAAGAGGTTTGAATTAATCCAGGAGTAAAGCTGCCCCTCTCATTACCCGAAAGCAAGGCTAGTCAGAGATTAAGATCTTCTATATTGGGAGATAAAGCATGGGGAGGACATTATAATGTTCAATGCCATGAAAGTTTTGCCAAGATGAATAAGTACAGTGTCAAAGGAGTAGAGAAAAGAACAGGGGACATGAGTGTCCTCTATGCCCTTCCCTCATCTTCTGAAATGTGATAACTATTAACTGAGAGAAATAAGTCAGTAAGAAATACACTTCATCAGCTGTATTGCTTATAAAGCTAAGTCAATGTAAGCATCTGAAATATTTAATCAAGAAATACTCAATTGTTGAATTGAGTGATACACTCAATACATGCAACAATATGGATCAACCTCAACAAGTATTATATTGAGTAAAAGAAGCCAGACACAAATACTGTATTTGTTCATTTTGCTTCTGTTCTTTAAACATGTGTGATTCATATACTCTTATAGTATGATATAGTTCCCAATCTGAACAATTCTGGAGGTTCATTCTTACAGTATCTATGAAATACAATACTTCTACCTGAAAATGCTCGTGTCATTAATGTTTCTTGAAAACCTATTATGTTGTAGTTACTTTATACAGGTCATCATCTTAATACTGAGAGTAACACTGAATTGGTTCCCAGTGTTCTAAATTGAAGATTATAAAATTGAAGCTCAGAGAGGTGACATAACCTTGCCCAAGACCCAAATCTATGTGACTGCAGGATCCTTCCTCTTTTGACACAATCATATTGTGGGTAATTCTGTTCTTTTATTTTAAGAGGCATTTCTAAGAGGAAGCAAAGGATTACTTGGAATTGGGTGCAGAGCATTTTCGGGAAAGGCAGTTGAAGTTCTTATCTCTCAGAAGTCTAGAGGAGATGGTGGTGGTCCCTTTTGGCCACCAGACAGCGGTGGCCTCCCCAGAGGGCACCTCAGAATCTGCTTCAGCACTGCCTTTTCTTCCGCCATCTTTCACTCTTCTGCATAATTGTGTGCCCTGATGTTTTGAAAAATTCCATCCTCGAAATTAACTTCATCAATGATATAGAAACATTTGTCTTTCCTAGAGGGAAACTAAATGGAAAAACAGAAAGTAACTGATCAATGATGAGGAGAAGCTAAAAATTAACAAAACCTGAAAGTGATGGTTCAAAGTGCTGGATGCATTAGATGAATTATGTAGACTATCCCTAATGAGTTGCGCTAGGATTTGACTCTTGCCAAAGAAAGTAAGTAGAACCTTAGTGATTTGTTTACGGGACTGTTTATCGCTTGATCAATGGTGGAGACCCCAGAGGTGATGTGACCTGCCCCAGAATTGCTCCTCTTTCTAGATAGAAAAAAGTAAAAGGAGAGATAACTAAAGTTCCATTCCCATCACAAAAGAGTGCCTCACTCTGATTCTTTTAGAAATCTCTTTAGGTTGGATAAATGGCAGAATGCAGAATCTGCCCTTTTTCCAGCCAGTTTCATTTTTAAAAGCATCAAAATGAAGCCTCCAGAAGGGAGATAAGTGCTGTAGCAGACAGCTGCAAACAATTACTTCTTTAAAACAGAACTGAAAAGCAGACTAATTAATTTACAAAGTTCAGGGTGTGCCAAGAGTGCAATAAAAATCCATCCCACTTAGCATCCACTTGTGTTTCAACAAAACAGAGCATTTGCAAAGTGCTGCAAATTAACTTATGAGGTGCACAATACTCCGATACTCACATACATATATATACACACATACATATATATATGTATGTGTGTATATATACACACAGTTTAACTAAAAAACCTTCTTAATGTAACAAATTCCTTAATATCTAATTGGTAAACATCCATATAGCTTATGTTACTAGGTCTATACCTATAAAATTCTTAACTTGGGTTGTCTAGGTAGCTGAGACCAGGGTAGTATCAGTGGATGTGGTGAGGAGGCTAGACTCTGGATGCATTTTGAAGGCAGAAACAACGGGATTTTCTGGGAAATTAATATAAGTTATGAAAAGGAAAGAGGCATCTAGGATGACTCTCAGAAGTTTTGACGTTTAGCCCATGGAAGATGAAATCACCATAAAGTGAGATGAAGAACTCTGTGGGTGGAGCAATTTTGTGGTGAGAAGGAAGTTCAGTGTGAACATAAGTTTGAAATACCCTCTAGACTTGTAAGTAAAGGACTAGAGTGGGCAGTTGAAACTATATGAAGGAAGAGGTTGGGGAGAGACCTAATATTTATTGTGTGCTTACTTGCTTGTAGAACTTTATATTCACTACCTCATTTTAGAAGTCTATGGTTACATATTTTAGCTCTGTTGACATTGCTTAATAGATAAATACTGAGTATCAAAGATTTTGAATAACTTTGTCAAGTTCACACAACTGATAGATGCAGAGGCTGACATTAAAATCCAGGTTGTCGGATGCCAAACCAAAGTCCATGCCTGTTTTGCTAAGCCATGCTTTCCCAAGCAAATACCCTTTGTAACTTTTTACATCTTATGGAAATGAGTATTTCAGCTACTCTCGTTAATGAAAACATAGGTTGCATTCTACAGATCCCAAATAACAGTGGTTAAACAAAGCAATTGACACTTTTTCTCCTTTTATGTAACATGGAAAATAGGCAGTGCAGGGCTGTTGTGGCAGCTCTGCTACAGGACATCATGAGGAACCCAGGATCCTCTGTCTTCTTGCTCCGTCATCTCCATGACATTTCCTTTATCTGAATGGATCAAAACAGCCAACTGTCATGGCCATGATTAAAAAAAACAGGATGGAAGAAGGGAGAAAGATGGACCTAATCTGAAAATTGAACACATCACTTCTATTCACATCCCATTGGCCATATGGCAACTTCTAGTTGCAAGGCAGGCTGAGAAATAATTATCTTTATTTTGGGTAACCAACCAAATGTCAAGCTAAAAAATCAGGGCTTCTAATACTTTGAGAGAGGAAGGGAGACTAGGGATCAACAAGTATTACCTCTCTGCTCTACAAGCTGGGCTAAATCTCCCCTTAATGTCATTAAGTGAATGCTTATGAAACAAATTCATTTTAGGTAGATTTGAATTTCAAAATATTATTAAATTCTCTCTCTCTCTCTCTCTCTCTCTCTCTCTCTCTCTCTATATATATATATATATATATATATATATATGAATTTTTAAACATGTTAATTCCTTCATAAAAAATGCAAGAAACCAGGATAATTAAAAGGATGTTGTAAAATAATAGAATATACTAATTGGTCTCTGCCCTGGTTCCTAGCCCAGAACTCCTAAAACCCTGTATTTCCCAAGCTATAAGAGCACTAGGCGCATCTTTTGCTCTAATATTTGGTCTTTGATTCAACTTCCTAACACAGAGCTCTTAAATCCTTCGGAGTTTCCAGGGTGATAAGGGAGTCTTTTGTTCTAATGAGGCAAATCTTGCTGGCTCCTACATAGCTACAGGATAGGGCTGGTCACCAGAAGAACCAAGTCATAAAGAGAAGATTGGAACTTTTAGTCCTGCCCCTCATCCTCCCAGAAGAGGAGAGGCCTAGAGACCGAATTAATGATTGATCTAACTGATGAACCCTCCATAAAAATTCCACAAGTATGAGGCTTGGCAAGCTTCTGGGTTGGTTGAACACATCCGTGTGCCTGGAGGCTGGTTCACCTGGAGATAGAAACTCCTGTGCTCAGGACCCCTCTAGAACTTGCCCTATGAGTCTCTTCATCTGGCTGATCATCTATATCCTTTATCATATTCCATATTATATAATAAACCAATAAATGTAAGTATGTGTTCTCCTGAATTCTGTGAACTGTTCTAGCAAGTGCTAGAATCTGAGGAGGGCAACACAGGAACCTTAAATTTAGAGCCAGTCTGTCAGAAGCAGAGGTGAGAACCTGGGACATGCAACTGGCATCTTAGGTGGGGAGGGCAGTCTTGTGAAACTCAGCCATTAACCTGTGTGGCCTGAACTAACTCTAATTATTGTCAGAATTGAATTGAATTACAAGACACCTAGCTGGTGCTGCAGAAAAAACCCACACAGCTGGTGTCAGAAATGTGTGAGTGTGGTGGATGTGTAAAGGAGAAACAGGAGAGTTCCTTCCATACAGATGGCGACAACATGAGTTGTAAATTGTGTTTACACTATCGCCATTTGGAACCACCACTTCAGCTGATAAACCAAAATACCTGTCATTCTTGGCCAGGATGAGTCTTGAATGACATGAGTTTTGAATTACCAGATGCTTTCAGTAATGCATCTGTCATAGAAACTGTGGATGTCCAATAATTCTAATTTCCCCTTCCACGATCCAATATCAAGACAGTTCTTTTATAGCAAAGCAGCTCTTCTTTTAGGAAGATGTGGTCCCAAAATAACCCACCAAGATTCCTCCTCTACTTCTCTCTACTTCTCTAATTAAGTAGAATAACAACGGGAGTAATGCTATTCTACTTCTTTTTTCTCTTCAGTGTTTAAAACCTTTACTTATTTGCTATGTTTATTTCTCTCCCCACTGAAATCCCCACTCCATGTGAGCAGGGGAATCAGTGTCTGTCTTGTTCATTGCTGCATGCCAAGCCTAGAACAGCGGCCGACACACAGGAGGTCCTCAACACATATTTGTTGGCTAAAGATTAAGTGGTAGCTTATCAAACCGACCCAAACACTGCACCCTACAGACCCTCCCAGTTTTGAGAACAGTAGCATAAGAGTGCTAAGCATTTCTGCTTGTCCAAACCCTGAACCTGGCCTTATATTCCTATTTCTACTACCTAAGCTCTCTTCTATGTCTTAAAGCCAAGCCAGTTCTTCATGGATTGTAGAAGAAAAGGTTGATTTCTTTCCACTTTTATTTTTTAAGCTGATAGTAACAAAGGCCATGCAGTATGAGTGGGGACACTGAATGCAATAAAGTTGGCTTACAGTTGCTGAAATAACCCAAACTAGTCTGTTGGGGCTTTTTGTTTTTCTGTTTGTTTGTTTGTTTGTTTGTTTGTGGGGTTTTTGTTTGTTTGGGGTGTTTTGTTTTTTTTCTGCAGCTTCTATTATTTTAGAAAAGTTGAAGCAGGACTTCAGCAAGTCACATAGCTTACTTGGTAACTGAACAAGTCATGAAGACATAGTTTCCTTATTTGTAAAATCTGGGATGCTACCATCTTTATAGGAGGGTTAAATTAGTATAGAAACAAAATTTACTTAGCATAGTGCCAGGCACACAGTAAATGTTCAATAAACAGTAGCTGTCACTAGCTTAGATTTTGTAACCAGATCACTAAGCTAGCATTACAATAGGCATCAAAGTCTGACTCTCTGGCATAAAAAAAAGACCAGATGATGAAAATGAAGGCAAGAAAACCAAATTGTTCTGAATAGCAAAAGCACTTTTTAATTTAATATTCAAATTATGAACTATTTCAAATATAGCAGAGGCAGTACCATAAGTAAGGTGTGTGGACCCACAGCAGAGTTTTCACAAATACGTACACTTAGCAGTATGCCAAACAGGTAACTTTTTAAAGGAAAAAGTAGAACTCCTTTATGTTCACCTCCACAGTCTCACTCTCCTCTTTCTGATGACTATAATGTACAACTGTCCTATACGCTTTTATACTTCTACTATATACACACACATTATTCTTTCATGTATTATTCTTATTTGAAAATACACACATTTAGAAACAATATTGTGTTTTGTCTTTACATATGTATGTCTTTGTTGTGGCATGCTCTCAAATGCCACAGGAAAAGTATAATAACGTATATCTTAATATTTTTCTCAACATTAAGTTTTTGTGATATATCCACCCTGGTTCATATAGCTTTAGTTCTGTAAAACAAGATCTTACAAATAAAGTTTTATTGGAGCACAGCCACATCCATTCATTTTTATAATATCCATGGCTGCTTCTACACAACAAGAGCATGTTATTATAGCATGTTAAAATTTTCTGGAAAAGGACTACAATCCAGGGGTGGGGAACCTTTTTTCTGCCAAAGGCCATTTGGATATTTATAACATTATTCATCGGCCATACAAAATCATCAACTAAAAAATTAACCTGCCATATTTGGTCAAACATTTAATTAACTCACCCCTAATGCCTTAGCAGGGCCAGAACAAATGATTTCACGGGCCTTATACAGCCCTCAGGCTAGACGTTTCCCATCCCTGGACTAGACAGTAAAGGGCCAAATACTCTAGTGTCTGTCACAACTGTTACCCTTGGCTCTTATTGTGTAGAAGCAGCCATGGATATTATAAAAATGATTGGATGTGGCTGTGCTCCAATAAAACTTTATTTGCAAAAACAGATGGTGGGCCAGATATGGCCCACAGGTCATAGTGGTCAAACTTTGCTTTATAGTACTTCATTAAAGGAACATACATCCATTAATTTTTCCTATGTTAACATCTCCTGAAATATTATAAATTTAGGTTATTATCCGTTTTTCTCTCGACCAGGCAACGCATCAGTGAAGAATCTTATGTGTTCCCTGTGCACTTGTGTGAGAAATCCTCCAGATCGGGCATCTATAACCTTTCATGTGCCTATGATTCACCGGAGGCTCTTGTTAAAATGTACAATCGGGGGGACTCTGGGAAGACCTGAGGTTCCACTGGTTTAACAAGCTCCCAGGTGACAGAGATGCTCTGGTCCATGAGCCGCATGTTTTAAAGCCTGGCTAGACTACAGAAGTGAAATTGCTCAAAATTATTAGACGCTATCAAATTGCTTTTCGAGGTGGTTGAACCTGTTTATGCTCCCAGCAGCAGCATGCCGCATCTCATTCTATACATTCTTCCCAACAGTTGGCATTTTCAGGCTTTTTATATGTCAGCAATTTGAAGGTTATGAAATTGTACCTTGTTTAAATGTGCTTTTATCAATAACTGTGGGTGGAACATCTTCTCCTATCTGGTATTGCTCCTCTGTATATATCCTGTTCACTTATTGGTCGTTTTTCTCATTGATTCACATGAATACTTTTAAAATGTACACATTAATCTTTTCCCTGTTATCTTTTGCAAATATTTTCTCCCATTCTGTGTTCCTCATTCAGCATTTTGTTTAGTAAATGGAGTATCTTAATTTTAACATGCTATAATTAAACTGTTCTTTTTTGTTTTTGTGTTTTAGAATTTTATTTGAGAATATCTTCCAAAGCTCCAAAGCTATACATTCTCTAAACATATTTCTTTTCATATATAGCTTTTAATTTGTCTTAAATTGGTTTTGTGAATGATATGAAGTCGGAAACTAATTTTAGATTTTTTAAATGGAAAACCAGTTCTCCCAACAGATAATTACTGAATAGCCCATGCTTTCTGAACTGATTTGTAATGTTTTCTCATCACTTAGCAAACTTATACACACACGCGTGCATGTGTGTGTGAGTGTGGGTGCAGATTCTATTCTGATTTATTATCCCTCTGTTCCTCACTACCACCATCTTATTTATTGCAGTTTTATGCCTTGATATCTGATAGGGTAACTTGTTCTTCAAATTGTCTTATTTTGGGTGTTCACTTTTTAGATCTTTATTAACTATAATGCAGCTAAGTGCACATAAATACTATATAAGTATAGCTCAAACAATTTTTGTAGAGCGAACAGACCTGTAAAATCAGCATGCAGATGAAGAAAAAAATTTTGCTAGCAGCCCCAAAGCCCTGGTCCTGACATAGAGTACAATTTCCTTTTCTTTTTGAAACTGCCATCAAACTCATTTTACGGACGAGGAAACGAAGGCCTAGAGCCCAGCAAGGAAATCCTGCCGTGTATAACCCCATTAACCATACATCTTGCACCTGTCATTGAACTATTACATTTAATAACAATCCGATTAAATTTTTTTACTGACAAAGAACATTCTGTGTCAGCAAATCGTGGTTTCCTGTTGGGATTTTTTTCCCTTAGATTTTACATCCTTTCATTAGAAAATACTGCATTTATGGTTCAGAAAGCTTAGCCGAATCACTTCGAATTATTTGAATAGCTGAAACAACTTAAAAGGAGAAGTAAAAAGAAAACCAGCCATTTGCTTTCAGGAGAAGCTCAAAAATGACCAATTCAGGCTACAAAGAGAAGAAATTCTCTGGGGCTTCTTTTCAGTAACTGTACCTGGTATTAATGATCCGCCAAGGTGTTGTTTGAACATGCACAGTCAATACGTTATGCAAACAACACCACGGCCAACAGCACGCAAAGGGCTTTCACACACACTGCACTTTAGACAAAAAGTCATGGTTAATTTATGGCCAAGGACATAACTAATATGAGCAGTAAATGAAGTCTTGCTTTGAGGATCAGCATTGAGAAGCTGAGAAGTATGTTGCTGCACTGGAAATCCTCAAGGGCATAAACCAGCCCTCTTTATTCTGCTCCTGAACCTAGGCCAGGACCTAGCATAGATGGAGGGTCAATGTTTCTAGAATGAGTGAATGAATGAATGGACTCCAAAAAGGACAGAATCCTTTACAGAGACTTCTTCAAGTTGTCCTCATTGCTTTCACTCTTTCATTCTTCCTATTTCATTAAGATGATTAAAGGTGAGGGCAAGAAAGAATCTCATAAGCATAATTTGAACAATGACCTCTTTAATAAAAAAAATTAAAGACCACAGATACAAAATAACTAGACCAAAACTACGTATTTTCTGGTAAAGACTTTATAAATAAAGTTTACAGGTGTTTTCTTGCATTTGTATAGTATCTTCTCAAAAACAAAACTCGCTGAAACCGGTTTGGCTCAGTGGACAGAGCGTCGGCCTGCGGACTGAGAGGTCCCAGGTTCGATTCCGGTCAAGGGCATGTACCTGGGTTGCGGGCATATCCCCAGTAGGAGATGTGCAGGAGGCAGCTGATCGATGATTCGCTCTCATCGATGTTTCTAACTCTCTATCTCTCTCCCTTCCTCTCTGTAAAAAATCAATAAAATATATTTAAAAAAAAACCAAAAAACTCATTCTAAGAATGTGTCCCAGACTTCCAGAAGATTTCCAAGTTTATTCTCTTTAAAACCAAAACTATAAGGCTTTGCTTTGTAACTCTATACATCAAATTCCCAGAGGATGGGGAAATAAAATGTATGGGTGACCCATCCAGAAAGTACTCATTAGACATTCCTGCTAGGGTGCCCTATTCGTATCTTTCTATGACCCTAAACAACTCCCCAGTGAGAACTGATTTTGAGAGGCAAGACTCCCTCTTCCCTGCCCCTAATCCTCTCTACCTAGGAATAGTTTCTTGAAATTTCTTTTAACACAGGCCCACAATTTTTATTCTTTACACATACTTAAAATGCAAAAATATCTCCGGAAGAGAAACAACACTGCTATTGACTTAGATTCACACTAAGGGGTAAATAGCTTATCAGATCCTTTCCAGAGAGTAGGTTCTAATAGCTACAGGCTCCATGGAGAGAAAAGGGCACTGCAGAAAAGTGAAACAAATGCTGCTGGCTTACATGTTTGCTTGAGGATGCCCTGCCTCTGAGTGTAGTGCGGTCTCTACCAGACCAGTTCCCAGGGTCTTGTTCTGAGCACTTCCAATGCCAGCACCTGCCCCATTCCTCCGCTCCCACCCTGCTTCTTGCTCCTAGAATTCACTCCACCAAATGCAGTGTTGGCTCGGTCCCTATCTCAATGAGGCTACTCTCTGGATGGAATAAAACACTAAACAAGAATCTTTTTAGATAACTTTAACCCAGCTGACTAGTAAAGGACTCAGGTTTCCCCAAAAGGACAGCATTACAGATCGGTTCCCTGGTAGTGGGCTCTGAGAGGGGTACTGGCAGTAGGAGGTCCATTGCAGAGAATTCTCAGAATCAACACCCCGGAGGGACAGGGAGAGAAGCTGAGCTGCAATGCAGTTGCAGCAAAGGACTCAGCCAATCCGACAGGGAGATCTAGAGCTGAGGTGGCCTCCAGAGTTGTCCTGAATTCAGGCAGGAGAACAGCCTTGGTTATAACCCAGCATTGACCAGCCACTGATTGAGGCCTGTGCCTAGAAATGGGGCACGATCTTGGGCAAGGCAGTTCTCTGCAGCCAAGGACAAGTCCCAAAGAGGCCTGGCAGCTGAGGGTCATCAGTCATCAGCACACCCAGCAACTGGAGAAATAAGTGCTTCTGTCCTGAAGGGGGATCTTAGTGGGGTACCATGGCATCCATTATAATAAGTCTCTGTCCCTTTAAGAACATGCTTTGAACCAGGGCTCAGAGAAATGAAAAACTGTTCATTATTTTGTTAGAAACTTTACCAAGATCTGTTCTTTCCAGAAAATGATGTCACCCATAGTAATGCCATCCATGACTTTTTAAAAATCATTATTGTCGTAAGTATTATAGATGTCCCCTTTGTTGTTTTCCCCATTGACCCTCCGCCACCCCGCACCTGCCCCTCCCAGGCCTTCACCACATTATTGTCTGTGTCTATGGGTTATGCATATATGCCTGTAAATTCCCCGATTAATCTCTCCCTCCCACCCCCCTCCCACCCACACCTTCCCTCTGAAATTCTTCAGTCTGTTCCATGCTTCTATGTCTCTGGATCTATTTTGTTCATCAGTTTATTTTGTTCATGACTTTTGAATTGCCATTCAGCACACTGGATCAATCTGCATTTGCAAATGTCACACTGATAATAACTCAAGCATTTGCCTGCGTCACTGGCAGTGTGGTCAGCCCCACAATATAAAATGTTTGAAATGCATAAAATCATAATTACTCTTTTCTGTTATTTCTCCTTTATAGTTCAGTTAAAAATATATGCATAAGTATTACTACTCATATAAATTTCATTTCAGGTTAGTAAAGGAAGCATAATAAAATATTTGATATGAAAGAGAGAGAATTAGAACTGGAAAAGTAATTGAGAATGGGAACTTGCCCTACAGTAATTGTCAGCCCAGGCTGTCCATTAAAATCATCTAGGAAGCTGTAAAGCATCCTAATGTCCAAGCCATACCCCGGACCAATTAAATCAGAACCTCTGGAGGTAAAACCCAGACATCATTATTTTTGAAACTACCAAGGAATTGTAATGTACAGATGAGGCTGAAAATCTGTACCCTAGCGCAGTGGTACTCAAATTGGAGTGTGTTCCATGGTCACCTGAGAGCTGGTTCAACCACAGATGCTGGGCCCACCCCCAGAGTTTCTGATTCAATAGCTCTGAGGTGGGCCTGATAATCTGCATTCTCATCAGTACCTGGGACTACACTTTGAGAAGCGGGGTTTTGGAGGCTCTGTCTGCCTGACCAGAGTTCCCCAGCACATTTAGCAACTGCCCTCTTCCTCCCTTGCCCCTCAACCCTTTCAAACATCTCGAAAAGTATTGCAAAAATTTTCCCTTTATCAACTTTTGGAAAGACCCTTTCCCCTCTCTCTCCACACAGCTATTTCCAAATGCTACGTTTTCCCCGCCCCCCCATGAGCAGCAACCACCAGCCATCAGGTAAGATGGCCTCTACCTTCTTCCATGAATGTTTCATTTCCTTTTGTCTTGAATTTCTGTGTCATCATAGGCATGATTCTACAGATTACTGGACTAGAAGCACTCCTTTGAGACAGAAAAACTCATTGCTTCTATTGCACATTTCAATGCCAACATCTATGCTGTTGGAAAGCAAATGCACTCACCTATGTGTTTTCCCACTTGTTGTTTTCATCCCGAGATGGGCCAGGTGCAGCTGTCCTCCACTATGCAGCATTTGCAGCCAGGATCTAGAAATGCAATACCATTTGTCGTGACTCAAGTCTAGCAACATCAGTAAATATCACAAAGATGGGCAACAGTAACACTTGGCTATAGCTTTCTTAGTTCCCCCAGAAATCAGTTGTCCCTTCATATCCAGCTTCTGCACCCATGAATTCAACCAAATGTGGGATATGTGTGTGTGTGTGTGTGTGTGTGTGTGTGTGTGTGTGTGTGTTGTTTTGTTACTTTGATGTGTACTATACAAGTTAGGCCTAGGATGGCTGCATCTGTACTGAACATGTATAGACTGTTTTTCTTGTCAGTATTTCCTAAGCAATATAGTATAACAACTCCTTACATAGCATTTCCATTGCATTGCATATATAAGTAATCTAAGGATTATTTAAGTGAAAGGGAGGGAAGTGCATAGTTTTAATGCAAATACTATGCAATTTTATATAAGGGACTTGAGCATTACAGATTTTGGTATCCAAGAGAGTATGCATATACCACTCCACAAACTGAGGCAGGACTGTATTTCACAGGAGGGTTTAAAATGAGATTTTTTAAACCTCTGCCTTCCTTCAGGTCTTTCAATGGGACAGAGAGCCTTCCAAAATTGGTATAAAGACTCATACCCTCAACTCCAAACACTAAATCTGAAAAGGCAGTTTGAAAATGCACATAAAAATTAACTTTCCCTTTAAAGAGAGCCTGAAGAAAAAAGGAGTCCTCAATTTCTCTAAAGAAAAATATTCACACAATTTTTTAGTTTGGCCAAGATTAATAACTCATAATACGAAGATATTGGCTTCTGTTGAAGTGAATTATCAAGATTTATTGACCTGCGGAGTAAATATTAACGGAGGTGAAACTGAGGTTAATAACAAACCTCAAGGGATAATACATCTTTATATTTGCTGAAATAAAAAGTCAGCCCATATATTGCTCATACACACCTCAAAAACCTCTTTAACCAGAAAGCTCTGGAAATCTGTCTGCTCTGACAGATTGCTTAAAAATATGGCTGAATTTCCATTTGTATGAACCTTCTCTGGGTACCCAGGCAGCCAGAAAAGCAAAACTTCCTCTAAGGATCATCAGTAGCCAATCAAAGGGCAACCACTTACTTACACATGAGATCTAATGGGAAGAGACTCAGCTTAACCAGCATCTCATTCTCTTTAATCTCACTAGAGCAGGCAGCGTGGATCTGACCCAGACAAATATTCCATGACCTCAGAAGCTCATCTTTTGCCCACATACAAAATAAAAATATTCTAAATTCTTAATGTTTGACAAATCCAAATAAATATGCTCATAGTCAATAATAAATTTCATAAAGTAATGTTTGTTAATAAGACATTTTTTAAAGATAAGAAATACAAGTTTACATGAATAAAGAAGGAGGTGTCTGGGCTATGATGCCAGAGAGCCAGTGTTGGAATTCTGGCTCTCCCACTTATTTGCTCTGTGACTTAAACAAGTCACTGAGCTACCCTGTGCCTCAGTTTCTCATCTGTAAAATGAAGATAACAACAGTACCTGCTTCATAACATTGACATAAAGATTAAATGAGTTTGGGCATGTCTAAGTGCTTTAAAGTAAGCCCAGAGCCTAGTAAGGGGTACATAAATACTTGTTTAAAAGTAAAGTTCTAGAGGAAAGGGGACTTTAAGATCATTTGACCCAGAAGTCTCAAACCTTTGGGGCATCTAATCTTGCTTGGCCTGAACCATTGATGGTTAAGCATTGCTACTACTGATTTTTCTTCAGATTTAAATTTAGTTGCCAACATACAAAATTCAGGAGAATTCCATATAAAATAATCAGGTGTTCTTGAAAAAAATCATTTTTCTTGAAAAAACAAAACTTCAGAAAACACATATGTACTGGACTCATAGTCTCAGACACCAACCATCAAGTGGTGCAGAAAGTGCATACTCTCCATTTGCCAGTCCCCACCACCCTCTATTACTCCCCATCCTGGGGCTGAGTGTCCACTAGCAGATACTAGTCCATTAACACTGTTGCTTTTAGTAGAATTTAAAAGGAAGATTTATCTTCACAGCCAAGTCTTTCGAAAATGGAAAAAGGAAATACAGAAACACATGTTCCAAGAAAAAAATGTGAGCCAGACATACTTTTCTAAAACAAAAAGAAGATTGCTGGGTTTAATATGATGCCAATAAAGTGTGTCTGTAACAAAAGAATACAACTTAAGCTGCTGTTAGGAAAACAAACCATGAGAAAAATCATGACTAGTATGTGGAAAGGATGCCAAGGGAAAGCTTAATGATCTATAAAAGAGACTGAAATTTTAACACATTGTTTTTGTGAATGTGAAGAAAATAATGTGATACAAAGTAATGTACACTTTAACATTTATGTCACCTGTATTTCTGACCCCTGACCTAAGCCAACCTTATCACTGCGTAAATGAAGGAATCAAAGCCAGGGAAATGTAGGGATTTGACATATTTTAGTATCTGACTAGAAGAGGATATGAAACTACACTGGGTCTCTTGGCTCCACTCCATATCCTTCCTACCATTCAAGTACACATATAAATGGCTTGCAGTGTGATTTCATAACAATACTCAAAGTAAATGTGCACCCGCATGTGAACTGAATCCCAACCTTCTCGTCATCTTATGAGACCACAGAGAGAAGTCTTCAAATGTTCTCAGTGTTAGCTCTCCACTTAGAAAACACTGATCTTATTCTTGGAATTATAATTGTGCAAAGTTTATGAGACAGAATAAAATGCTTGTTTTACTGGGTCCCAGGTCCAGTCAGTAATGGACAGCATATATGATGAAGGTCCCATACAATCTGAATGGAGCTGAAAAATTCCTAATGGCTAGTGACATCATAGCTGCCCTAACATTATACCCGTCTTCACCATCTTAAGATCATAGGTGTCATAAAGTCACAGCTAAAGGATTCCTCACGTGGTTGTGGTAGGGCTGGTGTAAACAAACCTACTGTGCTACCAGTCATATAAAAGCATAGCAAACATAATTATGTACAGTTCATAATACTCGGTAGTAATATATGACAACGTTACTGGTTTATGTATTTACTATGCTATACTTTTTTCATTATTTTAGAGTGTGCTCATATAAAAAGGTTTCCCATAAAACAGTATGCCTCACATATCTTGTGTTTATTGTGTCTCTTAACTGCATCATTTCCTCTTGTGTTTGATTTACTCTCATGTTGTTTTATAAATTTACTAGAGGCCTGGTGCATGAATTCGTGCATCGGTGGGGTCTGGCCGGCCTGCCCCAATTGGGCAATCAGGCCGGGGCCAGCTGGTGGGAAGGGGGAGAGATGGGAGGGGCCCCGGGCAGTTGGCAGGCTAGTCCTGCCCCCTGGTGGAACTCTGGTCGAACTCCCGGTCAAGGGGACAATTTGCATATTACCCTTTTATTATATAGGAGGAAGGATGTAACCTAAGTGCACAATCTTTATAAAGTGCATGGTAATATACAGTGATGTCCCAGGTCTTCTCATTCACTCACCCTCCCTCACTGACTCACCCAGAGCACCTTTCTGTCCTGCAAGCTCCATTCATGGTTAAGTGCCCTATACAGGTACCATTTACACTGCATTTTTACTGTAACTTTGCTACATTTAAGTACACGTATACTTATCATGTGTTACAATTGCCCACAGTATTCAGTACAGTAACATGCTGTGCAGGTTTGTAGCCTAAGGAGTTAGGTGTGTAGTAGGCTGTATCATCTAGCTTTGTGTAAGTGCACTCTGTGAGGTTTCCACAAGGATGAAGTCATCTAAAGATGCATTTCCCAGAAAGTATCCCGTGGTTGAGTGGCACATGACTGAATATGATACACATCTATTGTTTCTGTCTCTCTGGAGAACCCTAACACTCCCCTCTTTTCTATCCTTCCTACCACTGCTCTGGGCAAGGTTTTCATTAGCTCTTGACTCACCTATCAGCTCTTGACTTACTCATCAGCTCCTGACTCACCTATTCTCCTAGCCCTCTGAGTTATCTTTGGGCTTCAGTCTTACCCCCTCCAGCCTCAGAGAACTCTAAAATTCAAATCCACCCATATCATTCTGATGACAATCCAATGTTCTGGTATCCTAGGAATATTTTTAGTTCCCGTCGCCGTAAGCTCTTCCTGGTCTCTGTACAAGGCTCAAGTCTTCCATCTCTCATCTCTGGCCTGTGGTTACCAGGCTGCCACTTAGCTGTTTTCTCCTCTGTGTTTTACTCATGGTGACCCCTCTGCCCAAAATATCCATCTCCCTGTTCTTCCTCCCCTTTCCCATGGGGCTGCTATCCTGCAAGGTGTCAGGAAGCCCCACTTCTTCTAAAGACTCGACCAGCTCCTCAGACAGATGCATTAACTGTCCCTCTCTAATGCTTCCTTCACACCCTTCCTACTCATTGCACTGCTTTCTAACTACCTATTTATGTGTTTGTGTCCCCTACTAGAATATATAAATTCTACCAGGGCAGGGACCAGGCCTAATTTATGTTTTTTAGTCCCAGAACCCAGCACTGTTTCAATGTAATAGTGAGACCTCAGTGAATTTTGGTTGAATGCATGGACAGTTGAAATATATACTTACATACCACACACAGCACACCTCTCTCTCTCTCTCTCTCTCTCTCTCTCTCTCTCTCTCTCTCTCTCACACACACACACACACACACACACACACACACACACACACACACACACATTAAGGGATCGCTACTGGAATATCTAACTTCTATCCTATCTAATTCCCTAGTTGAATTGATATACACGCCTGCCCAGAGAAGAGACGGATTTAAAGAGCTGAATGAAGGATAAATTTGAAGAGCAGAGGAAACTGGAGAGCGACATAAGGTTATTTGCAGAAGCAAAAACCAAAACAGAAGAGCTACGCAATATGTAGGTGATGATAGAAAGGGAGGGGACATTGACATTTATTATCAATTTTGACCAGCTAGCCAGGTGAGTGCTACATGCTTGAAGCATTTTAATTCATGTACTACCCCTGAAATCCAAATAAGGAAACTGAAGCTGAGAGAGCATAAGTAATATGCCCCAGTTTAAGTAACTAGTAAGAGAAAGGATCTGAACCTAGGTCTGTGTGATTCCAGCATTGTTGTCCTTCCTGCCACGCCACATCGCTCCTAAAGATACGGATGAAAAATTTTGCTTTTGTCCTGTTCTTCCAGGGGCAGAGGGAAGAGAACAGAAAGGCACAGTCGCATTGCCTGGCTATGATATTTGTGAGAATAAGGGCAAACACCTGTACAGCAGTTAAAATGTATTTTGCACCGTGTTAAGTGCTCTCTGTACACACTCACTTAACCCACACCACAGCCCCTGGAGGGAAATCTGTGACCTTCCTCATTTTACAGATGAGCCAATGGAGGCACAGTGGCTTCACAACCTTGCCCAAAGCCACGCAGACAGTAAGTGGGAGACACGGGAATCAAAACCAGGCCACGTGGCCTCCATTGGATGCCTTTGGCTATTCTGCCTCCAATCACCCCGTGTGGGACACAGAAAGACCAGCGAGCCTGGAAGAAAAAAACTCCAGAATGCACAGACTTCTCCTAATCACTCCAAGGGCTTTCACTATAACTTTAGGAAGAGAAAAATAGAGCTTTATATCGCACTCCATTACACAGGTGACCTTCACAAGACCTTCAACCTGTGGCTAAATTTGATCCCAGAAGAAGGCTATGAGTCATACCATTACAATGTAAGCCCCTATATTTCCTACAGGTAAATGGGATAAGATTTTATTTCTAATAAACCATTAATTCCACTAAAATACCAAAATATCCTCAAGAATGCATAAAAGGAACACGAATGTAAGCTTTTATGAAGATGACTGATGTTAAAAAAACACACACAACATTCGTTTAGTTTCTGCATATACTAGTCTTGTTGAGGTTTATTAAAATATGAATCAATGAAATTTGGACTGAAGATCAATGACTTTTCTTAGCACAGGCATATGTCACTGCTTTAGGCATCTTAAGCTTGAATTCAAAATTAGAGTAATCTGTCTCAGGAATGTTATTGTAATTCAGTGTGAATGAATGGAAAATTCGTGCATAGTAAAAGCTGGGAGAAAGACCATTTCCATAATGTAATTTTTAAAAATATATTTTATTTATTTCAGAGAGGAAGGGAGAGGGAGAGAGAGATAGAAACATCAATGATGAATCATTGATCAGCTACTTCTTGCACGCCCCACACTGGGGATCAAGCCCACAACCTGGGCATGTGCCCTGACTGAGAACTGTGACCTCCTGGTTCTTAAATCGATGCACAACCACTGAGCCATGCCAGCCATAATGTCATTTTTAAATGATCTCCTGGTCTTCTAGTTCCATAATCCTGTGGACAAAGACCTGTGCCTGATCTGTCAGTATAGCTAGTCATTCTAGTCCTTCTGGACTGCTCTCCTGGTTTTGGTATTTTGGTGCTCTGTTTGGTGCAGGCATTTTTATTGATTGACACCATTGTTTTAGAATTTAAATAGACCTGAAAATTATATGCATGTTGACTGCATACTTAAAAGAGTTCTCTGCTGCATTAAAATTTTTTCTTGAACAGAGCGTTTTTGTTGTTTTTATTGTTTAGAAGACATTTTTCTAAAGCCCCAGAATCCTCAAGAAGAGGAAGGAAATGACCATTGATAAAGTCAAGTGTCATTGACAAGAATAATTCTTATCTAGTTTCAAAGGCTTTCCCAACAAGGGTCATGTAAATCTGACAGTTTCTAAATGGAAAAAGGTAATTCTGCTTGGAGTGTCAGCCATACAAGATAAAACCAAAGAAGACATAGATAAACCAGAAAAGCTCTCTTTGAAACAAAAAATACAGCACTCTCTCTTCTTCCCTCTCTTTTCTCCCTTCCATCACTCACTCTCTCTTACTCTATCTCTCCTTCCCTCTCTCTCTCTCTCTCTCTCTCTCTCTCTCTCTCTCTCTCTCTCTCTCTCTCTCTTTCTTCCCCTCCTACTTCCCCCCCCCTCTGTTCCTGAAAGTTATTCAAAGTTCCCCTCAAGCAGGTGATACAATTATAAAAGTATTTGAAAGGAAAGTCTTCTTTCTCATATTCCCTGATGAGAATACACAAAAGCCATTTTAGCAGCTAGAAAAATCTATGCAAAATATGCTCTAAATTCTCCAATTATGGTATTAATATACATTGCATCTATTTTCAGATTTAGCTTTTTAAATTTTTAAGAATCAATTACTTTTTTAAATGCTTTGTGACTATCATTTCTTCTTTCTCATGCAATGTGCTTTTGAACAATAATTTGTTTCTTAATTTTATCTGTTAATGTATTTAGCATTTATATTTTTGATACATTTACAATTTTCTAAATGTTGTATAATATGTTGATGTGTTGGAAATGTATTTCCATTTAGTTGATGACTTTATTTTATGAATCCTCAGCATGCTTTAAAAAAGGTAGTAATAATGCCAGTATTATACGAGTTTATTATCAAAATGCTATAATTGTTAATCAGCAATAATCAAAAGTTTTATAAAATCAGGCCCCAGCTGGTTTTGCTCAGTGGATAGAGCATCGGCCTGTGGACTGAAGTGTCCAGAGTTTGATTCCGGTCAAGGGCTCATGCCTGGGTTGTGGGTTCCATCCCTAGTGGGGTATATGCAGGAGGCAGTCAATCAATGATTCTCTTTCATCGCTGATATTTCTATCTCTCTCTCCCTCTCCCTTCCTCTCTGAAATCAAAAATAAAAATTTAAAAAAAGCTTTAGAAAATCAGGATTTGGGGCTTTTAAATTTAAGGTAAGAAAAGTGATCAAAATGGTGTTATGCTTACAAATAAAGCTATCATTGACCACCTGGATGTCATTTAGAATTAAACTCTACTTGCATTATCTCTGTAGAACAATTTCTCAAATTTTAATATACACAAGAATCAACTGAGGGTCTTACTAAACTTCAAACTCTGCTTCAGTAGGTCTGACTGAGGCCTAAAATTTTGCAAATTTTTAACCCATGATGTTGACGCTACTGGTCCAGGGACCACACTTTGAATAGCAAGGCTTTTTCCGTGTACTTGCCTGCAACTTTCACTGTGTTCAGTCAGTGGCCAGAGCAGGAGGCAACGTAGCACAAGGGGCAGCCTCTCTATGCAGAACCACCGGGGAGTCAGGGACACTCATGGAGTTAAATCATAAATGCTGTCATTAGACATGGGGCACAGTGGCCTTTCAGATGGTCAATGGTTCACCTTCCCCTTTACTGACCTTCCTCATGCCCATCCTCTTGTGCCGACTAGCAGGAGTCAGAGTGGTGATTTCTTGGGTATCCCAAGTGCTATCACCTGGGGGACCTCATCCTACACATTCCTGTGTCACGGGAATGAGCTTCTATGGCACATCAAAGAATGTGTAAACACACTCTCTGGGGTCCCTATGTGTTCCAAAATGTCCTTTAAATCAAGTTTAAAATATTATACTTTCATTTTGATAAAACTATGTATGTACATGATGGATGATTTACTCATAAGAATGACCATGGCATTTAAATGTCTGTGTTTGTATATTGGTTTATGATGACTATGGTGCCAACATATATGCCTTTGATTAATGTGGATTAATGAAAAAAGTAGAGACCAACTTTATGTAAATGCTAAATAATGCCTTCTTGCCAAGAAAAGGTCAGAGAACTTCATGATCTCTACAAATTATGACTTTGCAGAGGTTTTACTACAAAAGAGTGGTGGGAAGCTGGTCTTTCACAAGGCACACTATAACAGGCTGTGTGAACCGCGAGACAATCTGTGCCTTTGCACAGTCACATAATTTATTTTGAAATGGCAATTTAGTTTCAGCAACACAGCATCATCCATCACATTGAATTTATGTTGTCCATTTTATTTTAACGGCCTCATACTTTAAAAAAATTAATTTGTAATTTGTCTTGATTTCATGCCTTTTTAAGAAATGGAAGCATACGAAGTTTACTGAAACTTTCAGGTTTAAATATATTTCAGTAGAGTTATAATCAAAACAACTGAAGCCAATGTTGGAGGCTAAGAAAACGTTCCCCTCTTAAGAGAGCATTCATGTATTAGTCAAGGCTGAGAAACAATGAGCATCCTCTTTAGAGGTGTTAAGCCTTCTTTTCCAAAGAAATTCTCAGTCAAAGCTGCACGAAGAGGCACACAGCTGGTTTCACGTGAAAGCATTGTCCTTAGACGACTCCACCGGTGTCTCACCCAGATCCCCTTTAGTGAGCCCGCACACCTATCCCCATCTGTCTCCTTCTCTGGAGAAATTGCCCTCAGACAAAAGAGTCCACATGAGAAACTGTACCTTTCTCTCCCTACTGGGGCTACAAAAGTCCAGCCCCCTTTCCTCGGGATGGACTCAGGTCCACACTACACACCGTGCTGCAGAGTTCTCCATGGGATCAGGCAAAGCTAGACTCCAGACGAGGCCACATCCTTGCTCAGCACCTTTTCTTTCTTCAAACTGCTTCTCTCACTTTCTGTCCTGAGACCACACCCCTAACATGCATCCAAGAGCCTGTTAGCCTCTGTATCTAGGGAGCCACTGCCAAGATCCCCTTCTAATCCATAAGAAACCTACTGGGCACTAAAATGGTGCCTGCTGTTTGGACACACATGAAATCTCTGTGGAAATGGTCCTTTCTTTTCTCCCCATTACCATGAAGAGGAGACACTCATCTCCTTTTCCAGAGCATGCTTGAAAATACTCCCAAATGAGATTTAATAACCCAACAACTCTAATAGACGAAATCTGAGGATTTCTGACTCACAGTTTGTGTGAAAAATCTCAAAACCAAAATGACTTCTTTTAAATATTTCTAAGTCTACAAAACCAAATGATTGCCTTTCAGGATCCAGTTGTAAGAAACTTTCTTCTGATTGGAGAAATCAACATCCACCCCCCATATCCCCTATCCACCCCCCCCCCCACCACCGGCCCCGGCACTCGATGCTACAGCCACTGAACAACCTTTGTAACTTAGAACAAATAGGCCTGCAACCAGCTATCCATCTGGATCCATAGTGACTACCTCTCTATTTGGTAGAAGCAACTTCATCTCCGGGTATGGACAATGGAGTTCTGATTGTCAAACTCCACTCTATAATGTACCCTTTCATGAAGCTTATAGGATTAGATACTTTTATATTTCTTGTCATTCTACAGTCTTCCCCACTCACCCCTGGTCCAAAGAAAAAAGAGAAGAAGCTCATGCAAGTTAAAACTGAGTTAATAATAACAATGGCAATAATTATCAGCCATTAGCATTTACTATGTATCAATTACTATACAAAGAACTTTAGAATTACCTTATTGAACTGTCACAACTTCCACCTGTGAGGTGAGCATTCTCTCTTCCACAAATGAGTAAACTGAGACCTAGAGAGGTTGGGTGAGGGGTCTAAGACAGCATGACTGGTAATGACCTCAGGGCTTTCTAACACCTGGCCTTACTTTGTCATTTATAGGACAGATCAAAGTGAAGGTGTTTGTTTTTAGCAGGGATTTATTGGCCTGGCATCACCTAGAATCAATAGTCTATGAATCAAATTCTCACTTCTGATCATTCTTTTTGGTTACTTTAGCAAAATATTTAAAGTTTTCCCTTCTGTTTCTCCAGTTGTAGATCTGAGAGGGGATTGCCACATTTATACTGTGTATCCTTCAATAGAATGTTAATGTGCTTAAAACAAAAATGCATCCACAATAATAACAGAACAGTAGCTATTGAAGCTCAGTACATTAGGATTCATT
The DNA here is from genome assembly GCF_964212035.1 of Myotis nattereri. Lineage (NCBI taxonomy): Eukaryota > Metazoa > Chordata > Mammalia > Chiroptera > Vespertilionidae > Myotis > Myotis nattereri. Next base: position 48,302,857 of record NC_138089.1, read on the forward strand.
CTACTGTTCTGCCTATTTGTGTGTGTTTGAAAATGTCCCAGATTTAATAAAACAAACCATGAGATTTAGATTATCTTCTCAAACAATGTATAGTTCTTTTATAACAGAAAAAATATTGATGTGTTTGCCATATAAACCTACTTATCTCAGTACAACCTGATATTTAAAAAAAAACAACCACAAAACAAAACACCAGTCCTTGTATCAGAAAAATTGCATTTGGGTATGAGGTACAGAAATCCTATTAGGTTGGCTTAAACAAATTGAAGTTAATTTTGTTTCTGTTATAAGAAGTCTAGAGGTAAGCAGGCCAGGCCTGCGCAACAGATCCATGAAATCCTGAATACCCATCTCTTTACTGTCCTGGGCACTTCGCTTTCATCCTAATGCTCATGCATTGGCTGTTGCATCTCCAGGCACCAGGTGTGTCGTCCAAGCAGGAGGAAGGGACATAAGTCACAGCTGTTCCCTAGTGTTGACTGATTTAGGTAGGCAAGACCTCTTCAGGAATTCCTGCCTCTATTTCAGACACCAAGACTGTAAAACCTGACCATGCTAGGGACATGGGAGGCTGGAAGTTTGAGATCTCTCTTTCCAGCATTCTAGCAGCATTTCTAATTAATTTTTTTTTTATCAACTCTTGGAATAAATCATGTCTTAGTTTATTTGGGAAAGACCTGGTTTCCTCTGGTAATACCAGCATCATCACTAATAGGGCCGCCTTTCAGCCTCAAGTGTTTGGGTGATAAATTATTTTGTTACCCTTCCTGTAATGGAGAATGGCACAAGAAGTGCTGAGCAAATCAACCTTTAGTATCTGTTGTACTCCAGTAACCAAAATAATTGAAAATCAATGCAAATCTTAATTTCCAATCTCTCATGAAAACACCCAAGGTGTGTATATTTCTAACACAAAGCTAAACTTTTTTCAGTTTTTCTTTCCCATTCCTCTAGCTGTCAACGTCTTTGGCATGCATGGCTAATGCCCTAAAGTGCCTCTTCTCTCTTTCATTCTCTAAGTCCAGATATTTCTCTTTCCAATTTGGTCTGTGCAGCCTCCCTTCTCTCCTCTGCCATCCCTGCTTTGGCCCAGAACTTGATGGTGTCAGTCCACTTGGTCTCTCACCATCTGTCTCACTTATCTTCTTGCCTCAAGTCCATGGTAGGGGAAGTGAAACCTGTTGCATCTTCCCCTTCCTCTCCCAAGGGAGAAGGAGTTGTCACAGTTGCTATGGACAACCACTTGGTAATAGGGGGAGCAGCTGAAACAGTAGGAAAGAGCCCAGAGGACCACTGCTTCCCTGAGTGCCCTAGTCTGGAGCATCCTACCCATGAACTCTAGAACTGCGAGACCACAAATCCTGTTCCGGCCCATTGGGTCGGGTTTCTCTTACTTGTAAGCAAAGACATCCTCACAAATGCACTGGGTCCTGTACAACCAATGACAGAGTCCCAGGGTAGAATCTTCTATCCTTTGATGGTGGTGACAGGGAGAAGGAATCTCACATTTATGTTAATATTTTTTTATTCCCGTTACCTACAACTTAATATATTTTTATTTCATTCCTTTTTAAAGTGTATTAAGAGGAAGCCACAAATGAACTGGCTTCCTTTTGGTTTGAATGTTTTGGGGGCGGGGTCCCTTCAAGAAATTTGCAAAAGGAAGTAAATGTGTTTGCTGTTCTTTAAAAATAGACAGCCATCAGTCATTCTGTGCTACACCATTTTAGAATCAAAGGCAGTGCCTCACGAAGCTGGTGCTGATGAGAGAGAATCGTTTTTCAAACAAGAAAATATAAAGCTGTGTGTTTACATGATGAGAAGGTGTCGTGGGAATATACAAACCCACGGGAAAGGGAAAAGCAGAGCCGAAAGGCTCAGCTGTTACTCTGGCTTCAAAAAAAAAAGCTTTGACAAGAGGCTCCTTTGAAGGTCAAACACCCTGGTGAGCACTGGACAGCAGCTACACCCCTCAGAGAGCTGGACGGCCATCCCTCTGATAAAGCAAAATCATGGAAGGAAGGGAACTTGGTGCCCTAACAGAAGCACGAGGAATAAGCCTAAATGGCAAACCCTCATAACAAACAGACCTGTTTGCTGAGGGCAGTCCTTCGGAAGCCAGGATGGCACAAAATGCACTGGGAACAAATCACTGCAGACTTAGAAAATCCAATCAAAGGCAGGGAAGGAATAAATCACCGTGAGTTTTTGCAAAGACTGTGTAAATCTGTATCTGCTACTCCATTTCTTTCAATCTTGTTCTCCATTGAAATGATCCTTGATGCCAAAAACAAATGTAGTAAAATATGTTTAGATCCCTATGCTAAATTGTTTTTCTTTCTTTTTATTTATTTTTGAGGGGGGAATTAAATAAGCAACACTGATAGAACTTTCTTCCTTATCTGATCTGATCTGTATGTCATTTATACATTCCAATGGATAGCTTAGCTATTACAGCTATATTACAACTATAAGTCAATGCTTATTCTCCTAATGCTCAGGTGATGTGCTGGCATCGAATCTGCCCAGTAAATCAAACCCTATTAAAGGAGATGGCCATTCTCAAAAAGGAAAGGGCAGAGGAAGGAAGGAGGAAAGTGAATAGAGGAAAACTATGAAAGTTAGTTGTGGGAAGTGTGAGCTGGAAGAGAGTCAAAAATGAGGAGAGAAAGGTCAATGAAAGAAGAGGTAACTACACCAGAAAGTAAAAGAATGTTCTGTATTAGCCCAAGGATGCTGAGAAGATAAATGAAATGCACATGACCTACGTTGAGCTCCCTGCTCAGGAGTACAGACACGGTGTAAACACAACATCCTATTTATTCTGTTTCTCACAGGGCATATGAAAAGGGACTTAGTCATTCCATAGCTGAACAATGCTCTATTATCCAAATGAAACTAGATGTGAACTATGAAATAACTCTATTCACCCAAAGCATTTGTATATATGGCAAAAGCTATTTAAACTGGTGAATATAATTTTCAAAGGGATTATTATGCTAATTATTTCACATTCGTTATGTGTGGCAGTGGGATGGTGAATGCAGAAAAGAAAGTGGGTACTTGAATTCTAGGGCATAGACCAATGATCCCAAATGAAACACGATTTTTCATGTATTGAACAGCCACAATGTGGTCAACATTGGACAGGAATTTACATACCATTATGACTTGTCATCTAAATAGGCAGAAACACCCCTTCCCAGGAGAGAAGAGCAGGTGTCAACCAACAACATACCGGAAGGTATTCTTTTCTTCCCATGGTGTCATTTACACAAAGCCCACTTTGGTGTATATCTGCTAAGAGGACTTGTGAAATCAGCTGTCTTCAGACAACCATCCCTCATCTATCATTCTATGCCTCCCAACTAATCTGGAAAAGATTATAAACCTTTTATTTTAATAACCAGATAGAACCCTTGCTAAATTTGTAGTGATGTGCAAGTATCCACTGAAGATTATCAAGGCTCCCACTCAATCAAGGGAATTCCTATAACATTGGCTTCCTGTGTGATTCTCCTTCCTATTTCCAACACTCTCAGAAAAGAAGATCAATACCGAGGCATTCCTGGTGAGGCCAGTCACTGCCATTGGATGGGGCTTTCATTGGTAGTATCTGTGTGTGATGCACATCTAACATCACTTGGTGTCTACATATTTTACTCATAGGAGGTTAGGCACAATTCCTATGGCAGGCTCAGAGTTTCTAAATCAACAAGTAAGAGTCAAAAGGTCAAGGAAGTGGAGGTGAGAAAGAAAGGTAACTAAGATATAGTGAATATTAAAGATGTATCAGACACTGTTCCTTTTGGTCAGTTGCTCAATAGTAATATGAGGCATATACTAATGTCCCATGAAACAGATGATAAAACCTGAGGCTCAAGGGAAAAAGTCCCTTATCGAAGTTCACCCTGCTGGTAGTAGTGGGACCCAATCATACCTACCCAGTTTGAAAAGATTTCTGAAGACATGAAGAATGGGGAAGGGGTTACGGGAAGGGTAATGTCAGAAGAAGGGAGGAACCCAACAAGAAATCCTATCTTAATCCCTCTTCCTCCACCTGAGTCTGTTCCCTTACTATCCCCTTGCTCAGCTGAAACCTGGGAAAGGAGGGAGGGGATGATAAAAACCAACCAACCCTGGAGATGATTGTAGAGTCAATAGCCCTGGGAAAACCCTAATGAGATGACAATATCCCAGCATGAAAAGGAACAATAGAAATGTCTGAGGGTATGTCAAGGGGAGATGGTACCTTCCACACATTTTGACTGGTTCACAGTAAGTAACATGTATTACATAACTCAGTACATGTGTATGTGTATATAAATGAAATCAAAGATTCATAACAGAATAGCTATTAGTCAGGGTTCTCTAGGGAAGCAGAAGAGAGAGAGAGAGAGAGGTATCTGCAGGGTGTGCTGGGAGGCAAGAGACCCGGGAAAGAGTTGATGTCATTAGAATCCAAAGACTGTGTTCTGGAAGAATTTCCTCTTCAGATGAGGTCAGTCTTTTCCTTCAGGCTTTCTGTGATTGAATGAGGTCTTTCCACATTGTGGTGGTTAATCTGCTTTACTTAAAGTCTACCGATTTAAGCATTAATCTTACCTAAAAAGTACCTTTACTGCAACATCCAGACATTTTTGACCAGAGATCAGGGCATTTTAGTCCAGTCAAGTAGGCACATAAAATTAGCCATCACAGTTCCCTTAACTATGTGTAATATATTCTGATATTATCCTTTTAATTCTATCCTGCTCTTTTAAAATTCTTTTCTAATGCTGGTTGTAAACTACTATACTGATTTAATGACTTTTTCAGGGAATGCAACCTGAATATCTGGAAAATATTGGCTTGGAAGCCTTCTGAGAGCCTCACAGACTTTCTTATGTGACATTATGGGGCAGCAGGAGCAGCAAAAATGTCTTTCTCACTCAAGAGGTACAAGGGAGTGGTTTCCAGAAGCCCAAAGTGGAGCCATAGCATGTGTGCCCTGAGCCTGAGAGTGGTACAAGTACAGTTCTGAAAGTTAATAGACTTGAAAAGGTTTTATGTTTTAGGAAGAGGAAAGACAAAAGTGACCACCATGCACTGATAACTGCAGTTTAGACAAAAACAAGGAACCTCAAGCATAGGTAAATGGTGACATCAAGGAAAGCATGACCAGATGTTTCCTTGATGGCAAAACACAATGTAACAGCTCCCAATTCAGTCAATTCTATAGAACAAGGAACAGCATGATGAAATGGCTAAGCTTTATTCTTGTCACCCAGCGGAATAAGAATGTGATACAGAAGTTGTTCCGTTAAGTATTGTTCCATAAAAAGCCATCCCCATCTAGTGGCTTAAAGGAGCGCCAATTATTTTACCTTTACCCCACACTTTGCTGGGCACCGGATGGGCTCAGCAAGATGGTTTTCACTTGGGTCTCTCAGGTCATTGTACACAGACCGTGGCTAGGGCAAGAGTCATCTGAACATTGGCTCACTCACATGACTGGTGCCTGGATGCCTCTAACAGCTGGGGCTCCTCCAGCACCTCTGTCTCCATCTGGTCCTTCCAACACAGAGTCGTCACAGTGGCTAGAGTGAGAGAGCCAGGCAGAAGCTTTTCTGCTTCTAGGACTTGGGCTCAGAAGTCAGAAGTATTACTCCTGTCATGCTCTAATAGTAGAGGCAGCCACAAAAGCCTTTCCAGTGTCACAGGGAGGACACAGCAACTCCACCACAGGGTGAAGGAAGACCAAGTCCTGATATTGCATATGGAACCAGAAACATTGTTGCAGCTATCTTTTAGCATATAAATTCTGTTCAAATTCACATAGAAGAAAACTAAATAAACTTCTTTCAAATCCAATTTTATGTATGGAAATGTATACCTACATACCAGTAACCATTTCAGTGTGGCTCAGTCCTCATGGAAGGGCTAAGAACCATGGATGTAGGCTATTGTCCTCATTTTATAGCTGAAGAATCTAAGGCATGAATGGGGTTAGTGACTTGCATAGGATCCCACAGCCAGATAATGTCAGAGCAAGGCAGAGCTTAGATCTCTGAGCCCCAGCTTAGCTCTCTTTCTAGACTCTTTCTCACTAGTTTCCCCCACTGACCTTAACAAGCTCTTTTCCTGAGCAGAGCTGAAGGGATAAGGACATGTGGAGTCTTTGCCCTTACAAGGGCCACACTGCATCCACAGCTGGAATAATGGGAAAGAAACACAACAAGGCTGCCCAGATGTGAAGAGGGCAAGCACTTAACCAGTAATGCTGTTCTAAAGGTGACGGGAACCCTTCCATGAGACAGACACCACTATACTAGTAAACAACTGCTACAATGGTACCAGTGTGTTCCAACTGGATACTAACTTTGCCTCCTCTCTGAGCCAAATTAAGAAGAGATTCTCCTCTGTTCAAACCCAATATCATAGCCTAAGCATTCAGTCTATCTTCGGTCTAAGAAACTTCCAGCTTAAAATCCATTTGTTCTAGAGGAAAATAAAAAGCAATTTTCTATTTGCTAGCAGAAAAGAATGTTGAAGTTACTTCTTAAATACTTTCTGGAAATTAAATCCCTTCTGCTGAGGAAAAATGATGAGTCAATAGAAACTAAATCATGATCAGATGGATTAAATTTTTCTCAATAAAACAACTTTTCAAAGGAAGGACGAAGTGTTTAGAAGAATAGATTTCCAGTAAATTCATATTAACAATCATCAAGCTTCCATGCTGAAGGCTTATCAGCCTGTTGTTATGGAAATATGGGATGCAGTTGCAAATGCAACAGTATAATTTCACTGCAAGATTAACCAAGAGGGCAGTAAAAACCCTAGTTAAAATATAGCATTTTGATATTTATTAAGTACAAAAAAATAAAAATAAACCAGGAAGGAATTTATATTGACGACTTACATTTCTAAAACTTTGGTTCCACTGGGGAAAGTCCATTTGACTGCCTCTCTCTTCTGGATGAGGGTTTTATTGAACAATACAGACTTCAGAGGATCCCAGCATATTAGAGCTGGGAAAATCTTACAGAGGATTGTGTTCAAATGCTTCATTTTATAGTTGATGATGCCGAGGCTCTGAGAGGAGCAGTAACTCGCTCAGCCACAGCTGGTGGAGTGAGGGCTAGAACCCAGCACTCTGGTGCCAGCGCTGTGTTGTCCATTCACCTAATCCTCTTAGAAATATTTTAGCCAAACCATGGGTCAGTGTCAGCCCATTAAATCCAATAAAAAGGAAAAAAGAAAAAATAAGCACCAAAATCAAATGGATAAAACAGTATTATCTATTGCAAAGGCATAGATCCCTTTAAAACGTTGATTCATTGAAATACAGATGGAGCAATTAGATCTGTGATATGAAAGTAATGATAAAAGTGCCATTATTTTCCTTACAGAGACAAAAATGTCAAAGAAACAGAATTAATGCAATACTCACACACACATGAACCATAGTCAGAAACCAGAGACAACCAGAGGTAAAAAGGGTTACCATAGACATCTGCTCTTTGCCTACCCTGCACCCATCCCCCTCTTCTGGCACCATTCTCTATTTTTGTTAGCTCTCTGGCTCCCCCACTTGGATCCAGAAGGTTAGATAGGGTTGAACTACTGGCCTGAGGTGTGCAGCACATGACCCAGGTCAAGCCAATCACCGCAGTGCAACCAATTCTGATGTTCAGGGACTGGTTCAGGGATGGGCACATCACCCAATCTGAACCAATGAAAAGCAATTAGGTTTTTTTTTTTTTAACTTCAGAAAGTCATTTTCTTCCTCTTTTTCCTCTTTCAAATTGCAGGGTTCCCTTTCCTGATCCCCAGGAACATTATCTGAGGAAAGAACTGGAATTCCTCAAGCAAGTGAAAAACGTGGCTCTTGCAATTTTATATTGCTCTACTTGTTTTCTATTCATGTAAGTACTTTTATCTTCAAATTTAAAAACAAATAAAAATAGCACCAGTCTTTGCCCTGGGATTTTGTTAGAATGAAGGATGTCTCTAGTTGTCTACTAATTATTTCTACTACTGACTGTGCTCTGTGTCCATCGAATTTCTGTTCCGGGGAGTATAAAGAAAAGGAACATGTTTTAAATCAGAAAAGCACTTGGACAAGTCCTTAGCCGCAGTTTTCTTTCCTGTAGAATTGAAATATTGACGCCTAATTCAATCAAGAGGTTATTTTGAATGTTGACAGTAAACTCTGAAAAGGCAATATGGCATTGGGAAAATATTAGCCGTGAGGTATCATGAAATTTTGCTCCCTTCCTTATACCTACACTGCAAGACAGACCCTGAGTTAGAGCACATACCTCACTCTTTTGCTCCTTGTGTTAATGACTGGACTGAGGCTAGTCAGTAAATCATCTGTGTTCCAATCCTTAGCCAATCCCCAGGCCGCTATTCTCCATGTAGGGACTCAACAATGTTGTCCACAGTCACAGACAAAAGGGAAGAGAGCTGAGGTGGGGGCGGAGAGAAAACCACACACTGGCTCCTAAATGCTTCATTGCAAAGATAACACACATCATTTATAGCATGTTGGTCAGAACTAGTCCCATGATCCAGGTTCCCTGCAATGGGACTAGGAAATGTGAAGCAGCAAATAGATACTCACCTACCAGTAAATATCTCTGCCACACAGGGTTTGACGCACATCAAAGCTAATCTGTGATCACCCTGACAACATATAACTTTATGTAGAGCATCCATGTCTCTAGGTAAGTTGCACAGACAGATTCACTCTAATCCCCTCCAATATCTCTAATGTGATTGTCATATTCTAAGCTCAACAAGATTGCTATTAGAGTTCAGGGGAAATTTTTTATTACTAAGAAGACACACAAAAGATACAGTATAGTGCACTAGGCTGAGATGAAGGGAGGAACCCTGGAAATCTAGAGCCTGGAAAACAAAAGACAATAGGATGCGAAGAAGAAGAAAAAATACTGAATGATGTCAAGTTTTAAGAAAAATCTAGAACATAGTTGTGGACTGATAGCTTCCAAAACATGCCCATACCACATGCATGTTTTGTTTCACTTACACAAGGTTTAAAAAAATGTTTTAATTAATTGCCAACATTTTAAAATGGGAATTTGTAAGTAAAGACTCAGGTTTCCTGCTTCTGTTGAAAAACAGGAAGATTGGGCCACATTGAATCAACAACAGCTTTTCTGCAATGCCTGGTTGCAATCGCTGGAGGTGAAGAGTCACTGCTCCCATTCACCCCAGCCCCTACCCAGCCCACTTTACTCATTTGTAGTACCTGGTGATCTCAGTAAGTGTTTGGATTTGTAACTTCTCATCTAACTGTGCTGGTCCAAGTTCTCCCCAGCTCTATGAGCAATCATGCCATGAAATATATAGAGCTTATGTCAAACATGAGTCGCAAGCAGCCATCTCCAAGCACCATTCCAGGGCAGCACAATCCTTTCACAAACAATTTAGCAAGGAATTAAGGACTTTGCAAATGTCCCCATTCTTGATCCTGTCATTTCAACCTAGAAACCCCATCTTAAAGAAACACTGCCTGCAGTGCTTTAAGTAAAAGTTCAACATGACTATTTATAATGGAAAACAGTTGGAAGCCACTAGGAAGTTTATGCTGAGGTCTTTAGGTAAACTATACTATGTATACTCTGTGGGCTCTAATGCATAGATTCAGACAAATATTAATTGAGAGTCATTCTACTAAACCACAGGACTGTACTCTGCACAAATGTTAATTCATACAAATCAAAAGATAACTGAGAGATTAACCAATGAACGTATATGCATATATGCATAGCCCATGGGCAGACAATAGTGTGGGGAAGGCCTGCAGAGGGGATGGGAGCAGAGTAGAAAGGGTCAATGGAGAGAAAAAAAAGGGACATTGGTAATACTTTCAACAATGAAGATGAATTTAAAAGTTAAAAAAAAAAAGATAACTGGGGATCCCATTTAATTAAGGAGACCAAGGAGACATGCCTATTAAATGCAATGTGCTCTCCTTGATAGAATCCAGTTTGGAAAAATATTGCTATATAAGGCATTAGTTGAAGCAACAACAAAATAAGAACTTTTTAAAGATAATGCTATTGATCACTATTAAATACTCTAAATTTGATCATTGTGTTGTGATAACAGAAGAGCATGTGTCCAGGAGATACTCCTGAAATAATTAGGAATAAAAGCTCACCAAGTCTTTGACTCAATCTCAAATGATTAAAAATAAATGAAAGCAATATTAATAATATTGTATAAGTAACAGAGAGAGAGGCACTGCAAGTGTGGCAAAATATTAACAATTGGTGGATTTGGGTGAAGGATAAATCAGTATTATACTATTCTTTCGGCTTAATGTTTTCAAATTGAAAGTTAAGAAAAAGATGCTTATCTGGAAAATGCGTATGACATAGTGTTAAATAAGAATTTAAGCTACATAATCATAAATCCAGTGTGATCTTAACCAAGTTAGAAAAATCTCTCCAATGTAGAAAATAAGACTGGAAAGAAAATACTGAAGCTTTAACAATACCGCAACTTGGTAGGTGGACTGGACTGAGAATGCTTTCACACTTCCATTTTTTCCTATATTTCCTTCACATTTTTAATAACCATCTATCACTTTTATAATGAAAAAAATGCTAAAAAAAAAAAAAGAAAAAGAAAAACTACTAAGTACCATAGGAAAAAAACAGTCATTGTATTCCACTTCCCCAACTTGAGCCTAAAGCCAAAATGCAGAACAATGACAAAGAAATGGGTTCAAGCTCTCAGCCATCAAGGTATGAGAGACTGTGTTTCAGGGGCTGCCAAATGACCTTTAATCAGCACCTGTCTGCCACAGAAAAATCATAGTATTCCAGGCAAAGAATTTAATGTATAATTTAGCTTCAATATCACAGTGGGACCTCTGGGTATATGCCCAGGTTTAAGATTTATGGCCACGCTGAGGCGTATTTCTGAATTTGGCTGATTCTTCATGAACTTGGACTTCAGGTTCACATGCTACAAAATAGCTAACCTCAACTTCAGATCATGGGCCAAATGGGTCAGGCCTGCAAGCTTCTTTCATAGAAGGTGAGGTCAGCTTCCTCTCATCCCCAGGAGGAATCCTGGTCTAAGAAACCCCAGCAACTCTTCCCCACTTCCTTTCTGCTTCTTCTGACTGAGCTTACTGTGCTGTCTCTTTTCTCTAGCTCAGGCTCTCAAAACCCACACCCTCCCCCTGACCTCTCCTAGAACAGGACGCCGCCTCACTCTTGTCTATCTGAAACAACTCAGCACCTTTATCAACCCTCTTCTCTCCTCTGGCCTTGGCAGAAAGCATCCAATAAAAGTCTTCCTTCTCTTCATTCCATTGGCTCTGAGAGTTCTGTCCATCCGCCCCTCTCTCACCACACCCATTACTCTACCTTGCTGAGGTCACATCTATGTCTGAAATCCCAGCCAGCTCCTCTCATCAATATGGTCTGACATGTCTGCCCACCCTCCAGGCAGCCCCGGCTGAGCCAAGAGTTCTATTCAGACCCTAAGAACCTAGCAAAGCCTAGTTTCCAGCTTAACTAGACCAGAGAAGCAGCGGTCAATATCGCTGCCAAGTTCCCTCCAGGAGACCAAAGGTCTTCTTGTCTCCTGCTTGGGGGGACTCTAAGCCTCTGGCTGAGCAGACCATCCTAGCACTGCCTTGGAGCCCTCATCCTGTTGACCAGGCAGGAAAATGAACTTCAGTCAACCTAGAGGTTCCCCACTCCCGGGGCTATACAAAGGTACTGGGCTCCGACATGGTACCACAGCATTGAGTTAAAAGCCTGGATGGAGTAAGACACACACCACCCCCCGCACCCTCCCCCCCCCAGATCAAATGCTGCCTCTGGCACTTACCAGCTTTGAGACATTATGTAAGCTACTACCCTCCCTGTGTCTCAGTTTTCTCATTTGTACAGCGAATAACAGTATGTACCTCCTGGGGTCACTGAGAGGATGAAACGACTTAAAATATCTAACATGCAAAGAACAGTGCCTGGCTTATAACAAGCGCTAAGAGGTTTTACTACTTTTCATGGCTCTGTATTGATTGTGGCCATCGTCCTGGGGCACATACCCCTGAAGATCTAAATGTTACATCACTTCCCTGCATGTTTGGGATTTAAGAATCCTTGGAGAAGCAGGGAGCTCCTGTGCCTGGGGTCCAGTCCTCTCGAAGACACTGTGCACCTTCCCTGATATGGTCCTGCCACCTTCTTGAGAGCCTCCAGGGAGTTGGACAGGCTCTTGGTCCTGGTGACCTCTGTTGGCCTTGCTATTTCTCCAAACACCTCTCCTGTCTCCTTTCACCTCTAAGATATGTAGCCTACTCTTCTCAGTGGGCACAAAACCCAAAACATGAGACTCTTGAGGTTGTCACCCTCAAAATAATCACAAAGCCTGGTGCTCTATCAAATGGGTGAAGACAGGTGAGCTAAATATTTCATGTTGCTCTCTCTGTGTCCACTTCCCAACCTCCAGATCCAGAAGCTGCCCTGCGGGGGCTGCATCAATGAGCTCCTTTGTCTCTGGATTGGAGTGAGCCAAGAGGACACAGGGGTAAAGGTCAGCAGGAGGTCAGAGGGCAGGAGAAAGGAGAAATTGGAGTGTTTATTCCCCTGGCTCTTCCTGGCCCCATTGCAATAGTTGGCTCCACTTCTCAACAGAAGGTCACAGTGCCGGGGAGGCGGGGGGGGGGGGGGGGAGGGGGGAGGTCCTCCCCTGCAAGCCACAGTTCATTCCTAAGAACAGTTATGCTATTACTTATAAGAGGTTTTTTAAACTGTCTATAACCATTGTATTCTACATGCTTTGAATGACACATACAGCCCAGAGCTGTAAGATACTAGCTAAGCTTTTGCTTTTTCAGATCCAAAGCCCGCAAAGATGGTCATCTGGCCCATAGGACCAGCCACTCCGTCAGCAGCAACAAGCTCGGTAAAGAGGAGCAACTTCTGATCAACACAGTAGTTCAAAGCCTTGATATTCACCTAGAAAATCACCTGCAGAGCTTTCAAAAGGTATGCACCCAAGTCCTACACCTTGAGATTCTGATTTAATTATTTTGGGATGTGCCCTTGGCTTTTTTTTTTTAATTTAGAAAAAAAAATTATAGTGAACATCTAGGGGGTCTGCAACCTGTTGTTTATATATTTTAAACAAACTGCAAAGGCTGAGCTTTTTTTTATTGATTGATTTCAGAGAAGCAGGGAAAGCGAGAGAGAGAGATAGAGAGAGATAGAAACATCAATGATGAGAGAGAATCATGAATCGGCTGCCTCCTGCATGTCTCGCCACTGAGGATCGAGCCCGCAACCTGAGCATGTGAACTTGATGCTCAACCACTGAGCCACACTGGCCATGCTGCAACCTATTGTTTAAATACAATTCTTTCTCCTTTTAAGACAGATAATTTTAAATACCAACCTTATGCCTATGTGAAACATTACATCTATGTGAAACATTAGGTAATGGTTTCCTAATTGTTTTAAATGCAGTAGCCTGGACTGTCTTTGGCAAGACTTGCTGTCACGGTTGGATGCACACTGGTATCACCTGGAGAGTTTAAAAATATTCTGATGTCTGGACCCCCAGAGATTGTGATTTACTTGGAACAGGTGACAGCCTGGACATTTGGGCTTTTATAAGCTCCACTTCTCTTGAGATTTTTAGAAGGTCTCAGTTCCTGGTAAGAGACTGAGAAATTCTGGTCAACCAGAGCTTGTCCTGAGGAGCCCACGAAAACATAAGGCGCTAGACGAACCCCAGGCCTCTCTGGGCTGCTGACGTTGCCCCCATATTTGCTCAGCCACCACTTCATTCTTTCGAAAGAGCACCCTTCAGCTCCCTCTGGTCCGCTGCATACCAACGTCCACCTGGCTACCTGCTTAATGCCAGGAGCTGCTCCTTACAGTGACCTCACACGTATTTCCCCTGCTCTCTAATGTCCAGCCACAAAATGGAAAACTCATCACATCCAAGTTGAAAGGGTTGTCAGAAAACAAATGGTTGCTGCTGTCTGGATGCATCAGCAGCAGTCAGCACAGGTCCATGGGGAGTGTGGATGCCTGAGTATTGCTCCGAGGCTGTCAGAACACTCAGCAACTGTCACTGCTGTGGAAGAACTGCCACCTGATCACTGAGCTGTGCTGTCCCCCTCCCTGGTACTCTCAAGGTTCCACGGGAAGGTGCTTCTCACAGCCTAAGTCCTTGTTCTTTAGCATTAGTGTTACCTTCTTTGCTTAATTAAGCAGCCTCATTACCAGGATAATACCATTCAGCCATGGGGAGGATTTAATGGATGTCCAAATTCAAATGCTAAGTTCTACTGATTTCTGTAAATCCAATTTCTGTCATCTTATATTACTGCTTCTCGGCTGATGGCACACCCACAATTCTCCTCACCTTCTTTTTATTTTTTCTTTAGTACCTATTTGTTCTCCTTTAGAAGGTTAAGAGTTTCTCAAAGAATGCTCCCAAAATATGCATTGTATTTCTAGGGGTAGATTCACAGAAATGAAATTTTAGGGCCAGAGAATTATTTTTTTAATAGGTATTCCCAGAATGCAAGTTAAGGGAATGTAATACTCCATTTTGTGTCATGAAAGCATTGGTGGGAATTTTTACCCATATTCTTACTATTAGTCGCTGTTATCACTCCTTTAGTCATTTTCTCAGTCTGGTGGGTATGAAAGGATATCTCTGTGTTACTTTTATTTCCCTAATACTAGTTCTACTAGTTGAATTTGAGAATATTATTTCATATTTGTCCGCCATTTTGGTTATATACTTTATTAATTATTTATGCAAAGTTTTGGGTTTTATTCTGAAGACTTTTAGTGTCTCTAAAAGTCTCTTTGTAAGAACTGCCATCTTCATTGCAGTTCCCCCACCCCAGATCTATCTTTTTAATTTAATTTGTTTATGGACCCTTCATTCTTGACCTGATTTCTACCCCAAAGCATCAAGTACTGGCCAAAATGTGTAGGGACTATTGTAACTAAATAAATCAGAGTCAAATGAATGACTGGACAATTCACTCTTAGCAGCTTGAAGATATCATGGGTAAAGAAATCACAGAGAAACTAAGGCCATTCTTCCTGGAGAAGAAACTATTGGACAGGTGGTTAACAGGTAGAGAGAAATAAAAATCTCAAATATCCAAATTAACTGTCATGTGGAAGAAGAATTATATTAACTTTAAATGGTCACAAGTGATAGAACTACATCAAAGGAGAATGATAAGTAGGCAGATTTGGGCTTGATATAAGGAAGAAATGTCCTAATGATGATAGAGGGTCCCAGAATTAAGTGGTTGCTGATGACTTAGAGTGTTCCCATGGAATTTCTGGAAATGGTCAACATAAGGATGGAGAATTCCTAAGAGAAGATATCATATAAAAGTTTCTATCAGTCAGAAAAAAACAAACCAGTTGAGGTATTTCAAAGAAAATAGGGTTTAATACAGATAATTTGTTGATCACAAAACTGTAAGAAGGCCTGTAGAAATTTAAGGAAGGAAGCAGGCATTAGTCCAAATCCATGTTGTTCAACGGCCAACTGAATATAGTTCACAGACTTCTAACCCTTGAAATACAGAAGAGAGTTAGAAGAACAAACAGCATCTAGTGCAGGGTTCATGAATCTGTTTTGGGTAAAGATAGAGGGGTGTACTTGATGCTACGTGATCTCTTTAAAATTTATAGAAGTGAGATTCCATAGCACTCTGCTCATGCCTTTCTTCCCAAATTGCTTTGAAAAGACTGTTTGTAATAACAACCATCATGACACTCTTGAGTCTTCTCTACTATCTTTACAGAATATGAGCAACATTATAAATACAATGAAAACCCACTTACTTCATTGCTCTTATACATTCTGTGCAAATTGTACTTAAGTAGATGTCATTTCGCTGAAGGTGGCCATCTGTGTGACTGCTTAAAACGCAAGCCTATTATTCAATTCAATTAGCATGTATTGAGGAGCACCTTCTATGAGCTGTTAGAGTATTTTTAAAGCCGAAGAGACCCAGGTGATCACTGGTGGTGCATGCACAACCATGCACTGCAATGTTCTCCTACACAGTCCCAGAATCACCACAGTGGCCTATGGACAGCAGGGAAATGAGGAACAGTGGCCTTCCTACTTGGGTCAATTACATCATGATAAGTGGTAGGTCTCCCTCCTCCACCCCATTTACAAATCTAATTTCAGGACCAATTCTGCAAGGTCACACGATGAAGACTAAGAATAGATTCGATTGAAGAAAGATAAACTCACAAAGGTAGGTGAGCAACACAGACATTCATCCGGTACTCATCTTTCATCAGCCCACTGAAAGGCATGTCAGGCCACTGGGGCAGTCAGGAAGGGGCACCTCTCAGACCTCACCTCAAGTGAAATCTGCCATGCAGAGTACAGTTAGCTGACAGCTTCCTCTTATAGGATCTCTGGGATCTACAGGGAGGCCACGCTCTCCTCAGCAGCTCTCAGCCAATGACTGAGCATCATATAGTTACTAGGGTCTGGCAACCTTTCCAGTGTGGAACGCCTCGAGGGACAAACTTTGTGCTGGCCCTCTGCATTGGTCCTGCCAAAACTATCTCAGGGCTGCCCTGGGGACCTGAGAGCAGTGCTTTTTGTCCACCTATGTGAGAGATTCCCTGGGGTTCCTGCCTATGAATGCAATTGCTGGATTCAAAGGACTTTCTTCACCTGCCTTCTAAAGAAGTAACATCACATGTTGCCTCATTAATTCGAGCGTCACAATTTCAAACTGGTAGTCTATCTCAGAGTTTATTTGAGCCAAATTATAAAGGACTTTCTGGTTTCTAAAGCAAGATGTCTCTTTAAAAACCAACCTGCCACCACCATTCAGATATTGTAAATATGACAAACTAAAGATCATTCATCAAGCACATAAATCAAAGACAATTGAACTTGTGTTGAGTTTGAATGATGTGGCCAGGCTCCTGTTAAAAGAAGATAGCGTCCTTAAAGCAGCCAAATCCCCAATAATAATGAAACTTCATTCTTTTGTGAAGAAGATTATAAGAACTACAAAGCTAATCCCATTTCATCCTGATGTAAACCTCATGGGGTGTTCCTCTTTGTAGACCTATATTAAGCTCTTTATTCCACTTGTACTCACTACGATGCACCTGTCTGAGCTTCTTCCTCCCACATCTGCCTGCCTTCCTCCTGTCTTGACCCACGTGTCAGACCCACACCGTAGTCTGAAGTCTTTCCCTCCTGATTCCTGGCCTCTTATCTTTCACGGACATTATCCTCTGTACATTTCTTGCAATTGTAATGGGGTCTTTGTGAGTAGTTTCTGGATGGCCTAAACAAATACAGCCATGGCATCTGCTAAGTACAATGTGTGCTTTGTTCCAGAGGAAGCAGCTCTTCCCTCCTCTTGGCTGTCCATTTTCACACAGCTGGAGTCGGGGAAAGGAAGATAAAGTGCGCTTATTGCCAAGTAGTCTGGATTTGGGGTGCCAAATATATGAGTTGTCTGAGAAAGCTGGCTGCTCTGATTCTGAGGGAACTTTGTCTCCTGAGACGTTGGGAGGCCCAGGTCCTATGGGAAGTCATTCTTAGATGTACCTTCTTCCACTAAGTGGGAGGAATTCTGGTCCCAGGTGGCTCGTTGCCCAGGTAACCCAGGGTAACTCCCAGGGTGATTTGGAGATAGTTTGGCTCACTATACCGTGCACAAATGGCATTGCTCATTTTCTTCATACATCATGGTGGTCCTTTGGAACAAGAGTTAATTAGGCAATACTGGATTCTATAGCTCCCAGTTCCTAATTTGGAACAGAATTATACATGCATTTCCTGCTCTTAAAAACTTTCAAGTTTTGAGTGCATGATCTAAAAAGACCCCCTGATTTCTCAAGTTAAGAGTTGTATATATATTTGGACCTTTTTTTCTTGAAAGGAACCTCATTAGTCTTAAATTTTATAAAATGAGAATTAACTCTTTGATGTGTATAAATTTATGTTACTGACCTCATTTTAGGCTAATAACTGCAACATTTATAACATGCTTACTAGCACACGATATAAATTAATTCATTTATTATAACAGCGACATAAGCAGGATTTTTTAAATACTGTCATTCTGTGGATGAGGAAATGGAGGCAGGGAAATTAAGTAACCTTCCGAAGGCCACACAGTAAGTCCATTGCACAGGCAGGATCCAATCTGATCCCTGAGATTCCAGGCTCTACACCCCCAAAAGCTACCACCCCTTTCACCTGCTCTAGGAAGCAAGGAGTCTATGTATACAGAACATATGTATGCTTAATACAAATCCCCCAAACTAGACATTCCTCAAAAAAATTGCTTCATTCTTCTGAACCCTTAGCCTGAGTGATGCTCTTGGTTGTCTTTAAGCATAATTTCCACTTAATAAATGTCCTCTTTTTGTTACAGGAATTTCATTAATTTGAGTGTCTCTTAGGCCTGACAGAAATAATTATTGCATTCAGGAAATTGAAGGGACATGAGTTATAACATTGAAGGCAAATAGAGCAGGGGGGGAAAAACAGGAAAGGCAGAGAGACATAAGTGCAAAAGGAGGCGGGGGAAGGAGATGCGGGATTGAAGAGTCGTGGTCGTGGTCCACACAGGGGTCTCAGTTCCTGCCCTCCCTCCTATTGTCAGACAATTACCAGAAGGCTGGGGGGCAGGGGGAGGGAGGAGGTTGCTAAATTGACAATAAGGAGGTCCCACAGGGAACTGCAGATATTCCTGAGGACAGCCCCAGCAAGGAGAAATGAATGAGGGGCAGCAGCCACTGCAGATGGGGGTGAGATAAGGAATGTGTCCTGCATTTTTTTAACTTGTGGCTCCCGGAAACCTCCCTTTGCTCTGGTTATTCCTGGGGAGCACTTAGGAAGAGCAGATGAAAAGCATCCTTCAAACAAGCACAGGAAGGAAGCCTCATGGCAGGAGTTCAGAGGCCCTGAGTCATCATTCTCAGGCCACTGCGGAGGACAGGTGGGTTCCTCTGAAGCAAAGCCTTCCTGCTTCCTCAATTGGTGACTTTCTGTGAGACTATCTCCTGACACAGGCCTCTCTCGCTGGAGAAGATCCTTTCCCTCATTCAGGCCGTGAGGGCCAGACTAGTTTTTGCCCCATCTTTTGAAGCAATTATTAGTTTGATCCTGGCTTTCTGCCTAACGGCCCTCCCCAGCACCCGCAATACCTTAATGCTACATGTCATGACTTGGCTCAGCAGCCACAACTGAAAATTTAAAGATGGAAATGTCATGGCCTCCTAGCTGGCCTCCTCATATTTCCTTCCCTCCCGTCCCATCCATTATTGGTCCAGCAAGCCTGAGTGTCTTTTTATAAACATAAATAACATTATATCACCCACTATCCTTGCTGAAAATCCGCTCAGATACAGGGCAAAATAATCCGCATGGCCCATAAGGATGTGCAAGGAAAGATCCTTGCCTATCTCTCCACTTTCATTGTTGAATAGTCGCCCCTTGATCTCTATTTTCCTGCCACATCCACCTCTCTATTTTCCTAAGGCCTCATGCTACTTCTACCCCAGGACCTTTGCACATGCCTGTTGTTAGTCTAAAACTGTATCCCCTCACAAGTGAATTCTTACTTATCTTTTAAGTCTCTAAGCTGGATAGTCTCCATTTCCCCTCCAGATCCACTCTCTACCTCCACCTCCCTATTCTATACTCCAGGGGACTAAGCTATATGGACTACATTAATGGTCTCTTTTGTCTTCTGGCCTCTGGGAGAATATTGAAGGGAGAGAAGAGAGTGAAGTCAGGGCATTTATTTTCCTGCATCACTGTCTGCAGAAGGTCAACTCTTCGCAACTATCAAGGATGCAGTATTGGTCTGCTATTGCTGTGTAACAACCAAAACTCTCAGTGGCATACAACAATAAGTGTCCATTTCTCAAGTATCTTTAGGTCATTTGTTGTGGGGTGTGGCACTGCTGACCTAGGCTTTTGTAATAATCATGTTTGATATCCTGGAATTCATGATTTGGCATCTTGAAAACATGGGCCGAACTAATGGCTAAAGTTGTTTACATTCATTCCATCCCTGTGATTTTGCAGTTGTGCATCATATTACAAACCCTCTAAACACAAACTCCATCTGTGTTTTGCATCCTGCCCAAAAGGAGGTCCTCACTAACAGCTTCTCCCCACTATAGGAATGAAGGCTCTCACCTCATTCCTTCGCCTCCTGACTGCCCCTGGTGCTTCCCCACGTGGCTTTGTGTGCCATGGCGTATTAACTCTTCTTCTAATGGCATATACCTCTCCCTGCTGCCACTCAGTCATACCTATAAATTAAATCCCAGGTGTACTTCTCAATTGTTTGGCCATTTAAAGAGTCCAACAACTTTAAAATTTGAATCACATAATCAATTTAGGAACAAAAAGAAGGAGATAGAATTGTGGAGGAAGGGCAGCTGTAATGAAAATCCTTTGTCCCAGCCCTCTTCCCAGCCTCTTAGGTTTTCTTGTCTGGCACTAAGAGGGACCATGGTGGAGGAGGAGGAAGTGGGAAGACATTAGGTCAGGGTGGCTGTGATGAGCATAGGTCGTTCCTACCTTAAGCCTCTCAGAAGGGTTCAGTGCTGAAAGTGAAGCCATCCTACATCTCTTCTCTTGCCTAATCCTTCTCCTCCAAATCCAAAATCTGACCTTAGCTGGTTTTGCTCAGTGGATAGAGCATCGGCCTGCAGACTGAAGGATCCCGGGTTCGATTCCCGTCAAGGCCACAAGCCTTGATTCCGGATTGCTGGCTTGATCCCCAGTGGGGGTCTTGCAGTAGGCAACTGATCAGTTATTCTCTCTCATCAGTGATGTTTCTATCTCTCTCTCCCTCTCCCTTCCTCTCTGAAATCAATAAAAAAATATTTTTTTTAAAATCCAAAATCTGGATATTACCTGCAGAGCCTCTCCACTTGGATGTTTTCTAGAAACCTAGACAAATATAAAGCTAAATCCCGTGGTTTTCCTTTATCTGTGACCTTCATTCAGATTATCCATTTTTGTCACTCTCTAACATTGCAGTTACAAAGCTAGAAACCACTGTATCTTTTCTTTTTTTTCTTACCTGTTCAAAGTCCCTTTCATATTGCCAATGCCCAATAGCCTCTTGCTCCTAGGGTAGTCTTACCTAGCCAACATTCCTTGTTGATGAATAGCAGAAAAACAGTCCAGCCACATTCCTGGTAAACTCATAGCTTCTTGTCACATCGAAAGGAGAGGTGCTGTGGCTGCCATCTCTCCCCACCATGCAAACTCGAATCCTCTTTTCCACCTCCTGAAAAAGACACAGGACGGCAAAATCAGCAAATGTGCACCAGACAGACATCCCACTGCACATCCCTGTAATGGAGCACCCTGCGGGCGAGAGGACACACAGCACTCCCTGCTGGGCAGTGACGCACGATGACTCGTCCATAATTCTCTCTCCCTGCCCCAGTTTCCTGCTTAGATAGAATGAGTGAGAGAACATGGGTGGAAAGGATGGCTGGGGATATGGTGCAGGGCAGAAAAACAATTAGGTAGGTTGTCATTTAAAATTTTACTTTGAACATTTGCCTACAGTAAAAGTCCCTTTTTCGGACAATAAGTACTTCTGTGAGTTTTGATAAATACTGAGAGTTGCATAACCATCACCGCAGTCAAGGTACAGAAGAGCTTCATCACCTGTACCTACTCCCCTTTCTACTCGATCCCTCTCCTCACTGGAACCCTGACAACTAATTTGTTCTGAAGCTGTAGTTTGATCTATTCTAGAACAGCAAATAAATGAGACTGTATATGGCCTTTATTAGGCTTCTTACATTACGCTTAATACAGCAGGTCCTTGAATAACGTTGTTTTGTTCAAAGCCATTTTGTCACAATACTGATGGGATGCCACGGGAACTTAACTTTTGTTTACAGCAGTTAGCCTGCGGTAAAATTGTTCCCATGATAAGTTATTATGCCACAGTTCCAAGATCCTAGTGATGACACAATGTTAACTGAGGACTTACTGTACATTTAAGATTCATCCACCTAGCGGGTTTGGCTCAGTGGATAGAGCGTCGGGCTGAGGACCAAAGGGTCCCAGGTTTGATTCCAGTCAAGGGCATATGCCTGGGTTTGTGGGCTCGGTCCAAGGTGCAGGAGAGGCAGCCAATCAATGATTCTTTCTCATCATTTATGTTTCTATTTCTCTCTTCCTCTCTTTTCCTCTCTGAAATAAATAAAAATATATTTTAAAAAAAGATTCATCCACCTTCTTGCTTGTATCAATTGTGTGTTCCTTTTTATTGCTGGGTAGTACTCCACTGTATCATTTTTTAGAAATTTTATCTCTGTTATCTAAATTTGATAATTTGTATTGATATCTTTTTTTAAATATGGCATATTAATTTTAGAGAGGGGGAAGAGAGAAACATTGATTGGTTGCCTCCCACACGCACCCCAACTGGGTACTGAACCCACAAGCTGGGCATGTGCCCTGAACAGGAAACAAACCGGCAATCTTTTGGTGCATGGTACAACACTCAACCAACTGAGCCACACCAACCAGGGCTGTATTAATATATCTTTAAGTTCACTGTCTCTTTCATGTCATCTCCAATCTTATTAATCTCATCAAGCCAATTTTTTATTTAAAATATTTTCTCAACTTTATATCTGGTTCTTTTCTAGGTTCCTATTTGTGCAGAGATCTTTTACTTCCCATTCATTGCAGAAGTGTTGACTTTACCTCATTAAGCATGGCTATAATAAGCCTTAAAGTATGACTGATAATTCTAACTTCTGGATTTCATATTTGACATTCATTTTATTTATCTTTAAAATCTGGCAAATCTTTCTAGGGCTCTTTTTTTGTTGAATAATTTTGGACTGGCTTGACTCTGGAGATTTTGAATATTATGTTGTGAGACTATCGGCCTTACTAATATTTTTAGGAGATTGTTGGGGGGAGGGTATTACTGTTGTTATAACAGGCAATCAATTCAATTAGGTTCAGTCTGCATGTTCATCCTCATCTTCTGTGGATGCTGGTTTCAATATCAGCTGAGTTTTCAAAGCCTTCATTGTATTGCTGGGGTCTGACTCACTCATGTATCACTCAGGATTACTCAGGGATTGGGAAAGGAATTTATATTGTTTTTCAGGTCTCCCATCCTTTTCTATTTGGGGGGAAGGGGGTCTGTTTCATTCATATATTTCTTAAAGATGAACCTAAGACTAATGGCAGTCCATATACAGAATTAGGCTAATTGCCTTCACCAACACTTTCCTGTGGGAGTTTCCCATACTCTTTGTCTCCAACCGGCCCCTTTGAGGCCTGGAAAACCTGGTTAATCTCCTTACATCCCATTATGTATAAATAACTGTATACTAAAAAAAAACCCAAATATTTCTAGTGGCTTCTATGGGTACTATGGGATACTGCCCTAAGTAATGATGAGCTTTTGCTTACTGGCAGAGTGCTTGCTAAAAAAGTTGAAAAGTAACCGTCTTTGTAACATTAAGTCCAGTAGTACTGAAAGTCCAATGGATTTTCTCCAGAGTTCCTAGGTACCAGAAAACTTCCTAGAAATGAATATTTGTATCAATGACCTAACACAAACATCTATTCAATGTAAAAGGAAAGGAAGAAAATTCAAGGTTATGGTGTTAAGTGCTTTTTTAAAAAGAATAAAAGCTCTGCCACTGTGGCTCAGTGGTTGAACATCGACCTCTGAACCATGAGGTCACGGTTCGATTCCTGGTCAGGGCACATGAGCAGGTTTCAAGCTCGATCCCCAGTAGAGGGCATGCAGAGGCAGTTAATCAATGATTTTCTCTCATCATTGATGTTTCTATCTCTCTCTTGCTCTCCCTTTCTGAAATCAATAAAAACATATTTTTAAAAATACAACATGTAAGAAAATAAAAACCAGTAGTTAATTAAGAAGACAAAACAATACAGAAAATCTGTGTTCACATATGTTCTTTGCAGTAGTTTTATATTAGGGGAAAAATAGAAACAACCTCAGAGTTTAATTATAGGGAAATATTTAAGTTAATACTGATATATCCATTCAAAGGTTAATATGTAGCTAATAAGAAATGTTTAAAAGAGGTTTTATTGACATAGCAAAGTCTATATTTTCTTATGTAAAGTGAAAAAGATATATATGTGTGTATGTAGATATAATTAATACATTTTCCATATATACATATATAATATACATTTGTGTGTGTGTTTGTCAACAGCTTGCTTTACAAAACTAATTCTGTGGAATAATTGGCAGTGTAGAGATATTTTAAGGGCTTTAATGAATCAGCTATATAGCTGAACTTGTCCATTCTGTTGTGATATCATAAAACACAAAAGTTAAGTGTAGGTAGCCAAAGAAAGATTATGAAATGAGTCACTTAAGCTCTTAGTGAATCACTAAGCTTGACTATAATGGAATAAATAACAACCTAGAATCAATGAAATCGCCTAGAGTGAGCAATGTCTATGAGTTCACATTAGCCAGTGGCTCTGAGAGCTCAGGAAAACAGATGGTATGGCTGGGTAATTCCATTTTATATCATCAGGGGAAGCAATTTAACTGTGTACCCAATTAGCATTGAGCATGTTGCTTGAACCCAACCCAGAAATTCATAGTGAAATTTGGGCACTGGAGAGATATCCCCTTTCCTGTCCTCACTGTAAAATGAAAAATGAGAGGACGAATGGGGAGAGAAATACGAATAATAAAAAGGTAGTACCAAAATCAGGTTGGTAAATGTCCACCAGGAAGTGAATGGATAAACAAGTGGTAATATATTCATTGAATAGATTACTTCTTAGCAATAACAAGGATAAACTACTGATACACACAACAGCATGGATGAATATCAAACACATTATGATGAGCAGAAGAAGCCAGACACAAAATAGTAGGTGGAGTATGATCCCCAAATTAATTTATGACAACAGGAAGCAGATCACTGGTTTCCTGGGATGGAGGGCTGGCGGGGCAGGAAAGGGTGACTGCAAGGGATCACAAGAACACTCTCTGGTATGACGTTCTATGTTTTGACTGCGGTGGTGGTTATGTCTTGTAAAGGAGGCACATTTTCACCTCTACCTTCTTAGAGGCAAAATTGGCTAGACCTGACAATTAACCTGAGGTAAGACAGATTAACAGGAGAAAAGTACACACACTGATGTATGTTTCACATGACACAGAGCCCTCATAACGGAAGACTCCCCAAATGGCAGAACCTACAGGCTTTTACAGTAGGTTGAAAACGAGAGGCAATCGTGGAAAAGTAACTAAACAGTGCGGGGAGGCTAGGGGAAGATAAAAATATTTTTAACATGGACCTAGTTCTCAACCTTGATGATAAGAATGTTATTTCTCTTTTGGTACAGGAAACACATTTTCACATGGAAATTTCAGCTCCTGCCTTTAAGGGAAAGAAAGATGATCAGAGTGTTTCTTGTATGTACATTTGTTAACATTCATTAATTGCCCGTTTAAAATATGTGCATTTTATTCTATGTACACTAGTACCTCATTAAAACTTATTAGAAATTTAAAAAATAGGCTGGTAGCACAAAAACCAAGGAAAGTTTTCCCATGTTAAAGAGTTCTGTTAAAGGGCCTTTTGTTACCAAGCCTTTCCCTGTCATGAGAAGGTCTGAGTGGAGTTGCCTACGGAGGTGTTTTCAATCCTAACTGCACATCAAGACAACCCCGCTATTGTTTTGAAATTCTGATGTAAGTACAGCCGGGGCAGGGGCCTTTTTCAAGGCTCCCAAAGGCGATTCCACCGTGCGGCCAGGGCAGGCGACCACTGAAGCCCTTTGATTCCCCTTCTCCTGCCCAGGACTCCTCTAGCACAGAAGTCCACCCTGTGGATGAGCCTCTTACTCTCCAGGTATCATCCCAAGTGTCTCCTAAAGTCAGGGAGGTCCCCGAACCCAAACCATGCAGGGTCAGATGAGGCAGTGGCCTGGACGATGCTATACCAGTGAATGTGCTGAGAGGAAAAACAAATCACTCTACATGTTCACCTGGGCACATAATAGTCACTAAATTAAATAGCTGGACTCAAGTGGTCCTGAAAAACATAGATGAGTCATTTCCAAGCCCATTGCTTGAAGGCCAGTAGTATGTTCATCCTTCCACGGAAGGACTAGGTAGGACTGGGTCCAGAGAAATCATATATTATATCTCCTCAAAATGAGGGAGGTGAAAAGGGAAATATATCAGGACAAAGAATTTGATATAAAGATGCGAAACTCATTTCTTTTACTGGCCCTCTAACAATGGAGGAAGGAGCTGTTAAATACTGAGAACTGCTAGTCGCCAAGCACTTTATAGACATTATCTCATTCCGTTCTCACCACCCTTATTGCATTTCGTGTACCAGGGGTACGATTTTTCCCACTTGGTGATGCGGCTCCTGAGGCTCAGAGAAGTCATTTGCTTTACTCAAGGTCTCACAGTAAGTGGCAGAAACCTGCCTTGAGAATCCACTTTCACTAAAACCCATGTGTTCTCTTTCTACCATACCATTCTTCCTCCTACTATCTTGAAATTGATAATAATGACAATAGCAGTAATGGTAATACGAAGAGTTTTATGTGTTAGAAACAGATCTAAGATTATATATATCTGTGTCTGTATCTTTATCTATACCTATACTTATACCTAGATACAGATTTTAAAAGGCCATTTAATCTTCAGGACAACTCTAAGAGGCAGATACTATTATTATTCTATTGAATATGATATAACTAAAGTACAAAGAGGTTACATATTATTTTAAGGGCACACAGCTACAAGATAGAAGTTATTTGATGATAAACCTCTCCTTTAAAAAAATCACTCTAACAATGCCAGCCAGAAAGAGAAAAGATAAGAGAATTCCGTTAACCTTGCTTCCGACGTCAATATTTAATTCAACTATGGTTTTAAAATACTGCCTCTTTCCTTCAAACTCTGCCAACTTGTAATAGTCCACTTTGACTTCAGCAATTTTAGTATATGGGAAAGGGCTGGTTATTGCAAACTCTGATTTGCAAGATCAATGTGCATATTATTACCCATTATTTTGAAAATCATAGATTAGCAAGATGGAAAAATACTTCTGACAGCTTCTGCAGCAAGAAAAGCAATGCACTATGTCTGACATGGGGGGAAAGGGCTGAAGAAAATAGTGCTTAGAGCAAGGATTGTCAGCTGGGATTGACTGTGGAAATAAACGGGGCCTGCCTTCTTCATCAGATTCACTCCAAGCAGCAGCCCACATGCCAGGGCTGCACATTTCCCCTGGCATATGCAAGTTCTTACCTCGCTGAGCCCTGCTGGGCAAATGCAAGCGAGGAAATGTGAACTGGGTCCCACCCTGCCTCATACATCATCAGCACAAGTGTCGGCTGAGTTTGCACTGAGGAACCTTTATTCCTAAGAATGCAGTGAGAACTGGAAGAAACCACAGAATCCATCATACTAACAGCATTTTCATGCGAATGTATTTATGTACATATTCTCACGGTGGTGTTAAATATAAGCAGGAAGTATTCCCATATGAAAGAGAGATGAAAGCTAATGAAGTTTACAGATTTAAACTTTTGTTGGTTATAACAAACCATTTGCACCACATTTAAAAGTCACCCACATTCATTCAGTTGTTATTCACACACTTACAAATCCAAATCCAGACCCATCTCCTCCCTGCCCTGTTCCCTGGTCACCACTCCAGGCTTGGCTGGGGTTCTTCAGGAGAAGAACTCTTGGGGGGTCTCCAGCATGACTCCCCCCCCCCCACCCTCGCCCTGTCACCTAGCAGTGGCAGCAGGCAGGAACAGCCAGTGGCATCCTCTCCATGCACAGCCAGTCCCGGAGCCCCAGCTGTCACATCACCAGGGGATTCTGCACTTCCTGGATTCTACTTTTCTAGGTGGAATTTGTTTATAGAGTGTTTTCTCATCAGAATACAGACCCCAAAATGGTCCATGTTTCCCATCACTGCTCTGACCCCCACTTTTCTGTTGCCCATCTCTGCTGTGATCCCTACTTTTCTGTCTTTGAACATCGTGGAAAGATTCCAAAACTAATTAGACCATTTTCATTATTAAAATTGGTCAGGATCACTTTAAAAAAAATTATATATATATATATATATATATATATATATATATATATATATATATATATATATTGATTTTAGAAAGAAAGCGAGCAGGAGAGAGAGACAGAAACATTACTGATGAGAGAGAACCATTGATCAGCTGCCTCCTACATGCTCCACATTGGGGATCAAGCCTGCAACCCGGGCATGCGCCCTGACCAGGAACTGAACTGTGACCTCCTGGTTCATAGGTTGACACTCAACCACTGAGCCATGCCAGCCGGGCAAGACCGGTTTTAAATTTCCATCTTGTGGGCACTTCAAAGCTCTCCACTGCCATGTGCCCCCATTAGACTGCGGCTGATGTGTATAAAGCACCCCTCCACCCAACACCCGTACACCCTGAGCACGGGAAGAGTCCACTACTGGGATCAGCAGGAGGAAAATGTGCAGAGAGGTATCTGCTCCCAGCAGGTCTGAATTTCAGGCATTCAGGCCAAAGAGTGTAGTCCATGCACAGGGTGTGCGGGTGCTGGGTGGAGGGGTGCTTTACACACCTCACTTTCCATCCCTCCTAAGCTCCAACGTTTCCAAGGCTCTCAGATTGAGGAACAGAAGGAGAAGGCGGGAGGAGGAGAAACATCATCACTTCCCTGGCCATGGAGACCCAGCTCTTGTTGCCATGGCTGCTTCTCTGGCCTTCACCTTCTGGCCCCCCAGGCACTGTGTCAGACCTCTAAGTGTTCATAAGCACCGGGTGGGTTCCTCACAGAGCCATGAGGTTCCTCCCTACCCCACAGTTTTCCAAAGTGAGGTTCCAGCTCCATCCCCACCCCTGGTGCAGGGAGGGCACCCTTCTCCTGGGAAATTTCATGACCTGAATTTAGGTAGGAAGAGAGAAGTCAGAGCCCCCTTCCTTCGTCTGCTATTGCTCAAGTGACTTCAGTTTAAAATCATCAATATTTCAAAGTGGCATATTTTGGGGTGGTATGATCGGATCCCCTTCAGTTTACATAGAGCTTCGGGAATCTTCCACCACGTACACAGACAATCACATCCACAGTTATGAGTATTCATGCCAAACGAGGTTTGGTTTGTTCAACTCCAATGGACCATACAGAAACCTGATTAACCGAGAGCTCTCTGACAATAGGCCCCAAGGAAGGCCCAAAAGTAAGAGTTTGGCCACCATCACCATACAGTGGACAGAGTGGGCTGGGAACCCTGGCAGCAGCCAGTAGAGATGCTGATCTGCAGCATGGACCACACGCTTTGGCCTGAATGCTTCAAATTCAGACCTGCTGGGACCAAATACCTCTCTCTGCACATTTTCCTCCTGCTGATCCCCATAGTGGACTCTTCCTGTGCTTCCAGCCAGATCCCCTGGGTCCCTCTGACTGTTTCCGGTTGTCCCTCTAGTCTAGCAGCTTCTGTTTTGGCTTTGAAAGGTCGGCATATGTGACTGCTTTGCCCACACAGAAATAGAGCATAAATGCCAGTCCTCACCCCCAGCTATGAGACCTCTGACCAATGACTATGGGTGAGGAGACCGAAAGTCCAGCTCTCTCTCCCCCTAGAGGGACACCTCTGAGGTGTCATTCAC
Source organism: Myotis nattereri (assembly GCF_964212035.1). Taxonomy (NCBI): domain Eukaryota; kingdom Metazoa; phylum Chordata; class Mammalia; order Chiroptera; family Vespertilionidae; genus Myotis; species Myotis nattereri. The sequence goes on from NC_138089.1 coordinate 48,332,593, forward strand.
AGCCCGAGGTCCCCTGAGCTTTGAGACTGAAGATGCCCACCCTGGGTCTTCACCATGACTGCCACCTGCCGTGCTTTCCCCCTTCTTTCCCTTTCCCCTCCCACCGCCTTCCTCCTGGGATTTCCTTAACAAATCACATGCATGTGAGTTCTCATCTCAGGGTGCGCTTCTGCAGAAGGAACCCAACTAAGACAATCCCTTCGGACCAGGGACAGAATGACACAGCGGGGCAAACACGCTGGGGAAAGCCATTGGCCCTTCTCACACATTTCTATCACGATTCTCCATTCTTGTGCTCCAGCTCCCTCCCACTGGGGTTAAACTAAACCACTCAGAATAAAAGCCCTAAAAAAATAAACTAAAAGGCGTCCTCTTTTTTTGGAACATTTATATGGATAGATTTTCTTTTTGAAAGGAAAGGGAATTCTAATACACTTACAGAAACTATAATAATTAGCTCTAAGAGGAAACTGAAGAGTTTCAAAGTCATGGTTTTGGCAGAAAGAACTGAAACACTTGGAATGAACATTAACATTGTAATTTCTAGAGTAGTTAGATAACTGTGAGTGTGTCGGGGAGAGAAGAGTCGCTATCTAATTAGTAGAAAACTTCTAAGAATCGCATGCCGTACTGACTAAGCATTTTAATGAAAAAGTCCAACTGAAATCAGAAATGTAGGCAATGAAAAAAGGTTTGTTTTTGTTTTTTGCTTTTAATTTTTTTACTTAGGAGGATCGATCATATTCAGGCAACCCAGAGGGCCACATTCTATAAGGAGCCTGCATGTGCCCACATTAAATTGGAATCTATTCAGGGGGCGCTGGGGTGAGAAAGAAGGGAAGACAGTTGCCTCTAGTTGCCTCCTTGCTAAGGCAGGTGTCTTGTTTGGGTTCTGCAGAAGCAGAGCTAGAGGCAGGGATTCTTGGGCATAGGAATTAGTGAGGGAGTGAAACTTGTAGGGAAATGAGGGACACAAGAGAAGGCAGATGAAAAGTCCAAGCAAAAAGTGATGCTAGGTAATTCCGTGGTGAGCCCTGGACAGTAAATTGCAGCACCGTTTTTTGCCTAGAGAAGCTGGGGACTGGGGTCTTTATACCCTCAGTGAAGGTCATCCATTGGCCTTGACCTGCCTAGTGGGGGTGGGGTGGAGTGGGGTGGGAGGTGTGCTCACCCACTATCTCTGCATTGGCAGCACCAGCCGAAGAGAGACAGTCCCTGGAGAAGGGGCAGTTGTGAGCCATTAGCAACCAACATCCACAGCAGCTGGGGTGAGCACGCGGGTCTCCTAAAGGGATAGGGCACCAGGGGATCTGCTACCCCAGATGACTTCAAACCTCGATGTCCCAGAGGAAAGGCCACTGCAAGGTGACTCGCTAGGCTACGTGACATATAGTGTGCCTCCACTGTCTGTCATTTTCCAGGAGTTTTCGAAGGAAGGAGACCTAATCCTCAGATCGTTCCATTCTATAATTACCCGATGCTGGTCCCCGACTGAAACAAAAGGGTTTTCTTTTCTTTTCTGCAATTTAACCTTTAAGCCTTTATTAAAAGATGTGTATCTCATCCACTCCAAACCCTTCCGCCTCCCCCTGGAAACCTCACGAAGCCTGCTGCACTCGGCAGGGTTTTGCTCTCCGTGGATGGAATCGTGCTCTGAAGAGGCCAGGTGGGTGGATTAATGAAATCTGCGGTGCCCAGCCCGGCCGAGGAACTGAGTCCCTGGAAGCAGAGATGAGCAGGGGTTTTGTCACTTTGGTAACGAGGAGATTTAGGAGAGGCCTTTCCAGCGTGTGGGGATTTCTGTCAAGTATCAGAAGTCACGGAGCTTGGTCCTGTGGGAGACTTCAGGCCCAGGAAGTCAATGTGAGGGCTCCGCCACTGAGGCCATGTCAGATGAGCAGTGGCTATGTGTGCGCACGTCCAGCCTCCCTGGACACCCTGCGGGGGTGTGCAAGGAGCAAGCGTGGGAAACAGTGCCATTGCAGCTGGGAGGCTGGGAGAGATGCCGATTGCCGGCTTACTTGGGAATCCTTCTCTGGGTTAACAGAACACCATGGGCACACCCAAAAAGTTCCAGAAAAAATGCCACACGGGACATTCTAGACAAAGGAGAGGCCTTTTCAGACGAAATAACCACTGTCAGAAATGCTGCATTTGGAGTCAGCCAGCTGAAGAATCAGCCAGCACTGACTACACAACAGAATGGAAGGGGGTGCGGCCCTTTTGTCAGCATTCCCCTACGAGACAGTTGTGCCTGTTTAGCTCAGGTCTAAGAATTCACATCGCCCTCCTTCCCACTGAGCCACTGAGCTGGGTGGGAGCTCTGTGTGTGAGGACCATTTTCATGAAAAGAAGCCAGGTGGGTGGTGACTTTTGTTTGAAATGAATTGTGTTTGGGAGCCTTTTGAAAAGCAAAAAATAGACCTATTATTGACCGAAAGCCATCCACAAAATGGGATGTGATACCTGGCACAAAGAATAGAATAGAAACGCCACAATACTGCAGCTACCTGGAGCTGAGAAGACTATTTTTTCAACCAAAAAACCAATGTTGAGCTTCCTACAGAATCCTGAACAGTATTATATGTTTCTGGGCCTTAGATAGATATGGATAGATACAGATTATAGATAGATAGAGATTTCAGACATATAGATAGATATAGATATAGATATAGAGATAGAGCTATAGATATAGATATACATAGGCATAGATATCAGAAATATAGATATAGATAATATCAGTAATATAAATGTAGATATAGATGATAGATTCAGAGATTAAACAGAGATACAGATACAGAAGGGAAGCAGAATATCCACCCCAAAATGTGCCTTTTTGGCATATTTTAAATATATAAATATAACTATTTATATTTATAAATATGTAAATATAAGATAATTTTAAGCTGATTATTTTTAAGAAACAGCAGGCACAGGTGAAGGTCTGAAAACTGAGAAGTTATACTTCTGTAAGAGACATTTCACACTTATAAGGGAAATCTCAATTTGTAAGGGCGTCTTCCCTTCTGCACCAGGAAGGATGACTCTAAATCTAAATCTTAGGCACTCTTATTAGTGCTGAAGGCAAGGACTTAAACCTTACCCTTGTTTCCTGTGCATTCCCTGGTAATCTCCTACAACTGGCCTCCTCCTCCACTGAAAAGCTTTTTACTTTAGCTGAAGATTGTTATTATCTATGGTGGTGGTGGGTTCTTTGGGGGAGTTACTCGGTTTCCTGGGTATCTCCTTTTGTTTGTTTGCTTGTTTTGATAAACTATCTTTTATCACAGGCGGGTCACAGCCAAGAACCTAGAAAGGCAAAAATAAAATTATTTGCCTCCCCCACAATCTAGATATAAAACAGCAACATAGATATACATGACAGAGATATAATTTTTTTACTTTAGTAGTCTTCTCATAGCCATTGTGAGGATGAGAAAGTCCACTCTGCTTTGGTAACAATAACTCGCTCCTTTTCTGAGCACCTACTGGGGCACCACACACTGATGAGCATTTTCATGTATTATCTCATTAAATCTTCAAAGCAGCACCATAAAGAAAAAACTCTTGACTAATATCCACATGGACATGCTAAGGAAACTGAGGCTCGGGACATTACTCAGGACCACACACCTGGGAAACAGCACAAATATTTTTTATTAATCCTCATCCGAGGATATGTTTTTATTGATTTTATTTTATTTTTTAATATATTTTATTGATTTTTTACAGAGAGGAAGGGAGAGGGATAAAGAGCCAGAAACATCAATGAGACAGAAATATCAATCAGCTGCCTCCTGCACACCCCCCACTAGGGATGTGCCCGCAACCAAGGTACATGCCCTGACCGGAATTGAACCCGGGACCCTTGAGTCTGCAGGCCAACGCTCTATCCACTGAGCCAAACCGGTTCTGGCTGTTTTTTATTGATTTTAGAGAGAGGAAAGGAAAGAGAGAGGGAGAGAGAAAAGATTGAAGTGAGAGAACAACATGGATCGGTTGCTTCCTATGTGCCCTGACCAGGTATTGAACCCACAACCTAAGTATGTGCCCTGACCGGGAATCAAACCCACCACCTTTTGGTGTATGGATGACGCTCCAACCAACTGAGCCACCTGGCTAGGGCAGCAGTACTAAGAACCTGGCTCTGTCTGACCCCAGGCTGAGCTCTTCACCACTGTTTCATTTCAGTAAAGAAAAATACATTCTATATACTAGCCACCATTGAGCCGGTGCTCAGCGTGGCCTTGGGAAGGGGAACAAAGAGAGCCAGACACTGAATGTACTCTGATGTTTAAGGAAATTGGTTTCGCAGCCCAGCTGCCTGTCACCAGTGCTGCTCATAGCTTGAAGTGTCCGGTGGTTTGTGGACTGAGGAGCAATCAGCATTGACTCATCTAGTCCTTCACCCTTCATAGCTAATCAGCCACTAAATACAATGGATTCTCTTTTGAAATAACTCATAACCACCCTTCCTTCCTGTATCTCCTCCACTTTGGGTTCAGTCTTGGTCTATTCCTGTTTTGATCACACCATTTTCCCTACTGGCTTCTCTGACTCAGCTCTCTCCTTCCTCATCCTATCTGCCTGCTCACTGCCAGCAGAGCTTTTGAAAATTGTGCGTCATTTCACTGGAGGGCTCACTGCTCCTCACTGACAAATGTCAGCCCCTATATTATAGTCTGTCCTCATGTCAAAGAACCAAAGTCTGCACTCCATCTCGTCATCTGCCATCCCTGCATATCTGACCATCTTCATCTGTGTTGCCCTCCCCTCCCCAAAACGTTACTAATCATATCCAAAGATCAAGGGCAAGTTGCAGTCTCACTTCACCCTTGAAGACTGTATTTTAAACCAAACCACCCAGTCCCTAACTGTCCTATAGAAGCGGGGTCTGTTTTTGTTTGGATTGCTGCCACAAGAAAATGCTCAGACAAGAATCTTAACACAAATATTCTATTTGGAAGCTACAGAAAACACTCTAGGGGAGTGCAGAAGAGGGGTAGGGAGGAGAAGCAGCCAATAAAAGGTGTATTATCAAGCCAGTTTCCACTGTGGACAACAGGAGCTTAATCCTGCCCAGAATGAGGGACCCAGGGTAGGACATACATCTCAATAATCCCACCCAAGGAGTAAGGGAGTTGGAGTATTGATTCACTAGCTGTCAGTCATTGCTTGAGAGATGCTCCCAGGTGGCATCAATTCCCTGGCATGCCTGGTTTATTGGCAAGTCCAGAGGCAAAGAGAATGCTCCAAATGACAGAAATGCAGGTTCTGGAAATCAGAAATTAGATGGTGTACAATGAGATGGTAAGAGTGAGAGGGTATGGGTGGGGCCCTGCCAGCATCTCGTACAATGACCATATAGTTTATCACCCAAATTAGGGGACTTCTGAGCATGAAAGGGAGTACTATTCATAGTTATTCTGGGATAGCAGGAAAAATTCAAGACTTCCTTGGAAAATTAGTTTGTGTGGTCTTGCATTTGTAACTGTGACTTTTTTATCTCCATCCAGATGGTATGGTCTTATAAGTAAGTTCTGTGAGGTCCAGTAACATGTTCTTCACTGAAGCCAGACCGGTACTTAAGACATAGTAGATGTTCACCAAACACTGGATAGCTGGACCTATGGTGGGGTAGCCACCAAAAACTCAGAGTCCAGTGCTATCTAAAGAGCATGGGCTTTGAAGTCAGACAGTCCTGAGTTGAAACCCAACTCCCCTTAACTCATTGTTACACATTGGTGCAGCTACAGCACATCACTGACCTGTGTTTCTTTATCTCTAAAGTCAGGATGATGATACACCTTTCTGTACAGTTGTCGGACATCAGAGATGACCTATAACGAACATCTAGTATCTAGTAAATCAAGCTACAGTACATTGAACTTCAATTTTATTATTATTGCACCAGCTAATAGTACTATTGATATGATTTTGATCATTATTCTTCTCCTACTTAACTTGGGTATGGTGCAGTACTGCCAGCATCTCGTACAAGGACCATATAGTTCATCACCCAAACTCTACTGTGCTACGGTGTTCATCTCATCTCAGCATTTCATTTTCTCCCCTGTGGTTGTGACTCATTTTCACATAACACATCCGATAAGCCTTCAAGAAATGTGTACTCCCAGTCATGGAGACAAGGGGCTTTTATTTGCCTCACTCCTGTGTGGGGTTCGAGGTTTACAGTCAAGCCTTCCCCTTGTTTTGGTTTCTTCTCTAATATGAAGAACTGCTTCTGGTAGCTTCCTAGGAAAGAATGCCTGAAAGGTAAATTGCATTTAATACCTGCTTGGTGGGAAACAGATACACAGATGGCCCCGGGATTTGTTCAGGCTTGCAGGACCCATCAGAAAACCTGGAAGAAATGATGCTAGGAGAGTATCACTTCTTTTCTCACCTTCAGGTACAACTGTGCTGCTGCAGAAGAATGTAACTAAGGTAGAGAAATGCCCTCTCCACAATGGAGCTTTCCAGAAAGAGGAAAAATGCCCTAACCGGTTTGGCTCAGTGGATAGAGCGTCGGCCTGTGAACTGAAAGGTCCCAGGTTCGATTCTGGTCAAGGGCATATATCTTGGTTGCGGGCACATTCCCAGTAGGGGGTGTGCAGGAGGCAGCTGATCGATGTTTCTCTCACATCGATGTTTCTAACTCTCTATCCCTCTCCCTTCCTCTCTGTAAAAAATCAATAAAAAATATTTTTTAAAAAAAGAGGAAAAAGGCATTACTGATGCATCTGGTGCAAGAAATTCAAGAAGTTTAGATGATCCTCTTATGAATGCGCCACCTTTCAAAAATCTGACTTGAACTCTGTCAACTTATTCTCCAAGAGCAGATGTTGTATGGCATTTTCTCTTTTTTAAATATATTTTTATTGATTTCAGAGAGGATGGGAGAGGGAGAGAGTTAGCAAAATTAACAATGAGAGAGAATCATTGATCGGCTACACGCCTTATACTGGGGATCAGGCCGGCAACCCAGGCATGTGCCCAGATCAGGAATCAAACCATGATCTCCTAGTTCATAGGTCAACACTCAACCACTGAGCCACTCCCCAACAGGCAGTGTGATACCTTTTCTACTCATCACCTGGAATGAATCTGAAATCAAAGTTCTCAGAGGTCACTGGTTGTGTACATAACATTTTCAACTCAAAATCCTCCAGCAATGCACCATGAAATTACAGATAAAACAGCCCGGCATAAGAGGGCACCCCTACTAGCCCAGGAGATGAGCTGGCAGGTGCACCCCTGAGCATCCCAGGCTTTGCCCTGCTCTTCCCCAAACTCCTCCTTGGCCCTTGACTTCAGATTGCCAGTGAGCATCAGGGTCCTGAAAACTCCAGCCCAGGTTTTATGCCGTTTTTCATACAAGCTTGGATGGGTAGCTCAGAAAGTCTGTTTTGCTCCAGGTAGAAAACCAGCCATGATGAATTAATCCAATACACTTTCTTGTTTTTTAATTTAAAACTGTATCTTGAGGTGTATTTGCTGAAGGCAAACACAAAAGATTCAGAAAGCGGAGAGAGAGGTTATTTCCCACTACGTACTAGGCTCTCTTCGATCCAGAAAATCAGGCCAGTGATATTATCGCAGTAGAGTCTCAGCAACATCAGTTAATCAACTGAGAAGGCCTCCTTAACTGCTTATAATTGTGAAAAGGCCTCTGTAAGCAGGGAGCAACCCACATGCTCCATCCCTGAGGATTTCAGAGGGAATAGTGGAGAGTTTTTATGGCCATTGGCAGCCTCGGTGTCAGCTCCTTGTTTTCAAAGGAGAAAACAGCACATAGCTTCAGCTCCTCTCCTTCTACTCCCCTTGGATTCCCTTCAATGCTGGGGACTGCCTCTGCTCCCCCAAGGGTATGTATTCCCCCAGAACTTAAAGCAATGCTTCTTGAAAATATTTCACAATGATGATTGTGAAATACATGTGAAAAAGATGGGCTTACCCTAAGTTATCGTCACTGTGGGGGCTTTGTAGGTCTCCATACGTTAATTTATGATAACTCTCCAAGATCAGGCTACTGAGAGTAGCATTTCCAAAACTTATTTGACCATAGAACTCTTTCTTTGGGGAGGGTGAGAGAGTATGGACATTTCCTTATATTGCACAGACTATTGGTCCAAGGAACGTAGTTTAAAGGATCAAAAGAAACACCAGCAGAGTGAGCTTTTGATGTCCCCAGCCCCCGTAGTGTATTTCTGAACAGAGTAATGTAGTCTTTGGGAAAACCAGGAGTCCAGGATTTGAAACGTTCCTTCACCATATCCTGGCTATTTTACCTCAGCCAAGTTACTTAATTTCTGTAAGATCCATTTTCCCATCTGTAAAATGGGGACAATTACACTTACTTTCTTTAAAGAGATCTTTTAAAAAGATTGAATGAGATACTATACATAAAACCCTCCACTGAATACCTCACCTTAAGTGGACACCAACAATAGCTAGTAGCCTTTCTCTTTTCTTTTCAACTTCTCCTTTCCTACCCTCATCCAACTTATTTCGTCAAAGACCTCAATATTACCCACTTGCTTGCTGGTGTTCAAAATGCCTTTTAGAATGAGCGAAATAGATACAATGGTGCATCGATAAACCAGGAAGAGGGAATTAATTGAAGAAAGGATCCTCACACATTGAGGCAGCAAAATTATTCAGCAAGCATTTTAAAAAATAATACATTAAAAAATATCCATACCTGAAGATTCTCACTTAAGAAATTGTGGGTGAGGCTCCGGCTTCTATATTTTTAGCAGCATTTCTAGGGAATTAATTATGATGCAAACAAGGTTTGGTAATGGTAAGGTTTAAAATATATCTCTAGATCAATCTAGATATAGATGGGCACAGGCTTCTGAGAGGGCCAGCAGTGGTGAGAGGAGAGTAGGTTGGGACCTAGCGATAGAGAAATGAAGCCAGAGAAGGCTCAGCATCGAAGCTCTGACTCAGTGCAAGCTTTCTCTACTTCCCATTTCTCCTGAAACTGTGCCCAAGATGGTGGCAGGAAGTGGAGAAAATGTTAATGTGACCAAAGGTGAGTGCAGCTGGGAAGTGTCTGAGGCTCACTGGTAGGTCTGTCAGGCAGCCATGCACTCAGGCTGGGTAAGTACTCATCTCACTGGCTCCAAAGCGACTTCTAACTCTGCTAGTACTTTAACCATGCCCATCACAAAAGTCTGGCATCATGGGCAACAGCCCTTGGTAAGAATGTGGGGACCTGGGAAAACCTAGATACTGAATTACCTGTAACCCCAAGGTCCTTAATGATTAGGTTGAACAGTCCTTCCCCAGTGTCCCAGTTGGCTTCATGTCTCACTGTCCTTTTATCGATAGAACCACCAAATCGCCCTCCTATTTTGCTGATCCACAATTGGGATGCATCTGGCAATGAGAATGGTCTTGGAAACAAGGGGAAAATCACATAAAGTAAATCAGCTCACATCCGCACTTCAGGGTTTCTGTGAGGATTTAGTAACTGACGTATAGTGTCCTACAGGGAATGGCCCTTCGTCTGCTGTTCCATGGAGAGGAACAATCCGTACTAGTTTTAGATATCAGACAGTGGGTATCTTCAGTGCCGAGAGTATATCTTTTACTTCTGTCTCCAAAGTAGGCCCCAAGCACCTAGCAGACAGTAAGAACTCAATAAATTTTAGCTGACTGACGGGATAACTGATGCAGATTCTAGTATCAACGGTCAACTCAGCAAATTTTTGTGACATATTTACTGTGTAGCCACAGCATGGTAGCCTCTCTACTGGCATAAAGTTGCAAAAGAGCAGTAGGTCTCATCCCAGCTTTAGGCACTTGTGATTTTGTCTGGCAAGAAAGGCTTATACAAAACACACACACACACACACACACACACACACACACACACACACTACACTACACTCTGAATACTCCTAACAATGTACAACCAGATGGAAACTTGTGACATGATGTGATCATTTGGATTAAAGGAAAACTTGGTGTGGACTGGGGAAGAAGGACTCCTCATGAAACAGTGGAGAGATCACTGGCTCTGAGTCAGGCAATCATAGGCCCAAAGTGAACTTTTATTTCCTCTTCTGTCAATTGAGAATAATAACTATTCACAGGGTTGTTGGGAGGATTTGGAGGTTTAGAAGGTAGGAAAGGTAATATCTGGCAATATTTCTTATATAAACTTTTCATCTTGGGTAGTGTGTTTGGCCAATGGTTCCCAAAAATGTCCACGTCCTAAATCCCTGGAACCTGTGAATATGTCACCTTATTTGGTAATAAATAAATAAATAAGGCTTTGAAGGTGTAGAGGTATAGTAAGTGAAGAGCCTTGAGGCGGGGAGATTATCCTGGGTTATCTAAGAGACCCCAGTGTAATCACAGGGGTCCTCATCAGGTGACGGCAAGAGAATCAGAGTCAGAGAAGGAGATGTGAAGATAGAAGCACAGGTTGGAGGGATGCAGGGCCATAGGCTAAGGAGTACATACAGCCTCTAAAAGCTGGCAAAGGCAGAAAACAGATTCTTCCCTGAAGCCTTAGAAAGAATTTAGCCCTGCCAACACCTTAATTCTAGCCTAATGAAAGCCATTTTGGACTTGTTACCTTCAGAACTATAAGACAATAAATTTGTGTTAAGTCACTGAGTTCTGACAGTTTGTTATAGCAGCAACAAGAGACTGATACCAGTTATTTCAATTGCCCTGTTGCTCTCTAGCCTGCATCCATCCTTTCAGGAGAACAACAGAACTCAGACACGAACTAAGCATTTGACATTCAAAGTAGATTCTTGGAACATATTCAAAAACTATAGGTATGGAAGCAAGGACTTCCATTTTGTAAAAGCTGGGAATTTTTGAGAGAGAGTAAAAGTGAAAACAAGTGATTGCTGGTTCCAAAGACCAAAAGCTTGTAAACTCGGAGGATCAGAGGGTGAAGGAAGAGGATGTGTTGTGAGAGAACTTTAGCCGCCATGCAGGGAGGAGAGAAAAGCCTAGGGGATAAGGAACACGCAGAGGACAGATTACAGGTAAGATTTAGTCCGCCTACCCCATAGAAAAACTGGCAGGCAGATGTGTGTGAGATGCTAGAAAAATCAGCGAGTATGAATTCAGGACATGCTGACATTCCTGATGCACGCCAATAGTTCTAAGGGGGAAACACCCTGAGAACCCCTCAGAATGTACACCACAGTAAAGTAGGAAGATAAATGGAGGCTTGTGGACTTTAGGCAGCAAGATCCATAATTCCTTGTGCCACAGTGAAAGGATCCATGCACAGTGAGAGAACCCATGCACTGAAAGGGGCCTGGGGTCCAAAGGAGGAGGTTGTCAAGTACACAGACATCCTGACTACAGCCCATGACTTGGTCCATGGACAGCAGTAAACATAGCAAGCATGCAGCAGCAATTAAGGCCCATTCTCCATGAGCAGGAATGACAGCTCAGCTGAGGCCAGGGAGGACAGCCAACGGAATACAACCTTCCCTTGCAGCTGTGATGCTGTGTGTGTGTCTCCTTTGTACTTGGGCAGGCTCCTGGAGAGGAAGAGGGAAGGGAGAAACCCTAAGAAGGGAGATCATCCTGGGTAGGGAGTTTCACTCTGAATTAACTAAATTTAAAGCCTGAATTGATTGAGTATTGACTCGAAAACAAATTAAGTTTGAGGCCAGAAGAATCTGTTACCTTGTCATGACAAAAATTTTCACCCACCCCAAAGAGCAAGTTGAGTTTGATTATTGAGAAATACATTGAATTGCACTGGCTGTTCTTACAAGCTACGTGATGATGAATTTTAAGCCGGTGCATGGGTGTAAAGCACTTGGCACACAGTAGATGCTCAGTGGTGTTGATCACCTCATCTACCCTCTGTGGAAGAAGGAAAGGATTTGTCTAGGGCCGTGGTCAGCAAACTGCGGCTCGCGAGCCACATGCGGCTCTTTGGCGCCTTGAGTGAGGCTCTTTCTAAGCCTTGGGAGTGCCCTAATTAAGTTAATAACAACGTACCTACCTATATAGTTTAAGTTTAAAAAAATTGGCTCTCAAAAGGAATTTCAATCGTTGTACTGTTGATATTTGGCTCTGTTGACTAATGAGTTTGTCGACCACTGGTCTAGGGAAAAATGAAAGGGAAGAACATATTTTGTGGAAGGAACCAGAACCCAGTCTTAAAGGAAGTAGCAGTTATTTGTTGTTTTTGCCTGCCCATTTCAAGGGCTGTTCTGCTGGTAACATGCTGATTTTTCTTTGGAGTGTACCCCCTTCCTGCTCTTTCCATGTGATCTGAGTAGGCTGACATCATCCCCAGCTCTGGGACTGTCACATTACCAAGGCCTGTTCAGTCAGAATACTCTAGCTGTGTGCACACCATAATTAATTCACCGTCCTCCCAGCTAGGAATTCCACAGACTTTCTTGGCACCATTTGAAATGAGATTCCGTTTGTTGGAATTGGTAAGCTGAAAAAAAAAACACACACACACACACAAAAACATAAGAAAGCCTGGATTTCTGCTGCTATCTTTCTAGAACAAGGAATATCCTGCCTGAAATTAAAGCCACGGCAGAGAAAAGAAGTATTGAGAGGTTTAGAGAAAAGGGTACCAGGAAGCATTCTCTGTGCACGTGGATCCATTCAGGCTTAAATCCTTTTTTACTTAAGCGAATTATATTTCTTTCACTAGCAACTATAAAAGCCTGAGCAAAACACAGGTATGCACTTCCTGTGAGCTCAGGACAACAAAGAAATCAGCCTCGCTAGAGAACAAGGGTGTAAGAAAAGTCTGAACAGACAGGGTAGCAAGTGTTCTGAAGGCTCTTGAATGCTAAGCTCAGTCATTTGATTTGGGTCCAAGAAGCAATAGGGAGTCAGAGCAGTTTGAAGATATAGGTGACATAATAAAAAAAGATTACGTGGAGGAGACTGGCCTGGCAGCTGAAAAAGCAGGGCTCTTAGCCTAGGATCCATGGACCCAAGTGGAGAAATATCTTTATTTGCAGGAATCCTTTATTGGAATGTGGCATTTTCTTCTATTTTGAATGTAAACAACACACTGCAGTAATATCAGCAGTACTTGTATATTTTTTTAGCATAAAAGTTATGGATATTTTCATATCCCATTACAGTTATTGCAGATACATAAAAATGCCATTTACACTCATCACAGCTTTAAAATTATGGTTGTTACTAAGCCTACCACTGGATCTTGTTGTCTGGGGCATTCATGGAGAAGCACGTACATTACTATAGCATATGTTTGTGTGGCTGGGGGAGGGGCTGTCTTATTTCAATAACTGTATTTTAACATAATTGGTTTACTTTGTGATCCTAAGTATTTTCCTTTGTGCATTTAAAATCATTATTTGGAGAAGGCCTTAAGATGTATCAAGGGGGCACCAAAAAAAATGGTACTAAGTTTATTACAAATCCTTGCCTCAGAGGAGGCAGAGAATCAAAGCCAGAAGGCTAGTAAGGCGGTTATGACACAACCATGAAGCCTAGAGGGCTTTGAGTCAGAAGGAAGAATGGGAAGACATATCCAAGAAGCTCTGGAAAAATTTCAGCTGGATCTACGGGAGAAAATGAATCTATGCAAGTCAGGCAATAAAAGAAGTTCTAAGAGAGAGAGGACCCTAAGTCTTCAAGCCTGAATGAATGGGACAAAGTGAGTACTCAACAAATGACAAAATGACGAAGGTAGAAAATTTAGGACACAGAGCTAGTTTAAGGTTAGCTTTATGATCTTTTCTAAGATAATGGTAGGACTTCCCAAAGAAAATACTCCATAGGAAAATCAAAATGTTTCCTAAGAGCTCAGCACAGAGGGGGGTGTGGCTGGTCTACTGGGAAGGCTTCTGTATGGAGGTTAAGGTACGGACATAAATGACTTACCTCAGGTAGAGTGTGTAGGAAACCAAGAACCTGTATCATCTGGGCTCACGCTCTGTTCCCTGGGATTCTCCCACCTCTGCCTTCCTCTATGAATTGGCTTTGTCACCCACAGGGAGCAGCATGACAACACTGACTCTAGCAATTCCCAGCCCAACACCCTCACAGCATCTCTCCTAGGAGTCTCCATCTCTTCTTGAGCTTCTCCTTTTCCCAGGATTCTTAGATGCTCATTCTTCTCAGATTGGCTTGGTGAGGTGGCCCCTCTGAACTAAGGTGACCAGTCACCTAGGTGTGTCTGGAAGAATCCCCATCTACTTCTTGTTCCAGTGTAATCAAATGGTGCCCCCTTTCACTCTGGCCCATGTGGCTCAGCTGGTTGAAGTATTGTCCTATGGACCAAAGTGTTGTGGGTTTGATTCCCAGTCAGGGCACATACCTAGGTTGCAGGTTTGATCCCCAGTCCCAGTTGGGGTATATGCAGGAGGCAACAGATTGATGTTTCTCTCTCACATTGATGTTTCACTCTCTCTTTCCCTTCCCCTCTCTCTAAAAAATCAATGAGCATGTCCTCAGGTAAAGGTAAAGGTTTAAAAATAACAATAAATAAAAATAAAAATAGTACCACCTTTCATTCTCAAAGGCATTCCAGTTTGCATGACAAAGCATATGGCCACCCTTCCCTGAACAGTTCATGAGCTAGGGAAGCAGAGAATGGCTTCACCTGGGCTATGTCTACCCTAGTCCTGAGATTTGGGTAGGAAAGGATTCCCAGAATACAATCAGGACAGGTACCAGAAAAGAACACGGGAGCTGGACAGCAAACCCCACAGATGCCCACTGTAGCAAGTATGATGAAGCAGATTCCTTAACTTGGAAAAGAAATGTTTACAGCAAGGTAAAACATAGAAAGCTGAGATCACAAGAAGAGAGGGAGACCTCAGGAGAGGTGACTAGCTCTTACTAAATTGTGAATAGTAGCCCTGATTTATTTACCCTGCATCTCCCAACAACCTTTTGCACAGTGCCTGGCAATTTTTTAAATGTGTTTTTTTTTTGAAACCAAAACATCAGAGACTATTGTCCCTCAATACAGAGATTACTTCCCATACCTAGAAGACTTCCATTCCTCAGCATTGCTCTCTTCTGCATGTAGCGTGTGCAGTGTGATGTAGATGGCAGGCAGTTCCTTCATTCCACTTTCGTTCAGCTTCTCTGTGAGAAGTCCTGAGAGGATCCACAAAGTCCTTGCATGTTATCAGCTATAATCTTCATAGAAGCTGGTGCACAAGCATCTAACTTTGTTTCTCTATTTTTCAGTTTAACCAAGTTCTCAAGTCACCATGTCTGAACAGAAAGAAATTCTTACTCTTTTTCACTCAAAGCAGCTCAGGATTTTAAACTTGGCCAATTTGAGAATTCAGTTTAGTCTGTGGATGATCTCTGTTTAGGATCAGCTATGGCATTTTCTGGCCCCACTGAAAAATGACAATGCAGGCCCCTGGTTCCAAATTATTAATAGTTTCAAGACAGCAGCAGCACATCATTCAATCAGGCACGAAGCCCTTCTGAGTCTGGGACCGGGTACAGGTCACAGGCCATGAAGCCAGCCCTGTCTCTTTTCTCTCTTCCTCCTTATACCCCATCAGAGAAGACTTTCAAATATTTTTACTTTCCCTCTACCCAAGTTTACGAGGACAATTTAATACTTGAATTTGTAGATTATTTTCCAGGTAGGGAGCCTCTTTTAAATCAGAATCTTCATTTAGAATTGATGTGACATATTGCCATTCATTTCATCACGGTCCATTGCTTATCACTCTGGGGTCTGTTTGCTTAGAGTTCTTTCTCAGTTATTTTACTTGTATGGTGTATAATGATTCTTTCCCTAGTTTTATTGCAAATCCATAAATTTCACTGAGTGAATACTATCTTGGGTGCACATAAGATTCTTCAGACAGACCTTTTTTCTTGGAAGAATACAGAGACATTATTCCACTCTCCTCTAACTTGCTGTGTTGCCAAATACAGTACAAACGAGTCTGATTCTTTCTTCTGTGTAACTTCTTTTTCTATCATGAAGTATATAGGATTTTTAACTTTAACCTTTAAGTTCAAGATTTGTATCAGGATATACTGAGTTATACAGCTTTTCTCTTCAATAATGTCTGGTATTCAAAACATTTATACTCTGCAGAGTACAGGGTTTCTTTAGCCTCATTCTCTCATCATCTCAGATAAATTTCTTATTATTATTTGTTTATACATAAGCTCCTCTTCATCTGTTCTTTGCTCCTGCTGGGTAATATTGTTCATATATTAGGTCTCATGGATCTGTACATAAATTTGCTTACGTTCTCTCTCCATGATTCCCTTCTCTACAATTTTGCTCCAACTTCTTGCTCTTGATCATCCAGTCACTCTTCCATTCATCTACAAAACTTTTCAGTGAAACACCGTGGTTTTTATTCCAGATAATTTTCTTTTCTTTGTGCTGTGCCTAAATCTTCCAGAACCTTCACTCCTCTGAGCTGCCACCTGTACTAGTGCTCTGCCTATTCTTTTGAGCTCTGAATTCTTGATCACTTTTCCCTGGGCTCAGGCCACCAGTGGTATACCAAGCACAGGGTAGTGGGAACAGCCTGCCCTGCGTGCCAGCTGCTAAGAGGTATAGAGTGTGTAGAGAAACAAAAAACAATAAAACCAACTAGAAGCCAGAGTGCATTTTATTTTCACCATGCATGGAAACATAAACAATACCAGTGATCAAATATACCTCTCCCCTAGGAATCTTCTCTTGGACTAGATTTTAAACAATTCCTATGGTTACTTACCATTGAGTTTTAATTATACATTTACAAGCTTCAAATTCATATATTTTTATTACATATCTTTTTATTTTATTTTTGCTAAATATGAGCTTTTAGAAAGTGTTAAGCTTTTTAATTTCTTATAGGCCAAGAAGGGTAAATAGGCTGAGACACTGCATAGAGATACCACACACTTTGTGTAGTTTACTCTTGGCTCTGGATATATCAGTGTTCACATTTTTTTTTTTTTGTCTTCGAGCAGGAAATGTTCAATTTTTAAAGGTCCTTTCTAAAGGTTAAATATAATATTTAATTTTTCACATCTCAAAGCAAGAAAGAATGTTGGCAGCCTCCTTAATTTTCAGGTAAGTATTCCATGCACTTATCTTTTAATAGACACTGTATTCTACATGGAAGTTAATTCAAAAAATTTTCATTCCTCCAACACATTAAGACTCAGTTCTGAACTCCTACGAACAATGAGTTCATAGTAATTTGAGTACTGAGAACCAAAACCATCCATGCCCATCCAACTTTCTGTCCACGTTAACATAAATATTCCAGGATACCCTTCCCCAGGAAGATGAAACTCTGAGTTCCCTTTTATTGTTTGTTTCAAAGATGACCTGAAAGTACTCAACAAGTTACAATAGATGACTCAACTAGGCTCATCAACAATCCCAAACCTGCTTTGAACTCCCTGGCCTTGAAATTCTCACCTTGCTGAGTCAGCCAGTCCCAAAACATTTTATCATGAACTTAGCCTGCTTCTAATGGAATCATAAATATTCCAACTTTGTCCTTCCCTTTCTGAGACGGTATTAAGATCCTGTCAAAGGAGTGATCTCCTTTACTGTAGTAAGCAGCAAACTTGGACTTACTCTATCACCAAGTTATTTTGGTGATTTTAAAAAGTCAATATTCAATCATATTACTTGTTATAAATTTACAAAAGCTGAGTTATGAAATTTAAAACTAAAAAGTTAATCATCCTAGACTTCACCCAGTATTTTTGAGGACAATTAGTATAGAAGAGAAAGTAATAACTACAAGGAATCCTATATAATAAAAGGCTAATATTCAAATCAACAGAATGGTGGAATGAGCAGTTGCTATGATGCGCACTGACCACTAGGGGACAGACACTCACCTCAGGAGCTTCCCCCTGGTGGTCAGTGCACCAGAAGCCAGGCTCACGGCTGGCGAGCGCAGTGGCGGTGGCAGGAGCCTCTCCTGCCTCTGCAGCAGCTCTAAAGATTTCCGACTGATGGCTTAGGCCCACTCCCCATGGGCTCCTAAACTGCGAGAGGGTGCAGGCTGGGCTGAGGGACCCCTCCCCAAGTACACAAATTTTGTGCACCAGGCCTCTAGTTAGGTATATAAAGGAAGAAAGAGGAGGAAGAGAAGGAGGAGGAAGAGAAATAATACTAATTAATTTAGTCCTTACAACAAACCAATGAGGTAAGTACTATTTTTACCCCAGTTTACAGATGGAAAAACTAAAAGCACACAGACCAGATAACTTGCCTATGGTTACATAGCTGGTAAGTGGCAGAACTGGGACTGAACCCACACAGTGCTGCGTCAGAATCTCTGCACTTAAACACTACGATAGTATCCTATTATTCATGAGAACAACTGCAAGATGGTATGATAAATGCCCCAACATTTATGAACAGAACTAGGGACACAGTAGCCAACTCTACCTAAGGGTGATATGAGGTGGGAGAGATAAGGATCTCTTGGGTTTGATATAGGGAGTGATGCCTGACCTGAGCCTTGAAAGATGATAAGATGTTCCCCCATGTGAACTGACCCAAAGAGCGGGGATGCAGAGGCCCAAAAGAGCTAGGCAGTGTGGAGTATTCAGAGAATGGAAAGCTGGGCCATGGGGAAGCATGAGAAGGAAGAGCGGGAAGCCCTATAAGAGACAAGGCTGGCTGCAAGGGTTAGATCATTAAAGGTCTTGCAGGTTGGGCCATCAAGTCTAGTCCAGAATATTAATTCTTGGATACAGCCATGAGCAGCATGTTTAACCACGCCCCCTGTCTCCCAGGAGAGGCTCTCAAAATATTAAAGGAAAAGAATCAGAAGGTTCTGCTCCCCGGCAGAAACCACAACATCTCCCCACCCCAACCCAAAAGCAGGCAAAGGGCTACTGTGGTGCAGAGGCATTCAGAGGGGGGCAGACGAAATTTCCCCTGGACTCCTGAGGCTCCTCCATGAAAACAAACACTTCAACTCCCCAAAGAGCGCATTAGGGTGAGGTCATGGCTGTTTCGACAGACAGTAAGTAAAGTTTTCCCATTCACCGTTCTGCAGGAGAATTCCCCGCCTTGGGCCTGAAGCTAATACAGAAACATGTGTGATGGATGAAGCCAGTAGGAGAGGTTTGAAAGGCATATGCTCCCCCAGGCACCATTCTCTCTCTCTAAGTGCCATCCTGTGTTAACCATGTATGTATTCAAAGCACACGAGCACAGAAGGGAAAGCTGAAATGGAAGAGAAAAAGTTTCTCATCAATTCTCTGATCCAGGACAAAGAGTCATGAGGGAGGAAAACAAAAGGTAGCATTTTCAGCATCTAATGAGTACATCCCAAGAGCTAGAAAAAAACTAGGGCAGAAGTTCTAAAGAATTCAGAAACTTTCATCCTCAGGGTGGGAACCTACCCAGCTTAAAGGAGAGAGGAGAACAACAGGAGCTTCTGCTTCTGAATTCCAATCCCACCGCAGCAATCTACCCCTAAAAAATGGCAAGGGCCTTAGCTGGAACTATTAATTCACAAATTAGCATTCATTTGCATCCATTTCTTATGTCCCCAACATTATGAATAAAATTAACTTAATTAATGAAATCCATTGCAGAAGTATCAAAACCATTATTTGGAACACGACAGAAAAGAAACTCATACGTATAAAATCTTTCACTGTCTGGCACACAGCAGAAGCCTAATACGGAACAATAGAGTGAGTGAATGAATAGTCCCCTTTGTAGCTGTATGACAGTGTGACATATTCCTTACCCTCTTGTGCCTCAATATCCTGAGGATAAGAAGCAGGGAGTATGAAGGAACTGATGCAGCTCACCTGATTCAACCCTGGTGTTAAATGGATGGCACAGGCCAGTCATATCCCATCAGGTCAAGGCCTTGCCACCACGTGAATAAACACATGACAAAATCATCACCCATCACCCATTGCCTCTTCCCAACAATCCTAGCATCAGGGTTCTGCTCTTTCCTAGCACATGGAGAGCATGCTGGGAGACAGAGATTCCCAGCCTTATTCTCAAAGGACTGCCTGCAGAACCCACAAATGAGCAGAACCCGCAGCCTGGAGGACCCTCGTGTCGCTGAGAAAGGTACCTGTATCCAAGACAGCAGGGAGAGGAGCAACCGTGCCAGCTCTTGCTCACAAAGCCATCCTCGGCTGAACTGAGAAGTGGCTTTTCCAGCCCCTGCCGTAACCTTTGGCTAAGGAAGCAAATGAAGTTGTTTCCTTCAAATCAATCAGCCAGGCTTTGCTGACCTTGAAGCTCCTGCCTGTGAGGAACCTGATCTCTGGTTAAAGAGACAGGGTTAATGCCCAAGGAACAATGAAGGGACAGAACACATGATGCCTGACCAAGACTAACAGAGCACACCAGACTGGCATGGCTCAGTGGTTGAGGGTCAACCTAAGAACCAGGAGGTCATGGTTTGATTCTGGGTCAGGGCACATGTCTGGGTTGTGGGCTTGATCCTGAGTGTGGGGTGTGCAGGAGGCAGCCGAAAAATGATTCTCCCTCTTTCTCTCCCTCTTCCTTCTTCTCTGAAATCAATGAAAATAAAAATAAAAAGTAAAAATAAAAATAAAAAAGAATGAAGCCCATGTTTGCCAGCATTGCTAATTTTCCAAAATAACAAAAATGTTTTGGACTTTTGTCAGATATGCCTGTGAGGTCATTATAACCAAAAGCATATTTAAAAAGAAAGCAATCCATTCTGTTCCCGGGGCGACTCCTGAAGAGACCAGGATTAAGCAATTCTCCAGAAGTTGCCTGTGAAACAGTGACTGACATCCCTTAAAGGGTCAGAACACCACCTCTCTGGTCAGAAGGCGAGCAGATCATCTCAAATTCAGTGTGATGGAGCTTTCATCGCCTGCCAAGGACACTGAACCTCACCGAAACCCAGCTTCTAAAGAGATCGGTGCCCAGAGTGCTGGATGACAAACGTCGTTCATCCAAGCCAAGAAATCATGCGACATTTCCACTTCACTAAAACTCTAAGAAGCGGAGCGGGTGTCTCCTGGCATGGTCACAACTGAGGAAAGAGTCCTCAGTGTGGATTTCTAGTTGGACGGATCCCAAGCCTTCCCTCACAATAGTACCGGAAGGAGCTGAGCTCTCTCCACTGAGAGTTACCAGGAAGGCAGGATGCTCCTTGGGGGCAGGACTGCGTCTCACTCACCTAAGTGTCTTCAGGGCCTGGCACAGTGCCTGGCACAATGTGGGAACTCAATATGATTGACCTAAATAAACGTCCTAACAAATGAGACCCCTTTGGAGAACTGGTCCACTTTCTTAAAAACCTTTACTTTCCTTTCTTCTCTTCTTTTGTCTCCAACAACCTCTTTGTTCTTCCTGCTCCCCAGGCTACTTATGGCGGGTCCCCTTTGGTCTATAAAACACAAAGTCATTTTAGATGGTGTGAGTCGCTTTTAGAGCCATTGTAGCAGGGGACCCATCCTGCCCTTCTCTCTCCAGGGAATTAAAAATAAAAAAAAAGGTGAACAGTTACAAGGAAAAGAAGCCAACTGAGAATTTAAAAAAAAAAATTAAGCAGCACTTAATTAATAGCTGAGGCAGTCTCCAAAATCCTCGCTGCAATGAAGCCAGTAAAAGTTGAGCTTCAATATGCAGCTGAGTGTGGAGGATGCTGATGTCTAACTTAAGTAGAGCCCCTAAGACTAGTACATTGATTTCTCCTGGAAGTGGGGAGTTATGAGAAAAATAGGAAGGGAGGAAGAATAGTGCTGGAGAGCCCTCTACCCCACAGGAATTCATTCTCACATGGGTCCCTTCCTTTTACTGTCTAAGAGCCTCCCCAGACTTTTAGAGGCTCATTCAAGGACCAACTCCATGGATGCTATTTTGTCTCAGTGCCCCAAAATAATAAAGAAATGGACTTTTGCAAATCATTGCTGGAACCTGATTGCTTTGACACAGTGATTTCAACATTCTACCAAAGCAGACTTCTCTTCCATTTAGGTTTGTTCCACTGTGAAATGATTCCATTCAGCAACACTGTGTTAGATGCCAGGCAAAGACACTGCGAACCCCATTGATTGTCAGGAAAGGAAGAAGCAAAGAGAAAAAAAGCTGCTCAAAATGGAACATAAACTCTATTTTAAACAAGTTTCTGAAAAACAGTGATTGCGGAAGCTCTGAGCCAGGACAGCTGGGAGCAAGCCATCACGTTTCCCTTTTAAGGCACAGCTCCCTGTGGCTGTCAGCAGACCACATATTTCGTAGCATCTCTGAAGAAATGTTAAATCAATAACCTACCTAGAGGTTGCTGACAGATCAGATGCTGTTCTATATAAAGATGAACTCCTTTGGCAGGGAGAAATGGAAGACCTGAAGAATTTTTAGAAGGAAAAGGCCATTTTTCCAGCAACAACCCACCTAGTAGTCTGATATCTGAGAGATCTCAGCTCATGTTAGAGGCAGTCACGAGTCCCGATGACGCAACCAAGCCTTCAAGGTTAAAGTGTCCCAGGAAAGCACAGAGAGAACATGGGCTTGACAAACCTGGTGCTCCATATTCATTCTGAAATAGATTTGTGACTATAAAGCAATTCCTTTCCTCTGGATAGTGCTTTACACTTTCCAGGACATTTCATACCATCATGCCACCTGCTTCTCACAAAAGCCCTCTGTGTTTAGCCAAACCAGTATTCTTATACATACCCCATAGCTGAGGAAAAAGAGGCTCAGAGAACCCTTAGTAACTTGTTCTAGAACACACAGCCAGAAAATGACAGAGCCAGGTCCAAAACCTCAGGTTTCTCACTTCTATTTTCCATTGTTCTTTCCTTGCTCGTTGGGAACCTAATACCTTTATCAAATCCACCCAGACTTCCTGGTATCTCCTAAGCTACCTGAAAATAATTCATATTTTCTGCTCCAAAGAACAAAGTTCTTGGTTTCTTTAATAGCTACACCTACTTATATATCTTAATGAATCAGATTCTTGTGTTAATAATTATATGCGTTTTTATTTTATCTCCTAAATTCATTCAATCCCTTCACAAATATTTATGAGACACTTCCATGCAGTCGGTGAGGCACTGACATTGGGGACACAAAAATAAGATAGCCCCTGCCCTCCCAGTTCCCACAGTCCGGGGCAGGGATTGGCAAGCTGTTTCGTAAAAGGCTAATTAGTAACTGTTAGACTTGGTGGCCATAGTGTCTCTGTTACAACAACTACTCACCACTGCCACTGTAGGGGGAAAGCAGCCATAGACAATGGATGTGGCTGTACTCCAATAAACTTTATTTACAAATACAGGAAGTAGGCAAGATTTGCCACAGGCCAGTTGGTCTAATCCTGATTCAGAGGGAGTGTCAAGGCAAAAAAATCCAACAACGAAACCATACATTAAATGTCCAAGTGCCATACTTGGAGTACATGTTGGCAACTTGGCACCAGCACTGCTATTTGTGGCTGTGAACTACCTTTCCTAGAATCAATTTTCCTTATGGCTATAGGTTAAAGTTGACTCAACGGAACTCATGTGAGATTTGGAAGGCAAAATAACAGAGACAATTACTTTAGAAGGTTGTGATGGTCAAAACACACACATGAAGAGGAACAGTGGAGATATGCCTGGCGGGTCCCAGCATATCCTCCTTCTACTCTCATTCTGCATCCAGCTCATATTCCTGACCGCCGTTTTGACCAACAATGCCCCCAACTTCCCACAAGGCACTTGAATGTATCCTATCAAAGTGACAGATTCCACAGACCTTTCACAGGAAATAGCAATCTCTACATCTCTCTTCATGAACTCCTCCTTTCGAATCCCACATCATCAGCCAGACACCATAGCATCTCAGATTTTCCTGCAAGCTCCAACTGTCTACCAATGTCCATGCCTCAGGCAAGCATGAGGGGAGACTATTTCTCTGATGCTCTGACTCCCCACTTCCCTTCACATCCCAATGCCTTCCATTTTCATGTAAGAAAAAGATCCTATATTAAACCCCATAATCACATGCTGAATGTGACGTGGTTGGGTCATGAGTTGGTGACTACAGGGGTCATTAGTGGATGAGTTGATGGGTGGTGAATAAATGAGTTGGTAGGTTGGCTATGGAATGTATTGTCATTCAATCAGTCATTGCCTGGTGACAGTCATTCCTCCTTAGCCCCCAGGGAAGCAAGGACTTTTTACCTTGGGAGGAAAGAATAGCTAGTGAACTAAAACCTTTAGGCAGAGCTCCTTGAGTACTAAATATATTGGTAGTTGTCAAGCTCAGGTGAGGAATGTAAATGTGTATAACTTGTTTATCACACACGCCTGGTGCCTATAAGCAACTGATTCTGTAACCCTTCTTTAATAGGGGCCTTGAAGGCAGAGGTTATGCCCCAACTCCCAAGAAGCAAACTCTAAACAAGGATTAGATGTAAGTACAATAAGTCCTCATTAAACACTGTCAATAGGTTTTTGAAACTGTGCTGAAACGTGTAATGAAATCAACTTTACCATGGCTAATTGATACAAACAAGAGTGAAGTTCCTATAGCAACTCATCAACATTATAACGAAATGACACTGAACATAACAGCATTATTCAAGGATCTGCTGGACTTATTTGGGAAGGGATCCCAAGTAGCCCCAGTAGGACCGTGAGACAGGGGAGGGAAAGCAATAAATAAAGGTTGTTTTATCAAGCCCCTCCATCTCGGTAACTGAATTTTAACTGAGGGGTAACGTGCCTCAGAGCTATCCCATGGCAAGGGTAAGGGAGTAGAGGTTTTTATTTTATACACCAACTCCCATCAGTCATTGTTTAAGGGCTGCTGAGTGTGGTGGTGGCTCTCCACTGACTAGCACAGCGGTTCTCAACCTGTGGGTCATGACCCCTTTGAGGGTCGAACGACCCTTTCACAGGGGTCGCCTAAGACCATCGGAAAACACATATATAATTACATATTGCTTTTGTGATTAATCACTATGCTTTAATTATGTTCCATTTGTAACAATGAAATTGGGGGTCACCACAACATGAGGAACTGTATTAAAGGGTCATGGCATTAGGAAGGTTGAGAACCACTGGCCTAGCAGAATAACCTCCGACAAAAAAACCCACAGAAACCGGCAGGTAAAAACCTCACAGGTGGCTGAAGGCCACACACTGACAGCAGCTTCTGTAGTCTTGTTCACTGCTGTGTTAAACACCTGGCAGATAGTTAGCAATCAAGTGGACATCAATACACAATACATTTGAATCAATGAATGGGCTGATTTATACAGGGAACTGGGCCGGGGGAAAACATATCTGAGGCAGCGTTTCATGCATGCATACATGATCAGCAAGCAACCTAACTGTACTCCCTCCTTCCTCCCCCCACCCCGCAACCCTGTGCCACTTTGGGGGCTGCTCCTACAGAAAAAAATAAATTTCATGTTCTGAAAATACTTTAAAAGAGTTAATTTGCTACATAATGGAAACAGTAATCATCATCATCATCATTCTTTGTATTTAATAATACATTGGAGTCAGTGACAGTAACAATTACACCATAATGGGCTTAGCTGGCAAGGAATTCAAGTTGGGTAATATTGTATACATGCTTGCTTTTTGTTTCTATTTCCATTTCTTTATGTTTGATGACCTAAAGATGTCCCCATCACAATTTTCCCAGAGGCCATAGTCTGGAGCGAAAGTCTGGAGCGGCCCTGTAATTGCTGTCTCATTTGCATATCATCTAGGTCTGCCCACCTCATCTCTTTGCCACTGACTTTGACCTAATTGGCCATTAAGAAGACAATATTATGGAATACTCTTAGTCATTAAAATGGTGTAGATCTCATAATGTCACTTGGACAAATATTCACAATATATTTCTAGAGAGAAAAAATAAGGTACAAAAAGTATATGTATCTTCATTCCATTTATCTAAAAAAATATTTTTGTGTGTGTGTTTGCATAACTGTAGAAAAATTCTAGAAGGCTATACTGTAAAGTTACTTCTGTAGGAGAGGGGATGTTGGCTTAGAAGGTCGATAACTGTTCTTCTGTATTTCATACACTCTGTTCTTTTGAATGTGTTGCACGCAAATATAGTTTTATGGCTCAAAAAATAAAGACGTAAAGAAGATAAATAATGTGGCTCTGTGCCTGACTCTAGCACTTCTGAGCAGAATGAGGTTTTCTTCAGGGTAAGTTACGGTTGAGGACTGGGGGTGGGAAGGGAGTCCTGATTTGTAGTGTTTGTCTATTTCTGTTGTGTAAATATTGCCACTATGTTTAATTTCAAGTGGCTTACAATATTCCTTAATCCTTAATGTATTAGGTGGTCAATAAATCAATTTTTAAAATCGTGTGTTGAACAGAATTAAACTGCCAAGGTCCTGAATAAATAAACAGGTGAAATCAGAAATTCTGCTTAGGTAGAGTGGAAGCACCCCTGCTGACTGGTCCAAGGCTTACACTCCTCTGCCCGCAGCTCATCCATCTTGCTCTCCAATTCATGGGGCAAGTTTTCTCAGGGTGGCATGGTCTCATCACAGTTTTGCAAGGTTAATATACTTACTGGTTCTCTGAGTGAAGCTTCACCCTTTAGAAATGGGTCAGGTGGTAGAAGGAAAGTCTGCCAGGGAGAGTTCCTTATTCATTTTAAGCCCAGGCGCCTCCCGGTAACTGAATTCTGCAGAGGGTGCACAGAGGGTGAAAATCTGGGTGAACTTTCAGCCTTTACAAAAATATTTCTCCAGATGGAGAAGACAGGAGAGCCATAGTTCAGCCCTGTTTCCAGGTGCTCCTCTAATCTGCAATACTTAACAGGGCACTTGGCAGTCTACCTAGGTGGGAATTCAGAAGAACATCTGCCCCCAATTTGCTCACAGTCCAATGGCAAAAGAATCAGAGCAATATCATAGAATAGGTGCTGCGGTGGCCAGGCCCACCACTAGCATTTGCAGGGACTGTAGAACCTGCCTTCCTTCTCTTCTCACCCCAGGCTCCATCCTACACCCACCCATCCAAACCTGATGCACCATCACCCACACCCCAAGCAGCTACCCCATGGCTATCTTTAGGACCAGGGTGCACACCAGCTAAGCCATCTATCCTCTGTAAAAACAATGTGGGGGAGAACTTCTGCAGGCACTTGTAATTAGGCTAAGTCCATTTGGGAAAGAAATTTCAGGTCCTGGCTATTCAGAAAATAATCTAGAAACAGGGTGAGGACTCTCCACCTTATGGAAGGAGCACAAGGGACCTGAGACAGTTCTCAAAAGCATGGAACCCAGGCAGGAGCCCCATTTGCCTGGAAAGTATTGGTCATAGGAATCCCGTATGGGGCTAGGACACAACTCCCTCATGCTTGGCCAGAAAGGGAAGGCTTCCTGAGAGACAGCAGCCTACACTGAGCTTTGACACATCCATAAGGGTTAGCCAATCAGAAAACAGGGCTCTCCAGGTAAAGGAACAGTGTGTGATAGGACCTTAAGAGCTCAGAATTACTCACAAGAGGAGATGCTAAATCACCGACAGGAGTCTGTTCGATTGTTCCCCAAATCAGAGAAATGCTACCTGCCTCCCTCCCCCGCACCTTCAAATTCGAAGAACAAAGATGGACAATTTGGTTGGATCCCCTCACAGAATGATTATGCGTTTTCTAAACAGCTAGATGGAATGCCAATTCTGAAGCAAGTGACAGTAATTTTGTTTGCCATGCTGACCAGTGGTTTAACCGAAATCTCCCCACCTTGCCTCTAACCAATACCAAACCCTTTCCCCTCCTCCCTCCACCTCCTTTACATTTCACTCCTCTCTCTGGGGAGACCCACTAAAGACAGAGAAGAATGAAAAAGGAATTACTGCCAAAGTGTTAACTGGGTAATGAGTTAGCCCATAATCTATTTACATTTTTATGGGGCCCTTTAAGGCCTTAATTTAACTTGAAAGTGTAATTAAGGAAGAAATTTTCAGGAGTAAGTAGGACCCTGGGGAAGATGTGGAAGACCTTCTAGGGTCCCTAAGGGAAAGTCCTGCACCTGCTGGTCACATTTTAATACCTAATTCAGGGACTGGCAAACTTTTTCTATAAAGAACCCAACATCAAGTATTTTACGTATTGCGGGCCATGTGGTCCCTGTCGCAAAAACTCAACTCGGCTGTTGTAGCTCAAAAGCAGCCCTGGGTAAAATGCAATTAGATAAGCCAATAAGTGAATGAGTGTGTCCATGTTCCAATAAAACTTTGTTTACAAAACTGGCGGCAGTCCAGGGTCTGCTGTCACCTGCTCTAATTTTAATCTTCTCTCTTCCTCTTCCCACTACGTCTAGGGACACACAGCTCTGCTTTTCAGAAACATTACAAATAGTCCTTGAAATGCTGCATGACTTTGCTGAGTCCATATTTGTGGTCAGATGGGACCTATCAGGAGACCTAGATATCTTATGACCATGTTCTGCTTTCTTATTGCTGAAGGGCAATCACATATATTATTTCATACTTTGGTCCTCAATCCTAGCCCTATCACTTGAAGAAGATAGCATAGCTTAACAGGGGTGGGCAAACTTTTTGACTCAAGGGCCACAATGGGTTCTTAAACTGGACTGGAGGGCCGGAACAAAAGAATGGATGGAGTGTTTGTGTGAACTAATATAAATTCAAAGTAAACATCATTACATAAAAGGGTACGGTCTTTTTTTTTTTTTTAGTTTTATTCATTTCAAACGGTCCGGATCCAGCCCTCGGGCCATAGTTTGCCCACGGCTGGCTTAGTAGTTAAAAAAAAAAGATGAGGGGTTCTGGAGTTAGACTAGCAAGGGCTGTGTTAGTCAGGAACTCCGATTCGACAGTAATCCCACTTCTAGGAATATACTCCAAGAAATCAGAAACACCGATCAGAAAGAATATATGTACTCCTATGTTCATAGCAGCACAATTTACAATAGTTAAGATTTAGAAACAGCCTAAGTGCCATCAGCAGATGAGTAGATTAGAAAACTGTGGTACATCTACACAATGGAATACTATGCTGCTGCAAAAAAGAAAGAACTCTTACCATTTGCAACAACATGGATGGAACTGGAGAGCATTATGCTAAGTGAAATAAGCCAGTTAGAGAAAGATATATATCACATGATCTCATTCATTTGTGGAATATAATGAACAACATAAACTGATGAACAAAAATAGATCTAGAGGCAGCGAAGCATCGAACAGACCACCAAAGCTCAGAGGGAAAGCAGGAGAGGGTGGGGGGGAAGGGGTAAGAAATCAACCAAAGGACTTGTATGCATGCATAATAGGCATAACCAATGGACACAGACAACAGGGGGATGAAGGTCTGTGCCGTGGGCAGGTGAGGGCTGGGATAGGTCAATGGCGGAAAAGGAGACATATGTAATACTTTCAACAATAAAGAATTGTTTTAAAAAAGATCAGCATTCTGTAGTTAGACTAGCAAGGGCTGTGTTAGTCAGGATAGACTAGTTATGCTAGAGTAACAAACTGATCTCCAAATTTCCATGTGAAGAAAAAAAGGTTCTTTCTTGCTTATGTAATGTGTTAGGGTAGGTGGCTCTGTTCCACACAGTCACTCAGGAACCCAGGCTCACAGAGCCTCTGCCATCTGGAACATTCCTAAGTACTGTAGTAAGAAAAGAAAGAATGTGGAAACTCCACCTACACTCTATGCTTCAGCCCAGCAGTGACACATATTACCACTATCCCTGCCCCACGTGGCCTTACTTGTGAGTAGCTGTATGACCTTGGACAAGGTATTAAAGTCGTCTGTGCCTCATTATCCTCCAAGGTAATGCAGGAATAGCAATAGCCTCTGACAAATACAGTGTCATAAAAACTGATAATATGCTTTTAAATCACAGTGCCAAGCACATAGTAAGCATTCAACAAAAGTCAGCCATTACTTTTATTATTACTAACTACCTGTATATGATTGTAAAAAAAAAATGCTTTGTCCCTCCAGGTCTATGTTCTCCCATCTACAAATCAGGCCCACCATAATACTGTTTAGGATAGCAATTAAGTTAAATGGCACAATACAGTGCATCAAAAGATATTAGCACTATGCCCAACATACAATAAGCACTTAATAAAAGTCATCTCCCCTTACTGTAGGCAATCAGGAATTGATCATTCTTTTCAGTTCTGGTTACAAAGGGCTTATTTGTGAGTTTAATGGGCTACGAGAATATTTAAGATGCTGACCATTGGAAACTCAAATATAGAATACTAGAAGCCCATTACATGAAGATTCACGCAATAGGCCTTCCTTCCCTTGGCTGCTGGCACTGGTTTTTCTCCGGCACCCTGGACCCAGGCCCTTGGTCCTGCCACAGCAAGGCTTGGCTTCTCCGCTGCGACTGAAGCAGAGAAGCCAAGCCTCTTCAATCTTCAGTCTTCAGTCTTCACTCCATGCCTGCATATGCAAATTAACCACCATCTTTGTTGGGTTAATTTGCTTAGTCACTCTGATTGGCTGGTGGGCATAGCGGAGTGATACCAATTTGCATATTTCTCTTTCATTAGTGAAGATTTCAAAACAGAGATTTTCTATTTCCAGAAACAGCTAAACTTCCACAGATATAGTGTCATAGATACATTGTTCTTTCGGCCACTGAGCTCTGTTTGGAACTACATTTCCAAAAATCCCTTGTCTTATGTGGTCTGGGTTAAAGTTGCCAGAAATGAAGTTGCCTGAGATAGAAACATGGAGGTGAGGCAGCAGCCATTATACCCTGAAGTTCACTGTTGGTAGAGGTGTTGAAAGGAGTTTCCAATCTGCCTTTGATCTGTCCTGTTGCACATCCAACTTTCCTAACAAATAGCAGTGAGCCCAGGCCCAGCGCCACTGTGAAATCATGAGGCGATGGTCATGGAGAGCCGACAACCTCGGTGAGCTTTGGCAGTTACACACCAGCAACCGCACCTGTGCAGTAGCTTCCAGATTCTCCTGAGAGCTCTCACTCATTCACCCACACCAGGGCTGGTTAGTGACCTGTTATGGGGTGAAGTGCATCCCCTCAAAAGTTATATGTTTAAGTCCTAACCCCTAATACCTCAAAATGTGACCATACAGGGGAGGAAAAGTAGGTTAAATTACCATACATAATTACTTAAAAGATAAATCATAAGGAAGGATATGAAATAACAGCAATAAGAAGAAGGAGGAGGAGAAGTTAAATAATACAAATAAATAATACAATAATTAACAAATACAAGAATAAACTCACATACAATGTAAACTGCCCACCTCTATATTTGGAAATAGGGCCTTTAAAGGGGTAAGTTTTATGATCTTATTTAAAGTAAAATGAGATCATATAGCTAGGTCCTAATCCAATAGTACTGGTGAACTAATAAGAAGAGGAGATTAGCTCTGACTAGTTTGGCTCAGTGGATAGAGCGTCGGCCTTCAGACTGAAGGGTCCCAGGTTTGATTCTGGTCAAGGGCATGTACCTTGGTTGCCAGCACATCCCCAGTAGGGGGTGTGCAGGAGGCAGCTGATCGATGTTTCTCTCTCATCAATGTTTCTAACTCTCTATCCCTCTCCCTTCCTCTGTAAGAAAATGTTAAAAAAGAAGAGTAGATTATGACACAGACACACAAAGGCAGGACCATGTGAGACTGTCAGAGAAAGATGGCCATCTACAAGCCAAAGTGAGAGTCCTTAGAAAAAACTAACGCTGCTGACACCTTCATCTTGGGCTTCTAGCCCTCAGAATTTTAAGGAAATAAATTTCTGTTGATTAAGCCAGCCAGCCAGCCTGTGGTACACTGGTACAGCCCTAGAAAACTAATACCTGACCTTTCCCTGATCCTTCAAGTTTGATATGTGGACCTTTACTTCTCCAGAACATCCCATACCTGGGTAAGCTCAAATTCCTATATACCCACGGCAGTTCCGCTTTCCTGATTGAACCCAAACTGGCACATGCATTGATTAAGAACATGGACTTTAGGTGCTAGTCAAATTTCTAGTTTTACTCTCTCTGTGATCTTTGGGCTATTACTTAATTTTTCTGTATCTCAGTCACCATATCTGGAAAATGGGATAATAATAGTACCCCTCAATTTACAGAGTTGCATTAAGTGAGCTACTACAAATAAAAGATTTAGTACAATCCTACCAAGCAGATAACACTTAATAACTGTTGATTAATATTATGATTGTGATTATTATTTGCTGTCTACCCAAGAACTAAAACACTGACTCACAAGTCCCTCTTTCCCTGCCCTGATTTGTTGTATATGTTTATCTTTTCTACTAGAATGTATTATCTGGAAAAAAGTTATCTATTTTTATAATTTAGCTTGCTTTCTTCCACCTGAAACTTTCGTCATCATGTAGCAAGAGGCCCACAGCTATCTCAGATGGGATGCTGGCTAAGTGAGAATTTGGGCTCTGTTTGGTCCAAGGATGGCTTAAGCTCTGTGGGAGCCCACCTCCAAGATGGCTCCCATGAATCCTGCTTCCTGGTATTTAAACCCCTGGTATTTAAACTTAATGAAGTTCCCTCCCACATTACGTAGGACTGACATGTGTAACCTGTAGGACATTGGGAAAATGATGAGTGTAATTTCCAAGACTAGGTCATAAAAGAGAGTGCGGCTTAAGCCAACCCATGCTTGGATCACTCATTTTAGGCGACACTGGGCACCATGTCATGAGGATACTCAGGCAGCCGTATGAAGTGATTCACATGGTGAACAACTGAGGCCTCTTCCCAACAACAGCCCTAACTTTCCAAGCACGTGAATGAGCCACCTTGCAGCAGATCCTCCAGCCCCTGTCAAGCCTTCAACAGATTTCAATCCCAGAGGAAATCTTGACTGTAATATCCCACGAGAGATTCCAAGGGAGACTGTTCAGATAAATCACTTCCAATTCCTGACCCACAGAAACTATCTGAGGTCACAAATACTGTGATTTGTTACATAGAAAAAGAGAAGTAATTTACCATCTAAAAGAATACTAGCCTTGTTTCATCAACAACAACAGTAATAATCGTTCGTATTATGTACAAAGTGCTAACTACCTGCCAGGTGTGCTGAGCACCTTGCAGATATCTTAGTTAATCCGCATAACCACCTTATTTGAGAAATGGTTGAATTAGGTTTCTACTATGATTAGTCTTCATTTTTCAAATAAGAAAATCAAGATCTAAAAAGGCAAATGACTTGCTCAACCAGCTAGCTGGCAATGCAGTCAAGATTCATCCTACATGTCCACACTCATAGTTTTGGGATCTCTTCACGGATGCCCTATTATCTCTGGCAGAGCTCACTAAGATCTCATACATAGCAAGTATTGGTTTCATGAAAACTCAGGAAGGCAAAGCTCCAGGGTTGTGAATACTCCCCCAGCTAGGTGTACCTCTTGACCTGAATGATGCATGCTCTCCAGCTTCCTACAGGCAGGCTGCAGCGTTCCCTAGATATGGGAGGGCACCTAACCAGTCACAGGCTTGTATTGCTGACATGCCCCCAGATCCGTGGTCGGCAAACTGCAGCTCGTGAGCCACATGCGGCTCTTTGCCCCCTTGAGTGTGGCTCTTCCTAAGCCTTAGGAGTACCCTAATTAAGTTAATAACAATGTACTACCTATATAGTTTAAGTTTAAAAAATTTGGCTCTCAAAAGAAATCTCAATCGTTGTACTGTTGATATTTGGCTCTGCTGACTAATGAGTTTGCCGACCACTGCCCCAGATAATTGCCACTGAAGTGCCCACAGTTCCTTCCCCATCACTGCACTCTGATTTCCCTCCTGGCTCACTCATTGTTCGGCTGGTGGAGGGGGCTAGGGGATTGCTTTAAGAGCAATTTCACACTTCTCTTCTGTTGTTCAGTGGAGGATATATCAAAGGTATTTAGCTCAGAAGATTATAAATTTTATTATGAGAACCAGTTGCTTTTGGTTTTTAGAGTTACTTATATTCTCTTTAGGCCTTTCTATGGGTAAGGACTTGGTCTGGCTTAGATTTCCTGCTGGTGTAGTTTTTACTTGTTTAAAGAGAAACAATTCCATTTTGCTTGTATGATAAGCCAGTTACTTCCTATTAGTAAACTTCCTTGACCACAAATGTCTAATTGATCAAGATGTTCTCATAGCATGTTGCCACAAGTCCTATAGTATGTATTGAATATGAGAAAAGAGACCTTTTAAAACTTCTATCACCTTAATTTGCTAGGGTATCAACCAAACTTTGTTGTTTTCTAATTATAAATATAATGCAGAGTTAGCTGACATACAATTTCATAAATACATAACACTTGAAATGAAAGTTCCCCAATCTCATGCCCAAGGGGTTATCACTTTAAACAATTCAGAGCATATGGTACATCTAACTTTGTTTTTCTAAACATATGCTAAAATATTTTCTTTTCTTTTTCAAAAAACATTTTCTTCTTTAAAAACAAAATGTATGTTCATATTATACACACTATACTCCCATATCCTTTTTCCTTAGCAATACCTCTTACAAATATTACATCTTAGATATTGCTGTATTAGTATGTAAAAATTCTAATTCTTTAGAAGCAGTTATTAAGATATCATAATGTGATCAATTAGTCCCATATTCAAGGACATTTGGGTGGCTTCCTTTCTCTTTTTCAAGACAACCTATGCAAAAATGACCATTCTTGTACCCATCTTACACATTCCCAAAAGTGTTTCTGAAGGACAGATTCCTCTAAGAGGGAATTTGAGGACAGGATTTGTTAGATATACCAGTACCACTCATAGTATACCTCTGTACCTCTGTTCCTCACCAATAATAGATATTATCTTTTCTTCTTTCATCTTTGAGTTATGCCTAACTCTTACTATAAATAATATTGGAGAAAATTACAAGATTCTTTTCCTCTTTTACAGGTGACTGAAAAAGAAATTCTCTAAGTGATAAATAGGAGATTAAGTCTGCCCAGGAGTAATTAGCCTTTATACAGCGCCTCATCCTCAGAGCTAATTCACATTCACATCTACACACACAAACAGAAATTTTGCATTAGGGAGAATTTTGCCTGCTCTTCCTGGGAGCTTGTGTTCTGCAGTTCTCAGCCTAACCTGGTGACCTAAAACCAAGTCGTCCCTCTTAAAATGGAATACATTTTTGGTATTTAAGAAGCACTTAAGAGAACTTAGGGAAAAAATGGAGATTTCTACCCCTCCAATTTCCCATTTTGATTCAGGAGGTCCTGGGTGGGACATTTCTGTGTCTTTTGCACTTCACGTGTGAAAATTTGAGGTAATCATACTCCTAAATTTGGCACACTAACATTATTACTCCATGTAGGACCATTTTCTTATTTCATACAGTGACTTTCATTCCCTGTACCATCTCCAACTGCCATCCCCACTCTAACCCACCATTTCAATATATTGAGAACTTTAATGTCTCCCCTCTGTCCCAAAACCCACCCCAGCCACCCCTATCCAGACGTCCTCACCTTCCTGAGACTGGTATGATTGATCTAAGGCCTATTTTTAAATTCTGTCAACAGTGATTTAGGGGAGTTTAAATTTTACCTAAATGATATTGCTGTATATATCCTTTTACAACTTGGTTTTATCATTCAGTATTATATCGTCTTAGAGAAGATATTTCCCCCCATTTGTTTATACAAATGAGAAGTAGGTACCCACTGTTCTGTTACAAAATGTTTGAGCTTTACAAAGGCCCAGAGCGGAGAACTGATAGATAACAGATGGAGTTAGGTGGTACCTCCCTATCATATGTATTTGAATCCATTAGTTGACAATGGACTTGAGAAACATTCTGGGAGAAATGTAAACAAGCTCAGAGCCCCCTTCCTCTTAAGTTTCAAGTCATATAGACAAATTTAATGGACCAGTGTGGTCCTGGCAGAGGCCAGGTGGCCAGAAAAATTAACAGAGTACTCTGAGGGTACTCACCCTAAGAGTGGGAACCTCAATTGAGACTCAGATTCCAAAGCAGGGCCCAATTCTTTTGGTATAGAAGATAGGATAACTGGTTATGGATACTGTATGTGAGGACATGGGGTCCAAATTTCACTCAGTTTAGCTGTCCTGGTTCATGGGCAGGACATGGAGGTGGGGTTGAGGTGGGCGGGGGGGAGCTGTGTGAATATCCATATGGCAAGAACTAGTCCTGTGAACAAACTTCATTATAATTACACTGTATGGTGGCGACTATAATGCAAATATCGTGTCTCCTATGGCCAGAGGCAGGATATGTGACAGGCTGCAATCCCGGAACAGCACCGAGCAGGGTGACAGGAAGATGTGCTAGACTTTCTGCTTTTCCTTTGCAAGGTGGTAGAGCTGAGCTTTTGGTGTCCTTGGACTTATACTGAGAATCAGATCTAAGAGAGTGAAGGATGAACTTTTCTTAATCTGAACATTTCATAAAACGTGACCCATCCATGCATTCTCCAAAACTCATGTGCGAGAATGAGCATAGCTGCACTATTCCAATCATCCCCCCACGGAAAAGTACAGCAATGCCCTTCAACAGTAGAATCGATAACTGACTGGTGAAAGTCCACACGATGAAGTTCTGTATGCCAATGGGAACAAGTAATCTAGAACTACATGAACACTATGGAAGGACCTCACAAATACAATGTTGAATGAAAGAGACCATCTAAAAAAGAACACATATTGTAAGATTCCATTGATATGAAGTTCAAAAACAGACAAAACTAATCTATGCTGTTAAAAGTTGGATCTGGTTACTCTTGGAATCGGGTAGTGAGTCAAAGGGGACCAAGAAGAACTGCTGGGGCCTTGGGAATATTTTGTTTCCTTATTTGGATGCTCGTTAAAAGGGTGCATTCAGTTTGTGAAAATTCATCAAGATTTTCACTTATATTCCATTTTCTCTATGTATATTATAATTTCCAGAAAATTTTTCAAAAAAGGATTTTATTTTATATTTCAAGCTGGTGAAGAGTGGCCTACACATGAATGATTGTCAAAGCCTTAAGTTCATCAATACATCCCATGGCCACTGGTTGGAGGTCAAGACATATTTTCATTCCTCTACCTGATTTAAATAGCTTCTATAGGTTTTCTCAAAGACAATGCTGTCACCTTACTCCTTTTCCATATCTCTTCCTCCAGCCTTCTCTGCAGTTTTATGAGAAAAAAAAACTAGAAATCTGTTACAAGAAATGAGCAAATGTATATGGGAAGGAAGAAGCTCTTAGTCCGCAGGACATGGCTCTGGGGGTAAATTGGTAAATCAGAAAGCAGATGGCGCTCACCATGAACACATTTCCCAGGGAAGACGAGGCCCACCTTTGGTATTGTCACATCTATATTTAGCAGCCCGCACTTCGCTTCATTCAAGTCTTGATGAGCATTTTAAAAAGCCTCTTGTTGTTGCTCCCGTGAGAGATGTATCAAACCAAGACTCCTCTTGCCCAGAGGAAGGCCCTGCCTTCCATCCAACACTCTGTGCTCCCGCTGCATGCTTTCAATCCTCTCTGCTTTTCACCCTGGCTCTTTTTTTATTTATTTATTTATTTTTATTGCTTAAAGTATTACAAAGGGTATTACATATTGTCCATTTTATCACCTCTAATGTCCCTCCTTGTGTGGCTTTTTAGGCAGCTCCTTTAGATCACTTAACTCTGTTCCAAAGCCTTGCCTCTATTATGCCAACAACTCCAAATTGCCTCTTAGACTCCTGTTGGCTAACCCTCTGCTTTGTCAACTCCTCACTAAAATATTTCAAAAGAAGTCGAGAGGATTTCTTTGAATGCATAGAGAAATATTTCCCTCCCCAATGAAACATGGGTTCCAGGGCAATGGCTGGTGCTTACCTAGTCCAGGTGATATGTAGACTTTGAAAGTTTCTAAATGTAAAATATACTGAGATACAAAGATTACTACACATTACTGGAAAAATGAAGCCCTAGTAATTCCCTTTGTTCCTTGTATGGCATCTACATGATTACACTGTTTCCTCGCAGTGCCTGACATATAATACAGGGTCTGGCAAAGGCAGGTTTATGGTTATAACACAAATAAATAATACAATAATTAATAAATAGTAATACAAAAATAAACTCTGTGTTTCACATACTCACAACTGAAAACCTACTTTTGCCCCACCCTGTATGTCCTGATGAGGAAGGAAAGAGAAAGAAAAAATGGAAGAGGACTTTGAGATGAAGTATCTAATTGTAGCCCAGAATTCTTTTAGTATTTCTTCACATTTCCACGTCAACTTGGCAAGATACTATGTAGATGAATTATTCTAAGGTTTAAAATAATTGGAAAACCCAGCAAACTACAGCCTCACATGAGCATACTAAAGGTACTGGGAAGACCTACATCAGGGAAACATGTTTGAATCTTGGTTTGGCCCAGAGTACTCCATTGCATTCTTTTCGTATCCTTCATTTGACCTTTTAGTATCATCTAGTCACATCCTACAAGACTAGTGTTCTTCAGAGCATTCTTTGGCAAATGCAGCTTTACCTCAACCAGATATGATTCAGAGACTGCCAACCTGAATTGTTCCCATGCAAAGAGGCTCTGAAACCATAGTTATCAACCACACACATGCCTCTGAGAATGCACCAACAGCATCCTAATTAAAACACCTGCTTGTGTGAAGCCAAGAGCATGCAATTCCGTTATACTATACATATTGTACATTCTAAACATATTCCGAGCCTGTGTTGGGAAGATGCTTGGTGGTTTACAGATAAAGTGACACTGGGCACTATGGCTTTAATAACTGGGTATATAATCTTTCACTCTGGAGATCATTGCAAATGATTAAGAGACGAGTTTATGTGTGTGTTATCTGATCCTGGCAGTCAGTTTCATTGTGTCATTAATTCAATAGAGCAAAACAAAGCATTGATTACCCTCTTCAAATTCAATTGGAGATAGCCATGTTTAACAAGGGGAAAGCCAGTGATTATTGAAACCAGAGTCTGCAGATGTCTGTCAGCCAATAATAAAAGCAGCCCAAGCCTGTCCTACATGAAAAAGAATGGAAAGTTGGCCTGGTTGTGGCATCTCTCATACCAAGAAGAGGGGGCTGGATGTGACTTCTTTTGCAGGGATTAGATTTTTTTTTTTTTTTTTTTTTTTTTTTTTTTTTTTTGTCACCAGATGGATACTCTACCAATAATTTTAGTGTAGATATGCACTGACATCTAGTGGACAACAAGGTGGTTGATATTTTGGGCACAAATGACACTGTAGGAATTAGTAAATCAACTAATAATGGTATTTGAGAAAACTCAGTTCAAATAAAACTTAAAATATAAATATAGATTTTCCTTTTTTTCATGGTTGAAGCCAGTTAATTAAATTCATATTTAAGGTAATATTATATTTTGAAGACTTTTTCCTACTAAAAATACCATGGTGCATCTTTGGGTGCCTACCAGAATTAAAAAGTTTATATGCAGATAAATGATGGCATAAAATGCTGTCCATTTGTAGGTTTTTGGAAAAGAAATATTTTTTCTAATAATCAAACATGCAGGCTTAGTAAATTACAGCCACCTGCCAGTAAGGAATTAGAGAATTTTAGAAGTTTGGTCAAAAACTTGCAGAGCTGAGTATAACTGTCTTAGATTCTGCTCTGGAAGGGGAAAAGAAGGGCATTTCAAGCCCAAAGAGAAGGTTTATGTGTCCAGTTTCCCTTGAGTCATTGATCAAGGAAGTCTGTGAAATAGACCTTATTTATCTAGCTTATTGAATATGTTGTAGGAAGTAATTAGTGTTAAGATATGAGGAGACAAATAGACAACATCTATCTCTTCGACTCTTGGAGGGTAAACCAAATGAGAAATAAACCAAAGGAGTAAATCATGTAAAGGTTTAAAAATATAAGTTGTATGCTTGGGAAAGCAGATTGGAAAATGCTGCTCAACCCATGGCCAACATATATCTTTCCAATATGCCTTTTCCTCCTTGATTAAATTTATGCTGATATAATTACAGTGCTTCTGTCCAGTTCTTAC
This sequence comes from Myotis nattereri, assembly GCF_964212035.1. Taxonomy (NCBI): domain Eukaryota; kingdom Metazoa; phylum Chordata; class Mammalia; order Chiroptera; family Vespertilionidae; genus Myotis; species Myotis nattereri. Next base: position 48,372,510 of record NC_138089.1, read on the forward strand.
ATAGTTCCTACTTTTGCCAGAACTGCATGGATTATTCACGATTCCTATATCTGTTCTTCCCTAATACACAATGTTAAGAAAATATTATCCAAAACTTAGAAATAAGGTAAAGGGGACGTGAAATGTCTTTTCAATATCATACGAGAATTTTGTTTAATAGTCCAACACAAAGGATTATTTAATTTTCTAGAAGGTATCTGTATTTGACTTACAACATATTTGAATAAAGGTCAACCACTGTGAAGTTACATGTTAATTTCTAGAGTTCTGTACTAAGAGATTAAAATATACAAGTCGACATTTGCCAGACTATATATAAAAATAGAACTGGGACCCACAACCTTCAAGAATAAGCCCAGGGCCTGGCCGGCATGGCTCAGTGGTTAGAGCAACCGCCTGTAAACAGAAGGGTTGAGGGTTTGATTCCCAGTCAAGGGCATGTATATGGATTGCAGGTTCGATCCTCAGCCCTGGCCTGGACATGCTCAGGAGGCAGCCAATCCATGTGTCTCTCACATCTGCATTTCTTTCTCTCTTTCTCTTCTCCTCCTCCTCTTTCTTCCCTCCCTCCCTTGCACTCTCTCTAGAAATCAATGGAGAAAAATATCCCTGGGTGAGGATTAACAAAACAAACCAAAAAAAAAAGAATCAGCCCAGGAAACCAACACATTATCTATAGTAACCAGCCAAGGAAGCCAGCCAGCAATAAGTCAGATTTGTAGGAAGTTAGATTATCTCCAATAACAATCAGGAAGCCCTGGGACAATCAGCTCAACTTTGCTAGGACTGGATCATTAACTGACAGCTTCCCTAATTTTTATTCTTTTTTCCAACCTTGAGCCGTCCAGAGAAAGCCAACTATACGCCCCCAACCCTGCTTCTCATTAGCCTGCCTATGGGTTCCCCATGCCAACAGCCCCCTTTCCAGGCATACCTGAAGCCTCCCCTTGTTTCCACTATAAAGCTTTCCTCCTCTCCTGCAGGCCTTTAAGATATGAGGAGACAAATAGACAACATCTATCTAAGTCTTTTCCAAAATGCAAGGGCCAGTGGCTGACTCCTTGCTATAGCAAGCTCGGAATAACCTTTGCATATCTGGTTGATAACTTCCACAGTTCAGTGGAAGTGCTTCCTACAATAGGACGCACTACAAAGTCACATATCCAAGACATGGACATATGCACTTCTAACAGGGAGGGAGCAATCTCATCCAATCTACAACACAAGCAAAACTGCAGAGGAAGAAAGAGAACTGCTCATCAGTTTTCAAAAGTGTTGGCCTCTGGTCACAGGGCAGATGGGGAAGATGGCAAGTGGGGATAGTACAGATTTCCCACAGTGAAGAGCCCTGAACTGATGTAATGACAGATCTTGAAGATCTCGGAGTTATTTGGCTGAGTAAAAGTCACAATTTCAGAACCGATTTGTAGGTAAGCATGAATCAGGCTTTAAGTCTTGTGTCAGCCTTTGTAATGCAAATCTTGGGATATGTCAGAATAATTAGGCATTTACCCTGTTGTGCTCCAGTTCCCAGAGGCACTGATTGAGCTGGAAGCAAGCCCTGCCCTGCAAGTAAAGCCCGAGTCCTTGGATTAGGGGACTAGTATATTCTGAATATTCTAAATAAACACACTAAATACAATTTCTGAAAATCTCACTATGCAAATTTTGAATAATGTTCATAAGACTGACAAAAGCTACAGTTTTACACCATTGATATGCCTACTTACAAACTACATGCAATAGTTGTTAAGACTTTGTTATCTATTAAAATGTCAGTAACTCATTAGTTGTGATAGATGACTTACTAGGTTTAAATTTCATTTTAACATGAATAAATTAGATTAAATTTTGAAAATACTATTACATAACTGATGCACTCTGTATCAAATAAGCTTTGAGCACTAACATTTCCCATGCAGCTTACCCAGTATCAGTGTTCAGTTGCATAGTGAACTGCTGAAAAACTTCAGATGCCTAATAGAAAAACACTTCGGTTTGCCACCCAAGTTTCTTTTTTCCTTCAACATTATATTTGTGAGACTTTCCCATTAATCCGTGTAGCTTTAGTTCACTCACTTTCAGTGCTACATTGCATTCCACCATCTGTATATTCCATTTTTTAAAACACATCCTTATATTAATACCCATAGCTATTACTTCAGTTACCATCCTAAAATATTATTTTTTCTTACCTTGTCATCTAGCCTTACATGTATCCTAATGTCACTCCCTAAGACTTATACATCATGAGTGGAGTTTGGCACCAAATAACTGTATGTAGAGAGGGACCTGCTGGAGTGATCTGTTTTCTCTTTACAACATCCCATCATGATAAAGGCCAAGATTATTCTAGTAAGAGAAACATTCAAGATGCCCTAGTCTGGGCCAGGATTGGTAGAACTTGACTAGTTTGCTCACGCATCTGCAGTCAGTTACTGGGAGGCTGACTGGTCTAGGATGGTCTTACTTACATTTCTGGAGGTAGGGTTGCTGTTGGCTGGGGCAATGGGCAGCTGGGCATATGTCTCTCATCCTCCAACAGGCTCCAAAGTCAGGATACTAAGATGGAGCTGGTTTCCAAGACTCTGAACTGTACACCATCACTTCTTCCACACTTCATTGTCCAAAGCAAAATACACAGCCAGCTCATATTCAAGGGAGATATTCCAGCTATCCATTTCTATAAAACAAACCAGTTCAAAACTTAGTAGTGTGAAACAACAATCATTTATTTTGCTCACAAATGTTCCATTTGGTCAGGGCTCGGTGGGGGCAATTCATCTCGGCTCCACTAGATGTCAGCTGGGCAGTTTGACTAGGGCTGGAGGATCCTCTTCCAAGATGGCTCAGTCACATGACTGGTAAATTCCTCTCCCTGTGATACTCTCAGGGGGCAGATTAATTTTCTTACAGCATAGTGCCTGGGTCCCAAGAGCCAGCATCCCAAGAGAAAGAAAGTGGCAACTACTAGTTTCTTAAGGTTTGGTCCAGAAACTGGAGCGGCAGTTACTTCCTAGATTCAGGGGGAGGGAACATAGGCCGACCTCTCAGTAGAAGGAGTGTCAAAGAATGTGGGCGCCATATTTTAAAACTGCCATAGGCAGCTCTAGACTCCACTCTTGATGCAAGGGGAGATGTCCCCTTGTAAAAGGCATGACTACTGGAAGAGATAAAGAGTTGCAGCCACTTCACAATCAATTATAGGGGGCAGGGAGGGGGATGAGGTGTCTGGTTTAATATTTTTTCTACTCCTTTTACTTTTTAATATTTTTATACTCCTTTTAATTTTAACTAAGCCATTATTTACTTGTCTCAGCCTTGTGTTCGCTATAACTTACTAAAAGGTAAATTTAGAAATGCTACTCTTATTATTTAAATGGCCTAGAGGATTTTATATAAAAAGGCTTTGTAAGTGATTCCCTCTTATTTTGAAATGTTAGTACGTTAGCTCCCCGTGAAAGTTGTGAAATCATATTTTATTGATGGGATAACTATTATGTAACTAGAGTGCAGGTAATCATCTTATTCCACTTGACGAGATGAACATAGCCATTTTTCACACAGAAAAGACAGGGAAGTACTCAATTACAGCTGTGTGTTTGATGTAAAATCTCTCATTTACATAAACTATAGAGTCACTGATTAGACATGCCAGCAAGAAACTGTGTAAGCTGTGGCCATCCTGAATGTTCTTCAGGCTGCCTTCTCTATGCCTGATAGACCTAGAGGCCAGCCAAACAGAGTTACCTGTTGACTGTCCCCAGAGACATTTAAACTCACTCACGCATGGCTCTATGGGACACAAACACTGCCTTGGGGAGGAAATTCTAAACTACATTCATCAATTACATTCCCAAATCCCTGTTTTACTTTCCCAGGCAGCAACCTGATTTCAGGAAAAATATCTGATCTCCTGGAGGTCCTAAAAATAAAATATTTATTGTACCACCCCACCCCCTAATGCAAAGAAAACGAAAATATTTTTAAAATCTGATTATATCACCCCTCTACTTCAAACCCTTCCATGGTTTCCCATTGCATAGCAGATAAACTTCATCTAAAGGGGATGCTATGTGATCGAGTGGACAGTATCTGCAACACTCCACTTATTTAATTTTTATTTACTGACTTTAGAAAGAGAGGAAGGGAGATGGAAAGAGAAAGAGAGAGAGAGAGAGAGAGAGAGAGAGAGAGAGAGAGAGAGAGAGAGAGAGACTGACTTTCTGCCCACCCACTCACACACTCTTTGGTGCAATACTTCATTTAATCTATATCTATCTATATAAACAGGGAATATGCTAAGTAGCCAAGCGTCACGACTGCTCAGGAGGAGGCTGCCTCACGACCGCTCAGGGAGAGCTGCGCGTGCAGATGGGCAGGAGAGGATTGCGTGCTGCCCCGACCCCAGCAGCTGTGGGGACACAACACACGGAGAGGCTGGGGCTGGGGGTGGGCCGGAGCAGAGACACAAAACACAGGAGCGCCTGCCCCCACCCCAACAGACACAACACAGTGGCTGGGGGCATGCTCTGAGCAGCCGCCCTGTGGCTCGGAGCACGCCCCCACCCCAGCTGACACAACGCAGTGGCCAGTGCTACGCTGGTCAGGCAGGGGTCCTGGTCCCTTAGGGGGTGCCTCCTCCTGTGATTGCAATCGCACGCTGGGCCTCTAGTCCTATCTAATAAAAGAGAAACATGGTAATTAGCGTACGACCGCTACACTTCCCATTGGCTAATCAGGGTGATATGCAAATTAACTGCCAGCCAAGATGGCGGCCGGCAGCCAGGCAGCTTAAAGTGAACATGAGACTTGCTTGCTTCAGAGACAGAGGACTCCAACGTTCCCCGCCTGCCACTGCAGGCCTCTGAGCTGCAACTCTAAGCAACTATGTTACAAATATAGAAGCTAAACAAAATCCCAGAAACCTGCTTTAGTCCGTCGGGCTTCAGCCAGCAGGATCGCAACATTGTTTCAAATACAGAAGGTAAACAAAGGCCAGAAACCTGCTTTCAGCAGCGGAGGCCTAAGAGCTGGAGCCAAGCCTGAGAGCTAAAGCTGGCCCAGAATAAAATAAAAAAATAAAAAGGAAGAAAGGAGCGGTTGGGAGCTTCAGTCACCCACCAGCCTGAAAACAGCCCTCAGTCCCTCACCCAGACTGGCCAGGCACCCCAGTGGGGACCCCCACCCTGAAGGGTGTGTGACCAGCTGCAAACAGCCATCATCCCCTCACCCAGGCTGGCCAGGCACCCCAGTGGGAACCCCCACCCTGATCCAGGACACCCTTCGGGGCAAACCAGCCGGCCCGCACCCGTGCACCAGGCCTCTATCCTATATAGTAAAAGGGTAATATGCCTCCCAGCACCGGGATCAGCGGAGCTGAGAGGCCTCCCGGCACCGGGATCAGCGTGACAGGGGGCAGCGCCCAAACCCCCTGATCGCCCTGCGGCTCTGTGTGTGACAGGGGAAGGTGCCCCAACCCCCTGATCAGCCCTGCTCTGTGCCTGATAGGGGGGAGCTCCCCAACCCCCTGATCGCCCTGCGGCTATGTGTGTGACAGGCTGCAGTGCCCCAACCCCCTCCCCCCCCTACGGGCCCTGCTCTGTGTGTGATGGGGTAGAGCCATAACCTCCCCATCGGCCCTGCCCTGAGTGTGACAGTGGCGGCGCCCCAACCCCCTGATCCGCCCTGCTCTGTGCGTGACAGGCGGCAGCGCCCCAACCCCCTGATTGGCCCTGCTCTGTGCGTGACAGGGTACGGAGCCCCAACCCCCTGATTGGCCCTGCTCTGTGCGTGACAGGGGGTGGCGCCACAACCTACCCATCCACCCTGCCTTGAGTGTGACAGGGGGCGGTGCCCCAACCCCCCAGTCAGCCCTACCCTGAGCGTGACTGAGGGTGGCATCGCAACCTCCTGATCTGCCCTGCTCTATGCTTGACAGGGGGCAGTACCCCAACTCCCCAATCGGCCCTGCTCTGAGCCCAACCAGGGGCTGCACCTAGGGATTGGGCCTGCCCTCTGCCACCCGGGAGCAGGCCTAAGCCAGCAGGTCGTTATCTCCCGAGGTGTCCCAGACTGCGAGAGGGCACAGGCCGGGCTGAGGGACCTCCCCTCCCCCCAGAGTGCACAAATTTTTGTGCACTGGGCCTCTAGTATATATATAAAAGCCAAGGGACTGGAATGACCTGAATGACCAGAATGACCAGCCACCATGACACATACTGCAGCCAACCAACTGGCCCGATGGGGGTGGGGCCGGCCGCCCAACCTCCCGCAGCCCCTCCCCCTGGCTGGCCCCACCCCCAAGCGGTCCACCCCACCCCAATTGGGGGCAGGGCCAGCCAATCAACCTCCCACAGACTCTCCCCCTGGACGGCCCCACCCCCTATCGGGTCCCCTACCCCCTACTGGCCAGACCCCACCCATGCATGTATTTGTGCACCAGGCCTCTAGTTAGTGAATAAGATAAAGTATTATAGTAGGCTTGAGCAAGATCCAGTTCCTTCTAAACCTTACTTCTACCCCTAGCAACATACCTTGATGGCAGGCTATATCATTATCTCATTTATTGTTCACAAAGCTTTAAGAAGTAGGTTCTCATATTATCCCCATTTTGTTGACAATGAGACTGAGGAACAGAGAGGTTAAGTAGCTTGGTGAGGATTGCATAAGTAGCAGAGAATGCACATAAATTATAATAGCTTAACACAAGAGTTAACTTTTTAAACCATCCACCAATGGGCTGTATTTCTCAATCTGAGTTCCATTAACCTGTCCAGAGATAGGCCAAAAACTTACAATGAAATTGTTGTACGCATATATCATTTTTGCTAGGAAGGTAATCCATAACTTTCCTAAAAGTTTCAATAGAATTTATGGCACAAACAAAATTGATAAAAGAAAATATATGCTATATTACTATAATTCAGGAGCTGTAAAGTGATTTCCAAAAATATTTCTTAGGAGGCTTTGAAGGCTGCAGGACTTTAAAGAATTTTATGTTACCATAATAGTTCATTCAAAACCTATACCATTTACAAATTCTTCATTCTATTAAACTTGCTTCCAACAAGCTGTAAATATGGTACTGGCAAGACAAGAGGATGGTCTGTCCTCAGAGCTAGGAGCGACAGGAGTCCTTCTAGCCCAAAGGTCAGGTGTGCAGCTGAACATACAAGTGTGAGACAACAAGCTCACCTTCAACAAAGCATGCAAATGAAAAGAGCAAGGCTGAACCATAGGAAAGTCCTTCAAATAATGCCATTGCTGGTGCCCAGTTATTGGCAAGGAAGGCTGGGTCACATTCAAATTCTCCCACGTACAAATGCCTTCAATTGAGGTGGCCATCTTCTCCAGATCTGGATATTTGCAAAATGCCTTGCTTGCCTTGATTAATGACTCTTTCCATAAAGCCAGTCTTGGTGACGATATGACAAATCTCCTCTGTCCTTATGTGTTAACAGTTCAGAGGGACCATTAGCTTTTGGCGAGTATCCCAAAATTGCTCTGGATGTAGAAGAATTCTAATGAAATGTAAAGCATCTATCACAAAGCAACACAATAGATTTTTCAGATGCTCAGTACTTCCATTTCACAAACACTATACCTCTTTAGGAAACATAGGCATTTCCTATGCAAGGGGAAAAATTATTTTGAATTTATCTTTATCATTTCTGTAGCTTCTAAATTATAAGTTATGAACATATACTATTATTATAAGAGAAAGGAATTTATAAACATTACTTAAATTTTTTTAAAGTCATGTACTCTTGTGGTTCCCAAAGATGGTTCATTACCAGAATCATCAGGGTAGATGTGTTAAAATGCAGTCCTGCTGAATTAAAATCCATAGAGTTGATCTAGAACCTGAGCTAGTGAGGTCTCAAAGTTCAGAAGTCTGGTAGTCAAGGCCTCTTGTTTGTAATGGATACAGTTGACTGACCACCCAACACATTTTCCATCTTTCCCTTTTAATAGCACCAGGTTTTATTTGAGTAGCTACCTCTTTCTATATTTTTTTCAGAATAAGTCCAACCCTCCTCTCACTTCAATTGTGATCCCTAGTTGGTTTAAACCAAGCATGGGTTCAAGGGTGGGCATGTGACCTATGCAGTCCAATCAGGGTTGATCTCAGAACCCCATCAGAATGCTAGGACATAAACCCTCTATATCTCACCAGAACTGAACAGGAACCCTATAGCCCCAATGCTTGTGTCAGCTATCTTTAAACCAGGAAGAGAACCGGACTTAGTCACAGGAGCCTGAATGGGAACATGGAAAGAAACTGAGACCTTGGTGCTACCGTAGTGCTGCTGGGTCAACTAAACACGGATATTTTATTGCCCCTGCATGCTCAGGTACACAGAACAACAAATCCTCTTTGTTGAGAAGGCCAACTGAAATTAATGATCTGTTCCTTGCAATATGATGATCTAACTGGTACACAACTCCTGACAGTTATTGGTTTCAGCTGTAATACCTCCTCACTAAAGCTTTCTCTGATTTTCTCCAAATTGTTGCTGCACCTTCCGTGTAGAAGATGGATAGTAGAGGAGAGAGGGCAGAGACAGGCTGCATGCCACTTAAAGCCCAGGAATTGCATCAATGATGCTCCCTAATCAAGGCTTTAGGCTCTTACCAGTCTTCCATTGCAGAGAAGTCATTAAGCAGGATGGGCAAAAGGATAGATGCTCCTCCTTGCAGCATATTCCCAAATTAGAATTGTGGCAGAATACTTTTTAAAAGCACTTAGAACTCTATATGGTACATGTCATGTAATGTGTGTTGTATAAGACTGTTGACCCCTAACTCAAATATTTGGTTTATGACAGTAGAAAAATGTCTTGTCCATGGCACACACTGCTATACTATAAGGACTATACTATACCATATGACATTATATTATACCATAATGCCTGCTATAAGAGCTCAGTGAATACTTTTTAATAAGAGTGAATGAAGGACTGAATAAATAATAGTCTTTACATTTAATCAAAGAATACTAAGTATTGGGGAGGATGTGGGACAACTAGAAATCTGTTGTTGGTGAGAATGTAAATTGGCACAATCTCTTTGAAAAACTATTTAGCAATTGTTCCTAAAACTAAACATACAACTATGACTCAGCAGTTCCACTGCTGATATACCTATATACCCTGGGGAAATGAGTGTACATGTCCACCAAAAGATTTGTACAAGAATGCTTATTGCAGCTTTACTCAAGAAAGATAAAAATTGGAAATAACCCAATTGTCCATCAACTATAGAGTGAAAAATAATGATATATGAGTTAGCAGAATACCACTCAGCAAGAAGAAGTACAAACTACGGCTACCCAGGACAAATAGATGAATCTTATAAATTCAATAAAGAATGAAAAGCCAGATACAAGAGAATACATACTACATGATTCCATTTATGAAATGAAGAGTAGAGAAGTAGAATGTGCCACCCCAAAATATCCTTCTTTGACATAAGGATTAATTTGAGTTGATTATTTTTGAAACACAGAGAAGTTACCCTTTCTGACAGAAACTTACATTTATAAAGGATAATTTATAAAGGATTTATAAATTTACAAACTTACATTTATAAAGGATAACTCCACTTATAAGAGTGTCTCTCTAACCAGAAGAGAAAGATGACTCTAAATCACAGAAACTCTCATCAATGGCTTATAACAAACCTTATTTGTTTACTGTGCTTTCCTGGTAACCTTCCATAACAGCCCCTCCAGTCCCGTGTTTCTTATATTTTTAGCTAAAGATGGTCTTTAAAGTGGTAGCTTGGGTTGTCTTTAGGAGTTACTCAGTTCCCCTAGATATTCCCAGGAACAAGGAGTAAGGTGTTGAAAAAGTTCCATATCTTGAACTAAGTGTAGTTACATGGGTGTGTATAGGTGTATATGTGTGTATGTGTATATATGATATCTATGTAAGAAATGTTCAAGACTGTAGAGAATTTTTATAATAGTTTATTTGAGCCAAAACTAATGATATACGTCAGGGAGCAAGACCTCAAATGCTCTGGAGAATAACAGCTTTGCAGTTTCTTTTATGCATTCCAAATTAAGGATGGAGTATAAGGAACACTGGATGAAGGTGGGAGAAAGCAAGGTAAGGACGGAATTACAGAATTGTAATCAGGATTGTAACAAGAGGGTGGTTATGCCTTCAAGGGATGTTACACATGACATTTCAAAGGTATGTTAACCTAGATACAATGAACAGGCTTTAAAAAACCTTTCACTAAAGAAATTATAGGCCTGGGGCATGCCTACGCACCATGACCTGCCCTATTAGAATTTTATAATGTATTGCAGCACCCCTTTTTCTGTCCACAATGTGTACACATACTCTCACATATATGCATGCAAACATGTATGCAAAGATTCATGAAGTTGTACATTTAAATTTTACATGCTTTATTTATATAAAAAGTTTAATGCATTAAGGCATTTCAAATTCTTTTTTTGTTGTTGTTAAACATATGAGAACACAATGCAAAATTATACCACTCAGAGTCAAAGGTCAGAGTTGGAAGAAACAATTCCCTTATTTTACAAATGAAGACACAAAACCAAAGAGATGGTTATTTAACCAGTGGTAACTCTTCTTGTTAGTCGCAGAGCTAAGTCAATATATTTTCATTACCTCATGCCTTGCAGTTTAAACAAATAGTGGGCATAAGTGAGGAATGGAGAGATGGCAGTTTAACTTATAATAAACAAAAGGGACTTTCTCCACATCCCTTCTCCTTCCCTGCCCCATGTCCTTTTCCTTTTCCTTTCCCTGACTTAATCCCATGCTAATTATCTCCCCGCGCCTTCCCTATTCTTCATTCTACCCTTCTCCTCCATGACCCACCCCAGCCAAACAGCCATATCATAGATCTCAGTGGTCCCAGGTGATAGAAGCCAAGAAGTAGGTAAGCACAAGCATGTTCCTTTAAAATATGCATTAATATAGTTGTACATTTATTTACATCACACCTGATTTCCATGAAAAAAAATTTAGACAAGGGAAAAAGTCTGCAATGTCCTAAACTAAATTAGAGCAAGCCAGAAAGCTGGGAGGAAGAGAAAATGAGTTAATCAGTCAATAAAGCGGCAGGAGGAACCCAACAAAAGACTGCTCACATTCCTAAAGGCACGCTGAAACTCTGAAACAACTTGCAGGCAGCTTTTTTCAGCTTATCGAGGGAGAATAACCCACCACCAGACACCACCACTTCTTGTTCACCTAAGAACTGTCTAAAAGTGTGGCCCCAAATCAGAAGCCTCAAGCACCTCTTCCTTATGGACTAAGTACCAATTCCAGTGCTCTCTCCACTTCACCTTTTCCTACCCCCTTTACTTACAGTCACTTTAAAGGCTTTCAAAACAACTTACATCTTTCTTCTCCAGAGCCATTGTATAAAAGAGCCCCGCTAATCCCCGGATGGGGGAGTGGTTCATCTTCTCCCTCCAGCCTTGCTGCTGGTGGTGTAGACTGTAGTCCCCAGGACCTGGTCCTTTTTCTGGGTAGGATATGGCTTAAGAAACCCTTTCTTTCAGGACAGCAAATGGCCTTGAAGTTTTCTGTTGATCACAGCTTATAAAATTACATATATTATAGGATGAAAAACAAAAATGGAGGAAATTATTATGGAGGGAAAATCAGAATTGGAGGAAGAAGATAATTTTAAGGAAGTAGTCAGTGCCCTAGTATGGGGAGAGATTTTCTCGCTGCTTCTAAAACGTTAATATCAAAGTCAGGAACTGCTGCTGTAACTACCTCCCTGATCTCCATGGTAGGGAGATCCTAATAGGAAAGAACAGATCTGAAGATTTTATCTTACAAGATATTAAGGAAAATGGAGACCTTCTGATATTCTATTAGTTGGCACTAAATATAACCTTAAGAAATATGAAGTGATGTCCACCATCTAAACAGCATAGTTTCTTCCAGGGAACAGTTGAGCTATAGACAAATGAAAAAAAACAAACGAAAAAAAACATGATCTGATCAGAGGCAGGTTGCAAAGAACTCCTCTCTCTACATCAGCTTAGAGGCCTCAGGACACAAGCTATAAATTCTATCATGTCAATCAAGCTGCCATATGGTGGGCCTCTGCTTTGTTTATCAACTGATGCACAGAATACAAAATATATTAAAATTGGGTGGTGGGAAATAAACCACTATTACAAACACTGACAACACAGAAGTCAGGAAATGCATATATTAAATAGTCTCATTTTGCTGCTCATTCATCCAAGTCCAACATTTTAGAAACCATCCAAGGAATTTAAAATGTTACTTACTACTAATACTCAATTGAGAGTAGGAGAAATTACAGTGGAGTCATTATCTATTATCTACCACTGTTAGCTGAGTGACTGCAAATAAAATACCTTAATTTAGTCAAATGAAAATGAAGGCTTGGGTTTTTGTTTTTCATTACTGAAAAAAATAGAAAACAAAAAGTATTTTAAAACTATTAAATCCTTGAATCTTACAAATATTTGAGAACTCTAAGGAGTCATTAAAGAATTTGTGGTCTGCTTATAGGAGAGAGTGGTTTCAGGGTGTGGACAAAATGCACCCTCCGAGTTCTCAGTCTGGAGCCACTTCCAAGCAATTACTCTTGTATCCTTAGACCATGGCCCAATGGATCACTTTACTTAAAATTATATTTTTAAATGTTTAACTGTTTTATTATCTTGATGGCTAAAATTTAGGATTCTGTAGAGAAGCTGGATTTGGTTTTCAATCCTGGCTCCAAGACATATTAGTGATATGATCTTGGGCAAGTTACTTTAATTCTCTTAGCTCCAATTTCCTTGTCAGGAAAAGGAGTACAATAACATTAAATATTAACTCATATTTATTATTAATTATAAATTCTACTTTATATCAATTTTATATACATTTTATGTATAAATATTAAATATGAAAGAATATAAAAACCTCCTCATGCAGTGGTTGTGAGGATTGCCTGAAAGGACGTTCAGTCGCTGTTAACATCAACATCATTATCTCCATTCTCATATTCATTAGTAATTCACTAATGAATTACTGGGGAAAATAAAGAAAAATCTTCATTTTCACAAAAGAAAAAATATTCCAACCCCAAGGAAACAGACAAGGGCCATTCCTATCTATTTGTAATTTGGAAAGGCCAGCATTTTGCTGAACCGAAACCTTTACAGATACTTTAACAGGGGGTAGGGACTGTGAAAGGGAGCATAAAGCAAATTCATCACCAAAGTCTAGGAATTTGTGGTAAATAGTAAGAGGCTGGGAGGAAAAGCAGTGGCATGCCAGCAGCGAGGGATCAGGATTCTCTGAGGAAGGTCAGCAGAACGTGGACAGTGCAAGAGGCAGTGATGGGATTCAGGACACACTACTCCCAAATATGCCACCCTGGTATACTGTATATTTTAAGCTCAAGGAGTTTGAAAAAAGGGCAGAAGCAGGAAGGTCACTCTGACCCTCCCTCACCCATCACCCTTCTTCTTTGAAATAGGTCATAGGAGCCTCATAGGAGAGATGCCCTCCCCAACCTAAGGAAAGAAGCATCCTTATTTCTGAAGACAATGGGACTCCCTGAGAAGAATCCCAATAGGCCTTGCTGTTTCTTCCAATTGCTGCACTCACCTCAGACTACTTAACTTCTCATATTTCTTCATGATTGCCCGTTCTTATTTTAAAAAATATATTTTTATTGATTTCAGAGAGAGGGAGAGAGAGAGAGAAATATTGATAGTGAGAGAGAATCATTGATCGGCTGCCTCCTGCACACCTCCCACTGGGGATCAAGCCCCAAACCCAGGCATGTGCCCTGACCAGGAATCAAACTGTGACCTTCTGGTTCATAGGTCGATGTTCAACTACTGAGCCATGCCAGTCGTGCACTGCCCACTCTTCATTATGCCTTGCATAAAAACCATGCAGATCTGTTCCTTTAGGCCTTCATTTCCTTACTAGAGGCCCGGTGCATGAAATTCATGCATGGGTAGGGTCCCTAGGCCTAGCTGGCGATCAGGGCTGATCGGGGCCTCCCTCTGCTCTGCACTGCCCCCTGGTGGTCAGCACACATCTTAGCGAGCAATCAAACTCCCAGTCTCCAGTAGAACTCCTGAGGGGATACTTTGCGCTCTCTCTCTCTCTCTCTCTCTCTCTCTCTCTCTCTCTCTCTATATATATATATATATATATATATATATATATATATGATGGCTCCAGTATCAAGTAAATAAATCTGTATGTTTTTTGCCTCTTAATCTGTCTTGTTCAGTTTAAATTTCAGACCCAACCAGAGACCCCAAGGGGGTAGAGGAAAACATTTTCCTCCCTTACAGAAGCAACCAGACCAAAATGAAATGAAGACCTTTTGCTTGGGCTCAGTGTCTAAAAGTCATTACCCTCTCCTTAGAGAAAAGATAGTATAAGTTTATATCAGAATTTACTATATGTTCTTTGTAATGTGTTATTCTAATCCTTTAAAGTTCACATATAGTCAATGTAAGAGAGTTCTGATTTCAGAGTGAATTAGATCATTCTTAGCTAATCTGTTTGCTGCCAAAGAACAACCCAAGATTTAAAAAAACAACAACAACAAAAAAAAAAAACTCTGAGAATGGCTATGGATAGACAATCTGAACCTGATGAACTGATGGTCACAGTCCCAGAGTGGGTAAAACTAGGCAAACTACTGTTGTCCTTGCTTTTCATGTTATTATAATACTAGAGGCCCAGTGCACAAATTCGTGCACGGGTGCGGTCTGGCCGGCTAGCCCCCCCACAATCGGGGTTGGGGGGCCGATCGGAGGTGAGATTGGCCTGGGGGAGGGGCCATGGGAGGTTGTGGGGAGACGATCAGGGCCCTGATCCGGCTGGTTGGCCACTGCAGTGCACATCATAGCAACCGGTCGTTCCGGTTGTTCCAGTCGTTCTGGTCGCTGGGCTTTTATATATATAAATGAACTGTTTTATCCAGCTCTGAAATAAAAGTCAATCAGACTAAAGTAGTCCCTTGGACAATAACATTTCAAGCAGCATTCCCATCACTTCCTGGAAGCCCCCAAATGCACAGAGATCTCCCAACAAGCTGAATTCTTATCTATTCAACCAGCAATGAGGTGTACCCACAAGATTTCAAAAAATAACAAAAACCAAAAACCACTTCTTCCTGGAGCTACAGGGAATCATTGTTACCATCTTCACTTAACAGTCAGTTAAAAGTGGAATTCCCGAAGAAACATTGGCCGTGACCCACAGCACACAGAAATCAACACCATGTGGAACTATTGTAGCCCACAGAGCAGGCAGTCTCCACCCTGCTGAGATCAAGGGAAAGAAAACAAGTCATGCCAGGAGCCTGAGAGCCCTCTTATCCAAATTCTCTTTCCGGCTCTGCTGCAGATAACACTGTGCATGCCAATCCTTCACTAATTTTTCCCTTAACAGCAAAGAGTGAATGATGATGATAGCAACAAAAACATGAGCAGACACTTATGAATGCTTATTATGTACCAAGCACTAATATGCATGCTTTGTTCTATACTAAAACATTTTATTTTCCCATAAGCCTATGAAGTAGGTACTATCAGGATATGCATTTTACAGATGTGCTCTCTGAGGAATATAAGAGTTAACTAACACATCCAAGGTCACATATCCACAACACAAAGCTAAGATTTTAAAATGAGCTTTCTCACTTAGCACAATTAACTCTCCAGGTCCATCCTTGCTGTCGCAAAGGGTAAGATAAGTCAGTCAGAAAAAGACAAGTACCATATGATTTTACTTATATGTGGAATCTAATGAACAAAATAAACTAACACCCCCACAGACTCATGGATACAGAGAACAGACTGACAGTTGTCAGAGGGGCAGGATTTGGGGGCTAGGTAAGAAGGTTGAAGGGAGTAATCAAATAAATAAAAAGACTAGACTCATGGACATAGACAACAGTATGGTGTTTGCCAGAGGGAAGGGGATGCGGGGAAGTAAAAGTGGGTATGGGGGGGATAAATGATGATGGAAGGAGACTTGACTTGGGGTGGTAAACACACAATACTATATACAGATGATGTACTGTAGAATTGTTTACGTGAAACCTATATAATTTTATTAATCAATGTCACCCTAATAAATTCAATAAATTTTTAAAAGTAATAAAATAAGATAAAATGAGCTTTTGGACTCAAAAGGCCACATTTTCAACAACCACTTTTATTACCTGTTAGAAAAGTAAGGTGTATTTGTTGATGCCCATTTTTCCCAGTGTTCAGAATCTTCCTAGGGTTCTAAACTAGCCTGGCTTAAATAAAAGAGGAGGGGGAAGCAAAAGGACATGAAAAAGTTCTGAGGAGAGAGAACTAGGATTGATTTAATAAGCAATCCTTTCATTGAATTTCTATACCTGCTAAATATAGCCCTTCTTCCCTTAAAACATTTTTTATAAGAGAACAGAACAAATTTTAATAGGAGTTGGTCAGAGAAGGGACTAGAGAGCAAGTACATTGTTATCTGTAGATCACTGCACAAATGTAAGGTATTCTTAGCAGTATTTGAAGCTTAAGAAATTCAGTGAATGCAATTTTGTACAAAGACTCACTCACTGTTAGTCTATTAACTCTTTGCAGCTCTGGCAATCTTTTACAACAAAGTTACCAAACACTTATGTGCCCCTATTACCAAGGGTCTGTTTGGGGAATGAAGGGAAGAATGGTGATCCAGGAGATAGATGGGGGGGAGGCGCTCAAGTGAAGAATGAGAACTGAGGTACTTACTCTTGCATTGCGTAAATTCACATGGAGCATTTCCTATATGCCAGGAAAAAGAGCTAAGGATACAAGGAGGACCTCTACCTTGAGGAAGCTTGTTGTCTAGAGCAAAGGTTGGCAAACCTTTAAATATTTTCGCTTTGCAGGCCATAAGGTCTCTGTCCTAACTACTCAACTCTGCTGTAAACACAAAAGCAGCCATAGACAATATGTAAACGAATGGGTACAGCTGCATTTCAATAAAACTCTATTTTTAAAAAAAACCACATGGTTAGATTTGGCCCACAGCCACTATTTGCAAACCCTGTTCCAGTAGACCCCTCAAGAAAGGCTTATAGGAAAAACACTTCCTGGGTTGTTTCAAGTTCACATCTATTTCTCGTCTTTATCCTTATATAACTCTTACCTGGGTCTTTGGATCCTGTTATTTTGTAGATGTATTTTAGCATTGACTATTGCTGTGGAAAATCTGAAGCCAGTATTTCTTCCTATTATAAGTAGGTGACTTGCCAGAAGGTTATCTATGAAATCAAGGGATCTTATTGAGATACTAGAGGCCTGGTGCAAGAATTCGTGCTCAGGTGGGGTCCCTTGGCCTGGCCAGCGATCAGGGTCCATCGGGGCTGGCTGGCCAGGGAAAGGGACCACAGGAGGTTGGCTGGTCATAGGAGGTTGGCCAGCTGCAGGAGGTTGGCTATGGGAGTGCACTGACCACCAGGGGCAGCTCCTGCATTGAGCATCTGCCCCCTGATGGCCAGTGCACATCATAGTGACCAGATGACTGGTCATCTGGTCGTTTGGTCACTTAGGCTTTTATATATATAGTCTGGATATGAAAGGCTGTTCCCCAGATTTAGCTTATTTATATTTTGACACAACAAGTATGTTTGTCATACCATTTTACATGATGCTTTCTTTTTCTAGTTTCAAAGCTTTCTTTTCCATATCATTTGCTTTATGTTTTGTGTTCTAATCTTTAGTGGTACACATATTTTTGTTCTTGTGGTTACTTTTATGACTGTAACATACAGTATTTGTTCATTCTATACTGTGAATCATCCACTTTTATTCAATCATTTAATTGTATTTAACAAATACCTTTGTAGTGTTCACTTATGTGGTAGTTTATGTTTACAATTTCCTTTCCTGTTTTCTGGTGGAGTCATATTTGACATCTTCCTGTACTCTCACTACCTTTTCTATGAGCTCTTACATGTCAGCTTTATGTTCCAACTCCCTAGAGGTGATAGGAAAATTAAGTTTAATTTGTATAGAAAAATTGGTTGTGATTTTTATTTGTTTGATAGTAACATTCTTTCTCTGCCATTATTTTCTGTTGTTTTCCTTATATGGATCCTGTGTGTACATGCTCCATTACTTACCACTAAAGGTAATGAGTGTTAGAGAAACAACTGTGTGTAGAAAGTCTGTGCTGTGTAGACTTCTTGTTCCAGGTATGTTTGAATATTGTGTGTGTGAGTCTGTGTGTGTGTGTGTGTGTCTGTGTGTGTGTGTGTGTGTGTGTGATATTTTTTCCTCTCCCCTAATGGAGATAGATAACTATAGAGTTTTTTTTGCAATGTAAAGACTTTTTCCTACCTCACTGCCACAATAACAGACAGCTTCCTGCAAACATGGTTTACCCATGTGATTCTTTATTTAACCTCATCCTCTATGTTTGCTGAAAGGAATCTAGGTCTGGGGAATTCTGGACACTTAAGATTTAGATTTTTCTCCTCCCAGGGGTGACTTGTTTCTGGCTATTTCTGAGCTCTTTGGTCCGGTGTTTCTGGCTGCTGTTGGGGGCAACCCTTTGCTTGGACTCATGCTCTTGGCAGCCCTTCCATCAACTGTGCAGTTTGAAATTTTTGCTGTCATTTAGTTCTGCTAAAAATGGAATTTGTGTCTATATTTTTCATTTGCTTTTTTTGCTTTTAGAAACTTTTTAGGAAACAGAGATGGGAATGTTGGCTTTACTGTATTCAAAGCAAAAATCTCAAATATGAGCATTGATTGCTCTGAGATGTGAACATGTGTGAAATTGTAAAGTGGCTGAAAGTGACCGAGGGTAATCAGGACAGGAACATAAAAACCAGGAAAACACACACACACACACACACACACACACACACACACACACCATCTTCAGATTAATAGTTACTAAGTACTGATTGCCTAAGGATGAGAAAAATCCTAGTGGAGGAAAAATAAAAATATAGGAGGGCACCCATCCTGTTGAGAGAAAAGCAACCCTTACCAAGTCTGTACATGTTCTGCAAAGACAGACAGGAAGATGGCTGTGATCACAAGACCAAGCCGGGGAAAAACAGATCTTTTCTGTGGAAAGAGGCACTTCCCACCAGCAATCTTAAGGGTAGTATCTGATCTGCCTTATTTATAGGTACAATCATTTTTGTCTTTCACATTTTTCTCCTTACTGGTATAATCCTTTTCAGTCACACACATATGAATACCTTTTTTGGTCATTATTTACTTTACAAAAACAAAATTATATTAAGCACTTCTTTTCTCCATCTAGCATTTCTCACTCGTATTACCTTATGCTAATTCTTCAAAATAGGCTTGAGTAGCTTTAATTTGTCTTTCTTAATGTCTGCATACAATTTCCTGGTATAATTATGTACTATAATTTATTCAACCATCCCATTACTGATGAGCATTCACATATTTTCCAGTTTTTGCCACCACAAACAATGTTGCATAAAACATTTTTACATACATTTTATGTACCAGGGCTTTTGTTTCTATATGATAGATTCCTGCAATTTGTAATTGCTGAGTCCAAGGAAATATATATTTTTCCATCTTAATGCAAGCTGTCAAATGGCTTTTTGAAAAGGCAGAAACACCTCATTTTTACCAGCAATGTAGGAAAACCCCTTTTTCTCTACATGCCCTCAATAAATATTTAAATCAGTTATTTCTGATTTATGTTATTTTCCTTATCAGTCTTGAGATAATTTCCTCCTTTTGTGCAAAGTGATGTCATGGAAGACAGAGTAGAGAGAGATTAAGAAAAAGTCATAGTGTCAGACAGTCTTCTGTATGGAGCTTTGGGAGCGTTTATTCAGCAAATACTTTTCAGGTACTTATTCTAGGTGCCGAAACTGTACAAGGCACTGGTCAAATTTTTAAAAATATAAATAAGCCCAGAGAAGCATGCAGCCCAGA
Organism: Myotis nattereri; assembly: GCF_964212035.1. Lineage (NCBI taxonomy): Eukaryota > Metazoa > Chordata > Mammalia > Chiroptera > Vespertilionidae > Myotis > Myotis nattereri. The sequence goes on from NC_138089.1 coordinate 48,392,473, forward strand.
TAGGAATAAATTGTAGCAAAATGTCTTTATTGAGGAAGGTCTAGGATCTGCTTTCTGTTAATGTATGACTTCTTGAAACCTCAGTTTACTGATCCAAAAAATGGTTTTGATGATATTATCCACACAATGGGATAGTTCTGGAAATTCTGAGATGGTGCATGTAAACCACGTAGCACAATGTACAGCACAGAGCAACCACTCAACAAAAGGAGGGGTTGTATTAGGACTATTATTATTATCATCATTATTAAAGATTTACATAGAAAAACAGTGGATAATATGACGAGTCAGGTAAGTTGGAGCCAGAATGGAGAAACCTTGAATATCCCATTAAGAAATTTCATCTTTAGATTATGAGTTCTCAAGAAAGAGAGTGATATGATGAGAATGCTATTTGAGGAAGATTTCCTGGTCAGTCATTAATCTGGATAAATTAGTGATGAAGAGGCTAGCAGCAAAAAGAGAGTAGGAGGTATATCAGTTAGATGCTTCTTCTACAAAGCAGGACTGATATTTGAAATAGTTTTTTTTTCTTTTTTTTTAAATATATTTTATTGATTTTTTACAGAGAGGAAGGGAGAGAGATAGAGAGTTAGAAACATCGATGAGAGAGGAACATCGATCAGCTGCCTCCTGCACATCTCCTACTGGGGATGTGCCCGCAACCCAGGTACATGCCCTTGACCGGAATCGAACCTGGGACCTTTCAGTCCGCAGGCCGACGCTCTATCCACTGAGCCAAACTGGTTTCGGCTGAAATAGTTTTTTAAATGACATAGCATTGGCACTGACCAGTTAAAGTAGGCAACTGAGTCATCAGAATGGATACTGGCTGTAAACAACCCATACTGCTGTATCACCCCAATTCCTAGGTGAGAGAGCACCTTCCAGAAAATGGCTTCAATAATTGTTTATAACTCACATAAAAAGAAATCTGGAGGAAGATGGTTCTAGAGTTGGTTAATTGTGCAACCTACCAGAAACTGGCCTGGTCTATCCATATCCCTTAGAATGCACTGTCCAATGCACCCTGATCCAAAGGCTTCCTATGGCCAGTGTCTGCAGCTCTTTACAGGTTCTCTCTGCCTGCAGGAGTATTCTCATCCCATGTGTAGGACAGGCTGGAAGTACTAGGAGGTAACAGCCTGAGACAGTGCTCAGACAATGCCTCATGGGAGTTGATGGATAAATACTCAGGTTTGTTGGCCTCTTGGATGAGACAGCTGTGAAGTGTGTGCTGCACATTCTCCCCCAGGCCCCAGCAGGACTGCGGCCCATTTGCCAAAAGCAAGAACCTACTCATTAGCACACAATCTGTGGACTTCCTTCCTTTCTCTGTCACTTCCCCGCTTCCCTGCTGATGTTTTCCTAAGATTGTCCTCCAAATAAACTTCTGGAACTTGAATATTTTTCTCAAGAACGGCTTCTTGAAGAGGCAAACGGTATAGACTTTCACCCTGGGGTCTGCCTCACAAGATGGAGGCTCCAGACATTCTTCTCATTTCATCAGAGGAAAAGAAATACTTTCTGAAGGCTCTCATCTTCTCCTCGCATAGAGTTTGCTTTCATTGGTCACAATGGGGTCACATGTCCATGCCTAACCATACAAAGGAGAATGAGATTAACATGATGCTTTTAGGCCAATCAAGACTCGGATCCTGAGCACAATAACGGCAGACACATGAATAAAATTAGTTATGTTACCAAGGAAGACCTGGGAATGACTCCTGGGTAAGCTTCAATGGTCTTTTCTAGAAAGGGCTTCTTTACAAACTTGTGCAGAACGGCTACCCTGGTATTGGCGGTGAAAATCTTCATCTAAATCCTGGACTGGATTTGTCCAGTGAATTATCAGTCTTTCATCTGCTTTTAGAAAAAAATATTTTAAAAATGGCAAGTTTTAACATTCTACTCTGTGATTAACCTACCATGAATGTGATCTGCATATTTCATGTATGAAATGGGCTTGATAAACCTTAATTGCCCACAATAGGAAAAACATTTTTCATAATGATCGGGTATTCACACTGCTCTTTCCCATCATTTATCTGAGTGCTCAGAGATATATTAGGGCCAGTTAGGAGTAGAACTGCCATAGAACCGCCCTTGATAATACTGGACGTATTAAGTATCCCCACAATCTTCCACATTGATACCTAATCCAGGCATAGCATGGCTGCCTAAACATTTATTAATATTCAGACAGTCTGTGTGACTAAGACAGGTACTGATTGATGGCTCAGGCCAGAAAGGCTCTTTAGAGACGGAATCTAGAGTATATTCCTATTTTGTATGAATGTCTAATGAAAATACCAAAGTTTCTTCTCTTGACAGCCACGAGCTGGCTTTGGACAGGCCTTTGACTCAGCATGGGACCTTAGCTGCCATTTTTCTTACTTAACGTTTCCTAAATCCCAGGCAACTGCACACTTCATCGAGATTATCTCCCCTAGGTGAGACCCCTCTGAGGAGGTCACCAAGAAAGTCTTCCCCCTGGATGGGGCCTGTCAGCTATTTCACTGCAGATGGGGGAGAGAGAAGAATGAGTGTTGGGAACACGGAGCTGTCACCACACTGAGCATATCAGTATGTACTGAGCTCAGCTGCTGCTGCTGCAGTGGCGTGAGAGGCAGGAGGTGATGGAGTTCGCCTTCAGCCAGGGCTCTTTTATATTTGTTGGCATGGAAATAAATTGGTTTCACTTTTTATTTCCTCTTTAAAAGTCCTTTAAATTCTAACAAGCTAATGGAGCCAATTCCTTTTGTCACCCCAATCCAAGTCCATTAACACCCACCCCGCATTTCATCATAACCTCGTGCCCCTCTGCAAGCCGGGCAATCATTCATGTTCAGCAGGAAGAAAAACCCAAAGGTGTCTGATAATTCCTGGCTGAGGCAGAGATCCAGTGAGAGGATGTCAGTCGGTTCAGAGCCCTTCAGAGATGGCCTGCTTGTCAATCTTGGCCTTGCTGCAGCCAGGAAGACAGGCCATTAGGAGGAAGCCGCCACCTTCGGTCTTTACTAATAGTGGGAGGGGGCGGGCCAGGGGGGCAGGTGGAAGTGGGGAGCTGTGTTTTATCTCCCCTGCATGTGTTATGTTACCTCCTGTTTTTGCATGGTATTAACAGGAAAGCCCAGTATGGAAGGCACCTGTGGCCCCAAACTAGAGAGATGGGAGAAAGCAGAGCAAAAGGATGGGGTCTCATCCACGGCTGGTCTCAGAAGGAACAGAAACCTGAGTCTCATGCTTTCCTGAGAGCTCAGTGAGTGGTAGCAGCTATAAGGAGAAAGGCCGACAGCCTAGCCGATGTGGCTCAGTGGTTGAGTGTTGACCTATGGACCAGGAGGTCACGGTTCGATTTCCAGTCAGGGCCCATGCCTGGGCTGTGGGCTCGATCCCCAGGGTGGGGTGGGTGGGAGGCAGCCAATCAATGATTCTATCTCATCATTGATGTTTCTATCTTTCCCTCTCCCTTCCTCTCTGAAATAAATTTAAAAATACATTTTTTTATGGAGAGAGGCTGACAAATGTAGTCTCTGAGATGTTTCTGGGGGAAAACAGCAAGTGGAGGAAGATGTCCTTGACCTCAGAAAAGTCTACAGAAGTCACACCAAAGCCAGAGCTCTGGGAAGCAAAGCACTATGTCAATAGCAGCTGCATGAGTCTGTAAGTCTCGATCACACCATTCAACATGTTACTCTCTCCCTACTGAGCACTTGAAATGTGGCTGGCTGGAATTTAGATACATACACGATTTTGAAAATGTCACACTGAAAAAATAAATATTTGATATTCATTAGTTACTTTTATATTGCCTATTGAAATAAAAATGACCTTTAATATATTGGGTTAAATAAAATATGTTATTAAAATCCATTTCCCCTGTGCCTTTCTCAATATTAACGTGGCTAGTAACAACTTCTAAATTACATCTGTGGCTCACATAACATATCTATCGGACATCACTTGTCTGGGCAAAGAGACACAGAATTTCAACACTCTAGGGGGGATGAGTTCTGGTCATACCAAAACTTTGACCTCCTCTCTGGACCCCTGGGCCTCCTGCTTTCCTGAGAAGCACTGAAGTTGGCCTCAGCAGAGCTGTGAGGTCGGAGAGTTTGGACCCTGCTACTGACAACCAGCCTAGAGAACAAGCAGGGCTTTCATTGAATGCATTAACACTTCCTCTTGCCTCTAAAAAGAAACAAGTTTGGGGGAAGCTGAAGTCATAGGAAATAGGAAGCTGGGGAAAGGTGTCAATTCTTCTCTGCCCCAATTATTTTTACTTTTGTGCTCGCTCCGCTTTGTCATGAAAACGTGCATCTTCTTGCTGACCTGACCCGGGCCAGGCAGCCTGTTCCAGTAAGCGTGCCATCCACTGTGCCGGGTGCCCTGCTTTCTGCATCGAGACACAAAGCTCAAAACCATTTCATTCCTCGCTATCCAGAGGCGATTTGAATAATCTAGAAACCAACTTTGTTCTATTTGCTCAAGTACTGAGGATTTCCTTTATCCTATTGATTTCTTACTGGAATATGCGGAACATCTTGTGAATTCTGGTTGATTGATAGGTTTTAATTTCAAAAAGTCTCTTTTTTTTCAGTTCTGTGTGGTGTTTTGTGTTTTGTTTTTAAGGAAATTCATTCACTTAGTTAACAAAAATTAATGGCTCATGCAAAGCTATTTATCAGACACCTGGCCCTCAGTGAACTCCCAGATAATTGAGTGAGACAGATTTGTTTGTGTGTGTGTGTTTAATTGCAGATACAAAAGCAGAACTCATAACAGACCACAGAGGCAGGTAAAGGGTGGAGTGATCAGTTTTTCCTCTGGAGAGTTCAGGAAAGGCTCTCAGGGCCCTTGAATTCAGACCTCCCCCCCCCCCCCCCGCCCACGCCCATCGAACCTCCCCTATACACTTGCACTCCTGTTCCCAAGTCTGAGATCCAAACTAGCATATGTAGATGCCTCTAGCCACCTCCACGTGGGTGCCTCAGAGATATCTCAAATTTAACATGTACAAAATGCATCTCACTTTTTCCAAAAAGAAAACAACCCATCCCTTCCCTATCAGCCCAGTGTTCCTTCAGTTCCCACATCTCAGTAAATGGCATCACTATTCACTCAGTTCTAAACCACAGCCCTTATTCCTCCCTCTTCCTCTACACCACCCCAGCCAACCCATCTGTGACTCCTGTCAATTCTGAGCCACCATCATCTCTCACCTGGGCTAATGCAGCTGACCCCTACAGGGACTCACTTCCTCCACCCCTCTCCTCTCCATTCTAATTGCTACGTAGCAACATACATGAAATTCTTCATATGTAAATGAGGTTGGGCTACTTTCCTGCTCACACCTATCAATGGATTCTAATTACACGTGAAATAAAATTTCAAGCACTTATCTTAGAACCTGAAAACATTTTTTAAACAGGACGTAAAAGCACTAGCCAGGAAGGGGAATAAGAAAAATTGAATTACTCTGAAATTAATAACTTCTGTTCATCAAAGAGAAGTGAAAAATCAACTCACTGAATGAAGGAGGTATTTGTGAAACATGTATCTAACAAAGAACTCGTGTCTAGAACATTAAAAAAAACACACCTCAGGTATACCTATAAGAAAAACAGAGACAACTCAATAGAAAAATGAACCAAATAAATACTTGAACAAAGGCTTGACCACAGAGAACAGCCGAATGGCCAACGTACATGTGAAAAGGGGCTCAGCCTCTTCAGTCACCAGGGGCTGATGAAAGCCACACTGCAAGACCACTGCACCCATCAAGAAAGGTACGACAACGAGGCAAATGGAATAATACCAAGTGTCGGAGGGGCTGTGAAGCAACTGGAATGCTCACACACTGCTGATGAGAATTTCAAAATTGGTTCAAAATGGCTGAAAAACTGTTTGGCAGTATCTATTAACGCTGAATATAGTTATACCCTATGCCCCAGCAATCCTACCCTTAGGTACACACACACACACACACACCCCAGAAACCTATACATACATACATACACCTAAAGACACATATCAGTTTGTTCTTAGCAGCATTATTCATAAATATGCCCAAATTGGAAATTAACCAAATGTCCATTAATCGTTGATCAATAAATGTTGGTATAGTCACATACTAAATTATTCAATAGCAATGAAAATTATTTTAATCACAAACAAATATGGTTGACTCTCAAGATCATACTCTTGAACAAAAGACAACAAACGCGAGCTCACTGTACGATTTGTTTATACTGCGTTCAAACCAGGAAGAACTATCAGCTGCTGTGAGATGTCAGGTTAGTGATGCCCTTGCAGGAGGAGGGCCATGACCTCTAGAAGGAGGATAACAGGGTATTTCTGGGCAGCTGGCTGCATTCTAGTTCCTAACTTGAGTGTTGGCTACACAGGTATATTGTGAGAAAATTCATAAAATGATATTATGGTTTGTGTATGCATCTTAAACTTTAATAAATTTTTTTTTTCAAATTCAAACTTCTCACCAGAGCCTACAGAGTCCTACCCTTTCTCCAGCCCCACCCTGAGCTCCTGTCCCCAGGCTTTCGCTGCTCCAGCCCAGTGTCCATTTTTTAGCTTCTCAAATGCACCAAGTTCATAGCCACCTCATGCCGCTTGCTTATTTGGTTCCCTTGTTCTGAATGCTCTCCCTAACCCTCATCCAGCTAGCTCCAATTCTCCTTGACACCTGAGCTTAGATGTCTCCGCTTCTTGAGCACCACAAAGTAGGTTTCCATCTATTATTTTCTACCTCAAGCCCCTGTTCTCTTCCTTCGTAGCACCTATCACAACTTGCATTATTTTATTTGTCTGTGCAATTGTGGCAGGTGTTCTTTCTGGTCAGAACGTTAGCTCCACAAGGGTGTGCACTGTCTGTAGTGTGCAACGTAGTCACTCAGAAACAGGGTGACCAACTCATCCTGGTTTCTCCAGGGCTATCCTGGTTTAAAAATGTAAAGACCCACATCCCGGGCCACACCTCAGTCCTGGGGAAAAGTGACAGGTTGGTCACCTCAGTCAGAATGTAGCCTGCTGCCACTATATAGTAAACAATCAATGTTGAACAAATAAACAAATTTTAAAAAGAGTGTTGTTCAGTTGAACAAAAAAAAAAGGAGCAGCTAGCTATATAACACTTATTTTCCAAACCTGACACAGAAAGAAAGGAAAAGAGGTCAGGATGGAGGGCCCCTGTAGCCAGCAGGGCCTTTGAAATGTGCTTACTGTCTCTGATTACATATTGGTGTAATCTCATAATGTGTCGCGCTTTCAAAGGTGCTTCTGTGGGTGGTTGATGAACTCTCCCCAAGGCGTTCTTTGACTTCATGGAAAGCAACCTGCTGAAAGACAAAGTAACAGGCACTGCCTGCAAACATGCCAGTCAAAACATTTCATTGAAATGATCACGCTATGCTGGCGTCCTCAGGAAGTGGAAGCCCTTCAGAAAACTCAACATTATTCTGCCAGGTAGAGCGGCTCTGCAGCCTCCATCAGCACTGGGGTTAATGTTCCCCCTCCAGTGTGTCCCTTTGGATTGCAGTTTCCTCAGCAGGTGAGTGCAACCGTTTCTGAAATTGAAGCAATGACCTAAGCGTGTGGCTCTTGAGCTTTCACTCGCCTCTCCTTGTTAAGCCACCGGAAGCTCTGTTATGGCTTTCCATTAGCAGAACTGCTGCTTGACCTGGCACTCCGGGCTACTTGTGCCTATGGAAGGGATTAGCAGGCCAAGTTCAGCTGAAATGGAAGAGCAGCAATTCCTATGGCTAGGAGTTTCAAGTCAGTCCAATGGAGAATCACAGAAGCACCAATTAAAGGTACAGTCCATTTCCCCATGCATTCATTTTGGACTTACCCACATGACTGACTTCAGCTAGTGGAATGCGAGTGCTGTGGTAACAGCTCCAAGCGTAGATCTTAGGAGGTATCACAGACTAGTATTTCCACTCATGCCATTGCTATCCAGCCATCACAATGAGAAAAACATGCATAAAGTAACTCACTAATCCAAAGAGTCTACACTAAGTTTAGACACAGTCAGGAACTGAGGCATCTTCCCTTTCCTCCCTACCAATCTTTCTACATCTGCCTCACCCATCTCTTCAGACTTGCTTTCTTCACTGTCCTATGTATTGCTGTCCCAAGCTCCTGAGTTTCTAAGTCTTCAATTCAGAAGGCTACTAGTAATTAGCTTTCTCATTCCCAATTCCAAAATCCTGGGATAGAATCTGCTAGGCCCGACTGTCCAATCAACAATAGCCAACAAGTGGGTCAAGGCTTCCATTTCAGCTGAACTTATGTGGTAGCAGCTCTCAGAAAAGGAAAATTAGGATTGTACCAATTATACAAAAAGACTGATTTAAGACATAAAAGTTGGCACATAAGTGGTTGTTACGGTTGTGCGGGATTTGTCTTAACATCTAACAGTACTCTCTGACTTATTCTCTCTGCTGAGATCAGAGGGCACCTGAACATCAGCTCTGATTCCTGGACCAGCTATGGGTCTCACTCTTTTGTGAGTGACCCTTTGTCCTATAGGTGCCCCTGATAGTTGGTGATTGGTCCTGATATGTCCCAGTCAGCCCAATGAGATGTTCTTACATCCTGACTACATCAAAACCTGTACTCTTGGTCCTTGACTAAGTTCTGAATGGATAAAACATTCTGTTTTTCCATGAAAAGCATCCTCTCTAAAGAGTTTCATGGTCTCTAGAGTCAAACTATAATAGCCAAATACACACACACACACACACACACACACACACACACACATAGAGGCCCGGTGCACAAAATTCATGCACTGGAGGGGGGGGTGTCCCTTAGCCTGGCCTGCACGCTCTTGCAGTCCAGGACCCCTCACTCCTTACTGCCCGCCTGCTCACTGCTCCTTACCGCTCGGCTCACTGCTCCTTAGCGCTGCCACAGAGGCAGGAGAGGCTCCTTCCACCACCACTGCGCTCGCTAGCCATGAACCCAGCTTCTGGCTCTGCTGCGCTCCCCCTGTGGGAGCACCCTGACCACCAGGGGGCAGCTCCTGCATTGAGTATCTGCCCCCTGGTCGTCAGTGTGCATCATAGCGACTGGTTGTTCTGGTCGTTCTGCCGTAACGGTCACTTAGGCTTTTATTATATAAATTTCACCCTCTGTTATTCATTTACAAATATGATTCCACATCTGTGTATATTAGACAGCATGTGTATATATTGTGAATATTTTACTTTCTTTTATATACACACTAGAGACCCGGTGCATGACATTCGTGCACTGGAGGGGGTTCCTCAGCCCGGCCTGCGCCTTCTCACAGTCCAGGAGCCTTCGAGGGATATCCAACTGTGGGGAGTGGGACTAAGCCAGCAGTCGGACATCCCCCAAGGTATCTTTAGTGCTGCCATGGAGTCAGGAGAAGCTCCCGCCACTGCCACTGTGCTTGCCAGCCATGAGCCGGGCTTCTGGCTGAGCGGCACTTCCCCTGTGGGAGCGCACTGACCACCCCGGGGGCAGCTATTGCATTAAGTGTCTGCTCCCTGGTGGTCAGTGTGCGTTATAGCAACCAGTCATTCCTCCGTTCAGTCAATTTGCATATTAGCTTTTTATTATATAGGATATTCTAACAAAACTGATTAATATTGTTGAGTTCTCATTATAAGTCAGGTACCAGGCTAAGTGCTTAACATTTACAAATGCCACTCAACACTCAAAATCCTCATAATAACTATAATCGCCACAGCAACCCTATGAGGATTTATTATTATTCCCAATTTTTAAGAAACCTGAGAGGAAGATGATGAAGTAACCTGCCCAGAGTTGCAAAGTAGTGAGTATAAAGCCCAGATCCAGATATATGTGGTGACGAATCCTTATTCATCATCACAACACAGTACTCCCTGCTTATATATGTACATATGTGGTATTTATTCACTGCTTTGTTGCTATTATTATCTACCTTGGGTTCAAAAGGCAGTAAATACTTTCTATTTGCTTTTGTAACTCATGTCTCAATTTAGATGTATATGGGATTATAAATCCAATGGATAAAAGTATGTCAGCAGCATACAATGCTTCATTTGAACACTGAAGGAAATGGTCTGTATACAAACACAATGCATAAGGACATTTAAGTGAAACACGGAAGATGTGGAAGGATGGGAGATGAATGAACCCAGCCAAAAGGAAGAGGCCCTTGGAGTGAAGGTGTCACACATCTTCTGAAGAGCAGAGCACAGCAAGGAGGAGAATTCCAGGCTCCAGGAAGGCCAAGTGGCCATGACATTAATTGAAAGCATCTTCTACTATATATCAGGCACTGTGCTGAGGGCCCCCTGGGGCACTTCATTTAAAGATCAAAGAGGACCTTTCCTAAGTGCCCTATTTTACACTTGAGGAATAGAGGTTCAGAGAGATGAAATGATAGGTGCCAGCTAGGAAGTGGCAGGGTCAAACTTCAACCTGGGATTATATGACTCCAAAGCTTTGAGCCACTCTGCATCAAACTGCCATGAAGTGGCGATCCTCTGTCAGAAATAGAGTTCTAGCCGGTGGAAATACTGTGCCGCCCATGGAGCCTGAAACTGAGCGATAAGATATAATCCCTTTCACTGACTGCTAGGCTCTTTTCAAATCTTTAAATTTCCAAGAATTTTTTTTTTTTTTTATCACAGGACAAGAAAAGTATCCAAGAAAAAGATAATGAGTTCATGTCTGCCAAACTGAAAGCAGCTACTCAAGAGAAAACCCAGAGCAACTCCATTTCCTGGCTTAGAGGAACTCCATTGGTTACATTTTCCAAACAACTTCTGCTTGATTTTTAGTTGTTTAGAAAACAAAAACAAAATTAGAGAATATTGTTTCCTGTTCTTAGAAGCTAAGAGTTTCTTATTTTTGTTTTTCAACAGGACTGAGACCTTCAAAGTGGCTAAAAATTCTCTGCATTACTTGGGGTATCAGAAAAATTACCTGGGTCACCCTTGATTAACATTATTGTTCTTGGGAATGGAACATTCATATTTTTTCTTTATTTATTCCATATCCAGACAGTGTTTGAGGCCCTCTACTGTACACCATTTAAGTTTCAGCGTGCTATTTGCTATATTAGACATGATTTTGCATGTCTAAGCCTTAGTTTTTACAGCTGCAAAATGGGCATAATACTTCTTAACAATGTATTCTTGGTGAGCCTAGAAATGATGTAGTGGAGACTATGGAAGATGCACAATAAACAGGAGCTTTAATTTCTGCCCTCAAATAGCTGGTCTAAATAACAGGTGGAAATGTCTGCCCACAGAAGCATGAAAGAGGAGACGCCCTTTACATAGTTAACATCATAGATACTCAGTAACTATTTGATGCAGGGGTCCTCAAACTACGGCCCGCGGGCCACATGCAAATACAAATATTGTATTTGTTCCCGTTTTGTTTTTTTACTTCAAAATAAGATATGTGCAGTGTGCATAGGAATTTGTTCATAGTTTTTTTTTTAAACTATAGTCCGGCCCTTCAACGGTCTGAGGGACAGTGAACTGGCCCCCTGTTTAAAAAGTTTGAGGACCCCTGATTTGATGAGTGAACAAAATGGGAGGGTGAGCTGTTTGCAACTATCAAACATATCCTAAAACCTGGCTCGGTGTCTCAGAATTTAAATTCATGACATTAGCCCCACTTCACAAGAATGAGAGCCATTTAGTCTAAAAGCCTTGTCCATCATTCAGCTTCTCTCTGGCTTAAAGAGCATGATTTAAGGCCAATTACAAATGGTGACATGGCCCATTCGGTGTTAGATTGAAAGCACCAAAAGTAATGGGCCTAGCCAGTCCACACTGTGGCCACCAGAGTGACTCTGTTGTCTCAGGGAGAACAGATCTCCATGAAGGGAGATCCGAGGTGGCCACCCTCAATGCTTCTCTGGCCCTGATTTGAAAATACTTTATTCAAATCAAAGCCACTCATTGCACCTGGATGTTCAACTGGGCTCCAACACTTCCCATCAAGAAAATGATGCATGACATGCCATCCAGGAATTCAATCATTACAGGAGGAAAGCGATTCAGGCAAAGACTGAGGAGCCTGAGAGAAATCCCCACGCTGGGGGTTGCAAAGCTACCCAGAAGTTCAGATCCCGCACTTAGCGGGAAAGATGTAGTTGACTGTCAGGCATCAAGCCTGGTTTGCGAAGCTGTCAGTCACTGCGTGAACTACAAACTCATGGCATGAACTGGCCACGTCCTAGGAGGATTTCCACAAAATGAAAATCCAGATTTAAAAAATGCCAGCAAACCCACGGAACATTGGAATTCTTAAAAATGCCTAGTCTATCAGCACTCCAAATCTGTATCAGGGTCCCTTCCCTCGTCCCTTTCTCTCATTTCCTCCTCCTTCTCCCTCTTGCTTTCCCTTCCCTGTCTGTTCTTATCTCCTTCCCCCAGTTTCGAGAGACTTACAGAACTGAAGAAACAAAGGAAAGTAATACAGAACATAAGCTTGTTAGAGAGCTTCTATTTACCTGACATCTGAACTTCTTCAAAACTCACATACATGATATGTTTTATTTTCTTTCCTTTTATGAGAAAAGGTCTAGCAGCTAGCTGATGTGGTAGATTAATTTTTAAATCTATTAATTTGAGAAAGACATAAGACAGAAGTTCAATGTAGATTCAAAACCAATCTATCCATCTATATCTAACTACCTATCTACTCATCTATCCATCTATCTATCTAGTTGTCAACAAAAACTTCCAAAGCACTACCCTAGACCAGGCTTTTCTCTCCCCTCTGCCCCACATTGGTTGCACTACAAATTCATGGTCTGCAGCCTCCACTGCACCATCGGTGCAGCTTGCAGCCTTCCTACATTTCTGTGGTCAGCACCTTGTCTCACTCTCCACACCAGCAAATATCAATCTTCATACTCACCAAAGCCTCTAGCTTATCACCACCCTCTTTACTCACTTCCTCCTTGCCAGAGAAAATAGAAGCCATGAAGCAGGAATTTCCTCAACCACCTACTCCAAGCTTACCTGCCTGGGTCCCCATGCCATCCTACGTGACCTTTTCAAGACGCCTGCCCTGTAGATCAACCCTCCTCTTTCCAGAGCTTCCACTTCTCCCTTTCTACTAGTTCCTTCTCCATCAGCATTTAAATGTGCTTTGGGTTATTCCATCTTGAAAGCAAACCAGCAGACACACCAAACCCCTCTCCATGGGCTGGTCCTTCTAGATCTGTCTTCCTCTCTCTTCCTGCTTATGGAATGCAGAGCCTACACTCATTGCCTCCACTCTCTGTTCTCCAATTAGTTTGGAGTTTAGATTAAAGCAGACTGAGTCAGAACTGTTCTTCTCCCAGCTGACTAATATGATCATGGGCATAATATTTAACCTCTCTCCATCTCAGTTTTCTCATGTAACATGAAGTGAGTATTAACTCTAAGTATTTGGTTGCTGTGAATATAAAAGATGGCAATATTGGTAAAGAGCTTAGCACAGTGTCTGGCACATAGTAAGCTCTCAAAAATGTAGCTATTAATAGTATTTAATCCTTAAAACACTGTAATCTGTCCTCTTCCTCTGCCATTTAACCAACATTCCTGTTCCTGAAAAACTTTTTATTGCTAAATTAAAAAATGATTTTTCAGAATTATCTCACTTGATTTCGTTCACACAATTATTTGTATCTTAATCAAACAAATTCTCTGTCCACTTCTGAGTCTCCTTCCTCTAGCAATGCAATACTTGTCAATGTTCCTCAGGCTCTCATCCTCCACCCTATTTTTTGCACTCCCTTAGTGATCTCACGCATTCCTCTTTCTCCTACAGACTGACAAAGTCCAAATCTATATCTGTGGTCCAGAATTTTCTCCCAAACTCCAGACTCCACAATCCGGACTCCACAAGCCTGTAAGGCATCTTTACTAAGAGGATTCACAGACATTTCAAATTGTCCCAGGGGACGTCATCATCGTCCACCTGTCTTCCTGTGTGAACCATCACTCATCCAGTCAACACTTCCAGAAACCGTAATGACACCTGTTTTCTTCACTCTCTTCTACATTCAATTCTACTTCCAATATGCCTCAGTCCATTGTCTATTTCCATTCCTATGGGGGCACTGCCACAGTCAGCACGTTACTGTCTCCTGTCGGCGTCGCTCTCAAAAATTTCCAACTGACACAGGTGTAAAGGTTCAGAATGAACTACCCCAAGATGTGCCACTGTGTAATGTGGATTATCTTGAGCTAAAGGCAATTAAGACCCTCAGGCTCAAGAGAAACTTTTCGCCCTTCTTTAAAAAATGTAGAAAGATTTAAATTAGGAGCCTAGCCTATGATAAGAGTGATCATTAGAAATGAGTTACCTACCTCTGTGGCAGAGAAAACTAATAATTACTGAACATGTGCTCTTCCTGCAATTCCCTTCTGAAGCCGTAAGGTGTGTTACCTCATCGTTCGCTCAGAATGTCTTATATACCTCAATTTCCCTGTCTGTCTCTGAACCTCTCCTGTGTGTGAGGTCCCTGACTCTCTCACGTATGTGGAGTTTCCATAGATATGCATGCAATTAAATTTGATCATTTTCTCTTGTTAATCTGTCTCTTGTCTATTTGATTATTAAATCAACCAAAAAAACCTTGAGGGTAGAGAAAAGGTCCTTCCTCCACTACAGAGACATTGCATATCTCCTAATCCCTCTCTACCCTATAGCCAGAGTGAGCTTGGTTTATCTATTTTATTTGAGGTAGGTTTTAAAAACATAGAAAAGTACAATGAATGAAAAAACAAACACCCATAGTCCCACTACCCATAATTAACAGTGATGCTTTTAAAATTAAAATCACTTAGAAAATCACAATGTTCCTAAAATTAAATCAGTTTTAGTTTTAAATTTAAAATAACTAGTGTGCAACTGCCCAAAGGGTCCTACTTGTCCTTGGCATCAAGTTCAAACTCAGTTGCAAGGCTGACATGACTCTACAATTTCCAATCTCTTCTCACCCATACTTCCCCACTCAGCAATCCGAAGTGCAGATCACAGCAATCTATTTTTGTTTCCCCCAAAATACCAAGCCCCCTCTCCCATCCAAGCCCTTCCACCTTTGAGGAGGAAAGGCAGTAAAGGGATAAGGAACTGCCTGAGTAAGGGGAAGAAGCAGAAATGAACACTGGAAGGTAGTTGGCAGTTAGCCCATAGAACTGATGTTCAGCGCAATATCTTAGATCGTGCAAGGGACAGCTTCACAGAGTCTTAGGTCGCTCAAAAATATATTTAAATCCAACCTCCCCTTCACTCCTAAACTTACTCACCATGCCTTCCAAAAAACCTGTGTTTGAAGGGTAGTAAAGTATATATACTATATGTTTTGCATCTTATGGATGTTTAATGTATTCAAATGAGAATATATAATACAAGAAAATAGATTACTATAATTCTCAAAGGCTCCTAAGAGGTAGAAATCTTTCCCCTGACATCCCTCCTAGGGGGTAGTGGTGATCTTTGAATGGAAAAGGAAAGAAGGTCAGTAACTAAATTAAGCAGTCCTTTTCATGGAGGAAGCATCCAAAGGTTTCTGGCAATTCCTTTGTTTTATGGAGACAGTTAAAAGGAAACCAGGAAGGAAGAGAAATCTTTCCACTTCTCGTGACATGCCTTGAGAATTGTCTTATTTTAAGAAAACACTGATGTTTCAGTTACAGTAAATGATGCATAGAAAATGGCATGGCCATTGTAAACCAGAATTCTCTAACTTTAGTCTTTATTGAAGTCCATCATCAAAGATATGTACATCATTAAATGCCTGATGACATTTGGCTTGTTAGAAAAATTAGTGGGAAAGTAGCACATCCTGAAACCACACTACAGAATTACTTATGAAACGGGTAGCTGGTGTAGAAGAAAATGATTATAGAAATAAGCTGCATAATCCTCAAAGTTGTGATGGAAATTTCTGTGGATGATTTAAGATGAAAACTGTTATTTTTCATCGTTTAATAGTTGTTAACTGATCACACCTCTGCTTTTACAATGATTTTTGTAAAATATGAGAAGAAAACAGAAGGAACTCATTGCTTATTTTTTTAAGTCATAATGAAAGGGAAAGAGAAGAACATCTATGAATTACTATCTGGGGTTTTTGTTTGGGGCTTGATTTTCTCCATTATATATGAGAACTTCCTTCCCACCACCACACACACGGCCCCCACTGGGGTTCGAGCTCGCAACCTGGGCACATGCCCCAACCGAGAATTGAACTGTGAGCTCCTAGTTCATGGGTTAATGCCCAACCACTGAGGCATGCAAGCCAGGCAAGTGAAATATTATTTAAAGTGCTGCCATTAAATAAAAATACATTGCCTTTTACAACAGGTGTTTTAGAAAAATAAATGTGTGTCAAGATTGATGTTATAATTTGTAATGGGAGATTAACATAGATGGTTCTAACAAGGACTCTAAAATATCTTTTATTATTTAGAAATTTATAACATTATGCATACACCCTCAAAAAGGAACACTTCCAAGCTCATTCTATGAAGCCAGCATTAGCCTAATACCAAAACCAGATAAAGACAACACAATGAAAGAGAATTATAGGCCAATATCCCTCATGAACATAGATGCCGAAATCCTCAACAAAATTCTAGCAAATCGGATCCAGCATTATATCAGAAAGATCATACACCATAACCAAGTAGGATTTATCCCGGGGATGCAAGGATGGTACAATATCCACAAATCAATAAATGTGATACATCACATAAACAAACTGAGAAATAAAAATCACATAGTCATATCAACTGATGCAGAAAAAGCACTTGACAAAATCAACACCCTTTCTTGATAAAAACCCTCAGCAAAATGGGAATAGAGGGATCATACCTCAACATAATAAAAGTCTTATATGACAAACACAGCCAACATCATACTCAATGGGCAAAAACTAAAACCATTTCAACCAAGAACAGGAATGAGACAGGGATGTCCACTTTCACCACTCCTGTTCGACACAGTACTGGAAGTGTTAGCCATAGCAATTAGACAAGAAGAAGAAATAAAAGGTATCCAAATTGGAAAAGAAGACGTAAAACTGTCCTTGTTTGCAGATGACATGATATTGTACATAGAAAACCCTAGAGACTCCATCAAAAAATTATTAGACTTAATAAATGAATTTGGCAATGTAGCAGGATACAAAATTAACACCAAGAAATCTATGGCATTTTTATACACCAATAGTGAACTTACAGAAAGAGAGATTTAAAAAATAATCCCATTTACCATCGCACAAAAAAAATTAAGATACCTAGGAATAAACTTAACTAAGGAGGTAAAAGACCTCTACTCAGAAAACTACAGGACACTGAAAAAAGAGATAAAGGAAGATATAAACAGATGGAAGAACATACCATGTTCATGGATTGGTAGAATCGACATCATTAAAATGTCCATACTACCCAAAGCATTCTATAGATTCAATGTACTCCCCATTAAAATACCAACAGCATATTTCACAGATCTAGAACCAACTCTCCAAAAATTCATCTGGAATAAAAAAAAAAAAAAAGACCCGAATAGCTGCAGCAATCCTGAGAAAGATGAAGAAAGTAGGAGGAATCAAAATACCAGATATCAAGCTGTATTACAAAGCCACTATTCTCAAAACTGCCTGGTCCTGATACAAGAATAGACATAGAGACCAATGGAATAGAATAGAGAACCCAGAAATCGACCCAAACCACTATGCTCATTTAATATTTGACAAAGGAGGCAAGAACATACAATGGAATTAAGACAGTCTCTTCAATAAATGGTGTTGGGAAAATTGGACAGATACAAGCAAAAAAATGAAACTAGACCACCAAATTACACCATACACAAAAATAAACTCAAAATGAATAAAGAACTTAAAATATAAGATGGGAAACCATAAAAATAATAGAGGAATCCACAGGCAGCAAAATCTCAAACATATGCCAAAGCAATATCTTCACCGATACAGCTCCTAGGGCAATGGAACTAAAGAGAAAATAAACAAGTGGGACTGAATCGAAATAAAAAGCTTCTGTACAGCAAAAGAAACCATCATCAAAACAAAAAATTTAATCCTCCAAGCACAGTTCTAAGGAGATGTACTCAAAGGTGTCAGTAACACCTAAGTGGTGATTCAAACTACATGGAGAAGTCAATAGAAAGTTGAGGAAAATGCAGGTTATAAGAAAGAAGATTTTGGAAAATTCAACCTCAGTATGGTAGACAGTCACTGAGTGAGCATTATACACACATGTGCACACGCACATGCACATAGAATATTTCAGAAACACAATAAGGAATTCAGATCACTGTGAGCTGATGTTTGTATATAAAAACATCACCTACTGGAAGATATCAAGCCAGGGCCTCAAAGATAGTAATATTCATAAATACAGAAGTCACTATTTACTTTATTTGGGCTCTGTGCCAAATAAAGGACATGCCATGGTGTCCTTTATAATCATGATCTCATTTATTCTCCCAACAACCATATTTAGTAAATTTTAATATGCTCATTTTACAGACAAGAAAACGGAGGTGTGCTTCATCACCAAATCACCACATAACCTTGGGAAAGAAGCATCAAGGTCCCTTATTTCCCAGTTGTAATTATTTCATGAGGACTAGCTTCCCAATGTCAGTAGAAATCAAATTTGGTTTTATGTTAAATCTGATAGTTTATTCCAAGGAATTTATAACTGAACCACAGAGAATAACATGTTTTTATCTAATTAGATTCCCTCCTTTCACAACAGTATACTTTACTTTAAAAGCTAAGGGTAAATATTACTAATATTCTTATAAAAGTTTATTTGAGTAGGATACACAGATAGAGCTGGTGTTGAAATACAAATGATTCTGGACAGTTCAGCACCATTCCCTCAAATTTTCATTAGTTCTACAATTCAATTCAACAACTGTTACTCTAGCACCTATCTGTCAGATATAGGAAATACAATACTAAGCTGGCAGACATGGCCTCTAGCCCTCATAGAATTTTCAGTACTGTCAGGAAGATGATGATTAAACAAGTAACTCCAATATAATGCTGTAAGTGCTATAGAAGATGACAATCAGGAGATTATGGACGAATATACAAAGGTAAGGAAAAAATCTGGGAGGAAAATGACACCTATGCTGAGACTTGATGTTAACCATACGTGAAGGAAGTAGGATAAAGATCATATTAGGTCTTAAAGTTGAACATGGTGTGTTCAAGAAAGTCACTCTTAAAACAGGTACCATGATGTGGTTGGTGGGAGCATAGAAGTGGGGAGGGTGAGGAGGAAGACACAACACAAGATGTTAGAGATGGGCAAGGGGGGGGCAAAAATAAGGCTGGAAATGCAATCAGGAGGCAAGTCATAAGACTTTCGTGTGCCACTTTAAGAAAGTTGGGCTTTATCCAAAGAGTGATGGAGAACCTTAGAAGGCCTTTCATCAGTAGCTACTCATTTTAACTCCCCTTCTCTCTTTAGGATCAAGTACAACTCCACTCTAACTAAAACCTATCAGAACTTTTAGCCTCACCACATGTTAAAAATTCCTAAAGGTTTTCTTCTGCAGCAGACTGTAATTATCTAGAAAAAGTAACTCCTAATATCTAGGACTTTCCCATTCAGTTAGCACTCTCACCCCCTACCTGTTCATCACTGCAGTATTCCCTGTCTCCCAATTCAAGGAGTAGAGTCCTTCCAAACCATACAAAAGTAGAAGGGAAGATGATAATTACTCAGCACCTGAAGCATGAACCTACATAACTAATCTGCCTCGATAGTGCATTTCTCTTCTAAATCATCTCCATTACCTTTAGCTTATTCTTTTTTGAAGCTAGAGCTTTTATATAACTTGAAGCTATTAAGTAGAATTATTATTTAGCAGGTATCACCGATACTGTGTTAAATTAAAAATGATTCCCTCTTTAAAAGTTTAAAATTACAACTATATTATGCCAGAATACAACCTTCACAGCATAGTCTTAATAAGTCAATTTAAAAAAAACACACACCTTAAATGTAAAGTGTGTTCCCCACAAGTTTTTTCTTCTTCTGGACAAAGAGAAAATTCTTAATGAGAAAGTGGAAATGCTTTATAGTGAAACAATCCAAAACACACACACACACACACACACACACACACACACATCTGCATTTGAAGACTGAACTGTAATAAAGAAAAAGTTGTTTAAAGGGGCAGGGGATATCTAAACAAATAATATCCCAATTATTTCAAACTAGAGGCCCGGGGCATGAAATTCGTGCACAGGGGTGTGTCCCTCAGCCCAGCCTGCACCCTCTCCAATCTGGAACCCCTCAAGGGATGTCTGACTTCCCATGTAGGCCTGATCCCTTTGGACTGCTGGCTCCCAACTCTTTTCCTGCCTGCCTAATTACCCCTAACTGCTTCTGCCTGCCAGTCAGATCACCCCATAACCACTCCCCTCCAGCCTGACTGATGCCTAACTGCTCCCCTGCCAGCCCGATTGCCTCTAACTGCCCTCCCCTTCAGGCCTGGTCACCCCCAACTGCCCTCCCCTGCAGGCCTGGTCCCCCACAACTGCCCTCCCCTGCAGACCTTGTTGCCCTCAACTGCCCTCTCCTGCAGGCCTGACCCCCCCAACTGCCCTCCCTTGCAGGCCTGGTTCCCCCAAACTGCCCTCCCCTGCAGGGCTGGTCCCCACAACTGCCCTCCCCTGTGGGGCTGGTCCCCCCCCCACTGCCCTCTCCTGCAGGCCTGGTACCCCCCAACTGCCCTCCCCTGCAGGCCTTGTTCCCCCCAACTTCTCTCCCTTGCAGGCCTGGTTCCCCCCAACTGCCCTCCCCTGCAGGCCTGGTCCCCCCCAACTGCCCTTTCAGGCCTGGTCCCTCCAAACTGCCCTCCCCTGCTGGCCATCTTATGTCCACATGGGGGTGGCCATCTTGTGTGTTGGAGTGATGGTCAATTTGCATATTACTCTTTTATTAGATAGGATATCATCCAGGAGGGAATTTCCACTAACATATGCTGTAATTTGCCACAGGCAAATGAGAGCCTCTAATTCAGAACATAAGCTAGGCTTCCACCTATAAAAATTCTATAAGCAACAGCATGCCCTGGCTAGAATAACGATTCATGACTTATGGCTGAAAACATTCCACAGATCAACAGATGGCTCTCTTCTGGGGGTTAAGACAGGCAGGCATCAGGCATCCTGACAACAGTGAAATACTGACCCGAAGAGGAGAAAGTCAGAGGCACCAGCCTAGGGAGCTGACATATCTCTTGTGAAGTACACTGTTTTCTGGGCATAGAATTTTCCCCAAAATACAGTATAAAGCTATTGCTTTGTTACAGAGGCATGTCAAGAAATTTGTAAAACAAGAACCATTGGTGCAAGTGAAGCTCCATGACTTCTTTTTAGTACACTGAGAGTAGCTCTTGTTTGTCTCAGAAGTTCAATGTTTGGATTCAGAAGCTAAATCTTGTTGCTGTACATCGAGATTTTGACATGAGTTTTGTCCCTCTGGCATATTCCAACCCCAAATTCCTTATTTCCCAATGTAGATCTTCATCAGTACCTGGGGGGAAATATCTCTGCTAACTGTCAATGACCTTCTGCTTGGTCCTGTGAGCAACCTTAGCCCTCTGGACAGGTACTGCCACCCCCAATGTATCAAAAACTGAACTTACTGTCCTCCCTCTAAAACTTGTTAGTTTCCCAAACAGGTGACTGATAACCAACCATCCACCTCCACTGTGCAATCTAGAAATCCAGGGGTCATCCTTGCCTCCCTCTCCCTAATTCTCTGGCCAATAACCAAGTCCTGTCACTTTCACAGTCTGACTCTCTCCCCAGTCTGTCTCTCTCTCTCTAGCTTCACTGCCACCTCCCAGGTCTAGCTTGTTACCCTGAATTATGCAAACTGAATCCATAGTGGTCTTTCCCATCACAGCTCAGATGGAGTTTCTCTGGCTTCAAACCCTTCCAATGGCTCTCTACTGCTTTAGAACAAAGTCCTCACCCTGGCATAGGAGGCCCTTACCTTTATCTGAACCCTCCTATTTTGCCCTGCTCCACCTCACAATCTCTGCTCTAACCAGGCCTAACCTTACATGACATCCCTGAGACACTTGTGCTCTCTCTTGACACCAGTCTTCACATATGCTGTTCTATTTGCCTCAAATGAGCAATCTCCACCCAACTTCACCTGTTCTTGTCCTTGAGCCTCAGACCAGTGTACTCCACCAACAGGAAATCTCCTCTTTTATCCCGACTTATTTAATAGGATGACACAGGTAGGTGTCCTCTCTACAGGTTCTCATAAGCTTCTTTCAAGTCATACTTCTTGTCCCACCATGTGGATAAATAGGTCCCATCAGTATTGCATCCCAGAACCTGGAACTTATAGCCATTTAAGTACTTGTTGAATAAATGAATTAATGTAAATGATGTACTAAATTAATAAATTACACTCTTGACTATTTTAGCAAGTGATAGCACATTCTTTTGCCTCTTCACCACCACCCTACTCCACTCCTTTCCTTGTCTCTTTCTAACTTCAGCACTGATGTGATCCATCTATGTTTCCTAACCTCTTAAGTGTCTCCTCAGACCTCTAGATTGGTGTGTATGTGTGGTGTCCCTGCTGTCTGACCCTTGACTTTCCCATGACATCTCAGATTTGGCCTGAACTCTTGCTCCACCATCCATCTTTGGGTACGACCAGCCTTATAGAATCTCACGTTTGGTCCTAGTCCCTCAGTTGGCCTATGCCTGGCCAAGTACCACTTCCACCACACCTATCCATGAAGTGAGGAGTCAGACACTTTCACAAACACCCATTGTTCTGTGAGTCCTCACTATTCAAGAAAAATTATGTACTTTTTATCTTCTTAAATGATGGCTATGATGTTAAAGCAAGACACACAGCGTGGTGTGCAGATGTATGCTTTTCTGAAATGATAGTCAAACAGAGATACCCTTTCCCCACAGGAGCCTCCAACATCCACTGCCATGGCATCATCATGCTATTCTTATCTTCCTGTTGACTCGTCACAGAGCTATAATAATTCATGGACACCAAGGGCTCAAAATCTTGGAGAATTCTTTCTTGTACACCAATTAGTGTGGGACAGTGTGAAGGAGGGTCATACTATCCCTGCATAGGGACCCTGTCAGCTTCTTTGCTGCTTAGCAAGACATGCACAACAGCTTCATCCAACATTCTCTTCACTATCAGAAGTCACAGGCTGACATTATTAGGACACTGCAGCTGAGCCCCACTGGCCTAGAATGTTCTCAAATGATATTTAAATGCTGAGTCCTAACACTAGCTCTCTGAGACTCCTCCCATACAATCTCTCTAGGTACCATTTTCTGCCCCTTCCGTATATGTTTTCTATTTATTTTGGTCTTGATTTCTGCCACCTTGATCTGGGAACTGAAATCCTTGCCTTGAACCTGCCTCTGTCCCTCTGCATTTTGTGTCTACACGTGGACTTCTAGGCTTCCCTCTATGACTCTGACTGGCTCAGCCTCCAGATTAAGATTCTGGAACCATAGTTCTTCTGCTCAACCTTTGGCCCTTTGGAAGGGGAAGTTAAGAGGTATTGGTGGCAGCACACTTCCTGTAGATGCTCTCTAAAGTGACTACTTTATCCTTGACTTTGTAGACTGAGCCCTTAAACTAGAGTTGGAGGCCAGCTATATTATAACTGACTGATGGCATGAATTGGGAGATTTTGAAAAGTATTCTCTCTTTACTGATGACAGCTGCAGACAAGCTGCTGTCTTTCTTTAAAGCATTTTTTAATCTGAAAAGTGCAAAATTCTTAAAACACACAAGGTAGAACTGAAAATACCACATTGCATATCACAGAAGTATGAGTCAGCCTTTAAGAAGGAAGTAAGAATCTTGATCTCAAAAGCTATTAAAAGCCATCCTTTTTCCAATCCCTTCACCTGCTTGCCTGATTGCTTTT
Source organism: Myotis nattereri (assembly GCF_964212035.1). NCBI lineage: Eukaryota > Metazoa > Chordata > Mammalia > Chiroptera > Vespertilionidae > Myotis > Myotis nattereri. Next base: position 48,416,461 of record NC_138089.1, read on the forward strand.
AAATGAAGATTCAAGATTTCAAGGAGAAGAGGGCACAGAAAATAGAATGTCATTTTTTCTCTCCACTACCTCATAGATAATGGTGTGGGCGCATCCACAGGTATAGCTAACCAGTGTAAATTAAAAGCTTAACTGGAGGCCTATAAAAGGCCATCTCCACTCCCTCTTGTCTACTCCCATTCTCACACAATGCATAATACAACTTGAGCAAAGACCAAAAAAGTTACCTCTAGAAAACTCAATTGCCATAACCAATTTTTCAGTGAAATATCCTATGTTAAGCCTCAAGCCTTTGATTAGCAAGTTTAATTTAAAGAGACTCTTCCTCCCTCCACTTAACACTGACTTGTATCAAGTGCTAGCTTTGCTTATCATGGTGACATGGAACATTCATAAGCCAAAGGGAGTTTGGATGTGTTACGGCTTCACTAGTAAATCAGACCTGCTTTAGAAAAGAGATTGGGAGGCAATCAGAATGGCTGTCCCATGGTCAGTCTAAGGCACCACCTAGACATTGTTCCTTCTAGCTGGGACAGAGAGTAATAATCAAAAAAATACATATTTTGCCTGGCCAGCATGGCTCAGCGGTTGAGCATCTACCTATGAGCAGGAGGTCAAGGTTCGTTCCCGGTCACAGCACATGCCCTGGTTGCTGGCTCGATCCCCAGTGTGGCATGCAGGAAGCAGCCTATCAATGATTCTCTCTCATCAATGATGTTTCTATCTCTCTCCCCCTCTCCCTTCCTCTCTGAAATCAATAAAAATAGATTTTAAAAATACATATTTTTTTCCTTCTCTGCCTTATGAAAGTGATCAGCTACAGAGAATTTGGGTCTGCAACTTAGATGAAAAAAATGACCTTGAAAATCCAAGACATCCTTAGACATTTTTAAAAATTTATCTTTACCATTGAAAGTATTAGAGATGTCCCCCTCCTTAGACATTTTTCACATGATCTTAGGGGCAGTACTTCTATCCCAGTACTGTCCATGGTATAATTAGCTTCAGCAGAAACCGAAGTCACAAAACCCATAATATAAAACCAAATGTTCTAAAAGATTTACTCAGTGATTTCAGAATTTGATTTTAAAAATATAAAAGTTTGTAAAAATCAGGGCACATCTAGCCCCCTTTTCAGATTAGAAGCGATTAGAGGAAAAATGCAAAAGGAACTACCTAAGTCATCATGTCACTTAATTTGGCTGCTCTGTCCAGATCCATGCTGAGAGCCCTGCTAAGAGACAGGAGCCATGAGACCATGACCACATCCTACTGGCGGACACTTGATTAAAGGTGAGTCTCCTTCACTGAAGGTTGAACTCAGACACCAAGCAACATTCTAGTTGTTTCGCCACAAGTGCAGGTCTCAGAAGGTCATGTAAACAGACCAAAGGGCTGGTTTCATTTTGGCATGGCTGTGGCAATATTGTTTGTGGTGGAGAGAAAGGGCAAGAGATGGAGGGAGAAAGAGAGAGCAGAGCATCCCAAAGCTTTCTTGCAATAACTATACCTGCAAAATACTTTTGGAGTCCCTGAAATAAACCCCTTTTTCATGTGAGCATTCTTAAAGGATTTCTGTTGCTCCCTTGTCCATTCCATGCATCCTCCATGTGTCCTTTTTATTATGATTTGCCTTTTCCTGGGTTAAACCATACCTTTGGACGTTTATTATGTATTTCAACAAAAACCCAATCCTTACAAATGCCCCAGGCTCCAAATGGTTGAGTGCAGCCATGGGCAAACTACGGCCCGCGGGCCGGATCCGGCCCGTTTGAAATGAATAAAACTAAAAAAAAAAAAAAAAAAAAAAAAAGACCGTACCCTTTTATGTAATGATGTTTACTTTGAATTTATATTAGTTCACACAAACATTCCATCCATGCTTTTGTTCTGGCCCTCCGGTCCAGTTTAAGAACCCATTGTGGCCCTCGAGTCAAAAAGTTTGCCCACCCCTGGTTTAGTGACTATGAAATTTTATCATACAAATTACAAGGCTAGAAATCACATCCCCTGTTTTCAAGAGTTAGTAACAAAACAAAACTGAAGTCAAATCTCTCTGTGGTAAAAGCAGCAGAAAAAGAATTCCATGAACGTACTGGGAGAATGAAATTGATGTCAAAGGCCCCACACAACTACTCTTTCATCCTTACCCCCCACACCTTTCTCAATCTTCTGGAATTGTTTTATTTTGTTTTATTTTGTTTTGCTTTTGCAAGCAGTTGGGAAGCTAAGTAGATTTTGCTGGAGGTTGGAGATAGGAAATGGCAATCAGCTTGATGCCAAAACAATAAAATTGTGAAGAACCCACTTCCCATATCCTCTTTCCTCTGGAAATGAAAACAGGACACATTCAAGTACATCAATTGTTGAGGATAAATGACATTTAAGAACAATTACCAGAATAAGCAAATGTGGCAGAGATTACTCTTTATTGTGCTTAGTTCTTTATGCTTGGGTCAAAAACCAATTCTATTGCTAAGAACCCTTGTTAAAACTCAGAGTGTTATTATATGGGGTTAACCTCTATAAGGTTATTTGCTAAAATGAGATATTTTCTTGCATAATATGTAAGCACCATGATACAGAGGGTCTTTTTGAAGTACTTATCACACACTCAAACCAAAGCTGGCTACATTCCCTGCTGGTGCACCCAACCTGTACTTCCTCGGCCACAGAAAGCGAGCTCCTAAAACTGTGACAAGATGTTAAACAGTCCTTTTTTTAGGGGTGCCAGATAAAATACAGGCTGCCCAATTAAACTGAATTTCAGATAAACGATGACTATTGCTCTGAACATAATTATACTGAAAAAAATCATTTGCTAAATTTGGCAACCTTAACTTCTCCTCTTATCTCAAAGACTCAATTGAAGTTCTAAAACTGAAACCACTGGGTTACAAACACCCCAACACTCCTAAAAAGAGGTTCGACATGTACTCTTGCCTTTGGTTTGATTCTGCCTCAGCCTTTGTGCTTAATTCTCCATATATTCTGTATATTCCTGCCCAACTCATCTAAGACTCCACTTTCGCATCTATCCTCACCTATAATCTGCAAACTACTTCAGGTTGGGCAGGTCCTATTCATCTATTTTCTTGGAACCCTGTGCACACATAGAAGATGTTCAGTACACGTTCACTGGGATAAAAGGTTTGCCCATGGCCTTCATCAATTCCAGACTCCTCTTCCTGGCTTCTGAGAGCTTTCATCATCAGCCTCAGTTTGTTCTTCTTCTTCATTTCCTCTCAAGAGCCTCCATGCTTATTAAGCTTTTGTTCTTGCTGTTTCCTAAATGTGCTCTACTCCCCCTGCCTCCCCCTACTCATACTGATGTGAGAGCCCATCTTGCAGTGCCTTACCTCTGCTCCCTGAAATTTTACACAGACCTTACTTAAGGGTCAATGCAAGTACCCCATTCCTCCAGCAGACATCTTTGATTGTTTCATCCAATGCCATTGCTGCTCCACAAAACTTGCCTTGTAGAAAAACATAACACCAAGTTTTACCTTCAGTGTTTGCTCACTGTTTGGTCTAGTAGTTCAATCTCCCTAGTTCTGAGGTCCTTAAACTCAAGGACTGTGTCCTAAATGTCTCTTGCAGCCTGGCTGGTGTGCTCAGTGGTTGAATGTCAACCTATGATCCAGGAGATCACAGTTCGAATCCTGGTCAGGAGACATGTCTGAGTTATGTTTCTATCTCTCTCTCCCTCTTCCTTCCTCTCTGAAATGAATATATGTGTGTGTGTGTGTGTGTGTGTGTGTGTGTGTGTGTGTGTATATATATATATATATATATATATATATATATATATATATATACACTTTTAAATGTCTCTTGCCTGCCCTTCCTCCAGCACAATGCTTGCCCAGTGGACGTACCCTACAGAAAGGCACTGGGTGTTATTTCCATCCATCCATCTTTTCTAGGACTTTCTATCAAATCACTAGAGTATAATTCATGGCTTAAAAACTTTCAAAAAAAATTTAAAAACATGGGGCTTCAATCTTGGCTCTTCCACAGATTTTCATCTTTCAAATACATTTTTTTAATTACATCTCATTTTGATGTGTATTTCTCTGACCACTAGACATGAGCATCTTAAGGTTTATCAGACACTTATATTTCTTCTTTCACCAACCAGTTCATACCTAGTTCATTTAGCTCTATAGTCTCATTTGAGTTTAGTTTGAAATATATGCTTGAGATACAGTTTGGGGAGTGAATAGCTTAGGGGTGATGACTGAAGTAATGGTTTTGGATAAGAAAGAACAGGGAGTGTGCAAAGTATGATAACCCAACTGGGCTTGTCAAAAAAAAATGTATTTCTATAGTAAATTTTTCAGAATTGCCCATTTAGCAATGGCCAAGTGAACGAGAAATGAGCCATTTAAACCTAATCTTAAGCCCTCTGCTCACATTTGATGTTATAGGATTTTGCTGGGATAAACTAAATCATGTTTCCAAGAATCAAACATAATGGTAAATGGGAAATTTCCAGGAGGCAGTATCAATAAAGCTGTGTCTGCCACTCCAATCTGACACTGTGAAATAGAGACATATTTGGCAAGGGATAGTGGCTGCACTGGGTTCTGGATAGAACTGATAGTGGTCCAAAATAATGAAATCGTAGCATCTGCTCTGTCTGGGAATAAATCGTCTAGAATTTCTCAGCTACCGGCCAAAGTCAGCAATACTTGCTGCAGATTGGAGAGTCAGAAATGTTGACATTACAGTTCACCATTAATCAAAACAAGGCATGTTGTTGTAAGTTAAACAGCCATCATATTAGCTGCACAAGGAGATAATTTTTAGAGATGCCAAAGGGTGAGAATATACCATTAGCCACTTTACTATGGCAGAATGTATACAGGCCAATGTGCTCAACTAACATAGCTAGACACTGGGAATGCTGTAACCAAGGCCTGCTGAATGCCCAGGGATCTGCAAGGGGGAATGACAATGTTTTATCTGCCCCTGGTGAGGGGGTCATGAAAGCTATGTTTGTCCTGCCACATATCAAAAGAGCAGTTCATAGGATGATACTAAAACTCCGCTATGGTGAGATCTCATTCCAGCTCTGCCATCCTGGAACCAGAATAAGCAGGGAGGCAATGAGTGATGCTTTCCTCACTCCCAAACACTGACAGTCAAAAAATAATAATGGTTATCATGACGACAACAACAACAACACTTAACAATGAGCAGCTGCCTTCTCTTGGCCAGGAACTGTGTTTCAATACTTGTCTCCATAAGGTAGGGTGGACCAGTTAGGAAGTTACTCATGCCTCAACGTGACCTTCCTGGAGATCTTTCTTATCTCCGGGATTTCCTCGGGATGCCGTTAGGGGCAGGATCTTGCTATTTTACAGAAGTGGCACCCAACTCTAGCCTCAGATGCAATATACAATGTAAGTCCAATCTTTGGTTTCATTTCTTCATTATTTCTTCTTTTCTAGTCTTGGTTAAGTATATCTGTGTAGCCACATGAGAGTGGGTTAACCCTGTGAGTGAGCTCTTTAAATGTTGGACATTTCCAAACTCAACACTCTTAGACAGTTTAAGAAAGAAAGGCAGTTCCTTTAGGTACCTAGAAAGAAAATCTGGCTCACTACCTTGAAACCACTCTAAGATCTTGGAAGGACACTGAAGAATACTTGTTTGTGTGGTTGAGCTATTCTCAAATAGCTATTTTTACGTTTAACTTCTATTCTGAGTGACAAATGGGAAAAGAAGTCCTTGAACTTTTACTCCAAACAACTGCCAAGTTTTGTTTTTACATAGTGACACGGAAAACTACAGTTATGTCGCCCTGACCTCAGAAGTCATCACTCTCTTTTGGAAAGTAAATAAACAAAACTTTTTTCTTCTTCACTGAAGAAATGCTCAACATTCTGTTCTAGGACATGATCAGCCCATATGGCAAATACTTTTTTTTTCCATTGTCTTCTTGTCCGTGTGAACTGCCAACGCTGAATCTGGGGTCTTTGAACTATTAGTGCAAAGTTAGGAATTCAGCTATTAATTCATGGGCAAGTTGCACTCTTTTTCCTTCCCCAGTCTGTGATTGGGCTTTGAAGTTTAGCCATGCCATGTGTTAAAAGAATAGTGATAATGAAATATGCAGTGAAAAAGATGTGTAAGAGAGTAAAGCCAATCGGAGAGACTTCACAGAAAATGGACATAAGAGAAGGATCTTATACATTCAGGAAGCTTTAATGAACCCGATGTTCCAGATCCTGTGATGCTCAGTCCTTAGGATGAAGGAAGAGGTCAGCTGAGGATAGTGTCACCTGGAGAGAAAATGGGCCTTGGAGGCAGATGTTGCTGGCTTTGGCCTGCCCTGGAAAACAGGTGACAGCTGGTTTTGCACCAGCTACTGACTGGGTCCTCTCTAGACTTCAGAGATTACTCACTTGGTGGGTTTTCTTAGCTTTATATGTTGAGTTACTTGCAGATTCACTTGCAAGAAATAATAAAGAGATACTCTGCATACCCTTAACCCAGTTTCCCCAATGGAAACATCTTGAATACTATAGTATATATGACAGCCAGGATTGACATTGATACCATCTACCAACCTTATACAGATTTCACCAGTTTTACATGTACTCAGCATGTGTGCATATGTGCACGTATTTATTTCTATGGGATTTTATCATATATGTAGATAGGTGAGGCCAAAAGTATAGTCAAGATACAGAAGTCCCATGACAGTATCCCTTTTGCTATGTTAATCTGATCTCCATTTCTATGATTTTTTTTCATTTCAAGAATGTTATGTAAATAGAATCACCTTTGAGACTGGCTTTTTGACTCAGCATAACTCACTTGCCAGCCATTTAACTTGTGTGCATCAATAGTTTGTTCCTTTTTATTGTTGAGAGGTATTTCATTGTATGAATGTGTCACAATTTCTTTAACCATTCACCCATTAAAGCACAATTGGGTTGTGCAGTTTGGGGCTATAGCAAAGATGTAAAAACATTCACATATATACTTTTTTATGTGAATGGAAGTTTTCATTTCTCTGGGATAAATGCCCAAGAGTGCACTTCCTGGTTGTATGGTAAGTATATGTGCAGTTTTATAAGAAACTGCCAAACTATTGTGTGGAGTGGCCATACCATTTTACATTCCCACAATACAAAAGTGATTTAATCTCTCCACATCCTTGCCAGCATTTGGTGTTATCACTATTATTTTTCTTTTACTCATTTAGATAGATGTGTAGTTGTATTTCATAATGGAGTTCATTTGCAGGCTGCTAATAACTAATGCTGTTCAGTATATTTTCATATGCTCATTCGTCCTGTATATTCTTAGTGAAATGTCTGTTCATGTCGGATGCCTATTTTCTAACTGGATTATGTGTTTCATTTTTACTGTTGGGTTTTAAGAGTTTTTGCATATTCTAGATACAAATCCTCTGACAGATCTGTGGCTTGCAAATATTTTCTTCCAGTCGGTAGCTTGTCTTTTTATCCTCTTAAGTTTCACAGAGCAAAAGTTTTTCATTTTAGTGACTTATCAATTTTTGCCTTTATGGATCATGCTTTTGGTATCAAATCTAAGAACTCATCACTAGCTCTATGTCCTGAAATTTTCCCCTCCATTTTTTCCTATAAGTTTTATATTTTTACATTTAACTGTACGATCTACTTTCAGTTAATCCTATATAATAAAAGCATCATATGCAAATTGACCGAACAGCAGAATGACCAGTCAGCAGGTGGCAGGGCCAGCGAGCTGGCAGCACCAGGCCAGCCAAGGCACTTGCCAGCAGGCAGAGGGAGGGGACAGCAATGGGGAGCGGGGGGGAAGCGGCAACAACCAGCAGAGGCGGAGGGGTGATGGGGGGATTGGGGTAGGGCCATGCCAGCCCAGGGACGGTCCCTGATCAGCTGTCCCTTGCTTCCTGCAGAGGGAGACCAGACTCAGTCAGTAGGATATCCCCTGAGGACTCCTGGACTGTGACAGGGTGCAGGCCAGGCTGAGGGACCTCGCCACCCACAGTGCATGAATTTTCGTGCACAGGGCCTCTAGTTTTTATATAAGAGATAGGGGTTAGGTTGTTTTGGGGTTTGGGGTTTTTTCCCCTATGGATGTCCAATTGCTCCAGTACCTTTTGTTGAAAAAGGTTATCTTCCCCCCCCCCACCCCCCCCCCATTGAATTGCTTGTGCAACTTTGTCAAAAATCAGTAATGTATATTTGTAAAGGTCTATAACTATTCCATTGATCTATGTGTCAGTCTTTTCACCAACATCACATTGTCTTGATTACCAGAGCTATATAGTAAGCATTACCATCAGGTAATTACTCTCATTTTATTCTATTTCAGCATACCTTATCTATTCTTTTTTCTCTTGTTTTCATCACCATTTATACCCCTATACCTCCTCCACCTCCGCCAACCCCTTACCCTCTGCAATCACCACAATGCTGTCCATGTCCATGAGCGCTCGCTCTCTCTCTCTCTCATCTTAGCTATTCTAAGTCTCATGAGTTTCCACGTAAATTTCTGAATGACCTTATCTACGACCATTAAAAACCATGCTGGGACAATGATGAGATTGGCATTAAACCTATAGATCAAGAGAGAGCTGACATCTCTGCTATGCTGAGTCTTTGCTATGCATGAACATCGCCTTGATTTTAATTATCCTCCACAGGTTGCTTTATCTTAGCGCCTGGATCAAAATCCCCCCAAGGCCCACATCTGCTGAAACTATACCTGAGTTTATCACAGCCTGTGGACCCAGAGCGACCCTCACAGGCACAGGTCTCTGGTGCAATCCCCTGTAATTATAACTTCAACTATCACCTGTAGCTTTATGGAAAAAGCCAGAACTTGTGTGTGAATCCAACCACCATCAGGTGTTGGCTGAGTCACCTCAAGCCTCAATTTTCTCATCTGTGGGATAGCAATGCCTTCCTTGGAGCATTCTCTAGAGGTGGGCCTGAGGCTATTTTTACTACTTTAACATATGCCCCTACCACTTACCTATCTTGGTATACAGAGAGATTTCAGTATTTAAAATGTCAAGTTACAATCATCCTTATTAGTAATAGATCACTAATTTTAATCCATCACTCCCCTTGGTGGTAAGCATTCTGACCCCAGTGCCATCCACATTTTCATCCCAGTCACTAAAAAATAACTGTAAACAAGCCAAAGAGACATGGGCGGAGTTTGACATGTTACTAGAGAAATCCGTACTCATTTAGGTCCTTTGGTTGCAGTTAACAGAAACCATTCTGAGATATTAGCCAAAGGAAGGGAATTAAAAGGCAGTCAAAGACCCATGCTCAAGAGCAAAAGAACCAGGCAGTGTTAAAATCAGAAGCATGACAGTTCTTGCCAGGACCCTGGCTCTGAAATGAATGAGCTATTACCATCATCTGTTTGTCTGTGTCACTCTATTCAAGAGCTGAGAATTTAGGAGACAGGTCCTCTTGGCTGAGCTCAGGTCTTGTGGTTGATGCCTGGCTGTACTTGGCAGTAAGAGAAAGGATTTGGCTGACGAGACCCTTCAGCATATGTTACAGAAGGATGCCACCTGCATTTCCCATCCACCCATAGTGCCCACAGTGGAGGAGGGTCAATGCCCCGGATGGAATCACAGTGCCATTCCAGGAACTTGAGTACTTGGATACTACAAAGTGCCAAAAGTCTACTCTAACCTTTTCCCATTCTCCAATGGTTCTAATCTCACACTTTGGTGGGTTTTTTCAATTACAATGTACTATGCACCTTATTTATAATTTCTGTGCTAGTTATAACCTCAAATGCCTTCTTACAAGCATAGAGACCATTAAGTGGAAGTTCTTCAATTCTGTAGCTTTAAAAAAAACACATACCACACACTAGGATTGGCAATGCAAACTAGGGAGAAGAAATATGGAGGGAGAATGGAGCTACTCTGCAAGAGAAGAGAAATAGAAGCCTCCTGCCATCTGGAGAAGTCTGCGAAGGAGAGATGGGGAGCAGGGCTGGGAAAGAAGGAGAAGGGACCAGAAGATGGCAAGGACATTGTGTTGTACAATGAGAACCCTCACGATGCCCCCATGGGAAATCCTCCCCGAACGGGCAGTTTCATATTAGAGTGGAGGTGTTACAGGACCAAGGCAGATTCAAGGAGTTTGAGCACAAGCGGCAGAAAAAGCCATACGGACACAATGCCCATTCCATTTGTATCCTGACCCTAGGGAGCAGCAGAAATCTAGGGCTTAAAGCCCCGTGGACCATGGAACTTGGGGGCTAAAGGCAAATGTATATAGGTCTCAAGGGGTAGGTAAGCCTCCAGCTGACTTTTGGTTTACACATATTTGCATTCATATCTGAAAAAAAAATGGAATACTGTAATCTCTAGTGACTTTTTTCAAGCAGAAAAAGGAAAAAGAGGCTCTTTGTTCTGTTATTCCAACTTTGATCTTCTATTCATTCTCTAAGGGCAGAAATGACTGTTTATATGTTTTCATGAGTTAAATCGCTCTTGAGGATGTTTTGTTTTCAGTTACTATTGTTTCCTGCTGTAGATTTTAAAAGATTCTCCATTGGAACCAAAAGTATCGACAACCGGGACCCTACAACTGCCACGTGCCGGAGTCTAGATTCCTTTGTGAGCTCTTTTGCTGTATGTTTTGCAGGGCACACGATTAATTACAAGTGGGAGTAGCGTGTTTCTGCAGTGCAGGAAAACCTGAGTTGAGACTGGCTGCCACCCACCATTCCCCAGAATGTGTCTAATCACAGCCTCTGTAGAGCACAGAGCTCCAGGACCATCTATTCTATACCCTGTGACCCTGCCATTCCAGCCACAGGCAGGCTGCGAATCTAAGGCAAGAGCAGCCAAAGGCTAACTAACCTGGCTGTGACCTCTGGAGTGACCACAGGGGAACAGGCAAGCTAGCCCAGTAGAATTCTCCTTCTTGAGTATTTGAAACAGGAAATGGGTAAGAGAATAACATTAGTGTGTATCAAGGGAGGTATGAGATAGTGTTAGAGGCCATGAGGAGTCATGAGCAAGCCAGAATTAGTAGAATGTAAGTCAGTAACAAAAGGAAAACAAAGCAGATATAAGAAAACTGATTGCACCCATCTGTTGCTACGCCAGGTATGAGCAAATACAAACCATTCTTCGGCTTACCTTCTCACACTCTTTCTTCTCCCTTCTTCCTCTTCCTCTCTCCCCCTTCTCTGCCTAAACCCTCAAGGCAGAATAGTGTGCCATCAGAGCTGATGGAAATGGACCTTTCCAATTCCTTTGTTTTTCCCAATCCAGAGCAAGATTTATAAAAGACATGTTGACCATCTTGTCACATGTAGGCATAATGACACTAAAGCCTTCCTCTGTCAGTTCAAAATGCCCAGGTAGAAATAATATCTAAGAACTTAAGGTTTCCTACCACAGTGCTCTTCTCTTACGGAATCTAACTGTAGCTCTAGAAAAAGAGAGGCTGGCTCTTGCAAACCTCCCAGCACGCTAACACATCTCGAGCTAAATCAGAAACAAGGGCAGCGTGGTATGGGAGAAGTGGCCATGTTATCTCTGCTGTCCACTCAGATTGTCGCTTTGATTGGCGGGTTTGTGAGGAAAGGAAAGAGAAATGTAAAATGCATATGGAAGCAAATCACTGCAGGCCACAATATTAGGTTTGCAGGGGGGAAGTACAGTTAAATGTATTTTCAGGATGTGCCTCAACCAGAGGAATTTATAGCTGTAGTTGGCATCCCTAATACCATAAAACTATGCGTGGAAGCTACTTTTAGGCTTTGAGGCTCAAACAGCTAGATTCAAAACATAGATAATAGCGTAACAACTGCTGCTTAACAGGGGGAAAGAGATAAAAAATAATTTGCTACATTTCGCTGGAGTCTATCCCATACCTCTAACACAGCAATCCTGTGCAGTTAATTTATTTGAGTATGTGTGGTTGCCACACATGAGGAAAATGCTACCAGTGGTAGAAGAAACAGTACACAGGAGAGCCTGAGCCAGCAATTAAACAAGGGTAACATTCTAGAAGCCAAAGAAAGTACCCTAGGAAATAAGCTGAGTTAGAGGAAACAAATTCCTAGTGAAAGCAGGTCTCCTTACCTTAGGTCAGTAAAGACTCAATTATGAAACTAGATAAATTCATGAAGTTAACCTTTTTAGCTTTGAAATTAGCCATGAATAACAGAGGCCAAAAGACACACACACACACACACACACACACACTCCTTCAACCTGTCTTAAACAAAAGATCTCCCTTTGGCAACACTTAAAGAGGTTAAGAGCTGCTCAGCCCTGGTGGCTCTGTACACCAAAAGGTTGCACCTTTGATTCCCGGTCAGGGCATATGCCCTAGGTTGAGGGTTTGATTCCCTAGTTGGAACCTGTATGGGAGGCAACCGATTGATGTTTCTCTCTCTCTCTCTCTCTCTCTCTCTCTCTCTCTCTCTCTCTCTCTCTCTCTCTCATCAATAAAAACATATCCTTGGTTGAGAATTTAAAATAATAATAATAATAATAAAGCAGGCATGCCTTTTAAAAATGTTTGAGAGCTATAAAGTAACAAGAAGGAAATTTTAAAGCCGGCAGAATGTAAGCTGACTAAGATGGTATTTCAAAGTATCTCTCCTTGTCAAACCAAAAGAGGCATCAAAGTGTAGCAGACACATCGGCTGAGAGCTCAAAGAGCTATTTGGCTTGCATGTGTGACACTTTAATGAAGAAATAAGAAGGAACTGGTCTCCCCACTTACATTCTCACACCAGCACCCCTTCCTTCGACTTTCTCCTTGTTCCCCAACTCACAAGGGAGTACAATAGCCAGGGGCAGACAGAATGAGAGTATAGAAGGTAGATGATAAAAACATTTGATCTTAGGAGTTGTTGAGAGCTTTTGATCTAACGTAGAGCAATTACTGTTTGAAGCCCAGCCAAAAAAAAAAAAAATTAATCATAACAATTTAAAATATTTCCTCACTTTTCCCCAGTATGGCAAATTGTAATGCACTAAATTCATATTTTCATCAACATGTCTATATATGTTATTCAGAGTAGGATTTTATGTGCAATAGTTCTGGGGCAATTTTCTGAAAGAAAAAGGAAGTCCCAAAATTGGATGCACAAACTGCTTTAAGGTTTAAAGATTTGGCGAAGCATATTGTGCCTTCCCTGTACCTCACACCAGAAATGAAAAAAGTGAATTTGGTTTACCAGGCACTGCAAATGAACTTGCTTAGTTTAGGCTCACAAGAATGCAGCAAGCAGGAGAGGTAATGTCCCCACCACAAAGTGATCCAGACCCCTGATCGTCTAGTTGGCAAGTTGCCCAGCAGAGAAATAGGATGCTACTGAATTTGTAGGCATCTTAGTCAGTAATGGGGATAGAGGAATGTTGCAAAAAGAGAATGGGGGGAAGAGGGATTGGGAAAGCAGAGATAGGGTACCTTCTGGAAGTGGAAAATTATTTTTTCAAGCATAGAAGAACAAGTTAAAGATATTACTGGGGAATTCATGTATAAAAAGTGATCTTAGCAGGTGGAGGAGTGAAGGGGGAACATGTGTCATAAAATACACTCTGTGGCCAAGACCCCTGACCATTAAGACCACAGATAAAACAGAAAATATCTAATCAAGCCAGAAGGACAGTCATCTCCAAGTGACAAACTACTAGGTATTCAAACTGTAGTCCCAGGCCCAGCTCCTATATAATAAAGAGCTACTATGCTAATTAGACCAGAATGACCTTCCAGAACAACCTTCAGGAATGACGTTCCCGAAAGACCAGTGGGCAAGGGGGAGAAGGGGGAGAAGGGGGATACGGGGCTGTGGGGCTGCAAGGCAGCCAGGGCCACGAGGGCCAAGCCCCTTGCACAAATTTCGTGCATCGGGCCTTTAGTTAATAATAAAAGCAAAAATGTAAGTGCTCATACACATGTACACACACACACACACACACACACACACACACAGAGGCAGAGCATCCCAAGGGCTGAGGTGATGGGAAAACACATTCACAAGGACTTTAATTGCTTTGCATTTGTTTTTCATCTTCTCCCCCATTTCTTCTGATGGTGATTATGATTGTATTTTGAAATCATGATCCACCGCTGCAGCACTGTAATTACATCAATATGGCATTATAAGCGAAGGTTAGTGCCAGAAATAGCAGAGCAGAGAGGGGTGCAATTTATCTTTGTGGATGTAAGCATGTGTGTATATGTTTATAAATACCTCCCATTTTCATGGTATTTGGAAATCATTTGCAAGTCTAAGCAAGGTGGAGGGAGGGTTAAGGAAATAGAACAAGAACCTCAATCTCATTTTCAGTTGAAGGAGATCAAGGCAAGAAAAAGCAGGTTTTCTAGTCGTGATAAATGGAAATAATGAAGTAAGAACTAGGCTTCAACTGGGCTCAGATCCCTGACCCGGCCTGCAGTTGGGTAGTAATGAATGGCTCTGCTTATGGGCAGGTATCAGTCTGAGGCAGTGCAGGTTGTCAACAGCGACCTTCAGCACCTCTGCAACCTCAAGGTATGTCTCTCAAGCCCCATTCAGGACAAGAGGGCTACCTCCCTCCCCTAGTCTCACTCGTTCCAGCCTTCAGGACACCACCCAGAATCTTCAACCAACAGCAATGGGAGTTGGGAGATAAATAACCCAGCTTTTTCCACTCTCAGGAAAAACAAAACTTCTGGCGTGTGCTCCTCAAGTGTCACACAGAGCACGTGGTATTTCTAAAAATATGTTAACAAATGATTTGAAAGTCGCCTCCCCTTGAATGTGGGCTCTACCACGTGACCCACATAAGGACCACTAGGTGATGAGAGTGACACTATGTGATTTCTAGGCCCAGGTCACAGAAATACCGATTCTCCTTTGGATCACTGCTTCTGGGGAAAGCCAGCACTCTGTCTTGAGAGCACTCAAGCAGTCTCCTGAGGGGTCACACAATAAGGAACTAAGGTGTCCAGCCCACAACCAGCACCCACTTTCCAGGATGTAGTTAAGGCGCCTTGAACATGGATCTCCAGCCCCACTCAAGCCTTCAGAGATGCAACTCCAACCGACATCTTGACTAAAACCTTCTGAGAGATCCCGACCACCCAGATAAGCCATTCCAGAATTCCTACTTTACAGGAAATGGAAGTATAATAAACATTATTGTTGTATGAAGTCCTTAATTTTGGGAGTAATCTGTTATCCCGTAGTAGATAACTAAGTAGAGTCCTGGTAATATTGATCCCAGTTGCCCATAGTGGAAACCTGTTCAGCAATAGGTTTCATCACCTCCGAGGCAACTATCTGCACTCCAAATTCTTGTCTCAGGGTCTGGTCTGCCTTTGGAGTCTAAGACATCCCATATAAGGTCAATATTAGCATTATCATCCTTATTTTGGAGATGAGAGTTAGCCAACAAATAGTGGCAGAACTGGGTTTTCTGAGCCCTGATCCACTGCTTCCTGCTTCATCACAGCTGTATCCCTTCTACCCCAACCCTTTGCAATTTTAAGCAATCTCTCTTCTCTCCTCAAGAACACTGCGTCCATGTGCTCAATCCCTCTGGACCTAGACACCCATCCTAATCACCAAATTTTAAAACCAAGCCAACTCAATAACAAAAGCAGGAACTTTGAGTCCCTCAGATTTCAGAATATTTTGTTTTTTTCTGATGGTACCTGTACACAGAAGAGAGGAACAATTAGCAAATTAATGGGTTATTCTTCTGTTGACATTAATGCAAAGGCTAGATGTCTGGGCTACAGGCGCTGGCCTGAAATTGTAGACCAATGTAACTCATAATTTATTGAAGTTCTGAACAAATGGCCATACTGCACGGGCACAAAATGGTGGAGATGAAGCCTAGAGATGCCATGCTTTCTGTTCTGACCAAATAAAATGAACAGTCAACTTCAACTGTCAGACATTTCATCATCGTCATTATTATGGTATGTGGTAATGAGGCATCAATGGGACATAAATGACTCTCGATAGCACTGTTGTATATATCAAACAACAATGTTTATGTGTTTCTTCTCCCTTTGGTAATTTTTCAGTCTCCATCTCTACTCTGTGTCACTGTGGTTGGTTTGCCCTGAGTCAGAGAGGTAGAAAACAATGCCCATATAGAAGCTTTGGAACCAAATAAATCACTCAAGCTGTGTGATCTTGATCAAGTCACTTTACATTGCTGGGCCACTTGTATGAGATGGAAATGAGGCCCCTCCAGCAGTATCACTATGAGAATCAAGTGAGAAACTGAACTGCAATGACTAGCACAGTGTCAGCATGCTGTAGGTGCTCATTAAAGGTCTCCTTCCGGCCTCTGACATCAACACTACTTCACATACACTAATGTCAGAGGTTCTTCATTATCTCCCCACAAGTTACCATTTCCTGCCCAGGATCCCACTCCCAAGAGCGCCCATCTTCATCTTCCAAGTCACAACATCCCATGCTAAAATCCCAAACTTATTCATACTTAAAAAAATGCTTCCTACTATCTGATGGAAAATTACTGACATAATCGGGACAAATGGCTGTGAGTTCACAAGTACAAAAAAAAAAACAACCCAAAAAGCAGATTTAAAATTTACCTAGGAGTGCTGACATGTTAGCATGAATGAGTTCTAGTTATGGGCAAATGATGATAGCAATTTCTCTTTCCATTTGATTTAGATATAGCTGGTGAGAAATTGGAATGTATTAGTCACCTGAGAGAGCTAAGGGAAAACGACCATGCTGTGGCTCCCAGTTGTGTTCACCCAGTGGGAGGCTGGTGGTATTTTAAAATAATTTAGCAAACACATACTGATAGAAAGTTTGCATAAAAATATTTCACATCCTCATGGCTGAGTGAGTGCTCTTCTGGGCTTTGGCAGGCACTGTGAAGGCAAAGAGCTTACCTCTCTGATGCAGATGACAGGTTTGTGAAAACAATGCCCACATATAAACACGACAGCTCCTAACAACAATAACAAGAATGATAACTACCACTTCTTAGAGGCCTAACATTAATTTGCACGCCAAGATTAACAAATAACTTTTATGTCTTACCTCATTTGATATTCCTGCAGCCTGGGTGGATGTTATTAAATCCATTTCAGGTAAGCAAACTGAAACCTGGACAGGATACATGTCCTGCCCAAGAGGCCCATGAATAACAGGCAAAAGAATCTGGAATCTTAATCTCATATTCTTGTTTCTTATCAGACTCCCTCTATTAATAATTAATTAGTTTTTTGGTTTAAAGGATAAATGGAAGCTAATATAGATTCTCCAGTTAGCTTTTCTTACCCTATATTGGTTTTTAGGCCCACAAACCCACATATCCCTATCACACAGGGTGGTGTAGAAATAGGTTAAAAACAATCGTTTCATGATCTTCAAGAAGAATCCTTGTCATGAATACAGAGCTATTTCCCAAGGTCCAGAGTAACTGCAAATGGTTGTGTTAGGACAGTGATGGCGAACCTTTTGAGCTCAGCATGTCACCATTTTGAAAAACCCTAACTTAACTCTAGTGCCGTGTCACATATAGAAATTTTTTGATATTTGCAAACATAGTAAAATGAAGATTTATATTTTTGATATTTATTTTATGTATTTAAATGCCATTAACAAAGAAAAATCAACCAAAAAAATGAGTTCACGTGTCACCGCTAACATGCATGTCATAGGTTCGCCATCACTGTGTTAAGACCTGTGACTTCCGCAGTAGGAAGCATTTGGCTCTTGCCACAAAACAGCAGACCTTTACTGGGTCAGCTTGGAAGTAAACTTACAATCAATTTTTTTCAACTCCCCCACCTCACCATGACCTGGAGACTTTTGGCCACAAATGACAGATTTATCTATGAAGCTCTTAACCTTACTGGGAAAAAACTACTTTCAAATATAAGAAATATAAGAATCACTTTCAAAGTAAGAAAGTAAGCCTCGGAAAAACAGCAAATCCAAACTGAGCCAGGCACTTTACATCTTTACCGCAGACAAACCAGTGGTTTCCAACCTGGGATGGTCATCCTCGGAGGCGTTTAAAAATCCCAATAGATCTCTATTTATCCAGAATTAGTTATTCTCAATTAATTCAGAAACTCTGGAGTAGAGCTAGGCATCAGTATTTTTAAAGCTCTGCGGGTGACTTATTTGTATAGACACAGTCGAGAAACACTCAATATAGTAGAATTCAGCTTCCTTCCGGGGCCCTGACTGGGTACATCTGGCTTCTGGTTTGTGGAGTCGGGTTAGAAAGCAAAAAGGAAAGAAATAAATGAAGAAGACGGTGAACTAGTTAAGCCTGCCATGAGCTTCTAAAGCTCCCAAGTATGGGCATTAGCCTATTTCTACCACAAGTGCAACAATCAGAAATGCTTCATGCATGTAACCCCATATCCAGAAAGGGCCAAATATAATACTGCCTGTTTCAGGGTTTCCTATGCTGGAAATATAGGGGGGAAAGGCAATAACATCCATACTGCTTCATCAGTCTTCTAAGGTCCCCAAACCTCTGCAAGACCTTGAAGAGCAGCTCCCATCGGGGCTGTGCGTTGGCAGTGAATGCCCTCTTTGGCCCATCACAGGAAGGCAGCCCCATGGCAATATTAGGGGCAGAAGTAGAGGGTAACTTAGCAATGAGTGAGAGGGAGGCAGCTAAGCTCTTTCCAGCAACAGTGGCCAAGAAATATCAGCACTTTCCATCACAGAGGAGCCCATAAGAAACTGGTACTTAAACTTCTAAGCTTTCAGGCTGGGCTTACGGTTGGTTGTTCTCGGAGATGAGTTCTTGGCAATGTCATGGGTAAACTTGATTTTTTAAAAAACATTAAGAAAAGGTCTTCCCAGGGACCTGGAGGAGTTGCAAGGGTCTCTGAGCATCTCTAAGCATGGGAAAACAATAACCTAACTCCTTCTTCCCTACTCCAAATCCATCACTCAGACCCAGAGGCCTCCACTTCTCAAGTTCCATCTAGGATGGAAGAGGTCCTAAGAAGGACAAGAAAGGTGGAAGGGCTTTTGGTTGGAGGAAGGGTAACTTCAGAATGTGCAGGGAAAGAGACTGTATGACCTGAAAGAAGATCTGAGAAACATAACCAGACCATGGGAGGAAATCCAAGTCAGTGACCAGAAAGTAGCTCAGCTCTGGAAACGGCCAAGAGCAAGACACAGAGTTGTTAAGAAGTTCCCCTATGGCACATTTGCTTCATTTCTGGAAGCCACTTCCTGTGCCATTTGAGGCCAATAGGTTGAAAAGAAAGGCTGGTGTGTGTATGGCGGGGGGGGGGGGGGGAGGCTATATGTTTTGGAATTAAAGCAGCATCTGCAGTATTATTAGCTGGACCACAATGTGCAGGACCTATAAATCGTTCTTCTCTGGGGATAACTGGTTGCCAAAGAGGTCCAGACAGGCTGCTTCTCTCTCCCTGAGGTCTGGCCCCGAGTTCAGCACAATCAGCTAAGTCCTCTGTGCTTGAGACAGCTGTAGACACACAAGGTGCTCAAGGAGAGAGGACCTTCAGGAACTCTGCTGTGTACTGTCCCGGGGCCAGGACCAGCACCACCAACTGACACTGCTTGTGAGCAGAAGGGATGACTACAGTGGGAATGGCTCTGCTTTTGGCATTGGCCGTCTGGTAGAGACCATACACCCTCTCCAAATAATGTCTTTAATGGCATAAAATAAATACACAGAACTTCAAAAGAAGCCAATTATATTGAAATACAGTTACTAAAATATTTTCTTTAAAAAACAAACTGGTAATGTAGTAAATAGTTGTGCATCTTTATTAAACATTAAATAATCAGATCTAGGGGTGGGTGTAATAACTTAAAGTTATGGAAGTAATTAATTTTGCAAGATATTTATCACAATAGCAACATGATATGAAAATATTTGTAATATCTAGTGGAGCTGTTAATTCTACTGTGGTTTTTTGACCTACATTTATCACTGAAGGAAGTGCTAGTTTCATTTAGATGTTAGTGAAAATAAATAATTTTTTTATCCAAATTTATAGATCCCTGAATTCTCTCCATGTGCCTTAGGGTAAGAACAACTGCCATAAATGGGAATTTAAAATGACAATGACCCTCTCCAGTCACTGTGAGTGCTGTAAGAAAACATGCATTCATGTTTTATGTTTTGTTTTTTCACTTTTTTAATCCTCACCCAAGGATATATTGTTCATTGATTTTTAGAGAGAGTAAAAAGGGAGGGCGGAGGAGGGAAGAGAGAGAAACATCAATGTGAGAGACACATGTTGACTGGTTGCCTCCAGCACGCCCCCACCCCCTGTGACCAGGGTCAGGGAGGAGCCTGGAACCATGGTACAAGCCCTTGACCAGGAATCAAACCCGGGATCCTTTGGTCCACTGGCCAGTGCTCTAACCACTGAGAAAACCGGCCAGGGCAACATGCATTCATCCTTTAATTTAACTGTACTAGGTGTAAATCCCTTAGACCTTGGCCCTAAAGGGCCTGAAGTTGGTGAGGCATCATATAGAGACAATAACTCCTGTCATCTCCAAATCTATCCAAACTAATGGTTGCCCATCACCACCCCCCTTCCCTGCTGCTACACAGAAATAAACTGTACCACTCCCCTGTCTTCTTTTCCTGAGCCTTTCTCTCTTTATCTAATGTCCCCATTTGGGGGTTTGGAATAGATGGCTATGGAGTCCGTGGAGCTCATCGACTAGACTGTGGACAATCTGACCTTGGGATGGCTTTCTCAGTGACATGACCAGATGTGTATTTCAGGCGAGTCCCTCTGGCTTCAGGATTGAGAATACCCCTCCAGCCCACCAGCCGTGCTCCATCACCCAGGCCGTCCCCTTGTCTAAGTCACCACCCACTCTTGTTGGATTGTTGCTTTGTTCTTACCCGGTTTCCTCCCATCCATTCATACTCCCCTTCTGTGATTCTCAACACAGCAGCCAGAGTGATTTTCTAGGAAATAACTCCTTTCATCTCCAAATATATCCAGACTAATGGTTAAACCCAGTCCTATCCCTTCTCTGGTTCAATGGTTTTCCATTATCACTTAAAATGAGTTTCAATCTCCGCGCCATACTGCAAGGGTCGGCAGCCTATGGCCTGATGGCCAAATCTGGCCTGCACCTGCTTTTGTGCGGCCTGTGAGTTAAGTAATTTATGGAAATTTGTTTTCGCTCTTATTATATAAATATTTACATATGAGTACCTCAATTTTGCCTCTTGGACCACAAAGCCTAAAATATTTACTACTTGGCCTTTTATAGAAAAAGTCTGCTAACCTCTAGCAGCCAGGAAGTCAGAAACCAACGAAGGTCATTCAAATGGGGGATGGGGACTAACTCAGAGAATTGGCTGTTCAGAAGTTGTAAGAGCTGAGGAGACAAAAGGGCACAGTGAAGCAATGCACAGACTAACAACAGCCGGAAGCTGCTACCACCCTGCAGGTGGAGAACCAAGGAAGGAGGTGGTGTAACTCATGGAAGCCAGACAGCTGGAGGCATCCAACAGAGCGGAAGGGATGCTTCCCAAGGCAGGGCAGAGGGTGAGGAAGAAAACCTGGATTCTCACTTCCTCTCCCCGCAATGTCACACCAGCACCTCCTTTTGACTGAAGCTACCTGGAGGGTTGTTGTTGGCAAGGGGGCCTGTGATAGAGAGCAGAGCAATAGAAGGGAAGGGCAGACAATGGCCAGTAGAGTGGACAGGCAAATAACCAGCTTCCCTGTAAAGTGATGATAACACTTGCTTTGCAAATTAGCTATAAGAGCTCAAGGTAACTTAAGTAAGGTGTCCATATCATGCCTTGAAAGGGAAGTTAATATTATCATCATCATTACTGCTATTATTAACTTTGACCCTGCACATGGGTTTCCTGTATTGGGTTGTCCAAGCTGAGCATAACGGTGTAGGAAGAAGATAGGACTGTAATTGATCTGACCTACAAGGAAGTGAGGAGTGGGATGAAATTAGACCAAATATACCATGGATATGGGCTCAAGAACTTACACCAAACCCCCTTCTCCCACGCAATGAAGCCATTTCAAACCTCTCACTGTAGGCCAGAGGAATGGTGAAAATAGGAGTCTGCGGTTACAAAATGCACTCAGAATTGCTTTGTGCTAATAAGGATTTTTTCCCTAGAAATACATATGTATGTTGTTAGTGGAAATTCATTTCTGTCCATTTATGCACACTTCTTCCTTCCCTAGAACTGTCTGTTGTGCCAGCCTTTAAAACCACAAGTGTAACATCTTAGTTTAACAAGCTTCCTCTGTTAAATGCCAGCCAATGAAATCAATGATGGGTGTAATGAGATAGAGAATGCAGCCAGTAGGAGAAGTTTTTGCCACCTAAAATGTCATAAGCAGGGGTGTAAAGGTGCGCAGACTAAATATGCATCACCAACTCTGGAGGGTCATTCATCAAGCAGAACCTCCAAGAACTGGCTATTGGGAAACTGACCACCTCCAGCCACCCATGCTTCAACCCCGTGACAGGATGAGCACTGAAATTCCAAGCCTAAGGCTTCAGGAGTTCCAGTTCTAGGTTTATAGAGAAATACTGTGTTTCTTCTATTTCAGACACCTCTGGAGGTCTGTGTCATCCACATTCCTTCCCTCCACTTCTTTGTCAGGGTTCAGGCCTGGTATGGCTGACGGCAATGAGTCAGTGCATGATTTGGTCCTGCAGTCAGTCTACCTTGGATTCTGCTCCTGCTAGAGCCATTTCTGGGTTAAACCTTTCAGTACTGAAATGACAGCTATTTAATAAAATCAGAGGTTTTAAGTGGGAGTAGAATTCATTCTTTCTACCCAGTTCTCATACTGGTTCTAAGAACAGCCCTTTATTGGAATCTGCCAGGGGAGGTTGGGCTTAGAGTCGGCAGCTGGGGGGGGGGGGGGGGGGCTGAAGTTAGATGGACAAATGGCTTTTCTCCTAAGCTAGAGTTTCCAAAACTTCAATTATTCTCACAAAGTCTTAAAAATTGTCTTTATAGCCAAAAGCCATTTCTATACTTATTTACTTAACATCTTGCTTTTAATTAACTCGTTTTTATTTAAATGCATTTTAGATGAAATTTTGTATTATTTTCATAAACAGAAAAGTGGTATCACATGCCATAAATGCAAGGTAACCATGAAAACAAATTATGTTATTCTGTGACCCACTGAAGGCCCAGAATTGGAGGCCCGCTTTCAATGTAAAAAGGAGAGAAGAGGCAAGTGGCAGGAGAACTGTTAAAGATAGACTGGCACAGAATAAACCCTTTTCCTTTAAATAATCAAAAGGATTAAAAAAACTGAAAAGGAAGTAATTCTTTCTGTGTGATTCAGTGTCATTTGTTACCATGTCCACACACACTCCTGAATCATCTGCAGTCTGGTACATACTATAGAAACAGCAATGGAATTTGCAATGTCCAGTGCAAAATAAAAATGGGAGGTCTTGTTCAAGCATTGGTAATAATTTCAAGACAGCAACAGCAGAGCATTAGACCAGGCACATGGCCCTTCTTAGCAAGGGCCCCATGCAATTATACACACCTGCCTGATGGTACACGCACCATACATCTAAGACAGTGGTTAGCAAACTCATTAGTCAACAGAGCCAAATATCAACAGTACTTCTTCAAAACAGACTTGCCCAGGCCGAAAACCGACTTCTGCGCATGGGCCACGAAGTTTCAATCGCACTGTCTGTGTGCCCACACATGGTATTTTGTGGAAGAGCCACACTCAAGGGGCCAAAAAGCCGCACGTGGCTCGCGAGCCACAGTTTGCCAACCACAGACCTAAGAAAATCAATAGATGTTACTACCCGATGGGAATTGAAGTCTGAAAACCCCAAAGCACAGTCCAGAGGGCCATCCATGCTGCCTGAGGCAGGAAACAAAGGCAAGGTAAGACCAATAAGACCCCACCATGCTGATGAGAAAAACCACAAGAGAGTCAGGTCAGAAGCAATAATGAGGAGTATGGCTGGAGCCACTGCCTGGAGCTGTCCATAGTTTGCTTTAAGAAAACCAGCTCCTCCTTCCTCCTAACCTTAGTTAAGGTTAGATATGAGAAATATAAAAGAGACAGCAATGGCATGACCTGGTATATCTGGCAATGCCCTAGCAAGAAACATCCAGTCTACTTAAAGAAATAGCTGAACAGAGTTTAATGCAGGAACAATGCCCAGAGAGGTGGAGGCAGGGTTACCAGCACCAAAAGGGGCCATCACACACCAGGACTAACAGCAGCAAGAAGCTATTACCACCCCAGACCTGAAAGGGCAAAGGGAAGCGGTGGTTATTGAAACTTAGAAGGAACTGAACCCATGAGAACTGGCCAGCAACTGGAGTGAAGGCCTTGGAGGAATAATGTACTACTAGTTCCTGCCAGAGGATCAGGAAGAATAAATGCACAAGGTCTTTCCCCTCTCAGGATCCACCCAGAACCAGAGGGCACAGATCCAGCTTCATGCGGTCCCAGAAGTCAGTCTGCTTGTGCACAGAGCAGGGAGGCCAAGAGGGAGTAGATCTGGAGAACAACTGGAAATTAACCAGCACACCTGCTGATGTTTGTGGGGGTGCAATTTGGTGATATGTTTATGGAGGGACAGAGGAGTATATGAGTATATGAGTGTGTGTGTGGGGGGGGGGGGGGCGGCGCGCGCGCACACACATGCGCGCGCATTTGTGAGAGTGGCTGATGAAGGGAAGACAGCACCCAGTTTTTGGTCGAGACTAGAGCAATAAGGGTGAACGGTGATTCCACTCACAAGCAAGGGAATTCAGAAGAGGGGCAGTTTGGGGAAGGAGGTAAGGCATTCTGTTTTGGCCATGCCAAGTTTAGAAGCATAAGGGACATCTAGGGGAATAAAGAACCAGGACTGGCACTACAGACCAGGAGGTTATGGATTTGTAGGCAATGAAAGTCGGTGAGAGAGAAAGGCCAAGAACACAGATAACAGCAACCCCAACATGTAAAAGGGGGTCAGGGGGAGAAACTCAGTAAAGGAAACTAAAGAACGGCCAGCTGGATGAGAAGATATCCCAGAGTGCTTATATTTAGGGAGCTGGTGTGTGGGCACTGTAGAAAGATTTGGTCCGGATGTCTCTGGAGGAAGTGAGCCTCTGGTCCCTGTACAGAAAGCCATGAAGTGGAATCCTGCACTGCATTGGAGTTCGGGTGAGATGTGCCTTTACCACGCTCCATCCCTATGTCCCATCATGTTCACAGGTGCAGTAGCTGCAGCAGTTTCAGCTACTTCCCCACCAAAGATCCCAATCTGCCCCAAAGATGGAAGTGGATGCCTCAACCACCACAGTCTCCAACTCGTAGTAACCACCTCTGGCTTTCATCCCTCCACCGCCACTCTCTCAATTTCCTCTGAAACCAGCACAGAAGGATTAGCTGGGATGGTGGATGCCGAAAGGGATGGAGATACTAGTATAAGAAAGAATAAGAGGAATCAAATTTCCACTGGAATCTCTAAGACAACTAGGTGCCAACACACCAGCCACAAGCTCTGGCCAGTTTGGGTTGCTGGCCAACTTCTCAGGAGGTAGGTAGCAAAGAAGCCAACTTCCCTTGTTGGCCCTAAGGAGATGTCAAAACTCCTCTCCAGAAGGCAGCCTCTGCTATCTGTCATTCCATGTGTTGCCCTCCCTGCTCATCCTTCCCTGAACTGATGCTGAGGATGCAGAGGATGCAGTCACATATGGAACAAAAGTCCAGGTCCCTTCACCCCCACACACTCATAGCCAGGATGGCCCCACGCTCAAGTGCCACAGAAAGGCCTCCTGTCCTGTTCCCCTGAATGTCCTGACCCTCTCTTTCAGGGTAAGCCATGGCTAGACTAATGATTCCAATCTGAAAAGCCTTAAATGCCTCCCAGAAAAAAGCATCTGATGTTCACCAAAGCTGGTAGATAGATTCCCCCTTCCATTCTACAATCCTGTTGTCCTCTCAGAGCAAAGCTGCTTTAACCGAGAGCTTCCTTCGATGACTGGCCAAATGAGGCCAGTTCCTCTCTCCTGCCTCTCATCTGCTTCCTGCCAACTCTGTCAGTAGCATTCACCACTGAACATTCTTTCAGTTTATGATCACTGAGTTTGTGAGCCAGTTTCCTTGTCCACTGAGGTAGCTGAGCCAGATCACTTCTCTGGCTCTCTAATATGACCCTCTCTGATCATCTTGCCTGCAGTGAGGTGCAAGATGATTCATGGACTCATAACCCTTTTCCTGTAAGAAGCTCGCCGTCTTAGGGGAGAGACAGGGAAGTGCACAATCACTCCATTAGGTATATATGGAAGCATTAAAAGAACAGAGATACAGAAGAGAAAGTCATTCAATCCAAATGGGGACCGGGATGATTCAATAACTGGCTATTTTGCAAAGTGCCTACTATTATGTACCAGGCTGTGTATTAGCTACTTATATAAACACTAGGGCCCCAGTGCACAAGTTCATGCACCTTAAAAGGAACTGTGGGCCGCAAGGCACAGGGGTGGGTCTCGGCCCATCCTCCGCGCCCCCACCCAGCCCCTCCCACCACGGCCCCCGGTCCCATCTGCCAGCAGTCCCACTCCCACTGCCGCTGCTCCCATGCACTGACAGTGTCGGCCCCACTAGCACCCACTGACGGCACAGAGCGATTGGGGCCAGCGCCAGCACTGTCAGCGGGTACTGGCCTACATTTGTAGCTACCACAGTATATAGTAACTGAACAAGCAACAGGTAATTATTGGGCTCTTACTAAGCATCAGACACGGCCTCCTACATGTAATGCACACAGAAATTTATCCTGTGAGGAAGGTATCACTTCAATTCCCCTTTTACAAATAAGAAATGGAAGGCCAGTGAAGTTATATAAGTTGCCTAAGGTCACAGAGGAGCCAGAATTTAGATCTAGGACCTAATTACCACACAAATTTCCATCCAGATTTGAAGAAAGAGTATGTAAATAATGTTCTAAAGGGTGATAGAAAAAAACAAAAAAACTTATGTTTCCTTAGTTTGGGTTCCCCCAAAAGCATAACCTGAGATAAAAATGTGGGTGTAGGGAGTTTGTTTCTAAGATGATCCCAGGGAACAGAGGAGGATGACACAGGGAAAAAGAGAAAAGCAAAATAATAAGGGGTCATAATTGGGGTTGCCACTCTGGACAGCAGGCCCACTTTAATGAGGTCCTCCAGAAGCATACAGAATCCTCCCAGAATTGAGCTCCCACAGGAAGGAGGATGGAACATTCCCCATGCTCCCTCCCCCCAGGTGTTCGCTCTTGCTCAGCTCCCTCAGGCATCCCTGACCTCAGGGGAGCCCTGGGGCAGAAAACAAAGACATGAACTATGTGTGAAACCAGGCAGCAGTAGGCAGAGAGTGAAAATGAAAGCCAGCTCTGAACTGCCCAGCCCAGTCCAGGTCCCAGGTGTGCCTGCCTTCCACCGAGACACAGTGGGAGGGGACCCTTCAGGCACAGTGGGCAGCAGGACCAAAACAGGAGCCTGAGCGCCTACCAGGCATGTCCTATCACACACATGGCTCCTCTGCTAAGATCCACAGCTGCCTCTCGCATGCTGGGCTTGCAGCTCTCCCATTGAAATGAAAGAAATACACTCTCAGGCCTCAACTAAACTGAAGTGAAAGGAAATAGGCATTCTGTGTTGGCCATGCCACGTTTGGAAGCCTGGTGCCAAAGCTAGAGGCAACCTCCCTTTTTATCCATCCAACCACAAAAAAGCAGTCCTCTGCCCCAGGCCGGGGTATGGCTGGGCTCTCAGCTGCTGGCCTGTTCCAGGCTGGCAGTATAGAATGGCAGCTGAATGCTTAGACTGTGTGTCCTTGGGCAAGTTATTAACCTTTCTGAACCTGAGTTTGCTTCATGTCTAAAGCAGGACAAAGATGCCTACCCAGGAGAGTAGAGTGGGAATTAGACAATACTCTGCCTGTGACACATTTAGCACAGTATGTGGCATAGCGTGAGCATCTAATCAAGGATAGATGTACACATTTTACCATCTTTGAGTAGATTCAATTCCATAACAAAGAGAACTAGAGACAGTTCTTTATCATGTAAAGAAAGAGAGTGAAATCATACAGAGAATGCTAGGCTTGCCAGGCAAAAGATTTCATTTCCCAGCTGTATAAACTTAGGTTCGGGAACCTCTTTAAATTTGGGTTTTTCTATCACTAAGTGGAGATAATCACTTCTGTCTGCCTCAAAACACTGTTGAGGCTCAATGGGGATCACAAATGTAAAAACGTTTTGTGAACCTGAATGTAGCACAAAAATGTTATTGCTGTGATTATAACAATGATTAGAATCAAAGCTCTTCTCTATTCAGCACATGCGTACAGACACATTTTCTCTCTCTCTCTCTCTCTCTCTCTCTCTATCTCTCTCTCTCTCTCTCTCTCTCTCTCCCTTCCCCTATGGGGCTGACTACTCCTCATTAAGGCATTTTCATCTTAAGGTCAATGCCATCGAAGGGAGTGTATGATGAATATCAGAGACACTCTGTAACAGCTGTTCAGGGCGAGTCATTCAGACCATCAGTGTCAAGGATGGTGCTGCTAATTTATTTATGTATGAGGATGATGACCAGGGAAAGCAATTAGGATTGGGCATCTGCACTTCTGTGATCCCAGATTGCCAGAGCCCTGGCAGTGGCACGTCACGGAAACCTGAACAGCAGTTGCTCACTGCTAACTACCCTTCTTCTGCGTAGGCTCAGGCTCACTGCCTCTTTGTATGCCAAACAAGTCATGTCTGTGCCCCAATTCCTCATCTGTTCTCTTCCGCACTCCAACCCAAATTACATTACAAGTGGCAGGAGTGCTGATAGGAAAATAGGGTTGGAGACAAATTCGGGGGCTGGGGGAGGCGCTAAAGCATTTTTCGAGTTCTTTACAGCTATCAATTAATGAACCCCTGCAACAACCTGGGAAAGTAGGTCAGTATTATTATCCTTCCTTCATTTGAGAAAACAGGCTTAAGAAGAATGGCTTGCCCAAGGCTAAGCTGGCGATCAGAAGAGCCGAAGCGGAATTAGATGGAAGAATCTCTGACTTCACATCCTCGGCCAAGTATGTGCTTACTTAGCATGCAGCAGGTGATCAATAGATGAGAGGGACTCCCTGACTGCATCCAAAAATGATACATTAATCCTTTCCTGGGTGCAGTGGCAGAAGCTAGGTCCAGCTCAGATCTTAAAGCCTGGAGAGTTTTTAAACACAGATTCTGAATAATTCAGGAAAATACCTTTGGATGCACCGCAGTTGTAAGAAAGATGAGGAAGTAGGTTTGTCTTCACAGTGGACGTTGTCTGGTTGCCCAAGAGCTGAATGTCCTCTTTGCCAGGAGGCAAGGAGAGCTTTGCAGGGCCTCTCTACCCTTCCCCCTGCCCTGGGAACCCTATGGAAGCTCAATTAGGTCCAGCACATAGTACAAGGAGAAAACACTTTGGGCCAAGGCCCCTGGCACCACCGAGACAGCCAGTGGCCCCTGGTCTGGAGACACCGTCCTCATGAGACTGTTTCCAGGGCAAGTCCTTGGCTGTGCTTCACCGCCCTGGTCTCCCCAAAGCCTGTGCTCCAGTTTTCCAATCAATTCCAATAAACTCTTCCCGCCTTAAGTTAACTGATCTTCTTGTTGTTTGCAACCCTGACTATACAGTTTCTGACCTAGAAATGTAAGTACTTGCCAAGGGGGATTAAAACTGCCTGGCACAGATTCCCATACGTTGCTGGTGGGAAAGTAAATAGGCAAAACGTTCAGGGAGGGCAATTTAGCAAGGGTATCATGTACGCTTTGGCCCAGCTCTCCACCTTGGGAATTTCCTCTATATGTAGACTTGCACTATCGTGGAACGTCTTATATACAAAGTCAATTTGCATTTGTATATGTATATGCCAATGTAGTAGTGTTTGTAATAGCAAAATATTTGAATTCCAAAGTCCATTAATAGAGGACTAAGTAAATGATGACATGTACACATGATGGAAAGCTATCCAGCTCTTTTATTTTTAAATAAGATGTTTTCTATGTGTTGATATGGAAAAATCCCCCAAATATGCAAGTAAAAAGAAAAGGTTCGGGACAGTGTGCATAATATGCTACCTTTTATAAAAGTATAAAAACAATAAGAATTAGTTCTTTCTTAAACATGATAAGAAAATTGTAGTGGGATATAGAAGAAAAGTAAAAACAGTGGTGTCCTATTGGGAGGAGAATGAGGCAAATAAGAAAACAAGATGGGGTGTGGTGCCTTGTATAATGTTAGGTGTTTTTGAATCATGTCGATATGCACCTACTCAAAAAACTACACTGAAAAAGTGCCATCTCAGAGAGTGAAAATCAGCACAGACATAATTCATTTGACCTCCCTGCCTTCACACCACTCCCCCATCGCCCTCAGCACGTGGACAGGGCGACCTGGCTAACAGTGGCTGTTGGCTTGCACAGCATAAGAATCGAATCTGGTCCAGACTATTGAGGACAAAAGACAGACTAGGCTGCTGAAAACCAAGCCAGATAGTTCCTGATGCAAGAGCAAAAGAAGGCTCATAGCAGCTTTTGATGTGTGAAATACAAAGCGATTACATTTCAGAGACATGCCTGCTCTTAAGAAGGATATGTCCAAGCCACACAATTCACTGTCCCCTGCGATCTAGACACTCTCCTCCGAAACAGGAAAACAACCCATTCAGCACGAGCTACTGGGAAATACAGGGTCCTGGCGAATTTCGTGCATCAGTGGAGTATGCCTGGTGTGATTATGCCACAAACACCGCCTAATGAAGAGACTGGAGCTTTCTCGCCTGCAGGTCCACTGCTCAAACTCATACCAAGGTCCCCAAGACACAATGTACTTATTTATCCTCTAAGCCATTAACTTGAAAATCAATAATATTTCAAATTTAATGAGTTGTAAGACAAGTAAATTAGAGTTTGGGGTAAGCAATATTGATCAGATTATTCTGTCAGCAGGAACCCATGACTTTCCTCTGTAATTAAGTATTCCATGTAGGGGCCGATGCGCTCACCCCTCGTTGCTTTCATGGGGAAATCAGAGGTCTGCCCATTCCTGTAATGAAAGCCTTTTCCCATATGCTGGCTGGCAGCCTGCACCCTGCTAGTGAGGGCGGGCCTGCCCTTTCCTCCGAGGCAGCAGGCTTCAGTGACAAGTGGCTTTCCCCAAGCACTAATCACCCCTTGCTCTAGTCCCAGAGCTTCAGTGAGTTTGAACATCAAAATGA
Source organism: Myotis nattereri (assembly GCF_964212035.1). Taxonomy (NCBI): domain Eukaryota; kingdom Metazoa; phylum Chordata; class Mammalia; order Chiroptera; family Vespertilionidae; genus Myotis; species Myotis nattereri. The sequence goes on from NC_138089.1 coordinate 48,447,696, forward strand.
AGAACTGCAACTAAAAAAAAAAAAAAATCGTTGTGGCAAAAACTGCCTTCAGTAAAAGAGCTTCTGTGGAATGATATGCAACTGTGAGAAGCTGCCTTTCAAGTTCCCCTTGCAGTTTGCATTTCCTAGAAGCTTGGGGATGGCCAAAGCAGATTTCCCACCAAATTAACTGAATGAAGAAGGAACAAAAGTGCAGAACTTCAAACATCTAAGGGCTGGGTAAAAAAGGAAGGAGGTGGGGGAGGTAGGAGAGGATAAAGGAGGGATAAATGGTGATGGAAGGAGACTGGACTTGGGGTGGTGAACACATAATATAATATGCGGATGATGTATTATTGAATTGTACACCTGAAACCTGTACCTTTTTATTAACCAATGTCACTCCAATCAATTCAATTTAAAAAATTAAAAACATCTACTGTCACAATTCAACATCAAGTGTCTTACCTCTCAACAATGAATCACCTTGCCTACATCAATCTTTTCTGCCCTGTCTTGGGGGAAACCTTACTTTTTCAACCTGAGTAATGGTTGCTTTTTAATGAATTAATTTAGTTCATGTTAAATGGAATTTCTGACCTTGTCATAGTTCTGGATCTTAGAACGAAAATGCCCCCTGACCCTATTGCTCAGGAAGAAAAATTCAGAGATTGCATGCGAAATGTAGCCACTTTGCAAAGCCCTGGCTGTTTTAAATAGAAGAGGGGGAAAAAAATAGAAAATCAGGCAGTGCTTGCTATCTAGTTCTTGCGACTAAGAGTATGGACTATGCCCGGGGGCTTGCTAGAAATGCAGGCTCTCAGGCCCCTCGCCCTGATCTACAGAATCCGAGTGTGCAGTTTAACAAGATCCCCAGGTGATTCCAGTCTGAGTAGTGCCCCTAGGTTTGCAATGTGGCTCTGCTCTTCCTCACTGTGTGACCTTGGACAGGTTCCATAGCCTCTGTGTATTTCAGTGTGCCTGGCATATCATAAGCACTCGATACGCGTCAGCTGTTGTTAAAGGAGACACACTTCTTGGAATAGACGAGTTCCTGGGCTTTGGACAGAGGGAGATCCTTTGGGGAAAGAACAACATGTGCCTGATATAAACTGACAAAGATTTTACTGGAGCTGAAGATACAGGAATGGATGGAAGAAGCTGTGATATCATTGAACACAGACATTTGCCCACCCCGCCTCTGCTCCTTGAGCCAAGAAGTGCAGTGGCAGAATTTAAAAAGAAAAAAATTTTTTTAAATAAACACTAGATTTGGAATTTTACAATCTTAGATTGAAATCCTGTCCCCACTATCTCCTGGCTGTGTAAACCTGAGCAAGTGGCTGACCTAGGCTCAGTCTCCTAACACGTATATGTATGAAGTGGATATTAAAAGTTAACTTTAGAAGTTATAAGAATTAAAGAGTCTGTGTTTAATAAGATGTGTGAAGATAGTATGTGTGTCCATACTTTTTTTAAGCTGGTGGCAGAGTGTTTATAAGGCTATATTAATCTCTAAAGTCATGAGTTGGGTTAGGTTTACAGTGGATCTTAGCCCTGGTTGCCTATTTCAAAACATGGGGCAGGTGACAAGGGAGGAGATGGCTTTTTAAAAAGACCTAGGTCCAGGTTCCACACCAAACCAATTTAATCAAAAGTTTTAGAAATGGCACTGAAGCCTTAGTATTTTCAAGTGTGCAGCCCAAGGCTGAGTTCCACTGGGTTAGAAGTAAACAAGAGAGAGCCAAATCACTCTGGCCAAGAAAAAACAAAATCATCAACAACAATAATCTTGGGTGGCAAAATAAGATGAAGAGATGATAAATAAAAGAGGTCTGGAGATTGTTGAAAGAGAAAGGGGCCCATGCTATGGTGAGACATCTGAATCTCCAGCAGCAGAAATGGTTAAGAGTCTTAAGAAAGAATAGAGATATTCAATACATTTGATAGTGGCTACATCATGTCAGTTCTTCCAGGGAAAGCAATCATGTAGTTGATGTGTGGGCTGTTTGGGAGGTGATGGAGAAAAAGACACTCCAGGAGAATGAACCATTGATTCTCAGTTGGGTTGACATTAGGAATGAGTTAGAACAAGAATATAAGCAAAGAATAAGGATTCAACAAAATCTAGAAATAGGAATCAGAGACATGCCAAGCCATAGGAAATTGTAGAAATCTTTGGGGGAGCAGGGACTTCAACAACATGAGAAATAAGGAGGTGAGTCCATTTTCTCTGAAGCATAAGGAAAAGAGTGAACTCAGCTAATTTTGGGTTACACATGACACAGCTCACCATGGGCAGATTCTCAGTACATGGTGGTAGTTATAATTAGCCCTGACATGCTGAAATCTCAACACCCTCCACACACTTGACATTGGAGCCACCAGTACAGAAGCCCCACTAACCGAAGTACAAGTTTCAGAGAGGCTATTGTGGCAGTCTGATACTCATCAGGTTTGCAAACCGGCCCTCTGACTTTGAAGTTTACCAGCTTTGGTATTAGCAAATGTGTCTCGGCACATGGATCTTGACAGCCATGTCTGAAATTTGTAAGGAGGAAACATGGTCTCTATCTAATATACTTCTCTTAAGAACCCTAATTTTCAGAATTATATCTGTGACCCAAGTATCAAGAGAATTTAGAGGAACATTCCATTCTTCTTTCAGGATCCCACAATGCTATTAGTAGGAGAAAAAACAAAAGAGAGCTCAAATTAAATCAAGTGACTGCATCACATAACATTTAGGAGAGTGCACATTTTTTTTTTATAGATGGCCTCTTAGAGGCATGATTGCAGTTTAACACATAGAGTGAGATTATTTACAGAGAACGAACATCATCCAATGTGAGTGTTTCCGGCCCCACAGGAAAACCTTTTAAGCTTTCAAGGCTTAAATGAAGGAAAACTTCTTGAGAACCTCCACTTAAGGATATTAAAAAACCCATTTGTCCCATTAAATATCCTTGATTCTCTTTCCATAAGTGTTGAAGGCTTCTGATTTGTCCTTTCATTGCAACAAGAGGAAAATTACTTGAGAGTAGAGACCTTATTTATCTGGCTGACTCACACTTTCCTCTAGTCTCAGCTCAGGTATCTTATCCTCTCAGCCGCTTCTCATGACCCCCAGACCAGGGAAAGTTGTCTTATACATGAATATATTTAGCAATCTTTTCATGTCACTACCTTGTAGCTTCTTAGTTTATGTTGAGGTGACCTTTATGTGTCTGTTTCTCCTATAAGACTGTATACTGTCCCCATTGTACCCTTAGCCCTCTGTGCCTGGCACAAGACAGAAAGTCAGTATTTGTTCAACTGTTAAATCATCAGTAAATGAATGGAAGAGGATTCAACAGAGCCCAGAATCTGTATTGTTATAAACAGGGACATCTGTGGCTTTCTTTCTCTCCCGAATATAACTGAGGACATTGGTCTGTTCTCCCAACTTTGTGGAGAGAGAATCTACCTAAAGAAGATTATTCACCTGAAATATGGAGACAAACGAAAATTCTCAAAACCAGCGAGGCTGTAAGCTTCATAGAGGGACCTTCTCCTTCCTGTTTGGCACTGCAACCCCAGATCTGGGCACAGGGTCCACCTATAGCAGCCTTCAGCAATAAGCTCCTTCAGAGTCTGCCTCAGTGGCGCCTCACTTGCCTGAGGTCATACCCTCCCCAGGGCATCCCTCATCCAGAGAATGGGCAAGCAAGGCCATGTTGGCCAGCTGTGGCCCCAGGACAAGTCCAACCGGCATCATCATCTCCAGATTCCCCCACCAGCTTGCCCTGTGTTGCAGTTTGCCTTCTCCCTTGGTCCAGTCCAGCTCCCTCCCCCTTCACAGATATTAGCCCTTAATGAATACTTAGCTCCTCAAATTGCATCTCAGTGTCTGCCATAGGAGAACCTAAACCTGTGAAACTACCAATAACTGTTTAAGTGAATAAGTAAAAAAAAAAAAATGTACAAATGAGTAAAAGACGTAATAGGAAATATTTCAGCTGTGCGAAATGACTCCCACTGTCAACTAAAGATAGAGTTGGGAATCCCCAAAACATAGTTCCCGCTTCCTGAGCATGTCTCCTGCGAACTGCTGTGCTATCTCACAAAATCCTTTCAATTGCCCCATTGGGTGGAAATTTATTGGCCCCATTTTACAAATAGGGAAAGGAGCTCTCAGGGGTGAAGGAATTTGCTCAAGATCACACAGCTAGTGACTGGCAAAGTTAGGATACAAAGCTCTTTTGCCTGGCTCCAAACTATTCTACTCCACGGCTCATATCATCCTCCAAAATTGATAGCAAATGTTGTAGCTGGTAACCCCTTCTCAATATGGTCAAACAGACTGGCTGAAAGCAAACATTTGGCCGGAACATTTCCTTCTATCCAGCTGGCTGCTCCAACAATAAACCATTGCTTTTGTTCCAAAGGCACCAACCAGCTCATCCCTGTGTAGGCAAATCGACACTCCTTGGAAAATTCCCGATTTCTTTTTGCCCTTAGTGACAGACAATGCTGCTTTTCCATGTGATGAATAACAGTAATAAAATTACTACTAATAAAGTAATAACAATAATAATAAAAGTATAACTCTATCTTTACTAACTTAAAAATCACAAGAAAAATTTTTGCATCATTTACCTAAAAGGAGGATGGAATATTGTCTATTGATATTGCAATGACACCGCTTGTCCCAAAAGCAGTTTAAGAGGGACTTAAAAATATGCTTCTGAATAAACACGGGGAGAGGAACTTTCAGGTCATGACAGCCCCTCCCTTCCTTTTGAGGCAAAATTGAAATATCATTGGAAACTAGACAATTAGCACTTCCTTACACTTGTGGAGGAATTCCATCTAATCACTGTTCCTTATCTTTGCTGTATCCAGGCTCTTTGCTTTGTAATTTCACAGTGCTCTCCTACTTGGATTCAAGGCCTGCCATGTGATTCATTGGCCAATGGCATTCAGAAAAATGTGATGTGAGCAGAAACTTGAAAACTGCTTGTAAGATTGGGCGCACTCTCACTTTCGCTCCTCTGCCACTGCCATGAGAACATAAACATGATGGCTGCTAGAAGGTGAGAAACATGGAACAAAGAAGTCCCAGCTGAGATGCCCCATCCAAGTCCAACCTAGATTAGAGCCCCAAGCTAATCCTCTGATGTGTGAGAAATAAGAGCTCATGCCCTAAATGGTTTGACTCAGTGGATAGAGCATCAACCTGTGGACTGAAGAGTCCCAGGTTCAAGTCCGGTCAAAGGCACATGCCCGGGTTGTGGGCTCGATCTCCAGTAAGGGGTGTGCAGGAGGTAGCCAATCAATGATTCTCTCTCATCATTGATGTTTCTATCTCTCCCTCTCCCTTCCTCCCTGAAATCAATAAAAATATATTTTAAAAAAAGAAGAAGCGCTCATATGCAATGTGTCCCCTCGGGAGTTCGACCAGGAGACAGGGAGTTTGATCGCTCACTATGACGGGCGCTGACCACCAGGGGTGGCGCGGAACGAAGGAAGGCCCTGGCCAGCAGCTGGGGAAGGGAGGTCCCAGCCGGCAGCCAGCAGCCACTAGGGACCCGACATGTGCATGAATTTCATGCACTGGGCCTCTAGTTGTCAGATATTACTGTTTCCCAAATAGTTTGCTATACAGCAAAATTTAACTGGCAGCCTTCATTTGCTTTGAGCTTTGAGCTTTGAAACAAAATGGCAAAGGTAATCAAGAAAAAAGTGAAACCTTCCCTCATATCAGAGACATGGGGCTTGTGCTGTTCAGAAAATGGCTTTCTTAATGACCATAGATTTTGCCCCATTCTCAATCAATATCTCTCTATATCAGTGCTGTCCAACAGAAAAATAATGCGTAACAGATAAGTAATTTTAAAATTTCTAGTAACCACAATTAAAAGGCAAGAAGAAACAGATAAAAATAATTATAATAGAATATTTTAATATATCCAAAATATTATTGTTTCAGCATATAACAAATATTTTTAAATTATTAGTGAGATATTTTACATTCTTTCTTTTAACACTATGTCTTTGAAATCTGGTGTATATTTGAAAAACCCAAGCCTGGAATACCTTGAAGTATCTCTGTAAGAGGATATTCCAAAGGACTTATGATAGGATTCAGGCTTAAGTGATTTTTGTGTGCGGGGCTTAGCTCTGGATTGATGCTCTCAGGAAAGAGATGTTTGGTCACCTGTATGGTTTGCACAACAGTCATGTTTTGTCTGTGTTCAGAAATGATCATGAAATGGTCTTGTCATGATCCATCACAGTCACAAAGCGGTCTGCTCTGATACTGACATTCTGTGAAATCATTTGTGTCCAACAGGATACTGGTATTGGTGCTGTGATGCTGGCTCTTTCTCTTCTTTTCATATCACACACACTAACAGTTACTACGGAACTCTGCCTAATGCTTTCATCAATCAATCCCAGAGGTGATTCAAAATAAGCAACTTGATTTCAAAAAAGAGAGAAAAATCTTTGGTATAAAAGTACCAACAGTAAACATTGAACCCCATTAAACACAGAGCTGTGTCTAAATAAATGTTATAAATACACTTACAAAATACCAAAAGCAATCATCAAATGAGGCATATAAGCTATAAGAATGTATTAATAATAAGAATTTAGGCATAAAACAAGAAGTAAAATATAGATGGTAGGAGGAAGTTAAAGTGTATAATCTGTCTCATATTAGAGAAGGGAAAGTCAAAACACAATAGTTTTTTTTTTCCTTTGATGTTTGAAGAAATAGAGGTGCCAAATATTTTTTTTAAAAAAACTTAATGAAGCCCAGCTAGTATGGTTGAGCATCGACCAATGAACCAGGAGGTCACAGTTTGATTCCCAGTCAGGGCACATGCCCGGGGTTGCAGGATCAACCCCAGTAGAGAGCATGTAGGAGGTAGCCGATTGACAATTCTCTCTCACCATTCATGTTTCTAACTCTCTCTCTCCCTCTCCCTTTCTCTCTCTGATATCAATAAAAACACATTTTTAAAAAAACTTAATGAAAACTACTTGTAATGCTAAAAAGTAAATAAAACCAAAGATATTCATTATCCTCGGCCTCCTTTTCACAACCCTGACCCTGCCTTAGGTCTGTCCCATACTCTCTGCCTTCCACAACACTGCAGTCTGCTAACTGGCCTTTTTCCCTCTAATATAGGGTGTCCCAAAATTCACGCAAGATTTGAATTTTGCGTGAGCATTAACAACAACAAAAAATAAATGAAAGCCTAATTTTACTTGGTTTATTAAATCAGATTCTAATATCTGTTGCCCTTTGATTTCAATCCCTTCAATTTAATAAGCATTACCAAGTACTAATTATGGCCCAGGAGCAGGGACAATGAAGACCACGGCTTTGCGTATGTGCCAGCAAAGCCGTGGAGGCCATTTACCCGATGTGCTATTCCATACATAACCCTATACTGTAAACTTTATGAATCAATAAAAAATTCACAATTTTTAATAATAAACCTGTGTTCTCTATCAAAATTACTTCTTGCGTAAATTTTGGGACACCCTATATTTCAATGCAGAATGGAGGCCACACCTGTGCTGCTCCAAGTGCAGTTGGTGGGGTGGGGCTATCCACACACTGCCGATTACAGGTTGGCAACCAGAACAGAATTGGAAGAAGCACTAGAAATTTTTAGCAATTTGGCAGAGGTGTTTTATTTTGGTTGAAACTACTCATTAAAAATTGGTGCTTGCATTTTGTATATTTTTTATTATATGTTTCTAGTAATTCATTTTTATTACACGTTCTAAAAATATCCATGTGTAATAATATATTAGGAACAGAAGAGTTGGTCCCTGTCCACAGATGGTTTGAGAAGTCCTGGGTAGACTAAATAAGAAGGAGCTGTATGGGCCACAAGTCAGAATCTGTCACTTCTCTGCCTGCAAGCATTCAGTGCTCCCAGTTGGCTCTAACAATGGTTCTTACCTTTTTCCTGCTTCCACATTATTCCTATTGGAGCACTGCCTACCAGTTATGCCTCTTGCTATGCAGGGATTCTCAAAAGAGTTGGGGAGGGAGGTCATAACTACTAAAGGGAGAGAGAAGGGATAGAAATCTCAGGCCTGGGAGGGAGAGGCGGTGAATGTGCACTTAGAAACAAAAGCCCTGAAGATTCAGATGCACCCTGAGGAGTATGTCCCTTCCCCCTCTCCTTTGAGACTCCCAGGTTCCACGGATGATGTCAGTGCTCCTTAGCTGTGCCTACAGCGCACATCTTCTGCCCCCACTACCCTCAGGCCTCCCCAGCAGGCCCTATCCCACAGCACCCTGCACTCCAGGCACTCATAGACTGCTCCTGAACACAGCCTGCACCTACCCACATGCACCTCTATTTGCTCTTCATTGGCTGCCCTACCTCTTCCCTCCGCCCACCTGACCGCCTCACCTGATGCTATGTGAGGCCCCAACTCCAATGTCACACCTTTCTTGTTCCCACCCTTCTCCCCAAGGGTCCTATGAAAAAGAAATTCTAACTTTGACCCTGATACTTTTATTTTAGGATTTTTTCTAAGACAAAATTTTGGACTCATGCACAGATTTGCCTACAAAGTTATTAAATTGAATAACAGTGTGGTGATTGCATGGAGCAGGGGGTAGAGGGATGTGGGTAGAGGTAGAAGAGGGTATAGTGGGAAAAAATTATTAAATTGGGAGTAATGTGAGATCAGTTGAATAACTAAGTTCTATACATACAATAGAATAATATATAGCTATTAAAATGATAAAGAACACTAAATAACACGAAAATATGTTTCCAGTATGCTGCCAAGTAAATAAGTAGATTATAAAAAAAAATATGTACACTTACAGGGGATGATCTTGTTATTAAAATGTAGCAGTAGATGCAAGCATTACATGTATTCAGGCACAGATAAGGGTGTAGACATAGGCAAAAGCACAGGCAGAAATGTAAGCATAGCTGTAACACGAATTTAGCTATAGACCAAATGTCAAGAATTATTATTTCTGTGCTGTGGGGTTTTGGCCATTTTTATTTGTTCCTACCCATATTTTTTATCAGAAATATTATTTTTTCAATAAGAGATAAAGAAAGAATTAATTATTGCCCAGATGTGTTGCCATGGAGCTCTGCAGTCTTCCAGGACAGCATTCCCCTCTCACCTTGATTATTTACTTGACCGTCTCCCACTGGATTATGATCCTGTGAGGCAGGACCATCCTATGCTCAAGGCAAACACAGCACTCCACACTGAGCAGTCAGTGAGGACATATTCGCAGAATTAAATATAATGCATTGAATTACCAAAAAACAAATACTGAACAAACAGGCATCTGTGCTGTTTCCCAGGAAACCGAAAAATCAAATTGATCATCAAGACCAGGTTGTGGCTGGACCCAAGAAACTGAGACTTCAGGGCTTGTCTGTCTGGATGAAGTGTGAGTTGAGCTTGGTCAAGGGCAAGGTGAACACACTCCGTTGGAAGTGCTCCTTAGGCCTGATGGGCACTTTGCTGAGCAGTCCTCCCGGCCAGCTCTGTTGGTGCAGGTGTGGGCCGTACTGATTTATCCGGTCGGTATTGATTCTTTTCAGGCAATTCAGAGAGAGAGTTTTTCATGAAACTGTCTGGGAAATGGAGCAAGTCCCCAGGATGGGCATATTCACAGCAGTGATTTTTCACTTAGCTGCTGTGTGTTCGTGTCTCGGTGTAATAATAATACTCTCTGAAACATGTATACTGGCTTTCCCCGGAGGAGGAGTTGGTTCTTTCACACATATTGAGCGCAATTTCCCCATTTCTCAAGTTTCTCTCCAAGAGTGTGAGTACTTCAAGAGACACATTAGTTCTGTAAAACATCTAGACTTTTATTTACTGACAGACAGCTACTGCTGAAGGAATCAAGGCGGCGTAACACCATCTGACTGTTTTGGCTTCTGGAAGCACACAGCCTCCCCAAGACTCTCATTCATCTCTATAAATCATGTGTGAAAGAGCTAAAGGCAGGGAGCTACTAACGGGGGCTTTGGAACTTAACCTTATCCGGCTTTAAGTCCCACCCTGTTTCTTTTCAGCCATGTGTATCAGCCAGGGTTCAATCAAGGAAGCAGAACCACTGTGGCTATCATGGGCATTACGGAAGAAGGTACTGAGATAGTACTAAGACCTTAGACAATTGTGGGAAGAACTGGAGAAGTAGGATCTGAGAGCAGGAGTTGGAGGATCAGAGAAAAGCCACTAACCAGCCCTTTGTGGGGACCAGCAGAGTCTGCGGGAGAATCAGGAAGCTCGCCAGTTCCAACTGCTGGCGTGGGCCCACAAAGGAGTGTCAGTGAAGGCTGTTGTCCTTCCTCTGATCGTGGGCCTGGGGCTGCTACTGGTCAGTTAACCTGGCAGCTAGAAGGGAAAACTCATCATGGAGGAGGGAGTAGTGAGGAAAAGCTTGAATCTGCTGGTAGGATCTCGGCATCCATTGCTGACTGCTTCTTACCACAACCACCTTCGAAGAATAAAGGCTGCTGTTTTAATCCCACCTTGAAAACCCCAAGCAAATTTCTCTTTTGGTCAACTCTAGTCCAGGGCCATGAAAAGAAAGGGGAGTCCTAGAACATGATTCCAGTGTTGCCAAGTTGACACCATACAAAACCACCAGAGATGTGACCTTGGGCAAGTTACTTGATCTCTCTGAGTCTCAACTTCCACACCTGCACAATGGCAATAATATCAGTGCCTACCTCGCGTGGTGGTTGGTAGGGTTAATGGAGAACATACAGATAAGGAGAACAGTCCCTGGCACACAGTAAGTGCTGGGCAAGCCTCAGTTATTATCATTGATGCTACTGAATAAAGATCTACGCTTGAGCTGGTATTCTTGCAGAGGGCTCACCTTGCAGAGTTTCATGGACTAAGCTTGACTTCAACAAAGAAACTCTAGCACACCACAATAACCAGCTCCCTTCACAGACAGAGCTATTAAAGGGGGGGAGGGAAACGGAGACCAAAATCAAGCTTATCTAGAATGTAGTATTTTGAAGGTGCCAACAAAAAGGACTAGGCTAGGAGGCTCCCTCTTGCTACCTGCCAGTTATATGACCTTGGACAAATCCAGGGCCCCTGTTGTTTCAGCTCTCCCATCCAGGAAAGGGGGAAATGCATCCTGCTCCTCCCGCTCTCTGGGGAGGACTGGGAGCAGACCCAGAACAGGACTTTGTGAGACAAGAGAGCTCTTTGAGAGAAAAGCATTCTCATGATACCAAGTAATCTTCACCTTTGTTACGGCGCTTCATCGCCACACTGAGAAATGCTCTTCTTCAAGTGCTGCTGGGTGTAGAGCTGGGATTTTCAGGTCATTTCTCCCTCCTGGAATCAGGCACTGATCAGCAAATAGGTTTATGAAGAGGGACTGCTTGCCTGCTACTGTTCATAATTTCCCATGCAGGATCCGCAGCCAGAAGTGACAGCAAAGCCTCCCAGGAGAACTGCTGAGTTTGCCAAGGAGTACAATGCACCTCACAGTTTACGTATTAAACCATTATGCCGACTGCTGTCACCATATCCATTTACAGAGCAGTTGAATGTTAAGATCTTATCTAGTATCCTTCAGGCTGTAAACCCTTAACAGCCCTCCTCTCTCCTTCCTTCCCCCTCCGCCAACCACATAAGCCACAAATAACATGTTCTGCCATATCAAGAGTCATGGAAACTTAACAGGGAAGCAGTCATTCTAATTCCTGCCTTTTTCAAATGGGGCCAGAGATGCGAAAACCTCAATCAAGGTCATGGGGCAGGTTAAAAGCAAGGATAACAGTCAGCCCTAGGATTCCTCATCCAACCCGTTTCCCTCCACACCAACAGAAGGTGACACCTGTCATTGAACTCTGTCCACCCCTTTGTACTGACAATGTAAGTCAATGTGAGAAACTCAGAGCTTAACTGAAGACCAAGTCTTCAAAATGCGCCTGGGTGATCCCAGGGAAAGGCTACATTTTGGGGATTTATTATTTAGTTACAGCGTCTGTTGACCAGCAAAATCCATCATAATTGCATTTTCTTCACCCTCCCCCTTTCCTTTTTTTTGTTTAAATTGTTTTATTGCTTAAAGTATTATAAAGAGTATTACGTATGTCTCCTTTTCTTCCTGCCCTTGACAATCCCCTGGCCTCCCCTACCCCCCAGTGTCTTATGTCCATTGGTTATGCTTATATGCATGCATAAAAGTCCTTCGGTTGATCTCTTACCCCCCCCCTCCTGCCCCCCAACCCTCCCTGGCCTTCCCGCTGTAGATTGACAGTCTGTTCGAGGCTGCTCTGCCTCTGTATTTATTTTTGTTCATAAGTTTATAATGGTCTTTATTATCCATAAGTGAGTGAGATCATGTGGTATTTTTCCTTCATTGACTGGCTTATTTCACTTAGCATAATGCTCTCCAGTTCCATCCATGCTGTTGCAAATGGTAAGAATTCCTTCTTTTTTACAGCAGCATAGTATTCCATCGTGTAGATGTACCACAGTTTTCTAATCCATTCATCTACTGATGGGCACTTAGGCTGTTTCCAGATCTTAGCTATGGTGAATTGTGTTGCTATGAACATAGGGGTGCATATATCCTTTCTGACTGGTGTTTCTGTTTTCTTGGGATATATTCCTAGAAGTGGGAAAGGCTGTGAGTAACTCTAGTTGAGCCCAGATCCCATCAGATCTTGTAGCCATCAGGACCCTGGCTGGAAACAGTATCCACCAGCACTTGGTTCAAGTAGTTTCCATGCAGTGGCTACTTAGAGAGGTGTGGGCAGGCTTCCGGAGCCCACAGCAATGTGTGGCACCCAGAGACCAGTGACAGTGGGAGGACATTATATGCACCTCACTCTCAGGGTTTCTACACTCCATGAAAAACATTGGCTTCCACCCAGTTTTCCTGCTTTCCTCCTCAATTCTCCTCCTCCCGCCCAGTGCGAGCATCTGGATCTCTTTTCATGAGGGAAAGATTTTCTTCCTTTCATACTCCAGTGTTCATTCTCAGATCTGAGTCCTCCAGGCTCAAGCTAAACTTATTTTAAGCTGTGCCTTCTTGGAGACTCAGAAGAAGAGCTCCTCTTATCTCAAGTGCCTAGTTCTCCCAAATCAAAATCAACTTGGTTTTCAGACTATTATTACCATCATAGACTCTCAAAATCCTTAAATGTCAAAAATAACAATGATGTCTTTGTCCCATGCTGTATTCACTTTCCTCTGAAAGCAAAGAATGCTATTGATTTGAATGAGGGGAGAGAGGGGAAGGATAACTAGAAACAGCTGTAGATTCCAAGAAGTGAGAATATATCCATTTATAAAATACCATCCTGCTACATTTGTAAACCTGAAAGGTACTACTGAATAGGGAAGCGTGAGGACCTATGCTACTCCACATTGACCTCCCTTTACAGTGAGCATGATTCATAGCATTTCATTTATCTAACTTTCACAAGAAGTGCAATACAAATATAATGCTTAAGCTTTCTTAGTTACAATCCCCTGTCTAGTCATGCTTCTTAAACAGGGAGAGTCAACCATCACCTTGGCTGAATTAGAATGTTCTTGGAACTTCTCAGCAAAAAGTTTCACAAGTAGTCTCTTGAAATACTTTTAGAGTTGGCTGACTCCTCCAAGATGTTCAGATTTTACTTATTTATTTCAAGGATAGTAACTTTTTCCTAGTATGCTGGGGGTGGGTGATGCAGATGGCTTCAAAGTTAGCCAGAGAAATTAAGGACAACTTACCTGAGTAACCCTCCTACATGGGATGTGATAAGCACCTTCTGGATTCCAGTCTTTTATGAAAGCAAACCAGTCCTGTGTACTGGATCTAGGGAACAAGGAAGAAAGAACTGAAATCACTCACCCACATCCATCTGTAATTCCCACCCATGGCCAAGGGAAGAGAGTCTCACAGTTTGGATTAGAGACAGTGGGCCTTGGAGACAAAGTTAGTGAAGCTCCCTGGGCTCCAGTCTCAATGGGCCATGGTGTTAGCCCACTGAAGAGGTTACCCCAGCAATTCACAGTTCACAAAAGCTCCACACTTATCCACCCACCCACCCCAAGGTTGTTATATCAGAGTGAGAAACTTAGTTCTCATAGACTAATTAGCTCTTAAGCCCTACTCCTTAGAAGTAAATGCTTAATTATTATTGGCTCAACTGCTTTATCTCACTCAGTGAGACAAAGATTAATAACTCCAGGAATTAAAGCCATATTAAGTTCTCTCTTTAATGTCTGCTGGGCTTTTGTGTGTTTAGAGGAACATGTATTAGATCTGTATTATGTTTAATGCTCAATTTATTAGATTCATATATCTAATAAAGGACACTTTGAAAGCCTTTTTTCTTAAGCATTTAGTCACTTATTACAAGTTTGATTAATTCAATTCCCTTATATAATTTAAATTTCAATTATAAATTTAGCATGGTTGATTCTTCTGAAAGATTTCAATGCCTTAAAAAACAAACAGAAGTACAATGATTTCAAAACTATGTGAACTCGTTCACGCACAAAAAATGGCTCTCAATTTGCTAAAATCATGTTTTGGGTTTTTTTGTGTGTTTTTTTTAATGCTTATCCTTTTCAGAGTATTCAACTTCCATGGCTTCCTGGGGTTTCAGTGACCCACCATTCGCCATTTTTTATATTTTCTAAAGTTTTAGTAATTTTACTAGACCCAGAAAGAAATGAACACCAGCCCAGAAAAGCTTACAAGGCTGGTAGGTACTAGATTGATGACTTGTTGACTTTGGGCCAGAACACAAGATTTAGTTTGGCAGTCCTCTGATGACTAGGCTAAATATAGCTTTGTCATAAGGTTTTTCTTATGCAATTATGGGAAACTTCCATCTGTCTCCTTCATTTCTGACATTAGGTGTTCTTTATTCCTATTGTCCTGTCATTAAGAAATGTTTTGTTGGCAATATTAAATATATATAGGCATGTTTTCAACCTTTAAAAACATGATACATACATGACTTCAAAATAATAATTTACAAGTTATCATATTGTTATATACCACCTGTCTTATAACATGTAGTTTTCCCAACCATTAAGACTTTCATCTACATTGACAAAAACATTTTTGTGATCAAGTCAATAGTGATTCATTTAAGGTGGCTTTCCTATAACGTTGTTATGGTTCACACAATGACAGTATGTATTTGCTGTCCTTTCCTTATCCTTCAAGGGAAGATCATCATAACCAGACTTTAAGAACTTTCAGAAAGCTCTATTGATAATATTTCCACAGATAAATACTAGCAGAATCCAGATCTTTTTGGTTGGCAGACAGCTTCTTGGTTATAGAACTATCCAGTTTAAAATATAATAAGTAGCTTTGATCTTTTGAGTAAATAACAAAACATTAGGTGCTAATCTAAAAGAATACCAAAAAAGCACAGAAAACAAAAAACAAAATCCTCTCAGACTAGATTTGTGAAGCCAATTTTGGATAGTTCTTCAAAAAAACATCATGTATTAACAAATTCCTACCATTCAGATTCCATTAAGAGAAATATGGCATTTCCCTGCCTTCTGAAAGACAGGTCTTAGCTGGAGATTAAGAACTTGTGGCACAATAATCTTTTAAGCCAAACCAGTAAACACAATTTTCACCTGAAAATAAATTTGCCTTTTTCAATGTGCACAAACACATTCACATATGCACACATTCTTCCCCATGTCTCAAACACACATACACAAATATGCTCCACTTACTTTCCCATTCTTTTAAGTTTTTGATTCAAACATTCTATAGAACATCATGTATTTTAATCTTCCGTAATTTAAAGGGAAGGCAAAGAACCCAGTTGGGTTCTAATTCACTACTGAAAAACTTATTTCAAGCTAGTTTACTTGGTAACGAAGTCACTGTTACAGTCTGGAGCTCTCTCCTGATAAAATGAATGAGACAAAATAAGCCCCTGATGGGCATCAGGTTTGTTCCTTTGGACAGTGGGTTGCAAATTGAAGTATAAAGTCTGTGTTCTTTTACTTCCCTTAGATTTTCATTTTTCCATCAGAAAACTGAAATCTCCATCAGCTACATCTTCACCAAATGAGATGGACAAAACAATAACTGCAGAGGAAGATTATCAGGCAACCTACAGCAGATAAACATGACATTCACTATTCATTTACAACTTCAGGACCTCTAAGATGACTTTTAAAAAATATAGCCACAAAAGTGTAAAATCTATTAAGGGCAGGAAACAAAGCTGAGCTACTCTTTGTCAGTTATATGTCATGCCAGTATATACCCAGCAATAACTGTTTATACAGAAAACAAAGCCCAATTCAATGTGTGTTTTAGATATTAGACAATTAGGATGAGAGGAACAGACACATTTTAGCAGGTTGTCAACTCCAACTAGAAAGAAGAATGAAACCATTTATAAAGTAATTATGTGCCATGAAGATGATGTCAAACAGATAGATAGATAATAGGTAGATAGATTATATGGATAGATGATGTATGTATGTATGTATGGATGGATGGATAGATAGATAGATAGATAGATAGATAGATGAAAAAAGAAAATGTCATTGAATTCTAATAACTTCTGCATGAGGTAAGTGTTAGTATCCAGACTTTAAAGATGGGAAATCTGAGAGAAAGAGACTTGGCTCGCGGTTTGAATTCAAACCAACATCAGTCTGACTCTAAAGCCATGATCCTCTTACTACACTGGGGAGTCCACAATAGAGTGCTCAGTATGAGAACTCAGGATGAGAAGAATGTATCCTGAAAAAGATGTGTATACACTGAAATGGATGTAAACACATGGCACAGGCACGGAGCCTGTGCTAACAAGAGAATGCTTCCAAATGAGAATAAGATTGGCAAACATCACCTCACTTTATTTACATAATTGAATTTTGGATATTACATTTAATCAAAATGAATAGAGAGTAAAATAATAGGTTTCCTATGGAATTGATGACAGACTTTAACTTGTAGAGATAATATAATTGAATATAAATTGGACTAGTTCATAATTTTAATTGAATAGATGCCATAAAAGCTCTAAAAAACCAAGTATGAAAGTAACATTTATGGGAAAAGACACTTTTAGTTTTAGATTTTAGTCACTGTTATTATGTATCTACACCAACATTTTCCACATTATACTCCACGGGCCATTACTCTTGTGTGTGTGTTTTTATATTGCCCCGTTGATGCCCACTGCCTCCTAGGCACAGCTGTGTCTGCAAAACCCTGGGGAGGATTGGGTCTGGGGAAATCTGTGCCCTCCCAACCATCTAGGCCAGGCTCAATCCTTACTACAACTATTTTTAATAACAATTAATAATAACTATTAATAATTAATAATAATAATAAGCCTGTTTGTTGATCACTGCAGATCCTGGCTGTCTTCCCATCCCTGCTAGCAGGTAGGATACAGACTTGAAGATGCTGAATGACATGTAACAGAAACAGACACTGTTCCCAGATAAAGCATTCCTTCCCCGACCCCAGACATAGATCCCTACACACCAACATACACAGACAATTCCACAAAGACAGATCCTGCCCGGACAAACACATACACAGCCAGACACACAGACTGAGGACAGACGTGCACACACCGACCAGCAGTGCAGACACTCACAGGCACTGTCTAATGCACAGGTGTACCTGAACTCGGGGAACCTCTCCACGCAGGAATCAGAGGACTCCACAACCTTCAGCAGGTTGTAGGTTCCAGCACTGGAGATGGCACACAAATGGAAGCCTGAAGCTCTGTTCCCCCCGACACACACATTCAAGATGCGGAGACTTCTCTTGAATTGCCCTGGGTGCAATTCCACTCAGTACATGGTAGGATAGGGTAGGGGTGAGGCATTAGCACCAGCTTCTACTCTCGTACCCTGTCCAGTCCCAATTCAGTCCTGCACAGTCAGGATAGTGCAGACACATCCACAACTATTCAGAAGCACTGACAACTGTTCTCTCACTCCTAAGACAGAGCCCAACTCTCTAACCAACACACAGGTCACACACATGCTTTCCAGAGTCCAGAGATTGGCCTCTGCCCAGAACAGCTTGGCCCTGGCTGACCATTATTAGTCTTAATACAAAAACTGTCCTGGATTCAAATCCTGTGAAGAGGCACTGATTTAACAACACAGGGAATTTCTTTTTTTAAATATATATATTTGTTATTATTATTATTGATTTCAGAGAGGAAGGGAGAGGGAGAGATAGAAACATCAATGAGAGAGAATCACTGACTGACCGCCTCCTGAGCGCACCCCACCAAGGATCGAGCCCACAACCCAGGCGAGTGCCCCTGACTGGAATCAAACCCGAGACCCCTCTATTCACAGGCCGATGCTCTATCCACTGAGCCAAACCAGCTAGGGCAATACAGGGAATTTCTTTATTGCATGACTGCAAACATAAATCTCTAGGAAGAAGACAAAGGATGCTGGGATGCCCAAACTTCCCTGTCCATGGGATGCTGGTTTCATAGAGGACATATCCCACAAGGAAAATTTGGGAAATGCTTGTCTAGGCAGTTATTGACTAAGTAAAAAGCTTGACAGGAGGTAAGAATATACATGTTAAGGATAACATTGCATTCCTCAACAACCTTCACAAGTTGTCACTTCTTACTTTATTTGTCCACCTTTCAGCCTGAGCAAAACTGGGTAGTCCTCAAGAGCTATTAACATGAAATTCTCATTTTCTCGTATTCATCTACTTTAATCTTCAATAGACTTAAAGCATCCAAACTCAGGATGATTAACCTTATAATTACACTAGTAGCCCTGCGCACGAATCCATGCACTAGTAGCTTGCCAGTAGCTCACTGCCGCACTCCAGTAGCTCTCCGCCCGCTGCCCCGCCCTCCTATAGCTCCCCCCGCCCCCCCTCCTTCCACCCATCCTCATGGCTTGCTGCCTTGCCCCCTCTTGTAGCTCTCTGCTGCCCGCTTGTAGCTTGCTGACCCCCCCGCCTGCTGATCTGTGATCCAGTCGTTACGCGGTCAGTCATTACACTTCACGGAGTAACAACCATTTGCATATTACATCTTTATTATATAGGATATGGTTAAATGTTTATTATCCTATCCATATATGTAAAACCCTAAGCGACTGGCCAGCCAGACGACCGGCCAGTAGCTATGACATGCACTGACCACCAGGGGGCAGATCTTCAACGCAGGAGCTGCCCCCTGGTGGTCAGTGTGCTCCCACAGTGGGAGTGCCAGCTCAGCTGACAGACAGGCACCAGATGCAGGGCTGACAGCTGGCAAGTACAGCTGCAGTGGTGTGAGCCTCTCCCATGGACACTATCCCTGTGCACCCAAGAGGTGATGGCAGGGGGCGGGATGGGCCAGAAACCCTGAGCCGGGTTCAAAGCTGGAAAGTGAGTGCAGCAGCAGCAGTGACAGGAGCCTCTCCCACCTCCGCAGCAGTGCTAAGGATGTCCAACTGACAGATATCCCCGGGGGACTCATGGACTGCGAGAGTGCACAGGCAGGGCCGAGGGACACACACCACCACCACCACCACCACCACCACCATTCCAGTGCATGAATTTCATGCACCAGACCTCTAGTTTATGATAAATGGAAGAGTAAAGTGAGCAGCCCCATCCTTGTCTGAAGACTATAAGAAGGGACAGGACTTGAGAAAGTACTCATTTTCTAAAAGAATAAACATATCAAAGCCATTAACTTCAGCTTACGTACAGATCACAAGCAGAATCCAGAGCCCAAATATTTAGCAAAGTCCTCAGTGGACATGTCATGTCCCTAGACATTGTGGATTCAATAGCTCCCACCCTCAAGAGCTCACCATATAATGGAAGACACAGGCAAATCTCCTTTTCCCAGAGAACACCAGTTGAGTCTAATTTGCAGTATTTTAGAGCCAAATAGAATTTGATCTTTTTTCCTTGTTGATTGACATATTTTATTGACATAGTAATAAGCACAAATGTAAAGTATAAAGCTCAATAAAATTTTACATATGTTTACACATGTGTAATTACCACTTAAATTAAGATGGATTATTTCCAGCCCTCATGAATGTTCCCTCATACCCCTCTCAATCAACAACATTCCCAAAAGGAACCATTGGTCTTATTTCTACCATTATAGATTATCACTTCTCATGGCACACATGAACTAATTACTGAAATTCCGCAGCACACCAAAACATATATTTTTTGCCCATCTGACAAAAAAATAGGTATAATTCTGATTCATTCACACCAGATGACTATTGTTGTGTTGGCTGCTGTCATTCTTTTATTTGACAATCTAAGGAAAAAGAGGTCAGTGTCCCTGACTAAATAGTAAGGTATTGCATGTTTTAAAAATTCTTGTGGCACACTGGATGAAAAAATTGCTGTTATAGATTAATTTTGTTTATTCTTAAACTTTATATAATGGAATCACAATAAATGCGCTTTTGAATCTTGCTTAATTTTCTCAGCATTGTATTTGTGAGAGCTGTCCATATTGTTTCATAGAGAAGTAGTTTGTTCTTTCTCTGTGTAGTGTGTAAATGTACCAAAAATTGTATCCATTACACTGCTGATAAACGTATGTTTCCCATTTAGAGCTAGTATAATAAAGACGCTAAGAATGGTCTTATACATGTCTTTTAGTGGAATTGCTGTGGGCCATAGAATAGGCATATTTTTAGCTTTCATGTACTCTAAGCAGAAGTCCAAGAATATCTGTACAGAGTTATTTTACCAACATGCACTCCTACCAGCAATGCAGGTGTGTTCCCACTGCTCTACATCTTCACCCACATCTGATATAATTAGTCCTTTTAACTGAATGCATTTTAGTAGGTATGTAGTGGTGTCTCCTTGTGATTTAAATTTGCATTTCCCTGTAGACTAATGATAAGCACCTTTTTATAAGCTTATTGGATATTTGGATTTAATTTTTTGTGAAGTGCTTCAAAATCTTTTCAGACAAGTTAGATGCAGCTCGTGACAAGCCAACTTTATTTCCCACTTTACGTTGCATAAGATGTACTAAAAGGCACTTTTCTTCTCTCCAATCCTCTCCCAACCCTCAGTTCCACCCTATCCCTTCAGTCCCCCTCCTCACACACATTCCCCTCCCCACCTGCTGGGAAGAGCTCATATTAGCTAGAGATGGGAAGCTATATTTTAGGCTCAATGGGAAAACCCAATTTCATTTAGAAAACTGAAATAGATTATGACACTTCAGAAGGGTTCATCTCTGGCTGCTTGTTTTTTGCTTAATGCCCATTTCATATCTCTATTACAGCTCTGTGATTTACCATCCTGGCATAAAAGAACTGAGTGCATTCTCTATCTCCCAGTGCACTGGAAATACAGCCTTACATATATTTAAGAAACCTAAATCACTGTGAGCCCTGAAAAAAAAAAAAATCCCATGTATTGATTTAAACGTGTCTTTTTGCAACATGCCTCCCTGCATGCTCTGGGGAACATAAAGTGACCCATAAATATTCTGGAAGAACCACTCATTTTCTAGTCTTCTGTCACCCTGAGCCTCAGAACCATTCTTCCCCGAGTGCTCCCAAGATCTCAAATCCAGGGCAGGCCGGCTGAGGGAAGAAAGCTCCGGTTTAAGGAGATTGCTGCAGGCCTTCTGCTGACAGTGCTGTCTGATCTCCCTTCAGGCTATTTCTAAAAATAATAATAAGCAATGTTTTCACTTCATATCGCCCTTCTCCCACAATGAAGAGTTCAAAGAGATTCTAGTGTGAATGCATTAATTGCACAACAGCCTTCTGAGGTAAGGAAGAGCTTGTTGCCCCAGTTTCTGAGAAGGATTTTAGGGCCTGGGGTGTATATGTGTTCTAAATTTTGCAGAAAAACAGACTGAGATTAGCTTCATGAAAGCCATTACATCAGTGAGCTACAAAACCATACAATTTTGAAGCTGGAAGGACCCATACAGTAGAAACAACCATTTATTTTGAAATGAAAAAGCTCAGACCCAAAGAGGCTAGGGCAGGGGTGGGCAAACTTTTTGACTCGAGGGCCACAATGGGTTCTTAAACTGGACCGGAGGGCCGGAACAAAAGCATGGATGGAGTGTTTGTGTGAACTAATATAAATTCAAAGTAAACATCATTACATAAAAGGGTACGGTCTTTTTTTTTTTTAGTTTTATTCATTTCAAACGGGCCGGATCCAGCCCGCGGGCCGTAGTTTGCCCACAGCTGGGCTAGGGGCTGGCCAAAGTCCCACTGAGAAGGGATTGAAGGTCCCACCCAAGATCATGTAGAGACTTAGAGGCTGAAATAGGACGAGTCCCAGGTTTTCTGATTTTTCATTCAATGATCCACAACATTCAACAACAACATCAAGAAAAAATGGCAAGATTTTAGAGGAACTTTTGCTTCTGGTAGGTCAAACAGGAAATAAGTACTGGACTGACACAATTAAGTCATCTAATATATGCTTTGAGGATACACCCAGATCTGACTGAGGTCAAAGTCCACACTCCAAACCACCTCCTCTATACTAGTAAATATTTGAGGTGCTTTATGATGCTCTAAGAAAACGCTTAACAATATTCTTTAAGAGATTCTAGAAAACTAGACAAGTGTTTTAAGGGAGAAGTGGGAAAGAAATCCTTTTTCTTTTCATTTTACACCCTTTCTACTGTTTGAATACTAGTATTTGTTAACCATTATGCACATATTACTGTAATTTCTTTTTTAAGTAGTTGACATATTGTAAGGATTTTCCTGAACTATAAAATGTCATTTAATTATAAAAAAAACTAAGTTCTTCTATTTGCCCCAAATTTGTGCTCCCATTAGAGCATTATTTTATCTTCTTTGGAGCACAGTGTCCCTTCACCCCATTTTCTCTGACAATATTTTTAGTACATCTGTTCAGTTTGTTACATTACAATTACAGCTAAAAATATGCTTGCTTCTGCCCCCTCCTAGTTTATTATTTTTGTACGATCTTGCTCTTTACAGCATCTTTATTATGAAGAATTTTCATAGGCCTTTATTGTCCTTATTCACTCAAGAGACATCTATTGTTCACCTACTATATACCTCATGACCCTGCCAACCTGGAAGACTGACATTTGAGCAAAATGTAACCATATAGTCAGAAAAAATACACAATTAAGTCATCTAATATATGCTTTGAGGACACGCTCAAGAAAGTAAAATTAGTCTATGGAGGGAGTTAGGAAAGTGTTATAGAAGAACTGGCATTTGACCCTGATCTTGAAGGGTGAAAAGGAGTTTTCGAGAAAAAAAGAAGATAGAGAACTGTCCCCTCCAGGATTTTCAAGGGCTGCTCCCAGAAAAAAAAGGGCAGTCAAAATGGGAAACCAGAATACACTAGCCAGGGGGCTGTGGGAGGTGGGGAGCCATGAGGGCGGCGTACAGTGTGTGGGCAGGAGGAGAAAGGAAGGAGAAGCCAGCAGGAGACTGAGAGGGGGAAAAGAATGAGAGGAACTGCAGGACATGTCACTGTTTGATGGCCTGGATCAACACCTTTTTTTCTCAAAAAAAGAAAAATCTATCTTGTCTTAGAGATGCACCCTTCAGTGAAAAAACTGTACAGAGTCCCTCAAGGCCGAAGGTGAGAGAGTGGATGGATGAGGACACATGAGGGCCTCGGAGGTGGCCAATAATGTTCTCTTTCTTGGCCTGAGCAGTAGTGATGAGGGTGTTTGCTGTATAAATAACTTATTATCTGTTGCTTTGGGTAATTGTGGTAAGTTTCTTTTTTCAATTTAAAAAGTTACCAATATCTGGATGAAAGATGGGTCTCGTTTTTCAAGGCCTCTGGATGGCTTGTGGGAGTGCGGAGGTGGGAGACAGGCCTCCGGGTGGCTCGGCCACACCCCAGGCACACAAGAAGAGCATGGAGCACTAGGGGAGCATTCCGAAGGTCACTGTGGTGGAGAGGGAGTGAGTGGCTCTAAGAGATCCACACTTGTGACAGAGAAGGGAGGGAGGCAGGTGGGGAACTCAGAAAGACCCCAGGGGAAGTGGGGGCCTCGTTTCCACCACTTCATCCAGGAAACAGCATCACAGCCTCCTAAAGCTCGGGGTGACACTAGCAGGACCCCTGTTCAGAGGTAGGGTAATGAGAGCAACATCACTCTGGGCAAAGTAAGAACCTCAGCCCTCCCCCACTTCAGTGTGGAGTGACTCAGGGACCTCTATTTTTTATTTTTTTTACAGAGAGAGAGAGGAAGGGAGAGGGATAGAGAGACAGACACATCAATGAGAGAGAAGCATCAGTTTGCTGCCTCCTGCACACCCCCTACTGGGGATCAAGCATGCAACCCAGGCATGTGCCCTGACTAGGAACCAGTGACCTCTTGGTTCATGAGTCAATGCTCAACCACTGAGCCACACCAGCCGGGAACAGGGGAGTTCTTTAAACAAAAGACTTAATCCCTTTGAAGAAAGAAGCAGAAGAAGAATAGAGCAGCCTATATGAGCTTCTGTTGTAGCTGGGATAGTTGAAGTGTTTGTCCCCTGGGAACAAAAGACAGTTCTCTAATGGCTTAGGGAGGGAAGTCCACAAGGTGCCCTGTGGTGAGACCAAGAAAGCACTGTGTCCCCCAACCCCACCTCTTCCAGGAATTTATCACAGAGGCAGCTCCCAAGTCAGCTGCTGGCTTTAGAGCCTCCTTACCAATCTGCTGAGGTCACCCCCATTTTATCTCCTTCATCTTGACCCCTGGGGTGTCAACACCACAGTGTAGTCAAAATAGTGATTGTGTTTAGGATCAAAGTGAACTGGATCAAACAAGACCAGAGACTTGACATGTATGATCTCTGTGGCCTGGGGTAAGTTATTTAATCTCTCTGCTCCTCACCTGTAAAAGGAGGACAATAACACCTCTTTCAGAGAGTTCATGAATGGACTAAATGAAGTACTGTCTATGGTAGCACCTGCCTCGATGCCTAATATGTACAAGGCACTCAGGAAATGGTGGTGTTTGTTGTTATAATTAAATGGAATTCATAAGCATTTTCTTTAAAACAGGATGAGAAATAACCTCTAGAATGGCTAAAATCAAAAAGAATAACAATTCCTAAGGGTGATGAGAATGAGGCGCAGCCAGAATTCTCATAAGTCCTGGTGGAAAGGTGATTTGGCCCAACAACCCTCAGTAGCTGTTCAGCAGAATCTACTAAAGCTAACGTATGCACCCATCCTCTGACTTAGAAATTCCACTTCAAGGTATAATATATACCTAGAGAATACATACTTGGGCAACCAAAAAATAAGAATCATCATAGCAGCATTTTTCAGAAGAGCCAGCAACTGGAAATTACCCAAATATCCATCAGCAGTAGGACAGGTAGCTTGTGGTGTACTCACACAACAGACTATTACATAACAATGAGATTAAATGGCTTCCTACTTGATTCATCAACATGAATGAACCACATTAACCAAGCATTGAGCAAAAGAAACCAGACACAAAAGAGCCCATTAATGTGGGGTTGGTAGGCGGAACAGTGACTTCTCTTGGGGCAAAGGCAACAGGTTAGTGATTGGGAAGGGGCATGAGAGGGGCTTCTGGACTTGATCTGGGTGGTGATTACTGTGTGGCTTCTGGATGTATTCATTTTGTGATCATTCAACAAGCTACAGACTTATGATATCTTCACTTTTCTAAAGGTTTTAAAAAAATCAAACAATTAAATGCTGATGCAACCTGATATATACACTCCATGTCATATAATCAACTGTCCATCTTTTCCTAAAGTCTCCAGGAAAATTCTATTGCTTCTGAACAGTAGTAGTACTAGCCTTTACTGAGAAAAACTGTGTGTTAGGCATGCCTCTGAGTTACGTGTATTAATTTCTTTAATCCTTGCAATGCTTTATATGTAGAGTGACCAGACCTCTTCATGTGCTGGGTGTGGTCCCGATTTACTCCTATTATCCCAGCAAAATTATTACCAGCACCCCTGTACTTCTCAAAAGTGCCTGGGGCTAACGAGTGTATCACATATTCCCCCTACCTATGAGGGAGACACCAGTATTACGTTTTGTTTTGTTTTTTAATGACACAGAAGTTAAGTAATTTGTCCAAGATCACAAGGCTACTAAGTAGTAAAGCCAGAATTTGAACCAGAGTCTGGTTCCTCACCAATAGGATACATTGCCTTTCTGGTTCAAATTTCATTATTCTTGAGATTCAAAAAATCCTTGATGCCTAACTTGTCTTCTTGTGCTATTTTAACCTATTTTCTGTTGCCTGGCATTTCCTGAAATAGGAGAGCTGCTCATCTCCCTTAGCGAGCCCCACAGCTTGTCCACCTTACTCACAACATCTTCTCCCCATGTTCAGGAAATGAATGGAATGCATCTTCTCCTTTCCCTTTAAAATAATATAAATATGCTCCCTTTCACATTTACATTTTCCTATTCCATGTATTTTCCAACGCTTTAGCCATGTCTGTGGATCTGTTCCCCATTTCCCATTCATTCATTCAGCAAATCATTCAATGAAGCCCTACTATGTGCCAGGCACTGCTGGCCTAGCTGGCAATAAACAAGACAAATGTCATCCATGTCTTCAGGAGCTGGTAGTCTGGTATGAAAAACAACATTGAATAAATTATGACATAAACAATTATTCATTAACATCCCACTAAGGGCTGTGAAGGGTGCAACAAAGGACTTGACCTGAGGGGGTAAGGAGTCGGCAAAGTCTTCTCAGAGAGAACAAAATTTGAGTCAAGTCCTGAAGCATGAGGATCAGATCTGGAGTGTTAAAGGCACCAGGGAAGGGTGTTCCAGGCAGAAGGAAGAGTATATGCAGAGACTCTTCGGGATGGAAGGAATGTGGACTGTTGGAGGAACCACAGAATGGCTTATGTGGCCAAAGCCTAGAGAACAAGGGAGAGAGTGGTGCCATGGGAGGCTGGTAAAAGAGGCAGGGGAAGCTGGGTCTTACAGGGCAGTAACCCAAGTAAGGAGTCCTAAGTGCAATGGGAATCATTTGGACTCATTTAGCAGGAGAATGGCCTAATCCCATCTCTCTGCAATGCTTCATCCTCACTTCCAAATCACTGAATACGCTAAGCTAAGTGAAGAGGGAGGCCCTCTCCATTCATCCATGCATCCCAAGAGTATAGAACACTTTTAAAATGTTTTAAGAACATTTTTACAAATGAACAGCCTGCCTTAAATGTCCTTAGTTACCAGAAACTTCTTTTATCTTTTTCAGTAACGAATTGCTACCTAGTTTACAGGAACTAAATTTGTCAAAAGTCCTGGATCACAGCCACCAGTTGCATTACTCCACTATTCACCTGTCGTCAGTCTATGGTTGTGCTCAGAGAGCACTACTTGCACAACAGCAAGAACAGTGTCCCCTATAGTTGTGCAATGCAGAAGGTCAGCCTCTGTCTACTAAGACTTGTATATCTATGAACACTATTTGTCTTCATATTTGTATTTTCATTTATGACTAAGTAAATTTTTTTATTCTAAAAATGACTTAAGGAGGCTAAAAAAAAAATAGGACAAGATAACAGAGCAGAAAGAGAACACAAATTCAAAGGAAGAGGAAAATAAAAGAAAAAATAAGAATGGGGCCATAGAAATTATTCAGGAATGAGGTTATTATACAAATGTATTCTTACAGTTTTATGCATTTGGCTCTAAGTTTTCTAGCAGCCAATATTGTTGGGACTTGAGGGGGCTAATTAATCAGATCCTTCCTCAGAAGGTTCAAAACAATTCAGAAACAGAGCCAGAAAGAAAATTAAAATGCTATTTCTCTTCTTATCCTGGAAAGGCTGAATTGGTGAACTGGACTTGGATAAGAGATCCAAAATATTCATCCTCATGAAGTGAATTCACTTGCCCTCCAGCCACAGGTAGAATTGTGGACAACTGCCGACACCCCCTCTCCAAAAAGCCAAACCTGCCTGTCAGTCCTCCCATCACTTGAAGGCGGCAAATACAGAGAATAAGAACACCTTTGCCCTGAGGGCAGGTGAACCCAAGGGAGCACTGAGAAGCTAGATATACCAGCAGTGGCCATCGTTCCAATGTCACCAGTTAAATTATACCCCACCCTGGGAAGGAGGTTATAAAAGGCAGGGAGAAGCATGGAAACAAACTCTACAATCATACGTTTTTAATTCCGCTCAAGTACACAGCTCTTTGCTGGTCTGACCTAACTAAGCAAGCATATATTTTGCATTGCTTCTCAAAGTTTTACGTGCACACAGATTACCCAAAGATCTTGTTGAAATGCAGGTTCTGATACGTGGTTCTGGGATGAGGGGTGAGAGTCTGTATTTCAACCAGGTGCCCAGTGATATAGATTCTGCTGGTTCACATCTAACATGTCTAGAACAGGGGTCTTTGACCTTGGATCTACAAAGAATTCTTGAATCCAGAGTGTCTGTGAACTTATGTGATAAAATACTAGTATATGCATCTTTATCTTTACTAATTTCTAACTGAAATTTATTATTTCTTTCTATTATGAATGTAGACAACAAACCACAGTAGTATGAGCAGTACCTGTGACTTTGTCACCAACAGAAAGCTCAGATCTCTTCAATATCACTTCATTATTATTGCAGATGTCTCCAAATTTTATATTCTGATCTCTCCAAATATTACTTATGACTTTTCGGAAATTACAAGAGTTATTAGACCCACTTCTGGCTCTTGCTGTTTCAAGTATTAATAAAGAGGCATGTATATTATCATCTCACAAATCAACACATTAGGATATTTTTCATATTTTCATAGCTGTATTTCATTATAACTGGTTTCCTTTGTAAGCCCATGCACTTTATTTTTATGCTTTTTAAAAGTGTGATTTTGGGAAAGAGTCCCTAGGCATCACCAGGATGAGGGGACATGTAAAGGCTTACAATCCTTGATGGAGAAAGGTTTGTGAGAAAGATCCCCTACCCCATGAATTCTGAAGCCGGACAGTCTGAGTCTGAATTCTCCTTCCTACAAGGTCTGAGACCTGGGCAAATGCTTACCCTCCCATTGCTTTGAGAGCATGTATTTCAAAGCAGTGGTTAAAGGACTAAATGAGTTACTGTTTTTAAGGTGAACAAGCAGTGCCTGGCTCAGCATGAATACCTCATACGTGTTGGCTAAATGGAGACTGTGAGCACCATATGCAGAAACTCAAGTGAACGGGCATCTAGTCAGCACCCACCGAGGAGACAGAGATGAATATGGCCAAAGCCCTGTTCTCACGGAGTCCACAGGTTCAGTGACAGAGATGCAACCAAACAAAGTGAAGACACTGAGCAAACGCTCAGAACATTAGGCAGGCACTGTGGGAACCCAGCGAAGGAACTCCTGGCCAGGTGGGGAAAGGCAAAAAGCCTCACAAAATGCTCATCCAACACCTCTCTAAAGCGTTCTGAGGTTGGCAAATGCATCCCATTTCCTCCTGGCTGCTACTTCTGCTCATTTCCTGCTTAAATTCCCCCATGCCTTTTAGACGCTCAATACTCAGCCTCCTTATTAGCATTTTTCTGGTTTGTCAGCGTTATTCCCACCTAGTCACCATTCCCCTGGATGCTGGCCTTTCACAATACCAGAACTGTGACAGGTTTACGCTCAGTGTAGACTCCCTTCCCTGGGGAAACATTCTCTCCGCAACCCAAGGGGCAGCATGCCAACACCAGGCACCACCCACTCTGCCAGGGTGCACAGACGCTCCAGCCTGCAGGGCCCGGTCACAAAACTACCACTACAGGAGAGCGGCCCCCGGCCAGACGTGAAGACCTCTTGGCTTCATGCCTAGTATCTGCGGACTCCTGGAAATTTTTCTCAGACCATTAGTACTAATAACAGCGACAGCACCCACTGGCTGGGCTGGACTATTTGTCAGGCATGACACACAGTGCTTCCTATATGGATTAGTTTCCCAGTGCTGCTATAACAAAACCCACAGACAGGGTGGCATACACCACAGAAATTGATTTTCTCACAATTCTGGAGGTTCAAGTCCAAGATCAAGATGTCGGCAGGGTTGGTTTCTTCTGAGGCCTCTCCCGGGCTCAGGAATGGCTGCCTTCTCTTCGCATGGTCTTTTCTCTGTGCGCACATCTCTGTTGTAATCTCCTCCTCATATAAGGACACCAGTCATGGTGAGTTAGGGCCTACCCCAATGAACTCATTTTAACTTAATTACCTTGTAAAGATCTTATCTCCAAATATGGTTAAATTCTGAGGGACTCAGAGTTAGGGCTTCAAAATATGAATTATGGGGGTAGACAACTCAGCCCATAACACTTGGGTTAACATCTAACCCACAGGAAACTACTGCAGATGCGGATCCCACAGCTCTATAAAATTAAGTCACTTATTTAAGGACACT
The DNA here is from genome assembly GCF_964212035.1 of Myotis nattereri. Taxonomy (NCBI): domain Eukaryota; kingdom Metazoa; phylum Chordata; class Mammalia; order Chiroptera; family Vespertilionidae; genus Myotis; species Myotis nattereri. The sequence goes on from NC_138089.1 coordinate 48,478,031, forward strand.
CAGCCAGAGGAGCTGACAGCTAGAGCCAAGGCACTTTGAGTCCACAGCCAGGGCTCTGCCCACTAGACCTGCTTTCCCCTAGCAGCGCCACTGGACTCACCCCAGGAGCCTGGAGAGCCCCAGAACCAAAGTCTCGGGGGAGGGGGCTTGGATTCTGCATTTTTGCAATCTTCCTGCATGCACCACAATATAAGAACCTCTTCATTACTCCATGTGGACGCCTGCTCCCACGCCCATCTGTGTCCCAGCCCTTTTAAGTCCTGCTCTCTGGAAGTGTGGGAACCCCAGTGTGCAGTATCCATTCCTAGGAACACAAGTATTCCCCTGGAGGAGTTTGTCTGTATTAGGATATGATGCTGAACATTTGGTTGCCAGGCAGCTTGGCGAGTCCCACAGCTACTATGCCTTTCCCATGCCCTTGCCTCCTCCATTCCTGCCGACCTCTGAAGCCCAGTCCTCCAGGGGACCCTGAGTGGCCACCAGAAAGCTAGGTCAGTAACCAGCTCCTCTGGTGCAAGCAGAGTTGGAGGCTGACCACTCCCCTCAGCCTCTAGTCCCAAAAGCCCTGGTAACCCCAGGACTCCCCTCCAAACTCAGTTTGAAAACCACGGTTGGAAGCCATGCTCAAGCTGGATTTATCATGGACTAGTCTGTTTTTTAAACAAAAACCTGTTAAACAAAACAGGTTTACTACAGTATGAATGAAATGTAACAAACTGCACATAAAGTGGACAATTCGATGTTTTGACATAAGCATACAACCAAAAATTTCCTCCTGCCCCTTAGCAATCCCTCTCTATCCCTCTCTGCCTGCCTCAACTCCTCAGTCCCACACTGTTCCAGTCCCCAACCTCATCCCAAGCAACCACTGTTTGGCTATTTACATTGAAATTCATTACAATTACATAAAATTAAAGATCAGTTCTTCAGTAGCACTACCTACATTTCAAGTGTCCAATAGCCACATGGGGTTACCATATGGAACAGAGCAGATACTCAACATTTCTATCGCCACAGTGTTCCACTGGCCAGCAGAGCCTAGATATTAGATCCTTTTCCCTTTCATAGTTTTGGGTAAAATGGTCCAAATTTCCTCCCAGGCTTACAGTTTTTAGGTTGCTTGTAGTTACTGTGAGCTTTCTAGGTGCCAAACTACTAAGCAGTTAGCATTTATTTCATTAAATAATCCTAATGGCCATGTGAGATAGGAATAATTAATGTCCTCATTTTAAAAATGAGAAGACTAAAGTTTAAGGAGGTTAAGTGGATGGGAGAGCTGGTCTGGCTTCCAAGCTATGTACCCTTAACCCTGCATGATTTCCAAGGCACCGTAGTCCGGTGGTTAAGAGCATAAACTCCGGTGTCTGCCCCTATGGGTTTCAGTCCTGGCTCCATCACCAACTTTTTGACCCTGGGAAAGTCACCAATTACTTGTGCTTCCATCTCCTCACCTGTAAAATGAGGATAACAATACACCCTGCCCCATACAGCTGCTCTGAGAATTAAATGAGTTAAAATACATAACGCCTTTAGCATGGCACTGGGCACAGCTGGGCTTCCTACTTTATACCATTTTCCTAACTCTCATTCTGAACTCTTGTGCCACACACAGGTTTCTCAGAAACAGAAGCACATGTCCTGAATAATTAGACACTGACTCACTCCTGTATTCCCTCTCGCAACATCGAACGAGTCCCCATGAAGCACAGAGCTCTCTGTGCTCTGCGCTGTGTCATCTATGAATGATTTCAGGCTTGATATTTCTGCTCAAACGTTTCCCTAGTGATCTATGAGCCGCTTCTTTTTTTCTTTTTAAAGTCAAGTCAAAATTATTTGAGGAAACAGAAGCACAGGCTCATTTTCCCGCTCCCCTGGCTTTTCGGAAGAGTTAAATGGAGTGAGATTCATAATCTGTTCCTATTCTTCCCGTTCCTTTTTTTCACCACCTTTGAATGCTTCGTGTCCCAGTCAGAATAAGAAAGCAGGTGCATTCTCAAGGAAACTTGAATAACATATTGTCACAGTAAGGATCATCATGACAAGTTATTGCAAGAATCATCAAGTCTTATATGCAGAGCCCATTGACACAGACAATAGTGTGGTGAAGGCCTGGGGCAGGGGGCGAGGGCGGGCTAGAAGGAGTCAATGGGGGGGAAAAAGGACATCTGTAATACTTTCAACAATAAAGATAAATTTTAAAGAAGAATCTTAGTGTAAAAATCCATTAATGGAACTTTAGTTTGAGAATAATAGACTTATACAGCAATGCAGACTCTGTCAGACATAAGACTGTCTTTCCTAACAGACATGAGAGTAAGACCCCTTCTCAGGACATGTTTGTCCTTTAGGAAACAATTTCTTTTCCTTTTCATCTCTATTCCCAGCCCCCTACCCAAGCTCAACATTTGACTCCCAAGAAAAGACTTTTATTTCTTTGACAAAGATAGAGAAATAGGTCTATCCCACTCCACTCTTCATTGGCACTAATGTCCCCAATTTCAGTGTCCACTGGCTACAGAACTGGAAAAAGAGTCCTTCTGGGTCCGAACCAGTATCACAATATAGAAGACTACATTCTATGACCAGAAAAGTCTCTAAAAACATGCATATACATGCACAGCACACACGTGCACACACACTCATGCACATGTTTTCACAAAAACACTTCTTCGACTTACTTTCAAACTTACACATGTAGTTTCCATACTAAAGTGACAACATTTTTATCCAACCTGAAAGTTTGAAGAACCCCTTCCTGATTGCTCAAACCAACATTTTTTTTTTAAATGGACAGGGTTTAGCTGAGTGAAACCAGAGGATCTATCCCATGAGCATGATAAAGTTTTTCTTAGGTACATATTGATCTTTGCAAACACAATTTTTATTTTCTCAGACAATTAAAGGGAGATTATGCCACTGGGCCTAAGAAGATGGCATCGCTTCCTATCATCTAGTGCTTAGCAGACAGCTATCTTAATTTAAAAGACCCTAAAGGTCAATGCTTATTTAGTTCCTTGCAATAAACTATTTTGCCATAATTCTGCCTTTCTACTTAATTCCCTTATCTAGAGCAGCATTTTCCAATTTATATTTTGCAGAACAATAAATAGATCCATTAGGTGTTAATATCCCTGGGGTAGTGAAACATAAGTGGTTCTATATGTTTGGGAAATGCTGGGCTAAAGAAAAGCAAGTTCTTTACTGCAGGACTTCTCAGAGCCTGTAATATGCTAATATGCACTACAACTCAGTAGGGTGGATAGGAATAATGAGATAAATTTATAATGTTCATGGCAAAGAGGCTGATACATAGTAACAACCAACCAATGTTAGCTTTTATAATTATTAACTATCATGATTTAAAGCTTTCCCAAACTCACATGCTAAGAATGCCCTTCTTTGTACCTGGGTTGCAGGTTCGATCCCCTGCCCGAGTCAGGCACGTGCAGGAGGCAACCAATAGATGTGTCTCTCTCACATCTTTCTCTTTCTCTCCCCCCCTCCCTCACTCTCCTTCTCCCTCTCTCTCTCCCCTTTCCTCCCTCCCTTTTCTCCCCCTCTCTCCCCTCCTTCCAATCTCTAAAAATCAATGGAGAATATCCTCTGGTAAGGATTAACAACAACAAAAAACAATAGCACTGCCCTTCTTTCACAGAATAGCTACCTGGATCTAATGTTTCATGGGACATACTTTGGAAAAGGCTAACCTAGTTCACTCCCTATTAATATTTAATAAGTATTCTACTCATTTCTGTGAGCAAAAGGTTAAGGTAAAATATAGTTCCATGCAGAAATGCACAATGTAAAAAAGAATCTTACTCCTGATTTTGGAAGCATTTACAGTCTCAAGACAAAACTAGCTCCTATTTGGACAGGACTTCATTAGAACTAATGGTCCTAATAGTTTTATTTGGTCCTAATCACTTTATATTTAAAAATTGGCACATCCATGCATGTGGATCATTTGTTAAGGGAAGAACTTTGGGAACATAGAGAAAATCTACAAGTCATATCATTAGTCATTCGTTCACCCATTTATTCATCAAAATAGACGCACATAAATATATTAATTTTTGGAGGGCCTATTATGTATCCAATATTATTGTAGGCCCTGGGGATAAAACAATGGATCATGTAGATGACATCCTGATCTCATGGAGATTGACATTCTACTGGGGAAGAGTGATAATACACAGAAAAATAAGTAAATATACAGTGTGTCTGCAGAAAAATAAATCAGAGTAAGGATTAGGCAGCGCCTGGGCAGTGGTGGTAGAGGGTTCTTTTAAATAAAGGAGTATGGAAGGCGTCACTGATTAGGTGATGTCTGAACAGAGACCTGAAAGTAGCAAAGGGTAAACAATGCGGGAGGGGAGGGGGGAGACACTTGATGGGAGTGTTTGAGTAATACTGACTCCTGAGCGAAGACCATAGAAATATTCTAGTTATTCTCCTTCTTCATTATATGACTACTCTCCTTCCCCCAACTCTAGGAAAGCCAAATTTCCATTTTTTTCTCTCCCAAGCACTCAACCAGAAGCCAATCAGGAAAATGGAATTGGTACAAGATGTTGGTTCCAGTTTTCCAAGAAATTCTCCCAAGTTAATGGTCCATGGTCAACACCCACTGCCCCCTAGGTTTCCTGCAGTGCTTCCATTTGTTGCTAATTATTTTCTGGAAACAGAGCCCTTAGAAACAGGCTCCAAAAAGCTTCTAAAATAGCCAAGGTACAAACCCAAAGGATACTGGGGGTTTTCTTTCTTGCAATTTAGCTTATACTGGAAATGTAAGTAGCCGCCTAAGTTATCGTCTATGCTGGGTTGGGAGAGTTTTGAGAGATTCTGAACCTTAAATAACTCAAAGAGTTGGAGTGAGAAAGATAAAATAAGAAGCATATTATAGCTTCTCCCTCTACCCCATGTTGCATTGGCTATACCGAGGGAAGACAGTGAGACACCTATTATCCCCCTGAGCTTCCATCACATGAGCCTCAGAAATAGTCTGAAGGCAAGAACATTTTGTTCTACATGATTCTCCAAACCCTGAGTTTCTTCTGAAAAGTTCTGTAGCCAAATAGCTTTTTTATCCTCTGTTGAAAGATGGAGTTGAGCTTGATTTGATGACAAAATAATTTAAGACCTTTCTCTAAAATGTTGGGCCAGGACCTGAAAATGCTATTGACAATGCTAGAATTGTTTCTTGATGCCTTGGGGTGATAAGAATAATTCACCCCTAAAATGCTGAAGCAATTGTCTCTGGGGTCCTGCCCTGTCTGCAGAATGACCATCTGCCCCCTTTCTGCTCCTAGGGCCACAGTGCAATAAGATGAGACCATTCCACAAGCAGCGAATTTTTCTTTTTTAACAATCTGTGAGCAATGGTGGCATTTTTCTGTTATGAGCTTTGTTTTTTCCTTGAGAGTTCCTGTCCTTAGATTGTTTCTCATACTTACTGTCATTTTGTTAAACCTGAAAGGGGTCTAGTGGGAGAGAAATGTGCGTAGGTCCTGATTTCCCAATGGGGAAAGTAAATGCAGGCTCCCAAGGCTCTGCTCTCCCTGAACTGTAAATCAGTGCTATTTGGAATTCTGCCTCTTCTTTTTAAGACGGGTGCAGGTTAAAATACATTTGAATTTGACTGGTCTAAGAGAAGCTAATAGAAAAATTGGCAAACCTTGACAAGGTCAGGAGACAAGGGAGAAATACAAATGGTCAATAAACATGCTAATAAATGTTAGATTTCACAATTATCAAAATAGCAAATGCATATTCAAACAATGAGATTCCATTAGCAAGTCTTTTTAAAAGATAATGCCTAATATTCATAAAGATAATATCTAGGGGTCATGAGAGTATGGAGAATCATAAAATCCTGCTGTCTCAGATAATACAAAAAATTTAAATTGTTTTTTTAATAAAGAACTTTCTGGAAGGTAATTTGACAATATATGTTAAAATCTTATAATTTTATATAAACTTTTCACTCTAGAAATGTATTCTGTGGGATTTCACTTCCATAAATGTAGCTTAAGAAAATAATATGGATGTGCAGAATTCACAATGGATGCAGATGTGATGGTTAATTTTATGTATCAACTTGGCTGGGCCACAGTGCCCAGATAGTTGGTCAAACAACAGTCTAGATGTTTCTCTGAAGATATATTTGGATAAGATTAACTTTTTTTGGTCTTAATTATTTTATTTCTTTTTTCTTAAAGTATAGTTGACATGCAATGTTAAATGAGTGTCTGGTGTACAACATCATTATTCAACATTTATACTAGTATATCTTACAAAGTAGTCACTGCACTAAATTTAGTAACCACCAGTCATATGATACTATTGACTATATATTCCCTATGGTGCATATTGCATTCTGTGACTTATTTATTTTATAACTGAAAGTTTGTACCTCTTAATCCCCTTCACATGTTCCAACCATCCTCCACTCCTTCATTTCAATTGATGGGTTTTGAGAAAAGCATCTTTCTGTCCACAGTCAGGGTGGGCTTCATCCAAGCAATTGATGATTTAAATAGAACAAAAACTGACTTCCCCAGATAAATTAGCAGATGGCCTTTAGACTGGAACTGTGGCATTGGCTCTTCCTGGGGTTTCCCACCTGCTGGTCCACTCTAGACATCTTGGACTTACCAGCTTCTATAATTATGTCAGCCAAACTTATTTTAAAATGTCATATATATATATATATATATATATATATATATATACACACACACACACACACACACACACACACACACATACACACACACACATAGAGAGAATGAAGGTATTTCTAATCATCTAATCTATATATGTATAAATTTTATATTTATGTATTATATTTATATATCTTATTGGTTATTTCTCTGGAGAACTCTAATACAGTGGACAATTAGAAAATAGTTTTATCCATTTCCTCAACTCGGCACCTTTAAGCCACTCTGTGGGGCTGATTCATCCTAGCCCTTGAGGGAAACTTGGGTGAACTCTATATTTATGGTCATTTTTCACATAATAAAAAGTCTTCCCATCACTTCCACTCACAAAACAGACCACTCTGCATTTTGTTTGACTCACGTGTAATAATAAAAACTCCAAATGTTATCTAAAATTCAAATTCCTCTCCCCCTCCACCCTAGGCCCTCTGCAGGATGGAGGCGCGCAGTGTGCATGGGGAGGAGGGGGGCGGGCCTGGGGCTGTTTCCGGTTTTGCTGGTCCAGGTCCCCAGGCGCCCTCCCCACTCGCTGGGCTGCCTCCAGCTCCTCAGAGTGGGAGAGTGGAGCCTGGGTGCTGGGTGCCAGAGGGAAAGGCAGAGGGAGGGTGAGGGTGAGGGCGAGGGCGAGGGTGAGGGTGAGGGCGAGGGTGAGGGTGAGGGCGAGAGGTGCCTGCAGGACAAGTCCTACCTGGCCCTCCCGCACCGACAGGGCAGCCACCGCGCAGCGTCTCCACGACGGAGCTGCTGGAGGCTGTTTTCCTCGCACGGGTGATAAAGATTACAGCCGAGATTACACATTATCTCGCACACCCGAAACTGCACAGTATCTCCCCATTATCTTGGGGAGAAGCTAAGGCTTCTGGGAGTGATTCTCACACTCTGTCCTCGCGGGAACTGCAGAAAAGCTCCCAGCCTTATTGTAACTTCCTTTTTCCGGTGCTAAATGCCCTTTCAACTTGCCCGCTGTGCTGCACGTGTGCACGTGGTTTGCCATCTGCAGGCCCTGGGCTGCAACTCTTTCTTTCCCTACCCCCCACCCCCCACCCCCCACCCCCCAAAAAGGTCCTTTTTGGAGATGGGACACCTACCTGGTCCATACTGTTCTTCAGCTGACAGGGGCACGTTCTTGGATTCTATAGAGACAGAGAGGCCGCGCGACCCACCCCAACCCATCCCTGGGATCTTTTCACTCCTTAACAGGGACTGTGCGTCCTCCTGCCCACCCCTACAGCTCCCTGGCTTTCAGCAGGCCACCCCACCGGCCCCTCCCCACGTGGCCTTAAGCTGCTTCTTTCTCCCATGAGGCCTAAATAGTGCCCAGGCCCCAGCCGGTGTGGCTCAGTGGTTGAGCATGGACCTATGAACCAGAACATGATTTGATTCCTGCTCAGGGCACATGCCTGGGTTGCAGGCCTGAGCCCCAGTAGGGGGCGTGCAGGAGGCAGCCGATCAATGATTCTCTTCATTGATGTTCCTATCTCTCTCTCCCTCTCTCTTCCTCTCTGAAATCAATAAAAATATTTTTTAAATAAATAAATTGTGCCCAGGAGGCAGGAATCATGCATTTCCCCAGAGCAATTGGGTAGTCTTAGTCTGTGAGCTTGAGGTTTTTGCAGGTGAGGTTCTGAAGGAAGCACGCACACATTCAAGCACTGACTCCCAGGCAAGTGCTCAGGGGAGGTTTGCACCTCCTCGAGAGTCCTGCCTAGCTGGCCTAGATAGCCCACCTCACTCTGGAATGCTGGAGTCTTTGGCACCTGCCTCAGCTGAATCTCTGTCCCATTAATGTCAGAAGTTAATTCTCAGAAAAATGTATTAAATTTCCTAAGATCACACAACCCATCTGTGGCAGAGCATGGATTCGAATTAACGATTGTCCAACTGCAGTTCACGCTTTTGGCTCTGTACCACTATTGTCTTCATAAAGGGCCTTTCAGGGAGGGTTGGCTTTGAAACCTCCACCCCCTTCCAAGTCATTCCCTTAGCCCAGTGGTCGGCAAACTCATTAGTCAACAGAGCCAAATATCAACAGTACAACCCTTGAAATTTCTTCTGAGAGCCAACTTTTTTAAACTTGAACTATATAGGTAGGTACATTGTTATTAATTTAATTAGGGTCCTCCTAAGCTGGCCTTTGCTAAAAACGTCCTCAATCTGATTGAGGTATGTTCACTGAGGTCGACCCCTTCCAACTCTCCCATCCACACTCGTCTTGTGTACTTGTTTCGTCTATCTCCTTTCGTCCATCCTCTCTATATGTCCAAACCATCTCAACATGCCTTTCTCAATCCTCGACATTACATCTTCTTTCACTCCACAACGTTCCCTGTACGTGTGCGCCCGCACGTGGTATTTTGTGGAAGAGCCACACTCAAGGGGCCAAAGAGCCGCATGCGGCTCGCGAGCCGCGGTTTGCCGACCACTGCCTTAGCCCATTGATCCAAAATATGGGGGCTGGGATGTATTCCCGTCCTCACCCCATAGTTCAGCCCTAGCTGAGGCCTCAGGGCTGAGCCTGGGAGGAAGGCGCCCTGAGCCAGCAGATCGTCAGCACAGCTCCGAGCCCTACTCCTGAGCAGTTAGTTCCCATCATCTCAGAGTGAGACGTGACATATTCCATACACCTCGCTCTCCTGATAGATGTGAGGGAAGCACAGTGTAAGCACCGAACATCAGTATGTGTCTATAAAAGTCATTATAAGCATCACTGGGAAGGAGAGAAGAACAAAGCACCTCTAGTTACAGTGCGGGGAAAGAGGGGAAGAAGAAAAAAAAAACCCTTCCAAGCATATGCTTAATCACACTTCTGGACTGAGAGGGGGAAATTACCTGTACATCTTTCCTTTGTGGTTGATGTGCAGCTGATGGATCTCCCTTTTGGAGATGGGTGTTTATAAGTCCCTAATGGCTGCAGGAGAGAGCAGGGCCTCGCATTCCTGTGCCTACCCGCTGGGAAGCACATCAAAGCATCTTTGTCTAAACTGGGACACACACACACCCCCCCCCCCCCAACTGATTCTAGCCCCTGTCCTTTTGGAGCCTATTTCTCTCTTTGTGGAATCTGTGGTGAGCTCAGTGACTGACCCCAGGGGTCACCCCACAAGCACTTTCCTGTTTGAAACTTGTTCTGCGGGTCACATTTCCACCAGCACTGAGTCATTGTCCTCCAGCCCTGACATCGACACCCCATTAGATGAAAGAGCCACCATCTCCGCCATCCTGAATTCAAAGGCAGCAGGGGTTTTTTTGTTGTTGTTTAGATTTGTTTTCAGTTTTTTAAAATAAAAACCTATGTTACACTTTTTTTCTACAACAAAAGCAATACATGTGTGTCATAAATGCATTCAAATAGCAGAGAGGCAGAAAGCAGACATTAAAAGCACCCATTAAAGCATCCAAAAAAGAATAAGCACAGTGAATGTGTTGGCATACATCTTTCCAGACTCCTTCCTCTGCAGATATCTACCCATTTAGTGTTGCAAAAGGAGATCACATTTCACATTTTGGTAATGAACTTGATTTTTTTCATTTGGCATTATGTTGAGAACATTTTTCCATGTCATTAAGTATGCTGCATGATTTTTATATATATGTTTTGCAATAGGGACAAAGTTTGGTAGCTTTCTTCTGCCTATAAAAGCAATTCACACTTAAAATTTCATATCCTCATCTCCGGCCATTGCTCTCTTGAGGGTGCTGCAGAAATACTATGGTCAATCAGAAGAATGCATTCTTGATTTTTTTCCATTTGAAAAACAGGGACATTGGTAATGTTCTCTTAAACAGCTCCTAGGGGTTATGACTAACTGGCTTGGAGAGCTTCCCAACACTCAAGCATTTCTTTTATGTCTTCTCCTCAAATGAGAAGAGGTCCCTTTTCTTCCCTTACCTGCCCCCACTATCACCTTGGACATGATGCGGATGATCTCCCCACCCACAGGAACCTGCCTCCCATGAGCTATTATACAAAAGTCAAACCTCAAGATTACAAACCTTCGAACGAAAAGACCAGCCTGACTTCCCCCACCAACTGCAAGAACACTGGGCTCTACTCTGCCATTTGCTGCCACTGCTATTTTTGCTTCTCACCTTTTGGGGCTCTAGGACCAAAGGATGCTTCTGGCCAACTGGTGGTGATGCCAACCCAAAACATGCTCCAGCTCCCAGCATGGGAACCACTGTCCTGTGAGAGATGATGTCTCCATTCTCTCTACTGCATGTCTAGCTCCAGATGCCTCTCACTCGGTGCAGGTCTTTGGCTGAGAGCCATTCTTCCCATGGTTACAGCCAAGGCAACCAAGTCAGAAATACATTCAGGAGCCCATCACTTGCCAATTAAAACAACTGTTTATTCCATTTTCTCCCCCAGGACCTACAGTCACATACCTGACATCCATCATCTCCCTTTTCTTTCTTTCTTTCTTTTTTTAAAGAGTTTTTATAAGATTTTATTTGAGCCAAATTGATGAGAATTGCTGGGAAGCAAGATCTCAAATGCTTCCCTATCATCTCCCTTTTCAACACTGAGAGCACAAACGATTTCCTCTACTCCTCCTCTGTTCATTGGTAGGGATTGAAGGATTCAAACCCTCAAAACAAAGAGCCTCACAGTCAGCTTTGCCTTTTTGACCCTGGAATATGAACATTGCTGGCTTTCTGCTCTCAAAACAATAGGGAATGCTAACATCTAAGACGACATCAGACCTCCTTCAAGAGTCCAGGGGAGAGAGAAGTCTCTCTATTCATGAGAGAGGAAGGAATAATTTCCCTACCTCCCCTTTTATTCTTCAACCCAAGCACAAGCAAGAGAACCACTTAGTGCTTCTTGCTACAGCAGTGAAACACAAAACCCTAGCTAAGTTTTAAGTGGGTCATTGCTACACAGCAAAATTAATCTTTGATGGATCACTCCTTCTCTCTTTAAATGAACAATCACTGATTGTTCTTAGAGAAATAACCTGGTGCTGTGAAAAACCCAAGTTGTTTTTGCCCTGCTTCTTAGCACCATGTGACTTTAGGCCAAGTATTAAACTCTCTAAAGCCCAAATTCTCTCTCTGCCTAAGATTGGACTTGACAGTGGAAACTCAATACCCAAAGTCTGTTAGATAAGAGTCTTTGCTTGCCTGGACAGAGTTTAACACTTCACTACCAACATTTGCTGTAGCAACTTATTTTTCTGTGCATTCTTATTTTATAATTTCCGGGGGCGAGGGGGGGGGGGGAGTAGGGAGCCAGACCCTGAAAATCTAAATACTTTCTCAATAATATGGGAATCATTAAAGAATGCTAGCTAAGTGACATAGTTGATGCACTGTAATTTACTAACTGTCTGGCTCTGAGCAAGCTGCTAGCATCTCTGAATTCAGTTTCCTTAACTGTAAAAAAAAAAAAAAAAAAAAAAAGCTAACATGAATTTTATAGGCCAGGCATTAGCCTACATGTACAGGTATATTAACTCACTAAAACTTCACAATTACAACTCTGTAAAGTAGACACTATTATTATTATCATCATTGTAGTGAGGAATCTGAAAAATGAGAGGTTAAGTGACTTTCTCAAGGTCACACAGCTAAGAAGTGGCAGAGCCAGGATTCAAACCCAGGCAGTCTGGCTCCAGAGTCCATATGTGTAAATGCATGTCACACCACCTGTGGCTTTAATACTGTGGAATGGCTTACTTCCTAAAATCGTTGAAAGGATTAAATGTATGCAAGATACTATACCTAATACACACTAAACCAGGGGTGGGCAAACTTTTTGACTCGAGGGCCACAATGGGTTCTTAAACTGGGCCGGAGGGCCGGAACAAAAGCATGGATGGAGTGTTTGTGTGAACTAATATAAATTCAAAGTAAACATCATTACATAAAAGGGTACAGTCTTTTTTTTTTTTTTTTAGTTTTATTCATTTCAAACGGGCCGGATCTGGCCCGCGGGCCGTAGTTTGCCCACGGCTGCACTAAACCCTAAAAGAAAATGCAAAAAGGAAAGACTAACTATAGCAACATTCGATCACTCATTCCGCAAACACTTGCTGAGCCCCTCCTACACTCAGATAAACCTAGTTCCTGTCACCAAGCAACTCATAGTCTAGTGGTCAATGAATGACAATAATAATGATGATGATGATAATATTTATTAAGCGTATCATATCTCAGGTACTGGGTCAAACCATTCACATGTATAATCTCCTGTAATCCTATTAGGAAAGCTCTCTAAAGAAGGTTCTATTGCAATCCCATTTTATAGAAAAGAAACTGAGGCACAGAAAGGTAAAAATAATGTATTCAAGGTCACCCAGTTGGCACGTTGCAGAACCAGAATTCCAATGCACAGTCCATTATCCACACCCTTATATTCACAATTGCTGTGCACGGGTGTGGAAATCGGACAGTGGAGAAGGCTGATAGGAAGAAAATAGATTTGTTTGAAGTACAGTATTTAAGGAGAGCCCTATGGATACCCTTGACCACCAGAAAGAGGAACAAGTGGGTCTTAGAGCAAATTTAACTTGAAGCATTGCTGGAGGCAAAAATGACAAACTGAAGCTGTTCTACCTTGGGCATATCAAGAGAAGACAGGAATCTTTGGAAAAGACAATACTGCTGGAGAAAATAGAAGGCAACAGGAAAAGAGGAAAAAAATAGGAGATGGATTGGTTCCATAAAAGAAGCTATAAACATGAGTCCGCAGGAGCTGAGCAGGGCTGTGGAGGACAGAACACTGTGGACATCACTCATTCATAGGGCCACCGGGAGTCAGAGTTAATTCAATGACATGTAATAGACACAGTCGGGCTTCAGACCCTGCCCTCTTAAGCACTTCACTCCCCATTCATACATATTCCCTTAACCCATCCTTCCCCTGTTCCTTGGAAGCAAGCCCTCTTCCTATCCATGAATTAAAGGATTACTGAATTACTGACACAAAAGGTCCCTTCTCTGGGAGGACTGGCAAACCCAAAGCCTCCCCTTTCAAATGTGTACTTAGCAAATTAGATCTCACAGGCAGGTGTGGGCAAAGGATGCCAGATTTTAGGGAGGAAACTGACTTTTTGGTAAGCTTCGAGAAGATAAGAAGGAAGGAAGACTCAATGATGTTCATTTTCTAAGTTGATGGGAGGTTTAGTAAATCCACTCTGAGGGTGGTGCCTAGCTTTCTCCAGCTCAAAAGGAAGCAGTAAATGAAAGATCAGTCAGCGGCCGAAAACCAGGTGACACAGGCTTTATTAGAGGGAAAGACCTGCCAGGCTGTCTCACAAAGGGAGAGCAGCAGCCCCTGCAGCAGTTAGAACTCTTTTTAAGGAGAATGAGGAAGGCATGAGGGCTTGGGGTACTTGGTGAGAGCTGGTTGGTTAGTCAATGTATATGTCCACACAAGGTGTTCCTTCTGGATTGGGGCCATATCACATTTACAGTAAGTCATCGCCATTTCAGGGACAAGTGGGTTTAGCACTCACATTCCAAGGAAAGGTGAGTTTATCAGTAAAAATAAGGGCTTGCACCACCGCAACAGGGAACTGGGTGAGGCAAAACTGAAGATTTCCAAATAACAAGGACTTTTTGCATGGAAAAAGTCTACCAAGGGGAGGCCAATGAGTGGGTCCTTTTCATAGGGGCAAGGTAGGGAAGCAGATTAAGTGTGTGTGTGTGGGGGGGGGGGGGTTGGGGGGGGGGGCAAGATGCAGATGGATATGGCTATCTTTCAATATCCTAGAAGTCAGTAACTACTCTACTCGGGTTCTTTTTCTACCTCACTTACCTTGAGGCAGCTTTCAGAAAGTGCCAAGCAGCCGAGGTTGAGTAAGAACACCAAAGCCCATTCAGACCCAATTACGTCTTCCTTCCTGACTTTTGAACCTTGCCCAGACCAGCCTGGAGCTGGCTCCTGGAGCTGCCTTGATCTGCAATGGCAGTTAAGAAGAAAATAACCTCCTCTCCCCCTAAAATAAAACAAAACACCAGAACACGGGAGCCATGTAAACACTGGCATGGAACTCGGCTATTAAAAAACAATTGCAATATTTCGTCCATCGGCCACTAAGCCTGAGAATGCAAATAAAAACCAGCAGCCAGCAGAGAGACTGATGAATCTGATAGGAAAGAACTTACTTGTTTGTAAGTGTCCAATTGAACCCGTCACACCATGACCGGACAAGTAGCTGATGAAAGGCATGGCCAAGTATGAGCTGCAGACAGACAGCCCTTCCAGAGAAATTCCACAAGCAGGCTACCAGCGGTTCCTTCTTCTTAGAAATGACAGCCAAGCATATTAAGTACAATAACAGGTAATATTTTTCATAGTGTTTTGTAAAGCTTTCCCTTCACACAGGCCCGGCAGCTCTGGGGCTCCCCCACCCTCTGTGCTGCTTCACATAAAGGCCTCGGGAAAGGCATTGCTATTAGTGGCGCCCCTGCCTCCCCACTGTTCGGGTTCTGTTGTGCCATCATGTTGGAAACCCTGGACAATTCCACAAGGATGGGAAAGGAACAGCCTGAGGCGAGGGGGGGGGGGCTGTCCCACGGGCCCCCTGTGCCATGTGCCAGGTGATCCCTGAAAAAGGCTGCAGGGAGTGGTGGCCTCCAGGGGCCCCACGTTTCAATGAAGTCAGGAGGCAGCCTTTTGAACACCTTCCTCTTGTCTCCCAGTCTCTTTGTTTTGCTGCTTCCTCTCCGCTTTCTTGATAATCTTATCATAACTCCTGTCAAGTGGTGACCTTCAAATCAATTCTTGCAAAGGTTCCCCCTTTTTAAAAAATTAATTGATCTTTATTGTTGAAAGTATTACAGATGTCCCCTTCCCACCCCCCACCCCCCACCCCATGGACCCCTCCTAGCCCACCCCCACCCCAGGCCTTCACCACTCTATTGTCTGTCCACCAGGTCCAACTTTTAAAGAATGCAGTCTGGGTCCCTGCTGAAGGGTAAGTGTCTGGTGGAAGATTGGGTCCCCATTCTGTGACTAGTTTAAGGATTTGGTTTACCTCAGAACAAGGGTCACAGAGAGGGCACGGGACAAGGGGCCGGGGGAGGGGAGAGGGGAAGTGGCGAATGCAGGAGAAGGCACAGAGCCTGTGTGGATATGAATAAAAACTAAGGAGGGAGTGGGAGGGGGGACAAGCTGGAGCAAAGACGAACCTTGAAAAGCTCATGCTCAGTGATGTGAGCCAGTTGCAAGAGGACAAACATGGTGTAATTCCACTCATATGAGGAACCTAGTGTGGTCAAACTCATAGAAGCAGAAAGTAGAAGAGTGGTTTTGTGAAGGAAAACCTCTATTCTGTAAAACTACTGTTTGGAATTCTCTGCTATTCTTTGGATGGCCTCTTATTCTGAAAAAGTAACTTTGCTTTCTAGCCTGCTTGAATAGTGGAGGAGATAAACTTAGCTATCTGACCTTGTAGGCCAGAGACTAGATACACCCAATGCCATGCCAGGTGCATTTTTTAATTGGATAGAACTGTATAGTTTTCAAGGCCACCGCCAGCAAGCACACAAAGGGCTGGCTCTTCTATAAAAAGGGAAGTTCTGCTTGTAGCTTTGCTTAGATTTGGATTCATTTCCCTAGGCCCGCCGTGGTGAATAAAGTGTAACTCCAAACTCTCAGAGCGTTGTTTGGTTCTGGTCCGGTTTTTTCTGTAACAGTTTCGGGGAGCTAGGGGGATGTAGTGGTGGGGGTTCTTGTGTAATGGATATGGAGTTTCAGTTTAGGAAGATGAGAGTTCTAGAGAAGGATGGTGGTGCACAACAGTGTGATTGGACCTAATGGCACTGGATAGTATACTTAAAAACAGTTAAAATGGTCAATTTCATGTTATATATACCTTACCACAAAAAAAATAATTTTTTTATGATATGGGGTAAGGAGCAGTGGTAGTTAGTTGTGTAGAAGACCTAGTCTGGCAAGAAGCAGATTCAATGTCACTCAGAAATTCAGGGGCTGGGAGCAGAGAGCTGAGGGATAGGTGTCCAGCTGGACCACCAGGCCTCTCTAGGAAATGAACTTGGGAACGTGGAGCCTTTCCACCTGACTGAGGGAAGACAAGTCCCTCATAAGAAACCATCCTGCGTGTGCAGCAGACACCCTCTGTTCTTACTCGCCCAGGAGGTGACCTAGGGACACAGTAACAAATGGGGCTCCCCTTCCCTAGAGAAACCTCCCATGCAGCTGGTGTGGCTCAGTGGTTGAGCATCAGCCTATGAACCAGGAGGTCAGGTTTGATTCCTGGTCAGGGCACATGCCTGGGTTTGGGGCTCGATCCCCAGAGTGGGGCACGCAGGAGGCAGCCGATCAATGATTCTCTCTCATCATTGATATTTCTCTCTCTCTCTCTCCCTCTCCTGTCCTCTCTGAAATCAATAAAAATATTAAAAAAAAAAAAAGAAACCACACTAAAGACTTTCTAGGAAAGCTGGAAATAAAACTGGGAAATAGTTAAGGGTGAAGTATGCATAAACTCAGCCTTTCAGATTGGAAATAAAACACCTGACCAGTCTTATCACATAGGGGTCACTAAAACTGCACAAGGAGCCATACCTAGAACTCCAGCTGTAGCGGAACTCCTGTGAATTAGGCAGAGTGTGCAGGGTGGGTGGCCCGGGCCTGCCTGGTTCTGGCATTGTTCAAGAGGGCAACCCTCCCAGGCTCCGCTTGGGAACCACCATGGGGGAAGGCCCAGCCTCCCAAAGGAGTTGAGCAGGTGGCTCCCGTAGCATCCTGTTTGCCACAGGTAAGCATCTTTTCTAGGGGTTATTTTTGTGTCTGGCCTTAGCTTGTTGTTCCCAGTACTGCTCCTTGGCTCATAACATTTCTTCCCTGGTTTATTAAAAATCAGAGAAATCACCTAATAAATCTTTAAGTTTTTTCCTTCAAGCCTCTTCAACAATGGCTAAAGTCACAATGCTGCCTATTTCCCACCGCAGGAGGCTAACAAAATAACTGGTGTGTTCAAGAAAACAAAGGGAAAATCTTTAATTATTCAGAAGCCTCCCACTTGGAGTACTAAATTTACTTGCCTTGCTTTGATTTAAAGAGGCAGAACAACACCTGAGCAGCTAGTGGGCTGTAACTCCAGCCGTCAGCGTACACACCAGTAGAGGTTTGCCTCCCTTTGCATGATAAAGACATGTATATTTAAACAGTCTTCCTTGAAGATTGGATGGTTAACGAGAGTGCCCCTAGCATGTAATTTTTAAAGTTTCCCTTCCACACATATATACACAAACATCTACTCCAACTCTCCTTCAATTTCTTAAAATTATTGAATCACAGAATTCTAGCATTTGAAAGGAACTCTGGCATCCTCTAATAGAATCCCTTATTTTTATAGATGCCCAGGATTCTAAGAATATTCAAGGATATCTAATCTGACACCGACTCTCCCCATCAGATGTCTTATAATTCATACACAAATCTCCTTAGCACCCCTTTGCATGATAAAGACATGTATATTTAAACAGTCTTCCTTGAAGACTGGATGTTTATTTAATGTAATTATTTATTTTAAAAGTTTAAACTTTTATTTATTTTTTACATAAAGGTAATACGTTAACATGACTGGTAATTTAAAAAGTAAAAAGAATATATTATTCTATCCTGTAGACATCTAGTTTCCTCCCCAGAGGCAAGTAATATTAACAACTTCTTAAGTATCTTTCCTGAGATTTTATGTACATATACATAAAGTATATTCTGTTCTTCCCTCTGTTTTACACAAATGCTTTCACATTGGTCTGCACCTTCCCCTTAATGTATTTTGAGGATCTTTCCTTTTTAAAAAAAAATGTTTTCATTTATATTTAGAGAGATAGAAACATTATTGAGCTGTTGCTTCCTGCACGCCCCCTACTGGGGATCGAACCCACAAAACCGGGTATGTGCCCTGACTGGGAATCGAACCCTGACCTCCTGGTTCATAGGTCAACTCTCAACCACTGAGCTACACCAGCCAGACTGCTGTAATTATTTATTTACCTGTTTCTCTCCCAGGCCCCATCCCCTCAATAGAATATGAGCCCATAGGTCCTACAAAAATAGATGATGGGCCAGAATTTTTTGGCCGGAGAACTGTGGCTGGACAATCTCTTGCCTATTCTGTTGTCTTTCACATCACTCTCCTTTACCATCACCTGTGTTGTCTCTTTTTCAGGACTCACCCCATTCCATTCCCCACCAGGTTCAGCAAGGCAAATTCCAACACAAAGACAGTTTCCTTCCTAAGAATTCTGGTGCCAGCTGTTAGATAATAAATTATTTAGGCCTTGTACTCTATCTCGATTAAAAACATGTCTTATTCTCACTATTGTAGAACCAATAAGAGCAGAGGTCCTCAAACTTTTTAAACAGGGGGCCAGTTCACTGTCCCTCAGACATTCCACACATGCACACTGTGAGCCCGAGAAGAGTCGGCTGCTAAGCAAGACAGGCAGCGGCAGCAAAAATACCCGGTGGGCTGGATAAATGTTTTCCGCGGGCCGCATGTGGCCCGAGGGCCATAGTTTGAGGACCCCTGCATAAGAGACTATGACTCACCCTGGCTGATGTTGCTCAGTGATTAGAGCATTGGCCTGTGCACCAAAGGGTCCCAGGTTTGATTCCTGGTCAAGGGCATGTAGCTGGGTTGCGGGTTCAATTCCCAGCCTGGTTGGGGCACATGCAGGAGGCAACCAATCAATGTGTTTCTCTCACATCAATGTTTATCTATCTATCTATCTATCTATCTATCTATCTATCTATCTATCTATCATCTATCTCTCCTTTCCCTCTCTCTCCCTTTCCCCCTCCTCATTTACACTCTCTAAAAATCAATGGGAAAAATATCCTCAGGTGAGGATTAAGAAAACAACAACAAAAGGACTATGACTCACATCTGACAACTAAATAATTCATTTCATGCACTTTTAGAGAGACCTTCCTCGAGTGTTTTCTGAGTGCCATGCACTGCACTAAGGGCTCTGCTGAACCACTAACTCTGCACAGGAACCCCGTGAGAAAAATAGTATCATTATCTCTATTTTGCAGATAAGAAAACTTAGGCTCATTAAAGTTGAGTAAATATCTAGTAAATGATGAGGGCATATTTGAGACCAAGACTATCTTTCTCCAAATGCAGACTCTTTGCCAATAATACTACACTGTTTCCACAAGTTACATTTCCCCTCTGAGGACTCTGCATCATGATATTGGGGTGTCATAGCATAAGAATCCTGTGGCAGAGGCAGGAAATTACCCGCTTCAGATGCCACTTGCACATAGTAGGTCCCCAGGTTACCCATAACCTCTGTCCAATTTGGCTACAAATCAGAGGTCCCCGTGACCCACTCCTTGGGTTTGATTAATTTGCCAGAGTGGCTCACAAGACTGAAAGAAAAACCTATTTATATTTACCAGTTTACTGAAGGAGACCATAGATAAACAGTTAGATGAAGAGATACATAAAATGAGCGTTGGGAGGGTCCTGAGGTAGGAGCTTGTCCCAGTGCAGTTGGGGGCTAAGGGTGTCACCTTCCTGGTGTGGATGTGTTCCCCAGCATGGAGGATCTCCACACCCTGTACTTTCAAGGTTTTATGAAGGCTTCATCACATAGGCATGATCGATCACTAACTCCATTTTCAGCCTTTCTCCATTCTCAAGAGAATGGGGTTGAGAATTCCAAGCTTCTAACTATGGCTTGGTCTTTCTAGTGATCAGCCCTCATCCAGAACCATCAGGAGGTCCACCCGTAGTCACCTCATTAGAACAAAAGACATGCCTATCATCCATGAAATTACAAAGTGATGTGTGAGGAACCCGGGGCAGAGACTAATATATATTTCCTATTATTTCACAAGCCACTCTGTTTCAGGCCTCCATTACTCATGGTCATAAGCAACTCCTATCTGACATAGCCCCCTCTAACACTCACTCCATACTATACTTAGAGGACTCACTCTTTAGCATCACTCTCTACTGACCTTCTTGCTGGAGGAGAATTGGAGAGCCCAGCTGGCTGGCATTACCCTGCCCCATGCCCTGTCTGCAGCCAAATATAGTCAGGTCTGTGGCCACTGGTTCCTGACTAGGACTTAGAACGTATTACCAGGTAACAAGCTGGGCACTGACTCCAGATTCCTGGCTTATACTGACCTCTTATCTCCTGATCTCCCTAAAAGAGTGAACTTGGAGTCAAAAGAGCCCAACAGTTAATGTCTGTCATTACTCCCTTGCTCTTATAGGGTCCTTTACAGCCTACAAAGCATGGTGGTGAGCAGAATTTATTTTGATTGTCACAACAACTTTGGCCAATGAACAGGGACAGTATTGGCTTGAGTCCCCATTTTAGAGCTCAGGAAACTGGAACTTGGAGAGGCTAAGTTATTTGCCCAAGGCACAGAGCCAGGATACAAACTCAGCCCTTTGATGCCAAGGTCCCCACCCTTTCCAATGTGCCAGTGCTTCCAGAAGACTCCTTAGATTCCATTGAGAGAAGCTGGAGACACAGCTTAGCCCAGGCAACCTCCTTTGAAGTAAATCTGACTGGCCATGAACTCCCTGTCTCTACTCAATATCTGAATTACCTCGTCATCATCAAAAGACTGATCCGCTCAACTGAATCAAGTGAATGTCCACATGGCGTTCAAAAATCAGTTAAATCAACACCATCTGTAGCCACTCGCTATAATAGGCAATGTTGACATGAAGGACACCGATGGTTCTGTAAACATCCAGCAGATGAATCACTTATATGAGAATAATGGCAGTTGTTTTTCTGTTGCTCAGAGAATGGCAGGAGACAGTAACGAGTGAGGCCGAGAAGATGCTGGCACCCAGAGAAGATAGATACAAGGGAAAATTGGGACTTCCTAACTAGTCAAGAGGGGCTTCTTGGGAAGACACAATCAGAGGCTGTTTAATTCAGAAATGAAACAAGTTCAGGCAGATAAGTGCAAACAGAGGCAGAAATGGGAGAACAATAATCAGAACTAGCACTCTACTTGCGTGGTACTAGATAGTTCTTAAGTATGAGAAACAAAAATTGGCTCTGGCTGATGGAAGCACAAAGGGAATTTGCTGAAAAGATAATGGGTAAATTGCATAATTGCCAAGAATTCTGGAGGACCAGGCTCCGAAAAATGGACAGGGCCAAAGAGACGCTAGGCAGCCAGAACCATTTGAAATCCCACCACTCAACTAGTCTAGCACTGGACACAGGGAATCAGTTAGCTAAATTTATAATAATGCCAACTAACAAATGACCACAGACACGCAGTGACATATGATAGTGTTTGTCGCTCATGTGCCTGGTGTCACTCAGAGGCTGGTAGGCAGCACTGCAATCTTGACTGAGCCAGTCATGAGGCTCCATCTTGGCCAGCTATTGGCTTTTCTAGGCTGGCTCAGCTGCGGTGACTGGGATGACTCATGTGGATGAAAAACAAAGGTTCTATGGAAAGGAATCTCACAGGGTGATCTTACCAGAAATTCCTAATTGGGCAGGTCATGGTGGGTAGTCATGCCTCAGGTCTATAACTTCTTTAGTGAAAGGTTTTAAGCCAGCCCTGTCCATGGTTCTTGTGCATCTAGTTTAACACACCTTTGAAATACTATAAGTAATACGCCTCAAAGGGGTATTAGTCCTCAAGAGAGCACACAGTTTTGTTAACTGTCCTGTAATGCAATCTGCACCTCAATTTATCCAATCTTCCTTATGTTCCCTCCTTAAATTTCAAATGCATAAAAGAAGCTGTAAAACTGTTATTCTCTGGAGAATTTGAGATCTTGCTCCCCAGCATATGTCGTCAGTTTGGTTCAAGTTAACTTGTATCAAAATTCTCTTCATGTTTGGACATTTCTTATGCTATATGGCTCTCATCCTCCAGGGTGTTGAGACCCGGCATGTTCTCATGGTGAGGGCAGAGGAGCAAAAGAATTGCACAGGCACATATGCCTCTTGAGGTCTAGGCTTAGAACTGGCAACACCAACACCTTATTGGCCAAAGCAAGTCACAAGATCAACCTTGGTTTAAGGAGTGAAGAAATAGACTCTGCCTCATTAGCAAGGGAACTGCAAAACCGCACAACAAAGGGCCTGACACAGAGGGTTACACGTTGGGAACATTGACACAATCACTCTACCACTCACGGAAATCCACCACTAACACCTCTGCCACTTCTGCCCGGAAACTGTGCCTGGCTTCCTTCGCTGCCACCATCACCTGTGTAGCTTCTCCATGCTTCTTTGCATCCCACCTCCAGACTTAGGTTTCCAGGCAAGCATATCAGGATAGTTGGGACTAGATGATGGAGTTGTACACAAAATGCATCGAAAACGCTGGGAAAGAAAGTATTGAGACTTTTTTCACTTCATTAGGAGAAAATGGGTTCTGCCTGAGACCTATAAGGTGGGAAACACCCCAGACATAGAAAAGAAGTTCAGATACCAAAGAGCCAAAAATCTGACAGCTGTTTTTTCAAACCACCCTATGTCTGTTGGGGTATATTATAGAACATCCCCAATTCTTCACCCCTTTTGGATCTATGCCCTTTGCACTATAGATTGCTCTGGCCTCCTTCCATGGACAGTGTGACCTGCCTCACTCTTTGACATTCATGTGATTCATGTGCTCACATTGGCCCATGGGATGTTAGCAGATGTACCACAAGCAGAGGCTCGCAATGGGCTTGCACACTGAGACTTGTTTTCTTATACCTCTGCCGTCACCATGGGAACGTGCCTAGGTTAGCCTGACAGAGAATGAGAGACACGTGGAGCAGAGCAGAAGTTCCCAGCTGTTTCACCCTAGATCAGCCAGCTGACAGCTAGACAAGCCACAGTCATATGAGCAAACCCAGCCTAGATCCGCAAAACCATCTAGTCAACCCCCAGCAGATCCAAACACTTGTGCAATAAATGCGTATGATTATATGCCCCTGAGGTTTTGTCGTCATTTGTTACAAAGCATTATTGTGATGATGGATAACTGATACAATCTGCCAGCTGTTTACATATAAATAAGCTCATTTCATTCCCCACCTGCAAGTTAGATATCAGAATTTTCATTTGCATGGAGAGGTTAGGCAAACTGTCTAAGCTTACCCAGGCAGGATTTGATAGTGGCTTTCCTAAAACAGAAGCCACTCTGAGTAACCCTGGAACATAGTTAGAAAGGAGTTCATGACTCTGACATGGACTTCTGGGACAGAGCTTTTCCTCGCCTTCCCTGGGCCAAAAGTGACTCTAAAATGAGCCAGAAACTTGGACAATAACCGAGAAACTATTCCAAGGCTAGTTCCACTAGAGTGAACCCTGGGAACAATGCAAGGTCACTCCCTGTTCTGGAAAGTTCTTGAAATAAGGGAACCACCAAGAACCTAGAAATACTTTAACTGTTTGTGATTTCTCCTAGTAACTGGCTGAGCTCTGATAGGATTTGGTCTGTCCCCCATTCTTAAAGGGCTGAAAAGGTTAAATTGATACAGATAACTCCGCAGAACCTAAGTTAGTATCACAGATACAGTGTGTTCTGACAACATCTATCAGAATGCCCGGCACACAGTAGGTGCTCATATACATTGGGCCCCTTCCTTGCCCTCTCATACCTCATATTTAAGGAATCATATTACCAAGTCTTATTTTTGCAAATCACAGCTCTTGGAACCTGACAGACCCAAAGTTATGTGTTGGTTCAACATATATATATACTATGGGCCTACTATGCACTAGATAACAAGAATATAGAGACCTGGAGCTAATCTTGAGAAATCTACTGGGAAACAAAAGTTCTCAGAACTGTATTTAATTACTAACCAAAGTTAACATCACCACAGTATCAAGTGAGCTATCACAGCGCCACGTTTGGAGAAAAATAATGAAAATGTTAAATTTATGTAATGTTAAAAGATGCTTTTATTCATTTAATCTCTATTAAAAGATGCCATTTCCTGCATTATGAGTATATTGTAAATTTTCCATTTTTAACACATAAAAGCCAAAATCTTTATTAGCTTTGATACACATCTACTCTTGCCTAAGTCCACAGAACTATAAAAACCCCACTTTACAGCTGACAATATAAACTTCACAATACCATAAAAGCTAAATTTATTCTTTCATTTAAACTCTATGAAAGACATCACAAATTATTATTTTAGCGCCTGGAAGATAAATAGGCTTCAAAGGCAAAGAATCTGTTTCCAAGCAGCTCCTGTCTGCAATGCCACATTTTGAGGAAGAATTGGCAGAAAGTTCAAGGAAAACATACGAAGGCTAAATCTAGAGAAAGAATTGCTATAATAACAAAGTTTAATTGCCAAGAAGACCTTTACATTATTGCATATGGGCACCAACCAGCACTTAAACAGTAAGATCTAGATGTCTGATCTCTATCATCTCGTTCCAGGGGTAATTCTGTAACCATTTGAAGGGCCGTCTAACTTCATTCTTGCTTTCAACATCTTTTCTTTGAAGACGGAGTTCTGTCTGTCCAGGCATGTGCTCCCCACACAAACCTTAACTTAGAGATCCATGGATTAGCATCCACAGGACCAACTTCTTCATCAAAATGGGCAGCCACTGTGCAGCAAGAAGGAAGCAGAGTTTGGAGGGAATGGGGCAGGATACGCCAAGTTTGATGAAGGAGAAGTTCTGAGGAGGAAGACAGGGAGCACAGGGACAAATGAACAGGTAAAGCATGGCTGAGTGTGATTCCATCCATGAGCTGGATGTGTGATGTGTACTCAGGTAGCAGGACAGTCCTGATGATCTATGAAGTAGGTGTTGGGGTAAGAAGGAGACCATGTCTAGCACATCACAGAAGCTCAATAAATGGCTGTGCAATGAATGGCTCATTTGACTACATTGGACTAACTGCTTTGGCTGTACTTACTCTCTCCATAAGGTAAAAAATCACAAAGTCAAAATTATCTTTGCAAATGCATCAAGTTGCCCATAAAGGACAAAAGTGCTTTTCTGTTGCATCTTTTTTAAAAATATATTTTATTGATTTCAGAGAGGAAGGGAGAGGGAGAGACAGAAACATCAATGATGAGAGAGAATCATTGATCGGCTGCCTCCTACACATACCCTTCTGGGGATCAAGCCCACAACCTGGGCATGTGCCCTGACCAGGAATCAAACCGTGGCCTCCTAATTCATAGGTCAACACTCAACCACTGAGCCATACCTGCTGGGCTCTCTTGCATCTTGATGGCGATATTTATACCAACACACTGGTACCCCTCACCAAGCTCATCAGAGGCAGGTGTTCCTCCAGCAACGGAACCAGTGACTAGTATTTTTTGGAATAAGTGCCAGACAAAGCAGCTGGCTTGTGTTAGAAATCATGTTGTAAGAAATAATGCACTCCTCCAGTCACCAAAAAACACACTCAGTGTAGTAAGAGGGACATATTATAAGAGGCACATGGGAACTCAGGCCAAGTAGGAGAAAGCAGATTTACCTCTGTGACGGTACACCCAGTCCAGCATAGAAGCTCATAGAGCAGAATATAGACTAACTAGTCCCCTACCTGAAAAAGCAGCTTGAACTTTGATATCACACAATTGCACGACTTTTCTCCTTCTTTGATTTTCATCCTCACCTCCTTGCTGGATGCTCCTTGGAGCATTTTGTTGACATGTCACTCAGCACCCAGACCCACAGCTCAGGGTCTGCTTTAGGAAAACCTAACCGAAGATACTCATCAACCTGGGTCTTCTCACCACAGCAGGACTTAAAATCATAAACTTATTCTCCAGTAATCCCAATATCCCTCCAAAACTCCACAACACACTGAATTACTTATACCATTCCCCAAACTCAATCCACGTTAGCCTGTACTCTTGCCTTTGCAATTATTGTCCTCACTATAGAGAATTTTCTGAACTCACTCCTTTCCAAATGGACCTTCCTTGGCTCTCCCAGGCTGTCACTCAGTCTGCTGTTCTCTCATGGTCCAGGGTATACATTGCTACTAGGGTACCTGCATGGCTCTAAAGTTGTACTGCGTGCGTTCAAATCCTGGCTCTGCTACTTCCAAGTGGGTGGCCTCAGACAAGTTACTTCATCTCCCTTTTACTTTGTTTCCACATCTGTAAAATGGACATAAAAGTCAAATCTACTTTTGGGCGTCCTTATGAAAATGAATGAGATAATTTACATGCAAAGCACTTACAGATGACTAGTCCATAGTACATGTTAGCTGGGTTTTTTGTATTGTAATTATTTGTTTGTGAGTTTGTTTTTCTTGTTAGCTCCTCAGGGGCAAACATCATATCACATTCATCCTAATAGATGTATGTTAAATAAATAAATATGCTCCATCAAAGAGCAGTTCTCTTGAGTAGGATAACACTTTAAATTGGTGGTGCTGAATTCCTTAGAACTCCATTATTTGCATATGATCCTCATGATTTTTTTCTCACATCCTGTACTATTATTTATTATGTTTCCTTCAGTTAAGTTTATATCAAAACAATATAAGTGAACAAACAAAACAGAAATAAACTCACAGATACAGAGAACAGATTGATGGTAGTCAAATGGGAGGGGTATGAGGTGGGTGGGTAGGTGAAAAATGGTGGAGGGCTTAAGAAGTACAAATTCCCAGTGATGAAAATAGCTCGAGGATGCAAAGCACAGTAGGGAATACAGTAGGCCCTTGGGTTACATCGGAGATCTGTTCCTACGGCGAGACATAACGCGATTTTCGCTGTAAGTTGGAACCCACCTACAGAAGCACCTACGTCACTCACATGGAGCACATACACAGCAGTAATGAAGGGAAACGGAAAAAAAAATTTAAAAGAAAGATAACAATTCCTGACCTTGTGGTAAATAAATAATAAAAAACATAAAGCACATATGTACATATGTCAAAATGACAGAACTTTTTTTATATAAATAAATGGGAGATGGCGATGTAACCACGAAATAACATACATCGAGTCCCATGTAACCCAAGGACTGTCTGTATAGTCAATAACATTGTAATAACAGTATATGGTTTCAGATGGGTGCTAGACTTACCAGCGTGATCACTTTGTAAGTTATATAAATGTCTAATCACAATGTTGTAAACCTGAAACTAATATAATATTGATGTTAACTATAATTGAAAAATAAATTTAAATAAAAAAGAGTAACCAGGTATAAAAGTCTCCTGCTAAATGTTGGTTAGATAGCCGAACAAGGATTTGAACCCTGGTCTCACTCCATGGCCTTACATTAAGCAACTTTTTTTTTTTGAGTGAAAAAGTAAGATGTCATATTAAGGATATAAAAGAAAAGTTGACTTGATGTCAATCTATTTTTTTATCTTAGCATTATGCTAAGAAATAGGATATATTGAGTCATAGGTTTCATACGTTAGGGCTTTCTTCTAATAGTCATTAAAATAAATATGTAACCCCTAAAATAAAATCTGCTCATCTGTATACCTTCCCAAATAATCTCATATTTCCCTACTAGTATCCCCATTTTAGTTGGGAAAACTGCCTCAGGATATTTACAACCAGTCAATCGATGCCTTTGAATATACATGGAGTTTGGGTAAATATGAGAACCGCAATAAATCAATTAGCAAGACCTTGGCACAGATAGTTCTCTGTCCCGAGCTTCTATTAACTCACTCTGTGACTTTTGATACTCAGCTTCTTTAAGCTCAGTTCTCAGGCATGAAAAAGGTGTTACTCATTCTGCCTCATCTAGCGAAGGTGGGCTTCCGCACTCTAAAGAACCAGGACCCCCAACAATTAAAAGTAAGTCAAAACACAGGTAGATGGACTTCATGTAAGCCACATTAGAACAAGAGCCCACACCTCATCCCACTTTGTCTGAACATGTTTCCTATAGGAATTGAGTTTAAAACTGAAGAACGAAAAGATTTAACAGCCTGGCAGGTGTAGCTCAGTGGTTGAGTGTTGACCCATGTACCAAGAGGTTGCTATTGCAATTCCTAGTCAGGGCACATTTCCCAGGTTTGGGGCTCAATCCCCGGGGCGGGCAGCATGAAGTTTCTCTCCCATCGATGTTTCTATCTCTCTCCTTCTTGCTCCTCTCTCTAAAAAAAATGAATTTAAAAAAAAGATTTAACAGGCGGGGAAAGGAAAACCATCCATATCAGTAGTGCAGGGACTAGACATGGTAAAGACTAACTGCAGAAGGACACAGGCCCCCACTCCACCCTATATTTTAGGAATGTTCATCGTGGGTGCACTATGAGCTAGCCTTTTCCTTGTCCTAAGATGACCAGACATCCTAGTATTTGCACAAGGTATTTGTCCCAGGAAAACTTCCAAGAAAGTTTCCCTGAGGGTTCCTTACAATGCCACCTTGCGAAGCCCATTATCTGAGCTGCAAAGGGTAGAGTTTACTATCTCCACCAGGTGCCCAGGACCCCAGAGAGAAGGGATAATTGAAGAAGTTGGCCTGATGGAGGTAGCTTATACCCTTACTTCTCATATTTTAGTCCTGAGACCTGTAGCACAGGCATCAGCTGGGAGTTTTTGTAGGATTTCAGAGTCTCCAGTCTCACCCCAGGCCTCCTGCATCAGAATCTCAAGCGTGTGCACATTAAAGTTTGATGTGGTCTTACCAGCCTCTCTGCCATTCTGTGCTGTTACAAACACATGATCACTGGGCTCTGGGCTCTGGGCTCTGGGCTTCCTCCCTTCAGGCAGGCCTCCCTGGCACCTGTCTACTGCCATTTGCAAAAGGCTGATTTAACTCACCCTATGCTCTCCTCTCCTCACATTGGCCTTTCCTCATTGCCTCCATTGTCAGCATTGGTCTCATTGCCAAGGTCTTTTTTTTTTTTTTTTTTTTTTTTTGCCTCGTGACCTTTGCGTGTGCTCCTTTTTCTGCCTAGAAAACTCTTCAACTGGCCAACACCAGCTCTTCCATCAAGTATCAGCTGAAGCATCATTTTCTTGGAGATGCTTTTCCTGTCACTCACTCTAATGTAGACCACCTACCATTCTCTCTCGTGTCCAATAGTTCTTTTCCTTCATAGCAGACATTGCAATTTGTGATTATAAATTAGTTGTCTTCCCTACCAGATTGTTCAGGGGAGGACCATGTACGTCTGTTCACTGCTGTACACCCAGCACCTGCACAAAGCCTGAATCAGAGAGGTGCTCAATAAATACTGTGTGAATGAATAAATAATTGAAATGAGCCTCTTTACTGCATGACTCTTAGATGCTAATGAGCATCATCAATCTCTAAGAGAATAATAAAGTATGCAGTGTTTCCCAAACTAATTCGCCTATCTGCAGAAAACCTGCTAATGGTCAAGGGAACAGGGCCCCACAGAATAGAGTTGGGAAAATCCTGGGGTAAGTAAAGTGGGAGAAGAGAGTATTCCTAGAAGTCAGAGCTTCACACAAATCTAGGGCAGATTTAAAAAATATGAATTCTTACTTTTAGAGGTCCTTAGAAAAACAGCATCATGAAAGATGACACTGGTTCTCATCATAATCATGTAAATCTCCCAAAACTTGTTGTGAAGATGTATCCATCAATGAAAATGACCAGGGGAACATTACAGACTCCTGAACCATCGATGGAAGAATAAAAGAGAATGTGACTCTTCAGCTACCACCACTATGAAAAAGCATTTCTGGAAAGTCTACATTGCAATCATTTAAAAATTAACTTGCTTGTCATCCTCCCTTGAGATCACTGCACAGTGCAATGTAATAAAATTACCCATTGTAGCGGTCGCTAAAAGGGCAGAAATATATCACATTTAAGGTCACAAAAGTGAAGGTTCTAGTATTCTGGTTACTATTGCTGTGTAGCAAATCATTTGAAAACACAGTGACTTCAAAGAGCAACTACCATTTGTTTTGCCTACACATCTGTGATTTGTGTAGGATTCAGTGAGGAAGGCCCGTCTCTGATTCCCATGGCTTCAGCCTGATCAGCCTGACTATGGCCCGAAGGATCCCTTTTAAGGCAGCTCATTTCTATGATTGGCAGCTTGGAAAGGAGCTGAGAGATCTACCAGGGCTGGGAGTTAAGGCCTCAGCTTCTTTCCACACGAGCTTCTCCGTGGGATGCTTGGGCTCCCTCACAGCATGGTGGCTGGGTTCCAAGGGTAAGAGTCCCAAAAGAACCATGAAGCTGCATGTCCTTAACTAATGCAGCCTCAAGGTCACAAAGCATCACTTCTGCAGCCTCCTATGGATAGCAACAATTACAAGCCCACTGAGATGTAAAGGGAATGGAATTCAGCTCCACTTCTTAACAAGGGAGTGGCAAGATTCTTAGAGGGCGTGTGGGCATGTGGGACCAGAGAGATCCTTGCAGCCATTGAAGGGTGTGGGGGTTGGCGCCAAGGAGAATGGTGCAGAAGAAAAGATTTAGAGAAGGAATTTAAAAAATCACACAAAACGTTAAAAAACAAAATTCTTCTCTGAATCTTTATTATGAAGGGAGGAAAGATAGATGTCAATATGTGTCAAGACAGAACAGGGAATTTGTTCCTAAAAATGTAAAGACTTGATCCAGGTAAATCCACCGAGATGTAATGGGAGTATTAAGGTCACACCTTGCCCAGTGATGAAGGCTAAACAGTCATTGTGTCGGGAAACATAAAATAGGTTAAGGTGCTGGTCAGACCAAACAAAAACAAAGCAATTTCTACCTACAGAAAATCCACAAGGCTGGCCAGCACTGGCGATTCGAGGGCACATGCTTTCACATAAGTCTTGGATTTTATGGGAGAATCCAATTTTAAACATTTTGTCACCATGACAATTCTGATCTGAGCCTTGACAGATAAGCAGCATTTAAATAGTCTGCCAAGCAAGACAACCAAACAATACACAACAAGGAGTGGGAAGGGAGCAACAAGAAAAGTGATCTCTTTTTTCTTTCCCTTCCTTTGCTCCAAGTGTCAGCAAACACTGCTTGGTAAAAGCATCCAGCACAAGGTAGACTCCGAATCAACATTTATGAACATGAAGGATTTCTCCCTTCGAAGCTCACCACAGGCCTTGAAGTTTCTACATTATAGTTTTTCCTTTGTCAATCAATGTGGCAGACACGGAGATGCACCACTCAGTTCTCTCTCTCAGAATGTCTTTAGAATCTGCCTCCACGTTCAAGCCTAGGTTGTGCTCTTTTCAGGGTGGCCCCCAGGCAATAACTGAGCAAAACAGTCTTATAGGCCCTAACCAGTTTGGCTCAGTGGATAGAGCGTCGGCCTGCAGACTGAAGGGTCCCAGGTTCGATTCTGGTCAAGGGCATGTACCCTGGTTGAGGGCACATCCCCAGTAGTGGGTGTGCAGGCGGCAGCTGATCAATGTTTCTCTCTCACCAATGTTTCTAACTCTCTATCCCTCTCCCTAAAAAATCAATAAAATATATATATTTTTAAAAACAGTCTTATAGGATCTAGTCATTGCCACCTAAAACAGGACCCGCCCCCCCACACACACACACATACACACACAATGTTGGGGTAGTCATCTTTGTTCTGGAGTTCTCTACTGGGCTGGCAAAGCTTTATCCTCTCTGCATCATAGTCTGATGACTTCCACTACAAATCTTATCCTACTTCCTTCATATATTTTCTTTCACAGGTATAAATCCCCAATATACTTTTTTCACTCCTAACTTCATCTCAGCCACTGCTTCCTCCAGAGTCCAAACTGCAATAGCAGTATCTTCAGGGGTTCTCCATGAAAAGCCAGTGAGCCCATCCCCGCTCCCATAAACCTGACCTTGAGCACCTTAGATAAGCACCATGGGAATGGAACACTGCCCCGGTGTATTTTGAAGGAGGAGGGAATAGACAGGGAAGTTTGGAATATTTCATGGTATGATGTTGCCCTAGTTGCCAAGAAAGAATATTGTCATTACATTCAGCTTCAAGGCAATCCCTTTAGGGTTCCTGAACAAGTCCCACCCCTGCTAAATAAACACCACTGTGGAATGAAACTTTCTTTGGTCCTCAAACTTTCCAGTGACTAATCTATCAATGATCCAACTAGCTACTCAATACAGAGTATTATTATTTCTATTATTTCTTAATTATTGTACTATTTTCCATACAAACAACTGTAAGCCTACTTTTTCCCCCACCCTATATATGTATTTTTCCCTACTTTATGTCTTCTTCTATTTCACAGCGTCTTCTGGCTCCCAGAACTAGCTTCTTGACACTTTCTGCTCAGTTATGGCAATTTCTGCTTCATGCTCTTCTGTGTCTTTTCAATTCCTGCTCCTGTTTCTCTACATATGTCTTCGCAGATGCGTCAAGGCCCCTTCTACCTACCTCTAAGTCCACCACAGCTGTGGTACAGTTTCCAGCAGGCTGAGCTTTCCACCCTTTGAGTTCAAGCATCCTTTGACTTCTCCACCTGAGGTTCCATGGAAACTTGCTGTGTCAGGTACACCCAGAAGAGTGAAGAAATTAATGTCCTAGAAGTAATAACTCTCAACTGATGTGGTCATTTCTCACTGTAATAGGCATTGTTAGTTATTGTGATAGGTACTCAATGACTAAATATTCAGCTTCCATGTCCTCCAGGGGGATAATTTTTAAATGTCCCACACAGTTTCTCGAAAGGTTCCCAATAAGGTTGAGCCCCAGTTGGCTCATTAACTCTTTATTCGTTTTTCTCTTCTGCATGTCCCACTTTTCCAAGTCTCTACTTGTGATTCTTAGAATCACCTTCTGTATTAGTCATGGTTCTCCAGAGAAAAGAACCAATGGGCTAGATCAGTGGTTCTCAACCTTCCTACTGCGGCGACCCTTTAATACAGTTCCTCATGTTGTGGTGACCCCCAACCATAAAATTATTTTCGTTGCTACTTCATAACTGTAATTTTGCTACTGTTATGAATCGTAATGCAAATATCTGATATGCAGGATGTATTTTCATTGTTACAAATTGAACATAATTACAGCATAGTGATTAATCACAAAAACAATATGTAATAAAATATATGTTTTCCGATGGTCTTGGGCGATCCCTGTGAAAGGGTTGTTCGACCTCCAAAGGGGTCGCGACCCACAGGTTGAGAACCACTGGGCTAGATGATAGATGAATGCATGAATGGATATAATTCATTCAGATTCCAAAGGCCTTAGAACCAGCGAATCCAGTGGTGTAATACCCAGTCCAAAGTCAAAGACCTGAGAACCAGGAGCTCTGATGTCCATGGGGCAGAAGAAGATGGGTATCTCAACTCAGAGAGAATTTGCCCCTCTTTTACCTTTTTATCCCATTTGGGCCCCCAATGGAGTGGATGATTCTAACTTGCATTGGTGAGTGTGGATCTCTTTACTCAGTCTACTGAATCAAATCTGAATCTCATCCAGAAACACCCTCACAGACAACCCATGGTCATGTAGAACACACAGAAAGAAATTGGTTATTACAAGTTACTGAGATGTTGAGCTCTTGGTTACCACAGCATAACTTAACCCATACTGACCAATACACAAATTCTGCCATCTCTCTCAGTCCTCTTCTCCACCCATATAAAAATTGTAGATTATTTTGACATAGGACTTGAGAAAATAATTGTTTTTTCCATCTGCCTTTCTCTATATGT
Source organism: Myotis nattereri (assembly GCF_964212035.1). Lineage (NCBI taxonomy): Eukaryota > Metazoa > Chordata > Mammalia > Chiroptera > Vespertilionidae > Myotis > Myotis nattereri. Next base: position 48,512,302 of record NC_138089.1, read on the forward strand.
CCACTGCCACAAGTAATAAGTTAGGTGGGCTTTTTATTGTGTTAGTTTTATCACCAGCTAGCACTATTAAGAAAAATGCTTCTGGTTTTATATCCTGAATGGAATATTTTTTAAAGGAGAAAAAAAATAACCATCTTGATTTTTACAGTCTAGAACTTCTGTGATAGAATATACACTTCACGGCTCTGCCATGATGGATTCCGCTTTGAAAACTGTTTCTTAAAATATATACCCTGCATGGCTCTATATGCTCATCAATCGTTTTCCGTTCTGTACCATAATTCTATTTTTTTTTCTTTTGCAAATCCTTTATAGTGGATTCAAGGGAACAAAACTACCTTTAAGAACTTAATGTTCTGGATGAATTTATACAACTTCAGATGAACAAGAAAATAATCCTGACAAGTGACGAAAGATTCATGAATACAAATCTATTTTGGCGTCTGTTTTCTCTATTATAAAATAAGAAGGGAGGGAAAGGAAGCATCCAGCAGATGCCAGTTTAGAGCAGCTCAATTGGTCACTCACTTTCCCATGGAATGGTGCCAGCAGCCTAATTGCTAAGGGACCGTCTGGGTTTGATGTATGACCCGTGTGCTTGCCCGAGATGCAAGGGGCTTCGGAACAGTGTTGGAGATTCATTTTTATTAAACTGTGGATTGAAATGGACTTTGTAATTTTTGGCAAAAAGAGCACACAAGAATTTGTGGGAAAGATGTTTGTGAGGATGCTGGTCTTTGGCTAAAAATAGAAAGAAGGCAGAATGCTGACTGATTAACATACATAATTATAGGCATTTCCTACAGACAAATGCTCATGTCAGGTCTTTTTCTCATCATAATGGTCATTGCTTTTTTCCAGTCATAAAAATGAAGAAAATCATGTGAATTACCCTCAAAAGGGAAAAGCTGTGATTGCACCTGGAGATTTCTTATACTGAAGTAACATACCATACAATTTCAGGTTGATGTCCACCCACCCAATCCTCCTACTCATCCCAAATCTGGAGACAGACTCCTGGATCACTCCATATACCAGATACATTGGTTTCTAATAGTATCAGTGAAGTGAGCTCCATTTCAGCCTTCCAGCTGTAGTAAGATATTCCAACTGGTGGAAATCAATCCAATTGAAGCACCCTTGGGCACAAATCAAATGAGACTAGACTGCAATTGAGGAAAATTATAGCCATAACTTTGCTTTAGAAGCTAAGTTGGCTTTCTCTCTGCATGATCTCTGAAAATGGTATGGATGCTCTTGGCTGTCAGCAATGATGCAGGTGCCAGAACACATTTTTGCTAAAGAGAGTTATTAAAATGTCTTTATCTATCTGGGGGGTGTCGTCATTATTAAAAACAAAAGCAGAGAGGAAAATAATAAAGTCAGATCATATTCAAGGGCTTCCAGGCCTGACACGTGCTAGCAATACAATTGATGCCAGCATTTAGTGGGTTACTGAAGCGTATGCCAATCAATACAAACATGCCACAGTGCAGAATAGATTAAAAGGTTACTTTTCATAAGTGAGCTCTCCTCCTGGGTTTCCACAGTTCATTTCTGTAGCTTCTATCTTGTAATTGTGCATATCAAACAAGGTTTCTGACACATCCATACTCACAGCATCATAGAATGTTGTGCAAGAGCGAACCGTGAACATCACCTCATAAATATATATCCACTCACCCACCACCCACTCAAACATACTCAGTCTCCCATTTCACAGATGAGGAAGACCAAGGCCCAGAAGGTCAGACGAGTTGCCCAAGGTCACACAGTGAGTTAGAGACAACCAAGAATTCAAATCAAGGACCACCACTGTTTCTTCTCTAAAATACACTTGCACTGTTCACCAGCAGCTTCAAGGTATTTTTTTTTTCCAGAAGTGAGTAGGCTATGAATTATAAATCAATCGATAGTACTCCACACCAAATCCCCCAAAGGTAACTCAGTACAGGATGCCTCTGCTTTTAAGAGGCAATTAAAATGCAGTACATTCCCGGAAACAGATGTTACGGTGCTGATCATCCTTAGGCAGACCAGGCAAGGCTCCACCAAACGGGGTAGCACGGGCAGAACCTGTCACACACACCAGACGGTAGAATGAAGGGCCCGAGAAGCCAGAAGTAAAGCCTAGGGGTCCATGCAGACGGATAAAATAAAGAAAGGAGAAAAATGCAGCAGGTGGAGAAGTAGGCACTGCCTCTGCATATAAATGGAGGCCATTAATCTTTGAGATAGGCAGATCAGAAATCCTTAGCTGTCCAAGTTTGGTTCCATCTAATTTGAATTCAGCTTAAGAAACACTTACTGAAATGTCTGCTAATGCCAAGCACGAGGTTAGACAGGGAATCACTGACAGTGGTGGACCAAACACCATGGCCCCAGCCTCCAGAAAGTTACAGTCTGATGAGAAAGATCAGAAAGAGGATACTTCCGGCAATTTCTAAGTGCAATGCTCAAGCTAGTGGGTGTTGAGCCTTGTAAGTCATAGAAAGTATTTGAGTTTAATCTTATGTATATTGAGGAGCCTTTGGTGTAATATAATTCAGTTAAGTTTTGAGAAGATGACCCTTTCTATCATGAGGAGACTATAGGTGGGGAGATTGGTTAGAAGGCTATTATAATAGTTCAGGCAAGATGTGCTTGTGGCTTAGAATGGAGATGGCAAGAAGTTGACAGATTTGCAATGCTCTCCACTTGGCAACCAGAGTTAATATTCCAAAACTCAAGTGTGATGTCATCATTATTAAACAGGCTTTCCAGGCTGTTAACAAAAATACAAGAAATAACAAAAGCTGGCAAGGATGTAGAGAAAAGGGAATCCTTGTGCATTATTGGTGGGAATGTAAATCACTGCAACTACTATAAAGAGCAGTGTAGAGATTCCTCAAAAAAATTAAAAATAGAACTACCATATGATCCAGCAATTCCAGTTCTGAAGAAAATAAAAACACTAACTCAAAAAAATATCTGCACCCCCTGTTCACTGCAGCATTATTCATAACAGCCAAGATATGGAAACAACCTAAGTCTCCACTAGCAGATGAATGGATAAAGGAAATCTCACACACACACACACACACACACACACACACACAAACAGAATATTATTCAGCCATAAAAAAATAAAATTTTGCCACTTGCAACAACATGAGGGCATTATGCTAAGTGAAATAAGCCAGACAGATAAATACAAATACTGCACAATCTCTCTTACATGTGGAATCCAAAAGCAATAAAAAACAAAAACACAAGTTTAAAGATACAAAGAACAGATTAGTGACAAAGAGTGGGGACCAGGTGAAATGAGTGAAGGAGGTCAAAAGTTACAAACTTCCAGAGGACGGAAGATGGCGGCGATATAGGCAGACGCGTCCCAGGTCGTGTCCCGGAGCAAATGGAGTCAGCAGCTGAAACTAGTAACACCCACACCGAATTGGCGAAATTGCTCAGCTGGTGAGACGGTTTGCAGCCGAGAAGAGCAGAACTCCCCAGGAAAGGTAAAAAAAAACCAGGGATTTGGGCAGGAAAGTTTGCCAGACCTCTGAACCCAGAGAGTCGGAGGGAGACCGCGCGGCAGCCGCGTCCCTTGGGACAGGCACAGCCCCTGACGGGGGAAAGGAGAACCGCGGGATTCCTGGCGCCGCCGGGGGAATTGAGAGCTCAGTGCTGTGATCACAGAGGACTGAGCCTAAAGGGGGCAGCCTGAAGAGCTGACCAGACCATGCAGTCCCGGTAAGAGAAGAAGCTTACAGAAACCAAGCCTTCCCCATTTCCGCGGCCGGCGTTTGTTTGATTGTTTTCACTGAATCCTGTTCATGGGACATTTTGGATACAGACACTCACCTGTGCTGAAGAGAGGGAGAGTGTGCGGAGGAGTGGAATCTGGGGAGAGACTGAGGAGAGAGGGGGGGCCGGGAGAGGTGGCAGCGAATTGAGTGCTGAGACACCCCTGAGCCCAGGACTGGGGCAGCCATTCTCTCTGGAGAGTGAGACTCCTCCCCCCAGCCCCCAGGCAAGGAGCACAGCCACACCCAGATTCCACCCTGTACAAGATCAAGGATTAAAATAACCTGATCAGTCCCTGGGAGTTAACAGGGTCTGGCCTATAGAGGGATTTTCAATCCCAGCAACAACACAGCGCTGGTAACTAACTATTACGCAGCCAGCTCTGGGCAGTGAACTTCCACTGGACAGAAAGGCCCTACAGCCTCAGAGGCCAACCCCAAAACACTGCCACCCAGAGGCTGACCCACAAACTGACTCTTTGCTAAACACAAAATAAGGCAGTCTGGGAAACAAAAGCGGTCTGCTTTAAAATAAGGACTGTGGTTTACAACACAGAGGAACAGTGTATCGCAGGGAAATTCAACACTCTCCTGGATACCTGGCAGGTCTAAGGCGAGCCACACTGAAGAATAGAAGAACCAAGGGACCTTCACTACTGCAATTTTTTTTTCCACCTTTTAACTAAGAAACCAATTTTTTTTTTCTTTTTTTTTTTCTTCTTTTTTTTTTTTCTTTTCTTTTTTTTTTTTTCTTCTTTTTCCATCACCTGATTTTACCCTTTTAATTACTACCTTCTTATTTTTAACCAGTATTACTACTGCTACCATTTTACCATTTTTTAAAGTGCCATTTTATTTTCTCTTTATTTTATTTTGGGATTAGTGTTCTCCATTCTATTTTCATCGTTATATTATTGGTTGTTTCTAGTTTGCATTCATCTCCAGGGAGCTGTTGCTGGAATTTGTTGGGATTAATGGCTGTTCTATAGGAGTATTCTCCTCATATAAAAAGTCTCTTCCCCTCTTCCACTTCATTCTCTCTTTTCGCTCTTTTTTTTTTTTCTTTTCTTTTCTCGCTTTTATTTTCCCCCCTTCTTTTTCCAAATTTCATTTTTGCACTCCTTTTTTTTTTGGTCCCTACTTTTCTTTTCTTTTTCTCTTTTATCTTTTTCTCTTTCTTCTTCCTTGTTCCCTAATTCTCTTAATTCGGGTGATCACCTTTATTTGGGGTTATTAATATCGTGAATATATTTGTGTATAGTGCCTGGTACGTGGTGCCTTGTTGTGTTGTATTTTGTGCCTTTAAATCAACGCAGCAGGTCCAAGCAACAGCAACCTCCTGAGCAACACACCCTCTGCCGAGGAACAGCAGCTGTACGTGAAACCTCGCCCACCAGCCAGAAGAGCCACCACAGCTGTGAACAGAACCCACCAGAGGAGCTGCTGCCAACTGAAGAGCAGCTGCTACCGCAACCGCCCGAAGAGCAACCACAGATCAAGGAGTCACTGCCACCAAGGGAGCAACCACTGAACGACTCAACGTCTAGATATGTCAGTGAGATCAAACATGGGTAGACAAAGAAACCCCCAAAGGAAAGAGAAGGAGGACTCTCCAGAAAAGCAGCTAAGTAATACAGAGGCATGCAACATGACAGAAAAAGAATTCAGAATAAGGGTCCTAGAGTGCATAAACCGGATGGAGGAAAAAATCGACAACCTCTGCAAGAAGCAAGACGAAACAGATGAAAAAATCGATAACATATGGAAGAAGCTAGAAGAAACAGATGAAAAAATCAACAACTTAAGTAAGACCCAAGAAGAAATGAAGAGTGATATAGCTGCAATGAAAAACTCCATTGAAAGTATCAACAGTAGACTAGGAGAAGCGGAGGACCGAATTAGTGAATTAGAAGACAAGGAAGCAAAACACACCCAAAATGTACTGCAATTGGAGAAAAAAATTAAAAGACAGGAGGAGAGCCTAAGGGAGCTTTGGGACAACATGAAACGAAACAACATACGAATAATAGGAGTACCAGAACAACAAAAGGATGAACAAGGATTAGAAAACCTATTAGAAGAAATAATATCAGAAAACTTCCCTGAGGTGGGAAAGAAAAAAGTCACACATGCCCAGAGAGTCCCAAACAAGGTGAACCCGAAAAGACCCACACCAAGACACATCATAATTACCATGGCAAATGTTCAGGACAAAGAGAGAATCTTACAGGCTGCAAGAGAAAGACGGAAAGCTACATACAAGGGCTCTCCCATTAGATTGTCAAATGATTTCTCAACAGAAACACATCAGGCCAGAAAAGAATGGACTGAAATTTACAAAGTGATGCAAAGCAAAGGACTGAATCCAAGAATACTCTATCCAGCAAGGCTATCATTCAAACTTGAAGGGGAAATAAGAAGCTTCACAGACAAAAAAAGGCTAAGGGAGTTTATCACCACCAAGCCAGCAATGCAAGGAATGCTAAAGGGACTGGTATAAAAATAAGAAATAAAAAGCTCAGAAAGAAAACAGCCACACAAAAACAGAAATGGCTACAAACAAGTACCTTTCAATAATAACTTTAAACGTAAACGGACTAAATGCTCCAAACAAAAGACATCGAGTGGCTGAATGGATAAAAAAACATGACCCATACATCTGCTGTCTACAAGAAACCCACCTCATTAGAAGGGACTCACACAGACTGAAAGTGAAAAGATGGAAAAATATCTTTCAGGCAAATGGAAAGGAAAAGAAAGCTGGGGTAGCAATACTTATATCGGACAAAATAGACCTCAAAGTGAAGGCCATAACAAGAGATAAGGAAGGCCACTTCATAATACTAAAGGGATCAATACAACAAGAAGATATAACTCTGGTAAACATATATGCACCCAATGCAGGAGCACCCAAATTCATAAAAAAACTCCTGGAAGATATCAAAGGAGAGATCGACAACAATACAATCATAGTCGGGGACTTTAATACACCACTGACAGCACTGGATAATCCCTCTAGACAAACAATCAGCAAAGATACAGCAATCCTAAATGACTCACTAGATCAGATGGACTTAATAGACATCTTCAGAACACTCCACCCCAAAGCCAGGGAATATACATTCTACTCAAATGCTCATAAGACATATTCAAAAATAGACCATATATTGGGTCACAAGCAAAGTATCCCCAAATTCAAGAAGATTGAAATCATAAAAAGCATCTTCACAGACCACGATGGCATAATATTAGAAATAAACTACAATAAAAACAACCAAAAATACTCAAACACCTGGAAGCTGAATAGCATGCTATTAAATATTGATTGGGTTACCAATGAGATCAAAGAAGAAATTAAAAACATTCTGGAAACTAATGACAATGAAAACACAACAATCCAAAACCTATGGGACACAATGAAAGCAGTCTTGAGAGGGAAGTTTATAGCTCTACAGGCCTATCTCAAAAAACAAGAAAACATGGTAGTAAATCATCTAACTCTACAACTCAAAGAATTAGAAAGAGAGCAACAAGAAAACCCCAGAGTGAGCAGAAGGAAGGAAATAATAAAGATTAGAGCAGAAATAAATGACATAGAGACCAAAAAAACAATACAGAAAATCAATGAAACCAAGAGCTGGTTCTTTGAAAGGATAAACAAGATTGACAAACCTCTAGCCAGACTCACCAAGAAGCAAAGAGAGAGGACCCAAATAAACAAAATCAGAAACGATAGAGGCGAAATAACAACAGACCCCACAGAAATACAAATGATCATTAAAAAATACTATGGACTGCTCTACTCCAACAAACTAGACAACCTGGAGGAAATGGACAAATTCCTAGAAAAATACAACATTCCAAAACTCAATCAGGAAGAATCTAAAAATCTCAACAGGCCAATAACTATGGAAGAAATTGAAGCAGTCATCAAAAAGCTTCCATCAAACAAAAGCCCAGGACCAGACGGCTTCACAGGGGAGTTTTACCAAACATTCAAGGAAGAACTAAAACCTATCCTCCTCAGACTAGTACAAAAAAATTCAAGAGGAAGGAACACTTCCAAGCTCATTCTATGAAGCCAGCATCACCCTAATACCAAAACCAGGTAAAGACAACACAATGAAAGAGAACTACAGGCCAATATCCCTCATGAACATAGATGCCAAAATCCTCAACAAAATCTTAGCAAATCGGATCCAGCAGTACATCAGAAAGATCATACACCATGACCAAGTAGGATTTATCCCAGGGATGCAAGGATGGTACAATATCCGCAAATCAATAAACGTGATACATCACATAAACAAACTGAAAGAAAAAAACCACATGGTCATATCAATTGATGCAGAAAAAGCATTTGACAAAATTCAACACCCATTTTTGATAAAAACTCTCAGCAAGGTGGGAGTAGAAGGATCATACCTCAACATAATAAAAGCCATATATGACAGGCCCACAGCCAACATCATACTCAATGGGCAAAAACTAACACCATTTCCCCTAAGAACAGGAACAAGACAGGGATGCCCCCTCTCACCACTCCTGTTCAACATAGTACTGGAAGTGTTAGCCATTGCAATTCGGCAAGAAGAAGAAATAAAAGGCATCCAAATTGGAAAAGAGGAAGTAAAACTGTCCTTATTTGCAGACGACATGATATTATACATACAAAACCCCAGAGACTCCATCCAAAAGCTACTAGACTTAATACATGAATTTGGCAATGTAGCAGGATACAAAATTAACCCCAAGAAATCTGAGGCATTTCTATACACCAGTAGTGAACTTTCAGAAAGAGAGATTATAAAAGCAATCCCGTTTACCATTGCACCAAAAAAATTAAGCTACCTAGGAATCAACTTAACTAAAGAGGTAAAAGACCTCTACTCAGAAAACTACAGGACGTTGAAAAAGGATATAGAGGAAGACATAAACAGATGGAAGAACATACCGTGTTCCTGGATTGGTAGAATCAACATCATTAAAATGTCCATACTACCCAAAGCAATCTATAAATTCAACGCACTTCCCATTAAAATACCAACGCCATACTTCACAGATCTAGAACGAACTCTCCAAAAATTCATCTGGAATAAAAAAAGACCCCGAATAGCTGCAGCAATCCTGAAAAAGAACAAAGTAGGTGGGATCTCAATACCAGATATCAAGTTGTATTACAAAGCCACTGTTCTCAAAACTGCCTGGTACTGGCACAAGAATAGGCATATAGATCAATGGAATAGAATAGAGAGCCCAGAAATCGGCCCGAACCAATATGCTCAATTAATATTTGACAAAGGAGGCAAGAACATACAATGGAGCCAAGATAGTCTCTTCAATAAATGGTGTTGGGAAAATTGGACAGATATATGCAAGAAAATGAAACTAGACCACCAACTTACACCATACACAAAAATAAACTCAAAATGGATAAAGGACTTAAATGTACGACAGGAAACCATAAAAATTCTAGAAGAATCCAAAGGCAACAAAATCTCAGACATATGCCGAAGCAATTTCTTCACTGACACAGCTCCTAGGGCACTTGAAACTAAAGAGAAAATAAACAAATGGGACTTCATCAAAATAAAAAGCTTCTGCACAGCAAAAGAAACCATCAACAAAACAACAAGAAAACCCACTGTGTGGGAAAACATATTTGCCAATGTCATATCTGATAAGGGCCTAATCTCCAAAATTTATAGGGAACTCATACAACTCAACAAAAGGAAGATAAACAATCCAATCAAAAAGTGGGCAAAGGACCTAAATAGACACCTTTCAAAAGAGGACATTCAGAAAGCCAAGAGACATATGAAAACATGCTCAAAGTCACTAATCATCCGAGAGATGCAAATCAAAACAACAATGAGGTACCATCTCACACCTGTCAGACTGGCTATCATCAACAAATCAACAAACGACAAGTGCTGGAGAGGATGTGGAGAAAAAGGAACACTTGTGCACTGCTGGTGGGAATGCAGACTGGTGCAGCCACTATGGAAGACAGTATGGAGTTTCCTTAAAAAACTGAAAATGGAACTCCCATTTGACCCTGTGATCCCACTTCTAGGAATATATCCCAAGAAACCAGAAACACCAATCAGAAAAGATATATGCACCCCTATGTTCATAGCAGCACAATTCACCATAGCTAAGATCTGGAAACAGCCTAAGTGCCCATCAGTAGATGAATGGATTAGAAAACTGTGGTACATCTACACGATGGAATACTATGCTGCTCTAAAAAGGAAGGAACTCTTACCATTTGCAACGTCATGGATGGAACTGGAGAGCATTATGCTAAGTGAAATAAGCCAGTCAATGAAGGAAACATACCACATGATCTCACTCATTCATGGATAATAGAGACCATTATAAACTTTTGAACAATAATAGATTCAGAGGCAGAGCTGCCTCAAACAGATTGTCAAACTGCAGTGGGAAGGCCGGGGAGGGTTGGGGGGCAGGAGGGAGGGGGGTAAGAGATCAACTAAAGGACTTGTATGCATGCGTATAAGCATAACCAATGGACATAAGACACTGGGGGATAGGGGAGGCTGGGGGACTGTCTAGGGCGGGGGGATAAAATGGACACATATGTAATACCCTTTGTAATACTTTAAGCAATAAAAAAAAAAATCAAAAATAAAAATAAAAAAAAAAAATAAAAATCTAAAGAAAAAAAAAAAAAAAAAGTTACAAACTTCCAGTTATAAAATAAATGAGTCACAGGGGTTTAATGTACCCATGGTGACTACAGTTAATAATGCCACATGGCATACTTGAAAGTTACTAATAAATCTTAAACGCTTTCATCACAAGAAAAACATTCTGTAACTATGCGTACCTATGTGACAGATGTTAACTAGACTTATTGTGGTATCATTTCACAATGTATTCAAATATCAAATCATTATGTTGTACACCTGAAACTAATATAATGTATGCCAATTATGTCTCAATAAAAAAAAATTCCTTTGAATAGATTGTAGAGAGTGGCTGTAAGGTGTTTGGCACAAAGGAGACTAGTAAATGCAAGAGCTAAAACGGAGCGGGTGAGAGGAAGGCTCCAGGTAGAAGGCACAATATGGATAGAAGCCCAGCAGCCTGAGGTGCCGGAGGACTAGAAATAAGGTCAGAGCAAGCAGCCATCTCCAAAGTGGGCCCCATCTCTGTGGATGTGCAATAATGCCTGTGACTGATTGGCTCCTATAATGAGCCTGGTTCCTGAAAGCCCTGGTGGTGTAGCTGCAGGCGCCCTGGGGATCCTGGGAGGAAGGCTCTGTGTCAGCTTTCGCTTTTATAGGAGGCGTATTTAACACGGTTCCTGTAGTAGACAGTAGCAGACTTTTCCTTTCTGTGGCTTGATTTTATCTTTGCCTTATGCTCACACAAAAAAAAAAAAAAAAAAAAAGAGGCAGTGAGACCCTGCGGGAGAAGCAGGAATGTGGTCAGGGAAGGAGGAGGAATCAGAAGTGAAGGAGGAGAAAATCAACAACGGAAACCCAAAGTGAAAGACAGGGGTTCTTTGTAGGGTTTTGTATTTGGCAAAAAAAAAAACCCACAAACAAGGCTGGGAGTCTGGGACCATTTCAGAAAATATTTCATTAAAACCTAGAAAGATATATGAAGGTCAAAATAGGTTCCACATGGTGACTGAGCCCCAAAATGAGGCCTTCCCCCTATTTTCTGAACTTTGCCCATTTATGTCTCTGGTCTGAATCTTCTTGGGACTGTGTTTCAGGGAAAACCAATCTGTCTGAAAAACCTTCTCAAATTCTGATTAGAATGTAATGGGCTAATGTCCACAGCACAGGACAGCATGTTGCCTAAGGGCGTGGTACAAAATTAGGCTTCCTTGGTTCAAATCCCAGATCTACCACTTCCTAACGATGCAGTCATGGCCTCTGCCTTCGTTTTCTCATCAGTACAGATAAAGATGAAGCAGGTTCAGCTGCCTGGGGTATTATGAGTATCGGATGAGATATGTTTAGCCCTTGATATAGTAGCTGACACATAGTGAATGCTCCACAAACATTAGCTGGCCATCACTTCTGTGTGTCTCCTGCTAAGTGAATATAGCATTATTGTCCTTACATTGTTTGGTTATATTAATGTACCTGTGGAGAGAAGAAAAAGTCATCCCTGGAGGGCATTATTATTTGTGGTGACAAGTTGAAATGGCAAATTGTATAACTTCTTTGCTGAAAATGTACCCATGATTCCTCATTGCTCTTTTTTTATGTTTATGTAAATTAACCTTTTATTATTCCATCCTGTCATCCTCATTGCTCATAAGCTAAAACTCAGAATGCTTGGGTTGGAGTTGGAAGGAAGAACAGTTCATTCTCAAAATCATCATGGAGGTGTGATTGGTACACAGCAGATGAAATCCTCAAAGACACGTCTAAACTCATGATTCTGATCTTCACAGAGCTCCTCTTTCCTATGTTAAACCTTGTTGACTCTGAAGTACAATGTGTTAAGGGAAACTGCTTTACTCCCTAACATGACACCTTATGCGAGCGTATGAATAAACGTTTGTAAGTTGATGCAATATAATGTGACTTCTAAAAAAGATGTACTAGTTGGACCACCTGTTCAGGCAAAAACTGTACAATTCCCAAAAAGAAACCTGTAGAAATATTGAGCAATGTTACATTGACTTTGAAATACCATGTTGAATATTTTTAGCTGAAATAGCTCCTAATTTGGGATAGCAAGTCATAGAAAAGACTTATAAACCTAAAAAATTATCCCTTTCCAAACATAAAACCAAAACCAAAAAATATTTTTAAACAAAAAAAAAGATAGCTTAATTTGAATACATAAACAATTAAATCTTCTCTGTACATCAAAAATTAAGCTAAAAGACAAAATAGTTTTTAAAAATGTATTTCTGCCAAAACCGGTTTGGCTCGGTGGATAGAGCGTCGGCCTGCGGACTGAAAGGTCCCAGGTTCGATTCCAGTCAAGGGCATATACCTTGGTTGCGAGCACATCCCCAGTAGGAGGCAGCTGGTCGATGTTTCTCTCCCATCGATGTTTCTAACTCTCTATCCCTCTCCCTTCCTCTCTGTAAAAAAATCAATAAAAAAATATTTTAAAAAGATGTATTTCTGCCACTAGGCTAAGGCATGCTACACAAAGGCAGCAATAGCACCATGACTAGAGGTTCTGGTTTTGGTATCACCCAGGTTTGTACTCAAATCCTGACTTACTCTATAGGTGTATGACCTTGAACAAGTCAATTTAAAAATTGCCTGAGCCTCAATGATCTTACCTACAAAATAGACCAAATAGTTCCTACTACAGAGAGTTATTGTGAGACTTAAGAACAACATGTCCAGTTGTGTGGATTGTTCATTGCACAAGAGAGCACAGAGGAGGGAACAACTGGAAACTAAAATCCAGCTCCCTTTCCATTTACCAAGTTATAACCCCTGAGTATGACTGTATTTTCCTCCCTGAGATAGTGGGCACATTTCCTCACTTGTTCTAAGGAGCCATATGAGCTGGCATTGACTGGATCATAATTAAATAAAATATAGTAAAATGTAAGTAATGATTACACTGAAATGATTCAAAATAATATATGCAAAACACTTAGCTCCATGACCTGCACATTGCAAGAGTTTGTTAAAATGAGCTATTACCATTAAGGGCAAATAGAAGAAAAATAGTCCTTCAGAATAATAGGCAAGGACATGTACAGACAATTGACAAGAAAAGTAATTAACATTTCTAATAACCATAAAAAGAAAATAGCCAACCTCATAAGCACTCAAAGAAAATTAAATTAAACCTAGAAACTATCTTCCTCTGGAAGTGTCAAACTTTTCTTAAAACTAATAATGATAGCAGATTTATAAAATGGGCCATCTTCATATCAAGGATAACAGAGTGAGTGATTATCCCATTTCTGGAGAAATCTGACATTATGTATCAGGAGTTTGAAAACTACTTATACCTTTCATACCTTGGTAATTTCCGTTATTTAAATTTAGCCAAAAAAAATAAAAAATCAGAGTTGAGATGCAATTGAAGATTTATGTTTGAGAGTACTTGCTGCAGCATTATTTATAATGGCTAGATATTGAAAATAACCAAAATGTCCAACAGTGAGGGGTTGGTTGCTCAAAAAATGGCTGAGGAATTGAATTGAAATAAGAGGTGGACATGAAGAAGTGTTGCCCCAATCCTTCATCATTTCTTGTTGTCCCCTTTTGATTAATTTGCTCCACCACCTAACCTTCAGGTTACGCTTTTCTTCCTCTTGTGGAAAGTACATGAGTGATGTCTTGGGTCACGCACCTTAAAGACAGATCCTGAGCCAGTATCTTGCCTTCACATGGTTTATAGAGACAGTGATCCCAGGAGAAAGGGAGTGAAGGAAGCAGGGGGTGCCTAGAGAAGAAGCTGAGCGAGAACATGGTCTCAGCTGGAGCTCTGGGCCATGAGGCGCACCACAGAGTTGGTCCCTGCTTATGGTGAGGATCCACTCTTCTGTAGGTCCATGTCAGTCAATCATGGGATGCAGGATGGGTGGGTAGAGGCATAAAGTCTCAGTGGAAGTTGCTCCTGTTCCACCTGGGACAATTCTCTGGAGCGGGAGCAGCTGAGAGCCATCAGTGGCCAACCCCGACAACTAGCCTAGTAAAGGGGACCTGGTCAAGGCAGCAGCAGCATCCACCACACGTGGGGTCAGGTTGGATGTTCAGCCATAGAACTCGGCCTATGAGATTGGTGAGAACTTGTGCAGCATGGTAACTACCAAATTACCTCAGTTACCTGTGGACCGCTGCCTGTCACATACCTATGCTGTCCTTGAGTCATTAGGTATCTTGCTCATTAAACTATCTCTCCCGGGAAAAGAGTTCTGGCAATTTGCTTAAGTGATATGTGGGTTTATGGACATTGTCCATAGCCTGGAACCTGATATTTTAAAAATACATTTTTTATATGTTGCAGGACTTCTGTGTAATAAAAAGCCTATTGAAAATGCAAGTGATGCCACATTAAGGTTAGGGAAGGTAATAAATTTTAAACAAATTGGCCAGCTTACAAAGAACAAAAACAGTAGGATATGGGGCAAGACTGAGCATTCTGAATAAATCTCTGGGATTATGAGCAAAAACGTCTGTCTCGAGGAAGACTGAGAACAAACACAAGTCACAGGAACGCTCCAGACGTCTACCACTACCTAGAGGGAGAGCAGTGTGGGAAGTCTGGAGGAAAGCTGAGGCTCCCCAGGCTGTCCTTAGCTTTTCCATTTAGGACAGGGGATGCTAGAGCCAAAGGACAGACCCGCTTCATTGCATTAGTATTAGCCAGGACTGCATGCTCCAGTTCACAGTTATATGCATGGCCAACGATAATTTCCTCCCCACACAATGAGAAGGAATACATAATTGGAGTGAGCCTTGCTTGGCCTTACCCAGTTTCTTCCTTGCCAACCCAAGAGCCAATCCACTCAAAAGTACCCAGTTTATGCTCTTGTTGGAAGTGCTTGAATAATAATCTGTAATTTTTATACTCAGAAAAGAGCAGCTCACATGCTTTCTCTCTCTCTCTCTCTCTCTCTCTATCTCTATCTCTATCTCTATCTCTATCTCTCCCTTCCCTCCCTCCAAGTTCCTCCCTCTCCAGCTCCTTTTCCTAGCTACCTATCTAGGTATAGGCCCAACCTTCTCTAAAAGAGAACAGGGTTCTCAAGGATTCTCTCACTGACCCAAGTCAGAGGAGCCCTTTAGCAGTGAGGTAGGAAATATATGTAAAAATTCTACACATGTATATTGACTGCCTACTATGTTCCAGGCCCTGAGTCAGGCTCAGTGATCACACAGATGAGTTAGACATGAACCCTCAGGGCTTTTCTATCTAGTAAAGACAAAAATATTAAAAGAACTAGTGCAGCCTTTAGAATCTCAGGTGTGTTAGAATGATAAACTTTTCTTCTATAACTCAAGATTATTCTATTTCTGGCCCTCATTCTGCCCCAGTGACAGACATGTAAGTAACCTGGTTTTCCCTGCAGTTGTGTCTCATTTTCGAGAGGTTAACATACAATCAAGGCAGGGAAACAAAGGACCTTTGGTCACCCTCTAATCATAGTGGCTGGCATAACATGTCACTGCCCCTCTGTTCCTTGGTCTTTGGGGAGAGGTGGTAGTGGAAGGATGAGGCCATTTTTAAAAGATAATTGTGCCATAGGGTGGAAGGTGGTGGTGGAGAGGTGCAGACAAAGGCTATGGGCAAGAAGATGAGCTCAAGGGTTGTTTTAAGTGTCCAGGGAAGCAATGATGAATTTGGTCTGAATTAGGTAGTGATAGTGGAAGTAGAGAGGGAGGAAGAGAATAGAGAGAAGTTTCTAGGCAGAGTCTGCAGGATTTGTAACTGATGAGATGTGAGGTAAGGGAGAGAGAGGGTGATATGAAAAATGACTCCTAGGTTTTGGCCTTGAGTGACTATGTGGCTGGTGGTGTCACTCTCATCAGCAGGCTGCATGTGGAACTGGCCGAGTGCAGGGAGCTGCTGATGCTGATATGCTGGGAGATAATTCAGTTCAGGTGCCCAACAGAGTTCCAAGCAGGAGAACACAGACTTGGGCATCCTCAGAACCTGGGTGATAGTTCTCCTTATGTACATGGACGGGGCCACCAGGCACAACTCGGAGCCCAAAGAGAATAAGAACAGAAGACAGAGCCTGCCGAGCATCAACATGCAAGAAGCAGACAGCAGAAGTGAAAGTGATGAGGACAAGGAACGGGGTGAGCACAGAGGCTATCAGATGTGTCACAGGGACAGTTTCCAGCAGGACCAGTTGCTGCAATGGGGTGGAGTGGAGTGGTAGCAGGAGAGAAGCCTTTGGATCTGGCACTATCCCCTACTATGCTAAAGCCCACCACCATCACATACTGTGAAAGAGCTAGTGACAAGTGGCTAATACATATTTTTATTTTCATTACACTTACCACTTGAAAGGTGCTAAGAAGCAGAAGGGAAAAAGAGAACCAAATGTCCTTATTAGGTAAAATGGGGTCCTCATCTTAAAAGTTAATTGCCTCCTACACAGGGATGAATGGTATCTATACATGTAATTTCACAGACTTCATTACGATCCCTCCATTGCTATTCCTCAGAGGGTGCGTGCCAAGAACTGGCAGGGGAGCCTTCAACAGGAGGAGGCCACCTGAAAGCAGGTGGGTTACTCAAGCGGTGACTAAAAACCACATTTACTTAAGAATTGCACATTCCTTGGTCTGTGGGCAAAGAAGGACATCCTAGCAGGACCACCCTGTTGAGAAATACCCACTTTGTGTGATCTAAAAAAAAAAAGCTAACATCTCCAACCCTGAAAAACCTCCCTGTCGTGGAATTTTTAATCCCCATCATTAGTCAAGCCTTAACAATGTTCCTAGAGACCCTCATGTACAACAGGTACAGGTAAGCAAGATTAATAGCTTTTTAAAAAAATCCTCACATCTTACTATGGCTTACTATCCTGTCCTCTTCACCCTCATCTTCCTCACTGCGATGAGCCACTCACCTTGGCCCCCTTGCAGTGCCCCAAACATGCAGACTCTTTCTCACCTCCAGCCCTTTGCACATGCTCTCCCCTCACCTAGAATGTTCTCAGAGGATTCAGCTTAAATACTCCTTCCCCAGAGGCTGAAGAGCTGAGGAGAAATATAAGGGGGAAAATGCAAAGCAACTAGTTTTTGGAGAAGCAACTGAGGGAAATGAATCTGATTTGTCTGAGTTAAGAGTGAACACACATTGAAAGATTCCATCTGAGCAGGCTTGGCAGACAAGTCTGGTTTAATGGGATGCCTGGAGGCATGAGTGTGGAACTGATGACCTCCCAAAGTCCTCCGCAGAACAGCATGCCCACGCCTGCCAGTTTTAAGATGGCAGAGTAAAGAAGTTCCTGACCCCCTTTTCTCTTGGATATCACCCAAAACAACAAGGAAAACGAGAGACAGAACACAAGCTCCATTTCTGACAGAAGGAGGGAGCATCCGTAAAGCTGAACCACGAGGAAGACGTGCCAAAAGAGGAGAAAATGAGAGTTATGGAAGATGCTGAAATTACAAAGTATGTGGTGAATCTTGAGGGACAAAATTAACAATCCTTTATTTGGATCGGGGAAGGGGTATGTGAGCTGTCTGGGGAACTTCCCTGGATTCCACAGAATGACAGAAGAAAGGGGGCCAAACACACTAAAGTGGAAATTATATGGATAACATTCTCCAAGTACAATGTACTTCAAGCTAGAAATGAATGACATACTCTTTGAAAACACTACATGTCAGAATCTATGGGCCATAGCTAAAGTGTTCTCAGAGAAAAGTTCATATTCTTAAGTACTTACATGATAAATAATCAAAGCAGAAATCAAAGAATTATATAAATAAGAAAATAGGAAAACTACATAAAGAAACATATAGATAAGGAAAAGAGGCAGACTCAAAGGCATTTGTTTTGAGAGAAAAAATAGAAAACCATAAGCTAAATTAAGAGATAAAAGTACAAAGCATAAAAAATGAAAATGGAAAAATTTACAGATATATAGAGTAGATATATTTAATTGAATTTATTGGGGTGACATTAGTTAATAAAATTATGTAGGTTTCAGGTATACAATTCTACCATACAGCATCTGTATATCGTAGTGGGTGTTTACCACCCCCAAGTCAAGTCTCCTTCCATCACCATTTATCCCCCCTTTCCCTTCTCCTACCTCCCTTTCCCCCCTTCCCTCTGGCAATCACAATACTGTTGTCTGTGCCCATGAGTCTTTCTTTTTTTTCTTTGCTTAATTCCTTCACCCTTCTCCTCTAGCTCTAAACTCTCGCCCCTCAGATAGCTGTCAGTCTGTTCTCTATCTCTGAGTCTGTTTCTATTTTGCTTGTTAATTTATTTTGTTCCTTAGATTTCACATATGAGTGAAATTCAATGGTACTTGTTTCTTTATGACTGGCTTATTTCACTTAGTATTAATATCCTCAAGGTCCATCTATGTAGTCTCAAAAGGTAAGATTTCCATCTTTATTTATGTCCATGTAGTATTCCATTGTGTAAATGTAGCACATCTTTTTAAATCTACTCATCTACTGATGGGCACTTGGGCTGCTTCCAAATCTTGGCTATTGTAAACAATGCTTCAATGAACAAAGGGGTACATATATTCTTTTGAATTAGTGTTTTGGGTTTCTCTGGATATATTCCCAGAAGTGGAATCCCTGGGCCATAAGCCAGTTCCATTTTTAATTTTTTGAGGTAACCCATACTGCTTTTCACAGTGGATGCGGCAATGAGCATTCCCACCAGCAGTGCACAAGAGTTCCCTTTTATCCACATCCTCACTAACACTTGTTTGTTGATGTATTGATGATAGCCATTCTGACAGGACTGAGATGATACCTCATTGTGGTTTTAATTTGCATTTCTCTGATGATTAGTGATGTTGAGCATCTTTTCATATGTCAATTGACCATCTGTATGTCCTCTTTGGAGAAGTGCTATGCAGACCCTTTTCCCATTTTTTAATTTGATTGCTTGGGATTTCTTTGGTGTTGTGTTTATAAGTGCTTTATAAATTTTGGATATTAACCTCTTATCAGATATATCAGTAAATATATTCTCCCATTTAGTAAGCTGTCTTTTCATTTTGTTGATGGTTTCTTTTGCTGTGCAAAAATTTTTAATTTAAGGTAGTCCCATTTGAAAAAAATTATGAGACTATTTTGAGCAATTCTATTAAAATATTTTAAAACCTGAAAATAAAATAATTTGAAAACCTGAAGAATGGATTGTTCAATGAAACATAAATTACTAAAAAATAAAACCACAAAGAAATAGAAAATTTAAATGAATCGCTACTGCAAATGGGAGGGGATGTGGACTGAAAAAAAAAATTATCAAATAGCTACCCATTGACATGGACAACGGGGGGATGGGAGCATGAGTCTGTGTGTGTGGGGGGGGCAGGTTGGGGGTTAATGGGGGGGATGAGGACACATTTGTAATACCTTAACTAATAATAAAAAAAAAAAATAGCTACCCATTGCAAAAAGACCAAGCCCAGATGGTTTTACAGGGAAAACCACCAAAAGTTCAAGAAATAGCAAAGCCAATGTTATTTAAATTGTTTCAGAACACATAAAAAGAAATAAAGATTCCAAAATTTTGTATTAAATCACTACAACATTGGTACACAGACACAACAAAGATCACACATAAAAATGAAAAACACAATCTCATTTTTGACCTCTGACAAAAATACATAACATAAAATATTAGCAAAAAGAATCGAGTAATCAGGGAGAAAACTAATATAACATGATTAATTGGAATCCATGCCAAGAGGAAAAAGACAGTTCTATATTATAAAACATATAATACAATTAATCATATAAATCAGTCTAATTGAAAATCATAAGGTAGCCACATAGATGCCAAAAAGTGACTAGATAAGATTCACATCCATTCTTGACTTTAATTCAAGTGACCAATCATCCTGATTTGTCTGGAAATGAGGAGTTTCCCAGGATGCTGGACTTTCAATGATAAGCAGGGAAATTCTCAGACAAAAAGATGAGTTGGTTATGATGATTTCCATAGAAATAGATGAATACTTCCTTTTTAATAGAGATAGAGATAAACATAGCTATGGTTATACATACTAGTACATTTCAACTTTAAAAGAACTAAGGCAGCCCTAGATGGTTTGGCTCAGTAGATAGAGCATCTGCCTATGGATGGAAGGGTCCCCAGGTTCAATTCCAGACAAGGGCACATGCCTGGGTTGTGGGCTCAGTCCCCAGTGGGGCACGTGCAGGAGGCAGCCAATCAATGATTCTCTCTCATCATTGATGTTTATCTCTCTCTCTCTCTCTCTCTCTCTCTCTCTCTCTTTCTCTCACTCTCTCACCCTTCCTCTCTGAAATCAATAAAAATATATTTTTTTTAAAAAGGAACTAAGGCAGCATCAGGAAAACACAAATATCAATAAAGTTGGTAATAGGTCAATGACATCCACTGATACCACATTATTTAACATTAATATGGAGGTGCAAGCCAATAAAATTATCTAAGAGAATAAAATTAAAAGTATAAAAAATTAGAAAGAAAGAAATAAAATTACCATCTGAAGATAATATGATTGTATATCTGGAAAGCCTATGAGAATCATAACTCTAATGTCATAATGATTTCAATAAAAAACAGGTAAGGTGGTATATAATAATAATATACAATATAGACAGTATTCCTGTATAAAAACAGCAAGCTGTTAGAAAATATCATGGAAAAAAGATACCTATTACAAGAGAAACAAAATTATAAAATATCTAGGAATAAATTTGAATAGAAGTGATTCAAATTAACAAGAAATATGCAAGATGCATGAAGAAAAAAACTGAGGTAAGAAAAATTGAAGGAATGAATATGCATACTCTGTCCTTGTATGGGAAGACTGTCAATTCTCCCAAAAGAAATTTATATATGTGATGTAATGTGATAGGAATAAAAATACTATTTTTCTTAGAACTAGATAAAATCAACTCCAAAGTGTCTCTTGAGAAGCCGGAAACCAGGGCTTCACATGGCACAACAAAGCAGAGTTTCCAAAAAAATAATACTTCAAGTCTCTCCAAAGCTACCCATCACAGCACCTGTTTCTCTTCCTTTTCCTCTTTCCCACTCTTTCTCTCTCTTCTTCTTCCCACTTCTCCAGACCTCAATTCTTGCTGGTTTCTTCATCTTCTCAGGCTGCCCCTCCTGGTCTCATCCTTTTCCACTTAAAGTAATTTGGCCTGCTTTCAAATTTCATTCCTCTCTTTTCCAGCACTCCCCCTGATGATGAAAGAGAGAGCGCGCACGAGAGAGAGAGAGAGAGAGAGAGAGAGAGAGAGAGAGAGAGAGAGAGAGAGAGAGAGGTAATTGCAAGTCAAATGTTTATATCCTTTCAGCAGCAAGTACAAACCCTGATTCAAACTGAATTAAGTGATTAGAAAATGTATTTATAACCATATACTTATAACTATATAACTATAGATCTTGTATATAACTATAGAGTCCAGAAGTAGGATAAGATTCAAATTTCATTGAATCAGAGGTCCAACAATGACATCAAGAATACAAGTGCTTTCTGTTAATTAAACTTTGGGACACTGAAACACAGGCATGGGGAGATGATTGGATAGAAAACATTGCTCTATTCATTTACCTCCCAGCCTATAAAAATGAAAAAAGAAAAGAAATATAAGTGCTTTCTATTCTCCACTCTACCAACCTTTGGATTGGAATCATTTCTTGGACTAATGGAAAGATGGCTACCTTCTCTCCTTGTAGTTCTTTAAGGATCAGTGAAATTGTTCCTGGAAGCCCGACAGCATTCTTACTCTCACACTTCACTGACTATAATTGTCTCTTCTTGAATCAACGGGGGGGGGGGGCAGAGGAGGGGGGGGATATCAATGTTGACCTAGTATGGATGGTGAATATCTAGTTCCACCACAATGTGCAACCCACAATAATATTCTACTCTAGACATTTCCTTTTTTTATGCCTCTGCTTCCTTATCAGTAAAACTGGATGGTTTCTAAGTTGAATTCTGACTCTAATATTCAATGAGTCTTTGAGAGAAACAATGTGCAATGAAAATAATATAATCTCTCTGACCTTCATATTTATCATCTGAAAATTAGGTAATAATACCTACCTCACGGAGTTGTTAACAGGATTGATTGAGGTAATGCAATTAAATGGTCTTGTCCTATGCCTATCACATTGTAGTTACTCAACAAATGACATAATTATGATGATGCTGATGTTATTTATTATGCATAGAAAATGCTGATATCCTAAGAAAACAAAAATAAATAGAGGAGGACTAAAAAGTTGCTTTTTCAAAGAAAACACATTAATTCTCTCTGAGTTTATTTTGTTTTGGGTAGCCCTCTAACTTAGTTCTTTTAAAGTCATCTTTTGAACTGAAAATAGCTTCATCATTTTAACACATATTTCCAGAGAAGAAATTACATTAGGATTGCTATGCCCTTATCACCATTAACTATTATTTGCAAGCCAAGATGAAAACATGTCATTTAAATTCCAGATGCTGACTGTATAATTTATCTTTCTGTGGGCACAGGCATGCTTCTTTATTGTTCAGTTCTACTCTGCCTGCATTTCACAAATCACTGGTGCATAAAATTACTAATTTATTTGATTTTCAACTTTGTCTTTATGCCAGTTGGGGGCTAGGATGCAATGGCTAATGATTCAAATAAATAAAATAATACAGTCTACTTAGTGTATTCCCTAAGAAAGAGGTCTTTGTACCAGTACATGCAAGAAGCATGGAATGTTTTACTTAAGAGTAGAGTGTAACCACATTTATTAACTCTTGTGGGGAAACACCGCCATTTGGGGAAGAACCATTTATAGAGCAATGTAAGGTCAACCCCTTTGGAAAAGGAGCTACCACAAATGCAAATGTCAAATTATTTCTGATTGACCAGAAACAAAATAAATAGACCACTGCACTCATTGAAAGAGACTTGACTCATTTAGGCTGTGAGTCTGAAAAGCAGAAAACTAAGTCTTTTCTACCAGAGGGAAGACTTAAACCTTAAAGACAATAAACCTTAGCTCAACCGCAGCTGGTTTAAATAATTCAGTTCATACATTCATGATCAGTACCATGTAAATGGGGCAGATCCTAATTGTAGGAAGGGTTAGAGAAAAGATATTTGCTAATGGCTGGGACACAAACATAGTCTCCAAAAGATCAACCAGATTCTCTATCCACCCTCAGAACTGAAACCAGCAAACTTTCCTGTCTTCTGCTAAACAATACCAGGATTAAACAATCTTTCTTTTTGCTTGTCAACTTAATTGAAAAATATTTATGCACAAATGCATTTTTCTCCTCAGTGCGAAACAATACTGGGACCAGGCTAAATTAAACAAATAAAATAGCTACCTGATCCAGAAAATACTGGCACCCAGAAGACAAGACTATGAAGCAACAAAACTAATAGTTTTCGCATCAAATATATACCTCAAGACCCTCACCTTTATATTACATAAAATATTATGTCATAAACTCTGCCCAATACCAATTAGTTCTCTGCCACTCCAGGTCCTAAACCCAATAAGTACCCTCCCTGACTTCCCCTTCTTAGATACTGTTAACACTGTCAGGGTAGCATTTTCCCTAGCTGCAGGAAGTCTAATAAACTTAGCTTTTGTTGACCAACAGACTTTTCTGGTGGCCTTTTTGAGGTTTCGATGGTCAACTATTCTTTCCTACAGAAAAATCTCTCAGAGGATACTGTAGAGATGGGGCAAGCATGTTCAGTCCAACTTCCCAATAAATCCCCATTTCCTGCTCAACTGTAATTCATAAATACTGTTTTCTACATCCAGAGCTCTATATCAGGGATTGAATCAAAGTGGCAACTACAGGACGTTTGTTTATGGGCTGATGGAAAGCATGGGAACAGACAAAGGACGGAGAAGCTAGTGAACACGAGCAGGCAGAGCTTGTTTGGTACAGACAGGACGACTGGTACAGACCTTACTGCCAGGAGGGCTCAGAGGAGGATGTCCCTGAGGCCTGGGAGATGGACAGGCTGGAGCCAACTTCTTACACTTTCTCTCTCTCTCAGAGCCTCCCGGGATACTCTTCCTCAGCTCTGCTTCAGACCTGTCTCCCGAAGTCAAAACATGACTGTTCATAATTCATGAATATACTCCATGAGTTTGCTTCCCATTCAAACTGCAGGAGACAATAAAAGATGTTTGAAGGAAAACCCAATTAAGTGTTCAAAGGATACAAGGGCCAAAAGGGACCTGAGAAGATATTCCTCGGTCCTTCCTTGCTGCCATTTAAATTCTGCCCTGTCACATGCAACAGCTATTCATTCATTTGGGTGCTTAATTCTTCAAATGCCAACACCTCATCAAAGACTTTCCATGTGACATGCAGAAATTCTTTTAAATGCAGTTTCTGTATTTATTCTCAAAAATCAACCAATTAAAAAATCTCCACGATTTCACGGGCATGAAATACAAAATGTCAAAAGCATATCCAGAGATACATACAGTCTCTCTCCTCCTCTAAGCAAGCAACTAAAAGAGCAAAGCAATTAAATAAAACCAAACACAGCAGCAGAGGGTGCAAAACCATCCCACGTAGTGCTGCTCCTCAAGGTTCTACCCACCATCACCAAATATCTTTATCTAAGTACCTTTCTCTGATTGCCTCCCCCTTATTTTTTTGTATTATTTAGCAGTTAGATTTGGAAACCACTCCTTGGATCTGAAAACTGGACTCAGCACTGCAACTTGCCAATAATGTGAATTTGGACATAACCCCTCTGTGCCTCAGATTCCTCATTCATAATAATGAGGCTACTAATTCTGACCACTTCACAGATTGTAATGCAAGTACAGTGCCTATGTGCTATGCTTAAACAATTATGCTTGAGTAATAAACAATACCAAAAAAACTTAACCCAGTAAAAGTTTATTCCTTATTCATGCTACTTATCCAATTCGGATCTCTAGCTTCTCAGTACATGCTTATACAATCAATAAGAAAATGTGGCAAAAGTCATAAGGTTTTTAAAGACTACCCAGAAAGGTATCATCCTACCAGTTTCACTAACACTTCACTGGTCACAGCAAGTCACATAGCTATGTCTACTTTCATAGGGGTTGGAGAAATACCAATCATGTATCATGTCCCTAGAAGGAGAGAAAAACCATTACATATATATATTTTAACAGTCCTAATGGCTACCCAAGGCATTAGAATATAAGTGTTAACTATTGTTGTTGTTGCTCTTATCTACTCTATTGTTGCTGTTACTATTCTTTAAGAGCATAATTTTAAATATATTTTTATTGATTTCAGAGAGAGGAAGGAAGAGGGATAGAAGCATCAACAATGAGAGAGAATCACTGATCAGCTGTCTCCTGAATACCCTCTACTGGAGATCAATTCTGCAACCCAGGCATGTGCCCTGACTGCTAATGGAACCACAACCTCCTGGTTCATGGGTTGACACTCAACCACTGAGCCACACTGGCTGGGCAAGAGCATAATTTTTTTCTAGAGAAGACAAATCCCATCCTATAATAAGTTATAATTTCTTGAGCTATTCCTATTATTGGACAGAAGGTTACTTTCAATTCTTTCACAATCATAAATAATTCAGCAACAGACATCCCTGAACATAAATCTTTGTCCACACCTTTGATTATTTTCTTAGGATAAATTGTTAGAGAATAAGTAATTGGGTCAAGGGAAGAAATATTTTTTAAGTTTTAGATACTCAGTGCCAAAATGCTCTCCAGAAAGCTTGTATTAATTTTTTCCTTCCACAAGGAGTACAAACACAAGAAAATTGAGCCTATACACAATTTAACATTGAAACATTAGAGCAGTGTTTCTCACTCTAGGCAATTTTGCCCCCAGAGGACAGTTGGTTGTCACAATTGGTAGGATGCTATTGATGTCTAGTAGATAGAGGCCAGGGATGCTGCTAAACATCCTACAATGCACCAAGCATCCCCAATAACTAAGAATTATCCATCCCAAAATGTCAATAGTTTCAAAGTTGAGAAATCCTGCACTGGAGGCATCCCCTTTAAAATCAGGACCAAAACAGATGCTCTCTACCTCACTATCATGCTCATTCTCCTAAAAGTTCTAATCAATGTATTAAGAAGAAAATTTAAATTGGTGGCAAGAATGAAACAAAACTATTAATATTTCAGAACACATAATTGCACATTTTAAAATAAAACAGATTAACTGGGGAAAATAATAGCATGAGTACAGAATATTACCCTAATTTTTCTGCTTCCCAATAAAGAGCTAACTAGCTGCCAGGTAAAGCTGACTATATATCACTCACATGTATTACATATATATTGAATCAAATGTCAGGTTCCAGCATTGTTCTAGGCACTAGAGATACATCAATTAAACAGAAACATCTCTTAACTCATAGAGTTTATAGGTTAGTATGAAAAGACCCCCAAAAGGCATATAAACAAGTAAGTATATAGTGTATTCGTTGGTGATCAATTCTATGGGAAAAAAATGATAAAGCAAAGCACAGAAGAAAGAGAATTCTCAGAGGCTCAAAAGAGCAAGATCTTATAGATATTTGTCCTGTAAGACTTTGACTTTTACTCTGGAGAAATTTAGAAGCCATTGAAGAATTTTATACAGAGTAGTGACATGTTCTTAGACAGGGTGGGGCAAAGGTAGGCTTATAGTTGTTCATATGGAAAATAATTAATAAATAATCTATATATATAAAAGCCTAAGTGACTGTCTGACCGGTAGCTATGACACACAATGACCATCAGGGGGCAGATGCTCAGTGCAGGAGCTGCTGAGCTGTGGTGACTTGGCAGCTGTGGTTCTCGGGTGACACACCCAGAACCAGAGAGGAGGGAGCCCGATTCTGGGGTGCATCACCTGAGAAGCGCTCTCTCGCAATCCGGGACCCCTCGGGGGATATCGGAGAGCCGGTTTCAGCCTGATCCCCGCAGGACAGACCGAGGGACTCCACTGGTGCACGAATCTGTGCACCGGGCCTCTAGTAATAAACTCTGTGTCTCACATACTCACAATTGTAAACCTACTTTTGCCCCACACTATCTATATTTTCAAAGGACACCATGATTGTCAGGGGCAAAGGATGGAAGCAGGTAACAGAGAAACAAAGGAGCAATCAGTACAACTCTAGGCAGGGATCTGTAAGTCATTGTAAGGATTTTGGATTTTACTCTGAGGAAGATGAACAGCCAGAGAGTTCTGAGCAAAGGTATAACATGTTCAGACTCAAATTTTATAAGGACCACTCTGTCTATTGTGTGGGAAACACACCAAGTGGGCAAATGCAGAAACAATAGAGGAAAAAGTACTTTACACTCTTAGGAAAATTCTGGCTCCTTCTCCCTCCACATTTGTCCTGCTTATTCTTATACTGTTCTGATACACATTATTAAGAAACAACATTATTTTTCTTTCTCTTGGCAAGCAAATATTAGTAAAAAAAAAAAAAAAAGGCTTTCAAAAATCCAGTTGGAAAAGTTCCTGTTTGTTTCATCTTGGCTTCCTTGGACCACCTGGAAATTTCTTCTGCTCATGGGAGGATAGAGTTACATGACCCTGAGGCTTTAGGAAAGAGTTAAATCTCACAGTCAGAGTGGCCTGCAGGATTCTAAAGTTTCCCCTAACCATTCTTGAGGAGGACTTGTTAGCTTTGCTGACTGGAGTGACCTATGCCTATGGCTTTTCAAAAAAGCAAAAGCTTGGAAGTGCTCCCAGCTATCACCAGTTCCTTTTTCATGAATCCTTCTCAACAGCATCAAGCTGTGTCATTAATGTCTGATCCGGATAGGTCACCCAGAAGAAAGAAATTATATTCTTCTCTAGACAGACACCTTGACATGATTCAAAGGTTTTACGTTTATGAAATAATGAGGGAACCAAACCACAAAAGCTTCATCAATCTGGTTTGAAGAAGAAAGGGGACCCATGACCAAGCTGAGAATAACATACCTTAATGATTCCTTTTAAGGACTTAAGATTTTCTTTGGCTTAACAGCCACCTGTGTGAAATGAAGACTGAGTTTATCTTTTTACATATTATTATTTAGTGGTTATCATCTTTATGAGGGCTATACTGGGTTAGCAATGAATGGCAATGGAGTTTTATGGACAGGTAAACTGTTATTACATCGTAGGAACAAGGCACAGTGGGAATATCCACAGGAACACAGAGCAGATGAAGGAAAGACCTGAACTATATACCAGTGCAAGGCAGGTACTGGGGGAAGTGCTCTGAGTTCAAGGATAAGCCCCAGATCTAGATGGAGATGGTAAGTACATGAAGGGGAATTGGAATGCAGTAGGACCCCAAGCAGACACCCAGTCTTCTATACTAGTCAACATGGAAAATGGATGGAAATGCTGGGTCTCAGGGAACACATTTCATCCAAGTCTCATCCCTGACGGTCTCAGATCCTAGGTCTGGCTGTCAACAATTAATCTTAAAGGAAGCTATGACTGAAACACTAGACTGTACAGTTCTTGAAAGAAGAGTGCTTCTGAAATTCTCTAGTTTCTCAATGACTTTTCATTGAACTAAAGAATGTTTGCATGAATAGACAAATCTAGGTAAATGTCTTCATTTTAAACAACCAGATGGAAGCACAGAAGCTACTGGAATATTTCCTTATTGGCTTATCTCTAAACCTATATATGGGATCTTCAGTGTATTTGATTTTGACTTATGGGAAAGAGCAAGGGAATTGATCTGATTCTGGGTCTAGTCTTAGTGCTCTATTCAGTATGATCCCATCAAACAAAAACAATCTTTCAGTGGATTCAGGGGCTTCTTTTACTCTTATTATAATACGGTATGATTTTCCTTTAATGTTTTCAGAATCGCTAATAGGGATTTACAGAAGAAAAAAGCAGAGGGAATTCTAAAATCATGGGGAAGATGCCAAACCAACAAGATAATTACTGGGCAGGAGGCGGAGGCAGGGGGATATTAGAATGAACATAGAAAGGAAAGATTCAAGAGTCTGATTTATTTATTTTTTTAATCTTTATTATTGAAAGTATTACATATGTCCCCTTTTTTCCACCTCTGACCCCTTCTAGCCTGCCCTTAACCCATGCCCCAGGCTTTCACCACCCTGTTGTCTGTGTCCATGGGTTATGCATATATGCATACAAGTTATTTGGTTGATCTCTTCCCACCCACCTACCCTCCCCCACCTTCCCTCTGAGATTTGACAATCTGTTCCATGCTTCTATGTCTCTGGATCCATTTTGTTTATCATTTTACTTTATTTATTAGATTCCGCCTATGAATGAGATCATGTGATACTGTCTAGCTCTGACTGGCTTATTTCACTTAGCATAATAGTTTTTCATCTCCATTACAAAAGAAATCTGGCCCTTCTGCCAATCACTTCTGTCTGCCCTTCCTACTAAACCCACACACAAGTCACCTGAACAAAAATAGCTCCAGCCAGAGTTATCTGACTATAACTTCAAAAGGTGTGGTGGTAATCATTTGCTAGTTCCTGCTCTTGATTTTTCTCCACTTTTTTACTTATCTCTGAGTCAGTTCGGCTACATGCTGTTTGCTGAAAAGCCCTCTAACTTCTTGCCTAATTGTCTGTGCCAGTGTGATTGCCCCTACCTGATAAGACCTTTTTGCCATCTTCACCTTTTAAAACTTTAGCTGTTCCTGAAAGCTTGCCTCCAACACACCCTACACTTCTGGGATGCCTTTCAGGTGCATGTAGACCTTCCCTTGAACCACACTGGGCCTTTCCCTTAGGGTCTGATCTTTAAAAACTGCATAGTCTTCAGTAGCTACTAGGAAGTACTTAACCTAAGACTCAACTTTATCTGTGAAATAGGAGTGCCACCTGTATTCCCTCTCTCACAAAACTACGCTGAAATGAGTGATACGTGTGGAAACTATGCAAACCATAAGGTGCTTTGCAATTAAGATGAGTACTATTATAGGAACCCCTGTTTCTCATAACCATGGCCAGATAAAGACTTTTAAATATCCTAAATTCTGAAAAAATTATAATGTTCTCCCATGTAAAAAAAAACAAAACACTATAAAAATATCAGTAATAGTTAAGCATAATAAAAGTTATGTGAATAAAGTTAAAGCATGACTATTTCACTGCTTGACCTTTTTGAAAAATAAAATTCTGTTTTTTCATTGCCTTTTTCATTTGTTTTAGATCTTGGCTTTGCTGCTTTGCTAAGGCTAACGATCATTGGATGCTGCATTTTACCCGCTACTAGACTAGGGGTTCCTAGAAGCCTCTGTCATAGCTTGTACATAGCCTGTTCTCAATAAATATTTGCTAAATTAAATTTCTCCTCTTGCCACTACAGAAATTTGTCTTCTACGTTAGTAGGAAAGCTCCACAAATAGCAAGAAGCATCAATGGCTCTTAGCAGTCAAACCTCAATCACTCAACAGGAAATTATTAAAAGCAAAATATATGTATAATTCAGAACTTGAAACAATGGGAGATATTTTTTTTAAAGTATATGAGAGGGTGGAGGAGAGGGGAGATAGAAAAAGACAGAGTCGGGGAAGTAGTAACTGAAACATACCTGGGGGAGGGATGGAGGGTATAAAGAAACTCTTAAGCAAATAGTTGAAAATATCAAGTTACAAAGAAACATAGCTAAAATTCAAGTTGAATGGACCTTCAATGCTATTTCACCCATCCTCTACCCACATTTAAGCAGAGAGTGAGCATGCAATGTTGAACATTTTCCCTGATGACATGTCATTCATTTTTCAGGGCTGATCACGCTTCTGTCTATGCTGATGTCAGTTCCTAGAAAGAAGGCCCCCTTATGACTCAGCACTTTTTGCAATTACATTCTGTTCTAGAAGTCTAAGGCAGTTTGCCTTCCGTGGGGACCTACATGAATATTCTCAGTGCCCTCGTTTCTCTCTCATTTCTTTCTCTGGCTTTCTTTCCATTTCCTTTTGCCTCTGGTCCTCTGCCATCAGCATTTTATCTGCCCAAAATGGTCCTTTTTATCATTTTTTCTCTCTCCGCTGTCCAAGCTTTTAGCAAAATGCATTCTCCCGGGGAGGTTACATACTCCAGAGCTCACACTCAGCAGTTATGAGCTTCCCAGAATTCCTGTGAAAAAGCGTAATAAATGCATTTGTTTTGAAAAAACTAAGATTAAATGAAAATCAACTTCCAACCAAACATTAGATTAGAAAAAAGTCTGTTACCCGTACTATAGCTTTTCATTTACGGATTCTTATTGACTTTTTATTAGGGACAGAATTTAGTGAGTGCAGTGGTTATAGAATTATAGAATGGCCTTCGCCATCAGAAAAGGTTCTGCTGTTTACAAGCTGTGGGCCTTGGTTTAGCTCCTTTACCTCCTTCAATTTTAGTTGCCTCTTCTGTAAAATGGGAATAACTGACATGACACAGTGAAACCACTGAGCCTGGTGCCTTGCCATTTTCAACTCCCCTCTCCCCTCCTGATGTTTTAATTCACTTCCCAAATAAACTCCTTGTACTTGAATTCTTGCCTCAAGATCTGCTTCTGGTGTGCAGGCATTAACAAGTCACCTTGGAGTGACATTCTTTGTGCTAGAGAGCAGTTACTAGAATGTTCTTCCCTAGTTATCTAGTGTGAGCAAGTAAGTAGACATTGAGGGGTCCAGCTCCAGGTCAAAATCCTATGTGTGATCTTTCAGGCCTGACCACAGGCAATTACAAAGGCTTTCCCTGGCAGGCCTTGAGGGATAGGTGGTGGGTGGACCATTCTTCGGGCTTGCTGCAGGGCTCAGTTATATTCGTACCAGCATTTCTCACCCAGGCACCTCCACGTGGAAACCTTCTTACTGGGGAGCCCTCAACCATGGCCCTTCTCAGGCACCTCTGCCATGATCACCACATTGGGTGGGCAATGAAGACACTTTTTTGCCTCGATGTTTGATATTTTTCAACTCCTAACCCTTCCCTCTCTTCTCCACCTACCCTTCAGTCCGCTGGTCCATAAAGCAGCAGAAGCCTTTTGTTCAGTATTCTCCCAGTAGTGAGATAATCCCCAAATCTGTGCTAATTCATCCAACTCGCCCGGTGACACTGTTCCAAAAAAAATGAAACAAGGGAGATCTGGTGCTTTCTTTCTGCTTAGCCTCTTACTTCTATGGTCACGGTAAGTGATTACAGGCTAGACTGCTGCTTTCACTTCGGCTTATTTTAATTGATCACCTCAACACTGAGAAGCTCAGCTCTTTCTAGCTCAACTCTTCACAGAGATCATCAACCTGCAAAAGGGCTGTACTGGAGCTTTTTGTGGCCTGACCAATGCAGCCTTCTTTTTATTTAGATCTGGTGCCAGAGATTAATTTGCATGAGCTCTAGGTCTTCTGGAAAGACAAATAAACAGACCCTACCCCAGTGATGGCGAACCTTTTGAGCTCGGCGTGTCAGCATTTTGAAAAACCCTAATTTAACTCTGGTGCCGTGTCACATATAGAAATTTTTTGATATTTGCAACCATAGTAAAACAAAGACATATTTTTGATATTTATTTTATATATTTAAATGCCATTTAACAAAGAAAAATCAACCAAAAAAATGAGTTCGCGTGTCACCTCTGACACACGTGTCACAGGTTCGCCATCACTGCCCTACCCACTGATTCTAGGGATTTGAAGTTAAGGAAGACTGTCAGGATAGGTTTGGGTCAGGGTGGTCCTGGCCACCAGTACCCCAAAAGGAGAACTCAACAGGAGAGCCGGGGAAATCTAAGAGTCTGGGCTGGTGATGCAAATACAAACAAACAGAAGTAAGAAGGGTCTTGGGAGATGGCTGAATCTGGAATAGCGCAGAGCCAACACTATAGGTCCTTCAGGGTCCAGCCAATCAGTATGGTGGCCTGCTTTGGAGAGCAATGGCTGAGCATGCACGAACTAGGAAATCTAGAACCCTGAGCCTAAGGAAATGTTAGCTCTGCCACTGGGCAGTTTTACTGAGTATGGGCACCATCCCAGCAACAGGCATGGTATATGTGCATCACATTGTGCAGAAATACACAACTGAAATGAAGGTGCTGTTGGGCTAACACAACTTTCCAGGTCTGTGGGTGTGTGCATAAGAGCAGGCATGTGCCTATGAATGTGTGTATCTGAGTCTTCTGTCCGTTTTCATAACCAAACCCTGAGTGGCAGAGCAAGCTCGGTGATGCCAAAGGCAGTGCCCTCTCCAGTCTGTACACTGTTTCCAGGAAAGGCAACATCTGTCGCTGAGTCTTAGGGGATAGCTAGATTTAACCCAATTAACTACAAGGTCAAAGATTCTAGCCTTTTTTATTTATTATATTATTTATTTATTCTCTTAGCACAAAAGTAGTGTATCTTCATCAAATAGATTCGATGAAAACAATAAAAGTCACTGATAATCTTACTATGTACAAATAACCACTATTATTCATTTTTGTGAAATTGTTTTCAGTATTGTCTTTTTTATAAAATTAGGATCAGAGAATACATATCTATCCATATATGTGGTATTATAATCTACTATACTGGTCAGAATTCAAAAAGGAGCAGAAGATATCCTTATATTAAGATAAATTAAGGAGAGTTTAATAAAGGGCTCTTTGCACAGGTAAGGACAAAGGTTCAGGAAACCAGGGGGAGGAAACAACAGGGCCCCCAGGCTAATAACAACAACAAGGTGTCATCCCCGAGGCTGAAAGCGGTTGGGTGGGGTAAGATTATCAGAACCCACAACAGAGAAGGCTGACAGGAGAGAGGCCCCTGACAGAACCTGAGATTCTCACTCCAGAAACAAAGCCATCCTGTGGCAACCACATTGGGAGACAGAAATCAAGTCCCCAACTCCCCTCTTCTCCTTCCCTTCAATCTCTTGCTATGCACCCCAGTGACTGCACCCAAAGGAACCAGTGGTATAGACCAGAGATTGGCAAACATTTTCTGCAAAGAATCAGATAACGAAGAGTTTAGGCTTTGTGAGCCATATGGTCTCTGTCACAAATACGCCTACAGGTGTAGCCTAAAAATAGCTGCAGACAATATTTAAACAAATGGAGGTTACCAGACTTAGCTTGCCGGTCACAGTGTGGCAATCCCTGGTGTAGACTATATGGGTCAGCTTCCCAGGCCACAGAGCAAGGTAGAAAACATGGAGAACAGATCCATAGGGGTGAAGGAAAGATATCTAGAAACTTGCTTTATTGGTTTTAACATATTGTAAACACTTTAGCATGTTCAGATCTTTTTTTGTTAACCTTGTGGTATAACTTTATTGGAAATAGGGGCAAAGTAGGCAAATACAGCTCAGCAAATGTAGAAGTGAGAAATTATTATATATGTAATTAGGGACTTACTTTATTGATCCTGTTCTTTTCATTTGTTTTACTTACTTTTTGTAACTCACGATGTTAGAAAAAGGTTAAGGTGACTTATATATCCAACATGGATTGGAATTAAATTAGAAATAAATGAATCAACTTGTAGGAAATTACCTTGTAGATATAATTATTTATGTGCACAGGACTTTATATATTCAATGAGCCAAATTAAACTAAAAATGAATAAACTTGTAAGAATTTAACATATAGATATAAGCGAATTTATCATATAGACCTATACAGAGGGCATATTTTCAGCATTGTTCTTAATAGCAAAAAAAAAAAGAAAAGAAAAGAAAATGATCAAAATCAATTGGGAGATGGTTAAATAAGTTAAGGCATCTCTTTTCTCTCTCACTTCCTCCCTCTCTAAACCAATTTAAAAAAAGAAAATGCAGGTGTGGTTTATAGATGGTCTATACGATATTGTGCCACAAGACAAAAGAAAATATTACTGATTCACTCTGAAATGTCTTTAAAATAATGAGGAATCATTCCCTGGGCAAAACTTTAAGTAGTACCTCTGATTATCTATTTTACCTGGACAGAGAGTGATGGAGAAAGTAAAGATCAATGAAGTCCAAGTTGAATAAATGCAAAGAGATCCACATCTAAATACATCATAATCAAACTGTCAAAAGACAAAGATAGGAGCAAGAGGTAAACATATTACATCCAGTGGCACCAGTCCCTAAGAACCAGCCAGTTAGCTGAGGCAGGCTGGTTTCACTGGACTCTTTCCATCTTCATTGTGGCATCAATGTGTCCATTGTAATAGACATTTATTGTGGGTTTGCCTACTTTGCTCTCAATGTTTATGCCAGCAATGCCATCATCCATGTTTTACAGAATACCTTACTCATCATTATAGTGTTCACACACAACTTTAGTTCTCAGCTAGGAATTTATTTTATGGAAAAAATACCACAATAATAATGTCACGCACTTAGAATTTACTGATCTTCACATCTTCCACATTACACAGAAGCAACTAGCATAAAAGAATGCTGAAATAGCCCAATGAAGATTCAAGTACGGCACCAATTGGGAGATAACACACTCTAAAGTTGAATACTGTGACAGATGGAATATTGTGTGTGCAATATATAAAGATGACATACAAAAATCCCTAACAACACACACACACACAAATTTCTTTTGATATTTCTTATCAACTTATAACAGTCTGCAGACCAGCATTTGCAAATCATGGTGTTACCAGATTTTCTGAACCCATAAAAATAATTTTAAGTGACTTCAAAGAACCACAACTATTCCTGAAAAAAAAAATGAGACAAGTATTTCTCCTTTAGATTTTTATAAAAGGGAAGCTAATGCGATCAACATCTTCAGCCACATTCTTAGTAGAAATATAGCAATGAGCTTCTTCGATATGTACATTTTGCTGACCCTCAGTATAAATAGGTCATTACTTTCTACCTTATCTGGTATGCATTTTTATGCCAATTTGTCTATACATTCGTTACTTCTTTTTAGTATATATATCTTGGTTTCTTGATTAAACTATAAGCTCATACTGGACAAAGGGTGTTTCTAATATCTATTTCCACCCTTTCCCTGGCCCCACAATACCTTACACAGTATTCTACTTTTATCAAGCAGAACTTGACACATTATATTAATCGACTTCTCTTTATGGCAAAATGGTTACCAGGATAAGAGCAATGACAAAATAAATGATAAATGGCAACTGGGTTACATTTAAGACAATATTGAATGAATGAATGAATGAATATATTTGAAATCATTAGAGCAAAGCTTTCCAAACAAGGATTTCACTGTTGGATGAGTATGAAATGCTTTGTTTTTTGTCTTGTAGCAGAGCAATGGTCTAAGGGGGAAAGAGAACTATCATTTATAGAGCAGTCATAATGTTCCAAAAAGTGTGGGTGCTCTATATATGTTATCTCATTTAATTCTCATGCCCTTCCTGGTTTGGCTCAGTGGATAGAGCATAAGCCCACGGACTGAAGGGTTCGATTCTGATCAAGGGCACATATCTTGGTTGCAGGCTCTCCGACCCTGATCAGGGTGCATGCAGGAGGCAACCAATCAATGTGTCTCACCATCCCAGCAACAGGCATGGTATATATGCATCACATTGTGCATTCTCTCTCCCCGTCCCCCTCCACTCTCTCTAAAAATCAATGGGAAAATATCCTCAGTGAGGATTAACAACCACCACCACAACAAAAAATAATAATAATTCTCACAACAACCCTGTGAGGTCGATGATAGTTCTGTCATTTTAAAAATAACAGTCCCAGAGAATTTCAGTATTAATTTAAAAGCACAGAAATAACTCCATGGCAAAACTAGTGTTAGAATCTAGGTCTGCGTGTCACTCCACTACATGAAGCATGAATCTCCTCAAAATAAATAAGATATCAAGAAATATGTTAAACTAATTAAAATATGCTAAATTTTGAATATTCCTGGAGCTCCTCTCTTTCTTCTGCTTTTGTGAGTTTCAGGCCATTAATATCGCCTTCTGCGGCATCTGCTTTCTGCATGGGTGTGATGGCCCTCCAGTGTTCCATATCCCCTGTTCCCCTCAATAGCCTCAGTTGAAATGTCAGCAGTTTTACCTGCTTCTTAAAGAGACCGCTAGCCGTCCCCATTGAGAGGATGAAACTGCTTGCTTGGCTTGGTGCTTTCGTTCTGTTCGCTTTCATATTGTTTTTCTGGCCCAGACATTTGTCTTTTGAAAGTACTCCTCTAGAGTTTGCTTTCTGGGGTCCCCCAGAGTACCCTATACTGAGTCAAGGAGTAAACAGCTTTCCAAAACGCACAATTTTCAAACAGATCTGTCTATCGTCACTTTCCTGAGCTGTTCAATCCCATTCAGGAGGCATGACCTCATCAGATCACTAGCCAACTCAGGACTGACCTCGTTTAGTTTTCTGTGGCTGGCTCCCTTGGAGTAGGTCTTATTTCCTCCGGGCCTTCCCTCGAGAGGATCCTAATTCCATACATTTTTTGGCAGGTTCCCTCGAGACAAAGGCAATTCCTGCTTCCCCATCTATGGTGACTGTACCACCTGCCAATTCATGACTCAATGCCTTGAGAATTTTATCCTGGTTTCTTAGGCCTCCTACTCTGTCCAAATATTATGCATGGCTGTCTCAGTCCTTGAAGGGGACTTACCCAATTGTCCTGATTAGGGAATTTAGCTGCAGTTTATAGAGCTATCCCTCAATCCTATCCTACACCCAGGAACTCTGGGAGGATTATGCATATCTCTTCCTTGAGAGCAGTTACCTTTTCTGATCTTAGAGCAGTTTTATTAAGGAGCAGATAGATGGACCTGCATCTCCCTTCTACTCTTAGATGTGTCTAACCTGGTCTCTGAGATCTCATTTCCCATTTCATATCTGCCTAGGTTATGCATTAAGATCTCAATCATGATGTTAAAGAAACTTCTCCCTTTTCCACCTTAGCCAGTTGTCTTCCTTTTTCCCCTTTTATTCTCCGGCCTGCTCCTATTTTGATAGTAAAATCAATGACTGATTTAAATAATTTCCTTCATTTCTTGAGCAAATTTGATCCCTAAAAACGTGTTATGGACATAGACCTTGTGATCGTCTTCTTTTCTTTGGATATACAATAATGTAGTCATTTCTCTTCTTGAACCAAAAATAAAGATGTCCCGTTCCTATTCAGTAAGTCCCCCATTCAAGTTGATGGTATCTTGGGTTCTGCTTTGAGGGATCCCCAACCTAAGACACCTACCAGCAAATTCCCAATTTTCAGAGTAGCCTTTCCCGAAAGGAGAAGCAAATGTACCAATACCAACACCACAATCTGGACTCTTAAGCCATTCTTCACTCTGTAAGATTTCCCGCAGTCTCAATACAATGCCTCTGTCTTCCTGCATGTTATTGCTGTATATCAATTCAAAGCTTCAGTGAGGCCCATGGTCTGGTAGCGCTAACAGAAACCTTGGAGGCAGAAATTGATTAATTTCTCACTCCATCAAAGCTTAAGTCACTAGGGATCTCATAACATGGCTAAGGGGTTCTGAGATAAGGATCCGTTCTGTGAGCAAATGTAGTAAGAAAATACTTATTTGCCTGATGTACAAGAAAAGCCATCTCTTTTGTCCCCAAATTCTGCCTGTGCAGAACTGAATTACCAAAGAATATGGAAAACTCCAGATTACTCCAGGAAGTGTGAATTTGGAGGGAATTCAGTGCAAACCTTCAGACCTCAATGCTTTAAAAGAGGCCCAGTTTCTGTTATAAATAAATGTCCCACCAGGAGTTGGTAATTGGCCCTGGCCACATGTCTCAGTTCGTTGGAGCATCGTCCTGTACACCAAAAGTTTGTGGGTTCAATTCCCAATCAGGGCACATAACTAGGTTGTGGGCTCGATCTCTGGCAGGGGTGAATATGGAAGGCAATGGATCAATGTTTCTCTCTTTCCTTCCCTCTCTGTCTAAAATCAATAAAAACATATGCTCAGGTGAGGATTTTTTTTAAAAGAGTCAGTAATTGTAGAAAAAATAAAACCTTGGTTAGCAGTATGTGACAAATAGCCCATTTCTTCAAGTGTGCATGACAAGGGTCATTTAATATAAATTAGACATAG
Source organism: Myotis nattereri (assembly GCF_964212035.1). NCBI lineage: Eukaryota > Metazoa > Chordata > Mammalia > Chiroptera > Vespertilionidae > Myotis > Myotis nattereri. The sequence continues at coordinate 48,551,714 of NC_138089.1, forward strand.
ATATTAGTGTAAATATTAATGATCAAAACATCAGAGACTACCTGACAGAAAACAGGAAAATAAGGAAGCCAGACAGTACAGGAAAGGTTATGAATAAAATTAAACAAGATACAAAATAATACCTGTATTTTAGCTCATCCAAATAAGAACTAGAAAAAGCAGTCTGTGGAATTTATCAGGGCTGGAGACCCCGGAAGAGAAATTAGAAAAGAAAAAAAATTCAAGTGCAGGAACCTGAAAGAAGAGTGGAACAGTCCTTAGAAATGAGGATATGGACTGAGAGGATACCACCAAATAGGTTGATTACATCAACACCCATGAAACAGGTAATTAAATGCTAAACTCTGTGAGGCTGACTGAATATAAGAGTCCAAGAAAGTGTGTGATCAATGTCTTCCGAAATATTCAAGAAAATTTATTTTTGTTGTTCTTCTTGTGTCTTATAGCATGTGACCTGGAATTATTAGTGGAATTTAGGTAGAACAAGGGGAGAAAGAAAGACATTCTATGTGGCACAATGACGTTGGCAAGAAGGAAATGAGCAGGGCCTATAGAGGAGATAGTGAGTCCTGGCTGTAAAGGGTCATGATGAGCAAGTACCTAACATGACTCCTGACAATTTTTGATAAATGCAGTACCATCTCCTCCTTGAAGTCTCGTGGCATTAAAGTGTAGACTTTAAGAAGGTAGGATCTTTGATTTCTGGAGCGTAAGTCCTCCGGTGTTGTTCTAAAATTGCCTTTGGCATTGTATTCGTTTTCTATGGCTGCCATAACAATTCACCACTCAAATTGATTCTCACAGTTCTGTAGACCAGCGGTCTGGATGAGCTCAGCTAGTTCCTCTACTCTGGGTCTCACAAGGCCAAAACCAAGACATCAGCCAGCTTGGAATTTCATTTGGAGCCTCTTAGGGAGAATCTGCTTTCAAGCTTATTCAGGAGGTGGGCTGAATTCAGTCCTTTATAGCCATGAGGCTGATGTCTCTGTGTCCTTGTGGCTGTCGGCTGGGAGCCTCTGTTCTTGAAAGCTACGTGTCACATTGCCCTTCCACCTTTAACCAGCAATGGCATGTTGAATCTTTATGGTACTTCAAATCCTCTAATTTCCTTGCTGCCTCTCTTCTGCCTTCAGCCAAAGAAAGTTCTCTGCTTTCCAGGGCTCATATGATTTGAATGGGCCCATCCAGATAAACCAGGACAACCTCCTTATTTAAAATCTATGGCCTTAATTACATCTACAAAGTCCTTTTACCATATCACGCAACATAGTCACAGGTTCCAGAGATTAGGTGTGGGCATCTTTGGGGCTCAATCTGCTTACTGCAGCTCTCTTAAATCTCTTACATTTCCATACAATTTTCACAAAAAGTTTCTAATGCAATTGTTTTTTACATACAAAGAGCTGTAGATCAAGCATGGGCACTTAAATAAAATATTTGTCAAATTAGTTAATGAATGCATTGCACTTTGTCTGGACTCTTTTTATGGCCCTTGATATTTGGTGTCTTGCAGTTGTTTGTATACAAATCTTGGCTCCTTTTATGAATGACTGTGAGCATTGTGGGTAGGAATGTATAAAACCCACACTCTACACCAGTTTCTAGCATCATGTTTGACACACTGCAGAGCCTATTAAAGTATCCATATTTGCCATAAATTAGAGACATGGAATATTTACCACTCATCATGAAATATACTCTCTAATTCCCTGTCCCTTGTTCTTATTGAAAGTTCAATTCACAAGATATTAATAGAGGATTCCAGGAAACAAATGTGGTCCATGTATTCTTCTAGTGTCTGGAGCCTAGATTCCAGACCAAGCATGTCAAACTCACAGCCTACGGACCATATGCCTCATTTAAACACATGTGACCTGCCTGTCACAAGTTTGACATGCTTGGTCCAGACCCTCTAAATTATGTCATTGAATTAAGTCAGAAAGCTGTATGCCTAGTCTACAAGCTTTGTACTCCTTAGAAAACTTATTTTTCTGAATTACATTTGCCATTAGCTCATTGACCTGTATTTTAAAACATAATGGAAAACAGTGCTATAACATTCAGTTTGTGCTAATGAGATAATATTAAGAACAGAGTTCTCTACTAGTACATCATAAGGTACCTTTTCAATGAAAATCAGGAAAAATTCTCTCCATCCCTGGAACTACGAATAACTATTCATTTCTTCAGCAACTATAACGCAAGTATCTGATTAAATTTCCCACTTTGCCTTAGCTACTAGAAAGAACACTTTTAGTGGCCAAACTTCTAGCAAGCAATATAAGATGATGTGTATGTTGGGCTTAAATATTAAGCTTACCCTTAAAAGGCAAAGTAGAAAGAGAAAAACAACTCCACTGGGTGCAAACTCCAGAGGGCAGATGCTATGTTTGTTTTATTCATGCCAAATAATGCACAATACAGGATGCAATAATAAAGAGAGGGACCCTAGAGGGAGGAAGGAAAAAAGACTACAGTGTCTGTAAAATCAATCAATCAATTAATTAATTGAGAAATTTAATGTGATTTTTTTTAAATATATTTTATTGATTTTTTACAGAGAGGAAGGGAGAGAGATAGAGAGTTAGAAACATCGATGAGAGAGAAACATCGATCAGCTGCCTCCTGCACATCTCCTACTGGGGATGTGCCCGCAACCCAGGTACATGCCCTTGACCGGAATCGAACTTGGGACCTTTCAGTCCGCAAGCCGACGCTCTATCCACTGAGCCAAACCGGTTTCGGCTAATGTGATTTTTGACTAAAGTTGACTTCTACTGTATGCTATTGATTCTGTTAAAAGACATTGAAACAGCCTGTCTGGTGTGGCTCAGTGCTTGAGTGTCCACCTATGAACCAAGAGGTCAAGGGATCAATTCCCAGTCGGGGCACCCACCCGGGTTACTTGCAGGCTCAATCCCCAGTAGGGGGCATGTAAGAGGCAGCCAGTCAGTGACTCTCTCTCATCATTAATATTTCTTTCCCTTTCTCCCTCTCCCTTCCTCTCTCTGAAATCAATAAAAACATATTTTTTAAAAATATAAGAAAAGAAATTGGGACATCCATTAGCAGAGTAAGGTAGAAATTTTCATACTGATGTGGAAAAAGACAACACTATGAATATTAATATGTACTATATAATCACAATTTTGTTTTTGAGAGAAAAAAAAGTCTGTGTGAATATTTGCATATTTTTCCCTAAAGACATAGTCATAGATGCAGAGAGAAAATGGGGTGCTCTGAGTACTGTTCTACATTCCACACTTGGGACATCTTCTCACAAGAGTGACTATGAGAAGGAATTTTTACCATTTGCAACAGCATGGATGGAACTAGAGAACATTATACTAAGCAAAATAAGCCAGTCAGAGAAAGATAAGTATCACATGATCTCACTCATATGTGGGATATAATGATCAACATAATTTGATGATGGGGAGGGGGGAGGTAAAGAGCAACCAAAGGAGTTGTATGCATGCATATTAGCATGCCAATGGACACAGACACTGGGGCGGTGGGGGCTTGCCCAGGGTGGGAATGGCTGGAGTGGGGGAGGGGGGGTCAATTGAGGGAAAAGGAGACATGTAAAACTTTAGACAATAAAATAAATAAATAAATAAATAAATAAATAAATAAATAAAGCAACTATGGTACAATGAAATCTGGCATAAAATTCATTTTTTTCTATGTTGCTAGTGGCAGCTTATGTTGGTAAACATATGGGTTGTCAGTTTAGCATTGCTTATCTGAAGCCATAAAGATGTTCATAACCTTTGATCAATTATTCCACACATGGCCTGTTATCTTAAGGAAATTGCTCCAATGAAGAACAAAGGTCCAGGCCCAAAGATATTCAGCATTATAACAATCCAAACCAAGTGGGAGTAAAATATTGAAATATCTTCTTTTTTCTTAACTTTTCTGTCAGTTGGATGATATTTGAAGCAGATCCTAGGAGCTTGTTAATCACTTTAAAGTATTAAAAATAAATAGTCTTATTTGGGTTATTAAAATGTTTAATAAAATCTAAATCAAAACTTTAACCTCATTTAACTAAAACTCTTGATCTTATCTGAGCTTAGAAACCTGTAATGAAGACTGAGAAGCAGCAGAGAGCTGGGGATAAGGAGATAGCTTTTCCTATATTTCGTTTTACTTTCTTCCCTACTTCCCTGCTCAGCATGGGGCCGGGAGAAGAGAGGAGAGGTAAAGCCGGTGAAAAGTCTTACTTGACCAATGTAACTGTGGGGTCAGAGCCCTCTGTGTGTTTCAGATACCGGAATACTAGTCGCCCTTTCTCCTTAGTCCCTTTTGTGGAGGAAACGCCTCCCTTGGGGGCCTCCCTACTCTGTTCCAGTTAAGCACAGACTCTTAGTTTTGGGTAGACCTCTTGGCAGGATCTTTTACATTCAACGCAAGGCCAGTTACCTTCCGAGGACCAACACTGTCCCACCCACAGCTGAAAGCACTCTTAATGCTCTGACTTCAACGGAAGGTATAACTAGCCTCCCACCTTTATCTATTTCCGGGTGTGAACCAGACACCAGCCTCTATGTTCTCCAACACAAGACACGCCTGCAGGAGTTCTACCGTGGACCCCCTCACATCACTTGAGTTGGGGGACGGGGGGGATGAGCAAAACCAAAGCACTCTTTCAGTTCTCCCCAAAGAGAATCTCACTAGTAATATCCCCTAATTCCTCTGCCTTCCGATACATATAGAATAGGGGTGGGCCATAGGCGAGCTGGGGAGAGTTAGTTTTTTGGATCTCCCTTTAGGAAGGACCATGTGGGTGATCATGCAACCCCTCTGTAGATGCATGGACACTTAACACTCTTTTACCCCAGCTGCAGCTCTGAAAAAGGCATTCTGTGACACCACTTTATTCGCTTATTTACTACTTGTTAAAAACCAATAAAATTTATTTCAGTAAACTTCAAAACTACTTTCACCATTTTCTCAATACTATAATAGAAAACCTAGTTCTTTGCAGAAAAAAATCAGCCTTCCAAGTTTTAAATGAGTGTAGTTGCTCATGCAAAATGCCTCTGATGGCTTATGTTATGGTAGACTGGTTAGTCATATCAAAATATAAATCTTCTACTACCTAGAGAGTATAATAGAATGGAAATAATTCATTCATAAGATTCTAATTTATAAACCAAATTCACTATTTTTAAAATACTACCCTAAGAATTATAATTCTATCAATCTTTAATTTGAACAAATGTACAATCACTTAGACAACAGCTGTTACACTAAAAAAAAAAATTCAAAATGTCTTTAGAAGAGTGACAGGAACATTATTAACATGATTGCCCTGGTTCAGCCCTTCAGAAGGAGGCTCTCCGAAGGCTGGCTCAGCCCTAGGAAATGCACACTTTGGCCATAGCTCTTGAACAAGAATCACACAGAAACCCCCTTGGTGGGCAGATGTTACTCGGCACTAATGGAGATTGAAGGGCCAGGAAAAGCCCCTGTGGGAAGTAATATCAAGAATTCGTACAGGTTTCCTGGAGAAGACGACAGATGAGGTTTTCCTCTTATAACATACCCTATGGATCCATTCCCAGCATGCAACCTTCAACTGGATGAGGTGGACAAGAATAAAAAGCCTACACCAACCTCACTTTCAAGTAATAGAGATGGATCAGGAGGACCTAAATTACCAAAAGCATCTTTAGGATGAGTCCCACCAGATCCCATTTTTTTAAAGATATGGACCAATTTCTCCTTCTAAAGAAGGCCCATTAAAACTTGTACATCTTGCCCTGGCCGGGTTTGCTCAGTGGATAGAGCGTCGGCCTGCAGACTGAAAGGTCCCGGGTTCAATTCCAGTCAAGGGTATGTACCTTGATTGTGGGCACATCCCCAGTAGGAGGTGTGCAGGAGGCGGCTGATCGATGTTTCTCTCTCATCGATGTTTCTCTCTATCCCTCTCCCTTCCTCTCTGTATGAAAATCAATAAAATACATATTTTTTAAAAAAACTTATAAATCTTGCTAGTGTAGAAAAGTAGCCAGTGTCTGAAGCAGAAATGAAAACTGTGTCTTGTGCTTGTTAAGGAAGAGCTGGACCAGGATGTAGATGGCCTGTAGACACTGTTTTGCTGGACACTAGGTCCCAGGGAGATGACATCTGGTGATGCAAGGAAACACTGAACCCTGAATCTCCGAACCATCTAGCTGGACATACCTCCTGCCTTGATGATGCACTGATCCAGAAGATTCCCTGGTTCTCATGGGCCTTAGATCATCGAGTCCTTGAGGATCCTTTTCTAAAATCTCAAAGTTTATATCATCTGTGGTTAATTTTGGCCTTCCACATGAATTTACTATAATCAAGAGCAACAAGCTGGCTTCTCAGAGGATAAGTAAGTTCTTCCATTTCTTCTCCTAGCGCTTTGGCTTGATTTTTGGTTTGTCTGGTTTTGTATGGGTGTTTTGTTTTGGTTTGTCTGGTTTTGTTTTGGTAACCAGCTCTTCATGGCCTGGCTTATGTTTTTATCTGCTTTGAAATTCGTCTAAATTATTCTTCTTCCTCTGCAGGAAAATTTCCTGGGAGATTTCTTATTCTTGTCTTGACACAGTTTGGTCTTTAAGTATAGGCTGAAGCTTTGGAACCTCACTTAATCTTTGCATTTTCTGATTCCAACAATGCATTTTTGTTTTCTTGTTTGTTTATTTGTAGAATTGTGCTGTCTAACGTGTTAGTGATTGTTTTTTTCTTCTCCAACTACTTAAATATATATTTGGTTACTTTCTTCTGCAAGGGTTTAGAAGGAAACATTTAGTTTGATGGCATCAATCAGTTTTCTCAAAGCTCATACTGACTGGTCATCTAGGTGGTGTACAATTTTATTAAAAGTTGACCTTTGATCTATATCATTCTTGAACAACAAAATGGAAAATACACATAAAACACTTCTGCTTCATTCTGAGGTATATGATTATCTAACGTGAAAGCTTGTGTACAATTTGTTAAGTTACAAGCAGAACTAGCTACTTTTTCCATTGAACACTATAGTCACTTGAAATAAAAATTAATAAACTGTACAGACTTAGGTATTTAGTCGACAATTTTTTGAAAATAAAAAAGTAAGCCTGTCATTTCAAGGAAAAATAACTGACAGCATATATTTTGCCAATTCAAGGTGTCAAGTGAATATTGGAATTTGAGAAAAATTGTATCTATCACCATGAGCTTGACAGCTTCCCAATATTTAAAACCTTTTCTGATTAAATCAATGGTCTTAACAGACATGATATTTTTATATTTAATAATGAAATATGTCAACATTTGGAAGGCGTGAATAAGTCAGTAAACCAAAAATTTTCAAGTGACCATATATGATATTACAAAATCATGCATAGGTAAAAGATCTATATAAAGTGCAAGATAGATCAATGAATTTTAATGTAACAGATTATGACAATTTCATTGATATGATGTCAGATTCCACATTGCAACTACCCTTTAATAAACAATTGTCAAGTTTTAGTATAGTAACAAAGAATACCCACATGTATCTAAAAAGGCTGTTAACATATTTCTCCCTTTTCCAACGACATCTTTGCACAAAACATAATTTTCTTCATATATCTGAATTATAGCATTATACTGCAACATATTGAATGCAGCAGATATAAGAATCCAGCTATCTTCTATTAAGTTAGAGCTTTTAAAAATTTACAAATCTATAAAATAATGTCAGTCTTCTCACTAATTTATAGGGGGAGTTGGAGAAATTTGGCAATTTTTCATTAATATTTGTTATTTATTTTTAATGATAGGAGCCTATAATGAGTAGTTGTATTATTATAACAAATGCAATAATGAATAAATACTATTCTTAACATTTCTCCATTTTAATTTCTGATACAGTAAATATCAATAGATATAACCTACATAAACAATGGCCATTTGGGGTCCTCAATAATTTTTATGACAGGACCCTTATGGATCCTGTCACCAAAACAGAACTGTTGCTTTAGAATTTTCAACCATTTATTTTCTTTTAACTGTGTTTTTCACTCTATACTTCATTGTCTTATGAAAGTAGTTTTGTGCTTTCCTGAAAATGGGCATGTTCATCCACACCTTTGATGTCATCATTGGTTGTTTCTCATTCTTCTAGTACCACTTGGGATTGAATGGCTTCTGATCCATCTGTTAGTCACTAAGCATCCTTGTGATGCTCATCGTGGACATTTAGATTTCTCTTTCCTCCATCCTTTTACTGACAAGTCTATCTTAACCTCGAGAAGAAACCTTTAAAGCTTTTTTATTATTTGCCTCTAGGCCCAGCATTTCTGATCCTTTGGTCTCAAGATTGACCTCCTTCAAAAAGGACTCCATTGCTTCATAATCTCTCTTAATATACCCAAACTCAAAAAATTTTGCTTTTTAAAAATCTGGGGCAGAGTAAGTTATGCCAAGCTCTTTCTCCCAACATTTAAAAGCCTAGGTCACCATCTCCCAGGTAGCAGGTGCATCACCAAGAGCTGGACCAGGACTCACACCTCCAAGCGGGGCCCTCAGCCCACCCAGCATCTCCAGGAGCCATCACCAGGCCCTCTGTGGCACCAGTGGTTACTAGAACAGCCTCAGATTGTCAGGGCCCTACTGACCTCAAGAGACTACAGGTCACTACAGAATGCTCCACTCAGAACATAAGCCAACATGCGCAGTGAGGCCTGTCTGACCGACCTTCAGCAGGGCCAGGACCTCCAAGTTTTCTCAGGTAGGCGTCATTGAGGGTTTTTGGCCTGGGCTGTGCAACTAGATCCAAATTTGAAATATGGCAACTTTGAAAGACATTCCCGGGTGACTGAAGTCAATTAAAACCATCCTGAAAATTAGCAAGTCTATGAAAATGGCAGCGGCAGCAAAATATGCCCGAGCTGAAAGGGAGCTGCAATCAGCTCGAATGTGTGGAACAGGATCTTCGGCTTTGTATGAACAGGCTTGTGATAAGGTGCCTGCAAACAAGAAGAAAAATTGGTGCCTGCCAATTTTACACACCTCCTTATCGGTGTGTCCTCAGATAGAGTGCTTTGCAGTGCTACCCATTTCTTGGTTGCTAAACAGATGAAAAGTGAGCTCAGAAGGTATGGCTCAGTGATTCAGCATCAACCCATGAACCAAGAGGTCACTGGTTCAGTTCCTGGTGAGGGCACTTGCCCTGGTTGAGGGCTCTATCCCCAGTAGGGGGCATGTGGGAGGCAATCAATAGATATTTCTCTCATTGATGTTTCTATCTTTCTATCTTTCTCCCTTCCTCTCTCTCTAAAAAAATCAATAAAATAAAATAAAATAAAATAAAATAAAATAAAATAAAATAAAAAAGGGAGGTGGCTATGCTCACAGCAGCTAGGAAAGTTAAGATGGTTGGAATCGGTGATAAAATTAGGGGTATATTTCATAAGACTCATTCTGACCAGTTTCTGGTCACCTTCAAAGAAGTGGGAAGAAAACCCCCTACTTTTGGAGATGTGTCAGTCATTGCCCTGGAATTACTAAATTCTGGATATGAACTTGATGAAGGATCTATTATCTTTAATCGATTCAGGTCTGTCATCTCCTACAAGACAAAAGAAAAGCCCATCTTTTCTCTTCTCTTAATACCATTGTAAGTGCTGAGTGCACGAATACCTATGACGACATTGATGCTGACATGCTGGAGAATTACCAGAAATACATCTGGCCAATATCACCTACTATTCTCTGAAGGACTACACCACTAGTGAGCAAAATGCCAGCATGAAGGCCATGGACAACGCAAGCAAGAATGCTTCTAAGGTGATCGACAAATTGACTTTGACCTTCAACCGCATAGGCCAAGCTGTCAGCACAAAGGAGTTGATTGAAATCATCTCCAGTGCTGCAGCTCTGGATTAATGGAAAATCAAGTTTCATCCTCAGAAAAAGAGGTAAAGGAGGAAAACTCAGCCAGCTGATTTTGTTTTTACCTTGCTGCTGTGCTGGTCAGAAGAAATTTTTGGCCCGTTGTTTAAATTACTGAAGACAGCAAGGTATTTATAAATTATCTTACAATAAACAATCTACACTAAGAATAAAAAAATATAATCCAGTGCCTGGCAACAAGAACAGACCAGCAGTGGGAGGGAGATAAGGAAGGGAAGGGAAGAATATGACAGAACAGAGTTTTCCCACATTTTCTACATCATGGCACACCGATAAATCTGGTCACTGGGGGAAATGGTAGCCTCTTCATGGCTGAGGGACAGACTCCTCCTGGCAGCTGGGAGGGCTGAGTGTCTACATCTTCCCACACGTTATTCCTCCTGGGATTGCTGAGCAACAGGAAGCTCTGCTGTACTAGTAAAGGGCTCTCCTGCTCATGTCATGAACCAACACTCCTCCACCTTTCTCATAGTCCTGGAGGCATGATCCTGCCTGCAGAAGTGCCAGAGCTTTTGGTCAGTATGAGAATGTCCACATGTGTATGTGTGAATTGGGAATAAAAAAGGCCTTACAAGAAATTTCTTTAGCTATCAACAGTAAAAGAATGTTCAACTACCTAATTAATAATTTAGAAAACTTGCAGTCTAATTGCATTTAGCCTTCTCCTAATCTTTGTGCTCTTGTCATCATATAAGTTGCTTCTACATGTTACCCCACAACACATTTTATTGCTGTTTTAAAGAGCAAATCATCTTTTAAAGAACATATGTGTGTGTAGATATGTATATTATATACATTATTTCTGGTGACAAATCTGCCATTTTTCTGTAAGTAATGTATCTTTTTCTTCAGGCTAATTTTATAAAATCCTTTTATTGCTGCTGTTCAGAAGTTGACTATGTTTGCCTATGATTTACTTTGAATTTATCCAGCTTGAGGTTCATTGAGATTCTTGGAGCTGTGGGTTGTTATATTTTATCAATTTGGGGAAATTCAAGGTCATTATCTCTTCAAATATTTCTTCCATTCCATTATCACTCTCCCCTCTTTCTAAGACTTCTACAATACTTATATTAGATCACTTAATATTCTCCCAAAGGTCTCAGCTGTTATTTTTGGTTTCCCATTCTTATTTTCCCTTTGTTTTCAGCTTGTATAATCTCTATTAACCTGTCTCCATATTCACTGATCCTTTCCTGCCTTTAAATCTAGCAATTCAACTATTAAAATCAATTTTGATAGATATTTTCAGTTCTAGCATTTCCATTCGATTCCTTTTAACATTTTCCTTTTACTTGTTGGCTAAGATTCTAGACTTGTCCACTAGATTCTTATGCTTTTCCACTAGATTCTTTAACAGATTTATAATAGCTATTTATAAGTTCCTGACTGCTAATTCCAACCTCTGTGTCATAGGTGGGTCAATTCCTTGGACTGTTTTTCCTCTGGCTTATATGTCATATTTTCCTACTTTGTCTCATGGTTTATTTTTATTACTGTATGCAAAAGAACAGTAGAGACAGAAGTCAATAATATTTACCCTTGAAAAGAGCATGCCCATTCCTCCATCAGGCTGCCAGTGCATGGTGGTGGGAGAGGGGCACAGGAGTGAGTCAATTTAATTTATGCTTGAGCTGAATTGGAGCCTCATTGGCAGCTCATTTAGTGAGATTTTGCTCAAATGCTTTGAGGGAAGGATCAGGGCTTTGCCTTCATCATGTCTTAGAACGTGAACATCAGGGACACTCCAGAGACCTCTCTGTGCTTTTCACCTCTCCGTTCGGCTGCCTATTTGGGGGGGGAGGGGAGGGCAGGGGGGGCGGGGGGGGATTGGGGGGGGGGAGGTTACTGAAGGGTTCTATTTGCTCTGACACCAATTTTTTCATGTTGTTTTTAAAAACTGGAAGTTATTTAAATGCCCACCAAGAAGAATGGCTATGTAAGTTATGGGGAAACCAATGCTGTACTTGTACGCAATGATTTATAAAATCATCCTGAGGAAGAGGTGAATGCTTAACCTATAATATCACATTTTTTAAAAAAACACAAAATCTTAAGGTATAGCTAATAAAAATTATGCAAAAAACACTAAATTTACATATGGACATGTACTAGAAAGAAGCCCCTAAAAATGAAACGTTTGAACCATGGATATGGCAAAATTGTGAGCAGCTTTGTCTTAATTTTTTGTTGTGCTTCCCATTAATAATGCCAATCAGATTGAGTATGTAGCAAAGAATAACATTCAGACAGATGAGAAATAACAATTCCTTAGTCTGCGAAAGATAGCCCAGAGCAGGAAGGGGCAGGCCAGCAGCCTCTTCTCCCCCAAGGCCCAAACAAAAAGAAACTTGTTTAAAATACAGCAAGAGGACTGGTGAGGAGTGGGAAGAAAGAGCCTTTGGACTGTCAAGGTTGTAAAATGAAGACTAAAATGAGAGAGCTAGAAAAGGGACTAAACTTAGAGAAACTCACACGAGGCACAGTCCAGTCCTACCCATCGTTTCTTCGTTAACTGACAGTCATGTGGTCGGACATCTCAGAGTAAACCATCCTTGTTGCCATCGCTATTATTATAGACTGGAATTCGTTCCTAAGAAAAGCTGTGAAATTTTTCCCCCGGAGGCCATTTAAAATCAGAGTTAGACAACCACCTGTCTAAAATAATTCCCGTTCCATCCTGCCTAGAGGCAGGGGATTGAACTAAATGACCCCTGAAGGTCCTTCTAAACCCTATGACTTTGGATTCCTGTGCTGATAATACTGAGAAAGCCTCATTATCCAACTTCTGCCTAATCCTTGACTGTGTACTCTCTGCTTAAATATTTTTTTCAGATTGGAAAGGGAAACTTCCTGCAAGCAGTCCTTCGCTTCTCCCCCTGACACTAGGCTGAAACTTCAGTCTTGCAAGTATCCCTGGGGAACATTTCTTAGTGGCAGTTGATTATTTTTTCTTGTACTGCCAGATGTCACTGTGCCTGGAGAATTCACTTAGCCGGGAAGGGGCAAAAGCTGCCGAGGGCAGAAACAACATGCTAGGGGCGCTGGGGATTGGGGGGGAGGGGGTGTGTTGGAAGGGCAGAATTTATGAAAAGTCAGCAGATACAAAGCATTTTTTAATTAAAAATAAAAAACCTGGCCAGTGTAGTTCAATGGTTAGAGCATCGGCCCATGGAACAAAGGGTCAGGGGTTGGATTCCCAGGTGGGAGCCCATATCTGGGTTGTAGGTTCAATCCTCAGCCCTGACACACTTACTTGCCGGAGGCAACCAATCAATATGTCTCTCTCACATCAATGTTTCCCTCTCTCCCCCCCCCCACCCCTTCCTTGCTTCTACTCTCTCTTTAAGAAAAAAAAAAAGTTTAGTAAGCTGTAGTTGTATGTGCATGTGTTTAAACTGCTTTAGGATACACAAAAATTCACCGAACCAAAGCTATTATTTGAGCACAGCAACCAAAAATGTTAATGATGCCCCCACGAAACGCTTCATGAGGGATCACCCCCAGCTGCCAGAAAGGAGGGGGAAGTGTCAGGAAAGGATGGTGGGGGAGATGTGTACACATCCACTCAGAATGGAAAGTTAGTGGCCTAAAAAGGAACCAGACGAACTTGTATTTTGCCCCTGAGTTTCTGAGCTCTCTAATTTGTCAGTGATCCCTTCTGAGGCTGCTCTGTGAGGACTGCCTCTTGCCCTCCTTTGGAATGTGAGCTTCAGCCAGAGAAGAGATGAGGGCAGGAATTATTGAAAGCCCTGTTTCGGATCAGCATTAACAATTCATGGAACTCATTTCTGGTTCCACCTCAGGCATTGGGAAGGACACCTGCGTGCAGCAAGGGCTTGTTCAAAGTGTCTCCTAATCTGCTTTGAAATGCACAGTGGATGGGGGCCAACTCCAGGTCAACACCCTGTCCTCATTTAGTGAGCCGCACCGCTCTTCCCGGTAGAGGAAGTGAAAAACCAAGACTGACTGCTCACCCATCCAAGGCCTGGGGCAGCCCCTGAAGGGTGTTTTGAAGTGCAAACTTCCAGAGCTGAGGGTTTGGAAACTTTGTTTTCTATTCAGGGCCAGTGGCTCACAAAAGGTGGGGGGGGGGGGGGGGGGGGTCTGATCACCAAAAGTAATTTAGGTCGAGATGCATCAGAGGTTAAACTCACACCACTTAAATGTTCAGAATGGGGAATTTTAAACATTCATTAGGAATAGCCAATTTGGGAGAATATATTTCAATTTCAGATGAGGGGCAGGTAAGAAGGCCTTTTAGTCCACCAGACGTCATGCTTGTGAAGCCTGCATTCTACAGTCTGCCCATTCCTGTTCAATACCATTCTTCTGGCTTCTTCGATGCCAAACTCTCCTGGTTTCCTTCTCCCTCCCATCATCCCACTCCTCAGGGTCATTAGCCAGATCTTCCTCCTCAACTCATATTCGAATGTTGCCTCCAAAGGCTTGGTCCCAGGCCAGCATTTTTTCTCTTTGATGTGCTTTCTACCTCAACAATCTCACCCACACCCTCATTCCTCACCATCTCTACTCAGATGGCCACACATTTGATCTCCATCCAGACCTTTCCTCAAAGCCCCAGACCCATCAGTACAGCTGCCGGTGGACAGAGCCCCTCGGATGTCTCACAGGCACCTCCAACTCAGTGTCCCTAACTGACTTCCATCGCTTCTTCTAATGTCCTTTCTCAGCGAATGTAGATCCATTTGCTCAATTTCAAAAGTAGAAACACAGGGAATCAGTCCTGAAACCTCCCCTCTGCCTCATCCCACAGCTACTCCATCTCCAAATTCTAAGTATCTCTCCTTCTCTTTCCTTCCACCATCCAACCTGCCAGCATCTCTATGTCTTATTGACCAGTGTCTCTGCATCCATTCTGCCCCCACCAGTTCATTCTGTACACAACAGCCAGGGGGATCTTCCTACAGGGCAAAGCAATGCATTCTAATGCTTTTAGAGTAAAGATCGACAACCTTATCGTGGCCCATAAAGCTGTGAAGTTGTGTCTTTGCACAATTCTACAGCCTCACCTCTACTTACCTTCCCATCTCCCACGCCCCCTCCCAGTTCCACTCTGCAAACCACACAGGGCTTTCATCTCCTCAAGCTCACCCTGCTCTTCTCCATATCAGCACCTTCAAAAGCGTGGGGTTTTTTCTGCCTGTACCTGCTTCCCCCATGAATCTGCCTAGCCAGTTTCTTTTCATCCTTGCAGTCTCAGCAGAATTACCACTTCCTCAGAGAAATCTTCTGCAAGTCCAAACCTCCTCTCGTCCAGTTTCATAGTTCCCATAACTTTTTATTTTTGTAGAATTTATCATGCTTGCTGATTACTCTACTACTTAGTTGTTTTCTAACTTTTGCATTGGTGTTTCTCCAGTGCCTGTACCATACCACTGTGTCCTGCACATTGGATATACTCGATGAAGGTATATGAATGGATGAATGAATGGATAATAGAATAGAGATATAATCACACCCAAAAAGATTAAGACTATCTGTAGCTAAGTTACAATTTGTGTATTTCTATTTCTGTGAATTCAGTCACATACTCTCCGTTACTCATATTGGAATTAGTGACTAATTTCAATCTCCATGGCTTTTTCACATAACTGATGTCAAGCCAGGTATGCCTCTGTGCTCAGGGAATTTGTGTTTCATCTATATGTAAGGGTATTATCTTTGAGAAAAAATATAATTTTTGAAACTAAATTGTCATCCAAGATATTAACTGTCCTCAACAGGTGTCATTAAAAAATACTATCATCATGACTGGTTCGTCTTTTTTCAAGTTGTTAATAAATGATCTCCTCATGTTCATACCATAAAACCCTCTTTCTCAGTGTGACAGGCACAACTGGTCAACTTATCCAATAGCCATTTCTCCCAACTTGCTTATTCCTTGCTCTCTCTGTACAGAGGCTATGAAAAACCAGAAACCCAATTTGTCAGCTTCCCTTGTGGCTAGTAGTGGCTAGTGAGCCACAAAGTGACATCTACAAAGAGGAAAGAATGTGGGGAGATATTTTGCTCCCATCTTAAAAGAAAAAGCAAGGTCAACATAAGATATGCTCTCTTAACACTGATTAGAACATTGCTTCGACCTTTGAATGTGATGGTGATGCCTGGACCCACAGTAGCCAAATTGTGACCAAGAGGTGACAAGCATGAACACAGAGTTGATATGACGCATATTTAAGTTTGAGAAGCATCAGACTGTAAAATACAGCATTTCATGGATCCACAGTGAGCATTTATACAATCTGACAATAGGACATGGTACATGGATAGTTCTTGTGCTCGTGTGAGCAATAAACTATTCAGTTAAGGAAATGTTCTGATCATAAAATAGTTTCCAAGTAAAATATATTTCTTAATATCAAGGAGTCTTTAATTATTCTTTTTAAAAGATCCTATTAGATTTGTCTTTAACCTTTTCAAAAGCAGTGAATTTGAAATCGAGAGAAGATTAACTCCTTCCTTACCATATCATTATCAGAAAGGCATGGTCCAGCTCAGCTCTCTTTCTGAGGCAGTCAGCATTATGAACATCACATCCAATGGGGACATCTAACCTCAAAGGAAGAGGTGCAATAACTGGTTCACTAGATGGGGGAGGTAGGGTGTCTCTGGGGCATCTTTCCACATAAAACTTCCTTTTCTGGCTCATAGATGGGAACAATTGCTTATTTGTACCATTTTTCCTTTCTCTTACAGCAGCGGTTCTCAACCTGTGGGTCGAGACCCCTTTGGCGGTCAAATGACCCTTTCACAGGGGTCGCCTAAGACCATCCTGCATATCAGATATTTACATTACGATTCATAACAGTAGCAACATTACAGTTATGAAGTAGCAACGAAAATAATTTTATGGTTGGGTCACAACAGCCGTGGGCAAACTATGGCCCACGGGCTGGATCTGGCCCGTTTGAAATGAATAAAACTAAAAAAAAAAAAAAGACTGTACCCTTTTTATGTAATGATGTTTACTTTGAATTTATATTAGTTCACACAAACACTCCATCCATGCTTTTGTTCCGGCCCTCCGGTCCAGTTTAAGAACCCATTGTGGCCTTCGAGTCAAAAAGTTTGCCCACCCCTGGGTCACAACATGAGGAACTGTATTTAAAGGGCCAGAAGGTTGAGAACCACTGTCTTACAGTCTTATTACTTATAAGAGGTCATTGTCACTATAATCATTTACAGCAGTTTCTCTCAATTTTTCATTTGCATGAATCACACCTGGGAATCTTGATAAAACACAGATGCTGATTCAATGGGTGAGAGTCTGCATTTCTTTTCTTTTTTTTCAATATATTTTTATTGATTTCAGAGAGGAAGGTAGAGGGATAGAGAGATAGAAACATCAGTGATGAGAGAGAATCATTGATCAGCTGCCTCCTTCATGCCCCACACTGGGGATTGAGCCTGCAACCTGGGCAAATGCCCTGATCGGGAATTGAACCGTGACCTCCTGGTTCATAGGTTGACACTCAACCACTGAACTACACCAGCCAGACAAGATTCTGCATTTCTAACAAGCTCTCCGGTGAGGCTGATTCTACTAGTCTACAGATCACTATTTGAGTAGCAAGGATTTGTAGAATAACAGGACAAAGAATACAGAAGTTGTTTCAGAAGGACTCCTACATTTAGCTAATGAAGTCGCCACCCAGGGGGACAGTTCAAACTAAGCATTCAGGTTAAAAAAGAAAAGATGCCTGTTTACTGGGAGAAGTGGATAAAGTGAGGAAAAAAAAGAAAGGGGCACAGGATGTCCATCCCCCCATTACTGCTCTACCCTTGTGTCCAGGGCAGGACATCCTCTCAATCTAACTGTTCTCCCTGGGAATCTTTATGGTTGATGACCGGCATTTCCTCATGTGCGCATTCATTTAATAAATATTTACTGAGCAATGATTATATGCCAAGAGGGTCAACTCGAGTCTCAAAGCATCATCTGAACAAGCAGAAGGTCACCGTCATGGTCCCACACTTTGGCTAGGTGTTAGCATCTTACAGTGTTCCCTTCCATCCCTTCTGTCCATCAGAGCTCTGGCTCACTTCCAGGGCATTACCCTGGAGGTAGGATCTTACTTCTCATTGGTTTGTTTAACAGTTTTGAGATACAGGGGCTCATTTATATTAGCCTCACATGCTTTGTCCCGCAAGAGAGGATGTTCTCTAGTTGGGGAGATATTTTGTCCACGGATGCGTCACCGACATCTGCCTCCTCTATTTACTTACAGAGCTAGTGTTCAGCATTTCATCTCTCAACTCAAAATCACTCTATTAACCAAGTATCAGTGACAGGAAAACTATCTTTGATTTACTGTACCCTCTAAGCCCAAACATTCTCAATCTTGTAAGTGAAAGATTAAATGTGCATCTTCCTTTATTATACCTCAAGGCAAAATAAACTTTTGGAAATTCCACATACATAAGCTGACCCTGGCTCTTCTTTCTACAGCCCCCACAAAAGAACATTAAGAAAATGTTAGGGACACTTCTATTCAAGAGAAGTCAAGAGACCATCAAGGCCCTGGGTAAACTGAACATAATTTTCCAAGTCACAAATCAAAGATATGCCTGGGGCCCTGGCCTGGTGACTCAGTTGGTGTACACCAGAAAGGTTACAGGTTCAATTCCCAGTCAGGGCACATACCCAGGCTGCAGGTTAGATCCCCTGTGGGAGCGCATATGGGAGGCAATCGATGAATGTTTCTCTCTCTCATCTCTCTCTCTTTCTGTCTCTGGCTCTCTCTGGCTCTCTCTGCCTGTATCTCTATCTAAAAAAAAACAATAAAAACAAATCTTCTGGTGAGGATTTTTTTTTTAAAGAAAAATTTAAAACACTTGTGGGGACAAAGGAATAGAAAATTTAAGAATAGGCTTGTCTTAAAATGTCTCAAGCATATATTCATTGTGGCTCTGGTAGCAAAAGTGTTCTAGCGGTGACACAGAAAGGGGAAAAAAGACAAAGGGACAGGAAAAAAAAACAAAAACAGATATGATATGCTTCATAACTATATCATTTGAGATAAGCTAGATCAGCTTTCTCAATCTATTTTTCATTATCACCTTCCCCAGAAGTCTTTTTAGATAGTTGGTTCTTAATCCCCCATGAAATTTTAATGCCACAGACTTATGTGAGTTCTTGCCAGAATTAACCAACAGAGACACTTCCCCTTTCCCACCAACCTGTCCAATGTCCAGTCCATTCATCCCCCACTGCAAACACTGTCGCCACAAACACCACATCCCCTCTTCTCTAACTACCACTTCAGCTCCCCAACTGGAGATCAAAACCAGCAAAAGGAAGTCAGAAGGCTAAGATGCTGTCTCCTAGAGAAACTTTTTAGATTGCAAATTAGTTCAACTGCCAGTACCTTTGGGGAACACAGGTGAACTAGTTACGAATATTAACACATAAACCAGGGTCCTCTTCTAGATGAAACAAAGTGAATGCTTAATACATACCTTATTGATAAGGAAATGCATGGTTGGATAGATGAGTAAACAAAAAGAAGCATATGTAACCCATTTTCCAAAGTCCTCAATAACCCGTTTTCACCTTTATTGTTGTTTTCCTTATCTGGATGAGGACCAGTGGTGCTTGCCTTCCTCTCGTATCATGTTCCAGTCTTAGCTTAACAACAAGCTCTGTTTCCTTGTGGTCCCATCGTTGCCTGGACAACTGGGTTTGGAGTACCTGTGTTTATTACTCCACTTCCTCTTTCCTTCCTCTCTTAATTGCAGGCAAAGTCTTGTCACTTGGCCCCTTCTCTGGATTGTCCTGTACCCTGTTTGACCTGTAACTACATAGGTTTCATGCTAACCCTCCCCAAATTCTTCAGATGAAAGGACCTTGTGACATAAACACATTGACTGTGAAACAATGACATTGATAAACAGAAAGTACCTGGATATGGTCATAACATGCCAGAAACATGTGCACACAGAATTGTACAGATTCAGCCAGGAATTGGTATGGGTTTGCTGGTTTCTCATTTGAAAATGCACTAACGGAGCAGGTGTTTGGTGGTAGGTACTATTCACCTTTCCACATAGAGTTACGTGATGGGGCACTCCTGATGCAAGTGTCACAAATGCTCTTGAAAACTATAAACTATGAATAAGAAAAATCAACTAAGTGGTTCATATGTAGGCAGTTCAAGTGTCCAAGTGGAAGCTTGTCACTTTCTAACCAAAATATCTACTTGAAAATAAGAAAATGTCATTGAACCCCTCTAGGGATAGGATCAAAGGCTAGGGTGAAGATGTGGGAATGGGAGCGAGTTCTACAAAGGGATGGAGTGATGAAAAGTACCTTTGGGGGAAGGAGAGAAAGATGTTCCCTTTGATCCCAGGAAAGTTTTAGTCAGAAATTCTAGAACCAAGCTTCAGAAAGGGCAACATGGACTTGCTTTGGACACAAATCAAATATCATGAATGCACCCAATGTCCACCTGGGTTGTCTATATCCTGGACCATGTTATTCCTTGTTATGTACTTCAGATAGATATATCATAGATTTCTATTCCCACCTCTATTAAATCGATATTCTATTTTTTAAAAAAAAACACATTTTTATTTATTTCAGAGAGGAAGGTTGATAGATAGAAACATCAATGATTGAGAAAGAATCATCCCACTGCCTATCGAGCCTGCAACACCCGGCACGTGCCCTGACCGGGAATCGATCCATGACCTCCTGGTTCATAGGTCAACACTCAACCACTGAACCACACAGGCCGGGCTAAACTTATATTCTTGACAAACAACATAATGGAGGGGAGAAAGTGCAAAAGACATAGAATGAAAAAGACCTTACTTTGCCTTTTCAGTGGAGGCAGCATATCCACTGCTCTTCACCTATTCATTGCGCATGATGTGAGACAGGCACTAACCTCAGCACTAGGGCTATGACTGTGGACAACACAGTCATGATCCCTCTTCTCATGGGGGTAACATTCTAATGGAGAAATAGAGGCAACGGGCAAGGAAATGAGCAGATGAATGAAGCAACTTCCTATGGTAATAAATGCTGGAAAGAAAATATGACAGAATAAGGTAATTTTTGTTTTAATTAAATGAGCTTTGGAGATTACTTTAGATAGAGTGGTCAGGTGAGATTTTTCTAGGGTAGTGTCATTTGAAGTGAGACCTAAATAATGAGAAAGTGAATAATAAGTATAGATACCCTGGAGCCGTAAAAACCTTAGGGCATTCAAGGAACAGAAAGAAGGCTATGTGCATGGGAAAGGGAAGAGGGTTATGACAGCGGATTAAGTTGGAACAGTAAGTTGACTCTAGATCGTGTGGGCCCTTAAAGACCAAGGTTAAAAGTTTGAATTTCTGAAAATATGTATAGTGTGGTTGTCCCAAGTCAGACTGAGGAGAGCCAACCAGGAAAAGTGGGTTCCAGTATCCTGAGTGCAGTCCTCCAGAAAAAAGAGCTGCAGTTGGTAACTATTGGAAGCAAAAGCACACTGAAGCACGCACACACGCACACACGCACACACATACACACACACACACACCAATAAAATCAGATCCTAGAGGACTGGACAGAATACCTATATTACCCATTACACAGCCTAACTGAAATACCTAGTTTCAAAATAAATACTCCCTATGTGATCTGTGTTCTCATCTATAGAATGTACACAAGTACTGACCTTATGAAGTTATTCCAAAGATTTAAATCGTGACAACGCACTTAAAATTCTAACACAATGCCTAGCATATAAAAGGCACTCAATAAAATTTTTTCACTTAGTCAGGCAGTCCAAACTTGCTGCACCAATCTAATGGAATATTTTCCCACTTACTGCCTTCTCCATACTCTTATGAGATCATGAAAGCTTCACCAATTTCTATAAGTATAATAGCTTTATAATAAGGTCAGTTGGCAAGCTAGAGGATTATCCTCAGAACTTTCAAAGAGAAATATAACTGCATTCCCACCTAATTACACATCAAGGCATTCTTAAGAATCTCTCTTCCCTCTGGGGAGGACTAGGAAGTTTCTTAATAACAACCAAGGAATGTCATTAGCTATCATAAATAGATTTAGCAATCACAGATGTCCAAAAGACTTCAATCAACTTTTTTATATTCAGATCCATTATGGGTGATAATAGCCTTGTGGCGGCTTCATGGATTCTTGGATTTATTTCACTGCTTGACAATTGTACTTCAAATGCTATCCTACTTCCTAATAATGAAGGCACAGGTTCACTTCAGCAGAGTTTTATTTGAACTTGATTGCAGTACCCAATGTTAAAGAATCTCTATTTAGCACTCAATGCAACTTTGAACATTTAATCATGCTCACATGTCTTTCATCATCCCACTTCCCAGAACCTACATTTTGAGCCATTTCTAAGTTGGCCTATTTCTTTCTATCCATTACAATGAGCTTACAACAAGCAAAGGATGACCTGAAATATGAGAATTATTAGTCAAACTCAATAATATAGAGAGAGCAAGATAACAGCTCAGAGTCTGGTTGAAAAGGAAAGTAATATATCCCACTCCTTAAAATCAACACAATCTATTTAGATGGAAATTAAGGGGTCTTGCCTGAGAGATTGCTTGTGAAAAGTAGTTGTCTCAAACTTCAAATAAAGATGGATTATCCTCCTAGGTCTTCTCCCCTTCCTTGCCACACCCCCCTGAAATTCCAGTAAAGAAATAAAAGAGTGTGTTAACCCAAAAGGACAAATAGAGTGGAAGAAGGGAATGCAAAGGGATGGAACTACAGATGGGACTGAAAACAGAGCAATTATAAACCACATAAAGAACTGCAAGAAGTTCCTCTTTCTTCTTCTACTGGTCCCAAAAATGACCATAGCCAGATAACTTATTATTCTTTCATTCCACTTCAGGCTGAAAGCTGAACTATATAGAGATAAAAATGTTTTGAGACATATGAAGTTCCCCAATAAAAATACCCCCTCATGACCTCATTGCCACCAGTGGGAAGGCTTCCTCCCCGCAAAGCACAGCTTCCAGACTCCTTTCTAATGCTTTACTCTCAATTATATATGGAAAGCCAAAGATCATAGCATGAAAGACACCAAAAAAAGAAAGAAAAGTAGAATCTAAAGTCAATAGAGACAACAAATAGAGAAATATCTATAGCATATATCTTAGAAAGCTAAGAGAAGATATTTCCATTTATGAGATCACAATAAGATGCTAGCAAAAAGTATCAATCAAAGCACAATAAAGAGCTATCATTTTAAATTTAACTGAAATTTAAAATTTGATGGAAAAAGCAAGATGACAAACTTAAGAAACTTACCTAGAAAGTAGGAAATAGAACTTACTCAGAAAGTAGAACAATTTTCCAGGCATGGTGAATGGGAAGGATAATAAAACAAAATTAGATAATCATTCCAAGAAGCCCAATATCTGATTAATATGAATTCCAGAAAGAAATAACAGGGGAAAGGAATGGGTAAAATTATCACAGTACAGGAAGGTAGCCCATAACTGAAGACATGAGTCTCTAGTTCAAGTGACAAATACAATGGATAATAATGAGACTCACCCGCAATCATGTCATGATGAAAAGTCAGAACATCTGGAATAAATGAAGACTAATTTTCTCAGAGAGAGAAAATAA
This sequence comes from Myotis nattereri, assembly GCF_964212035.1. Classification (NCBI taxonomy): domain Eukaryota; kingdom Metazoa; phylum Chordata; class Mammalia; order Chiroptera; family Vespertilionidae; genus Myotis; species Myotis nattereri. The sequence continues at coordinate 48,575,280 of NC_138089.1, forward strand.
TGTCACATACAAATATGGGAAAAAAGAATGGCAACAGTAGATACCTCCCAATTCCAAGAGTCATCATTCTTAATCTAAAATTCTCTGTTAAGTTAATCAAGTACAAGGAGGAAATAGACATTTGCAAACATGAAAATGTTGAAATAAACAACCCCCCCACATGCATCTTTTTGATGGGAGGCTACTAAATTATATGCTTCAATAAAAGAAAGAGGGGGCTGTGGGCTCTAGAAAGATCAACGGAAGAAAAATGTGAAGGGATTTCACAAGCAGATGGTGACAGGAAGATTCACGATGATAGCAGTTGAAGGTCTAGAGGTGAACCATTTCAGATGGAATAGGAAGACAGAAGTCTGTAGAGAGATCTCCAGAGTGAAAAGGAAAAAAAATGGAACAGATAGATTATTTGACGTGTTTGATCATTTGGAAAAAAAATAGAAAGAAGTATATTCAGTGGTACTGCACTCCTAGAGACAGAAAGTAGGTTGAATGGGAGAAGGGGGTCAAAAGGTATAAACTTCTAGTTGTAAAATGAATAAGTCATGGGTGTAAAATATGCAGCATTGTGACCATAGCTAATAATAATATAATGCATATTTGAAAGTTGCTAGGAGAGTAAATGTTAAAAGTTCTCATCACAAGAAAAAAATGTGTGGCTATGTATAGTGACGGATGTTAACTAGACTTATTCTAGTTATGAGAATTTTGAGAATTTTGCAAATTAGTTTCAAGTTATGTTGTACACTTTAAACTAATATTTCATATGTCAATTATACCTTAATAAAAAAATTAATTCAAAAAACAGAGGCGCCCTAACCGGTTTGGCTCAGTGGATAGCGCATCGGCCTGCGGACTGAAAGATTCCAGGTTTGATTCCAGTCAAGGGCATGTACCTTGGTTGCGGGCACATCCCCAGTAGGAGGTGTGCAGGAGGCAGCTAATCGATGTTTCTCTCTCATCGATGTTTCTAATTCTCTATCCCTTTCCCTTCCTCTCTGTAAAATATCAATAAAGTATATTTTTTTTAAAAAAAGCAAAACAAAAAAAACAGAGGCAACTGTTATCTCCAAGAAAAACAAAAAAGTGTATAAAATGCATCCACAATGTACTACATTTTGAACAGTGAATTACATTTATAAATTGAAATTATGTAAACACCAACTGTTGTTTGAACCAAAATCTGCAATCAATTGGGTAGATGGCAGAGAGGAGAAGTGAAAAGAGAATTGTGGAGAGGCATATAAGACAGTGAAATTCTCAACAGCCTAGCAAGAAATCAAAAAATAATGTTAACAGATAGCAACATAAGAATATCATTTGACATGTTGAAGTATATATCAGAAATAATTTATACAAGTGATTGAAAGTGGTCAATTCTAGGGATTAGAGGTAGAAAATAAAAAAGGGTTTTAAAAAAGAGCCATTTTTGTAATAAGTGTTTTAGCATGACTTGAATTTTTTTTATACCTTTAAAACTTTCATAGAATGTTCTTTTATCTATGAGGAAGGAATAAGAAAGATTGCTGTCTTCTGTGATCCACTTTCTATCAACAAATGCTCACAGGTACAAAATCATTCTTGTTGAGATGGTGCCCAGTTCAAGAGTCTCCAATGAAACCATAATCCACCCAAACAGACTTTTAAAGATTAAACCAGTTTGAAACTAAAAAGCAAAAACATAGTTTCCTAGAAAACAGATTCAAATCAAATAAATATCAAGTTCATTTTTTGTTCAAGTCAATACACACACACACACACACACACACACTATTCTTTAATCAAACCTCCCCAAAATATAGGTTCTTATTTGTCATATTTCACTTATAATCACTTTGATTAAATGACTAGCACTGCACTCCAATTGTTGGTCTTTCTTTCTTTTAAAGTAGGACTGTTAGGTAAAATACAGACCCTCAGTTAAATTTGAATTTTAGATAAACAACAAAATTTTTCAGAATATGCATTTTCCAAATATGGCATGGGACATACTTATTAAAATTATTCATTGTTTATCTGAAATTCAAATTTAACTGGACATCCTGTTTTTTTATTTGCTTAATCTGACATCATTTCAAGGGTTACCTCTGCCGAACTTATCTCAAATCTGCTTCTGCGTCAGTCTAAAATGCAACTGCTATTCTTCATCACACACTCCCTTCTCCACCATTCTAAGCTCCATCCTGAGCCATCACTGTTTGTGCCTGGTCATTCCAGGGCCTCCAAGGCTCTTGTTAGTCCTAAATAGCTCTGCCTTGCTGGCCTCGGCCAAGAGGTGATGCACAGCTAGTGACATTTCCCTTTGCTGCCTGCCTCTGGACACCTGTCAACACCGTTAATATAGAGTCTGTGCCTTTGTAAAAGAGTTGGCAACATGTAACACCAAATACTAAATATGACTTAAAGTAAAATAGAAAGAAAAAAAACACAGAAAAGCCTTCACTTGGAACCTTCTAATGGAAATCTTTACTTCCTAGCTCATTTCCTTCTCCTGTGGTCCACTACCATCCTCTCCATTAGTCCTTCCGAATGACTCCCCTTGCCCCTTTGAGGACAGTCCAATTCCCACCCACAGGGGTGGGGCTCAGCCTTCCCCCAGCAGAGGAATTTATCAGGATTAAGGATCCCCCGCAGTGACAAAAATGCTTTATATCTTGACTATAGTGGTGATTACATGAGTGCACACATTTGTCAAGATTCATGAATTGTACACATAGAACGCTTGCATTTAATGACATATTAATGACACCTCTGTGAAATGGATTTTTGAAAAATATCCCCTAGCAGTACTTTTACTAAACCACGGGTTAATCATTCTGGAATCTAAAATAACACTACAGGGATTTCCGTCGCACAGCCCAGGATTTGGCTTTCTGCATTGGATTTCCTCATGTTCTGGCCACCAGTGTGGAGCAGAGTAAGTTGGCTTTTGCTTCTTGGGTGGTCTAGCTTCTCGTGGGTATTTTTTAATTAAACACACACACACACACCATAGAGTTAGTACAATATAGTCCACCTAAATATATTATAGAAAGCAGAAGTATTCAATAATCAACTCTTTATTTGTTCTTGTTGTTGTTAATCCTCACCTGAGGATATTTTTCCATTGATTTTTAGAGACAGTGGAAGGGAGGAGGAGAGACAGAGAGAGAGATAAACATCCATGTAAGAGAGACACATACCCTTGATCAGAATCAAACCCAGGACCCTTTAGTCCACAGGCTGATGCTCTACCCACTGAGCCAAATTGTCTAGGGCAATAATCAACTCTTTATGTGACCTAGAGACATCTTGGTCGAACAATTCAAATCAAGACAAAAGCATTAGCCTCTCTATTCAAATGCATTTCCCTGCGAGGCAATATTAAAAATGGAATTATTAAACAGGAATATCCTTTGAACTGTTACAGGTGGGGTAGTGGGGCGGAGCTGGGAGACGTTTGTTGTTTTACAGGAATCGTCTTGGCTTCCAGGATTTTGCTACTCAACAAAGGGAAAATTCCATTTTCAGCTCCAACCCTGATCAGGAAATCATTCTTCAAAAAAAAAGAGGGGAACATCTGAAAAACTCCTCACAACGCCAAAGTCCAGAAAACACAAACAGGACCGGGAGGCTGGAAGCCCAAGCTCCACCCAGAGAAAAGCCATTTCTGGGGAAGGGACGGTTTAGGGCCAGGCATTTTGCAGACAATGTGCAAGGAAAGCAAACCTCTTAAGCCAAGGGTGGGTACTTAGAGTAAACCTTTGAAAAGCATGTAAGCAGACTCTAACAACTTTCTATAAATTTTAATGAATAAATGCCTTGATCTTAAAGAAAGAGGAGAAAGAAAGAAGAAATCAAATAATCTAATACCGAAGGAAGACAGAGCAAAGGGTCCCCAGCAAGCAGAGTATCAAAGGGAACAAAGAGAAGAGGATTGCGATCAGCATCAGAATAGTGAGTAATGTTGACAATTATGTGTACCAGGACTATTCCTAAGTGATGTATATGCATTTAACCCTCAAACAGCCCTTGAGCTAGTACCATTATTAGTCCCACTTTGCACACGATGAAACTGAGGCATTGCAACCTCAATCAATTTGCACAAATCACACTGCAGGTGAGTAACAGAGTCCAGACTGGAATCCATCGCCATCTGTTTGCAAATTCTTAACCCTTAACCACTATGCTCTAGTCTATGTGGCCCCACCCCATAACAAAGAAACAGAATTTCCGGAGGAGGAGGCCCAGAAATCAGGATTTTAAAAATATTCCCAGGTGATTCTAATGTGCAGCCAAGGTTGAGAACCACTGCTCTAGTCCTTTGCTACTCAAAGTGTGTTTCATGGACCAAGAACAACAGCATGAGTATCACTCTGGGGCCTGTTAAAATGGGGAATCTCAGGTAGCACCCTCCTCCCCCAGACCTACTTAATCAGAATCTGCATTTTAACAAGACCACCATATTAAAGTTTCAAAAGCACTGCTGTAGCCCCTTTCGAGAGACAGATAATTCTCTTAGTCTTATCTGATTTATTTATCACTGGTGTCTTTGTGAGAATGCACTGGAAATGGATATCAGAATCTATTGTGTAGAACTCATAATTATTTTAAATAAAGTATGCTCTTTTTTGCAGTAAGCAAAATACATATTGCTAAGCTAGGTTCTTTCAGGTTGCAGGACTAGACACCTCCAAGTTACTTCACAGCTACGCTCTTAAAACTTTTCCTTTGAGCACCCCAGCAGCTGAGCACACATACCCAGAGGTCCTGGGAGCCACAGCCTTTTATCTCTCTCTTCCTTACCTACTTTTTTTTTATGTAAACAACATTGCTGAGGTGTAATTTTTAAACCAGAAGATTCAAATGTTAAACTTACAATTCAATACTTTTTAAGAAATGTATTGACTTCTACAACCATCACCATAATCCAGATTTAGAACATTTTCATCACCACAATAGGATTTCTCATGCCTGTTCACAGCTAATCCCCATGCCCACCACCAGCCCTCTCTCTATGGATTTGCCTTCTCTGGACATTTTGTATAATTGGAATAATACAATATGTGGTCCTTTTCATCTGAAATTTTTCACTGAGTATAATCTTTTTAAGGTTTATCCATACTGTAGCCCATAGCAGTATTTAATTCCTTTTACTGCTGAACTGTCCATTGTATGGAGCCATAGCCCTTTTTATTGTTTGGCAATTTTGAAAAAAAATATTTGAAGCTTCAATATTTATCTTTAAAATTCATTCAAGTCTTGCACATGTCTGTATTGGCCTTAATAGAGAAATGTTTTAAATGATGTATACGTTTTTTCTTAATTTTTTAAAACTAAATTGTTGCTCCAGCTCACCTTAGACTCCATCTGTATAAGATGTACAACTTTGAATGACAGGAGTTCATTGTAGGGAAGAACATCTTCAAGAGAGGCCATGTAAGTCTGTAATCACGTCAGCCTTTAGTCAGTCCCAAAGTAATCCTTCTGTAATTCCCTTCAGTCCCAAGATAACAATGTCCACTGGTATAAAGAGAGCAGAATGAAAGGGGCCATCATGGTGATTGCAATCAAGATTTTGAGAACCAGAACATTAAAAATATAGTGGCATCACTCTTTAAAAAAAAATATATTGCTTTAATAAAGGACTCTTCCTATTATACAGAACAGATGGTTACTCTCCACCCTAATATCCCAAAAGCTTATTTTTAAAGGGAAGCACTGCTTTGTATGTTCTAAATTTGTTGTTGTTTTTATTTTGTCAAATCTTAGAACAGCCCCATGATACTATTCATTAATTCCACAGATGAACAACTTGTTCCCTAGCTGAGGTTCTATTAAAAGCACCATCAAGTCACCCAGTGTGAAGAACTTGTTTCTAAGACCATTTTCTAATAAAAGAAACCAGCGCTTCTTGGAGATATAGTTCATTTTGAGACTAGGTCAAGAAATATAGAAGATGATCCTGAAGCATCTTGTAGTACCAGAAAGTAAGAAAGTGCTCCAAAAAGTAATAATAATGAGGACACGGCAAAGGGACACAAGAGCCAACCTAAAGGAGCTCCCAATGGCCAAAGCTGAAAGACTTTAAAAAACAAAATAATGCAACATTGAATTAAAATCCAAAGTGTAAAAAAAAATCCATGAGACCATACTGATATAAATTATTGAATCAAAAAACAAATGGGGGGTAAAAGGCAATCATCTATACAGAAGAATTCCAAATATTTTGTGGATATACTCTTCTCTTCAGAAAGTAGAACTAGTCCTAGCCGGTTTGGCTCCATGGATAGACCATTGGCCTGCGGACTAAAGGGTCCTGGATTCAATTCCAGCCAATGCCATGTACCTCGATTACAGGCTCATTCCCAGCACAGCCCTGGTCAGGCAGGGCTCATGCAGGAGGCAACCAATCAATGTATTTCTCTCATGTCGATATTTCTCTCTGTCTTTCCCTCTCTCTTCCACTCTCTCTAAAAATCAATGGAAACATATCCTCAGGTGAGGATTTTTTTTTAAAGTAGAACTTAATTCCCCACTTGTTGAGCATGGCTGCATTTACTGGCTTGCTGCACATGAGTAGAGCAGGTAAAAGGAGAAAAAAGTTACTTCACAAAGGAGAAACCTGGTGAGCACTGCCTTGGCCAGGTGGTCAAGGTTGACATCATCAATGATAAGTCATCTTGACTGACAATATGTACCCTTTAAATAATATTATGAGAAGGGCAGTTTATCTCTGTGGTCTTCCTTCCCCCCAAGTAATATAACCCCAGTCCAACCTGAGAAAAACACCAGTCAAACCCAGACCGAGAAGCATTCCATCTAGGATATCACACTACACTTGGTTATGTTTCCTTAGTCCCCTCCTGGCTGTGACAGTTCTCCAACATCAGACATTGCTAGTTTTGAGGAGTGCTGGTTGGGTATTTAGATTACTATGACATTGTTCTTGTATATTCCATGTCTATCTTAACCAGATCAAAACATCCTTAATATACACTGAATGATGATTTGTGAACCAATCTCTAAAAGCAGAGTAACCTATGTGATGTTTTGGGGGAAAGCACAAAATGAAGAATAAAAAGAAGAATATTCTGGCACCAGTTGTGCCTTTTAGCTGTACAGCTATCTTTAGAGGTATTATCTTCTTTTAACATAGCACTTCAATGAACAAAGAATAAGAAAAAAATTCATTATTTTACTTAAAAATATTGTCCATGACCTTTTTTTTTTCTTTTTTCTTTTTTTTCAGGCTAAGTAAGGTATCTTTCAGATATACCTCTGAGTTTCCAAAGTGCTAGCCAGGGATTTAGCAGCAGGACACCAATTAGGACCCACAGGTGAGATCCAGCAGGAGTCGCTAACCAATGGGTTGACATCTTTACCTCTGGCGGAAGGCCTCCCCTTCTCAGACACAGAATCTGATGTTCTGAAAGGGGTGGAAAGTGTCCGACAATTCTCTTATTTCTCTTTAGACCCAACACTGTTGATTCGGTGACTTTTATCTGAGGGGCACACCAGAGTGTCAGCTTACTTTCCTAAAAATACAATCTCTAGGCTGATATTCAAATTGCCAAGCCAATGGTATCGCGGGAGACCATTATAAAATCCTTTCCGAGTTAAGTCAGCATGCCTCAAAGAGCAAAAAATTAATATACTGTCATTACACAGTTGAGAGGGAAAATTAATTTATACAGAAACCTTTTCTAAGGCAGGTTCAGACTGCCCAGATGCCACGCCAAATGGGAGCATTATCTGCCTTCCCAAAATAATACACCATATGCCCGAATCTGGCAGACACAAAGATAATTACATGACTCTGGCAGAGCCAATATGCCTGCTAATAAATGGAAAAATGAGGACAATGCAAATCAAAGTTAAGTTCAATGGCCATTCAGAATTGTGGTAGGGAAGCTACCTGCTACAATTAAACACAAAGACAAGTAGAGAATGGCTCTCTTGCAGAGATTAAAAGAGCCAACGCTTCTGTGAGGAAACCCATTTATATAAAGAAATATTATCAGGGGAAAAGGAGTTGTTTGTAGGAATGCATGGTAGTTTCCTATAATTCCAAGCCGGAGGGTAAATACCTTTGTAATAATGCACTCTTACAGGAAGTTCTTAATAAAACCAAAGCACAAAATGCCCAATTCCACACAATTATCTGCAATGTTTAAATTATATTGCTTTTCAGAGAGAGGAAGGGAGAGAGAGAGAGAGAAACATCATATCAATCAGTTGCCTCCTGCTTGCGCCCCAACCAGAGATCAAACCTACAACCTGGGTAAGTGCCCTCACCGGGAATCGAACCTGCCGCCTTTTGGTGTACAGAACGACAATCCAACCAACTGAGCCACACTGGCCAGGGCTACCTGCAATTTTACAGCAAAGAACAACTAAATGCAAAATGCATCCTAAAGTTAATTTGCATCAGCACAAATCTACTTCTGATGTTGTGGCCCCAAATCAGGGAAGACTCTACCCCTTAGTAAAAGATCATCTACTGGCATCATCATACTCTTCAGAGCTCTCTCATTTTCAGGCAAATGCTCTTTTTTATCTTAATTATTTTATCACAAAGCTACTTGGAATTCTCGTGTCTGAGCTTCTTGGCCCTGGCATGCACTAAAAAGTGCTAAGTAGCTGGAATGATCAAGCCTAACTCCACATGACTATGGATAAAAGATGTGGACACCAAAAAAAATGGTGTTTCTTTTATCTTGAGAAATATCCAATTTGGGAGGAGGTGGATTCCTTTTTTGCAATTTTTCTCTTGATCTTCCCCACCAATAAGCCCTCTGTCTCAGCCCCAGCAAGCCTTCCTCTCTTTAGAACAGAAGAAAGACTTGGTGATGAAAGAAACATTGGTGTGAGGGACCTAGATGGAAAGCAGCCAGCCTCTCGTACAGTGTATCAAGAACCAACCAGAATCCTTACACACCACTGGGATGAGATGTGGAGGCATGGCAAGCCCTGTGTGAGGGGCTACAGATTAAAAGCCCCCCCTGTCAATCACAGGGCAGAATCAGACATGGGGAACATGAACCCTTGAAGAAAGAGTCCCTCCTAGAATGCTGACAAATTAGGTCCCATGAGTTTCTCCTGCCAATTAAATTCCAGGAGAAAGACAGAGACAGATGTGGGGGCGCCAGTGGATTTGAGGTCTGTCAATACAAATGCCTTCACAAGGAAGCCTGCATTGTACAGAGGAGAGCAGCAGCAGTGAAATATTTACATATTTATAAATATCTAGACATTAACAAGCTTGCCAGATTTGTTCCATACGTTCTAAAGAGTAGCCCCAGGAAAGACATGGCCCTTGATCAAGGGATGACCACAGGTGTAGGAAACCAGGCAGAGGCTGACCAGGATCTCCATTCCAAAGGGTACCACCCACCCAGGGATAACCTTTGAAAATCACAGGAAAGGTTATAATGAGCCCGCACATTTATCTAATACAGCATCTTCTAATAAAGCATTTTCCACACTACTCCCAAGAGACGATTGGGGGAGGGGCTCTATGTTCAACTTAATTTGGGAAATGTTTTCATCTTAGAGACTCAAATGTCCACTGGCTTAGCAAAGGCTCTGAAAAGTCATGCAGTGAAGAAAGCTGTTAAATGTTGCTTAACCCAACATTTCCCTGACTTCTTTCATCATAATCCTTTTATTCTTAATACTTACATCTTGGGTCGTCCCAATTAGCTTTCATCGCACTATATATTATAGTAGAATTTAATTAGGAAAAAATGTATTTGCTTATTCAGTATTTTAATGTTGAATTAAACAACAGTGAACTTCTTTTTCAATAGTCTGGACTAAGGCAAGTTCCTTTAAGAAAAACTGGATTGAAGTGCCAACGAGGTTCTGTTTGATGTAAATCTTTTTTTATTTATTGTTCTTGTGCCAGAGGCCAAGGTCAGACTTGCTTTTCTATAAAGACAAACATAAAACGCACAAACACACTGAGGTCATTCTCTGACACTCTAAAACAACAGAAACACTGAGCACTGCTCATGGGGGAATATTTCTGAAAAGTGACTGATTTTGATTGATTTCTGGTCTAGCTTGTCTGCTCCCTATTGTTTGGGACAAGCTACTCTTATGAAAAGGAGCTGCCGGGTTGCTTACCCAGATTCATGTCCATTGCAAACAAGTTCTGAGTGTGAAACTGTCATAATTAATTCTCTTCTCTATTCCTCCCATCTCCATCAAGGGCTAACTTACATCTTAGCAACTCAGTGTGGCTCACCTGCTTTTACCTGCCAGCTTTAGGCTACTTCTACCCTAGAGCTGGCCCTAAGTCCAGACTGAAAAGCAGAGAGACTTCCAATGACCTTTCAATGCTCCCCTCATTTCTCTCAGTATTAATTATCTATTGCCATAATGATGCCACATAACAAAGCACCCCAAAACTCAATGGCTACAACAACACACACATACTTTTCTCACTCAAGTTGTCTGGGGTGGTTCACTTTCTGCTTCTGGTTGGCTGGCTTGGCTCTGAGCTATGGGTTGGGCTCAGGTCTGCTCCACGTTTCTCTTCTTTCCAGACCCCAGGCAGCAGATATCTAGCCCTTAGGGTGCCAATAACACAAGAATATTTAAGGTCTCTGTTCACTTATATCTGCTAACATTCTACTGGCCAAAGAAAGTCACACAGCCAAGGCCAACAGCAACAGGGGAGGGGGGGGGGCATACGGGAGAGCAAAGTGAATTATTTGCTGAACAATTGTTAAAAGATATCACACCTCTCTTCCCTTGCTTCTCCTTGCACGACATAGCTTGAGGTTTCCTCACCCTAGCTGCTGGTCTGACACTCGGCAACCTGGATAATTTTGACCATTTGTACACTGCCTGCTTTCTAACCTTTAAGGGGGCTTCTGGGATGCCAGCCAAATGGAGACCTAGGAGCCAAAATCAGATCAAATGGGATGAGTAAGATGGGGAAGAAGCAAGCTTTCCTCTACCCTCAAGATTCTTTTGGCTGGACTGATAATCAAATAAACATGAGACATACTATAGCAAGAGAAAATAACCTAATTTAATACATATATGTGTATGGGAACCCCACATACATGAGAGGGTCAGAGACCCCACATGCTAGAAAGGTTCAGAGACAGAAAGGGAACATGGGTATATAAGCCATGCTGAGCTAAGGGTGAGGTAAGGTGCTTTGGGACTTCAAAGGGTCATTGCAGAGTGATTGGAAGAGCAGGTTCTCCTGGCTGGTTCCCACTTGGCCATCCATCTTACTTTAGACTGTCCCAGGCCAAAGTTGTTACTGTGACCCACTGTCTCACCACAGAGCCCAGGCACTCTGCCCCAGGACAGCAGGCTGGTGATGGCAAAACCCAACTCCTCCTTCACCTCCAGACTGCAGGGCAGATGCAAGAGGTGGTTTTTGAGTTTCTTGTTCCAGCCTCAGCTTAGCCCCCTCCCTGTGATTCAGAGACTTGCCCCAGCATCCTTCCAAGTGATTTCCCCTTTTCACCAAAAACAGAGGTTCCCAGACTTTGCTTCACATTGGAATCACCTAGAAATTGTTTAAAAGTGGCTCTCACCCCCCACTCCCCTGCTTTCTTATTTCATTGGTCTGGGGTGCAACCTGGGCACCCGAATTTTTTTTAAGCTCCTCAGGTGATTCTATTGAGCAGCAAAGTTCGGGGCCCACCAGTCTGAAAATCTAACCTAGCCAATCAGACTGTAGTGGGAGTTCATTTGAAATCTAGAGCAAGGTTTTGAATGGGCAGAAGAATACCCTGACCTGAGTTTGTTCAGGAACTGGAGAGACCCCAATGGCTCTGCATAAGGAAATACGGGTCCAGAATCCCTTACTCTCAAGTCCAAAAGAATCTGAAAGTTTTTTCAAAACTCAATGGCAACAAAACCTGACCTGACTTGAACTCGCTTGGTGACAAGACTCAACTATTTAAAGTCTTTATTCATCCCACTTAGTGTGAAAATTCATGAGTTTTGCCAGGAAAATATTAATGTGTTTAATTACAGAGTGCTTTCCCAGACCCTGCTGAAGTGGTTACATAATCCAAGGAATGTGTACCTTTCTACATTCTGAAAATTTCTGAATCCAGAAAACAAATGTATGGTGCCAGGGCTGTAGGATAAAGGAATGTGGATTTATAGAGGAATTTCTTTTATTGCTCCTCAGATAGAAAGAGCAGAGAGAAGAGAGTAAAATGAGCAAATGACCTGGCCTTTGGGTAACATATGGAAATGTCCTCCATCTAAGTGGGTTAATTAGAGAAAAGGACCACCTCTGAGTACACAGCCCTTTAGTAGGGTTCACAGTTTGAAGCAGATCACAGGCTGTATTTACCCTCACTCACCTCCCTTGCCAGATACTTTTTCGCAGTGCACACGCTACACATCACACGGCTGGCCTCGCCACCCAATTTGGATAGCAGCTGAAACCCAAAGCACAGAAATGGGCAAAGCTTTTTTTCTAAGTATAAGGATGTGTAATGTTCAATTTTTAGTTGTCTCTATTAATGAAATAAAAATGTCTCTGGCCCTGGCCAGTGTGTTCAGTCGTTAGAGCGTCGGCCAGGGCACCAAAGGATAGCAGGTTTGATTTGGGTCAAGGGCATGTGCCTAGGGTGTGTGTGTATTCTGCATGCTTGTGTATGTGTATTTTAAGTTTATGGTTCCATGATCTGCAGAAATGCTTTCAACACTTTTATTTGGATGTTATTGACATATAATACACTGCAAATGCTTAAAATGTACAGTTTGGTGAGATTTGTACATACAATTGAAACCACCACCACCATCAAAATAAATATAACTATTACACTAAAAAAAAAGAAGAGGAGGAGGAGGAGGAGGAGGAGGAGGAGGAGGAGGAGGAGGAGGAGGGAGAGAAGGAGGAGGAGGAGGAGGAGGAGGAGGAGGAGGAGGAGGAGGAGGAGGAGGAGGGAGAGAAGGAGAAGGAGGACAAATAAAAAACTGCCACTATCCCAGAAATCCCTCATGTGTCCTTTCCTGATCACAGCTCCTTTTCTCCCCCCAGAAGTAGTCACTATCCTTCTTAGCCTCTCTCATTTATGGCATTCCCCCACCCACATACATACACATCAACACTCACATACATAAACATTATTTTTTATTACATGTGGGTATAAGGAGTAGGAGACTCAAGTATCCTCACAGCAATGACATAGTGGTGTCCTCAGACCTACAGTCTCCTTCATGGTGTACCTCATATTTATGAAAGAAAATATCAAGACCTACTTGTCCTACAAGCTCCCTTTTCTATCTTGGTGTCTTTTTCTATGTCTGCCTCCTCTTAGCCCTTAAAACATCTCACCAGAAGGGACAGGCTTTCTTCTGTGTCATGTTCCCCTTCTTTCCAACTCCAGCCCCAAGGACAAGCCCTAATGGATATAAGTATTTCTTTCTTTACTAAAAAAGAAAAACTCTAGGAAAACTAGCTTTTGCTGTACTCAAAAAGAACTAAAGGAATTTAGAAACATCCCCCTTCTCAATGCCCAATGCTTGAGCCTATCTCTTGCCAACGAAGTCAAGCATATAACCACTCCTGAATCACAAGCCTCCAGGCTGGTAGTTCAAGGAGAAATTAGTCGCTTAAAATAACCATCTATTCTGCTCATGAGTCTGCAGGTCATGGGGCAGACTCTTCTGATCTCAGCTAAGCTCCCTCATGCATCTGCAGTCCAGCTGTGGATTGGCTCATTGCTCTGCTGATCTTAGCTGGGATCTCTCTTATATGCCCCGGGTCATCTGACTATCAGCTTTTCCACAAAGACCTTGCCTGCTCCATATGTCTTCCTGACAGGTTAGCCTGGCCACATACTCATGGGGATCCCAGAAGAATAGGGCAGAAAGTAGAAATGCACAAAGTCTTTCTCTGTAGCAAATGTGCTAACAACCTACAGACAATGAAAACATGAAACCCAGATTCAAGTGATGGGGAAATAGATGCCATCTCTTTAGTGAGAGAAACTGCAAAGTCATAGGGCCAGGGGCATGGATTCAGAAAGGATCAGCGAATTGGTACCATTAATGCAAACAACCTGACATATCTGGCAGTTCCCGTCCGCCATTGATGTAGGACAATTCCTCAGCACTGCCAAACTGCCCATACGCTGGGGTCAAGAGAGAGCCCTTCGGCAGAGAATTACAGCTACTGAGAGTAGCACAAGGCTGGCAATTACTGGAATGGTAAGCGCAGAGGAAACATGAGTAGACTCAGCAGTCAATACAGTTTGGGGGTTGATCCATGATGGAACTGACTCATCAGAGTCTCACTCAGATATTAGTACCAGAGATCTGAAGCAATGTGACAGAAAAAGAAAGACACACCAGGCTAGGTCCAAGATGGCACCAGCACAGGAGGATGCTGAACTCCCTCACTCCCATGAGCAAAATCAAATATGCATGGATGTAGGTAGCAATTACTCCTGCGAGACAACGGAGTGCTGAAAGACAGCTTCTGACAACAAACCAGAGAAAGAGACCAACAGAGAAGGTTGGGAAGCCCAGGAGCCCTCTGGGAGCTGCAGGAACTCTCTGCAGTAGGTGATGCCATTGTTCACTTTTCCCTTCACTCTGATGGGGTGAGTGAGAGCTCGACTAGGGTTTCTGGCTGCCTGCAAGGTCACCATAGCACAGTCACAGCTACATCGCCTGGAGCAGTGATGGCGAACCTTTTGAGCTAGGCGTGTCAGCATTTTGAAAAACCCTAACTTAACTCTGGTGCCGTGTCACAAAGAGAAATTTTTTTTATATTTGCAACCATAGTAAAACAAAGATTTATATTTTTGATATTTATGTTATATATTTTATATATTTATTATATATATATTTATTAAATATATTTTATATATTTAAATGCCATTTAACAAAGAAAAATCAACCAAAAAAATGAGTTCGCGTGTCATAGGTTCGCCATCACTGGCCTGGAGCCTCCAAACCAAGGGAGCAGGCAGGAACAATAGGACATCAGCATAGCCACCTGACCTCCCTGGCTGAGAGCCTACCCCCCACCACGGGCTAGTGTGTCAGGCGCCCTAAGGGCCTGCCTGGCTCCAATGGGCTTTCCAAACCTTCCTGGCAAATAAAGTCTACACAGAGGTCTCTTCTAGGCAGTTCCACTTTCTGTACCACTAACGAGAGAGAGACTATTTAGAGATGGGTAGGGAGCCATGGGTGCTCTCCGGGACTATGGGAATTCTCCAGGGTTGGAGGTGCTGGTAAAAACTGTGGACCAAAAACAAAAGGGGGGGGTGCACGGAGGTTCCTATGGAACCAAACCTCACAGGGTGATCTAATCATAAATTCAGGTCATGGTGGATAGTCACACACAGGCATATATCTTCTTTAGAAAAGGCTTGTCTTTGCTTCAAGCAAGTCCTATCCATTGTTTCTGTGCATCTAAATTAGCACACCTTTGAAAGGCCTCTCTGCAGACTCCTCCTTCTAATACACCCTTTCAGACCCCTCAGAAGAGCACATAATCTTAACCTGTCATCCCACCCTGCCTTGCTTTCTCTCACCTCCATGCAATCTTCCTTATATCCCCTCCTTAATTTTAAATGCGTAAAAGAAACTGTGAAACTGTTATTCTTCAGAGAATTTGGGATCACGCTACTCGGCATGTCCTCGATTTGGCTCAAATAAACTGTTATAAAAATTCTTTACAGGTTTGGGTGTTTTGGATGTTTTTTAATTCACAGAACTATTGTCTACGTCTCCCTCTGCCTCCATTGGTGGGAGGGAGCTCTGTCCAGATCTGTTTATTTCTCCTTGCAGTTCTGTCTTGTAATAGTCTTATTTTGACACTCTGTTCTTCGGTACATATACATCAAGGATTGTTTCTTCTTGGAGAACTGACCCTTTATCATCATGTAACACTCCTGTTTTTCCCTGATAATTTTTCTTGTTCTGAAGTCTGCTTTGTCTAAAATTAATACAGCTACTCCAACTCTCTTAAGCATTAACATGGCATACCTTTCTCTATCTCTTTATTTTTCATCTGTCTGGGTCTGTATATTTAAAGTGATTTCTTGTAGATAACGTAGAGCTGGGTCTTGTGTTTATTTTTTAATCCACTCTGACAGTCTCTTTTAATTGGTGTCTTTAGACCATTCACATTTACCCCTAGTAAAGTGATTACTGATAGAACTGGATTAATAGCCACCATATTTGTAACTTCATTTCTTACGCATTAATTTGTTGCCTTGTTTCTTTTTTTCATTGCCTCTTTTTCTCTGCCTAATCTGGTTTTAATAGAGCATTTAAATAAATTTATGTGACATTCTCCCTTCTCATAGGATATCAATTATACTTCTTTTTTAAATTGTTAGTGCTGGCCCTCAAGTTTGCAATTTACATTTACAAGTAATCCAAATCCACTTTCAAGTAACACTGTCCTGCTTCACAGGTAATGCAACCATCTTAAGATACAGCATTTTCCGTTTCTCACTCTCATCCCTGATAACACTGTTACCATTAATTTAGCTTATCTATGACTATAATTATCCAAGGTATGGTTGCTATTATTATTAGTTTAGACAAACTATGATCTGTTAGATCAATCAAGAATAAGAAAAGTCGGAGATTTTATTGTACTTTTATAATTCCTTCTGTAACACTCTTCCTTTATGTGGAGCCACGTTTCTTTTAACTTTTCTTACAAGGCGGGTCTACTGGCAATTAGTTTTGTCAATTTCTGTTTATCTGAAAAGTCTTTATTTCTCCTTTACTTTTCAAAAATAATTTCATTGGATACAAAAATGCAGATGGGTGGCTTTTTTTCTTTCAATAGTTTCAATATTTTATTTCATTCTCTTCTTGCTTGTGTTTAAAGAAAAGTCTGATGCAATTCTTATCCTTATTTCTATGTAGATAAGGTGGGTTTCTTCCTCTGGCTTCTTTCAAGATTTTCTCTTTGGCCCTAGCCGGATTGGCTCAGTGGATAGAGCGTTGGCCTATGGACTGACGGGTCCCAGGTTCGATTCCAATCAAGGGCACATGCCTGGGTTGCAGGCTCGATCCTCAGTAGGAGGTGTGCAGGAGGCAGCCAATCCATGATTCTCTCTTATCATTGATGTTTCTATCTCTCTCTCCATCTTCCTCCCTCTCTGAAATCAATAAAAATATATTTTTAAAAAAATATTTTCTCTTTGTCTTTGATTTTCTGCAGTGTCTCAATGATATGCTTAGGTAGACTGTCTTAGTATTCACCCTGGTTGATGTTCTCTAAGCTTCCTACCTGTGGTTCATGTTTGTCATTAATTTTAAAACATTCTCAATATTTATCTTGATTTTTTGTAGTCTGAAAATGATATGCCTGGGTGTAGTTTTTCTGGCATTTATCCTGCTTCTTGTTCTCTAAGCTTTGTGGATTTGTGACTTGGAGTTTGATATTAATTTGGGGAAGTTCTCAGTCATTGTTGTTTCAAATATTTCTTCTGTCCCTTTCCTTCTTTTCTTCTGGTATTCCCATTTCATATATGTTACACCTTTTATACTTGTCCCACAATTTACGGATATTCTGTTCCTTTTTTTTTCTTCTTTTTTCTCTTTCCAGTTTGGGAAGTTTCTATTGACACATCTCCAAGCTCACTGATGTTTTTTCCTTAGCCATATCCAGTCTACTAATGAACCCACACAAGGCATTTTTCATTTCTGTTACCATGTTTTTTCATTTCTAGCATTTTGTTTTAATGCTTCCTTAGTGTTTCTGTCTCTCTGCTTACATTATCCATCTGTTCTTGGCATGTTGTCCACTTTTTTCCATTAGTGTCCTAAGCATATTTATTGCTGTTCTTTTAAATTTCTGGTGTGATAACCCCAAAATTTCTGCTATCTCTGAATTTGTCTCTGATGTTTGCTCCATATCTCCAGACTGGTTTTTTGTTGTTGTTGTTTTGTCAGGTATTTTTTGCTGGGAGCAGCTTCTTAAATTCTAGGCAACACCATCTTCCTTCTATTGTTTTTTCCAGCCATTCCAAGACTTTTACAACCAACTTTTTATATTAAATCTCTCTGTTTATAATATCTAGAAAGATTCCTATTTTCCTATTAGATATTGACTAGGAAAATAGATGGAGTAGAGCCCTCATATGTGGGCCTCTGGGGTGCCGTGCCTGGGCAGCCAAGAGTTCTTAATACAATTGGAGCAGGATATATTCAGAAATATGTGCCTTGGGAGCAACAAAGACATAAAGGTTGTCATGCAGTACAAATGAGAAAAGGAAACCGAAGTTTTAATCATGAAGTTGCTTATGTTCTTATTCTACTCCTTCCTGCTATTTAGCCTTCACCTGATTTACACAACTGCTATAATTAAATGTGAACTCTGTGCCATCTCCTTAAAAATTATTTTAAATTGTATCTTTTAGTGGGTAATGGATAAATAAACTGTGGTACATCTGTACAGTGCAGTGCTATTCAGCACCAAAAATAAATGAGCTATCTTGCCATGAAAAGACATGGAATAAACTTAAAGGCATATCACCGAGTGAAAGAAACTAAGAAGTCAATATACTATATGATTCCAACTATATTACATTTTGGATAAGGCTAAACTGTGGAGACAGGATAAAGATCAGTGGTTGCGAGGCCTTGTGGGGAGGGAGGAATGAATAGGAAGAGAACATGATTTTTAGGACAGTGAAATTATTCTGTATGATACTGTAATTATAGGTACATGTCATCATACATTTCTCAAAACCATAGAACATCCAACACAAAGAGTAAACCCTAATATAAACTAGTCTTTGGTAATAATGATGTGTCAATCCAGGTACATTAATTGTAACAAATGCACCACTCTGGTGGAAGATATTGGCAGTGTGTAGGCTGGCCTGTGTGGGGGGCAGAGGTTACATGGGAAGTCTCTGTACTTTCCACTCACTTTTGCTGTGGACCTAAAACAGCTCCCTTCTGTTACCAGCTATTGTGTCAAAATCTGGCAAAGACATGTTTGAGGGGCACAGTGAGTCATGTTTGGGTGTCCAGGCAGGAAAGATATTGCACACACAGAATGCTAATTGCAGAGTGCTTATTAAGAGGACTGTTTACCATCATGTGGTAATGGATGGTCACACACCCAAGGACTAACAACAGGAGAAATCATTACTGCCCCAAGTGGAAGGAGCTGTTCCTGGAATAGTCAGTAGAGATAGTACATAGTTTTTTTGTTTGTTTTCTTTGGTTTTGTTTCAGAGCTTTGGGGGAATTTATTGAGAGCAGCTTTCATGTACCAAAGGGATGCTGAGCTTTTCTCCATCATTAGCAGGTGTCACAGCTGGTGGTCCTTTTATTAGCACTAGTTGGTAGGCCAGACTCCAATGACCACAATAACCACAAGCAGAAATAAAATCGCTGCTATCATCCCACCAGATGCAGACTTTCTGTCCACCATATCCACACACCTGGTTTCAGTGTGAAGCGTCTCATCTGTATTGTCTACCAGGTTGGCAAGGTCATCAGTTATCTCTATGACTGTCTACTATCTCTACTCTTTATTCCTGGAACAGTGACAACACTCAGAACTTCAAGACATAGGTGGAGTTGGGGGAAATAGAGTCTCAATGCTCTCTCTTTTCACTCTCCAATCTCCTCCTGCTCTTGCCTCCCATTGGCTAAATCCAAGTAGACGTCAGAGGCAAGGAAACCTTGGTGATATAATCCATAAATGCCAGCCTCCTGGGGGACAGGGCAGGTAGAGAAGGGTGGGGAGAGGATCTGGAGGGACAAACAGAAGAAACCCATCACCCAGAGCCTAGGTCACTGGCCTGAACACCAGTTGTGAGACACACAAGGAAAGTGAGGGCCAGGAACATGACACCTGCCTTCTATCTTCAAAGGGTGAGATTTAAAATGAGGGAAATTTCCAAATTAGAAGAAAGGTGTTTCAGTGATGCTGGGTAAATACAAATAAGACAATTGTCATCTGAACTCCATCAATTGGGCACATCCTAAAGATCATGGACATCTTCAAGCAGTAGCCACTGCTGTGGCACACCCCTCTGAAAACAACAGGGACATTCCTCATACACGGGCTTTTCTCTCCTCTTCTAGAATGTTCCTTGTCCTGAGATCCTAAGCCCTTTGCATTTTAATCCAGACCTACAAGTTTTCTCTTGGAGGGCATTGGACATTTTCTAATGTTATCTGAGAAAAACAAACAAGAAAGAAACATGCTTGCACACAAATAGAACATTTCATTTTGGCAAAGATACTCTGAATAGGTAGTTTAGTACCCAACTCTCCAGTTTCATCTTAGAAATAGTCAAGGTCAAAGGACGTTGGCCAGAATCAAGGAGAGACTCAGAAAGGATGCACGGCGGCCTCCTGCACTCTCGTGTCAGCTCAGGTGATGAGTCACCAACCTGCGGTTTAGGGACAGTGGAAACTCATCAGCCCTTCCTCCAGGTGTTTTCTAAGAAACAACACACCGATGCAAATATAATCTTAATGTTCAGAGCTTTCATCCCAGAAGCTCTACTTGTAAAAAGACCAAGGTCAGAAATTGCAACTGGTGGCCTCGAATCCACTCGGCCCCCCAAAGTATATTATCCCTCACTGAACTTAGTGGTTTTTTTTAGTTGCCAATATTTAAAGTTGGGAAATTCACAACCAAAAGCCAGCTTGCCAGCTTCTCCTAAAATTTAGGATGCTCTGAGAAACCTGAGCCCATGTTCCAACGTGGCAGCACCAACAAGAGCTGAGAAATACCTGACTCCTTTTGCTAGGACGTGTGCTCTTCACGTCAACATTGCCTTTGTCCCCTAGCAACTGAGGTTAACCATGAGTGACTGTCATCATAATTGTGGTTTCGTTTTTTCATAGTCAAGTTAGGAGACAAATGCTTCTCACGCATGTCTCTATCAAAATGTGAAGAAATCAAAGAAAAACTAAAAGAAACACATGTTTCCCAAAAAAAAAGGTGGGAAGCCTGTTTTTGTGCTGAAGTGATGCAGCCTGCTTCATTCATTAATGTTTTTGGGATAGGCCCAAGTGGCTGTGGGATTGTGATACCTGGTGTAGGCCCTACCGGACTCCTTTAAACCCACATTAGCCTCTTGGTTTCTCATTTGATTTAACCTGCTTTTCAAACTCTAGACATAAATTTTTTTCATTAAAAATGCTACCCGCCACCTGTAAGAATGGGGTGCCCAATTTCTTGTTTATTCATTCAGTATCCACTGAATAATGGAGCGCTTATGGGCAAGATACTTTGTTAAGCACCAGAAATACAGTGATGCCCTGGCCAGTGTGGCTCAGTTCGTTGGGCATCGTCTCATGCACCAAGAGGTTGCTGGTTCGAGTCCTGGTCAGGGCACATACCTGGGTTGCAGGCTTCATCCCAGTATGGGGCGGGGGGGTGGAGGGGAAGAAACATTATTCTCTCACATCAATGTTTTTCTCCCTCTTCTTTCCTCTCTCTCTAAGAACCAATGAAAATATTTAAAAAGAAAAAAAGGAAGGAAGAAAGAAAGAGAGAAAGAAAGAAGACAAAGACTGACATGATATTGGCCCTCATGGAGGAACCATTCTCTTGTCTAACACTTCCCCAGAAATTAATTGGAGGACATGACTATGTAGAAGCCTTGTTCTTCAGTGAGTGATTTTATAGCTTTTTCCTAAGCCTTCACAATGACCTGGAAAAGTATCCTTGGATATGGTAATAAGGGTTGCTTTCTGTGAAAAGAAATAAGGTAAAAAGGGAGAGAGGCAATAATTATTTCACTGACAAGATCCCGAAGGTTTTCACTACTGTATCAGTCAAGATAGGCTATTGTGCTGTGGTAACAAATAACCCCAACTTCAGTGACTTATTTCCTATTCATGCCACATGTCTGTCACAGATCAGCCATGATGCTTCTCCAGGTCAGCTTCACCCCAGGACTCGGCTGATGGAGTAGTCTCTGTCTGTGACCTGGCCAGTTTGTAGCAGGAGGAAAGAGCTATGGTGGAACCACACAGTAGCCCTCAGATCTTCTGCTCGTAAGTCTCACACCTCACTTTTATCCCCATTGCTTTAGACAAAGCAAACCTCAAAGGGGCGGAGACATATACCACCACCCCACCCCACTCATACACCCCCAGCAGGGTGGGCACTACAGGGAGGGCCCTTCAGGGAAGGACAATTGACATTTTGAACAGCGACACAATTTACCACAAAGGGCAATACAATCAACTTCATCTGGTCCCTAGAGACCAAAATAAAAAGAGAGTTTGGGCATAAAAATCATATCTGCAAGAAATTGATAGTCTCCAGCTAAAAAGTTAAATAAGCAAAGGAAGAAAACCGGAAAGCTCAGAATCAATTTTGTTCCCATGTCCTCGCTGCAACAGCCCCGTCACATATTTTCCTCGCAAAGCAGATGGACGTTCACACTGTGTATCACAACCTGCGTCCCAAGGTCAAGTTTCCCCTGCCTGCTCGTCATGGCAAAGTGACTGAAACAGGAAGCTTAGAAAATTGTTTTTCGGGGGCTATTAAATAACTTCCCGACTCAATTGATTGATGAATAATAACTTCTAAAATTAGCTCTGCATTTCATTACGTAGCCTAAAAGGAAATTCACTCAGCTTACCTGAAATCCTGGGAAATGGAAATGATGAACAAATGTCCTTTAAGCTCCTAAAATTGTCTTCCTCTCAAGTTGTCTTCCAGGCATTATGTGTAGGGGTAGGAGGGGGACTTGTTTCCTTTTGTAGAGCCTCCCTTTCTCCCACAGCCTCCAAGAGCACCTACAAGTTTACACCGTCTTAAACATCAGGAAGGTTTTTGTTCTTTCTTCACCCCCTTAGAAGGAGATAAAGACTAGCAATTGAAAACTAGAATTACTTTCCACCCATGCTAACCTTTACTTTATCTCTCCCAAAATTCACCAGTAGAAATTGTAAAACACACAGATGGGAGAAGACAGCTATGTATCTGGTAAAGATCTGGGGCAGGAACCAGAGGACTGTGGATACACAAATGCTTGCGGGCAGGGAAGGAATCCTCTTGTCCCCAGAGAGGGAGGCACTTAGCCCCATTTGGGGTGAGGAGGGTGGAGGAATCCTGAGGCTTTTAAAGCAATTAGCCAGATCGGCAGACTATCTGAGTCACAGTTTATTTTCACTAGTTTGTTTTCAGCCCCAAAGAGACATAAATTGAAATTCCCCCAAATCATTTTACTAGAAGACCACTACACTTGAATTCCATGGGAAAACATGATTAAAAATAGAAAGTCATTACGGATCTGAGGACCTTTTGTCAGGATCTGAAAGTGGGCGGCCAAATGTGCTTTCCCAAACTTAAGCTTCTTAGCCCACATTACCACTTCCTTTCCCACTAATTTCTAAACTCAGCAAGTATTTACCGAGCATCCGTAGGCTGCAAAATGACTTTAGATGCAGAACTTACTTACGCACCAAGCAATGAAGCACTTGCCTCATGCCTACCTCCGAACAGGTGTACGTACAGACAAACCAGTCAAATAAACAAGCTCCCATGCAGTCTTAGGTAAATCCCTCCCATAAGACATTTGCCTTTTCATTAGCTTAAGTTTATTACCAAGGAAACCTAGAAGAACCTGATAGAAAGCGTAAGGGTAAAGTGGAAATTTTTCTTAAAGCCATACTCTAAAGATGGCCTTATACAATGCAAAAATGGATACTTTCTAAGATGCAAATGCTACAGTCATAAAGGAAAGAATGGTGGGCATAAAGTCAGTCCACACACAATGAAGGGATTAAGGGCTAGAGATGTAGACATGAACGAGATGGACACAATTCCCATCCATCATGGGGCCTAAAGTCTATGGGGAAAGATAGACAAATATTTGGATGAGCATTGTGAATGAAGAGCTACACAGAGCTGTGGAACAGAGAACAAAGACACTTAATATTGGGGAGTCAGAAAAGACTTCCTTGAGGAAGTGGCTTGGAAGTGAAACCTAAAAGATTTGTAGAATACTAATTAAAACACATGGCAGCTCATATTACTGTCCATGGAGATTCTCACTGTCATCAGCTCCCCACTTTCCCACCCAAGAAGCTCCCAAAGGCATGGTGCATCCCAATCATCAAAGCTCAGCAGCAAACCACCCACCTGACTCTATTAGGCAGATGTAGGGGAGGAAAATTTTTCCCTTCCTCCCTTAGGTTCTTTGGCTGGTCTAATAATGAAATTGACATAAGACAGATTAACAGGAGAAAAAAAAACAAATGTAATTTCGTACATATGGGAGCCCCATGAAAACATGAGACCCAAAGGCAAGTCAGGCAATGGAGGCTTATATGCCATCATGAGCTAAAAAAATGGGATAGGGGCCTGGGGCTTCAAAGGAGAGGAGGGTAATTATAGAACAATAAGAAGAGCAGATGTTCGGTAATTAGAATTGTTTGCCCTGCCATATAGATCGGTCATTCAGATAAGAAGTTACCTCTGCTAATAGCTGCTCTCTCTCTGTTTCTTTTAGGTCATTAAAGAAGAGATAAATTTTTCGTGAGCCCTGGCCAGGTAGCTCGGTTGATTAGGATATCAACCCCCATATGCCAAGGTTGTGGGTTTGATCCCTGGTCAGGGCACATACAAGAAGCAACCCATGAATGCATAAATAAGTGGAACAACAAATCAATCTTTCTCTCTCTCTTTTTAATATCAATACTTTTTTTAAAAAAAATTTTCTTGAGTCTGCTGGGTCTGGATTGCCTTCAGCTCAAAACAATCCATTTGCCAAATGGCATATTTTGGGGTCACATATCCTGCCCCCCTTCATAAATAATAAGACAAATGGAGAAACAAGTTGAGGACTATTTTCAGTCCAAAAAAGTATAAATGGAAAATTCCAAAGTTTACTAGATGGGTCATCACAGAAGTGAGCTAATTTGGAGTCTATAAAATAGTCACTAACTTCTGCCAAGATCACAGGTAACTAACTACACTTCCCCACAATCAAGGATACTGCTTCACTTTTTTTGAAACAGTCTTTTAAAAATAATGAGATACGAAACTGTAGCTTTATCAGTGGAACAAAAAGGAGGAACTTCTTGTCAATTGTTTGACAAGTGTATTTCAAAATTTTCCTTTAAGGTTAGTAAAAAGAAAAAACTAACAGTGGGTGTTGTCAACAGTCAATACATTTAAAAATAAAATTGTACATTGCTTTTCTAAAATGTCATGATTTAGTCGGAATGGGTGTATTCAATCCCATATTTCTCAGGAATGAGCAATTACCCAGTTTCACCAGCAGTACTCCAGTTGGCAACCAGATGTATGCAGTTTGATCCAATGGACAAAGCTGCGTATGGAAAAATTCAGCAAATTAAAAGCAATGTACACACTGCATTAGTGTTAAAAATGTGTCTTCTGAAGATGTGTGGTCATAATAAATAAAAGTGTTCTTTGATATAATTCTCATTAGTAGGATGCCTGTTTCTTCTGGGGGTTATTTTAAGTACATGGAGTGTCTTCCTCATTAACCACACGAAAGAACTTGGGATGAACCCAAGAAGGCCTCAAGAAACCCTAACTCGATGACCATAGCGTACTCGCCCACAGTGTTGGTATCTCAAGGACAGCTGGCCACCTTTTCCTTTTACCTATGATAGGTGCCACTTGCTCCCATTGTTTTGCCAAAGTAAATTAAACCACCCTCTCTCCGCTAACTTTGAAGGCATTCTATTGGTCAAAGTCACCTTCCTTAGCTGAGTCACCTTTCTTATTCAGCCAAGAGCAAACCCACTCAGGAATTTTGTCTGTTGAAAGCACTTACTCAACTCCCAGAGATTCTTTCGTTGGGTATATCATGCCTGGTGCTCTGTGGTGTGTGTGTGTAAATAGGCAGAAAGACTTCAGGGGAAATGGTTTCTGGCCTTTCTTTGAAGTAAATGTAACTATAGCTTCAAGTTTGGAGATCTACAAGTCTAGAAGTGAACTCCTAGGTAATCTCCCAGGTTGTAATACATTTTATTGGTTGGAACTAGAAGTCTATGGTTCCTGTCTTACTTTCTGGGGAAGATATCTCTTGAGAAAATTATAGCAAAGCAGTAAGATTTTTTCTTTTTGTTTTCTGTTTAAAAATAAACTGTTCAGACAGTAGCATGGTATACTCTGATGTTTTTGTCCTGAGATAACTGCATTTTACCTTATATGTAATGTGACTTGAACAATTATTATTTCTACCATCTATCTGATATAGGGATGGTAACATTTCCACGGGGGCTACTATTCCTCCAACTAGTCAATATACTTTATTGCCTCCAAATATTCATAAGGCATCTTAAAAATTGATTTCTCAAGTATGAGTCCATTGGACCCAGTGAAACACAGTGAGTTTTCAACATGTAAGTCAGTTTTCAGCATTCTCTGGTTTTTGTTAGGTTCAGTCATTCTTCCAAAGAATATGCTAGCATATCCACTGGATGGCTTATTGCATTTCTTTCTTGACCTTCTCCCAACCAGCACCAGGAAAAAAAAAAATCCCCAGAAAACCAGGTTTAAAATATAAATATTAGCTGACAGATTGTCAACTTTCCAAATGTCAGTAGGAGAAATAAAAGGCTGAAGACTGATTATTGGTAAAAGCAGAGACATATGAAATGACCCCAATCTATCCAAAGGACCGTCTTCTGTCTTCCTTGTCCCAGGCCTGTTTGAAATGATTCCAGCTCAGGTTCTACTTGGGATATTTACAATTCTTTTCTGTTTATGTAATGCTCTTCTTCAAATTGACTAATGGTCTCTTTCTTTTTCTCCTTTCCACGATCTCTCTCACAGTTCTCTAGAGGTTTTGGCTTCTAGGAGAAACATGACTGAACAAGTCAGAAGCTTTTTCATGGCTCTAACAAAACAAAAAATTTCCATCTTACATTTCCACACAGGAATTTTTCCTTCATGATACTTTCAAATCTTTTCAGTTCACTGTTATGTTCATAATTACCCACATTTTCTAAGTAGTTGAGATTTTCTTTTCCATAAAGATTCATAAATATCTCAAGTGTTCTTACTGTTTTGTTGATCATTTTCAGGTGGATAGTATTACACTGGACACAATGCAGCATTAAAGATTCGCCTAAGAAAACATACAAGAAATATCATTCTTTCTAATCTTTGATCATCCCAAACAAAATCTTTTGGTTTAAAATGTTCCAAATTGTTCTGATTTCCCCCTCTAAACCTAGGGAAGTTGTCTCCAGGAAAAAGAAATGAAGACCGGGACGCAACAGTGGGAGTGAAATTTGCATTTTCACTTGGCTTGGTTTTCTATTGATCATGAAAAGCTTCACAGCTTGAAACAATAGGAATTAATCATTGCATAGACCGAAGTCTGGTTTGGATTGACTGGTTTCTCTGCTCTGGATTTCATGGGGCTCAAATCAAGGTGGCAGCAGGGTTTTCAGCTCATGCAGGTGGTTGGCTGAATTCAGCTCCTTGTGGTTGTAGAACTGAAGCCCCAGCTTCCCTGCTGGCTGTCAGCCAGGGGCTGGTTTTGGAGCTCCAGGGGCTGCCCACATTCCAGATGGTACCCTCTCACCATGGCTGCTCCAATCTCGCTCACACTGGAATCTCTCTGCCTTCCTCTTCTGTAATCCCTCTCCAACTCAAGAAATTCTCTGCTTGTAAGGGCTCATCTGATAAGATGGGCTACATAATGCATATCTTTTTTAAAAATATATATTTTTATTAATTTCAGAGAGGAAGGGAGAGGAAGAGAGAGATAGAAACATCAATGATGAGAGAGAATCATTGATCAGTTGCCTCCTGGAGATTGAGCCCACAACCTGGGCAGGTATGTGCCTCATGGTTCATTGGTCAATGCTCAACCACTGAGCCACACTGGTCAGGCATAACCTCCCTATCTTAAGGTTCATAATCTTAATGACCTGTGAAAGTCTTTTTTGCCATGTAACATATTCACAGGATCTCTTTAAAAGATTAAAGAGAAGACATCTTTGGGAGGGGGCATTATTTGAACTATAACATCACTGCATAATTTTCTTTATATTTTGAATTTGTACCATTTGTATGTATTCTCTATTCAAAAAGTAATTAAAATCATAGAAAAGGGCATATGGAACACAAAGACGACAACATTTGTGGAAGTTGTAGCATATTTGCTGAGTGCTTGCCAAATGACAGGCTCTATTCAAAGAGCTATACAGGTATCACCTAATTTAATCATCACATTATCATCTCGAATTTACAAATGAGAAAACCCACGTCCAGAGAAGTTAAATGTTTGCCCAAGGTCCTGCCAAGTCCCCAACTATGGGAAGCTCTGCTCTAATACCTCCTCCGTCTCTCCCTCTTAGAGATTTGTCCAGGGGAATAAATGATAGAGGGAAGCGACTAGATTTGTCTGGGGGAATAAATGGCGGAGGGAAGTGACTTTAAGTGCAGTATGTCTTATGAGAGCCCAGGGAAAGTTTTCTTTTTCTAATAGATCAACACCCCTGTACAAGCCATTTTCCTCCTGCCCAGCCCAGGTGGGAGAGAGCTGGAGGCCAAAACCAGGACCAGTGGGCTGGGCTGGATTAGGCAGAAAAAGGCACTGGGTGCAATCTTTACAGGAGGCAGGCTACAAATCACCTTCCTGACTATCTACACCTGCTTATATATTATCCCAAAGGCTACCAAGTAGCTGCCTGGTGGCCCTCAGAGGCTCTCTGACCCTCAGAGTACCCCTCAGCTAATGGAAAGTCACATTTTACCTGATAAGAAGAGAGTCCCATGCCTACATCAGCATGCCATAGGGAAGGGGGTGACGGGCAGAGAGAACAGGGTCACCCAACATTCCCCTCCATACATACACTTCCGGCATCCTGTCTAGTGCATGTGAAATTAAGCTCTAGTTTTTTCTAATTATATAAGTATTTAATGTTCATTGAAGAAAATTATAAATTATACCATGAGCAAAGAGAACAAATTAAGTTACCGTATCTCTCTACCAACACAAATCCACTGCGATATATTGGTGTGTGTGCCTCCAGACATGTGTGTGTGTGTCATGAGGCAGAGAGAAAAAGAGGCCAAGAAAGAATAAATTGCATTCTTTTTCGAAAAAGTAGAATCATTACACCCTTTCATTTATCTTTATTACTAGAGGCCCGGTGCACGAAATTCGTGCATGGGGGGGGGGGGGATTGTGGTATCCTCAGCCCAGCCTGCACCCTCTCCAATCTGGGACCCCTCGAGGGATGTCCGACTGCCCTCTCACAATCCAAGACTGCTGGCTCCCAACCACTCACCTGTCTGCCTGCCTGATTGCCCCTAACCACTAGTGGGCAATCCCTGCCTGCCTGATCAATGTCTAACTGCTCCCCTGCCAGCCCGATTGCCCCTAACTGTCCTCCTCTGCTGGCCTGGTCACCGATAACTGCCCTCCACTGCCGGCCTGGTCACCCCTAACTGTCTCCCCTGCAGGCCTGGTTGCCCCTAACTGTCCTCCCCTGCTGGCCCAGTCACCCCTAATTGTCCTCTCCTGTAGGCCTGGTCACCAACTGCCCTCCCCTGCAGGCCTGGTTGCCCCCAATTGCCCTCCCCTGCAGACTTGGTTGCCCCCAACTGCCCTCCCCTGCACACCTGATCGCCCCCAACTGCCTTCCCCTGCCAGCCGAGTCACCCCTAACTGCCCTCCCCTGCTGGCCTGGTTCCCCCCAACTGCCCTCCCCTGCAGGCCTGGTTCCCCCCAACTGCCCTCCTTTTCAGGCCTGGTCCCTCACTACTGCCCTCCCCTGCAAGCCTGATCACCCACAACTGCCCTCCCCAAAGGCCTGGTCCCCCCACAGCTGCCCTCCCCTGCTGGCCATCTCGTGGCAGCCATCTTTGACCACATGGGGGCAGCCATCTTGTGTGTTGGAGTGATGAACAATTTGCATATTACCTCTTTATTATGTAGGATTTTTGTAAACATATTTTTCATATCGGTAGTCAAACTTCTACAATGATCCTTTTTACAGTTCAAATGAAATTTTCGAAAGCATTTAAAAATGAGTAACACAGCCTTGGCTGGTGTTATTCAGTGGTTAGAGCATCAGCCTGTGCACCAAAGGGTTGCAGGTTTGATTCCTGGTCAAGGGCATATACCTGGATTGCAAGTTCCATCCCCAGCCCGGTAAGGGTGCGTGAGGGAGGCAACCAATCAATGTGTCTTTCTCACAGTGATGTTTCTCTCTCTCTCTCTCTCTCTCTCTCTCTCTCTCTCTCTCTCTCTCTCATCTTCCTCCCTCTCTCTCTGACTTCCCTCCCTGTCTCCCTTCCACTCTCTCTAAAAGCAATGGGGGGGGGGGGCACAGAATATCCTGGGGTGAGGATTAACAACAGCAACAACAAAAAAGGAGTAACATATTCATTGAGGAAAAATTAGAAAATACAGGTAAGCAATATAAAATTGTAATTCCACCATATGGAGACGACCACTGTTAGCATTTCTACCTTCACTGTTACTGAATATACACTCTTCTGGCCCTCCAAAGTTGAACACTGTCGCCAAGATCTGCTAGACAAGATTTTGCTAGACACACATTTGCTAGACAGGCAGCCGCAAACAGAAGGGTACCTAAATCTTTGCTCACATCCTTGATTATTTCCTAAAGACTAAGTTGAGAAGTGTTAAATCAAAGTACATGTACATTTTTTAGGCCATTGATCAATATTGTTAAATTGCTTTTAGGGGGAAGTTACAAGGTATGCGGGTACTCTTTTCCAGGCCCTCTCACCAATCTTGGGTGGTATAATTTTTTTTTAAGTCTTCCAAGCATCCCACTTAAAATATTTTCAACTTTGGCACAATCCAAAGCTGTTTTGTGTCTTGCTTTGGGAATACAGATCTAATAGCTTTTCTGGCATAGTGTTTTAATTAGATCCTGGTCCACTGTGAGCGGCAGATATATTCTTATACCAGAGAAATCATGAAAGACACATACATTTACAAGGAGAAAACTATGTGATTACAAAAGAAAATATTCTGGCGGAAAAAGAAATAGGATGCCCTTTGAAATTGTTTTCAGAAGAAAATAGACTCATCTTCAGTTTGATTCGTTTTCTTTAGCACCCATTCCCAAGGAGTCCATTTGTAACTTTAAGACTTTGGGGTCAAATATCAATTTAAAAACCTGAACAGGTCTGACACTCTTTTGGTGACTACCTTAGCACAAAGACAGGGAAACACAGGAACACCCCACGCTCTTCTCTCTTGCTCTGCTCCTCAAAAGACGAAGCACCTGTTCAGAAGGTTCATCTCTAAGAAGCTCTTATCTTTTGTGGATCTGGTTTGCCAGAGCATGTAATCTGCCACACGGAGCTCAGGCCAGCAAAGGCACTGGCCCATTTCCAGCAATTATCTGACAAATTATATTTCAACCACTAAATCTCCAGTTTTAATCAACTTGCAAATTCCAATCACCCCAGCAGTGAGCAATCACAGTTAGGTCTGACAGGAGCAGTGATTGTGTCTGCAACCCCAGAAGACCTCTCTCCATCAGCTATCCCTTGGAAATCTCTAGGGGTCTCACTGTCTCCCATTAAATTTCACTCTTTTCATATAAGAAATCTGAATGAAGAAGGAAATGATGCCCAGGTACTGGAAGGGCTGCTAACTTGGGGCCAACTGATGTTGTGCCCCTCCGGCTGGAGCTTGTCGAAGGGAAATAAGTACCCAGAAAACAGGTGTATATTTTGTTCTTTAGCATCATCTCCTGCCTGTCTAGATCAGATCTTTTTCTCCCAGCACTCCAGTAGTGATACTACTGTGCCAGCCATCTGAGGGTAAGTGGTTCCTTCAGGAATTTGGATTTGGTGCCAGCAACTATTTCAGGGTGACATGTACCCAGAGTTCCTAGTTTAACCCCAGCAGGTCAGCCTTTTGGGCACTGCCAAAAGCTGCCAATTCACCCAGCAAAAAAACCCAATGGCAGAGGCTTGGGTGCCCGGCAGAGGTCCAGGTTGTATATTGCAATAAGTGGAGTAGATCAGCTCTTAACATGGCATGTAAAGCTCATTCCTTCTGAACATCTGCATGTTAAAAAGCACATACCAAGAATTGTTTTCCTTTGTAGATGAATCAAGGAAAGAATACCACAGAACTTACCACTTTATATTATGAGTTAAAAATAAATAACCTATTTCTGCTTTTTTTTAAAGTGTTGAGATAGAAGGGAGAGGATAGAGGTAGCCAAAATTTGCCTTTAAAAAATGAGACCTACCTCCTAAAACTGCCAGCAGAGTTATTCCAAAACACTGTGTTGAAAATTAATTCTCTCTGTAGAAATAGTAATCAAATGCTAACCAATTTACACTTTTAAAGATAGCTAATATTATGTCCTAATTGAACACAACAAAAAAAGACCACAGGCATTTTTTCAGTTGGGTCAGAAATTAGGTAGTTGTGCCAACACTACTGTCAAGCACACCTGTCAACAATTTAGCATCTCCCGCTTCATGCTTCTCTGAACAGCAGGAAATGTTCAGCATTGTCCCAAAGCTGCTTTCCTGTGCTCTGCTACGCAACCATCTTCCACCTGCATTATTTTTCAGGGCTTTTCCCCCCATCTTGCAAAAAAGAAAGAAATTGCACCTATCTGTTCCTCTATCTACAAAGATTCCTTCCATAGTTTGTTATTGTTAAATAAAGTCCTGATTCCTCTTAATCAAACTTAAGCTTTATGCCTGAGAACACATGCATGGTGTTTTTGCGTGAGTTGCATAGTCTTCAACATTGAGAAATAGTATCAGGCAACAGTTATTACTACATGCTTTGAGATTGGTGAAATGCATGCCACAGGCCAGGGGAAACTGGCCCTGCCCATGCTCCCTAGTAAGCCAGAAGAGTCTCTGCCCACCAGAGTGGTCCTTATCCAATAACCAGGAATATGGAATTCTAAGGTCAAGATAACTCTGAGACAAAATTGTCAAGGGCGGGGGGAAAAAAAAAAAAGGACACATATGTAATACCCTTTGTAATACTTTAAGCAATTAAAAATAAATAAATAAATAAATAAATTCAGATTTCCCCAATGGGATTGGGCTAGAGATACCCATAGGGTTTTGCTTGAAATCTTACCCCTACTGAGTTTCTTATTTCCATTATCTATTGCTGCTTAACACACTACCCTAAAACCAGTTATCTATTGTGTAAAAAACTACTGCAAACTTCAATTATCTATTGTTGCATAACAAACTACCCCGATGCTTAAAACAGTGATTGTGGGGTGGGGGTGGGGGAGTGTTTTTTGTTTGTTTGTTTTGGTTTTTCCCTGGCCAGTGTGAGTTAGTTGGTTGGAGCATCATCCTGTATACCAAAAGGTGGTGTGTTCAATTCCCAGTTAGGAAAACAGCAAAAACAAAACCAAAGCCTCTTTTATTTGCTCGTTTTCCTGGTCAGGAATTCAGACAAGGCCTGATAGGGATGTCTGTCCGTGATGTTTAGGGACCTCAGCTGGGATTGCTCAAGTGCTTGGGGAACTGGCTGGGATGGCTTGGCTGGTGTCCTATGACACTGTCCTCTGGGTTCCGCAGTTCTCCCTGTGACCTCTCCAAGTCACTAGCTTGGATTTCTTCACAGCTTGGTGATCTCAGGGGGGCTGAGTTTCTTACATGACAGCCAGCTACCCTTAAGGACAAGAAGAAGCTGCTAGAGACCCCATAAAAGATATGCCTGACATTGTCTCAGCACCATTTCCACCATGTCTATTGTCCGAGGCAGCTTAGAAGGCCAATTCTGACAAGGGGGGGATGGATCGCATCTTGGCCAGCGGAGTGTCATGTGCAAACAGAGAGGGAAGGAATGGAAAGCAGCCACTTTGGGAGACCAGCTATCATACCCACCCCCACAACCACTTCCTTACCCCATACTCACCCCACTCCGCCTACTCCCTCGCAGGTTTCTCCTGCGAGAACTAATTGAAACCACTTGTACCTGAACACTCATTCACCATCTGCCTCAGGGGAACCTGACCTAAGACACAGGTTATCCCAATCCAAAGGTTCCAGCCTCTTCTTCCAAGGATGGTTACTACCACGGGCCAAACCCAAGTCTCCATCCTGACACTTGCAAAACCCTCAGGGAAAGCAGTGTAGCTCTAAGTCAGGGCACCTCAATTTTGCCTGCTCATCATAAATACCTAGGAACTTTTTTAAAAAAAAATTGTCCAGGTCTCTTACAAAACCCAGAGATTCTGAAGTAATTGGGTGGATGGGACCTACACGTGGGTATTTGGGGTTGTTTGCTTTTTTAATTTCCCCTAGAATTTCTACTGTGCAGCTCAGGCAGAGAACCACTGTTCTAAGTAGTTCAAGCTACGTAGGTTCACACTGAGTGTGTGTGGAGAGAGGTGTCCTGTGAAGAAGAGAAAAAAAATAATAACCCTGATCAAATCACCTCTTGCCTTGGAAACAAAAATCTTATCACTGCCATCAAATAATGTTTGGTTGCTAATCTGCTTTCCAAATGCAGTTGCTCTGTGTTCCAGTCTAGGAGTGGCGTGGGCCGCTGTACATGTCTTGGCTGCATGCAAGTCACATATACGTACTCTCCTAGTTTTGAAAAACAAATTAGTTAACATGGACCCTTTGCCTTATGGCCTATAGCATAGAGAATGTGATTCCTAATCCCACTCATGCTTTATCTACATGGTACTACCTAGCTTTCTTCTCTTGAGGGACAAAAATCAATCTTGGCTATATCAGTGCCTGAGCTGGAAAAACACATGTCTTCCAATGCTATTTATTAAGCTTCTAGGGTGATAGCTGCCTATTAAATTTTCATAGTCTAAAAGATATTGCAGAGTATAAAGTATCAGCAGGCACTTTTCCTGGCTAATTCCACAATAAATAGGACAGTTCTCTTTTTTCTTTTCTTGCTGAACCTGTTGCTCCTTAAATGATACAGAGGAGACACTGTCCTTTCTGTGGTTATATTTTCCCCTTAAACTTTTACCCTTATTCCTAATTCTCAATTTGGTTGCTATCATCACTGGCTTTTATCCTAGAAAACTTTGCTTTTTTAATCAGCAAGATAGAGATCAGTGCAATACAAAATATGTGCTAACACAGAACTGGATTCTGCTGTTCCACGCATGGGTGCCAAGTGTAACAATCACCTGCTAACACTGTCGGGAAGAAACTTGAGCTCATCCCAGAACTTGAGCTTCCTCTTTCATGGGAAGCAGCAATCTTGAAATAATCGCACTTCAACATGGCACTTCCCCTTTTCCCCAGGAATTTTAACATCTATGAAATGAGATGGCGTATCATTGTTAAAGTTTAATTGGCTTTTTTTTTTCTTTCACAGTCGTACAAAAAGTAATAGTGCACCTTAAAACTGATAAAGTCTTAGTTTAGATGAAATATAGCAATCCATATTTCATGTAGCCCATTATGGACCCTTCCTGGAATGAACAGCTATCCCCAAAGCGTGGAGTGCTACTGGCAGGCATGTGTAGACGCATACAAGGTGCCCCCACAAAAATGTATACACACACTTGGAATAATTATAAAGGTAGTGTTAATTAAACTACATTTCCTTCTCAAAGTTGAGCTATCAGCTGTTAAAGTGTGTCATCATAAGAGGGATGCAGAAGGCTCGGAGTCAGAGAGGCTGGAGGTGTAGGCCAGGGAGGAGAGAATGTGGTGCCGCCGGCCTTAAGGAAGAAGGGGCTGTGAGTCACGGAACAGGCAGCCTCTATTCTAGACTCGAAAAAAGGCAAACAAGCAGCTTCTCCCCCTAAAGCCTCCAGAAGAAACGCAAGCCGCTGGTCTAAAATCACACCTTGAGGCCCTTTCCCAAGAACCCACGGGATGGCGGAAGTGGAGCAGAAAAAAACGAAAAAACGCGGCCCTTCCGCAGGTTCACCTACCTCGGCGTGGATCTCGTGGATCTCGATCAACTGCTTGACATGTCTGACGAGCAGCCGATGCAGCTGTACAGTGTCTGGCGGCGGCGGCAGCTGAACCGGGGTCTGCAAAGGAAGCAGCACTCGTTGCTGAAGCGCCTGCGCTAGGCCAAGAAGGAGGCTCCGCCCATAGGGAAGCCCGAGGTGATTAAGACACACCTGCAGGACATGATCATCCTGCCGGAGAGGATGGGCAGCATGGTGGGCGTGTACCACGGCAACACCTTCAACCAGGTGGAAATCAAGCCCAAGATGATGGGCCACTACCTGGGTGAGTTCCCCATCACCTACAAGCCAGGGGAGCACGGCAGGCCTGGCATCGGAGCCACCCACTCCTCCCGCTTCATCCTTCTCAAGTAGTTAATAAAAGCACAGACTTACCTAAAATAATAACAATAATAATAATAATAATAATACCACACCTTGATTTTAGACCAATGGTACCCATCCAGAATTGCAAGATAGTGATTTGTGTGATTCTAAACCACTGATGTCATGATCACATGTTATAGCAGCAATAGAAAATTCATACAGTGGGGTTTTAAATTATCCCTCTTACTATAGAGCCAAAATTCTCAGAGCAGTGACCTATGCGAGACCCAGGGGAATAGGCCTTGCTGGAGCCTGAGAACCAGCACACAGGTTTCCCTGTTTCCCTAAAGCAGCTGGGGTTGACCGACTGTGACCCTGATTCTTAAACAGCAGATGCCGAGGTCTCTGGGCCCATTCCAGGAGATGTGCTACATTTTGCAACCAAATGAGAGGACTCACCAACTCTGCACATCTCCTCTTAAAACTTGCTTGTGTTTGAAAGTGTGCTTGCTTGCTCCTGGGATGTGGATAAGGGTCTGGGAGCATTTACAGGAAAGCTTATTCACAAAAAAGCTTAGTCACTTCACAAAAGTGTCCCCCCAAAAAAGATAAAAGAAGGTGTGGCTCTTGCCCTGGCCCATGTGGCTCAGTTGGTTGGAGTGTCATCCAGTGGCCCGAAAGGTGGCAGGTTTGATTCCTGGTCAGGGCACATACTCAAGTTTTGGGTTCAGTCCCCATTTGGGGCATGTAAGGGAGGCATCTGATCGATATTTCTCTCTCCTTTCCTCTCTCTAATGTCAATAAAAAAACATATCCTCACATTAAGATTTAAAAAAAAACTTAAAGAAGGATAATCTGTCCTACATGCGATGGTGAAAGGGACTAACCTGTCCATGCTTGGAAGTCTCCTGTGTTCTTAGACTGTGTTCTTAGACCAGTGGTTCTCAACCTTGGCTGCACATTAGAATCACCTGGGAATCTTTTTAAACTCCTGATTGCTGGGCCTCATCCTCCAGAAATTCTGTTTCTTTGTTACTAATGTTGTGGCCCCACCCCATAACAAAGAAACAGAATTTCTGGAGGATGAGGCCCAGAAATCAGGATTTTAAAAAGATTCCCAGGTGATTCTAATATGCAGCCAAAGTTGAGAAACACTGTCTTAGACTGTAGGCACTGCCTTTCGCTGTCCCATTCATTGTCCAGTCTCTTGCCCCACCCCCACCCGGGTCAATCATCCCTAAAAGGTCATCCTATGCCAGTTCTTAAGCTTTGGGAGTCTTTGGTTGATTTTCACCATCAGGAAGAGGGTGGAAACTTGGGGGGTGAGATGCCTGACAGCATCTGATAAGTCTCAGCCCTATACTCCCCTTCTCCAGCCCGTTCTCTCCTCCCAGGGCAGTAAGCTGCAGACTACACTTCCCAGACCTGCCTTCCCCCTGGCTTCCAGTCAGGTGCTAGCGATGGAGGCCTGGCAGGAGCCGGGAAGATGAGAGAAAGGAGGAAGCCTTTTCTCTGTCACTTTGGCTGTGCTCTTGCCGAGGGGGCCACTGCAATGAAGGAGCGGCCATGGAGGCAGCAGTAGCTGTGGGCTGGTGCTGGCTTCTGGGTTTCTGCCAAGTCTGCCAACGCGGTCCTGACAACAGCACATTGTGCACTCTGAGTAACATTATTTTCTCCTCGTTCTCTCCCATCCGGAGGTGGCAGACGCTTCCGGCAGTTAATGATCTTTGAGAAATCTTACCTTTCCGATTTTTCTCCTCGACTTCTAACGCCTTTGCAACCCACTCCCTCTTTGAACACCTACAGCAGTTTCTGTTTTCCTGACTAAGATGCAGACTGATAAAACCTGAACTTTTCGCGTTTATTAGCAGGGAGTAAGTGAAACCCTTTATCTACTTCACTATCCTGGGTATAATGGATCTTATTTCATTGGGATCAAAGGAATCAAAGTAGGATCCTGCCCCAGAAATGGGAGGTGGCTAGAATTTGGCAACACATGTCTAACCAGACTGGAAGCCACTGTTCCTTCTTAGATACTCATGGTCCTTCGGTTGCTTTGCCGAGGCATAGCCCCGAGGTGAGGTTTCAAGTATTAGTGGCTTTCTATAGGAGTGCTACTAGGAGAGCCTTAAGAGAGGAGGTCCCCTAACTGGTTTGGCTCACTGGATAGAGCGTTGGCCTGCGGACTGAAGGGTCCCAGGTTCGATTCCAGTCAAGGGCATGTACCTTGGTTGCGGTACATCCCCAGTAGGGGATGTGCAGGAGGCAGCTGATCGATGTTTCTCTCTCATCGATGTTTCTAACTCTCTATCCCTCTCCTTTCCTCTTTGTAAAAAATCAATACAATATTTTTTTTATTTTTTTTTTAAAGAGAGAGAGGAGGTAAGCAGTAGCTGCAGGTAGAATCTCAGAGGCTACTCCAGCCTGATCCCCCGGGCGCTCTGCAGTGTAATCTATGCCTTAGGGCTTTCATAATGATTGCACCCATTAGTCATTTCCTAAGTGCTGCAGGAAGAGGCCTTAACTCCAGCAATTTGACTGTCTCTGTAGCCTAAGAACAGGCCTCTAAAGAAGACTTGCCGGTGTGAACCTTTGGGAACAAAAATACCCTGAAGCTGGGGGAAAGCACCCAGAAAAAAAGGTCAAAGGAGCCCGAGGGGATGTGGCCAGAGCACTGACTGGGCCCCTCTGATTGTGACTCTTCTTGTATCTGACTATGAAAAGACCCTCAGAGAGGGATGGCCAATGCTTCCCCTCTGCCTCCCAAATTTCCTGCCAGGTCCTCCCTTGGCCAACTCTAAGCAACAACCAGAGAGAGAAGGGGATTTTGGGAAATATAGTTCCCACCTTAACCAAGCTAATCATAGAACAATCCAGATACAGGATTAGGCCTGGCTGTTTCAATGAAGTGTCACAAAATCCCAGGCTTCCTTTTGCTACAAGGTCCACAGTCACTGTCAGTGAAAGGCCCAGCAGTACCAGGAAGAACTGTCAACACAACTCCTCTGTGTGGCCCTATAGTGTGTTCAATGAAATGGAAGGAGATGTTCTTCAGGTGGAGGATAGGGTTCCATGCAGCAGCCCAGCCCAGGTCCTGGCCCCAGCCCTGGAAGGGATTCGGCCAATTGTACAGCTCTCCACGTGGCAACCCAGTTCTGGTCCTCTCACCTTAGCACCCCCATCCTCAGCTTCCCGGAGCCTTTCATCTCAGTTTTTATGTGCTTATTTGGGAAATCAAAAATACTGCTCACGGATGATTTTTATTTGCTTTCATGCAAATTTAGAGGCCTTGTGGTGTTGCAGCTGAAGACATGATCTCTGCAGCCAGATTTTCTGGGTTCAAGTATTGGGTCCATCACTTACTAGCTGTATATCCTTAACCTAGTTACTTAACCTCTCTGCCTCAATTTCCTCATTTGTAAAATAGTAATAGTGTCACTTCCTTTCTTATAGATTTTTTGAGAGGACTAAAGAAGTTTATAGGTGTCAGTCACTTAGAATTTGTATGAATAACAAACTCGTTGAACTTCAATGATGATAAGTCACCTTTATTTAATGATTATATCTTTTTCTTATCTAGTCTACTAACACATTACCCAGTAGGATTTGCTTTGAGACAAATTAACACCATCATGTGCAAGAAAACATTAAAAGTGCACAATATTTTCAAAGCATTCTTATTTCTACTTGTCACTATTTCAGAATGGCCTCCCCCAAATTTAGAAGTTTTTATCATACATAGAATATTGTCTTACAATACAATCTTTAGGGAAATTTTTCTAATAAAAAAGTGTGATTATAGAAAGGTTAAAGGCTGAATATGAGGCATTTGAAGTCTTATTCTATTAATAGCTGGCACATTTCACCAACTATTTGGATAAGGAGTGAGAGTATAGACCCATAAGGATTGTTTGCAAGTATTGGGTTTCATTTGAAAATCTCAGCCAGAATATAAATGTATCCTCTCTGAGACATATAAATAACCTAGAGTTCCTTGTGCTCAATCTCAAATAAGTACGTGGCATTCTCTAATGATCCGGTATGATGAATCATCACTGGTCAAAATTCTCCCTCTGAAACACTCAGTGCTGGTGGGATTACATACTTGGTACAACCCCTTTAGAGGACTATTTGGAAATGTCTGTCAACACCTTCGGTGCTTAAACCCAGTAGTCTGCTGTTCAGTGTTCATCCTACATAATAAAAGGGTAATGTGCAAATTGACCCTAATGGCAGAACGACCAGAATGATCGCTCGTTCAGTCACTATTAGGTGCACTGACCATGTCTCTGTCCCTTTCCTTGGCCAGCAGGCTCCCATTGCCCAGTGGCGAATGGGGAACCAGGGGTGGGTGGTGGGGAATGTGGGTGGTACCAGGCCAAGGCCCCTGCCCTGCCGTTTGCCCCACACACAGAGGGCGGCCCACGGCTGGGGCAGGGCTGGCGAGAGGGCAGGAATGGCCAACCTCTCGGTTCATCCCCCCCACCGGCAGGCTCTGATTGCCTGATGTCAAACAGGGAACTGGGGGTGGGTGGCAGCGGGGGGAGTCGGGCCAGCTGCCAGCAGCAGGAGAAGATGGCCCTGATCGCAGGCCAGGCCTAGGGACTGTATCCACACAAGATTTTGTGTGCTGGGCCTCTAGTTATACAATAAAGAATTTAAATGATCTTTGTCCCAGGTTTCTGGGACAACCTCTACTAGTAAACACTTAGAATTTCCTGAATGATAGAAGTCCTTTGTTTTCCGTGGTGGACTCCTGGGATCACACCTGAGTTTCTTAATGAAGTAACTCATGATGGACTCCTAGAAAGTTTTAAAATGGGGTAGGCCAAGCCAGAAAAACCAACCTTATGATTAGAGGGTTGGGGCTCTGGCCACCTGATACCAGCCCAACCTCCTGACCTCCGGGGAAGGTATAGAGCTGGAGATTGAGTTCAATTACATGGCCAGTGATTCAATCAACCATGCCTACAGAATGTCTACACTTGAAGCTCCAATGGGCTTCCTGGTTGGTGAACACATTGGTATGCCATAAAGGTGATGTGTCCTGAAACCACAGGGAGGAGACACCGGAACTCCACATTCAGGACCCTGCCAGACCTTACATATTTGCATTTTTCATATTAAAACTGTAATAAGTGTAGTGCTTTCCTGAATTCTGTGAATCATTCTAGTGAATTATCGAGCCTGAAGAGGTCATGGGAATGCCCAAGTTTGTAGTGAATCAGTCAGAAGTGTGGGTAGTCTGGAACTCTTGGACTTAAGGCTGGCATCTGAAGTGAGAGCATCTGTGCCTTTAACTTGTGGAATTTTGCACTAAGTCTAGGTAGTGTCAGTATTGCAGTGTTTAACAATCAGCTCTCCAGGAGATAGAGAGGAAGTCCTAGTTTGTAATATTTGCAGATTTCCATGATGGCGATACTCTCACTACGGCCAGTTTCAAGTTACAACATGATGTCATTGATCATGGAGTTAAGAAGAGATGCACTTGATCTGCTCCTCATGGGCCTATGTAAGTTGATTCCAGCACACTATTGCCTACATCTTGTGACTAAGCAGTTCCATTTCTCAAAATTTATTCCACAGAGAGGCTGCCACATTTTTTTCTTTCTCAAATAAGTACAGAAATGTACATTGATGCATTGTTTATATTCAGAAAAGATGAAAAACAAGCTACAGGCCCACCAATAAGCTTAAACAAATCAGAGTGCATGAATAAAATGAAATGCTAGGCAGGCTTTAGAAAGCATGAGACCAATCTATACTGATGTGAAATAATTTGCAAGATATATTAAGTAAAAAAAGGAAGAGGCAGAGCAGTCTGCAGTTTGCTACCATTTGGTATTACATGAAGGGGGATGTGTTTTGACTTGTGTACATGTATAGACTTTCTGAGAAGGAATACACACAGAAAACTAGTAAGAGAGGTAGCCTCCGGGAAGGATGATTAGGAGATTTGAGTAAGAGACTCCACTTTTACATAATCCTTTTTGTATTGTTTTCATTTTTTCTAGTATCTAAGAATTAGAATTAAAGCAATAGGCAATGATAGAAAGTAGGGTAATAGAAATGAATGACTGAATGAGTAGATGAGTGAGCCCTCTGAACAAAGTGACTTTTGCTCTTTTATCATAATCAATGCACTTTTCACCAATTTCTGTGCACAACTCTATCCTAAAGTCTGATTCAGGAAGAAGGTGGCTGCTGGGCATTTTCTGTAACAGTGAGGTCAGATGGTGAAAGGCCTGTAGGAGCCAGGTAAGCGCCATGAATGCAGGAAGTTGTCCAGGTGAGATCATGCTGACCTGAAGGGCTCCCATCAAACATGAATGGAGCAAAGCCATGACTCATCTGCAGCAGCCACTGGCCTGCAGAAATGTGGGCCTGGCATTGCCAGATCTTTTGATTTTCAAGAAAATTCAGAAATCCAAAATAGTATGTAAAATTTCTTCACCTGATTAAAGTGAGTAACTAATACAAATCTTCCGACAACATAACGTGGGCAAAAACAACAATAATATAACTTTATAATTTTTTAAGAGGAGGGCTGTTTTTAATCAATGAAATTCAGAAACTTACTTTAAGCTGAGCTTAGATGAGTAGCAAATATTTGGATTTGGTGTTCTAAGGAAAAGGATTTTATCATCTTCACCCAAAGTCCAAGACAAATGTGATAGTATTTGTAAAGACAGTGTCTTAGTTTGTTTAGGCTGCTATAACA
Source organism: Myotis nattereri (assembly GCF_964212035.1). Taxonomy (NCBI): domain Eukaryota; kingdom Metazoa; phylum Chordata; class Mammalia; order Chiroptera; family Vespertilionidae; genus Myotis; species Myotis nattereri. The sequence goes on from NC_138089.1 coordinate 48,618,169, forward strand.
AAATTCCACAGACTGGATAGCTTATAAATAACTGAAATTTATTTCTTATAATTCTGAAAGTTGGGAAGTCCAAGATCATGGTCACATCCTATGGTGAAGGCACCCTTTCCAGTTCATAGCCTGGTTCATGCCTTACACAGTGAAAGGGGCTAGGAATTTCTCCATAGCCTATTTGAAAAGGGCACTAATCCCAGTCATGAGGGCTCCACCTTCATGGGCTAAGCACTTCCCAAAGGTCCCACCTCCAAATACTACCATCTTTGGGGTTAGGATTTCAACATGTGAATTGGAGGAGGGGAGACACAAACATTCAGACTACAGCAGTCAATTAAAAAAACTTAATTCTCTTGACAGTATGTGTTGATTAATAGATTTTAAATGCTATGAGAAGTCTGTCACACCCACTCAAAAGTGAGGGGCGAGAGTGTGCAAAAAAAAAGTCAAGGTGGGAGAAAGAGATATAAAGGTGGTATCCAGGTAAACATGGGGAGGAACCCAGCAAGGGGAACCCAACAGGGGGAAGGTGAAAGCAGAAGACTGCAGTACTGATGGACCTCAGGAGGACAGCAAAGAGGCCAAAGATGGGAAGTCCAACCATTATAAGGTAGTTTTTTTTTTCTTATTTATTGATCCGTCTTTCTGAATCCCCTGTGTTCCCATCCTATTGATTAGAATCTTCTGAGTCCATCAGTATCCAAATTATGACTGATTTATCCCCACTGACTTAGGTTTCCCCATCACCCTGTTGGCTGAATATATGCTGATTTCCTGTTGCTCTAGCTTTTTAAAAATCTCAGCTGTAAGCATAACCATGTTTCTTTGCAATCTTGGACCTGTAAGTATAAGCAAGTCCAAATGAAGTGAGAGTAATGGTGGTGCAGAGGGAGAGAAAATAGTGGCAGTAATAATAATGATGACAATGGCAGCATTTGTTATGGGCCAAAGGGCTGTGTGAGAGACAACCAGAAATTTCACCCTATTTCTACATATAGCTTTAAACCCAACATCTCTGGGAAATGTACCCTCCTCTGAGTAGGTCCATGTATAACTTCTCAGAGTCCAGCCATGATAAATTTAAATATTTCTAATCCACCATACTCAATAGAACAATATAGAAAGGAAATAAGGTAACTACAGTAGACTCCTTTGGGATAAAAGCAAATAGAACAACCAGAACAACTAGTCCTTGGCATATTCTATATCCAGCCAGAGAGGCCTGGCAGGAACTCCTGTCCTTGGCAATGAAGTAATGTCCTTGGTCAGTCAATCTGGCTGACCCTGGTTTTGCGAACAGAAAGAACTTTGCATAGCAAGGTTATATCCTGTTTCTTCTCATAAGAGCCAGCTTGGGTTACACTTGGTCCCATTGTTTCAAGACTTGACTGAAAGCTGTAAGAATGAGCCAACAGTATGACATTTTTCTACTTAAGTCCAGGCTAAAGTTCCATATTATTGTCTCTTCTCTACAGAGAAGAAAACTAAGACTCAGAAAAACTAAATAAACTAGAGGCAGAGCACAGATATGCGTGAGTTTATCCTACTTCAAAATTATTCTTGTTTCACTTTATTTCATCTTTTCAAACTTTTTTTCTATTTACAGAAATAAGTAGTACATAAGGATGGTGGAAAAATTGGAATATACAAAAATGTGCTTTGTATTTCTTTCCAGTCTCACTCTCTTTTATTATTACATGCACACAAAAACACACACAGTATTTCATCAGGATTAGTCATTATATATTCTTTCCACTTCTCTACAAAGGTACAGAATTCTCACCATGTGGCAAGAAAAACAGCCCCAAGAACTCCAGGTTTCCAAGAGTTTATTGCTTAGGCAAGAACATCCTAAAATTACCTCAAATGGGCTTATATTTCACCATGTTAATTTTCATATAGCCCATTACAATGAATAATACAAACACTAGACTGAGGTTTTTAAAATATTTCTCTTTCATGCCTGATTTCAGAATTGGTGCTTGGGAATAACGAATATCAAGTTTAACTAAAGTAAGAACAATCCTAGCCACCAAGGAGATGATGAAGAAAACTAAATTAAGAACCAATATTCATCTATTCATTTATCATTCAACATATAATTTTGAGCACCTTTTATGTGCCACACATTGTTTTGGATACAATACTATGCCAAATAATAAATTCCTCTGCTCTCAGGGAATTTACACTCAAGGATGGAGAAACAGACAATACACAAGTAAATGGAGAAAATGTCAGGTGGTGGTAAGTACTCTGGAGAAAATAAAGCAGAATTGGGGGAATGGGAAATGTTGAGGAATGAAGTGCTGCTCTTTTCTAAAGTATATTAGTCTGCTGGGCTGTCATAATAACATACCATAGACAGGTTAGCTTAATCAACAGAAATTTATTTTCTCACAGTTCTGGAAGCTGAAAGTCCAGATCAAGATACCAGCCCATTCCGTTTCTAATGAGAGCCCTCTTCCTGGCTTGCATACAGCCACCTTTTCTCTGTCCTCACATGATCTTCTTGGTGTCTCTTTGTATATGGACACTAATCCTACCGGATCAGAAGCCCACTTTCATGACCTCACTTAACCGTAATCATTCTTTACTCCAAATACAGCCACAATGGGGGTTAGGGCTTCAACATATGAATTGGGGGGCCTCCTGGGGAACACACATGTGCATACATTTAGCCCACAGGATAGTCAGAAAAGGCATATTTTATAAGATGTGGTGGCTAGCTTTTAAGATGGCCTTCAGTGGCCCTCGTCCTAACATTGATACCCTTCTGTAGTCTTCTCCCACAATAAGTCAGGGCTGGTCTCTGTACAGTAGAACACAACAGACAGTAAGGTCTGTGACTTCTGAGGCTGGGTCGTAGAAGGCCCTGAAGCTTCCACTTTGCTTTCTTGGATCACTCACCCTGAGGCAAGCCAGCCATCATGTCATGAGGACACTCGAGCAGCCTTGAGAGAGGCCCATGTGGAGAGGAAGTCAGACTACCCACCAACACTAATCTGTCAGATATATGAGTGAACCACCTTGAAAGTGGAATCTCCAGCCTTCAGATGACTTTCACTCTAGCTTATTCCAACCCCATGTGGAACACTTAGCTAGAACCACTCAGCTAAGCTTGTTTCAAATTTCTGGCCTATTCAAAAGGTCGGGTAATAAATGTTTGTTGTTTTAAGCTACTACATTTTAGAGTAATGTTTTATGCAGCAAGAGATAAGTTAGTACATAAGGTAATATCAACAGATCTAAAGGAAGTAATCAAGAAAAAGCCTTTCAGCCAGAAAGAAAAACAAGTGCCAAAGACATTAAATTACAACATGTGTGGCATGTTCAAGGAACAACCAGGAAGGCAATGTGCCAGGAAGAGAATGAGCAAGGGCAAGAAGAGTAAGAGGTTGGTCAGAAAGGAAATATGGGTCAGGTATGGAGGGTCGTATGTGTCTTCAGCTTTACCAGGGTAACACGTAGACAGGCATCCGCTCAGGAGGAGCATCTCATTTGTTTAGATGACATATTCTGGTAGCTTTTGAATCTCATGTCATCAGATTATATCAAGCCACCTGGGTGATCTCAACAATTCTCAGGCTTTTAACTATCATTTAGATGTTTACAATTCCCATATTTATACTTCCAGTCTAGATCTTTCCCTTGAAATTCAGCATCTTATACCCAAAGGCCTAGTCAACATCTCCCCTTATCTAGTGGGTATCTCAAATTTACGGTGTCCAAAATAAGATCCCTGGTCTTCTCCAGCTTCACCCCTGCTCCCACACACACAGTCTTCCCATCTTGGAGAGTGAAAAACCCATTCCTTCAGGTACTCAAGCCAAAAATCTTAGCATCATCCTTTACCCTCCTCTTCCCCCCCGCCCTCTCCCCTATATACCCATCCAAATTATCAGCAAAGTCTAATAACACTCCTTTTAACATGTACCCAGAATCTAACACTTCTCACCACTGTTCTCCATCTCATTCACTGTTCTCCAAGCCACTGTCATTTCTTAGTCTGGTTATGGTATAAGCCTTCTAACCAGTTTCTCTTTACCTTCTGTAGTCTATCGTCAGCTCATTAGCCATAGGGACATTTGTCAGATCATGTCATTTACCAGTATCTGCCTTAAATCCCCCGGTGTCTCTCCATCTTGCTCAGCGTTAAAACCAAAATCTGCATGGGATAAGACCCTTCAGGATCTTGCCCAGTTATATTTCCAACCCCATCTCCAATGACTCTTCTTTTACTCAGCTTCAATCGCAATGGCCTTCCTGCTGTCCCAGAAACAAGCCAGGTACACTTCTGCCTGAGAGCCCATGCTCTTGCTGTTTCTTTGAGCCAAGATTCACTCCATTACCTCCTTCAGTAATGTGCTTAAATCTTACTTTGTCAGAAAAATCGTCCCTGACCACCCTGTACAAATTGCAAGGCCCCTCCAGAATCCCTTAGCTCTTCCTTGCCTTATTTTTGTGCAGAGTTCTTATCACTGTTGGACATTATATTTTTTCATTATTTATTTGTTCTATTTATTTGTTTTTGTCTATCTCGTTCCACTAGAATATAAGCTCCTTGATAGTAAGGATTTTTGTCTGTTTTGCTCAATGCTGGATGCCCAGATTCTTTTTTTTTTTTAATATATTTTTATTGATTTCACAGAGGAAGGGAGAGGGAAAGAGGGAGAGAAACATCAATGATGAGAGAGATCGTTGATTGGCTGCCTCCTGCACACCCCACACTGGGGATCAAACTCACAACCCAGGCATGTGCCCTGACCAGGAATCGAACTGTGACCTGGTTCATAGGTCAATGCTCAACCACTGAACCACACTAGCTGGGCTGCCCAGATTCTTAGAATAGTGCTTGGCACATGGGAAAGCACCCAATAAACCCTTGTTGAATGATGAATAAGCCCCTTAGGGTGGATATAAGAGTCTCCACAACATGACCGAATGATAAAGCATGGTGGCTCACATGCTATGCAGAGGATAATGAGAAGTTGAGATGCTCTAAAGAATGAGGAAAAGAAAAATAAAGGCAGGTTATGGAGAGAAGAGTCCAGCATGTCTGGGGGTACCTGGAAGGAGCCTGAGAGAAAGGTCTTCCCTTTAGGGTGGGCCCAAAACATTGGGCAAATCAGAAATATTTAAGGAGACTTTTAAACTAGTTTGCAGTGGGATATGAAGATGTAAACCTCAATCCTCCACCTTCTCTACAAAATGTCTGTACAATTCTTTTCTTGGTACTGCTTATGGGTGGAGGGATTCAGGTTGGGGAAATAGAAGAGGATTGATGTCTGCATCCAAGCTGGTTAAGAGTCAGCATGTTCGGATGCAGAATTCAAAGGCCAAGAGCACAGCTGACATCTGAGCTGCACATGCAATCTTTAGCCTTGATGTCTGTTCCCTTGGCTGGCTTCTGTTCAATGGCATGGTGATTTTTAACAAGGACCAGTGTTTTTAATTAGTCAGACTCTGTTCACTGTGGTTCTGGTCCAACTCATCTTAGGACAGCTGCTTGTCTACACATTCCTCAGTTCATGCTTATAATTATTATCAATAACCACCACATACACACACACACACACACACACACACACAGCATGCCAGACAGTATAGCCTGAAAAGACGTCTGAGCTAAACAACTTAGTTTCTATTTTAATCATGTAGTCCTAAAAGCTTACTCTCCCACTTTTTTCCTAATAGGGTTAGCTTTTTAAAAGCAGGTACTAGCCCTTTAAAAATGCCTCTCCCTGGAATTCTCAAGCTGTTCTTTGGGAGTGCTGCAGGCAAAGAAATTTTCTCCAGGAACAACAAAGGTGGTCATTGCGAGTGGGGAAGAACCAGAAAATTAAAGTATGGAGATGAAAATCATGCTATTTTGTACTGTTAATATAAAATCATATTGAGATAGCACATACAGTGATAGTTAAACCTGTTCACAGAGACAGAAAAATATTTTGTAGGCTAAATTGCCATATTCACAAAAATTATATATATTTTCTTATCTACATCCTGTCTAGCTAACTTTTATCTGCCTTTTATTTTATTCCCATTATATTACACTGAGTGTTTAAAGTGTTCCATGGGCTAACAGAGCCATAATATTCCTTTTCCTCCTGGGTTTTTTTGGGAGGGTCTGTTTGTCCTGAAACCCCAGATTGTGAGCAGCCCTTTCTCACTTCTGCTTCTCGCCCGGCTTTCCCGATCACTGAACCCTCCACTTTGAAACTGTTATCTTTTCAGTTCCCCTCTCCAGAGGTATTTCTCACTCTCTAGGTTCCCTGCAGGTAAAAGACATACAGAACCTTTTCCAAATCTCTCTGATTGTGAAACGCAATGTCATTTAATTCAAATACAACTGATAAAAACAGCGAACAATCCCATTGTTACAAATGAGTGAACAAGAATAGGGATTAGGAATGATACCTATTAGGTAGAATTTAATAAAACTTTTTGAAACCAGATCAGAAAATCCCCGTTGGGATATATGATGAGACGTGGGAAGAGCCTTCATGGGTGCAACACTGATTTTCTAGGTCACACTCTATTCATACCCCATGGGTAGTACCTAAGTCCTGTGTTTAAGAAAACAAACAAACATTTATTGATGCAGGGATGGACAAATGGGCCAAAGGAATAGGACAGATAGCTTAAAACAGACACATGCCTATAAGGACAATCTATAATAATAAAAGCCTAATATGCTAATAAGACCAGACAGCCGAACGACCTTCCGGATGTCCTTCCAGACGAACCCGGGGCTGTGAGGGCCAAGGCAAGCCACCACACCTGCCAGGACCGAGCCCCTTGCACAAATTTTGTGCACTGGGCCTCTAGTTGATGTATAAGAGGGGGTTCTTCACAGCAGTATAAAAAGACAGTCATTGAATAAATGGTGCCAGTTGGTTTTCCAGGTGGGAAACTTAAAGTTGAATACCTCTCTTACAACATATAGAATACATTTAGAAAAGAATATCTTTATGACCCAAAGTCTTAAGGGGCAGAAAGATTTCTTAAGCAAAGCACAAAAAGTACAAACCTTATAGGAGGAGATTGACAGGCAAATGTACTATTAAAACCATGAGCATGTTTTCGTCAAATTACACCATTAAAAAGATGAAAAGGCAAGCCACAAACTGGGAATAAGTATCTGCAATAAGAAAATCAACAAAATATTAGTATCCTGGAAATACAAAGAGCCCCATGAATGGTTGAGAAAGCAAACAGCCCAGTGCTTGAAGTGGACAAAATATATGAACAACTACATCACCAAATATAACCAGTAACTATGACATAGTCAACAAATGTAAAAAAGAAAATAACAAAAAGGTAGAATACCAAGTGTTTGTAAAACAACAGGAACTCTCATTCACTGCTAATGGGAGAAAACAACTTGGCATTCCTGGGAAGGTTACATAGATGTCTATAGTCTAACTCAATTTTATCCTAGATATAAATCCTAGAGAAACTTCTAAAAATAATAATACGAAATCAGATAGCACTGTATAGTTTATGAAGCACTAATATTCATATATGTAGTCTATAATGTGAACCCATTTTTTAGTAGGGATTATTAATTCTACTTTTCACTGAGGTTTGGTTATCCTCCCAGGGTCTCACAATTGGTGAATGGCACTGACACCCCCAGGTGTAAATTCCTTCTTTTCCTTGTAACAGCCCCAATGTCTGCCAGGAAATCGCCCCTCCCCACTTTTATGGGGTTTAGATGAGGCTCCATCCCAGACACAGTCTATCGAAGCACCTCAGTGATTGGTTCATGGATATAGGTCTATCCCATCAGAGTGAAACTTATGCCCACTGGGAAAAATTCTTGCCCTTTCACGGTGGTCAAGAGCCTGGGAGGAGATGAGACTAGAACTGCTTTAAGCTGCCATTTGGAGTCTGAGAACCAGCCAGACAAGCAGAAGGTGGAGTTGAGAGATGAAAAGAAATTGTTTTGATGACATAGTTTACAGCGCTAAGGTAACTAAGGCCAGATCTACCTCTGAATATCTAGGTCACATAAACAATAAACTTCCTTATGCGTAAGTGATTCTGAGTTGCCCTTTCTGCAACTTAAAACCCAAGGATTCTGGCTTTTAAGTAGAGCCCAATGTTCACTGCTCAATATCTAGCAACATGTGGCTGGTGGTCTCCAATCCCAACATGAAAACAGTATTTTGCTTTAACTATGACAAAAATCTCTGGATTTTTTCCCCCAAGCCTATTTATACAGAACGATATTGCTCTCTTTTATTTCTAGGAGTATGTATCTACTTTGTATCTTATCTAATTCAAGGTCAACAACTTCATAATTGAAGTAGTTTCTTTGTCAAAAATTCTCCTTAACATCGTCAAGGACAACATTCTATAATTATAGATAAATTCATCCAAACCACCAATAGTGTTTAAAGGTGATCAGTGTAAGGGTATATATTTTAATGAAAGGGATTTAGACTATTTAGTTAAACCACACGACTGAAGCATGAGGGTACTGCAAATAAAATAACCAACAGTACAGAGTCCTAAGCAACATTCCCTCCCCACCCAGGAGAGTGGGAGATTGTCAGAACTGTCACTAGGATGTCCTTGTCTTCGGACAGAGGCTGGCAACACTCAGAGAGAGGACCCACCTTGCCAGCTGGAGTCAACAGACTAGAACTGAGGAGCTCTGGAAACCATGCCCAAAATTGCAAGACCATGATTCCCAGGCTTCGTCTGACAAGTGTGAATGTCCTGACGAGGACAGTGAAACAGGGTATTTGAAAGCAGGACTACCCAGGAGTTCCAGAGTGGTGATCACAAAGGTAGATCATAAAAGCCCTTCTTTCTCAGTCAGAACAAAGACGGCTGGATATCAAAGCCTGAGCGTGAGCTGTCAACACTGCTGCCAAAATCGCAAAGCATTCAAAGCTGGTCTTCAAAGCCTTCCATCGCCTGTTTGCCTTCCCCCTCAGACCTTGTCCCTCTTCCCGCAGCTCTGTTGCTCTGACTGTGGAAAGCCCCATAACGAGGCACTCAATTCAGACATACCCTCTGGGAAAGGGCTGAACGCTCTAAAATTAAGTTTTCTCTTCTCCATTTCATTCATCAAAATGTCCCTGTCCTCATACAATCATGAGCATTGGAGCCAGGCAGTGCTAGGTTACAAGCCAAGCCATGCCACCTACAAACCAGTGAAACTGGGCAAGTTAGCTAACATTCCTAAGCATCAGTGTCCTCATCTGAAAAATGGGAATATAGATGTTAAAAGTCCTAAACAATATTAACCTCCCCACACTTTTCAAAAGTTCACTTTATGCCACTTCACTTTTTTCCCCCCCGAAACACCTACATTAGTACCTATTTTCGGTAACCGAAAGAAATCTGAAAAGGATTTTCACTTTTATGAAAAGAGGCGAAAAGTGAAAATACTGTGTAGTGTCTGCTTTGCAGCAAGTTGTTAAAGAGCCAGCGTACATCCTGTGCAGCAAGTGGCCCTGTTAGGCTCCTTCTCTGGGAACGACAATCAGCCGCTCAGCATCAAGCTCCATATCTTTGAACTGTGTGAGTGTCTGTGCTTAATCTCAGTTTATTTTGTGCATCTGTTAGCAAGATGGGTCTTCGGGTCATTGTTTCTTCACTTTGCACCATTTTGACTTATGAAAGATTTCACAGGCATGCTCACCTTTTGGATAGCGGGGCGGAAACCTGTAATAATATCCCCTAACTCAGTGTTGAGAGAATTCAGTGAGATAAAGCATGTAACGAAGTTTACCCAATGAATGGCCCCCAGGGAAAAGCCCAATAAACATCAGTAATTATTATTATTGCCACTACTAGAAATAATAGTAATAAAGATAAGGCTAATCAATAGGTTCAACCATACTGTGAATATGTATCTATTTTTGAAAAGGAGCTTAATTGCTGGTTGACACCTTTTTGGAAGTACTTATCCTCCATTTTCATGGTGTATCCACTGGTTTTGCCTGTGGGGTTTTCTGTAGAACAGGTCGTATATCTTTTATGGAAGTAAATTTCAATATTCCTTTTTCACAGGACCCATTAACTCTGACATAAGAAACTCTTCATACACAGCGCACAAGCAATGCAAAACCAGGCACCAGCCCAAAGACGCGACACTAGCAATAGTCGAGAAGACCTTTTCCCTCTTTTCTTTGGTAATTTACTTTATGAATAAATTGTTTTTCTTTAAAGGTCACTTTGTTGTTTTAGAACACTTCACACCCAACTCTATCCTTTTACTAAAGGGACTTGCACACAGCATAATTTAAGCAGTATTTCTAAGATTTCATCTATTACATTATAACAATTCTCCCAGAGAAAAAAAAATACTGTGACTAAATAAGGTGGTTTGCCTGAAAAGACAAGTTTGACCAAAAATCAAGACAATAAAAAACCTATTCTGTATATATATCTTCCACCAGGGTAAGACATAATAGTTAATTACAAGTAATGTTTATGGAATAGTTACTATATATGAGAGGCAATTTACACTAAGGATTGAGTCCTGACAACTATTTTATGAGATAAGTTATTATTATTCCCATTCTTAAAATAAGAATATTAATGTTTAGGGATGGTAAGTAACTGAGCCAAAGTCACACAACTAACAAGAAGATGAGTAAGGACAAATTTAATTATCTTTCTCTCTCATCTAAGCTTGTTGCTCAAACTAGCTAGACCCAAACTCTTGATCACATCTCCAAAAGGAAATGTTGGAAAATTTGAATTAGGACAGCTTTAAAGACCTGCATCAGAACAGCCAATTCCAGCAAATCTTGTAGATTCTATCTTCTTAGTGTTCTTTGGAATATCTATCCTGAACTTCCTACCTTCTAGAATGGAATCTGAGAATTTCCTAATTCTAAGGCAGATTCATCATGGAAAAAAAAAAATCAGTCTGATAATGATTATCTGCCCTGAACATACACTATTTTCTTCCATTCTTCCTACAGCCCTTTTCGGTGAGTATCACTCTTGCTTTACAAATGAAGAAATAAGGTTCTGAGAGATCAAGTCAAAGACCAGAGACCCAGCTCACAGGGATGTTCTTTTGAACCCACAGAATGGCATTAAAATATTTGAACCCAACATTTAAAAATTAGATTACATGCTTAAAACCTGGATTTCTGTATTTTATTGAGAACTTCCAATTCCTAGTCAAATTCCCTCATGGAAATCAATGGCTAACGCTGAGGAATAGTGGCCCAGGGCACATTCTTTCCAGCCTTGACTGTCCCCATCAGCCAGCATCACTCATTTCCTTTTAACATGAAACTCCATTAGTTCCCACCTCTCATGAGCACTGGCAGAATATTACGACCAATTGTTGACTGATCTGCAAAAGGCCCTGGCTATGAGAGATACTGCCACCATCTTCAAAAGATGCTGAAATACTAGGAGAGCCACAGAGGATACAGATACAAGGACACGGAGTGTATTCTGTAAGTCTATTAGAAATACCATTTGCCACAGGACACATTTTAAAAACTGTTGCAGAATATTGTTTTCATTAGTTGTTTTGTTGTAAGTGTCTATTATGTGGGCAGACTTTGTTTTGCCACATGACTTCCCTAGGAGCAATTCTAACAAAAGACTTAGAAAGATCACACTGAATCCATTTTCCCCTTCTTTTCCATAATAGAGTCCCTGAGTATTATTTAGCTAAGCATATTATCACCCAAGAAGAAACTACATTCCCCAGCTTCCCTTGTAACTAAGCATGGCCATGTGACTTACTTTAGACCAGGGGTCCTCAAACTATGGCCCGCGGGCCACATGCAAATACAAATATTGTATTTGTTCCCGTTTTGTGTTTTTGTTTTTTTGCTTGTTTGTTTTTAAAATATATTTTATTGATTTTTTTTACAGAGAGGAAGGGAGAGGGACAGAGAGTTAGAAACATCGATGAGAGAGAAACATCGATCAGATGCCTCCTGCACACTCCCAACTGGGGATGTGCCCGCACAAAGGTACATGCCCTTGACAGGAATCGAACCTGGGACCCTTGAGTCCGTAGGCCGATGCTCTATCCACTGAGCCAAACTGGTTAGGGCCCATTTTGTTTTTTTACTTCAAAATAAGATATGTGCAGTGTGCATAGGAATTTGTTCATAGTTTTTTTTAAACTATAGTCCGGCCCTCCAACGGTCTGCGGGACAGTGAACTGGCCCCCTGTTTAAAAAGTTTGAGGACCCCTGCTTTAGACCAATGGGGTGTGGACAAACATGGAGCAACTTCTGGGTGTTCTCCTAAAAGACTGACCTGCACACTTTTTTTCTTGCCCGAGGCTAGACCACCAGTGTAGACGGGAGCCAGGATCAGCCACGTGGACGTTCAAGGAGATTACAGAGTAAGAAGATGAAAGGCACCAGAGTCTCTGAATGTCTCTTCAGAGCAGAGCTCCCTACCAGCCTAAGATAGCTCATCTAGACTGTTTCTTGGGAGATAAACTTTTATTTACTTAAGCCACTATAGTTGTAAATGTTTTGTTACCACAGCCTTCCTCCCCGTATCCACTCCCACTCCTTCCACTTTCTGTCATCCTTTGCTCTTCCTAGGATTTCAGAGGATGCGGTATCCTTCCTCCACCGCATTAAGTATAGCCTTAAAGCCTAACAGTTTCTTGGGAGCAGTGTGACCTTGGGCTAGTTACTTAACTTCTCTGAACCTGATCTGCAGGATAATAGATACAATGATTTGTCAAAAGGAGATGGTACAGGTACCTCTACCTCAAACATAAAACCACCCTCCAACCTATTTTTCTCTAATGCAGGCTTGAGCCCATTCCTCCACACTAAAATCTATCAATGGTATCTCTATTGCCTCCTGGAAAGAATATGTTTCAAAAAAAAAAAAACTTTAAGATGATTGGGCTTTAGTGTCATCCCCAGACACACTCTCCAGGCAGCTAGGGATACTGTCATTGAGTTGGGAAAAGGCCCTTAGCCAACCAGGCCCGTAATTCTTATTTTAAAGCCATGTACTCTGAGTGTCCTACAGCTTGGCAAGCCAGAAGGCTGTACAATGTAGGGGGTAAGACAGAGGAATCAGACAGACCTGAGTTCAGATATTGGCTCTACCACTTCCTGGTATGATCTCTGGCAAAGAACTTAACTTCCCTGTAAAATACGAGTAGGTACAATACTATTACACACTTCAGGGTTGCCCTGATTAAATCAAGGCCCGTAAACAGTGAACATTGCATCCCAGATTATATCTCTCTAATGGCAATCTCCAAGTGACACAAATGTAGCCCGAGCCTTCTCCCACACACCTGTTCATCCAGTGCATTCTAAGAGAGGTTAATGAGTGAACATGACTTCCTGGTTGATGAGCGGCCAAATTCCAGCATTCTTGTGCCCAATCATCAGATCCAAATCCCTCTATCCATTTGCCCCCTTGAACCATAAGCAAGTTGACTCTGGCTTTTGGAATATTCTCATGAAACCCTCAATAATAACCCCATCTGTATCACAGTCCAGTCACGCATTAATTAAAACAATGAGGCAGCATCCAAAACGTGTAATTAGCATTTTACTGCAGTTTCTCTCAAAGAACACCGAAGAGAGAACACAGAACTGTTAGAAATTCTCTCTTGCCTTTCACTCATTTTCAATTATTCTCAACCACTGCAGCTGCTCCAAAATCTCTCAGCCTTCTCTCTAAAGCTAGACACAGGCGCACGCGCGCGCACACACACACACACACAGACACACTCACGTTCACACTCACACACACACACTCACACTCACACATACACAGATCACCAGAGATATGCCAGAGCCAGATTGCACCACCTTTAAAGAGCAGTTTGTTAAATTTACAGAAATTTTCCCAGCTGTTTGTTAAACAACATCCATCATTAAAAATTAAGTAACATGAACTTACAAAAAAGCAAATTATAAACAAAAGTGATAAATATACAATACTCAGAGGGAAAAGGGAATAGTCATGAATCAACATGAATGAATCTCAGAATAATTATGCTGAAGCCAGACAAAAGTACACTAAGTGATTCCATTTATAGAAAACTCATGTATAATTATAAGAAGCAGGTCAGTAGTTGTCTGAGGGAGAGGGTAAGAAGCGGTGGAAGAGATCGATTACGAAGGGATGTGGGGACATCTTGGGTAGTGTTGGAAATGAAATGCTCAGCATCTTGATGGTGGTGACGGTTTCACAGGTGTATAGGTATGGTGAAATTTATCAAATCATACAATTCAAGTATGTTCAATTTATTGTATGCCAATTCTACCTCAATGAAACTGTCAAATAAACACTCAAAATCCATCACTTTCTAATTATTTCACTCCTATCTATACTCTTGGGGTTTCTTACTTCTTTGTACCTGTTTACTTTGTAGATACTACATAATGGTGCTTCTTGGAATCTCTTCCCAATCCCATATCCAGCGATGTCACGTTGGTAGCTTGAAATTGACCATGGTGGGAGTGTTCACACCATGAAAATCAGCAAACACTATAAACCAGGGCTTGGTTCTTTGTTTTGTTGGTGTTCTAGATTTAAGAAAGTCAAGGAAAAAATGCTAATGATACAAATTAAACTTTAAACTATGTTGTGCTTATAGCCATTACACTGTGAATAGTATAATTTAGAAAATACTCTTTCAGTATTCAAAGTCTAATGTCTGATTTAGCAGAAAAAAAGTCACTCACATCATTGATGAATGTATAAAGTTAAACATATTTTCTTGTTTCACTTTCTTATGTCTAGCTTGTTAACATAAATGAAAATATTAACCAGTGTTTATGTTGGAACTATGTTCATTTGTCAATTGCCATGGATGCAAGAGTTCTGCAAAAGTTAATGAAAGCATTCTGTGAGAATCAATTGTTTATATAGAATTTATAACACAGAGTATTAAATATTTTATTATCACTTATAAATTGTGTGCTACACAATAAAACACTATATAATAAAAGGCTAATATGCAAATTGACCAAACTGCGAATAACTGGTCACTCTGATGCGCACTGACCACCAGGGGGCAGACACTCAATGCAGGAGCTGCCCCCTGGTGGTCAGTGCGCTCCCACAAGGGGAGCGCCACTCAGCCAGAAGCTGGGCACGCAGTTGGCAAGCACACCAGCAGTGGTGGGAGCCTCTCCCGCCTCCATGGCAGCGCTAAGGATATCTGACTGCTGGCTGAGTGGACATCCCCCGAAGGCTTCCAGACTACGAGAGGGCACAGGCCAGGCTGAAGATTCCTCTCCCCAACCCCCACCCCCAGTGCAGAATTTCGTGCACCAGGCCTCTCGTCTATAATAAAATTATATATGTATGTGAGCACAAACACACACACATACACACCCACACAGAATTTATTTTAGTTTTGTTTTTTATCAGAGAGCCTGTCTTAAACATTTGCCAGCACTATGTCATCTTCATGTCAGTATGATGTTGTCTGTGAAGTAAACATTCCATTTCCTGGTGTCCACAGCCCTTTCTTCACCTCAGTTCTTTACTATGTGGATTTATGATATAGTTTTATTCATTATGTAGATTGAATTTTTTTGTTGTTTTTGTTTCTCTGTTTTATTTTGTCTGTTGATTTTTTCCAACTCCAGAAAATTAGAAAGAAAGACAGGACTGACCAAATAAGCAAGAACCCTTCCTCCTTAGTGAAAGAAGATGGCAACCACTTCCATTTAATTAGCTCTCTTTTCCTGTATTTCCGCCACGGGCACATTTTTTGCCATCGTGCTTCAGAGCTGATGAGGTGCTTGCACACACCTATGCTTGCTTCCACACTCACTTCCCCATCTCCCTGTAGGCTGCCTCACCGGGGTCCCGTTGTAAAAGTCAGCAGGCATTTGCTGAAGGCGTTGCACAAGAGAAGTACAGGTGTTCATCGCATAACATTGACTGAACTCAGAGGTGACACCAAGATTGCCAGACCATAAAATCGTACCAACACTCTGATTATGGATGTAGAAACACTTCAGAGGCTTTGCTGCAAGGCCTGGAAAGAGACGGAAAAGAAAGTACTCCTGTGTTGGGATGGTTAAAACCTGAATGAACATTTTCCTTATGTTTTTAATTCTATTGTCACTAGGATATTGTTAGCATAACTCTAGAAATCATTAGAGGGATTTATTTATGTATAGCATATCACATTAGAGAAAAAGCTTTCTGGTTTTTTAAATATATTTTTATTGATTTCAGAGAGGGGGTAAGAGGGAGAGAGAGATAGAAACATCAATAATGAGAGAGAATCATTGATCGCTGCCTCCTGCACGCCCCCCCTCCCCCGACTGGGGATCGAGCACACACAACCCAGGCATGTTCCCTGACTGGGAATCAAACCCTGATCTCCAGGTTCATAGGTCAACCACTGAGCCACACCAGCTCGGCTGAGAAATAGTTTTTTTATTTGCTTTGTTCCTATTCACCCGAAAGCACAAAATGTTGTACAGACTTCCTCATATTCATCCCTAGGCCACACCTCTAACTACTCCAACTCCCACTGTCTGCTGTTCTCTCCCCATACTTGTTTCCTCACCTCCCCACCCCCAATCACAGCTGCTCTCCTCCCACCAGCCAGCCAGGGCAGCTGCTTCCTGACCCCTCATGCTCTCAATGAACATTCATTCCCTCCTCCTGCCCTGGACAGAGCCAAAGACCACCACTTCCCCAGGGTTGTGGCCATGTGGCCCACTGTAACCTCCTAAACATGCTCCATGTCCCTGGAAAGGCAAGCATTGCCGTCCCTTCCCACCTCATTCAAACTGTTTCCTCCACCTGGAATGTTCTTCTTTGCCATTAACCAAGGAAACCCTACCTCTCTTTCTAAACTCTACAAAGCCATACTTCCTCAGGTAAGCCAAGCTTCCTCTGCGGCTCCAAGGGAATGATTAACCCCCATTTCTTGGACTTCTCTAGTCCCTACCTAACCCTCTATTGCCACACTCCTCTCGTGCTGCTGTCCCCAAGCCCCCTCTGCCAGTCTGTGAGCTTCTCAAAAGATTAACGCATATTAAACTCCGTCGTCTTGATCCTGGAACAATGCCCGGCTGATTCGCAGAACAAATGAGTGTTTTGTTCTACAATTAGTAATTTACATTAATTCAAGGAAGAGTTACTATGAACTTAAAAAATGTGCCAGATACTAGGGTAAGTGCTATGGATCATATAAAACAATTAGGCACAGTCCAAGTCCTCAAGAAGCTTACAGATGTAGGGGGAGAGGGGTGGGGAGGAAGATACAGAGCTGGGACAAGGGTGAGGCAAGTGGTGAAGCACTTGCCTGGGGCACAAAACTCATTATATTAGGCAGCTGTCTCCAGAGAAACAGACCAAGTAAGATATATGGATAGATAGGAAATTGGCTCACATTATTGTGGAGGCTGAGAGTCCCAAGATCCTTACAGACACACCCAGAATAATGTTTGCCCAAATATCTGGGCACCCTGTGGCCCAGTCAAGATGACACATAACATTAACCAACCATCTCAGTAATCAAGAGATAATATTTGAATGCAATATTTCTTATATCAGAATGAATATAAAAAGTCCGTGATGATCAAAATAATGCCAGGATCCTTTGCCTTTTGCCTCAGACTCCAGTTGGGCTCAGCACAGCACTATAGGGTATGTGTGTGTTGGGATGAGAGAAAGAAGGGAAGACAACAACCACTAAAATATGACACACAGGAAGGAGATCTGAACCGCCTTCCAGAGTCAGCAGGATGGTGCTCCTCACCTGCTCACCCACCCTGACCCCATCCTGCACTTCCCCCTGTTTGTCTTATCTCAGTAAATGATGCAGCCACGTGACAGGGGTCCAGCCAGAAACCAGCAAATTACCTTGCCTGTGATGTCTCTTTCCCCTCAGGTCACTGTGCAAGCTTCCTAGGCCTTCCGTCCAGTTCAGTGTCCACCTTTGCTCCAGGAGCTCTTATAAATTCCAGTCTGATGATCCTAAGGGTTTACTCCTCAGAGAAGCCTGTATGACTGGGCCACGCGGTCCCATGAAGCTCTGCTGCTGCCAGACTGAACTCCACCCCTTGCAGTCTTCTGCCTCCAGGCTTAGCTCTTGCTGCTCTCCCTGCCCTCACACCCTTCCTTTCCTTTTGATGCCTGCAAAACTTCTACTCAGCCCACCACTGAGAAGCAAAGCCAATCAATCTACTACATAGCCCCCTATAATTAGAGAGATATAAACAGACGCTGCTTAAAAAACTTGCTCAAATCTCCTCCAACTCCCAAGACAGGATTGGAAGGCCCTTCTGTGTCCTCTCACGGAAATCCACTTGTATACTTAACATCTGTGCTGTATTTTCCTGTTGGTCTCCCTACTGCACGCAACCAACAGTCAGGGACATTGTTGGGATCACACTTGTATCCCAGCTTCTGGCACTTTTCGTACATGTAGTAAATGCTCAATAAATATTTGTTGAATGAAGGAATCCATGCAAGCCCTGTGGCCTCTGGATTGTTAGGAAGTGCCAGTTAGCTGCAGGGAAAAGAAATGTTGACTCCCAGCATTGTTCTGAACAGTTGGACAGGTTGTACACTTCATAGCTTTAAGAAAACATGATTCAAGCCCTAGCCGGTTTGGCTCAATGGATAGAGCATCGGCCTGCGGACTCAAGGGTCCCAGGTTCAATTCCGGTCAAGGGCATGTACCTGGGTTGCGGGCACATCCCCAGTAGGGGGTGTGCAGGAGGCAGCTGATTGATGTTTCTCTCTCATTGATGTTTCTGACTCTCTATCCCTCTCCCTTCCTCTCTGTAAAAAAATCAATAAAATATATTTTAAAAAAAACAAAACAAACATGTTTCAAGTGAATGGCACCCCCAGGGACCAGGTGGAGAGACCCTTCTCCACCTCCAGATAATCTTTCCTTGAGGGAAGGAACCCTTCCTTATTCCCTTCAGTTCTGCATACAGCACCTAGCACAGTACTCCAGCCCAGTAGGTCCAACTGGCTATTAAAAGAATGGATGCATATATTCAAGTGAACTTTTCATAAGGTTGTGGTAACTAAAGGATTGCTCTTCTTCACATTAGGGATATTTTCATCTTTACAACTATGAGGAATGGTAAAAAATGCTGTCCTTTCTTCCCTACAGACATTCATTCACTTAACAAAATTTGCTGAAATAGCTATGTGCCAGGCACAGGCACTGCGTTGGACACTGAGGATACAGCAGTGATCAAAACAAAGACCCTGCCCTCATGGAGCTTCCATTCTAGTGAAGAACAAACAATAAACAAATGAGCAAAATAACTGTATAATATACGTCAGATAGTGGGAAATATGAAGAAAATGAATTCCATATTAGGGGACAGGGGGAAATTGGGAGCAGGTGTAGACAAGATGGGTAGGGTAAGCCTCTATAAGGGAGTGATACTGAAGCGAGGAAGTGAGCATGCACATATCCAGGCAGGAAAATGCATACCAGGCTGCAGGCAAGGTGAGCGGAAAGGCCTGACTGTAGGAATGAGCTCCATGTGCTTGGGGAAGAACAAAGAGGCCAGAAGTGAATGGAGAGTGGCAGACAAAAAAATACCGGAAAAGTCTTGCACTCTGGTCTCCTTTGTCTAGGGTCCAAGGAGATGATAAGCCCTTCAGTTAAAATCAGTTGTTAAGCCGCAGCAATCTTGAGGAAGAACAAAGTTGGAGGGACCACAATACTAGATATCAAGCTATACTACATAGCCACTGTAATCAAAACAGCCTGGTACTGGCACAAGAACAGGCATATAGATCAATGGTACAGAACAGACAACCCAGAAACTGACCCTAACCATTACACTCAATTAATCTTTGATAAAAGAGGCAAGAGCATACAATAGAGTCAAGACAGTCTCTTCAATAAATGATGTTGGGAAAATTGGACAGCTACATGTAGAAAAATGAAACTAGACCACCAACTTACACCATACACAAGAATAAACTCAAAATGGATAAAAGATTTAAATGTTAAGTCGTGAAACCATAAAAATCCTTTAAGAAAACATAGACAGCAAAATATCAGATATCTCACGTAGCAAAATTTTTACTGATACAATGCCTAGAGCAAGACAAACATGGAAAATAAACAAATGAAATTACATCAAAATAAAAAAGCTTATGCACAGCCAAAGAAATCTGCACCAAAATGAAAAGGGAACCCACTGTATGGGAGAACGTATTTGCCAATGATACATCTGATAAGGGGTTAAAATCCAAAATATATAAAGTACTCATACAAATCAACAAAAGGAAAACAAACAACCCAATCAAAAAATGAGCAGAAGACCTAAATAGACACTTCTCCAAAGCGGACATACAAATGGCCAAGAGACATATGGAAAATTGCTCAATGTCACGAATCATCAGAGATGCAAATTAAAATGATAATAAGGTACCACCTCATACCTGCCAGAATGGCTACCATCAATAAATCAACAAACAACAAGTACTGGTGAGGATGTGGAGAAAAAGGAACTCTAATACACTGCTGGTGGGAATGCAGACTGGTACAGCCACTATGAAAAACAGTGTGGCGTTTCCTCAAAAAAGTAAAAATGGAACTAGGAATATACCCTAGGAAACCTGAAACACCAATCAGAAAAAACATATGCACCCCTATGTTCATAACAGCACTATTTACAATAGCTAAGATGTGGAAATAGCACAAGTGCCCATCAGTAGATGAGTGGATAAAAAATAAATAAAACAGTGGTACATTTATACCATGGAATACTATGCAACTGTAAAAAAAGAAGGATCTCTTACCCTTTAAGGCAGCATGGAGGAACCTAGAAAGTATCATGCTAAGTGAAATAAGCCAGTCAGAGAAAGACAAGTATCACATGATCTCACTTATATGTGGAATCTAATGAACAAAATAAACTGACAAACAAATAGATCCAGAGTCATAGAAGCATCAACAGCCTGAGAATCCTCAGAGGGAAGAGGGTGGGGGAGGGAAGAGATCAACCAAAGAACTTATATGCTTTATATTCATAAGCCATGGAAACAGACAATAGTGGGGTAAAGTTCTGGGGAGGAGAAGGAAGTGGGGAGGAGGGGTGTCAATGAGGGAAAATGGGGGACATCTGTAATACTTAAAACAATAAAGATAAATATATTAAAAAATCAGTTGACTATTTTTCAGTCATTCCTTACCTCAAGCTTAACCAGTTTAAAGCATTATTCAAGAGATACCTTTTAAAAAAAAATCTTTATATTCCAGGCCTATATCTTTTTGAAAACCCCAAATAAATATTTTTAGGAAAAACAAAACAAAACAAGAAAACACACCTCTCATTTCTCCAAAGCAGTACAAGCTTTTTTTTTTTTTTTTTTTTTTTTTAAGGAATGTGAGTTTGGAGGGAATTGCTTTTCCATATGCCCACTCCTATCCACAACTAATTACAAATTGAAAAATGGCCATTTCCTGACCTTGCCCCAATTTGTGAGTATCTCCTCTGTGTTAGCTATTGGCAGTCTGACTGAAAAGCAAGATGGCTCGGGCATGATGCAAACAAGAGTTTCAATATAAAAAACAAAGAAGGCTGAATTTTTATCTTTGCTTCTCTAAGCATGTGATGTAACAAGGCAAGTTACCATTGCTCTTTACAAGGAGAGCCTGGTTCAATATTAATACTTTTCATCTTAATAGGGGTTCTATTTGTTTCTTGTTAACCAAGTCAAATTTCATCAAAGCATTTCTTCTCTTATTCTCAAAGATACTTGTGGGCAGAGTATTATATTTAAGGCTCTACTGTCTTATAGACAATATTTCTGCACAATTTTTCCAACCATAGAATACTGAGCAATCTGGTCATGTGAAATAATTTATGATCAAATGGCTTCTGCTGGGAATATTTTTTCTCCGTGTGCACCAAGTTATAATAGTGGAAAAACCCAAGTTAATTTCATTGTTCCCTGTGATATCACCACATTCCCAGAAAATGATTGCTCATTTGGTAGGTTGAAATAATAGCCACATTAAGCTTAGAGCTGCGGAAGTATCAAAGATAAAGAGTATAGTGACCTTGTAAACTGTGGTAAAAACATTGACTAGTCTGTCATAAAACCTTGACAAGAGGTGATAAAACTATAGTAAACATGACTCTCCTTTTCCTAGCCTATTCCAAGAGGAAATGTGTAGTTCAGAATTTTAAAGACAGGGAAGAGAAAAAGTTCATCTGATATCGTGGCAAATCTCTTATTAAGTCATTTTCTTCTCCTCCTTCTTTTTATTGGCTCTCTGTTCTGTGGCAATATTTCTATTTACTTGGTTTTTTCATTTATAAATATATTATTTTTCTCCCCTTGCCTTACCACCTCAAAATTTGAGAAGGTATTGTTTCTTTCTCCCTTTTTTCTTCTATTTTATTATTCTCCTCAAAAATCTCTTCTCCTAAAAAAAAAATCTTCTCTTTCTTTTTATTCCTTCTCTCACAACTGATCAGAATACAGAATTCAAGTTTACTTTAAACTAGTGATTGCATCTCTGCAATTAGTTTATGTTCCAGATTCTTCTTTGTAAAATCAGATTTTGGAAGAGGAGAAGGTAATTAAACACTTTAGGGCCAGACATTATGCAAGGTGCTTTGCAGACATAAATTCATTTAATAATTTTAACTGCCTATGGTAGATTCGATTATTGTTCAGAAATATTCACTCCCTCTCCCTCATTTTCTTGAGAAATGGATACTTCCTGCTCCAGTGATGTTGGATTTGCTCAAGTGACTTGCTCTGGCTGAAATTGGGCAGGGTCTACTCCCCCCACCCCCCGCCCCCCTTGGCTTTGTTTTCAGTCATGTGACAGCTTTGGCCAATAGAGTGTTAGCAAAATGTGATACAAGCAGAGACTTGAAATACAGGGGACAACATTCTCAGAGAGCCCTCTGATCCCAGGAGGAGGAGGAGGCTCTCAGAGAACAAAACCACTCCAACTTGGATTAGACCACGCCCAGTTGATGCCAGCACCTCACAGATGCATGACCTAAAGAAAGATTTATTGCTTTATGCCACTGAGATTTTGCGGCTTTTATCACAGAGCAATAGCTAACATTGCTATGAGGCAAATAGCATTATACCTTTTGAACCAAAAGTAAACAAAGTAAAAAATCACGCCCATAGTTACACAGCTAGTATGCCGCAGAGCCAGGACTCATACCAAGTCTGTCTGATCTAAAATCCAATACTCTTTTACATGCATCACAACATGCTTCTGCTTTAAACTTTATATTCCTCTATCCATCAAATAAACAAAATCAATTTGAGTTTTACTTTCATCTATCTCTTGGTTGATTTTTGCTGAGGTCAATAGCCCTCCCTACAAAGTGTCTTCATCCCACTGCCCAGAAATTTGACTTCCTAGAATCACATTTCTCCTTTATTCTGAGAATTCTCGATGTGGCCCACTGATGCAGGAATAACTACCTAATAACTGGTTATTCAAAAAAATGTCGTTTTTATATATGGAACTTGTAATTTTAAGCTCAGAATTCATCAGATTTGAAAAGCAAGTGCTGGATACAAGTGTGTGATGGGTAATCATTCCCTCCCCTCCTCTAGCCTAGAGGGGAGCCCGCGATAAAGCGAAAGTGTTCTGAGTAGTGGGCCCTGATAACAGTTCCCAGCACTTGGCAAGAATCGGCATAAACTGCTGAGTCACGTCATTATTTGTCAGGCTCTATCATGCTGAAGAGAAATACCTGAAATATGAGAAAACAGGACAAACACAGTGCCCATTATTTTTAAAGGCCATTCAAGAGTGGTTATTCAAGAAAGACCAGTTTAACTTCAATATCTACAAATGCACTAGAAAAAAAACAGCCAATTTGAAATGATGATATAGTCAATCCCATTGCCAGTTAAATGGGTACCCACTTTGCTAGCTTAACCCTCTATTGTAAGTCTCTAAATATCACTAACGGGGGCTATGGAGTTGATAGGGAATACTGTTTGGGGTTTGTTTGTTTGTTTGTTTGTTTGTTTGTTTTGTAAATCCATCTTTGAAATACAATTTAGAGTTTCTCAACTTGGGCACTATTGACATTTTGGCCCAAATAATCCTTAGTTACAGGAGCTGCCCTAGGCACTGAAGATGTTTAGCAGTATACCCTGGCCTCCACGAACCAGATGTCAAGTCCCCAAACATTGCCAAATGCCCCATGGGGATCCAAAAGTTGTCTCTTGTTGAGAATCACTACTTTTAATTACATTCATTTGGTATAACGAACTATAAGGTAACCTGCTTTCTTCCAGCCTTACCAGCCGTTGTGTATGTTCTCAGTAGGCCTTGCTCACACTGATATATAGACTGTCAGGCCTCCTCAAAGCCCCAAAGTCTCACCCTGTTCCTTTTGGGAATCAGAAGGACTGTCCCAAATACATTCTTAAGGAGTCTTCAGCTACTATTAACACATGGTGATTGCAATTCTTCCCTGGTGTGCCTCAGCCTTCTCCCCACACCCTGCCCCCTCCTGGTACCTGCAACCTGGTAAGCCATTTGAGGATACCTCCCCAAGATGGTACTGTCTCCAGGAGTGGTGGAAGATATCGGCCATGATACCCTTGTGCACCTCCTGGGGTCCTCAGTGCACCAGAACTATTCTGGTCTTTCTGCAGGAGGAACTCTGTGTGCCATGCTCCCTCACCTGGGCATCGAAGAATACTCTTTGTGCCTTACCTCCCCACTCCCATCACACAGAAACAGCCTGGAAAAGCTTCCTCTGGGCTCAATGGTTCTCAAACCATTAGATGCACCCAGGTAAGTTCAAGCCCGCAGCAACTAGCCTAAATTAGATGCCCGCTGGGCCCCCAGCAGACTGGAAGGGGGAGACGTTTGGATCTCCTTCCAGGTTAGGGCACAGGGAGAGTCTTAATGGAGAATTTTTAATATTTTAATACAGATCAGCGTGTCTGATTCATTTTGTCTCCTTCACTGACAAATCTGGGGGCAAGGACTGCTTCAGTTTCTCGGCCTTCTCTTTGTCTGTGATAACCAAGGTATAAAAGTATCTGCTGCATCAGACTTTAAACTTCACATCATCCTTATTTGTCTTGATCTTGACAGACTTGGCATCCTTTCTCCTGGCTGTGAGTAGGAAGACCTTGATTTCCTCAATTTTTCAGGGCATGGTTATGAGGTGCAGAGCCCTCACTACGGGCACCTCCGATTATCCCCCTATTCTCTGTGTACAGCCCAAGAGGCAGCCAGTCGCTTGTGAATTTAAAAGGTGAATGCTGACTGCTTTGACCTCAGGTGATTCTCTAAGCTCACCTCCACCCCCACTGCCCTCCTAACAGCAATGGCCATCTATCACATGACTCTGTTCAATGAGTACAGTATACGGTTCACCATCCTGGCAGATTTGGTGGGATCAGACTAAATCTACCCAGGAAGAAAATGTCATTTTCTACTTTCATAATAGACTTTTGAAGAAACGTATAATATTACTATCCTTCTTTATGAAAACCTATATTGCAAAGGACGAACTGCTAAGCCAAAGCAGATCAATAAGTATGACAGCATGGTTCATCTGAATTCTAGTTTTAGCCAGTTCTGTCTTCAAAATAGATATTCATCTCATTGCACACTGTTTTTCTACAAAGAAATGCTCAAGAGTTTACATTTTAGATTATGATCCAATCCCATAATCTCTTTTTAAAATATGGCTACAAGAACTAAACGTGGCTGCAGATCTTCCAGAGTCAACCTGACTTCAAATGTTTTTCAATTGTCATCCTTGGATCCTGGCCTGTGGTTCACCTCTGTGTTCAAGAATACATTCTTACTTTTCCCATTTAAAATAATGAAATATAGATTCCCCCAATCTGAAAATTTGAAGTCTCACACTTTTTCTGGAATAAATTTGATTCAGATGACCTGAACCCTTCCCAAATCTTTCCTCCCTCCCAATCCTCTAATTCCCAAGGGCTTTAATAAATTTCCATCATGTCACATTTCTAGTATTTGCCTAAGCATTATTATAATAGCTGGTTGTTCCTGCTTTTGTCCATATGAACATTTGTGTGCATCTATCTCCTTCCTAGACTGTAAACTCTCTGAAAACAGGAATCCATGTTTTTCATGGCATTTGCTTGTGTATTCATATAACTAACAAATAGGCTGGAATATGATACATGTCCAACAATCATAGGTTTTCAGTTAACTAAATAAATGTGGGTTTGCTCATAGGTAAGTACAGATATAGATTTCTGAGCAGAACAGAGAACGTCAGGTCTATATAAGATGGCTCACCCGAGTCACTGGGGGGTAAGGGAGGCCAGGGGATTGTCAAGGGTGGGGGGAAAAAAAGGACACATATGTAATACCCTTTGTAATAATTTAAGCAATAAAACAATTTAAAAAAATAAAAATAAATTAATTAATACTTAATAATTTTTTTTTTAAAAAAAAGATGGCTCACCCAAGAAACATCAGTGGCTTTGTGATGGTGGGGGAGGAAAGGGAATCATGCTACTGCAGAAGATGAGACGGAGCCAATGACAAATGTCACCTTCATCCAATGTTTGTCTGGAGCTTTTCTTGTCCACAGCAATCACAGGAAGCTAAGTGCAACAGCTAGGAGTGAGGTCAAGGGCCAAGGGTAGACTTGGTGGAATTAGAAATTAAATGAATTCTGAAGTTGAAGAATAAAGAATTAGTGCTCTACTGCTACACTAAAAACGTCCTCAAGAAAAATAAGTTCCATTAATTTAAAGAACCAGGAATATGGTTCAAAAGAGAAATTTTTTCTTCCCACTCTCTATAAAAAGCTAATTGCTTGACACTGTTGTTGGTCAGTAATGTAAGATGTGATCATGGCATGCAGTTATTTTTAGGGCAAGCATTTTCTTAGGGCTTACACCAGAAAACTTGGGCCTTTAAATGGAATACTTACCAAATTAAATTAGGCAACATTTCAAGGGTACTCAAATAGACTCATTTTTTATTTTTATCCCTTAACAGGGGGGAGGCAGGGGAGAGAGAGCTTGGACCTGGGCCTTCAAACCATAGTCACTTCCTATAGCATCCACATCCATCTGATTGAGTTCACCTTGTACCAAGCAAACAAAACTCACCCCCAAGAGTTAAATTTTTCGTCATCAAAAGAGGTCTACAGTTTGCATATTTCTTGACTTATTTAAGCAATCTGGATGCTTCTTCCCCAAAGTTCCGATTTTTGATCTGTGATTTTTATTTTTGCCTTGGTTGACAAAAGATAGTACATCCTTTCTTGGCATTCTGCACCCCCAACTTAGTCACCAGAAGCAGATGGCCATGAACATGTGATCAAACTTATTTTTTTAATGATTTCTTTTACGAAGTCGATAAATCAATACATGAAAGCAGGCAGCCTGGTTTAAATAGTCTAAGATAATAAGCCCTGCAAAAACCTTCTGTGTATGAAGCGAAAACTTTGCTCTTGTGCACACCTGCCACCTCTACAGGCTCGGCTGCTCCACGCAGGCTGCACAAGCCCTCCCTCCTTTGTTCACAACGCTCATTAACCGGGGGCATCACTATTTCTGAGTCTGCCCTCATCAACAGCCAGCACTTCACACTGGTGGTTTGAGGTGCACAGATGATGAATTGGGACTTTGCGACTCAACGCGTAGCCCGCACTCTGTTCTCTTTTCCTTTCACTACTATCCGCTACGTTAGTCAGTCGTAGTGTTCCAAGTTCTTCTTGATGCTGTTACCCACTTAGCTTAATTAAGTCCTTTGTTGATATCAATAAGGTTTGGGTTTAACTGAGCTCAGCAAAAGGACACATGTGTTTGTTAAAGTTCTTTTGTTGCAAACAAAAGAAATACAATGAGATGAGCTCAAGCTCTCCTTGGAGGGGGCTTCGTTGTGAGAAGTGCAGTCTCAAAGGCCTGGAGGACAGGAGGTAGCAAGACCTCCATGGCCGCAGGAAGACAAAGAGCCTGGGGATTACAAAAGTAGGAAGACTTGTCCAGCAAATGCATTTTTCTGCGTTCTCTCTCCACAAGCCAGCTTCTACTTCTCAGGACCTGCAGGTTCAGCCAAGAGACAGACCTTCCTTTCAGTCTCAATTCCAAATGCCCAGGAGATTGGCCAGTGTGGAGGCTGATATCCAGAATAACCATGCGGCCAGAATAACTAACTGTATACCTCACAGATAGGCTAGCACATGGTATATGTTTAATACCATGAACATATACCGGCTGAAAAACCAGGGAATCATTCCTGGGAAAATGGGGAGTCACCATCTCATTGGCTGATCACACAGCTCCAAAAGAGTCCACCACAGAATACCATCATAAAAAAATAAAAAAATAAACAAACAAACAAACAAAAACAACCTCCAGAATATCTAAACACTCTCTGATCCCAGAGAAGGGATCAGAGATCCCCAAATTTAGGGATTGGGGTAAAAACTGAGGAATGCTTTAAGCCAGTGTTTTGCATCACCCTGAAAGGAATGGCCTTCCCTATGCTTGTCATAGGGAAAATAATGGGAATTTTGGACAGCTTTCTAGTTCCTCTTGAAACTTATTTTAATAATGTAAATGACTTGCCATTTAGTTGGAAATATTATCATTTTCCACAGTGTCAACCAAATCCCTATTTTAATAGAAGTTCCCAAATTCATTTAAAACCTAACAGATATGACTTATGAAAGTGTGTTGTTGGATTTTTAGTTCCTTCACATTTTAAAGAACTGAAGCATAATGAGTATATCTCAGTTTGTAAATGTACTAAAGATAATGTTTTTGAGATTATTTTCCTCCAGTAGTTCATTTTTTTCCTACGTCCTTTTCTCTCCAGGCAGTTAGGCAGTTCTAAGCTCATTGCCTCAGAGAAAGGATGAGCCCTGGCAGAAAGCTAAAACAATGAACTTTTCTGGCTTGGGCTTCCAAAATCCTAGGCCCTGTTTTGAGGGACGAGAGGACAGATGGGAGCCCATCTTCAGCATAGACAGGAAAATTCCATGATTGAAAATAGGGGGGAAGTTGGGGGGAGGTTGTTGAATAAACTAAGGTTCCTCACAGAGTTAGAAAATTATTTTTGGCTGGGTAAAAGGGAGAAATCTAGGGGACAACTTAAATATTTGGAAAACAGAAAGCTCTCAAGATTGTGGCCTTGTATCCTTTTGGCCTGGTCAGAACCCCCAGTAGGCAGCAGAACTTAAGATAGATTTGCAGGACCAGGGGAGGTTACCTGATCTCTGTTGCCTATGTGAGTAGAACTGCTTAGAGTTGTAGCACAACCTGCACAAGAATCTTCAGCGTAACCACAGGCAGAGACTTGAGGAGAGTCATATGCATCTAGGCAGGTGGAAATTTGGTCATCTCTGGCCTTGGAGAGCCAACCATAGCACACAAGCTGCAGAATGATTCTCATGCTCCGAAACATAGTGCATTAGCAGTAAAGCAAGCCACAGAAGTGACATCTCAGCCGTCATTTGCATGGGCTGACTTCTGAGACAGAAGAACGATGAACATTTCAGTTCCTGTCTGTGCAGAAAGGAAATGTGGACAGTACAGGCACTCTGAGGCTACTAAGAACAAAAACAAAAAAAAACAATTCAACCAACCAGTCAGTATCTTTCTTGGACTGTCTTCTTGTTGTTGCCCTTGTTGATCTTTATTATGGCTCCCTGTCTGCTGTACAGACAATGGAGGGTGAACTGGAAATGAAAGCAGAAACAGTTTCCTATTTAGAGGATAATATGGGATGGGGAACTTTGGGGAAAAATAATTAGTTGCTGGTTCTAATGATACAACAAAGAAGAGAAGCTTCTTTATAGCTTCCAACTTTCTCATTTTCTAAGATCTTCCTGATACCATTTACCTCTCTGATGTAATTGAATTCTCCATCTGATGGTTCTCACTTCTAATATTTTTCCCAAGTAAAAGGTGAGAGATCAGATCTTTCATTCATTTATTCAACCAACATTGCTTAATTAATTTAGTATTGAAGCGCACAATTCACTGTTTCTTTAACTATTTCCAAATTTTGTTAGTGATTATTTAACTAATCGTTTCTTTCCCCCTCCAACTTGTTATATAGAAAAATGCCAAACACAGAAAAGTTGTAAGAATAATCAAATAAACACTTAGGTTCATCTTCCTTGAGGTTCACCAATTAACTTTTATTGATTGGAATATTGCTTACATTGCATTAGTAAATGGGGTCATAATAATGAAAGAGACAAAGCAAATGCCCCAGAGAAACCCAAGGGCTAGTCCAGCAGTTCCAAATAAGAAGCAGACTGCATCCATCATCTCTGATTCCTTTGACCTGTGGTAGAGCCCAGGAAACTGAATTGATAATGAACTCAGCAGGTGACTCTGCTATGAAGCCAGGTCTGAGGCTGCTGGTCTAGCAGGAGAGAGAGAGAGAGAGAGAGAGAGAGAGAGAGAGAGAGAGAGAGAGAGAGAGAGAACAAAGAACGAGGAGCCATGTGTGAATTAAGGACATGAAAGGGTTCTGTGGAAACAGAGGATGTAGCAGGATTGGAAGGTTCAAGTGGGGCTAATTGAATTTCTCAAATGGAGCTGGATATGAGGGTCTGACAGCCGTCCTCAGCCCTGGTTCTAGAAACCTCCGTTTAACCACTCTCATAACCTCCTCCTGTGGTAAGTGGAATAATGGCTGTGTATTGGCCACTTAAATTCTCATAGCTCTTGGTAATTTCTAGACAATTAATCGAGAGACTTTCTCATTTGTAGAAAAGGGGTTAATGTTTCCCTATTCATTTCACAGGATTGTGGTATGAGTCAAAGACAAGAAAGCTTATGAACGTCCTTTGTTGTCTGGCAAGTGATTTATATACACAATAATTATTATCACCCTCAGTCAGCGGATCCATTTTCACATTCACACCATCCACATATGTCTGGGTGCTACTCTCCCCCGCCCCCCGCAGCTCTGTCACAGAATGCGTTGAAAAGCACAGAGTACATGCAAGGTTTTTATTAACCTCAGTTTCTTTGGACGGAGCTGGCAACCAAGAGTCATGCAATAAACTTTCATTGACTAATTAATTGATAGGCCTTTTCCAATTACATTAATCTCCCCTAGAGATGAAATGGAGTTGTTTGACATATTTCTGGTCTTAGACCATTTCCCCCACTCAATATAGGATCTCACAGTAACAAGGAGGTATTGATTCTTTTCCAAAGAAGATATAAAACTGCCCTGAGTGACACAACCCAAGGG